>NC_140420.1:37830000-39103735 GCF_965140295.1 Lepidochelys olivacea | reverse complement strand
GATAGAATTCACCTGTGAAGTTTGTCAGTATGTTTAATTAAAAGTGTTTAATTTTTGCCTAGTTAGAATCTGGATTCCTTTGGTTCTAGTGTCTTCCCTATCACTGACTTCCCCTCTCTGTACCTTAGTTTAATTCATAGGAAAATAAGTCCCAAAGTGGTGGCCCCACACTCTGCCACCAGTTCTAAAGTAGCTGGATGTTTCTGCACACAGGCTCAGTGATGAAATAATTAACAATGTTGCCATCACTGTTATCATTAAGCTTCTGAGTCAATAACCTAGTAAGATGCCAGGGGCAAAGGTATGGTTTCAGGCTGCATGCAAACTCAGGGAGGCACTACTGAACTGGCTTCTGTTCAAAAGGTTGCCTTCAAAACTAGGATGTCTAGAAAATGTAATTACCTTTTAAGTGAAAATTTAAATTCTGCAAGAATTGGTTAGAGCAACTAGAGGAGTGTCGGTACAGCATCCTGGCTGAGTCCAACTCCTGCTCCCAGTGGCTGGGGAGATTCACTGCCTTGGTATCATAGGTATTAGTGCCTCGTAAATCCTTCCAACAGCTAGATTTATACTTGCAAAGCTCTGTGAGACTCACAGATGAAAGGTACGAGACACATGCAAAGGATTTATTTTTACTAACATGATTTTCTTTCTGTTTGTTAAATATACAGATACATTAAGAGAGGATGCTAATCTCCAGGACTATCCAACGGCCTCCATCTATACCTACGCCCACCCATCAGCACCTCGAACTCCACGTAAGCACTGAAACGTTTTCACCCTGGTTACATGAAATGTCCTCCAGGCTTCCAGCTGGAGCCTGAGAGAGGAGAGAACCAAGGGCCCATCCAATGCTCACAGAAGTCATTCAAAATCTTTCCATTTACTTCAAAGGCTTTGGATCAGGCCTTCTATATCCAGGTTCTTTCATTCCTGGGTTACCCCACACAGTGCTCCACTAGCAGCATCCCTGCTGGTGTGAAGGGCTCAGCCTTTCTCAGATGAGAGAAGAGCTCAGTTACCTCCTTCATTCACGCCTGGGCTTCCCCATCCACCCTTTCCTGACACGAATCCTTAACTATCATAGGGTTAACTTCCTCCCTAGGCTGTGTTTGTGCCACTCCCATAGCTCTCAGTGATCATCAGTCTGCCCTTAACATTTGTTAAAGTTGGCCCATGTTCTCTTCTGTTCTGTTCTGTGTAGGTTCTCATAGTGCACTCATCATTGTAGTATCTGAGCGCCTTCCAGTAGCACATTAAGCAACATGACTAAATCTGTTACATATCTGTTGTAATCAATGACTCATAATTAGGGCCCAGTCCTGCAAGATGCTGAGCACTCAATTCCCGTTGGAGTCTGTGGGAGTTGAGGGCACTCAGAGACTTACAGTACCCTCAGCACCTCTCAGGATTGGGACCTCAGAGCAGTAATAAAGTGCATAATTGGAGCCCCAGCACCAGTAGAGGAACTTCTATTCCATAGTCATTTGGTGAAACTGCCTTGGGGTAGCTCAGTTTTTCCTTCAGAGCTATTCCTTGGGATCAGCTAGATCTTCACCAAGGAACTCCTCTGAAGCCTGGAAATTAGTAAGGAATAGAAAATGAAGAATGTGAGAGAGAAAGAGTTCCATTTGGACTGTTTAGCTCAGGCACTCAAATGTTATGGCTCAGAGCAAGTAGCATGTCAGCACCAGACTGAAAGGGGGTGCTGGGCGGAGGCTTCAGCTAAGGTGGGATCTTTGTTCACACCTGAGATGCTGAAAGGTTTCTGTTCTCCCTCGGCAGGTTCGCTCAGCACACTTCCACATTGGCCACCCCCCTATCCTGGCCCACCAGAGTTACCTCCACCCTACTCCGAAGTGGAGTCGACAAGTCCAAGAGGTAAGTCAGCACAAGGGCACACAGGGTGTCACACAGCTGGAAGTCACCTCGCTGGCTCTCCTAGTTCCATTTCCCTAGGCTAGATAAGGCTCAGCTCCTCCCAGCGTGATCCACGACTGCAGGGTTGGCTCAAGCACCTCAGCAGCCTTCTTCACCCACCTGCCCCCACAAGCTGCAAGAACTAAGATTCAGGGGGAATCCTCCCTGCGACTTCTGCATCAAACTCCTCTCCTATGCCAGTGGGGGAGGTTCAGACCCATGGCATGGTTGATAATGTGACATGCGTGTTGTGGAAGGAGTTTGGGATGGATGTTCTCTGTACACAGGTACTCAGAGGACCGAGTTGAAGCCTTATCTAGAGCTTTGGCAAATGGGGAGCCCTCCCAGTTCCCCAGGGGATGCAGTTTATTACCACCACAGAAGTCTCAGTCAGCACAAAGCAACTCATACTCCACTCCACACGACAGCACAGAGTTACCAATGCAGAGAGAATTTAGGCACTGCTTTGTGTAATGCTGAGCAAGCCACTATGGCCCCAATCCTGCATGCACTTATTCATGTGCTAGTCCATTGAAGCCAATAGGCTCATTCACATACTTAAAGTGAAGCATATGTCTAAGTGTTCAAATGATGAGAGCCTTAGGGTACATCTACACTGCGGCTGAGTGGTGCGATTCTCAGCTCTGCTAGATGTACATGTGCTAGCTTTGATCCAGTCAGTGAGCTAAAAATAGTGGTGTGGCCACAGCAGGACAGGCTGTAGCTCAGGCTGACCACCCAAGTGCACGCCTAGTATCTCAGAAGGGATTGTCCTCAGGCAGCTTACCTATGATGCCCCGTGCTAGCTCGATCAAAGTTAGCACATGTACATCTACCCAAGTTGGGAATCGCGCCTCCCCAGTGTAGTGTACATGTACAGTGAATGACTAGCCAGAATTCCACATGCAGTGCCTGGGCAAGAGGACTACTTACATACTACTGAATTATACTTGAGGACAAGTGCACTTACTCAGGTGCTTAAAGCTAAGCACATGCATAGGTGTTTGTAGGACCTGGGCCTTAACGTCACTTTACCCATCTATCAAGAAGCGGGAATCATTGGCTTGAATAATTGTAAAAGCCCTAATCTATTTGAGCGAAACATAATAATAACCTAACTCTTATTTAGCACTTTTCATCAGTAGCTCTCAATGATTTACAAAGGAGGCTACTGTGATGTGTTCCCCCCAGAGTGCCACCTGAAACTGTGGTACCACTGAGCCCCCGACCCACTGGCCTGCCAAGCCCTCTCCCAGGCTCCAGCACACGTACAGATAGGGATACAGACACTGTGATCAGCTCTGCATAGGGAGGCTTCATCTAAGGAACTGTCCAGCTGCTCCCGTGCACACCCCCCCTCTGCAGTGTAAACCCAAAGTTATACCATCTTGTGCTGCTCAGAGATCTGTACAGAGTAAGCTCATGAAATTCACCCCCTCCCTCAGTGTGGAGAAGGGATATGCATCAGCTTTCTGCCCCAAGTTATGACTCCCACACACTGGTCTTAGACAAAGAAAAAATAAACTTATTAACTACAAAAGAGAGATTTTAAGTGATTATAAGGCAGTGGTGGGCAACCTGCGGCCCGCGGGCTACACACAGCCCATCAGGGTAATCCGCTGGCAAGCCACAAGACAGTTTGTTTACATTGACCGTCCACAGGCACAGCTGCCCGCAGCTCCCAGTGGCCATGGTTTGCCATTCCCAGCCAATGGGAGCTGCGCGAAGTGACACGGGCCACAGGGACATGCTGGCTGCTGCTTCCCACAACTCCCATTGCCCGGGAACGGCAAACCGCGGCCACTGGGAACTGCAGGCGGCCATGCCTGCAGACGCTCAGCGTAAACAAACTGTCTCATGGCCCTTCAGCAGATTACCCTGATGGGCTGCAGGTTGCACACCACTGTTATAAGGGATAGCAAACCAATCAAAGCAGATTATCTAGCAAACAAACAAAACATGCAAACTAACCTTAATATACTAAAGAGATTGGATATGAGTAGCAAATTCTCACTCTAAATGATGACTGAAGCAGGCCAGCTGCACTTGCTTACAGCTTAGAAACCCCAGGTGTTTCTTTCATAGGCTAAAAATCCCTCTAGCCTGGGTCCAGCACTTCCCCCCAGTTCAGTCTTTGTTCCTCAGGTGTTTCCAGGAGTCTCTTTGGGCGGGGAGTCAGCAAAGAACCATAATGATGTCACTCCCCTGCTTTAAATAGCTTTTGCATATGGTGGGAACCCTTTGTCTCAAAGCTTAGTTCCCATGCCAGTCAGTGGAAAAACACTGGTATTCCAATATAAAATCCAGTACCAGGTGACCTGGTCACATGACCCTGTAGTGTTACAGCAGCCATGAGTCAGAGGCTGCTTGCAGCATCCTCAGGAGGACACCCCCCACCCCCAGTGAGAGAAAAACTTCTTCTAAGGCCTATTGTTTTCTCTAATGGCCCTTCCCAACCAGCCATCTAGACTGAGTACATTCTGCCTAGTGGGCGTTCCCCAAGTCTAAACACATTTGTAATACAGATATATGGTCAATATTCCTAACTTCAGATACAAAAATGATACATGCATACAAATAGGATAATCATATTCAGTAAATCATAACCTTTCCAATGATATCTCACATGACTTACCTTGCATAAAATGCATCATAATTATGCCATAATCATATCATAATATCATCACTGTGAAGAATATGGGGTTCAGTGTCACAACCACTATCATGAGCAAAACAGATATAATAAACATAGCAAGATCTACAGTAAAGTATATATATGTTAGAGAAATGCATTGAAAAAATGCTAACATATTTTTACATGTTAGCTCACAGTGACATCTCCAGTTTCCCTGATAAGTTATTTTCCAGCCACAGAAAATGTTTTGTGAGATTTTCTATACTTGTTTAACTCAGACGTTAAAATATACTGAAACCACCATCCTCCTAGTCACTTTTCCCACTGATATTTAATACAGCCGAGCACTTTACTTATTTGTTACTAACCATATACACAGAAATGAGAGAGACATCTCGATAATATCACCAATGTTGAACCATCCTTTGTGTTTTGGGTGACCATTCGTGTGATATGACTTTGTGGAAGAGAGATTGGAGCAGGGTAGATGCCAAAATGTTGTGGGGGGAATCATCCTATGAAGTTCTGATTAGCTGGTTCACATCCTTGAACTGTATCCCAAATTTTGAGCTATTCTTTACTAGTCTTTCATTAACTATGAATTCATTATTCTTATTCATTATTTATATTATAATAGCGCCCAGAGTGCCCAGTTGGATCAGGGCCCCAGTGAGGTGGGTGCCATATGGACAAAGAAGAGATTTTTGAGAGCCAAGTTTGAGATGTCTTAGGCCCTAATGTAAAAGCCCAATAACAGTAAATAATATCAAAGGGATTTTTACAAAGGCTGGCAGGAAGGAACGCTCTTGGTGAAATGCTGCCATTGACTCTAGAAAGTATAATTCTTCACTATGGGCAGCACAGTAGGAGGGATGCATGCCATTTCCTATATCTGTGTGCAGTGTAACTGTAGCCAAGTCAGTCCCAGGCTATATCTGGGGTCCATTCACATGGCTCAGCTCAGGGCATATGTACATGGCAGGCACGCCATGCTTGCAAATCGATCTCTCTTTGCCGTTCTTTTTCTTTCCCAGGAATTCAGGATGTTGTTTGGATGCAGAGTTCTGGTTCAGCCCACTAGAAAGGCTGGAGCAGGACACTGGCCCCTTACAGACCCCAGATGTGAGGCTGTTTGGCTCCTCTGCGGTGGGGCAGGCCCAGCTCCACTTTTCAAGATAGTATATAGGAGCAATTGTGAAGGATAATAATGTTGTCTCCACGTTTCTCTCATTTCTCAGAGAGCCAACAAGAGGGCTGCTGCCACTGCAGGGCCCTGAGAACCCAAGAACAGACAGACAGGCAGAACTGAGGAGTCAGCCCAGAAACGTATGGACATAAAACCTTTGTGTCCCTTGCTCTCTTCTTTCCCTCGACTCCCCCCAGCATGACAGTTCTGTGAGGGCAACGAAGCAAAATTCCACTGTCAAAGCCCGATTCAGTCCCTGACAAGCTGCTCTGTTACCCTGCATCTCATTGTGCTTTCTGCAGCAGTAAAAGCTCAGATTTTCTCCCCACACTTGTCTTTGTGATTGGTTTTTTCAACCCCAAACTATATCCAGAAAACTCAGCCAGCCAGCCACCATGATCTTGATGGGAGCGTAGCCCCACGTGCTTCACATGGAAATTTCAAACTGGCCTGTGGTTATCTAATATGATTGGAATGTATCTCCTGTTCCTATGAACACCTGTAGTCCATATCACTGAAAGTCATGTTAACAGAACCAGCTTCTAGCATGAAAGTGTAAAGAGGACAAGCATGTTGAGGAAGGCACTGTTATTTAACAAGTATAGCAGTAACTGGAAATTAGAAGACATGGGTTGTATTCCCTGCTTTGATATTAACTCATGATGTGACTAGGCATGTCACTCCCCCTCTCTGTTTAGCTGCTTGCCATAGCGTTTGATCCTGCTACCCATCACTGTAATATCTGAGTACCTGCCATGTAAAAATCAATAGCAATAGCAAAGTCTGTAGTGGTTTTCATGGAGTTTCTGTCTTTTTGAAATGAAAACTTCTTTGGGTAGGGTTTTTAGTTTTTCTTTATTTTTAAACATGCATTAGTTTACTTCTATTTTGGATTTTTTAAGTTGATTAGTTTCAGGGAGGGTTTTGGACAGAAGGGAGTGAGTCGATGCTGTCACATCACTCTTAGGGTGGTAGAGAGACCTTTTCAAAGAGGAAGGTTTTGTAGCATTTCCTAAAAATGGTCAGACTCTGCATTCACCTCTGGAAGTTTGTTCCATAGTCAGGCCCCCTTTACCAAGATTACTTCATCCTGAGCTTTGTGAGCTGCTATGTCCCAGAGGATCACAGCTGTTGTGTTGGTTATTGGATCAAAAGTGGGTCTTTAATGTAGCTACAGCTTGAACCATTAATTGCTTTGAAAATTAGGACAAAGGCCTTAAACTGGCATCAAAAACTGCCTGGCACGCAGTGGAAGGAAGGACTTGAGCCTGGGCTTATATCAACCTAATCTATAGAGAAGGGAATGAATCTGTGCCTCAGTTTCCCTATCTATAAAACAGGCTAATGGTAGCTCCAGCACTTTGAGAGCCTCAAAAGAAAACCAAAGTAAGTGCAAAGTATTACTACGGTTTTCCTCCTGGGGTTTGTGTAATAACATAGGCTTCCCAAAGTGGCTATGTTTGTGCAGAGTAGAGTCCCTGACTGTCAAACTCTGATGGTCCCGTTTGAACTTTGAACCCGAATTTACAGGCAGCATGGTTCAGCTGAGTAAGCCTAGAGTCAGTACCTGGTGTTTCAGCAATGTCACTCATGTGATCTTAGCTGATATAGGACTGGCCACTATGTTTTAACAGTGACTTTCTATATTATTTTTCTTTCCAGATTGCATGGAGCTGGGGCCATGCATCCCTGTGGACTATTAAATTAGAATTGATTCCTGGGCTCTGATGGATTTTCAGTCATTCTTCTCCATTCAACCAGGCAGGATGGGGGAACATAGGTATCAAGAAATGCCTTAGAGCTCACCATTTTGAAGCACACAATGTGTAGGAGGTGATCATAGTACTAGGTGTTATAATACTGGACTGGAAGACAGATCTGGTTTTAATCCCAGCTGTGCCTTGGACAAGTCACTATCTCTCTGTGCCTCAGTGTCCCCATCAATAAAATGAAGATAATGATAGTGACTGCAGAGGAGGATTGTAAGAATCAATGAATGTATGTAAATTGCATTGAGATTCTTAGATAGAAAGCCCTAGAGAAATGCCAAGTGTCATTATTTCAATTTTTAGTTGCTTATCAATGAACAGGTTTTGAGGGGAAGGGATGGTGGCATACAGTTGTGGGTGCTTCAAAACTCTGACACCCGGGCCATGCAATCAACAGAACCTCTTCTGTTATAAGAGGTACTTCACTACAGTACAGTGAACCCTCTAATAAATGACCACACCAGGAGCCAGCAAAATCAGTTGCCTTGAAGAGAAAGGACCAGATTCTCCAGTCTTCAAAGGTGACTTTGCACCATGTAAGTGGCACAAGGCAGCCAGAGCTGGCCAGTGGAGGATTATCCCTGAATGGAAGCAGCTGTGTCAGCTGTTACGCCCCAGCATCCCAGCACATGAGAACTGAGGGTATATGTAAGGGACAAGGTATGGTCAAGAGGCTCCACTATGCCCAGTCTTCTACGAGTGTAAATTCAGGCTGCCCCTGAATCAGAGAGATGGAACACAGGGTGTTTAAATAAAGATTGAACAAAATGATGCTAGAAACCTTAGGCATATCATTATGTGGTCCCTGTAGACAGGAAGTAGCCAGCTGCATCTGAAGAAGTGGGGTTTTTTACCCACGAAAATTCATGTTCAAATAAATCTGTTAGTCTTTAAGTTGCCACTGGACTCCCAGTTAGAGGTTGTTCTTAGTGCAGGTTACATAATTTACTATGAATTATTCCTTAAATGCTGGTGGCAGATACCAGATTGAAAGCCCTGAAGAAGGAAATCCTCTATCCACCACGTAGGTACAGAAGAGGCAGTGACCATGCAGTCTTTCCCACTCTTCCACATTCTATGCCTGCCCTGGAGGGATCGTCTCTCGGGGCAGAAGGGGCATTATTAACACACACATGGAGACTGTAGCTTTGTTTGTTTCAGAGCGAGGGAGGCCTACGATTATTCTGTAAGTGTTATTAGTTCAGCATCCTCGGTCTCTCTACAACTTAATGCCAGCTGTATGGGGGAGGTGGACACTGTCACCAGAAATGAGAGGCCTGAGATCACTAACTCATTTCTCAAGTGCCCGTCAGCCATTAATGACTTTTAGTCACTAACAAATCTTAGCCAAGTGGCAAATGCCAGGTGATCTTTGTCACTGCTGTAAAGGAACCCTCCCCTGGGGAAATCTCCTCAGGGATGAGTTCTCAGCGGTGCCCAAGACAATGCACTTGTTTGAAATCTGTGAGAGAACATATGGGAAGTTGACTGCTGATTGGCTGCTATGGGGAGGGAATGATTTATAATTGTTTAAATAGGATTGAAAACCTCTGTAATATTTTGCTGCTTTTCCTAATACCATTACAGCCCTCTCCATAGCAACCAGTTGAGACATCATAGACTTTGTTCCTGGCCTGAGAGGTTAGCTATGAGGACTAAAATTGTGATCTGGGGCAGGCAGGGCACAGCAGTGTGGATGGCTAAGCTAATGAAAAATATTAACAATGCTGGCCATACTGGAAGAAGTATAAAGTATCTAAGAAAGCAAGAATTAAATGAAGAGAGAAAAAAATCAGCTCAATGACATGTACTTGGCAGAACAATTTAAAAGTTTAAATGTAAAGATCAGTGAAAACAAAGTGTATTGAACTTCACAGCTGTTAGTTAGGCTGGCCACCACAGCAATGCAGAACTTGATGGCCACAGCAGGGAGAGAACTCAGATTCTCCTGCTCCAAGATCGACTTTTGTCTGAGCTAAAGGAGACTCTCTATTACATGACAGCAGTACAGGGTCTATGATGCAGAGTGGACACTTCTCATTCCAGCCTCTAATGCCCTGGCCAGCTCATTGTGGTATTTTGTTCTATTTTTTTATTAGGATCAACTAATAATTTTTTTATTATTAATAAAAATACCTAGCTCTTATCTAGTGTTTTCATAAGTAGCTCTCAAAGTGCTTTACAAAGGATATTATCCATTTTGCAGATGGGAAAACTGAGGTATAGAGAGATGATGTGACTTGCCTAAGGTCGCCCATCAAGCCATTAGCAGAGTTGGGAATAGAATCCAGGCCTTGAGTCCCTGTCCATTTCTCTATCCACCAGGCCCAGCTGGCTCTCTCAGTTAAACAAACACTGATTTAGCCTGGGGGCAGACAGGTGGCTAATGCTTTATATTCCAAAGTGGGACCTGGTCCTGGTTTCTCATTGGGAAGGCTGCAATTAAGGCTGGTGTTAAGGTCAATATTGACTAACGCAGTGCCAGGATACTGTCATCAATCAAAACAGTAAATTATGTTTCTCATGAAAAAGAAACACAAAACAAATTCAGCTTTCTACAATACCTGATCCTCTCATAGAATTATATAATAGCAGGGTTGGAAGGGATCTCAGGAGGTCATCTAGTCCAACCCCCTACTCAAAGCAGGACCAATCCCCCACTAAATCATCCCAGCCAGGGCTTCGTCAAGCCTAACCTTAAAAACCTCAAAGGAAGGAGATTCCACCACCTCCCTAGGTAACGCATTCCAGTGCTTCACCACGCTCCTAGTGAAAAAGTTTTTCCTAATATCCAACCTAAACCTCCCCCACTGCAACTTGAGACCATTACTCCTTGTTCTGTCATCTGCTACCACTGAGAACAGTCTAGATCCATCCTCTTTGGAACCTCCTTTCAGGAAGTTGAAAGCAGCTATCAAATCTCCCCTCATTCTTCTCTTCTGCAGACTAAACAATTCCAGTTCCCTCAGCCTCTCCTCATAAGTCATGTGTTCCAGTCCCCTAATCATTTTTGTTGCCCTCCGCTGGACGCTTTCCAATTTTCCCACATCCTTCTTGTAGTGTGGGGCCCAAAACTGGACACAGTACTCCAGATGAGGCCTCACCAATGTCGAATACAGGGGAATGATCACATCCCTCAATCTGCTGATAATGCCCCTACTTATACAGCCCAAAATGCTTTTAGCCTTCTTGGTAACAAGGGAACACTGTTGACTCATATCCAGCTTCTCATCCACTGTAACCCCTAGATCTTTTTTTGCAGAACTGTTGCCTAGCCATTCAGTCCCTAGTCTGTAGCAGTGCATGGGATTCTTCCGTCCTAAGTGCAGGACTGTGCACTTGTTCTTGTTGAACCTCATCAGATTTCTTCTGGCCCAATCCTCTAATTTCTCTAGGTCCCCTCTCTATCCTATCCCTACCCTCCAGCATATCTACCACTCCTCCCAGTTTAGTGTCATCTGCAGACTTGCTGAGGGTGCGGTCCACGCCATCCTCCAGATCATTAATGAAGATACTGAACAAAACCGGCCCCAGGACCGACCCTTGGGGCACTCCACTTGATACCGACTGCCAACTAGACATGGAGCCATAGATCACTACCCATTGAGTCCGACGATCTAGCCAGCTTTCTATCCACCTTATAGTCCATTCATCCAGCCCATACGTCTTTAACTTGCTGGCAAGAATAATGTGGGAGACCGTATCAAAAGCTTTGCTAAAGTCAAGGAATAATACGTCCATTGCTTTCCCCTCATCCACAGAGCCAGTTATCTTGTCATAGAAGGCAATTAGATTAGTCAGGCATAACTTTCCCTTGGTGAATCCATGCCAACTGTTCCTGATCTCTTTCCTCTCCTCTAAGTGCTTCAGAATTGATTCCTTGAGGACCTGCTCCATGGTTTTTCCAGGGACTGAGGTGAGGCTGACTGGCCTGTAGTTCCCCAGATCCTCCTCCTTCCCTTTTTTAAAGATGGGCACTACATTAGCCTTTTTCCAGTCATCCAGGATCTCCCCTGATCGCCATGAGTTTTAAAAAATAATAGCCAATGGCTCTGCAATCACATCTGCCAACTCCTTTAGCACCCTCAGATGCAGCACATCCGGCCCCATGGACTTGTGCTTGTCCAGCTTTTCTAAATAGTCATGAACCACTTCTTTCTCCACAGAGGGCTGGTCACCTCCTCCCCATGCTGTGCTGTCCAGGGCAGTAATCTGGGAGATGACCTTGTTCGTGAAGACAGAGGCAAAAAAAAGCATTGAGTACATTAGCTTTTTCCACATCCTCTGTCACTAGGTTGCCTCCCTCATTCAGTAAATGGCCCACACTTTCCTTTACTTTTTTCTTGTTGCTAACATACCTGAAGAAACCCTTCTTGTTACTCTTAACATCTCTTGCTAGCTGCAACTCCAAATGTGATTTGGCCTTCCTGATTTCACTCCTGCATGCCTGAGCAATATTTTTATACTCCTCCCTGGTCATTTGTCCAATCTTCCACTTCTTGTAAGCTTCTTTTTTGTGTTTAAGATCAGCAAGGATTTCACTGTTAAGCCAAGTCAACCTGCCATATTTTCTATTCTTTCTACACATCGGGATGGTTTGTTCCTGTAACCTTAATAAAGATTCTTTAAAATATAGCCAGCTCTCCTGGACTCCTTTTCCCCTCATGTTATTTTCCCAGGGGATCCTGCCCATCAGTTCCCTAAGAGAGTCAAAGTCTGCTTTTCTGAAGTCCAGGGTCCGTATTCTGCTGCTCTCCTTTCTTCCTTGGTCGAGTTCAGGATCCTGACACATCTCATGGTCACTGCCTCCCAAGTTCCCATCCACTTTTGCTTCCCCTACTAATTCTTCCCTGTTTGTGAGCAGCAGGTCAAGAAGAACTCTGCCCCTAGTTGGTTCCTCCAGCACTTGCACCAGGAAATTGTCCCCTACACTTTCCAAAAACTTCCTGGATTGTCTGTGCACCGCTGTATTACTCTCCCAGCAGATATCAGGGTGATTGAAGTCTCCCATGAGAACCAGGGCCTGCAATCTAGTAACTTCCATTAGTTGCCGGAAGAAAGCCTCATCCACCTCATCCCCCTGGTCTGGTGGTCTACAGCAGACTCCTACCACGACATCACCCTTGTTGCTCACACTTCTAAACTTAATCCAGAGACTCTCAGGTTTTTCTGCAGTTTCATACCGGAGCTCTGAGCAGTCATACTGCTCTCTTACATACAATGCGACTCCCCCACCCATTTTCTGCCCTGCCTGTCCTTCCTGAACAGTTTATATCCATCCATGACAGTACTCCAGTCATGTGAGTTATCCCACCAAGTCTCTGTTATTCCAATCACATCGTAATTCTTTGACTGTGCCAGGACTTCCAGATCTCCCTGCTTGTTTCCCAGGCTTCTTGCATTTGTGTGTAGGCACTTGAGATAACTGACTTATCGTCCTCCTTTCTTAGTATGAGGCAGGAACCCTCCCTTTCGTGCTCTCCTGTTCCTGCTTCCTCCTGGTATCCCACTTACCTCAGGGCTTTGGTCTCCTTCCCCCGGTGAACCTAGTTTTAAGCCCTCCTCACTAGATTAGCCAGCCTGCTTGCGAAGATGCTCTTCCCTCTCTTCGTTAGGTGGAGCCCATCTCTGCCTAGCACTACTGCTTCTAGGAACACCATCCCATGGTCAAAGATTCCAAAGCTTCTCTCCGACATCACCTGCGTAGCCATTCGTTGACTTCCACGATTCAACGGTCTCTACCTGGGCCTTTTCCTTCCACAGGGAGGATGGACGAGAACACCACTTGCACCTCAAACTCCTTTATCCTTCTTCCCAGAGCCACGTGGTCTGCAGTGATCCACTCAAGGTCATTCTTGGCAGTATCATTGGTGCCCACATGGAGAAGTAGGAAGGGGTAGCAATCCAAGGGCTTGATGAGTCTCGGCAGTCTCTCTGTCACATTGTGAATCTTAGCTCCTGTCAAGCAGCAGACTTCTCGGTTTTCCCGGTCAGAGCAGTAGATAGATGACTCAGTCCCCCTGAGGAGGGAGTCCCCGACCACCACCACCCGCCTCCTTCTCTTGGGAGCAGTGGTCGTGGAAGTCCCTTCCCTAAAACGGTTGTTTACCTGTATCTGCATTGCTGGTACATGGTACATGCTGGTACATTGCTTTCTTCTTCTGGAGGTCACATGCTGCCAAATTTCTTCACCGTCCTTCTGTTCCTGCTGTGCAGCCAGCTCTGAATCTTCAGAATGTTGTGCCTATAGAAACATATCCTGATGTCTGTCCAGGAAACCTTCAGTTTCTCTTATGCAACGCAGGGTCGATACTTGTTTCTCCAGACCTTGAACCTTCTCTTCCAATATGGAGACAGCTTGCACTTTGTACAGACAAAGTCGCTTCTGTCCTGTGGAAGAAAGACAAACATGGCACATCCAGTGCAGGTCACCACAGCTGAACACTCCCTATCCATATTACCTTCCTTCTAAGAGCTTCCTCAGGTGTTGTAGTACCGACTCAGAGAAGCCTGTGAGATGAAAGCCTCAGTGGACTCTCCCTAGGCAAACTCCCAGGCAAACTCCCTACGTTAGCCTCTCTGCTGTTCGCCACTCAGCTGGTTCGCAGCTGACTGCCTTTTTATAATAGTCAGGCACTTGTCTAGCTCCCCCCTCAAAGTGCTGCAATTTCTGTGGAAGTGGGGGCTGAAAGAAATTGTCCAACTGCAGAAAAATTGGTGTTAGATGGCCCTTTTTAAAACAGTCATGGCAAACCTCAAATGATATTCCTCCCCCTCATATCCCTGGAAACTGCTAAAGAAAAATCAAGCAGTGCACAAACTACACCAAACATTTTAAAATGATAGCATAGATCCTTTCCACCCCTGTTCATATGGAAGTCCTGGTACAACCTGAACTGTTGTGGTAGAACCAGCCCTCTAGAACAATGTGGTGCCACTTCAAGGCCAGGGCTAGAGTCAGTGGTGCAAATATGGAGTCATTTGGTCCATGGATTCTGAATATCATGCCCCTCTTTGCAGTAAGGAGCTGAGTTTAATATTCAAATCGCTCTAACATGGGTATTGCACAGCAGGGGCTGAGGCAGACTTTGGGAATGGGGGAGAAGAATACCAGTTGGGCTGAATGAGCCACTTCACATCTCTGCAGTCCTTCTCAGTGGCAGAGGGTTATGCAGATCCTCTTCCACTTTTCTAACAGGAAGTGTGGAGTTTGGGACTCCCTCTGCTCCCTCCAGTGCTGCCGCCTCCAGTGCTCCTTACTTCCCATTGTTTACCACCTTCTTCTCTCCCCATGGCTCCTCCAGCCTCACTAGGGGTATGGAGGGCCAGGGGTAGGGTACAGCTGGTAGCTGAATGGCAGTGAAGTGTTCCCAGGAAGCCTCCCTGTGCCCTCCACAAGTGCCCCCAATCATGTCCCCCTCACTACTATCACTTCCTCAAAAACAAGGGAAATTCACTGCCCAAAAACTTTGTGAAGGTTGATTGGCAGTGCCTCATACCCTTCCAGGATGTCAAGGGCACCTCTGAAAAGCAGGGACCAAAGGGTTAAGGCACACACCAGCGCCACCCACCAACCTTAACTCTGCTCTCTTTGAGGGATTCCCTGCCCATCATAGCACTCTATCCTTCCAGATGACATGGTGCGCTGGGGCATGCAGGACATGGGGACAGCAAGAGAAACCATCAGACTGTGTCCTCACTACACTCCACCACTGCACCTACTCTGCACAAACTGCTCCCTCCCCCTTGTCCAAAGGATGCCTTCTGGGACATCATCTGCACTTCCATGCATCCTGTCATGAGCTACCAGACAACTCCAGAGACACATGGCAAGAATAGACTACCGTGCTCTTCTATTGTCCAGCCCACGGAATGCAGCACAGAAATGAGGGGTCCATGATCCTTCTGGGTGCAGATGCACCCCTCCTCATACTGCAGCATGAGCTGCTACACCAGGCAATCCAGCTGTCCTGAACGCAGAGAAGGGCAGTTGGAGCTCATGCAGACATATGAAAGAATACAATTCTGGGGGACAGAAAAATGCACATTGGCTTAGTTGTTCCTCAGATCTGCTTATTACAGGGCAGCCCTGTCTGAAATATACTTACTGTATATCCTCAGTGGCTCTTGCCAACTCCAGTGGGCAGAGCTAAGGTGGTGTGGCAGGGATGATGTTTCCTTAACTCGTGGTTTTACAAGGTTTAAGTATAGGTGCAATCAGTGCTCTGCAAGGGTATGAGGCACTGCTATTCAACTGTAACTCCCCTGTGTGTGTGTGTGTGTTTGATTTAATACAAGGACCTATTAAAAGTGATAATAAGATAATCTTTCCCTAATTAATTTTCACTAATATTTCAAATCAAGTGGCAAAATACTTTACAGCAAGTATATCCAGCTCTCTGGTACCTTTCATGTCTGGCTTTGAGCTTGGAAAGGTGTCTAGAAGTTAACAAGTCAGTTGCTTTGCAGCTGCTTTAGAAATAGATCCCTTCTATTATTTAGTTTCATTCAGAGTTGGTTTAATATTTTCACACAAAGGGGCTTTTGTGCAGAGGCATAAACTCTCTCTGGACATTGAGGAGGTTTTCTTTTTAAATTAAATTACAGGTCATGTGATTTTTGGCAGGGAGGTCCCTGCTGATTCAGCTCTTTTTAAGCTTCCACATTGATTACACCTTGTGTCAATATGTACTTAGCGCCTATTAGTGTGTGTCTTTCTCATTTCTCCCTTTTGATCGATAATTTCCCAGAATAGAACATTAAAATAGAGGGGGAGAGGGGAAGTCTGAATTAAAGAAAGAAAGAAACTGAACAAAAACCTCATCTAGTCATATCACAGTAACCTGTGAATGTACTGAGCAAAGGAATATCAGATTGTTCTTTCTGTGACTCTGGCTCCTGTGTGTGTGTGTTCACATTTTTTTGCCAACTAGAACATTATTTAAAAGTTCTGCCAGAATTAAACAACAACCTGAAATGCTCACTGCTGTATTAGGAGAGGTACACACCAGCCCTAACTCAACACTGATATAGAGAGATAGAAATACTTCATTATCCCACATACTAGTATAATTTACCTGTGGAACTCACTGCTGCAGGGCATATCTGATTCAATCGTTTAGTAAGTTTCAAGATTGCAGGATATTACGGAGGTTATTGAAAATCATAATATTTAGGGCATTATTGAGATATAAATAGTTCAGCAAAATGGAAGAATGGATTAGACACTTCTATGATTAAGGACAGTAGCTGCAGTTATACTAGAAGGGGAAAAGTCATAATGGTTATTGAACCTTGTGGCTCATGGGAGTCAGGAAGAAATCTGGACCCTTCCACTGTGGAATACAGCATAGTACAACTGGAGGCATTGTCAGTGCTGAGGTCTTATGCCTTCCATTCAGATAGCAGCCAGTGCTGGGTGTATCAGAAACCAGGAATCTAGCTGGAAGCATCACTTGCCTGTTCTGGTATGAAAACTCCTGTTCTTATATAATAAAGAGAAGGAGTCAGAACATTTTAAATACGTTGGGCAACGATGCAAATCTATGGATGGCCCAGACCCAATATAGGATCTCAAGTTTCCTTAGGGTTGTAACACTGACACTGAAGGAAGAATTTACAGTACTCTAGAGAGCATGTCACTTCCCACAGATCAGAGGACTTGTCTAGCAGCAGTGAGTCCCCTGTAGTAACCTCTATTGGCTACACATTTTTTCATCCTTCACACTGTAGCTGTGCTTTACTAAGTTTTAGTCACCTCTTAGCCTTTAAAAAGTACTGTGTCTTGGAAACAGGAGCAATGCAGCCAACAGCCCATTCTCCTGTGTTCTCACTCCTCAGATTTAGAGGCAGAAGCAGCATTGGTGAAACAAAAGGAAAGCTCACAAGTAAGATAACATAGCTAACTAAAGAAGCAGCCTCTCTTCCCAAGAATCTGGTGCTAGAAATCTTTCACAGCAACACCAATACTAAGGGCAGTTACTACTGGAGAAAGACATACATGACTAGGGACCTAGTTATCTGAGGATGCGCCTCCGCCCCTAGGCCCAAGCAAGGCAGGCAGGATGCCCTTCCTTGGGACTGAGCACTCAGAGACTAGCAGAAGCATATACTCAGTGAAGGGCTCGCACCTCTGGGATCTGTTCCTCCTGAGGGGGCCCGAGAATGGATAGCTTTAAGACACCGCTTAAAACAGATCTGTTTGGTCAAGCAATTTTCAGTGGTCTCTGGACCACTTTATGGGCAGGTCACGGACATTTTTCTAAAGGAGACTTTTAGTCCTATGTTTTATGGCCCACCAGGCCCTGTAAAGATGCTTGACCCTGCCCTTCCCAGTAGACACACTCACTGTGGCTGGGAGGTGTGTGAGCCCCGTTTCTATCTGCAACCTGTTTACCTGGAAAAATAATAGTGGATGTGAATCTACACAAGATAAGAAAAAGGATGATCACTCTATCAAGGGAGTTCAGTAGGAAGGAGGATAAAGCAATGTGGCCAAGAGCCTAACCATAGGTCTGCTTCTGCTACACCCCAGAGCAGAGCCAGTCATTGGGGTGGAGGAAAGGCCACAGTCTATAAGTGAGTCTAAGATGGTTCAAATTAAAGTAGAAGTGAGATGCTTTAACTGATACTGTCTTACATCCTCCTGTTAGTTCCTCTATGCTACACTCACTCTCCCTGGGCTCCTCAGTGTGTAAATTACACCAGTTTAGACTCAAACCCACTTGCCAACCCAGAATTTATACCACCTTGCACAGCTCTGAGTTTACTCCAGGTGTGCAAACAGGCTCCATCATCAGCATGCAAGCTGCCTCCTCACCAGGGAGAGGAGCAAGAGTCATCCCAAGGAAGAACAGGCCAAAGTCAGCCCTGCTGTAAAATGAAGTCAGGAGTGAATTTGTTCTCTTGAATCTGGCACCTGGGTCTTAAAGATCTTCAGCATAAAATGGTCATTGGGAACAAACAAATAAAAGTCAAACTTAGAAGTAGTACAACTAAGAAAAAAATTTTTACACTGCAATAACCCCCTCTCACTAGCAACCCCCATATAGAAACAGGATTGCAATATTATCAGAGTGAGTATGTAACATGGATTACCCTCAAGATCCACCTAGGCCAGCACTGAAGGCAGATGAGCCAATTAGCCTCCTCTACCCTAGACAGCAGTGACCTTTTCTTCTTGGAAACTGGTAAAAGTTTCTTCATGAGCTGGGTTGAACAGTGCTAATGGGGAAATGACCTGGAACACAGAGCAAATTCATGACCCCTACAGAGTGGTTTTGAACATCTGCCAAATGACTCTGGCAGGAAGCCACAGTCTTCCAGTCATAAGTCAGCTTCTAAGGACGATCTGTCAGCCTTATCCCTCCCACCCAAGCCCCTAGCCCTGTCAGAGGTGCCAAACAGCTCCCATAACAGCTGAGATAAAAAGAACTCCCAAAGACCCTGATAAGTCAATAAAAAAATCCCTGTCCCCTTTTAAAGTTTTATCGATGGTTTGTACTCTTTTTATGCTCCTTTAATAATGAAGATCTGAAAATGTTTGCCTCCCTCTACCCCCTGACAAAAAATCTGCTTGCTTTTGATATTACAAATTCAGGTATTATCTACCCTAGACTATGGCAAATAGAGAAACTAGTGAAATGACATCACAAGAAAGTGAACGTTGAGCAACTGAGATTTGCCAGAAGACTAATTAAAATGCTTTGTTTTCTGTTTTCATTAGCATTTAACTCCAAACCCTAACAAACATGTGGGAGAAAGGAGGTCTTTATATTAAAGATTCAGAACACAAACCTTCCAGGCCTTATAAAAGGGCACAAGCTCTTTTAAAAAGAGCTGACCAACCTTTGCACATCACCTTTAAAAGCAGTTCTCTTTGGGAACTAAAGATTGTTTACTCTGTGTAGCAAAGACTTCAGGGGAGATCTGTGCAGCCATGTTCAGCATTAGCTCTATAAAATAACCTTCAAATGAAGCTGTCTCCATAACTCTATTACAAAGCTATTCTGTTTAATTTTCCCTTCCTTCTTTAGATCTCTGTCAAGTTAGGATATAAATTCCAAGGAATGAGCCCAAAGATTTAAAATTATTAGCATAATAAATTTTGAAACGTATTAGTGCTTTACATGTTTGTAGACATCAGTTAATTACCATCTGAGGAGCAATAAAACCAATAAAGAACCTAGCCCACTAGTTAGATAAAATAGATCATAAGGAACTTCATGCTTTTTCACCAAACTCTTCAATCTTCTTCTAAAACAAATGTCTTGATTTCAGTAAAATCTGTACAAATCATAGGGCCAGATTCTGCCACCCATACTCACAGTATTACCTTACTCCAGGGGTAGTCAACAGGAAGACCATGGGCCAAATCCAGACCACCAGATGCTTTTGAATGGACCCCAAAATATTTTTACTTTATTATTAACTATTATTAATTATTATTATTGTATTTTTAAAATTATTTTCTCTGCAGTCTATACCTTGATCAAGAAATTTGGACCTTTACAAAAAATAATTGACTACTCCTGCCTTACTCCATGAGAAGTTCCATTGATTTCAATGGGACTACTTGCAGAATAAGTATTGCTCCATATCTGAAGTTACATCACCTTTATGAGGCAGCCAGTTCTATTAAGCAACTAATTTTGCCAGTCCCATGAGCAGTCATCTAAGACAGGTTTCATTCTATATTATTTGCCTTCAATCACTGGGTAACTTTATGTTTACCATGATTACTGGACACATTACTAAAGTCTCCATCACTGAAGTAAATGTATATAAAATCAATATCAGTTCCCTTTATCTTTAAATAATACCCCTGAGGATTTTAATCTCACACTAATGTGAAAATTCTACCCCATCCTTTGACTTTATTCATTCCTCTAACATTTAAAAACTTCAACTGGCTCACTATCCTTTTCCAGAGGATAGTCCTAGCTCCTGTAACCTTTCTTCATAACTTAGATCTTTGAGACCCACAGGCATTTTTTGTAAAAGCAGATCCATCCCCTGTAGGAACCAAATCCTAGAGCCCATACTCCACAACACTCCTGATGCAGCCCTAAAGCATATATTTCCTGTTGCATTGTAAAACCAACACAGAATGTAGTATTCCAGACAGTCACTCTAGCCAGGGCTCTTTTTGGAAACAGTATCACCCATTTGTTGTCTCTTTTTAAGT
Source organism: Lepidochelys olivacea (assembly GCF_965140295.1). Classification (NCBI taxonomy): domain Eukaryota; kingdom Metazoa; phylum Chordata; order Testudines; family Cheloniidae; genus Lepidochelys; species Lepidochelys olivacea. The sequence continues at coordinate 39,083,039 of NC_140420.1, read as the reverse complement.
AAGGTACTTTTGTTTTACTTGTCTCAATTCAGTTATCCACACTAATCACTCCAGATCCTTTTCTTTAACCATGGGCTAGACATACATTCCGCTTAGCACGTTGTTCTCTTGTTCCTACATGTTTCTACTCTGCCATCCGCTGGCCCAGTAACCAAGACTATCCAAATCCTTTAGAACCCAAGTGCTTTGTTCCCCACTATGTGCTTCACCTCTAATGCTGGTAGAAACCCAAGCCTGAAAAACCATGGGAATTTGGAACTAGAGGTGGGCCAAAACTGGAACTTCAAATCCAATCCCTTTAAGATTACAGGGAAGGCCTGGATCTGAATCTCCAAATCTGAACCTGCCCATATGGTTCTGGTTCCAACTCAGAACCCCTCTATTTGCTAGGCCTGGTTCAGATGCAGCCAGCAAGCCACAAGAACATCTCACAAGAAGGCAGAAATCTCACAGTCTCATGAGACGTGGATCATTCAAGATTGCGGAAATGTCACAGGATCATCCAGCATTGCAAGGTTCCCACCATCTGGCCCCATCAAACTCAAACCCTAGAACTGATCTGCCTTGAACCTGAATCCTCATCAAAACTTAATCCCGATCAGAACACTGCTTCCTCAGCTCATCTCCATTCAGTAGTCAAGTCAAGTTCTCTCCAGGACTGTTTACTCACTTCTCAAGCAACCCTACTCGTCATTTCCCAGACGGGGTATAAACCTCACATGGGCATCTACATTAATTACAACAGTGACCTAAAGCGGGGGTGGGGTGGGAAGCCATTAGCTTACCTTCACCAGTATTTTCAGTATATTTGTTCCCAGTTATAGATGTCAGGAAAATCTGACTCACAGAGCGACAGACTCAGAGAAGAATATACACACACAGCTCAAGACCTTCAATCAACATCCCTTGCCTTAGTAATAAAAACCTCCCAGCATTCCTGCCTGGTAGCACAAGGGTTAAAACCAATCGAGCACAGAGTGCTGGACAGGCATCAAGGTGGTTGCTGTATCACTACATTATCAGCTGGGGGAAAATACAGACAACAGAATCGGCTGCTCCACGGAATGTTTCCTTCCCATGCTTCTGTTGCAATGAACACAAGGAAAGGTAAGTGGAAGCAACTTCCCACATTCCTCCAATAGTATCTCATCAGAGAAGGATAGCATGGATCTGCACCAGAGTATCAAATAAATTCCATAAGAAAGGGCAGGTAAATAGTTTAGGGTGAGCAGATCGATGAATTCTTGGAAACTTTCTACTTGTTTTGCTCAACAACGTCTTTTTCTTTTGCCACCTCTGCTGTTATAGGATAATGTTCAGGCTTTATTATTCCCCGTGTGCTACTTTAAGGAGCTTTAGAGATTGCATGCACAGTGCACGTGTCTCTGCTAGAGTAATAACTTTGCAGCTGGAGGAACAGATTGGTTCTTTTGCAAAAAGAGCTTCCAAATAATGAATTAAGGCAAGACCTCCTGGACTTCCCTATTTTTTGAAAGATCAGATTAATTCTGAGAGTTTGGGGAACAGGGTGCATCTACTGTTGGAATTTTAGAAGAAGAAAAATGCTGCTGAAACATGCAGAGAAAATCTAATTGCTGATCCAAGAGGATCTTGAATGTATGGGCTAATAATGTTGGAAACAAGCATGCACAAAAAAAGAATACTACATTGGCAGACATGTAAACAAAGACAATAGACCAGAGGTACCCTATCAGCACATAACTATGGGCTTTCTAAAATGCAAGTTAAGTACATAAAGGATGCATTATTAACCTAGCTGTAGATACTATAGGTCAGATAGAGGAGATCTGTACATGCCACAGTGATGGACATGGATAGATAGAGATAAATAAGCCCAGAGTTCATTTTCGAGAGATATCATTGGCAGCGCAGACTATGTGACTGCAACATCAGTACTTTGGGGGATTGATCTGGCCCCTCCCCCATCACACCCCAATAAGCAGGTGTGCTGGTGCTCACCCTAGAAATCTCTGGGTCAGCACCCATGGGCAGAAGTATGTGTATCATACATGGGAAGGCAGGATCAAATGCAGTAGGGGCCATTAGAACACTGTTCACAGGGCACTTGCAAGTAAATTGCCACTTAGAGTTAGTTCATGTAACTGCAGTATTCATTGTTAATTCTTAATAAGAAATGCTACAGTAATGTTCATTTCTCACAAGTAGTAATGTGCAGATTTTAATTGGGTCTGCTCTAAATCCTGCACAGAAACCCTGAGAAAATAAGAAGGCAATATTCTTGCCCAAATAGCTTGGCCATTCCTGATTTATCCTTCCCCCAAATAAATTGGAGATGAGGAAGTATAATGTTACAGTATATGCCTGCTGTATGATGCGTGGGAAGTCATGCTGAAAAGCAATGGATGGATTTGATGGGCATAGGATCAGTACCTTACCATCACAAGTTTCGGTTTTAAAGTACAGAACCAGAACCAGGCACTGGTGTGCATCACAAAACAGATAGCCTCATTTTCTTGACTAAAATGAAACCGCTGTTTCGTTGCAAGAGTGCAATAGATCATCTGAAATCACCAACTTCTCCTCTTCTTGTTTTCCCATCACTTCAAAACAGTGGAACTATCTAACTCTAATTTGCTATATTCTCCCCTCCCTTGTAAATGGGGTTGGATGAATTCATGTGGCCTAATTTCAAACCCACTTGAATATCCTGTGTTTGAAAGTTTGAACTGAACACTGCCAGTGCCTGCCACTTAGGAGAGACTGTGGGGGGGAAAAAAAAGAGTAGAGAAAGAACATTTCTAATAAAGACAACATCTCTCTTGTACACAGGGCCCACACAGGGTATGCTTAGCATTTAGAGGGGTCTTCTAACCCTGAGAGCACAGGGCTCTCCATAATGTTTATTGAATAACCAATGTGGGGTAGAGGGAAGCATTTAAAATTACAGGTGATAAAAAGGTTTGCAGATTTCAGTCATTCACATTGTTCACTAAAATTGCTAGCCCCCCACTCCTCAAAGCAAGTTTAAAAGCTGAAGTAAGCCCCTCTGAAGAGAGTTTTTTAAAAGAAATGAGACAGCCTTAATGCCAGGGACTGTGACGCTACAGCACAATATGGTATGTGCACACCTGAATTGTACTGAACAATTTCTCTTTGTTATGCACGGCTTCCTGCACTTGGCCTATATTTTTTCCCCCTTCATGACACTTAAGCTTGAAGCACAAGTTAGGTGCACAAGCAATCGCACAAGGAAGCGCAGGGTAGGAAAGGAATTTCAGAAATGGAGTTTGCTTCTCAGGAGTTTGGGGGCTGAGGGGGAAGGAGGAGTTGATGATCAAGATCAAGTTCAGACCTTGTTCAAAATGGGTACAACTGTGTTAACCTCAGTGGCTGTATCTCCAATGACACCAGGTCTGAATTTGGCACTTTATCTTGTATAAGCTTTGCTCTCTTTCTAGGACATACCCATGGCCTTCCATGCTGATAAAGCCATCATTTCCCCCTGTAAGCACAATGGCTGCAGCTAAGGGAGCAGTTCTTTCTCTTTGCTGAATTACGTGTCCTTGAACAGAAAAAGGCATCTGGTTGGGAAAACGGATTAGGGTGCTCATCAGCCAGCGTCAGTGTTCTGGTCTTGGATCTACAGCAGGTTGAGTTACACGTAAAAGATTTCCTAGCACCAACCTAACCTCTTGACAGACAACTGTAGGCCTCTGTTAAAGAGTCCAGCCCTGTGTAAGTGGGCATAGCTCCCACGGACATCGAAGAAGGGTTGTGACCACCTGCACCAGTCCTGAATGTGGTCAGTAAAGAGGGGGGCTGCAGTTCCAGATTGAGCTGTGCTGGCAGAACTGCTTGGGGGCCCAAGAATAGTACAGCAAAGATGACAGTGAGGACTGAGATGCTTTGGCAGACATGCCTGGAATGGGATCCCCGCAGGCAATGCTTTCCACTCCACAGTGGAGGAGGAGAGATGAACTACTAACTTCACTGGTCTGTTATTGGCTAGTCAAAGGAGATGCATCGATCAAGCTCTAGAAAGCATGTCCCGTCCTCTTAGATGATGTGAGCCTGCATGTGGGCGGAGCTAGGACACAGCCTTAATGAAAGGCATCATCACTGGTCCTCCAGGAATTGTTTCTAGGGTGAAAAAGAAATAGCAGACCCCAGTTTTAAAGGCTCAGTGGAGTAGGGAGAGGAAACCAACCTCTGGTCACGGACTGATTCTCTGAGTCAGCAACTTGCCCATGTCAGGGGAAGGAAGCAATTACCAGACATACCAAAAGGGGATCCTACCCAGCCATTGCAATCCCACTCTTGTCAAGGTGAAAAGCCTATTCAGCCAAATGATAACAGATTGTAAATAGATACAGACAGAAGGATGTGAACAACCTGATTAAGTTAGCCCAGACACACAACATGCTCCCAAGGGTACGCTTCTCGGCTTATGTGCTAAGACTGTCACTCCCACATTTCAAAATGATGGCCCCAATTCATTGTTGCCTTGCCCCTGTGCAGTCATTTATACCGGTACAAAGAGGATCAAGAATGTTTGCACTAGTGTAAATGAGTGCACAAGCCCAGGACAATGGTGAGTCTGGCCTATATAACTGAACAGAGAGAAAACCCAAGTTGCTCCACAGACCCTGGACCTAACTCTGCTCCTAGTGAAATCAATGGCAAAACAGTCACCAAGTTCAGCAGGATTAGCTCCTGCAAACATCAGTAGGCATTGAAGTCAGACAATAATACAGTGTTCTTCCATGTTATGGTTGCTCAGTCCCCAGTATTGTGCCTTACATGGTACTGGCATTTGGGGCGCATTGAGTGTACCTAGCCATGTCATCTTTGCATCATTTCCTCTTGCTGTGTGTTGTCAGCTAATATTTTCCATTTGTTTTGTCTTAATCTCCCCTTCCACTCCCCCAGCAGACACTGCCCTCTTGTTACTCTTGGTCTCGGTGCTGGCAGCAGGGTCCCAAGCTCCCAGCGGAGAAGCGCCTCAGGAGCCTGACACAGAGCTCCTAAAATGCCCCAGCTCATGTGCCTGCAGCTATGATGACTACAGCGAGGAGCTCAACATCTTCTGCAGCTCCCGGAACCTCACACACCTCCCAGAAGACATTCCCAGCAACGTTAAATCATTATGGCTGGATGGGAACAACTTCCTTTCTGTGCCAGCTATGGCCTTCATGAACCTTTCCAACCTGGACTTCCTTAACCTGCAGAGCAGCCAGCTGGCGAGCATTGAGCAGCATGCCTTCCATGGGTTAAAGGGCCTCTACCACCTGCACCTGGAACGGAATAGGCTGAAGCATTTGGCACCAAACACTTTCCTTCACACACAGAACCTCGCCTCCTTAAGCCTCAACAACAACCACTTCAACAAGATTGAGGAAGGCCTGTTTGCTGGGCTCTCCAACCTCTGGTACCTGAACCTTGGGTGGAATTCTCTAGTGGTGCTGCCTGACAGAGTGTTCCATAACCTGCCTAACCTGAGGGAACTGGTCCTGGCTGGGAACAAGCTGCCCTACCTGCAGCACCAAATCTTCTGCAGTCTCAGTGAGCTGAAGGAGCTGGATTTGAGTGGGAACTTGCTCAAGGGCATCAAGCTCAATATCTTTGTCAAGCTGCAGAAACTACAGAAGCTGTACCTGAACCACAACCAGATCAATGCCATCGCCCCACGTGCATTCATGGGAATGAAGTCCCTCAGGTGGTTGGACCTCTCCCACAATCGTCTCATCTTGCTCTTTGAAGAAACATTCCTGGGCCTTTTGAGCCTGCACGTGTTGCGTTTATCCAGTAATTCTATCACCAGCCTGAGGCCAAGGACTTTCAAAGACCTCCAATTCTTGGAGGAGCTACAGTTGGGACACAACAGGATCAGGAGCCTGGCAGAAAGGACTTTTGATGGGCTAGGCCAGCTGGAGGTCCTTATGCTGAACAACAACCAGATTCAAGAGATCAGGGTCGGGGCATTCCTTGGGCTTTTTAATGTCGCAGTGATGAACTTGTCCGGTAACTGCCTCAAGGCACTTCCCGACTATGTCTTTAAGAGCCTAACCAAGCTGCATAGCCTTCACCTGGAAAACAGTTGTCTCAGCAGAATCAGGCCACAAACTTTCTCCAGCCTTTCCTGCCTCCGGAGGCTCTTCTTGCAGCACAACACCATATCCATGATTGAAGACGAGAGTTTGAATGACCTGCATGATCTTTTGGAGTTGGACCTTAAGCACAACAGGCTGACTCATCTCTCCCCCAACATGTTTGTAGGCCTGAATAACCTGGAATACCTTCTCCTTTCCTCCAACCAGCTCTTGGAGATCTCTCACAACGCTTTCAGCCCACTTCAGCGTCTCTTCTGGCTCGACCTCTCCAGCAACTATTTGGAGATGCTGGACAACAGCACAATTACCCCCTTAGCAAACTTGCGGTATCTTAGCATCAGAAACAATTCTCTGGAAACCTTCTCAGTTGGCTCTCTGGGCCCTTCACCTGTGCTGGAGCAGCTGTGGCTGGAAGGAAACAAGTGGCACTGTAATTGCTCGCTGAAGGAACTGAGAGACTTTTCCTTGCAGCATCCCACAGTGGTTCCACGTTTTGTACAGTCCCTTATGGAGGTGGATGATTCCCACACACCCGTGTACGTGTACAACAACCTGACCTGCCTAAACCCGCCAGACCTGGCAGGCCTTGACCTGAGGGAAATCAGTGAAGATCACTTTGCTCACTGCTAACTAACACGCTTCCTCTTTACAGAGGACTTTCTGCTTTCTATAGTTGGCAGCATTAGACACATACTTGCACAAGTTCAGGTAGAATCTGGAGAACTACTTTCCTGCGGGCTACTAAGTAAAAGGGTATAGCTATCTGGCATCTCAGCCACCTTCCCTGATCTCTTTACCAAGCTCACCAGGGCAGCAGTCCAAAATAGCGTGTTCCACCATTCACCATTATCCAAGGAGACCAGTATGATTGTACAGCACTCTTTAGCTTTCTCTCTCCATGCTGTACCATTACTATATTTGTATAGCTGCAGTTTTCAAGAGAACCAGCATACCAGCTTTGGCTGAGCAGTCGGGGTAAACAGGTTCTTTGGACTTTGCAATTACCTTTGGGCTATTTGAACTTAGCATTGTGATTCAGAGCCAGCATTCCTTTGCCCAGCACTGAAAAGCGAAGGAAAGAATGGGTGTGTGTGAAGGTATGGGTGGACAGAAGCCTTCTCTGAGGACTGTCTTTTCCAATTCCAAAATTAAAACTGATTTTAAAGAACCCAAATAAACTATGATAGTACAATAAGAGTCTGACTGAAAAGCCAACCTGAAAGGGTATTGCCCGCTAAGGTCCAGCATTTGGGTCTCACTCCTGAGCTGGGAGCAATGGATAGGCAACCTGTCTAGCCACCAAGGAGCAAAGAACATCTCATACCAGTTTTTTAGCAACCACTCCTGGTTGGCAGAGGTGCTGTTGTCAATGGATCATGGAGACAACCCTCCTTAATGGAAAGAATATCACTGCAACATGAGGACCTCAGGCTGGGGAGAGCAAATGGAGAAACCAAGATCCTCTTGAGCTAGGGGAGAAAAGTCTGGGCCACAGTGATCATTAGTGGGAATGCTGACAGTTAAGTATCATTGCCCTGGAATCAGCCCAGTTGTGACTAGCTAATGCAAGCAGGGGCTTCATCCCATCCGTACAGCAGTAGCTTGGAGCAGTGGTTGTCAACCTTTTCCATTCTGCATAACTCTGTGTTGCAATGCAAAAAAGTTTCATGAATCCATAAAGCATTCTGTGATTGTACAGCACCAAACACAATGGGGCCTGATCCATAACTAGGGCCCCAGGTGCTACCATAATGGAAATAATAAAGGGAGGGTGACCATGACCCCCCAAAACCTGTTCTTAAATTCCAGTTGAGAACCCATGGCTCACAGGAGAGGAAGTCAGGGGCAGAGCCTCATCTGTAATATCTGGTCACTGAAGCCAGGTATAGTGTAAAGCTTAGGGAAAAGGCTTGAAAAGCAGACACCCAACCTGTAGTTTTAGGAGAGCAGAGCGCACGTGACAGGCTTTTAACAGCTCCTTGCAATGGCAGATGTAGGCAGGTTTAAGAAAAACAATGCACATCAACGCCCTGATAAACCACAGCAGGCAAATAAACCTTTGAAGCTACTGCAGGTCATCTTGTAAGTGATTTTTTTTTTAAATTTTGTGCCTCACGTAGATAGAATTCTTATAAAAAAAACGAGTTGCGCTAGCGAGCAGCAGATACTGTTTAAAGTCTGGTTTCAGAGTAACAGCCGTGTTAGTCTGTATTCGCAAAAAGAAAAGGAGTACTTGTGGCACCTTAGAGACTAACCAATTTATTAGAGCATAAGCTTTCGTGAGCTACAGCTCACTTCCTCAGATGCATATCGTGGAAACTGCAGCAGGCTTTATATATACACAGAGAATATGAAACAATACCTCCTCCCACCCCACTGTCCTGCTGGTAATAGCTTATCTAAAGTGATCATCAGGTGGGCCATTTCCAGCACAAATCCAGGTTTTCTCACCCTCCACCCCCCCACACAAATTCACTCTCCTGCTGGTGATAGCCCATCCAAAGTGACAACTCTTTACACAATGTGCATGACAATCAAGTTGGGCTATTTCCTGCACAAATCCAGGTTTTCTCACATCCCCCCCCACCCCCATACACACACAAACTCACTCTCCTGCTGGTAATAGCTCATCCAAACTGACCACTCTTCACGTTTAAATCCAAGTTAAACCAGAACATCTGGGGGGGGGGGGGGTGTTAGGAAAAAACAAGAGGAAACAGGCTACCTTGCATAATGACTTAGCCACTCCCAGTCTCTATTTAAGCCTAAATTAATAGTATCCAATTTGCAAATGAATTCCAATTCAGCAGTTTCTCGCTGGAGTCTGGATTTGAAGTTTTTTTGTTTTAAGATAGCGACCTTCATGTCTGTGATTGCGTGACCAGAGAGACTGAAGTGTTCTCCGACTGGTTTATGAATGTTATAATTCTTGACATCTGATTTGTGTCCATTTATCCTTTTACGTAGAGACTGTCCAGTTTGACCAATGTATATGGCAGAGGGGCATTGCTGGCACATGATGGCATATATCACATTGGTGGATGTGCAGGTGAACGAGCCTCTGATAGTGTGGCTGATGTTATTAGGCCCTGTGATGGTGTCCCCTGAATAGATATGTGGGCACAATTGGCAACGAAGCTTATGCTCTAATAAATTGGTTAGTCTCTAAGGTGCCACAAGTACTCCTTTTCTTTTTGTTTAAAGTCTAAGTCTCTTGCCATTTCCTGCCTACCTTAAAAACTCCACCACAAGCAAAGCTAGAGCTTGTTACAGTGAAATTGCTTTCAGACTTCATTATTCAAGTTTGATAGATGGGTTTTTTCAAAGTGGTGAAGTGACTTAGGTTCACAAATCCTACAGACTTTTAGTGGGACTTGTGTTCCTAAACCACTTAGGCATTTCTGAAAATCCTATCCTGAGTTCAATTGCAATCAAAAAGATGAGAGCGGTCTGATCCTGCTCCCAGTGGAGTCCATGACAGTTTACAAAATCAGCTCCTCAAGGAGTCACACTTGGATGCAGATTGCCAGGCAGATGCCAGATCACCTAATTTGCACCCGATGGGCTATAAAAAGGTGGAAACTGTAATGAAATGATCTCAGTTAACCAGAGCATAGGGATACTTGTCTCATGACTGCCCACAGGTGTTTAATTATGCAAATCCCTGCACTTTGATTGGTAAAGGAAGGTCCGAGTTGCAATAATAGTTTTTTTAATAACTGCAATGTGCTCTAATAGAGTGCGGGTATCTGCAATGCTGTTTCTCCTAGCTGCTCACATAACTCCACCTGCACATATTCAATACAAATAGCTGGCTCACCCCTACTAACTAGTACCCTGCCCCCTTCACTCAGCTGCTTCTTACTTCTGACAAAAGCTAAACCCACTCTCCAGCCCTTTACTCTGTTGGTTTATTTCAGGGAGTACTCATTATGTACTTGGCCCTTTCTAAGCAGCAGGCCCAGGTCATGCCCCAAGGACAAAGGGTAAAAGCATACAACAAACTGAATAAGTAGAGGGGGCAAGGTGGTGCTTGACAATCTCTTGGTAATAGAAAGAAATGCCCGCTGCTGACATGTGCAGGACTCTGTAGGAGGAGATGAGAAGCTTGTACTTGATGGAGTGGGAGACAATGGGAATATTCACAAAGGGAGCAACATACATAGGAACAGATAAGGAAGAGGATCTTAGCAGCGGTGTTTTGTCTGGAATGGAGGGAACCAGGTGTGTGCCAGGAAAGCCAGAGAGGTTTCAGTAGTCAAGGCAAAAAGATGCCAAGGCACAGACTAGAATTTTAGTGACATGGACAAAAAGAAAAGGCTGGATCTTAGCGATATTACAGAGGAAGGATTCAGACCCAGCCTGGCTGTGTAGAGCAGGGTAAAGGGAGGAGGCAAAGAGAACCAGAGATTACAGGTTTGAGGTAGCAGAGGCTGGTGGTAGATAATGGGGTAGCAGAGAGGAGTTGGAAGAAGGTAAAGTTCAGTTTAAGCTAGCAATGAAACAGTCAAATGATAGAAACAACGAGGAGTACTTGTGGCACCTTAGAGACTAACAAATTTATTTATTTGGGCATATGCGGGAGTGGGTGGGAATGGGTATTGCAGGACGGGAGCAGGATTAAATATGCCCAAATAAATAAATTTGTTAGTCTCTAAGGTGCCACAAGTACTCCTCGTTGTTTTTGCTGATACAGACTACCACTCTGAAACCAGTCAGATGATAGAAATGCAGACTTAGGCTCTGTCTACGCAAACATTTAATTCACTGCAAGCCGGGGTGTAAATCTACCCCACACTAGCCTACCACATTTTTACAGTCTGTGTGAACCCTGGTGACATGCACTTTGGTCTAGTCCTGTTTCAAAGAGGACCAAATCAAGGCACATTAATGAACTGCTACCATGCAGCTGCAGCAGGGTCCATGTAGTCAGTCCACAGCAGGCTAGGGTGGTGGAGAGTCACTCTAGAGCCCTGCCTGAGACTATTTTTTTAATCCTGCTCCCGTCCTGCAATACCCATTCCCACCCACTCCTGCTTTGTTTCTTGTATTTTTATCCCGCTCCCACCCAGAAAAACCTTAGATCCCGCAAATCCCACAAGAGAGAGATTCCCTCATGCTACTTAAAAAAAAATTTTTTTCTATATATTAGGGCTGTCAAGTGATTAATCTTGTGATTAATTTTTTAATCATGCTGTTAATAGAATACCATTTATTTAAATATTTTTGGATGTTTTCTACATTTTCAAATATATTGATTTCAATTACAACACAAAATACAAAGTGTATAGTGCTCACTTTGTATTTATTTTTGATTACAAATATTTGCACTTGTAAAAAACAAAAAAGATAGTATTTTTCAATTCACCTAATACAAGTACTGTAGTGCAATCTCTTTATCGTCAAAGTTGAATTTACAAAGGTAGAATTATGTAGAAAAAATAACTGCATTCAAAAGTAAAACAATGTAAAAAAAACATTAGAGCAAGGGTGGGCAAACATTTTGGCCTGAGGGCCGCATCAGGTTTCTGAACTTGTATGGAGAGCTGGTTAGGGGAGACTGTGCCTTCCCAAACAGCCAGGCATGGGCCGGGCCCCGCCCCCTATCCGACCACCCCGCTTCTAGCCCCCTGCCCCATCCACCCCGCCCGCTCTCGGTCCCTTGGACCTCCCACCCCTACTTGCCGCCCCTCCTTCCTTACTGCCCCCCCGGGACCCCTGCTCCACCCAACCACTCCCGGACTCCTCGCCCCAACTGCCCCCCACAATCCCCCCTGCTCCCTGTCCCCTGACCGCCCCTCCCAGGACCCCTGCCCCATCCACCCCCCTTGCTCCCTGTCCCCTGATCACCCCCTGCCACCCCATCCAACCCCTCCTCTCCTTCCTGACTGCCCCCCAGAACCCCTGCCCCCATTCAACCCCCGTTCCCTGCTCTCTGACTGCCCCGACCCCTATCCACGCCCCTGACTGCCCCGACCACCCCCCGAACTCCTCTGCCCTCTATTCAACCTCCCCCTGCTCCCTGCCCTCTTACCGCGCTGCCTGGAGCACCAGTGGCTGGAGGTGTGGCAGCACCAGGACAGGCAGCCGCGCAGCACAGAGCACCAGGTCAGGCCGGGCTCTGCAGCCCTGCTGCCCAGAGCATTGCGCTGCACGGCAACGTGGACAGCCTCCTGGGCCAGGAGCTCAGGAGCCAGGCAGGATGGTCCCGTGGGCCGGATGTGGCCCGCAGGCCATAGTTTGCCCACCTCTGCTTTAGAGCCTACAAGTCCACTCAATTCTGCTTCAGCCAATTGCTCAGACAAACAAGTTTGGTTACAATTTTCAGGAGATAATGCTGCCCACTTCTTGTTTACAATGTCACCTGAAAGTGAAAAGAGGTGTTCGCATGGCACTGCTGTAGCCAGCATCGCAAGACATTTACGTGCCAGATCAACTAAAGATTCATATGTCGCTTCATGCTTCAACCACCATTCCAGAGGATATACGTCCATGCTGATGGGTTTTGCTCGATAATGATCCAAAGCAGAGCGGACCGACACATGCTCATTTTCATCATCTGAGTCAGATGCCACCAGCAGAAGGTTGATTCTTTTTTGGTGGTTGGGTTCTGTAGTTTCCGCATCAGAGTGTTCTCTTTTAAGACTTCTGAAAGCATGCTCCGCACCTTGTCCCTCTCAGATTTTGGAAGGCACTTCAGATTCTTAAATCTTGAGTTGAGTGCTGTAGCTATTTTTAGAAATCTCACATTGCTACCTTTGTGTTTTGTCAAATCTGCTATGAAAGTGTTCTTAAAATGAACATGTGCTGGGTCATCATCTGAGACTGCCATAACATGAAATATATGGCAGAATGCAGGTAAAACAGAACAGGAGACATACAATTCTCCCCCAAAGAGTTCAGTCCAATGTTCCCTCTAATTTTTTCCATCCATGTGCAGAATAAATTTTGTTATGTGCACCACCAGTAGAAACAAAAAACCTAGATATCATGTATATTTTTAAAAAGTTACCATAGAGATAATTACTCCATCCAGGACAGGTTAGGCATTTTAGAACTCACTACTCAAAGAACTAAATTTAAATGTAAGAGAAATAAAAATTATGAAATGCATAGACCCGTCAAAAAACTGAAATGTGTGTGTGCTGGCTGTGGGGGAAGTTTCTGAGAGATGCCAGGCACTCACTGAAAGCTCTCTTGCTCTGTCCTAAGCCCTGTCTCCCCTCCCCAGCTCTGCAGAGATGGGGTACATGGGCAGGAGGGAGTGGGACAGGGAGGGAGAGAGCGCAAGTGGCGCTGGGGAAGTCTCAGAGACCATGTGCTGTCTCTTTAAGGCACTCACTGGGAAGGGAAGGCTTCAAGGCTCATTCAGACCTCAGACCACAGCAGCTCTCTCCTGCTGAGTCCTGAGCAGGGGTGAAAGTGGGCTGGTATGGTGTACCAGTAACAAGCTGGTACCAGCCTGTACGCAGCCCACGTTAAAGTGCTGGTGGGGGAAAGAGGCAGCAACATTAAAGCACTGCCACGGCAACGCTTTAAGGAGAGGAGTGTCCTTTGCCGCAGCAGAGCTTTAATGTTGCTGCCTCTTTTGCCTCCCGTGTCGGCAGCCCTGCCGGTAGAGTCCATACCGGCAGGGCGGCCAACAGAGGGGAAGGGGCAGTGATGTTAAAACGCTGCTGTGGCAAAGGACCCTCCTTAAAGCATTGCTGTGGCAGGCAGTGCTTCAACGTTGCTGCCCCCGCTCCCATCGGCGGCAAAAGGCACAACAATGTTAAAGCACTGCTGCAGCGCTTTAACGTCATTGCCCCTTTTGCCCCCCAGGCCACCAACGGGTGGGGAGGGGGAGGAGGAAGGGCAGCTGCCCCGAGGCCAGCGATTTAAAAGGGCCTGGGGCTTGCGGCAGCAGCCAGAACCCCGGGCCCTTTTAAATCACTGCCAGAGCCCCAGGCAGCGCGCATGGGCTGGCTGGGGGAGGCTGACCCACCCCAACCCCGCCCCTTCTGCCTGAGACCCCACCCCTTTTGAGGGCTGGAGCCGGCCCCCGTACCTGTAAGAATTTAATATTACTTTCACCCTTGGTCCTGAGCCAGGCCCTCCCCTCTCCCCTACTCTGTGGAGATGGGGTACACCCTGACATCAGAACCTCCCCACCCCACCCCCCGCTCTGCACAGCCAGCAGGAGGGTCCTGGGAGCAACGTGGCTGCAAAGCCACGGGGGGAGGGGCACCTGAACACACATTGCTTGATGTGCGCAGCTCTGCTAATCAAGTGCGTGGCACTTGAATCCCTTCTGGGCAGCTGCCCAACCATACTTAGAGGGAACACAGGTTCAGTCACATTTAATTAATGCATTTTTTTTAAACGAGCATCAGCAGCATGGAAGCACGTCTCTCTGGAATGGTGGCCGAAGCATGAAAGGGCATACGAATGTTTAGCATATCTGGCATGTAAATACCTTGCAACGCGAGCTATAAAAGTGCCATGCAAATGCCTGGTCTCACTTTCTGGTGACATTGTAAATAAGAAGCGGGCAGCATTATCTTCTGTAAATGTAAACAAACTTGTTTGTCTTAGTGGTTGGCTGAACAAGAAGTAGGACTGAGTTGACTTATAGGCTCTAAAGTTTTACATATTTTTTGTTACATAACCATACTCAAAAACAAAATCTACTTTTTAAAGTTACACTTTCACAATAAAGAGATTGCACTACAGTACTTGTATGAGGTGAATTGAAAAATACTATTTCTTTTGTTTATTTTTACAGTACAAATGTTTGTAATAAAAATATAAAGTGAGCACTGTACACTTTGTATTCTGTGTTGTAATAGAAATAAATATATTTGAAAATGTAGAAAAACATTCAAAAATATTCAATAAATTTCAATAGGTATTCTATTGCTTAACAGTGAGTAATCACGATTAATTTGAGTTAATTGTGTGAGTTAATTGCGATTAAATTGACAGCATATAAACAAACAGAATTTAGACATAAATTTTACCACTAAAAGAATAGAATGAATCTTGCTTAAACCATGTAAAAAAAAAAAACAAAAAAAACTTTTAGCTCCTGTTATAATAGACATCAAATCTCTTTCTATCCCTCGCTTACATTTAAGTTTTCAAGTGTTTTCCTGCAAATTACCGCAGTCTGGCTTTTTTGCCCACCCTATCCCACCCGCAAAGTACATTTTGGCAGCACTATTTTGCCCTATTATGGCAGTGGATCCTGTGGGACCCCAGTCCTGCTGCAAGGCTCTGATTCACACCCTAGCTTTTCCCGAACTAAATGTTTGTGTAGACAAGCCCCGAGATACAATCTCGGACAGTCACCAGCATTTGACAGCAACTTCCTCACCCGCCCCCTTGGAATCTTACTTACTCTAAATATCCTCAAGGGGACATACTTATCATGGAAATCCATCCACCGATGCTCAGTATACGCCTCAATGCAATCCATTTCCTGTGACCCTTTACTTCCTTCTTCTCATCAGAGCAATTATCACCCCTGCTGTGTGTGGGGCGGGGAATGGCTCCCTTCAGAGCCCCTCAATACCAATTTGATTGGATGTCACAAAGGAAAGCTTTCAGAGTAACAGCCGTGTTAGTCTGTATTCGCAAAAAGAAAAGGAGTACTTGTGGCACCTTAGAGACTAACCAATTTATTAGAGCATAAGCTTTCGTGAGCTACAGCTCACGAAAGCTTATGCTCTAATAAATTGGTTAGTCTCTAAGGTGCCACAAGTACTCCTTTTCTTTTTACAAAGGAAAGCCAATCAGCAAGGCACATCAGAGCTTACTGTCTGCCTTTGCAGCACTTCTAGTGAGAAGGCAAGCTGGGATCAATGATATGAGTTCCACATCTGCATACCCATCATCTCGCTCCCAGGAGCACTACAATGGGTAGTCACCAGCCTCTGGAACATCCATCATGAAGGGGAGAGGAGGATGCTGTTCAGAGATTCTGTGGAGGCAGTGACTCAGGACCTCCCTTGCACTTAGACCAACGACTGTTTTGATCGGGTAGCCCAGATGCATCTTGAGACTAGGACAGAAGTGATGCTAGACTTGATTTAGAGAGGACCATCTTCTCTAGCCATAAAGGCCAATGTAGCACTTCCTTAATCTTAAAACAAAACAAAAACACAAACAAAACACACAAAACAAACAAAACGGCCAGCAGAGCAGAACCATTATTTGCCACCAAATACAGACAGGGTGTAGGAAGGAAACTAGAATTCAGTTGGGGGGGCGGGGGGAGGGGAAGAGGACAAACCCCCCACCACCGCCACACATACACAAACAAAATGCAATGAGACATTCAGATGGTAAGAAAACATTATTTAATGTCTGTAGCCTTTACAAATATTCCTGAGCCCTGACACCTTTCAGGGAGCCAAAAGATTGTGTGTTCCTTAAGTAAGTGATAAGACACAGACTCAGTAAACAGACTTCAGAGCTCCTGTAGAGACTTGATGTCATCACACATGCCTTCATAGGCATATTCTGTACCAAATACTTGTGGCTTCAGAGTGAAATGGCTCGGCTAGGATCTAGGGTCAGAGGGTCTGGCATGAAGCTGACAGCAGTCACTGTGAACTAGGAAGTACCATGTGTGCAGCACTACAGAAGCAATTGGGGGGAAGGTAGCAGCAGCAGGAGTCGGGGGGTGGAGATTGCTGGTGCTATTCTGTTCAATAAGGGAAGGATTTCCTGTCCTGGATCACTACCAGTATTTGCCGCAAAGACCAATGGCCACACACAATTTACAGAGCCAAGAATACTGCAGAAATGAGCAGCAGCACCACAGCCTGGAAGTGGCCATCTTCACAGTGTACTAACTTTGCAGGACTTCATGGGCAGATGAAACATTCTCTGTGTGGCTAGAAAAAGCTGCACCACCTGTGCCCCCATAGACCATTCCAGGATGGCCATAGTGCTCATCTATTCAGAAGGCAAATGGTGTTGCAAATGTACACGCCCCCTTAGAGAGCAATGGTAAGCTCTAGCAAGGTCTCTTCAAGGCTTTAGTAGTGATAGTGTCACTTCCCTTTCCCAGATCTCTGCAAACTGGTACCAATGACACCCTCTCCCCCACAAAATGTTTTAAAATAGCTTTGACATTCCCCATCGGCTTGGTCCACGGCTGACAGTGCTGCAAAGAGGCGGCCAACGCGAGTCCAGCCTTAGAAACACACTCAGGAGCCCTCAGGGGATGTCCTGTCCAAGATCTGCTGGGCGATGTGAGCAAGGGCAGGGAAGGCAGAACTCTTGGGAAACTCCTGGATGAAATCTCTGCCTTCCTCCAAGCTCTGGGTGAGCTGGGGATCAAGGGGAACACACCCTGTGTGGGAGGGCAAAGGGAGAAAGTGACCATGAGACCATTGGGACGAGTTACAGAGATGAGAGTACACACATGCAAGTCAGAGATACAGAAAGGTGGGAGTGAGACACCCACATCAACCAAAGGAGAGGCAGAATAAGACAAGACAAACAGGACTGAGCATTATTAACCTCCTTACTGCTCACCAGCAAGACTACATTCTAGATGTGCAGCACCATACCAGACATTTTCTTGGTAGAAAGGAGCTATAAGTGCTTCTAGCACCACAATCAGCAGAGATTTACCCTGGCATCACTGTCGAGACTATTGCTCCTTGATTAGGGGGAGGAATAAATAATTAAGGAGGTTTAAATAAATTCCTCATTTCCCTCATAGGAGCTCCGCTGGACTCTCAGTGGTGCTGCCTGTATTTGCCGTTACCTGACAGCAGGCAACTAGGATCACTCCAAATCTCCCATCATATGCAAAGCCGGACTGGACTGCCAGGTTCTCTGCCGGCCAGACACACAATAACCACATCCCTTTGGCAGCTCTATGCTCCTCTCCCAAACTAGGTTCTCTTCAGACCTCAAGGGGAGATTCCCCTGCTTAGCTTGCAGTTTGGTTTCTGGACCCCATTCCATGCTCCTTGTGGCACTGTGTTCTCACCACTCACCAACCATTTGCTCTTCTGATCTACCCCTCCCCCGAGGGAGGGTTCTGCATTCAAAAGACACTCACCTAGGAATGGGACTCCGGCATGCCTGGCCAGCTCTTCACCGCCCCCTTTGGAAAAGAGGTTTGTGCACTCCTGGAAGAGCAGAAGAAACAGCATTTAGTCACCAGGAACTTCCCAGAGCAGCAGTTCTGCAGACGGCTGGGCATCAAAGATGGCCAACATGACTGTTTATCTGGATACATTTAATGCAGAGAATGATACAGTTATCTGAGTAAGCAATGCTCATTTGCCTGGGGCAGCTGCTGATTCCCCCCCTGACTTCATGCACTTCCTCAAAGACATTCTTACCCCCCATCACCCACTAGGAAGACAAAAGAGCAGCCTCTCCTGAACCTACCCCAACAGCCAGCCAATGAAGGAGGGCAGGGTCCACAAAGCAGTACAGTCAGCCGCTTGCCTCCAGAGACCTACCACATTACCTTTGTGGCATTCCCTGGTCTCTCCAATGGACCACAGTCAAGCAAAGTCAATTTAAACCCCAGGCCTCAAGCAGAACAATGTAGCAGATTGCCTAGCATACCCTTGAGGCAGGAGGTGCTCAGCCGTGGGTCAGTTTTAAAGGGCTCACCAAACAGTGCGGGCAGACGAAACCACTCATGTTCTCTACAATCCCGATCACTCGCAATCCTGTCTTCTTACAGAATGTCAGCTCTCGTCTGACATCCCCTATAGACACCGCCTGTGGGCACAGAGTCATGGGGTATCAGTGATAAAGGGACAGCAAAATCAAAGAGGTGCATGTCCATCTTTCTGCCCATTCATCCAGTGCTGCCAATCCTTGAGTTTAGGTCAGGCTACACAGAGACAGGTTGGAGGGATGAAGGGAGTAGAAATGCAGAACTAATAGCCATAGAGAGACACTGACATTCATACAGGGTCATGTAAACACAAACCTAAAGGCATAATGGGGTCAATAAAATATTAGTTTGGTGTGACCCCAAGGCAGGGTGTGGAAACATCTACCCCAGCAAGCATCATATACCTGTGGCGTCGTGACCAGGACTGCCCCGAGGGGCTTGTATTGGCGAAGGGATTCCACCGTGGAGATGTGCTCATCCGAGGTCCCCGGAGGTGTATCCACAATAAGGAAGTCAAGTTCTCCCCAGGTCACATCGGAGATAAATTGCTTTATCAAAGCTGCCAAAACAAAACGGAGGAAAATCTTTGCTTTCAGCAGAGGTGTGGTCTGTAATCTCAACAGTGTGGTAGCAGCAGTTGTTAGATATCAGATCACCACATTGTGTGAACAAATAGGTTCAAAAGAATAAGACTTAAGTAGGAAGAGAAGCCCTCTATCAACAGAAGCAGTGCCATCTTCCCTCAGGGTCTCTATCCTGCCCTACAGGGAGTGCATCTACAGGGCGTGGCAAGAGGGTAGTTCAGTCTCCAAGACCATGGAGATTCTGTTCTGTGCCAACAACAGTGATCATTATAGAGGCCTGTCCAGAGAGCACAGGACAGATCTAACAGCTCATTCCCCAGAGCTGGTTTACACTACCTAGTTAGATCGACATAAGGCAGCTTATGTCGATCTAATTATCACACTACAGCCATGCTCCTGCAGATGTAAGTCCCATTATACCGGCCTAATAGCTTCACCTCCACAAGAGGCATAAGGCTTATGTTAATGTAGTTAGGGCAATGCAGTGTCTGTGTAGACACTGCATCCCTTACCTCAGCTGTCTTGTCAATTTCACGGCAGGAGCCATGCTCCTGGCTGGGAGTTGAGATATGAAGCCCAGGGCGGCTTCAGGCGCCGATCCCAGCTGGGAGTCAGGGCAAGAAGCCGGGGGGAAGGGGAGCTTCAGATGATGACCAGCCTAGATTGAAAGAGGTCAAAGGCTACCTACACCTAGTCTGCCATCCAGCCCTAGTTCACCTGCTCAAACATTGCAGTCTGTAGTCCTTGCTATCCATGCCTAAGCACAAGGGGATAATGAGCAATATGCAAGACAAGACCAGCCTGTAAGTAAGGCAAGCATGTGTTTCAACGAGCTTCATCTTTGCAGGAGGTGCCCTTGCTGTAGGGCAGTGGTCCCCAAACTGTGGGGCAACCCACACCCCTCGAGGGGGGCATGGAGCCCCATTCCACCTCCAGCCACAGCTCCACTCTGCTCCGTCCCCAGCCCAGCTCTGGCCCCGGATGCAGCTGCCCCCAGGCCGCTCCTCCTCTTGCCTCAGCTTTCTCCTCGTTTCCCCCCAGCTCTGCTTCAGCCTGAGCTCCTTCTCTGAGGATGGAAGCCTTGGCTGTGCAGTAATGGCGAGGGGTGCAACAGGAGAAGTTTGGGCACCACTGCTGTAGGGTCACTACCAAGAGTAAAAGCCGTGTGTACCGTTTTTCTTGGGTCCTCTCCAAACCACAGCATCGTCTGGCTTCTCCAGCAAGAAGCCAATCGACATGAGAGAGATGCTTTTGTCCTGGTCGACGAAGACAGGCACCCAGCCACTGTCACACTGGTGCACACTCTTGCCCTGGACTTTGAGCATTTGAGGGATGCTGGGGCCACATAGGTCCACATCCAGGATCCCCACCTGCCAGTAAATATGTGGAACCATTCAGACAATCCCTTAAACTAAGGCAGTACAGAGGGCCACTACAGTGGCAAAACATAACTCTTCACTGATTTCTACAGCCCAGATCTTAAGGAAAGGATGGCTTAGAATCCTACACATCAGATTTGAAATACACAGGAACCACATGTTCAAATCCCAGATGAGTTCACACAACCTTTCCCCTTTCCAAGGGAGATCAGTGTGTTGTCATTGAACTTCCTGGACAGAGATCTTTCAAATGAGACCTTAAAAACCATGGCCCATCTGCTCTGCAGGACTTTAAAGAGCCTTTGGGACATTTTGTTTGCCCTGTGTCCTCAGCCACAATTCCCCACTGCCGTTATGTTGGGTGGCTGACCCTCCCTCCCCGCAAGAGGCCACATTTTAGTGGGTGTGGGTGTGTGTGAAGTGCTTTGAGAGCCTTCACCACAATGTAAATTGTAAACATTCATATAGCTCATGTTCTGCTTATATGCACAGGAGGGCCCCTCCCTCTTCCAAATCTTTCTCTCTGCCTTTCCATAAGTAAGCCCAATGTCCTCTCAGACCCCTAGAAACCTTTAGAGGGATTTTGCCTCCCCTTTCTTTTCCCTACTCATACTTATGCCCTATAAATCGGCATTGCCCACACAACAGCTGCCATGAAGCAGGTCAGGCAAGACAACAAGAGGCCTTGGAGAGCAATGACAGCAAAGATCAAGGACTCAACCTTCATGGTCTCCATCCACACAGCAAGTGAGTATCCCAGTAGCTTTTTAGAGCATAGTATATCAAAGCCTGCCAAGCCCAAAGAAGACATTACTTAGGAAAGGGAGGCAACATGGCCTAGCAACTCCATTGAGGTCCAGGTGTCAAGGAACCTGCGTTCTACTCCCGGTTCTTCCACTGTCTCACTGTGTGACTTTAGACAAGTCACTTCCCCACTCGGTGCCTATTTTCCCATTAGCATAATGCAGACAATTATAATGAACAAGCTTTGCACAGCGCTTTCATCATGTTTTGCACATATATAGCATCTTTAATAGAGGACCTTAAAGCTGGACTTTGCAGCTTTTTTTTGTCAAATAAATGCAGAAAAATCTGAAATCTTATAGTAAAAATAACTTTTGCTCAACCTCAGCAGGATCTTAATGACTAGATAAACATCTTGTAGCATTTTTGCTAATACCTAGATTATGAACGTACAACCCCAGACTAGAATCTTGGGGAAGGAGAATACACTCATAACTGCCACATGGTAGCTTGCTCACCTTCTTCCCAGCATGCCGTAAAGCCAGAGCCAGCTCGGTGGAGATGGTGCTTTTTCCCACGCCTCCTTTTCCTGAGAGCACCAGAAGGATGTGTCCAACTCCAGCCAGGTTACCTCTCTCTGTGAAGGACAACGGAACAACGCTGAGGCATCCCTGCACCTCTACACAGCATCATGCTGCTCTGAGGATGTATGAATAGCAATGCCATAGGCAGCCAGCTGAGTGATTCCTCACATTTCACAGCTAGGACATCATTCCCACTAAAGGAGTTATCACCATGTAAACTACAGAAAAGACATTTTGGCTAAGGTGTTGCAAAATGTTTAAAAACAGTGGGGCAACCTGAGTCAAAATGTGATGGTGGATTTTGAGTAGACAATTATCCACTAGGAACAGGGCTGTGACTCATCAGCTCAACATACAGCCAGTGGGTGGTAAGGACTTTGGTTCTGATTCAGCAAAGTACTTAAACTGACCTCAGTGGGACTTAAGCACATGCTTAAATGCTCTGGGCCAGACTGCAATTTGGGACCTAGTGAAACGCTCTGGGCCTTCCCTTTCCTCAGCCATCCAGTCCCCTAGGAGTTTCCTGCTTTCTGTGCTGTGTAGATCTTGTTTTTATGGATGTGTCAGTGTCTTGTTTTAAATTTTCTTTGGTTTGCTTGCTGCACTGTCAGTGTTTGCTCTGGTCTAAGCAACCTCTGTTTATGACTCATACACAGTGTGCTTTCAGTCCCCAGGGAAGGGGTGTGAACACATTCTTCTGAGAGTCTTTAAATGGAGTACAGCTAGAGGGCCTCAAGGGGTACTGGCAGAGGCAGAAAATCTGAAATTTGTGATCTAAAGATCCATCTAGAGACAAGAACTACACAGCTCTGAAAGCAAGAAAAATTCAAAATGGAGATAAAGCCCCAGCAAACCTGCATTAACACACTCATTTCACCACTGTAATGACACTAGAGGAAATTACACCTTTGAACCATCCCAAGAACGAAGTTCTGTATTGAGTCACAGCACAGATAAGTGGCAGTGCAAGATTCCTCATCAATGGAATTCAACCTTGACCCAAGGGGACCAGCTCTATACATGAGAGGAGGAGGAGGATGGGTATTGTTACAGGTTTCTGGAGCTCAGGGCAAATGACGCTGCCTCTTGGCAAATTAGGGACCTTGGTTAGTTTCACATGCTATAACTCACATGCTATATTTGGTAGAGGGCTGGAACTTGCTGTACCTCCAGGACCAAAGATCACTGACAATTTTAAGGACCAATGTCTCATGAACCACATGAAACAAAGCTTATACACCACAGGTTTCCAATAAATCCATCTTTCCAAAGGCAGATCTCTGGGATCTTGTGTTCCAGCAAAGGCCTTTACTGTTAAAAATCAAATCTGGATTGTTATGTGGGAGTGGGGAAAAGAAGCAAGGGAGCAATGAGAGTAACCTGATTTTACAGCAAGAATGTCACCTAATTTTGTTTTAGGTATGTTTTGTTATGGATTGTTACTTTAAGTGTTTCATAAACAAAGTAATATCAGCACCTCTGCCGCGATTTGCAAATTTGGCACAGCTTCCTGAAGATTTTTTCTAAGGCCCTAATTATAGGTAAAATATCTCCATGAATCTTTACATTATCTGTACTTCTGCACTAGTGGGACCAGGTGTCCAATGGAGAACTCCCTCACCTGACTCACAGGTAACAGAGGACTATTTGAATTCCAATGGCTCCTAACACTCCTGAATGATCAGTAACACATTCTGGAAACCCTAAGGACTCAGACATAAAGGTAAACACAATCCTCAGTAAGTCCAGGAAAAAACAGAAATAGTTAACATGAATCATCAAGGAATTTCCTAAAGCTTCACATATCAAAGTGGGGTGTACCTCAGACTGGTTCTGTTCGCTGAACCTGAACCATCAGAAGCAGCACTTGAGAGGAAGATGTGATCTCTTGCTTCAGAGGGGTTTTCCAGTGTTTCAGGAAATATAAAATAGCAATCAAGGAAGAGGAAGACTTCATTTTACTGAAGAACAAGCTGAGTGAGAAAAACAGACTTCATCTTGAGATGGAGCCTGCTTTGATCATGGGAGAAGTAATCAGGAATTCAAAGGTAACTCATAGCACAGATCTCTGCTTTTTTTCTCCTTTGTAATGAAAGGAAGAAATTGCAAGATGTTTCCATAGGTGTTTAATATCTAACATCCTTTTATGTAGGTTCTCTCTCTCTCCCCCCCATAATTTTTAAAACCTCTTTGGTTGTATACAGATGAATTGTCTATTGTCATATAGTTGGGGAGCATATTAGATGGCATTTTCAAGGTTAGGATTGTTATTATTCTCTCAAAGGGGCCAAGGACTAGAGAAAGCAGCAAGTTCCAAAGGCTAGATCCACAAAAGGACATAGCTTTAGGTACTTAAAATGGCAGCTAACATGTGGGGGGACTCAGAGATCCTCAAACCCTCTATTCAGCTGCTGTCTAACCGCATAGGTGCCTACATCCCTCCTGGTGGATGCACACAAAACCACTGCAGTCCTGACACCGCCAAGCTGCTCGGTGCCCTAGGTCATGCTTAAGCCCTGTCAAGGCTGATTCCCCACTCTGGCATGTGGAGTGCAGAAGTGGGGGCCCGCAAGGATTCTAAAAATTAATACTGGCCACTCCAGGCTTGTATTAAACTCCGATGGTTACAGCTTTTCTCTGACCTTGGATGGGTAGACGCTACCATCACCCAAGTGCAGAAACCCCCTTTTGAGAACCCAGAAAGGTGCACTTGAGAATTCCTTCCCTCTGGGGAAGAGCTGAGAAAGAAAAAACAAAGAAAATCAGCTGTTGCCACCAGCTAATTAAACAGCATGTGCACAAATCTCTTAGGACACAAAAGTCCTAATCCTGTTCTTAAAAAAGGTAATTTTATTAAAAACAAAAAGAAAGAAAATACATCTGGAATTTAGGCTAATGCTAGATTTAAAAAGAGCAAATATAATAATTAAGTATCAAGAATGGTTTCCTTGAGGTCCAGCTTAATGGTTACAAGCAAAACAAAAGCATCTGGGTGTTAGCACAGAGAAGTGGAAGCCATAAAGAAATAAAAGAGATAAACCTAATTGTGTCTTCCTAGACATTTCCTGATCTACTTACATATCTGAGGTTTCAAATGAGTAATTTCTAGGTATGATTTAATGATTTTTCATACCTGGTGCAAGCTCTTACAGCATAGTCCAGCCCTGTCCCTGCTCTCTGGGAGCATAACCACAGACAGACAAAACGGGAGTCTTGTTTCAATTTTAAGAAGTTCTAACCTTCCCATTGGCTCTTTTGGCTAGGTGCCCACTCACTTCCTTTTACCTATGCATGCAGTCAGACTTTTTAACCTTTTACAGGTAAAACAAATAGAGAACTGCTACCAACAGGGATTTTATAGCTAACTGGCTGTCTGTAAAAGGAATCTACCCCTGCCCCTTCATTTATCACAAGTCCCAGTGGAATTCACAAGCTAGGTGCCCCTTCCCTCCCATCTCAATTGCAGGGCCTGATCCAACAGGTGTTCTCTGAAGCCCTCACACAAGAGACAGCTGGGTGGCATGCAGGAGAATGCCCAATAACCCAGTGGTCAGAGCTCTCACCTGGGAAATAGCAAGGACCTGAATCGGGATCACTCATAGTCCAGGAAAGTGCCCATCCCCATGTGATGGGGTGTTCTGGGGCAGGTCTCCCACAGCCACTCCTGTTGGAACTGGACCACTTTGTATGAATAATTAACTATTCATTAGACCAGAAAAAGATTGATTCTACAGCCTAGTGGTTAGGTCACTCACCCAGGATGTGGGAGCCCCAAATGCCATTTCCTGCTCCAATGAACATTTAATCATTTATACAACCAGAGAGATTGAGAGAGACCCACCCCAAAACATCCAATAGCATGGGGGTCAATCCTCCTCAGGGATGGATGCCCAAATCAGGCAGAGCAGGGATTTGAAAATGGGTCCCTCACCTTCCGAGTGCCCTAACCTCTGGGCTATTGTTTATAATGGGGTGACCATCAGTCTCCATCTCTCATGCATGCACACCTGAGCAAAACAGAGACAGATGGCTGACCTGGTTTAAAGCTTATCTATATTTGAAATGTTGCAGCAACACAGCCGTAATGCTATATTGTAGACATTACCTACACTGACGAAAGGGGTTCTCCCATCAGCGTATGTAATCCACCTCCTTTCTAGATACACAATCCAGCATATATAAATCTATTTCTTCCATCGACCTGTCTACATGGGGATTTAGGCTAGTTTAACTAGGTCACTCAGGAATGGGGATTTTTGACACCCCTTGTCGACATAACTGGGTCCATCTAATTTTCTAGTGTAGACCAGCCCTTAGGTGCCTAAGTCCAGGAGCAGGATGACAGCTGTGAATCCCAAGCGGAGATCTGTGCCTCCCTCTGGACCAGAGTAGGTACCTATTGATGTTTTGTTTACATCCCACCCCTTTGCTTGGCATTTTTGATTGGCTAATTTATTCAGCTTCAAGCTTAGCATACTAAGCCCCATTCTGTCAGTCCTATTCTTAGATGCCTAACTCTCCCCATGCCTGGGCACCTAACTCTGGGATGAGGATTCCACTGGGTAATAGGACACCTAAAGGTTAGGTGCTGCAATGCTCAGTGTTGCAACATCTAAGCCCTTTTGTGGATTTAGTCCCAAGTTGCTGGTCATAGGAGAAGAGAAAACGTAGCAGGAGTCGGACTGAGTTAGGTTACTAATAGTGTGTCACGCCACAAATTCTTGGCAGTTTCATCAGTTTCTGCAAAGTCCATGTGGTAGGGTTGAGAAAGATAGCCTCCTTGCACATGGGAACTGGTGCTGTGCTGTTTTAGGTACTGTCTACACTACAAAAAAAACACCTACTGTATAACTGTCCCCAAGATACAGTTAGGCACAATCTGCTCTGAAAGGCTGTGTTTTCACTGTGCTGGGATTTTGTACCAAGTTGTAGACAATGAGTAAAGGAACTATTCATAGTTCTCAGCACATCAGTGATCCCGGTCTTTGTTTTACATTCTCCGTGCAATAGTAGATGCAGTTCACTGTCCTAGTCCTCATCTTTAAACCTCACGTCAGAGTGGGGAGTACAGAGGAATCCCTCTCCCAGAGTGCTACGGTCAATCGGGAGAAGAGAGCAGGCCAAAGCCAGGTCTCAGCATCCTCGGCGCAGCCCCCAGCCGCCGAGCACCACAGTACCGAGCCAGAAAGAGCACGTGTGGTCTTTATACCTAGGCCTTCCCTCTGCAGAAGCAGACACACACTGGCCAAAGGATGACATGTCCTTGCTGTCACGGGGAAGCGGAGGGGGAGCGATGGACCCCGGCTGGGAGCCACCCCCAGTCCCAGCGCAGCCAAAGCCCCGCCCCACCCATGGCTGGCGGAGCAGAGCACAACAGGCCTGGTCAGCAGCGGCTCCGAGTCACGCATATGGCCGCTGGGTGCCACAGAAACACGGTCCAAGCAGCCGCTGTACAGCGACACCCCCCGCCTTAGCGGGCGGCTCCCCCCGCCTTAGCGGGCGGCTCCCGGGAGGCCATCGCTCCCCGTGCATAGCGTCGGGCAGGGACCGGGGGAGGAGGCCCATCGTGAGCGGCTGAGCCTCGCAGTCCCCACGGCTCGGGGCTTTCCCAGCCTCGTGGGGCTCCGTCCCAGCACAGCTAGGCAGGGGAGTCAGGAGAGGCCGCTGCGGGAGCCCTCGCTACAACCCCCCGCAGAACGGCCCCGCTCCTTCTGCCCCTCCAGCTCCCCACTACTCACCCCCGACTACCTCCATGCTGCTTCAAGCAGTGCTCCTGCACTTCCGAGTGCCCCGAGACCACGCGCCGAGGAGCGCCACCACCAATGAGAAACCGAGCTCTGGCTGTAATCCCGCCCCGTGAACTAATATTGGCCCCAACCTGACCTTGCTGACTGACGTTCCTCTCAGCCAATGGCCTCTGCGTTTCTGTTACGTGATCACGCTCTAAGCGCCTCAATGTCTGAGTTAGAAACTTTTCTCCAATGGTGCAGCCCTCTGAGGACTGACAGCCCATTTGACCAATGGTATCAGAATTTAGTGATTTTATCCCCGCCCTCTGATTTGTGAGCGAGGGGAGCACGGTCCAACTGAGAATGTCGGATGAGGAGAGGCTCCGTCTCCCGGGGAAGTCGCGGCCAATGGGCGCGGAAGGGGCGGTGCAGAGGGTGGATTGTTTATACCTTGGGAGGGGGAAAGTAGGTCAGAAGGAGCGCGAGGGTGGCCTAGCTGCTAGGCGCGCGCAGCGGAGTAGGTAAGGGGGAAGTGGGATGAAGCTGCGGCTGGTCCCTGGGCGGGGGAGTGGGGTTAGCCTGTTCCAAAGCGGGGGGATGCGGTTGCGACTTGTCCCCGGGCTGGGCAGGGGGATGAGCCTGCGGTCGGTCCCTGGGTGGGGGGAGGGGAATCTCTACAGGGAGGTTTCAGGGTAACAGCCGTGTTAGTCTGTATTCGCAAAAAGAACAGGAGGACTTGTGGCACCTTAGAGACTAACCAATTTATTTGAGCATCAGCTTTCGTGAGCTATAGCTCACTTCATGAGGGAGGGTGAGCCAGCAGCTTGTTCCTGGGCGGGGGGATCTGTGCTCTGTTGGGGGGCTGCTGTCTGTGGGAGGAGGAATAAATCTGTGTGTGTGTGTGTGTGTGTGTGTTTAGGAAAGCGGATGTAGATCTGTGGCCTCTGGGTGCTTTAAAAACTGTCTCCCTCTGTGGGGTCGTCTTTGTCCTGTGTGGGACGACGGGGGACCCCATACTGCTCGCTAGCTACCCCCATTCCCCTCCCCTGGCATAGCCAGGTTTGATTCTAGTCTGGGCTCAGTCCCTGGTTCTCCGAACGCCTGCAGGGTTTGTATTGGGGTCAGTTGTGTCTGGCCAGGCTGGGCTTTCTATGAGTATAAGGGAGTGGGGTGGTGTCTGGAACTGGTCTGGTCCCGGCCATCTCTAGCAGATAGGAGCCAATCTGTGTCATCCCTGAGGGATTGATGCTGCCTTGGATACCATAGAGATGAGTCTGCTGTAAGAACCTCAGAAGTACAGAATTGCCGTTTGTGGTGCTGGTCTGTACCTGAGAGCTCTAGGCAAAGTCACTCTTAAAACCCCCAGGCTTGAGTGTCAATTGCATACTGATGACATCACCCTGCCCCTCTTGTGCCCAGGGATTCTGCAGTTAGAGCCCTGGCCTGGACAAATGGCTGATTCTGCCAGCTGTAGCCCTGTGGCTACCTTGTTTGCATCCTAGGGAACAGAATCTGTGTAGCTAGGTAGATGGGGTCATTGTTATTGTGCTGCTCTTTCTTCCTTACTGTCCCTGTGCATTTGGGAAACTTTCTCAGAGGTACTTTGCAGCCTGGCATCACTCTGCCCTCATGGTGTGTTGAGTGTGACTTCAACATGGCTCTTGTAGTTGTGCAGGCTGCTCCTTTCTTTATCCCATGCTGACCTCGCAGCAGCAGCATCACCTGCCCTCCTGACTAGGAAGCTCAGTTACTCTAATTCCTTCCTGACAGGGTAACTCTGTCACTTACCTGCTGAGCAGATTGCAGGAGATAATTTGCTTGCTGCTCTGAGCAACCATCATCATATTACATTGATCCTGGCATTCTTTGTTAGCTGCCAATCAAGTGCCACATAGACCTGAAACTGGTACTGCTGGGCCTTGAAACCTTTCATGCAAATCAGGTAAAGCTTCATTCTAGACTTCCTCAGACCTCGTACTGCCCCAGATATCTGTGATCATGCGCCGCCTGGCTTATGGCAATCCCCCTGTCTTGGGTCAGTATGACAATGGGCCTGTGCTGTGATGGGCCCTCAGCCATGGGACTTTCTCTTCCCTGAAATGTGTCTGAGTCCTTTGTGCATGACTTTTAAAAATGTGTCTAAACTTTGCTTTCTCCATCCTAGATGACTGACTATAGCCACTCTTGAGTCTATATTAACCTTTCCCTCTCTTGTGCTGTTTTCTGTTCTCTTCTGCTTCTAAAATGCCTCAAATTGTTCTTATTTCTCTCTTTTTATGATTATGGCTTTTAATGCTTTATGCAGTGGCTTAAAATATATTGTATTGCCCAGTGTCTTTACAAATACTGTTTTTAGTGTCTTACACTGGAAGTCAATCTTTGCCCTTCCCTGTGGAGTATCACCCCACCCACACCTCCACAATTCTCCCTCACCTATGGGCTAAATCCATGCCTCTGGGTTATTTGCCCTCTAGCCTTACCCTAGTATCTTTCTTCTTCTCACAGGCTCTGCTTTCAAGCAGGCTTAACTTCTGATGTGTAAGATCAGGCTAACTTTTTCTGTGTCATGCTAGCACTTCACTCTCTTATCAGCTTGGGCACCAATAATGAATCTTTTCCATTCTCCCCTGGAGATCTCTGATCTCCTCTTCCTGTGTAGTAGCAATGTTTAAACAACTTGGCATTCTGCTGATGCTTAACAAGTAATGGTGGGTGCAGGTTTTCCATTAATCTATTTAGGGTCCAATCCTGTTCCCACATGAACCTCTGGCAAAACTCCTTGGGGTTGGGCTTTAATCTTTGCTCACTAATTGAGACTTGTTCTCCCTTCCCCATCACAGGTTAGATCCAATTATAATTTATAAAAAGAAAGAAGAATGGTTCTCAAGTCTCTGCTGAATAAAGACTAAGCTGGTTCTTGGGGTTGTTTGTCAATAATTAGGCTTTGTCTGACTCATGTACTTCCTGCTGCCTGCAGTCTCCCTGGGCTAGAAGTAAATCACATTTGGATATGGACATTCTCATCTTTCTCCCCTCCTTCAAAGGTACCTGATTGGGTGTTAGTCTAGAGGTACAGGTTGACTCAATCTCAGTTTCCATGTTTCCACCCGTCCCTGGGTGTGTTCTTTTATGCCCCCAGCACTCACTGGCTTTGGGAAGTGGAGTGCCGCGGCTGGGAGCTGGAAGAGTAGAGCAGGCTGGGACCGCGTCGCTCCGCTTCCTGCTGCAGGTGAGTGCTGGGGGCGTCCTTTCCCCAACCTCCCCGCACTCACCGGCAGCGGCGGAAGTGGAGCATTGCAGCTGGGAGCTGGCAGAAGTGGAGCGGGCTGGGGCCACATTGCTCCGCTTCCCGCTGCTGCCAGTGAGTGCTTGTCAGGGGGCAGGGATGTGGATAGGGGTTGGGGCAGTCAGGGGACAGGGAGCAGGGAGGTTGGGTAGGGGGTGGGGTCCTGGGGATGTTTAGGGACGGGGGTCTCTGGAGAGGGTGGTCAGGGGACAAGGAGCAGGGGGGCCAAAGTAAGTTCGATATAACACGGTTTCACATATAATGTGGTAAGCTTTTTGTTTGTTTGTTTGGCTCAGTTTTTTGGCACAGGCTGCGTTATATCAGGGTAGAGGTGTATTTACACTTAGAACTGATTCTTAGGAATAAAATATTGACCTCTGTCTCCCCTCCCATTTAGAACTCTGGCTATAGATTGCAAATCATATGAGCTGCTCCAAAATCAGGTGTGTGTGGAAAGAATAGGAAGCTGGTATTATACCATAAGGGTTTCCACAGGGTCTCCTGGGGCAGGGCTGGTCCGATATTCAGCACTTTCTTTCCTGCTTTAGGAATAGAATGAGGAATTGGAGTGCCTGTATTTCAGAAGGGGTAGACTGGGAATAGACTCACAGAAATCGTAGGACTGGAAGGGACTTTGCAAGGTCATCTAGTCCAGTCCCCTGCACTCATGTCAGGACTAAGTATTATCTAGACCAATCGTTCTCAGTTCCCTCACTATCAGCAGTGCTCTGAACCAAATCTCTGGGCATCCCACAGGGAGGTAGAAATAGGTCACAGGGAAGAACAGAAAATCACCTGAATCTCAGATGTGTGTGTTGCGTAAAATGCTGGTAAATACCACTTATTTTTCTTTACTCCTTTCCTCTAACTCAAAACTGAGGAGTCTGTGGCAGTACAGTATACAGGCAGCCCCCTTTCCGCAGATCTGTTAAAGAGGCTAAGAGATGGATCTTTCTCTCTTAGAATGGGGGTGGGAGAGTATAGTGAATGATAAAGTGGCAGGCTTAGGCCAGTACCTTTTTATTTCATTAGCAAAAAATAATTAAGAGCTGCATAGGCCAGGGAGATCCCTCAACAGCGGGGCTGTGTGGGGCAAGGAGCTCTCTAGCATGTTTGCTCTAAAGGAACTTGGCATTTTCAGAACTAGAGGGATTGCACATGTGTTTAAGGGTATGTCTACACTACAAAATTAGGTTGAATTTATAGAAGTCGATTTTTTTAGAAAGCAATTTTATACAGTCGATTGTGTCCCCCCCCCCCCCCACACTAATGCACTAAGCGCATTAAGTCGGTGGAGTGTGTCCACGTCGACTTTCGGAGCGTTGCACTGTGGGTAGCTATCTGACAGTTCTTGCAGTCTCCGCTACCCATTGGAATTCCGGGTTAAGCTCCCAATGCCTGATGGGGCAAAAACATTGTCGCAGGTGGTTTTGGGTAGATGTCGTCAGTTGTCCCTCCCTCCATGAAAGCAACTGCAGACAATCGTTTCGTGCCTTTTTTCTGTGCGAGCTCCTTACTGCTTTCAGCAGACGGTGCAGTAGGA
This sequence comes from Lepidochelys olivacea, assembly GCF_965140295.1. NCBI lineage: Eukaryota > Metazoa > Chordata > Testudines > Cheloniidae > Lepidochelys > Lepidochelys olivacea. Next base: position 39,050,461 of record NC_140420.1, on the reverse strand, counting down.
CTGCTAACCGTCGTCATCATCCACCGCTTCTGCTGGCACTCTGCTCTCCTGGTGGTCTTGCAGGGCCGCTTCCACTGCAACTCTGCTTGGCTGCTCTTGTCTCGCCATACCACAGCAAGTGTGCAGCCCACTCAGCTGTTGTGTCCTGGCAGCGGACGGTCCAGTAGGTCTGCAAAACTGGTCATCCAACCACCACTTCCCCTGAAACTCTGCTCTCCTGCAGACGCCATACCACAGCAAGCATGGAGCCTGCTCAGATCACCACAGCAGTTGTGAGCATTGTAAACACCTCGCGCATTATCATGCAGTATATGCAGAACCTGCAAAAGCAGGCGAGGAGGCGATGGCAGCGGTGAGGAGAGTGATGAGGACATGGACACAGATTTCTCTCAAACCACGGGCCTCAGCAATTTGGCCATCCTAGTGGCAATGGAGCAGGCTCATGCCATGGAACGCCGATTCTGGGCCTGTGAAACAAGCACAGACTGGTGGGAATGCATAGTGTTGCAGGTCTGGGATGATTCCCAGTGGCTGCGAAACTTTCGCATGCATAAGGGCACTTTCATGGAACTTTGACTTGCTTTCCCCTGCCCTGAAGCACCAGAATACCAAGATGAGAGCAGCCCTCACAGCTCACAAGCGAGTGGCGATAGCCCTCTGGAAGCTTGCAACACCAGACAGCTACTGGTCAGTCAGGAATCAATTTGGAGTGGGCAGATCTACTGTGGGGGCTGCTGTGATCCAAGTAGCCAACGCAGTCACTGTGCTGCTGCTGTCAAGGGTAGTGAGTCTGGGAAATGTGCAGGTCATAGTGGATGGCTTTGCTGCAATGGGATTCCCTAACTGTGTGGTGGTGCGATAGACGGAATGCATATCCCTGTCTTGGGACCAGACCACCAAGGCAGCCAATACATAAACCGCAAGGGGTACTTTTCAATGGTGCTGAAAGCACTGGTGGACCACAAGGGACGTTTCACCAACATCAACATGGGATGGCCGGGAAAGGTGCATGACGCTCGCATCTTCAGGATGAACAGCTGCAGGAAAGGACTTACTTTCCAGACCAGAATGGGGATGTTGAAATGCCTATAGTTATCCTTGGGGACCCAGCCTACCCCTTAATGTCATGGCTCATGAAGCCATACCTAGGCACCCTGGACAGTAGTCAGGAGCTGTTCAACTGTAGGATGAGCAAGTGCAAAATGGTGGTAGAATGGGCATTTTGACGTTTAAAAGCACGCTGGAGCAGTTTACTGACTCAGTTAGACCTCAGCGAAACCAATATTCCCATTGTTATTACTGGTTTCAGAGTAGCAGCCGTGTTAGTCTGTATTCGCAAAAAGAAAAGGAGTACTTGTGGCACCTTAGAGACTAACCAATTTATTTGAGCATAAGCTTTTGTGAGCTACAGCTCACTTCATCGGATGCATCCAATGAAGTGAGCTGTCGCTCACGAAAGCTTATGCTCAAATTTGTTAGTCTCTAAGGTGACGTTATTACTGCTTGCTGTGTGTTCCACAATATCTGTGAGAGTAAGGGGGAGACATTTATGGCGGGGTGGGAGGTTGAGGCAAATCGTCTGGCTGCTGATTACGCACAGCCAGACACCAGGGTGGTTAGAAGAGCACAGCAGGGCGTGCTGTGCATCAGAGAAGCTTTGAAAACCAGTTTCGTGGCTGACCAGGCTACAGTGGGACACTTGTGTTTGTTTCTCCTTGATGAACCCCCCCCCCCCCCCCGGCCTTGGTTCACTCTACTTCCCTGTAAGCCAACCGCCCTCCCCTCCCTCCTTCGATCACTGCTGGCAGAGGCAATAAAGTCATTGTTGTTTCAAATTCATGCATTCTTTATTAATTCGTCACACAAATAGGGGGATAATTGCCAAGGTAGCCCGGGAGGGGTGGGGGAGGAGGGAAGCACTGGGTGGGGTGCGGGAGGAGGAGAGAAGGACAAGGTCACACTGCATTTCAAAACTTATTGAAAGCCAGCCTTCTGTTGCTTGGGCAGTTCTCTGGGGTGGAGTGATTGGGTGCCCGGAGGGGGAACCCCCCCCCCCACGTTCTTGGGCGTCTGGGTGAGGAGGCTATGGAACTTGGGGAGGAGGGTGGTTGGTTACACAGGGGCTGCAGTGGCGGTCTGTGCCTTTCCTGCACCTCAGCCGTACGCCAGAGCATACCAGTTTGATCCTCCAGCATTCCATCCTGCTTCCTCTCACCATACTGCCGCCACCTTTCCTCTTGATTCCGCCACCTGTCCTCTCATGCGTCCCTCCAGTCCTCATGTTCATTTTGTGCTTTCCTGGACTCTGCCATTGTCTGCCTCCATGCATTCTGCTGGGTTCTTTCAGTTTGGGTGGACCCCATGAGCTCAGAGAACATTTCATCGCGAGTGCGTTTTTTTTCGCCTTCTTATCTGCGCTAGCCTCTGGGACAGAGATGCTAGTTGCAGCGTTGAAACCTTTGCAGCTGTGGGAGGGGGAAAAAAAGGAGAGTAAAATTTGAAAAAGACACACTGGCCATTTAAAAGGAGGGGCTGATGTTTTCGGGTTAACGTGCAGCACAAACCCAACTAAGCCACCCAATTCTCTGGGATGATTGCTTCACCCTTCCCCCCACCGCGTGGCTAACAGGAGGGATGATTTCTTTTCAGCCACAGGCAAACAGCCCAGCAGGAACGGCCACCTCTGAATGTCCCCTTAATAAAATTCCCCTATTTCAACCAGGTGACCATGAATGATATCACTCTCCTGAGGATAACACATAGATAGAGAACGGATGTTGCTTGAATGCCAGCGAACACCGGGATCATGCTGCCATGCTTTCTTATGCAGTGATTCCAGACTATGTGCTACTGGTCTGCCGTGGTAAAGTGTCCTCCCATGGAGGACGCAATAAGGCTGCCCTCCCCAGCAACCTTTTGCAAAGACTTTGGGAGTACCACCAGGAGAGCTGCACTGAGATGTCCCTGGAGGATTTCCGTTCCATCCCCAAACACGTTAACAGACTTTTCCAGTAGCTGTACTGGCTGCGAATGAATCCCAAGTCTTCAGGGCAAATTAATCTTTCTCTGCCTTCAAGGTCCGGGATCCCAGGGTACTGTCTCCAGGGTGATAAACAGCTCCTGGCTGTCAGGGAGAACTGTTTCTCAGTGCATACCAGGCAAGCGATCTTCAACCTCCCCCTCCTCCTCATCTTCCTCATCCACAAAATCCTCATCTCTGTTGCATGAGACTCCCTTGCAGGAGTTCATGTACAGGTGTGGGGTAGTTGTAGGGGCACCCCCTAGAATTGCATGCAGCTCATCATAGAAGCGGCATGTCTGGGGCTCTGACCCCGAGCAGACGTTTGACTCTTTGGTTTTTTGGTAGGCTTGCCTCAGCTCCTTAAGTTTCACTCGGCACTGCTGCAGGTCCCTGTGATAGCGTCTGTCCTTCATGCCCTTGGAGACTTTTTCAAATATTTTGGCATTTCGTCTTTTGCAATGGAGTTCTGATAGCACGGATTCCTCTCCCCATACAGTGATCAGATCCTGTACGCCCCGTTCGGCCTATGCTGGAGCTCTTTTGCGATTCTGGGACTGCCTGGTGACCTCTGCTGATGAGCTCGCCACGCTGACCAAACAGGAAATGAACTTCAAAAGTTTCCGGTGCTTTTCCTGTGTACCTGGCTAGTGCATCTGAGTTGAAAGTGCTGTCCAGAGCGGTCACAATGGAGTACTCTGGGATAGCTCCCGGAGGCCACTACCATCAAATTGCGTTCACACTAACCCAAATTCAACCCGGTAATGTCTATTTCAGCGCTAATCCCCTCATCGGGGAGGAATACAGAAATCGATTTTAAGAGCCCATTAAGTCGACAAAAATGGCTTCGTTATGTGGACGGATGCAAGGTTAAATCGATCTAACACTAATATATTTGACCTAAGACCAGGGCTAAGGGATGTTTGGAAGAGGTGTGGAACCCCATGGAAAGCTCTAAGGAGGAGGGAGGGGTTTTTTGTGTGTGACATACTAAAAGGAGATTCTAGGGGGGAAAGGAGGGGATTGAGCAACAAGAATTAGCTCTTCTTTTTTCTTATGTGAGTTTTTGCTGTAATGGCTAGAAACTTGTTCTGGTCTGTCTGGGGGAAATAGAACCTCCCCAAACCTGGTCTCTGAGACGCAGCTGGCTAGAATTCAGAAACACGCAAGAAGTTTTGTTCTTGAGGAAAGTCAGGACAAGCTGATGAAAAGATCATTGTCCCTCTACAGCAAGAAGTTGGTCTCTCTTCTCCTCTTCCCATTATAGTCAATTAGTCAAAGATGAGCAGACAGGCACACACACATCAACTTGTGTAGTAACTGTAGAGCCAGGAGGCAATGCCATAGACAGCTAAGAATGGGAGAGTTTAACGTCAGAACTTGGCTATGCATGGTGTAGTTACTGGACCCACAGGAGCCTGCATATATCAATTATTGTTGATCTTCATCTCTTTTTCAGGACAAAGGTGAGGGTGTTGGGTGGTTTGTGCAGTAGCAGTTCTCCCTTATGTGCTAGTGCAGGGTGGCACTGTCCCCCCCCCCCCCCCCTTTGTGCTTCTAGGAGTATTTCTGGTAACCCAGTTCAACACGCTGGGTTCAAAGTGAAGTAGATCCTAGTATTTCTTTCAGCCAGTTTGGGCTGGGAGCTCTGCAGAGGTGGTGAGCTTGGCTCCTGAGGGTAGGTTTATGCTTGTATTGCTCAGCAGCAACCCCTGCTGGCCAACAGGTGTAGCATTGACCATGCTGTGAAAGGTGTATGTCTTACTAGTCTAGCCAGAGAGTAGTGGTGTGAGGTTCCATAAGGCCATGGCAAAGGCCCCGGTTTGACCTGAGCCTGGCTATCCCAAACCTATTCACAAGGTGGCCAGGAGAGGGGGTAGAGCCTGATGACCACTGGAAGGAAGTGGTGCCCAAATAGATCCTTTCCGGTTGACTCTGCTGCTCTGGGTAATCTTATTTTCTTCCCTTCCCATTTTGCAGATTATCTGTATCAAAACACCATGGCACGACGCACACGCAACAGCAGGGCCTGGCACTTTGTCCTGAATGGGGTACGCCGGGATGCAGATGCACGGGCAGTAGCTTTGGCCTCTGGAGCACATGGATGGGGCTATGACTCTGATGGGCAGGTAGGTTGGAATATTAAGGATCCCAAAGTAAAAATATCCTCTTCTAAAGCATGTTTTAAAACACCCATTAAGGAAACCTTTCCTCCTCCCAGGATGCAGGTGACTAGTGGCTTGAGGGCCAGGTGCCCAGTGTGGCAATAGCATGCACAGTGGACCATATTCAGACAAGATTCCAGTAACCTAAGCTTACAGGGCGTCTAAGCTGATGCAAATTGGACTCTCACCCAGTTACCAGCCTGTAACTTAACACCTTGACACACCACCTCTGAATTTGTCTCACTTGGTATAAATTGATGTAGAAGAGCTGGAAGGTGGGAATGAAGGAGGAAAAGAAATAGAACCATGTAAGAAGGGATAAATTAAAATAGCTGCTGACCTCCTTCAGCTTGCTTTCCCCCAGCTCCTAGTTATACAGGTTAAACTCCCTAGCAAGGTGCACATTGGTATGAGGGTAAGATTGACTCAGACACCTGATTGGCCCAGTGAATTCAGAGGGACAATGTATAATTGTTTTCCTTCAGTCCTGTCAGAGTGGCTTAAAGTTTCTACAGTGGTAACGTTCTCTATAAATTCTGCAAGGTCCCTTCTGTGAAGGGGAAAGCGGAGAAGAGAAAAGGCAGAAATGTGTCTTTCTAGATGTTTGGCCTGAACATTGAAACAATTTGCAGAGGACAGGAGAGCACTGGGATGGGCTATGCACAAATGAACCAGAGTCGTACAAAATCCAAGTGTCATTGTAGCCTTTAAGCATGACTTTCAATCTGGGCAATAGAACAGGAATACATAGGAAACAGTGGGCTAATTATCTAACACCAGTGTAAATCTAGAGTAATTTACTGAAGTCATTGAGATTAGAGTCTGGCCCTGTATCTTGTATGAAGTACAAACACTGCGTAAAAGAAATCAGTTTAGGTTCAGCTGTTTGATATGCTGGCATATAGGGATAGTAATGTTTAGATGCTGTTGTAACTACATGTCTTCTGTGCCCATACACCACAGTAAGCAAAAGCTTTTTAAGAAAGTATCTTAAGTGTGAGGTCTTCCAATCATCTGTCCCCTAAGACAAAAGCCAACGTGGAGTGTTGCCCTCTCTTCCACACGAGTAGCAGCAGCGGTTACTGCTTGAAGCCACCATTCCCTCACTCCTGAAATGCACTCTACATTTTCCCCCTTGCTTGCTGTACTACTGTTGGTAGCATCCTAGCCTCTTTTTCCATGTCAATCCCTCAGCTGCCCAATCTCGCTCTCCCTACCCTTTGTCTGTCCTTTTTCCCCACTCCTGTGGTTTCCTCCTTTCAACCTCATACATCCCTAAATCGTGTCAGTGATGTAAAATCAAGACCTGGAATGCAGTGTGTTTATTGTCATCCTCCTTCAATTTGCTTGAACTTTGCATCGTTCCCCATCCACTCATCTGTGTGGGCTCTTTTGGGCATGTGCCCACTGGGACCTTTGGGTATTACTGCAATACAAGGAGTGTCAAGCCATGGCTTTGTAAAGCACTGCTCAAGCTATGGGATGGCCCTCAAATTTTAGCTTTGATGGTATCCTTCTGCTTTTCCATGGCAGCACAGTGACTCTGACTCTGAGCCAGAGTTTCCTTCCCTCTCGCCCTCCATCCCCAGCGCCATCCCTGTGACAGGAGAGTCCTACTGCAACTGTGAGAACCAGAATGAGACTCCGTACTGCTCCAGTCTGCACACCATCCATCGTGTCAAGGACTGCCAGTGTGGTGAAGAGGATGAGTGTAAGGAAGCAGCTCTTAAACTGCTCTTGCTATTCCTCTGGGGTTTGAACTGTGCTGCTTTCTCTTTGCCCATATGTTTCAGGGTCCCCTCGGGTTATGCAGATGGTGGTGCCACTTGCTCATCTGTAGAGAATGGGGAGGGGACCACCACTGCATGCTTAGTGGGGAAAATATAACCTGTGCTATTCCTGCATGGCATGCTGTTTTGTTCTTATGACATGTTCCGTAGGGAAACTGGGAAGATAACCAGTATATTATCCTGCATGATTCACAGGCTAAACTCTAAAGATGTTAATACACCAGATCTCATGTGTGGGGGCCTGGTTTCAAATCTGGCTTAGGCCACAAGTGAAACTGAACTTCCTGGTTACATCCCAGGGCATCCCATCTACACTGCCCCGCCATGAACTTCTGGGGAGCGAATAGCAGTGCACATCAACGTGCTGTAACTCCCCCATGTGGATGCTGCAGGTACAAATGAAATGGTTCCTACTTCATATGAATGTAATCCAGTGTGCATTGCTGTTCACACACCTGTAGTCTGAACTGTGGGGCAGTGTACATGTAACAAGGATCAAACTCGGCACAATTCAGTACAATTAGCAAACTGGTCAGGTAGTAAGGAGTATTTAAGATCAGGCTTACTGTGCCTTAGGAGAGCTAGATAAAATCTGGACCTGGCCAGGTGGTGGGGGTGTTCATATGTCAGGAATGAGAAGGCGGAACACTGCTTGCCCTCTGGCTGTAATTTCATGAGCCTAAAGGGAATAAAAATGGGATTCTCCAAAACTCAAGGACGCTCTAGAAGTGTCTTAAATTCTCATTTTCCCAGATTAGACATCATCTGGGTCATTTCCTGCCTGTCTTTCAGATTGACGTTGCTGTTTGTAATAAATACTAAAGGCAACATTACTCTGTCTCATTCGTGGCCTGGATTCCAACCCAACCTCGCATGCTAGCTGGCAGCTGTTATGTATGTGACAGTGTTAGGTAACTGCAGTTGTAGGACAAGTTGCTTGCACACCTGAGCTCTGGTGTTACCTCAAAATGAGAACTATTGTTTGTTGATAGTGATAGATGTGGTTAAGGATGGACCACACTGGCATGACATCCCTAGCCAGAATACAGCAAAAAGGTCTTGGGTTTTAGCAAGCTGACTGTTCAACTGACCCAGCCTGGTATTTAGCCTGCTAGATTATAAAAATCTTAAAGGTTGTTAAACTGTTACATTTCTGGGTCAGTGCGATCCCATATAGCCCCACCTCCTAAAGATGCTGTCTTTTTTTTTTCTGAACAGACTTTGAGTGGGTGTGGGATGACGTGAACAAATCGACTGCAACCCTCCTGACCTGTGACAACCGCAAGGTGAACTTCCACATGGAGTACAGCTGTGGCACTGCTGCTATCCGTGGGAACAAGGAGCTGGCGGAGGGGCAGCACTTCTGGGAGATCAAGATGACCTCTCCAGTCTATGGCACTGACATGGTATGTTGAGCCAAGCTGTTTAGGAACACGTAGATGCACAGATATAGACGAGCTTTTAACAGAACAGTACTTGACAGCATGCCTCATCAATAGCTCTCAAAGTACTTCATGAAAACTGGAATCCTCCTCAGCTACCAGACAGGGAAACTAACAGTTTAATGGCTGAAGGGACCATTTGATCATCTGTTCTGACCTGCATAGCACAGGCCATTAAATTTCATCACAATACCCCAATATTGAGCCCAAGAACTTCAATTAGACTGAAGCAGAGAAGTTAAGTGACTTACTTGAGATCTCGGAGTCAGTGGAGGTCATGTATAAGACTCGCATCTCCTGGCTCTCCTTCATGCCTTTTGTTACATTATTATTTGTAGGTCACCAGTGATTGTCTCAACATGACAAAATAGAGAGATGGGGCCCTGCCGCACAGTGCTTGGAGTGACAGAATGCAGAGAAATGCCAGATGCCTGTCCAGTCAGAGATGCACCGTTTTCTGACTAGTTCCTAACGTGATGAACGCTGGAACAGCACTGGAGCATGTAGATAAAGAAGTTACTATTCACCTAACGATCACCATTTTCCACTCCCCCTTTGGTTGGCTTTTGATGTGACCATCTCCTGCTTTGCCTGCCTCACTCAGATAAATAGTAAACTCCTAGAGTGCAGGAATAAAACCTGTAACTTGCCCAGAGATTCCAGTAGAGCCTATTGGGACATGCTAATAAAAGTAGCAGAGGGAGAGACCCAAAGGTGAAACTCCTTGTGACGTTCCCCTCTGGTGTTGTCTGGACCGGTGATCTGCTAGGTGACTCCAATCCTTGACTCTGGGAGGCAGCCTTACCCTGCTCTACTGTGAGAACCCCCACTCCTGGGGTGTTCACGCATAGCCTCTGGCATGTAAGCTGCTCCTTGGATTGTGCAACCGAATGACACTAGCCAATACGTCTGATCCCAGCCACAACCCTAGGAACCTCTGTCTTGCAGTATCCAGTTATGCCTGCTGGACACTGCAAGCTTATATGAGTCTAGGGGAGTCTCCGACACACTTCAAACGAAATGCACTGCTTCAGGTAGAATAAACAAACAGATTTATTAACAATAAAGATAGATAGATTTTAAGTGATTATAAGTCAGAGCATAACAAATCCGATTTGGTCAAATGAAATAAAAGCAAAACACATTCTAAGCTGATCTTAACACTTTCAATGTCCTTACAAACTTTAGATGCTTCTCATCACAGGCTGGCTGGTTGCTTTTCAGCCAGGCTCTCCCCTTTGATCAGCACTTCACTTGCTTAATGTGGTGTCTGTAGATGTAGGTGGAAGGTGGGGGAAGAGCGTGGCAAACATCTCTCCCTTTTATCATGTCCTTCCTTCCCTCTTGGCTTTTCCCCCCCACCCCTCTCCTTTCAGAGTCAGGTGAGCATTACCTCATTGCAGTTCCAAACTGACCAAAGGAAGGGGGGTTGACTCCCTTGAGAGTCTAACAGATTCTTTTGTTGCTGCCTAGGCCAGGATCCTTTGTTCCTGTGAGGCTGGGCTGGGTTTGTCCCGTACCTGCCCTGGTGAGGTGTGAACTACCTCTCTGCTCTTGGAGAGTTTTTGCCAGGGCTTATTTTAAGCCATGAGGATACATTTTCATCCTCATAACTACATACATGAAATTATAACCTATAACATTACTATAATAGCTATGCTCAGTGCATCATTAGCCTTCCTAAGGCACCCAACGTGACCAACTTTGCATTGGATACCAATCAATCATTTTATAAAGATGAACATGGGGGTGTAGCATGTTTCTCCGAGATACAGAGCGTCACACTCCTGTATTGTGTGTCACTGCTATGCTGTGCTTAAAGCCCTGAGTGGTTCCATGGCAGAAACAAAGATCTTGTTTTCTTCTTTGGCATGGGCTACCTCCATCCAGATGGTGGGAATTGGGACTTCAGATGTGAATCTTGACAAGTACCGCCATACATTTTGTAGTCTGCTGGGCAAGGATGAAGACAGCTGGGGACTCTCATACACAGGTAATGCAGGGTAGGGAGGGGGACTGCTGCCTTTAGAGTTCATGGGGAAGGCTCATGGATATGAAGAAACCTAATCCTAGCAATTGTGGAAGTGCTCTGAATGATGGGAATAAGACTGAAATGGTCACCCGGACTGTGAATCTGCTCTGATATCCCTAATGGACTTGGACTGAAACTGCTGCCCATAGCCAGCCTTCCATTTGGGCAGTGGAGAGAATCCATGCATATTGCCGGTGTTGCTGTTTACCCATCAGGATTGCCTCTGTCGTTTAAAGTCTGTCGGTCTGTCTCTTTTTTTTTTTTTTTTTTTTTTTTTAATATAAATACAGTGAAGTAACTTCCTTAGCCAGATACATAGACTGACCTAGAGGCTGAACGTTGTCCATGCCCAACCTCCTCTGTAGATAACAGCATAAAACCACCACTCCTCCCACCCTACCCCACCCCAAAAAAAGTGTCTCCACCTGAAAAAGGAGTGAAGGAAGTCCAATCTCTGTTGTTCTGTATTTGCTCCATGGCTGAGACTGCCAATAAGGTTCCCTCCCCACTGCCTTGGCGAGAACACCTAGCTCATTTCACATAGGCTGTCACACCACAGAGGGGCAACAACTTTCAGTCTTTAACACATTTGGCCTATACTTGACCATGGGTCTAGAGGCAAGAGTATATTCCACCATTGGCTGTCTCCTGAGCTGCCAAAGACCCTTCACATGCTCTGGGATGGGGGGGCAGCAAAATGGTGGTCATGGGGAAATCTAGGGTTTTTTTAATTAAATGGCTGATTCCTTCAGTCTATACAAAATAGGAAGAGATTGTGGAAGATGGGATGGATCTAAAGAGTGTAGGATTGCTTCTTAATCGTCTGTCTGTCTGTCTAAGGATTACTCCACCACAGGGGAGATAAAATGAACTTCTCCTCAAGGTTTGGCCAAGGCTCCATCATTGGGGTTCATTTGGACACGTGGCATGGAACTCTCACTTTCTTCAAAAACAGGAAATGCATAGGTAAGAGTTGGGACAAAATGGCCATCATCCAGCCAAACCCACCCTTAAGCACAACAAAGTGATAGGACAAAACATCCAGGGAGGGAGTGGTGTATGAATTATGGAACATTGACCCTTTGGGTCGGTCTTCAGCTTGTTGCTGCCTCTTGGAAGTCTCAGTGCCATCTGACTGTTTGAAGATGGGGATAGTGGGCTTCTGTAAATGGCAAACTATAGGAAGATTAAGTGCATAAAGCAGAGTGTCTCTAAAACAACTATTCACTTCAACAGGCCTGCCTTCAAATATCTCCTGCTTTCCAGATCTCTATCGATATGTTTGTAGACCCCACATTTAGGTGGGAGAAGGGGTGATAGTTCAGATCACAGGGCATCCTAGAAACTATATCCCTGCATTATAGGTAATTACCTAATTGTGCCCTTGCCTATGACTAACACCAGCCTCCTTGATTTTATTTCCTCCCAGGAGTTGCAGCTACCAAACTGCAGAACAAGAAATTCTACCCCATGGTGTGCTCCACTGCAGCCAAAAGCAGCATGAAGGTGATCCGTTCATGCGCCAGCTACACGTCGCTCCAGTACCTCTGCTGTTACCGCCTCCGCCAGCTGTTGCCCAACTATGTGGATACGCTGGAAGTGCTGCCATTGCCCCCAGGACTTAAGCAAGTTCTACACAACAAACTAGGCTGGGTGCTGAGTATGAACTGTAGCACATTGAAGCCTTCCACCTCTTCTTCCTCCTTGTCAGGAAGTGACTCAGATAGCTCCTGTGGCTCGGATGCAGAGGCATGCCAAAGGAAGAGATGCAGGAGGACGTAAGTTACTTTCAAACAAACTGCCTTGGGGGGTGGTTTCCTTCACTATCTCTGAGGGTGATCCAGGCCAGACACCTCTTCATGGGGACACCCAACTTCTAATCAAGTTTGCAAAGACTTCTGCTCTCTTGAAATCTTTTAAGCTACACGCATCAGCCACTTGCATTGAAAACCTATCCCAACTGAGGAGAGAGTGACTTCTTTGAAATAGGCAGCCCAGATAACCTACAGCAAAATTTTCTAGTTTCGTTCTCCTACTCACTACCACCATCACTAGCTGATCTCTAGGGAGTAGACTGTTCCAGGAGAGACGCAAGCTTTCAAACCGGCTTCCTGGCTTCAGAATGTGCATCTCTTCTAGCAGGCTTTATGATCCCATCAAATGACAAAGCCAGTTGCCACTCCACCCTTCTCCTAACTGTTATGTGTTGGTTTGGCACCTGCAATGAAGGCATCGGGTCACTGGGATGTGATCTAGAACAGCAGTGTTTAGAGAGAGGCTCTTAAAATTGCATCTATATGCTTTACTGTTGTGAACGAGCGGTTACTTGCTAGAGCTGATCTGTAAATGATCTCATTTGAGTCCTGTGACTTCTTTAACTGCTTTGCATGTTGGGTACTGCTGCTTTTCCTGTATCAAAGACTATTAACTGGTAATAAACATACTGTTTACTTTAACTGCCCATGAAGGTATGAGCCAAAGTGTGGCTCTCAAGAATACTGAAAGTATCATAATGAGTCTTGGAAGGGCTATTAAACCTCATGCTTCAGGATTTAAGACAATCTCTATTAGAATCAGGAGGAGACTGTGACAGGTTGGATCCCCCCTTTTGGGCTGCCACTGAATGTGCTGGGGTCCCATTGAGGCTGCCTGTCCTACCAGCCTGGGTTTCCCTTGGACTGTGTTGCTGTGATGGGCTCTCAAGCCCCTTAACTACAAAAGGTAAATTTTAAGTGATTATAAGGGATAACAAATAAATCAAAGCAGATTACTGAGCAACTCAAACAAAACATGCAAACTAGGCTTAATAAAATAGTAATTTCTCACTGTAAATATTGCTGTATGCAGGTTGCAGAGTTTTTTGAAGGTAAATTACACTGTTTGCAGCTTAAATCTCCAGGTGTACCCTTCAGAGGCTTGCCTTTCTCGGCCTGGGTCCTAGTCCTTCTCCCCTAAACAGTCTTAGGTGTTTACAGCAGTCATCCTATAAAGCAGGACTCAGTGAAGAACCAGCAACCATAATTAACACATGCTCCAGCCTTAAATAGAATTTACATATTGTGGGAATCTTGTTTCCCAGGCTGACCCCCACATGACCTCTTAATGGAAAAACACTAAAAGTCCAAGATGGGGGTCTAGTACCAGATGACACAATCACCTGACCCTGTAGTGTCCAAGCAGTAATCCAGGAACCTTTGCAGGAAGGCAGGATTTAGTAGTATCTTCAAAGTCTTATTGTTCTTCCTAATGGCCCATTCAGGCTGTGTGCATACTGTCTGGTGAGCATTCCCTAAGTACACACACAGTTGTGATTGTTACATAGTCAATATTCCTAACTTCAGATACAGAAATGATGCATGCACACAAATTGGATAATCAGCAAATCATAACCTATCTTGCATAAAACATCTTAGTTATGCCATATTCATATAATTATTTTTATGAAGAATATGGGGTGTAGTGTCATAAAGATGTATTGGAGGCAGATTATCTCACATCTGCCTTGTGAAGGTCTTGTTTCTTCCTCTGAAGCATCTGGTACTGGCCATAGTCAGACAGGATACTGGATTAGATGGATCTCAGGGCACACTATGGTAGTTAGGTGCACCTTTTATGTAAGGTGAGGAGAAAGGAGGGATCTGACTTGCTGCCTCCTCTATTAATCAAATTAATAACTGAGACTCTGGTTTTATTGCCCCAAAGAATGGATGAATAATGTAGGGCTCCTAGTAAGTCAGACAGGGGGATCACACAGCTCTCACTTGATCTATTAGTGTGACAGGCCTGGTGTCAGGTACCTGATTTGAAACTCAACACAGCTTTATCAGCAGTAATTTTTGCATAATCATCATGCAAGATTTGCAAGCTGACTGTAGCAGACCATAAAGTATGTTCCTTTTCTGGGTATCAGAAAGAAATACTCCTGGATTAGGGACTGACAAGGGTCTGGTTACTTTGGCAGAAAATAATCCACATGTGGCCTGAAACTGTTCCCACGGACCTTCTGTGCTGAGAAAGAGGTTCTTCCCTGACAGAAGTGACCCTGATCTATAAGACTTTAAACATCAATGAGGAAAAAGTGTCCTGTTACCTTGTAACTGTAGGCACCATCTTGGTAACTAGCAAGTCAGGACACAAAGTGGTGGGAACAGGTTATTGAACATGTAACAGAGACACATGGTAAAACATCAGGCATATCCTGTAACAGTACTGTGCCTAGAGTTGTAAGGACTGACTGGCTCAGCGTACTAAGATAACAAAGCCGATCTCAATTAGGGTGCTAGATTGAAATAGAAATGGTAAGTGGTTCTCTTCTGCTGTCCAATGCTTATGCTCCCTGTGGCAAAGGAACATCAGACCTGCCCCAAGGCTGGGGCAAGTGAACTCTTTCCCCTCACACCAACCATGGGGAGGCACAGCACCAGGAAAAACTTGCATGCTCCTCCTTCCTCTCATGCCTGTTTGCAAGAGCTGTGGAGCCTGCTATCTTCATTATCCACAATCTCACACCTCAGCAGTACTGAATGGCAGCAGGAAATGAACTCCCTCTCATTTCCAGCCTCTCCTCAGAGGGAGCTCAGTTAGCAAATGACTTCTGGTTAAGGTTCTTCCTCTTGCAAAGCTCTAATCTTACCCCTGAAGTAGCTAGATGCAGGTGATTTGGAAGACTTTTGTCTGAACTGGAGCTATCATGAAGGAGTTTACATGCATATGGTGGAGGTTGAGACCTTCAGCTTTCAATATCAGCTGTGCTGAACTAAGTCTGGAAAGCACTACAGAGTGCCCTTCAACATTCTAAGAACAGATGTGGGAGGAAATGAAGTACCCATGTGTCCACAGTGACGCTCCTTCAAAAGTTCCCATACTAGCTACATGCATTCTCTGCGATGAGCCCAATACCATCCAATGATGAAATCATTAATGAGAACTGGACTTGCTTTTCCAATCACGGGACCTGGAACATCTGTTAGATGAGAAGCTTAACCACTCGCTCTCCTATATTAGGACACATTATTGTGGTTGAACAAAGAATTTCTTTGGCAACACAATGACCTGACCGGCTTGTTTACTTAAATTAGTTTATTGGAAGAATGTATCACCATGGAATAGCCATTGATAACAAGGATTTCTATGCATCTGCTGTCCCTTCCTAGTTGCCATCCTCCAAGTAAGTGAGCAATGCTATCTGGAGTCCCACTGAAGCAAGAGGGGATTCTCATTTCAACATGGAGACCCAAATGTAAAGAGCTAGGGCCTTATTTTCAGAAACATTCAAAACCCACGGTTCTTAGAGTCAAGGGGAGCTGGAACTACCAAGCACCTACCAAAATTCAAATACAAGTGGTCAAAGTTTAGGAACCCAATGAGAGGCCATTTTTAAAGCTGTTGACCTTAACATCTTTGGAGTGGGAGGCAAGAGAATAATACACACTCCCTTTTTGTTCAAGAGTTTTCTCTAGCTAGTCTGGCATTGACTGGGCTGGGGAGCCCAGCTATCCAAGTGCAGATGATTTTAGTCTGGTCTGCTCTCTCAGCTAAGCTACTTCCCTCTAGGGAGTCAAGACCACTGGTTAATTGTCCGCGCCCCCCACCCCCCCTTAAGCAGTTTATACCACACTCAGGAGACAACAGCCTTCCCCACCTGGCCCTCCACACAGTTTTGCCCCTAACCGCTCTAAGGTGCCTAGGTGTCCAGTTTTCAACCGGAACACCCAGTCAAAAAGGGATCTTGATGGCTCCTGTCAGCATTGCTGACCAGGCCATTGACTGTGCGGTTGGTGGTGCCATGCAGCGGGGCTGGCAGGCTCCCTGCTAGCCTCTGCGCCACGCAGCTCCCGGAAAGCAGCTGGCATGTCCCCCCTCTGGCTCCTACATATAGGGGCAGCCAGGGAGTGCTGCATGCTGGCCCTATGCCAAGCACCGCCCCCCACAGCTCCCATTGGCTGCGATTCCCGGCCAGTGGGAGCAGCAGGGGTGGCGCCTGAAAATGGGGCAGCGCGCAGAACCACCTGGCTCACCACCACGTCAGAGCCAGAGGGGGGACATACCACTGCTTCTGGGAGCTGCTTGAAGTAAGTGCCATCGGGAGCCTGCCTGGTGAAAATGAGCGAGTGAGTGAGGGTGGGGATAGTGAGCGACAGAGGGAGGGGGAATGGAGTGAGGGGGGAGTGGGGGCCTTGAAGAAGGGGAGGGGCCTCTGAGGAGGGGCAGGGCACGGGGGGGCAAGGATGTTCAGTTTTGTGCAAGTAGAAAGTTGGCACCCTACTCCCTAGTTCACCAACACACTAGGATCTTCCCTGCCCTCTCACTACCCAGCACCCCCCAGAGACCCACTCCCCCATGCCCTGCCTCCCGGCCACACTCACTGGCCCTGCTGGGAGGCGACTATGTCTGCCGGGTGAGCCAGCAATGCAGCTAGGGCTGGTCCTGGGGTGGGGAATCACTCCGTCCCTGCGGGAGTGGTGTGATCAGCCAGGCCAGGGCCTGTCCCTGCCAGGCCCCCTCAGGACATACTTGCCTGGAGGGGTCCAGCCGATCCCCCCAGACTTTCACACCTCCCCCCGCTGCAGCTGAGACTGGCCAGGCTTCTGCACCAGTCCCAAGCTGCTCAGGTCCAGGGAGACAGGTGAGGCCCTGCAGGTGGTGGGAAGCAGAGACCTCTGCCAGCAGTCAGAGAAGCTGGCGGGTAGGCCCAGGGGGCAGAGAGGAGCTCTCGGCCAGTGGGCAGGCAGGCCGAGAGGAGCAAGTGGTGGGGGTAGCCAGTGGGGTCTCAGGATGCAGTGCAAGTGGAGCAGGCCAGGGCCCCTTCTGGGCACAGGCCCGGCTCCATGGAGCCACTGGTGCCATTGTAAACCTGGCACTGGGCTTGGGGAAGGGTATGCTGCTGCTATGGCTACTGCCACAACAGGGCTGACTGTTAAACTGGATTTGCCTCTTGCAGTCCTGTCCTGTCCTTCTCCCCATGTACACCGCTGCACCAGCCCCCATCAGTGCAGAAGGGGAATAGTTGGGTCTCCAGCTGTTTCCTGCAGGAAGAGATGCAAGGATAGGACACGCAGTAGTGAATGTTTGGGAGATCACATCTTCCTGCAGCCTCTGTAATAGGGTTTCTGGCTAGTCCACCTCTGTTCCTCCAGGACCAGCATTTTTCCTCCATTAGCTCACAACCCTCTCCATCTTCAAAATGGCCCCTTCCCTCCGGCTGCTAAGAGGGCATGTCCTACCGTCACCTAACTTTCCTCATCAGCTCTTATTTCTGAGCCTATGCCTCTTATCCCTCAAACACCTAGACGGCAGAGCACAGTGTACTGAGTGTGTGAATGGCAATGGGGGAGGGGAAAGAGCCGAATAACCGTACAGGGACAGTCATGAAATGAACATTCCTACATCCAGTCTATTCTGGATACCCTGACAGGAGACAACCTGGGTTCCCCCCTCCCCCCACCCCATCCACATAGAGCCCCCTGAAACATCATGGCACTGAGTTCTCTGTAAGGATCTGCCATGGGAGCAGTATCAACCCTGCTTCCACAGTGTGTCAGAGTCACAACCAGAACAAAGAGTGATGCTGATGTTCTGGACTTGGGATTCGGTTGAGAGTTGAGAGCACCTGCCTGGGTGACACAAACTTACTTGTATGGGCGTTTTGCTATTGTCTTGGTCAGCGCAGAAACATGCTGGCTCAACTCATGCCATGTGTCCAGGAACCAGACCTCAATGTTACCCCAGAGCTGTAGCACCATCAGCCCCTGGAGGAGAACTAAAATGAGCAAAACATGCAAGACACAGAGCAAAGCGATCCCAAGCTGAGAGCAGGCTTGTGCATACCAGCCACAGGCACCTCACCACACTTCACCAAAGGCACTCACCCTGCTCAGACTTCCAGCTCGCAGGGGTCAGCCTCTTAGAGGCCCCTCTCTGACCCTGAGAGAGAGGAGCAAGGAAGGAAGGAAAACATACATCTGGGCACAGCAAGGCCCTCCACCATATTATGCTTGAAGGGATGGGCTAAGTGCATTATCTCTGTTTACACAGCACAGCAGTAAAGCCTGCTTATCCCCTCTTAGTTCCCAGTGAGCCAGTGAGTCATAACCCACTCCAGGGCATGGAATTCATTTCAAGGGACACTGACAAGTGCCCCAGGAATGACAAGATTTTGTGAGGAACCTTCTGATTATAAGTCTCTCATTAGACAAGAACGTACTTGGTCACCAAGACATTTATAAACCCATTCTGTGGCCATGGTTTCCACAGGGCACACCAAGAAATGGGTGTGCAGTTAAGATCCCACCTACCCTTTGGCTGCCTGGTCTGTTTAGATTGTATGCTCTCTAGGGCAGGAACTGACTCTTGCTCTGTATATGTACAGAGTTCAATGGGGCTCTGATCCCCGCTGGGGTCTGAAGGTGGTAATGGAAGAGGCACAAGCTCCAATCACAAAATATCTTCCTAGGCACTGTATTATCTGAGCTTGCACCTCGATAAAATGGCACAGATACAAAGAACTACAGCAAGGGTCATCACAGAGTCAACATTTGCCAACAATTACCACAGCTATCTCCAATTGTAAGTACTGGAGAAAGATTTTGGTTACCTTAGATACAAGCATGCTATCATCACTAGCAAATGCTGGCTTTTTGATAGCGACCACCATAAGCAAGACAGATGAATGCTGACTTCTGCTCCATTACAGAAAGGGCTGGGGAGTAGGGGAAAATATGTCTGTGATGTTGCACTCCATATGATTATATGAAAATATGCTAATGAGTGTGAATATAATGTAACAAATATGCTTCATGCAAAAGGTATCATTACAAATCTATAATCTCTGAGTGTGGTCATCCTGTTTGTATTAATGTATCATTCTTGTATCTGAAACTAGAAATATAAACTATAAGGTCCTATTGTAATAATGCAACGTGTGGGCCATTAATGGTGGTTTGGAATCTCGATGGTTCCCATCAACTACGACAATTGGTTGTAAATGGCTCTGCTTACTTGCAAGTCTTCCTGTGAGTCATGCCAGGAAGAATGAAGGCTTCTGGTACTCAAATCCATCTTAAACCTGGTGCTTTTCCATTTAGAAGGAGGGGTGGAGACCCAGAGAAGGGCCATCCCTAGACATTGTGGTGCCCTACGCAGCCCTCCCACGAGGGGGGGAAGATGTTTGGCCCCAGGCCTCCGTGGGGGGGGGGGGACTGTGCCCAAGGTCTGTGCGGGGCAGGAGCAGGCTTGGGGGGCAGGGGGGAACCTCCCCCCCAGCATGAGCCAGAGCAGGCTGGGGTCAGGTCACTCCACTTCCCGCCACCTGGTGTGAGTGCAGCGTGTGCCTGACCCCTGCTGCAATCCCCCAGGGCCGTAGCTCAGGGAAAGGGGTGGAGTGGGGGCGGAGCTGGGGCAGAGCAGTGGTGGGAAGAGGCGGGGCGGGGGCAGAGCAGGTGCTATGGGGAAGGGGTGGAGTGGGCACATGGCAGGAGTGGGGGCATCTTTCCTGGCTGGCTCAGCCGGCCAGGGGATCAGGCTGGCTACTGGAGCAGCATGCAGCTGCATAGGGCACCAGGAAATTTGGGGCAATTTGGTGCCCCAAATTTCCTGGTGCCCTACACAGCTACATAGTTTGCATATGGGTAAGGGCAGACAATTTGAGTTTACCCTGTATAAGCTTTATACAGAGTAAAACAGATTCATTTGGGGTTTGGATCCCACTGGGAGCTGGGTGTCTGGGTCCTGGAGACAGGAGCACTTCTTAAGCTGTTTTCAGTTAAGTCTGCGGTTTTGGGGCACGTGGTTCAGACCCTGGGTCTGTGTTGGAGCAGACTGGCATGTCTGGCTCAACAAGGCTGGGTTCT
This sequence comes from Lepidochelys olivacea, assembly GCF_965140295.1. Taxonomy (NCBI): domain Eukaryota; kingdom Metazoa; phylum Chordata; order Testudines; family Cheloniidae; genus Lepidochelys; species Lepidochelys olivacea. The sequence goes on along the minus strand of NC_140420.1, from coordinate 39,030,165 downwards.
GAAGGTCCAAACTGGCAGAGAAAATGGGCTCAGAGGTAATCTCAGCACATCAGATGACAGTCCCAAGGGGGTTTCTGTGATTGAACCCGTCACAATGCCTATCAGAGGAAAGGACACAAGCAGTGGGGAAAAAATACTTCCTCCCCACCCGCACGGGGATGATGGCCAGTGTTCACCGCTGCTTCCTCCCTTCACTGTTCATCTAACCACAAAACTCGCTAGCCCACACTCCATATCTGGGTACTCTGCATCTTTGTCCCGGCTGCCCACATCGCCAGCAGACCAACTGTCCTGGGCAAGTAGGGGCCCCCTTAATCTCCTCCTTTCTTTTCTCAGGGTTTTTTCTCCGGTCTAGGTCCTGGCCTGTTCAACCCTCTTTTCAAGGAACATCTGCCTCTGCATATTCCTTGGTCAATTTGACAGCAGCCTCTACCATATTTGGCTGATGCCACTGGACCCAGACTCGTATGTTTTCTGGGAGGCCCTTCACAGATTGTTCCAGAAGCACCCTGTCCATCATTTCTCCCACCATCTGGGTGTCCGGCCTCAACCACCACATGGCCCAGTCTGTAAGCTTCCGGGCAAAAGCTCAGAGCCACAACCCCCCTGTCCACCGGGCCATCCAAAATTTCTTTCTGTACTTTTCCACGGACAGTCCCATCCGGTCTAGGATGGCCGCCTTCATCGCGTCGTAATCTTTGGCCTGTTCATCACTTAAGGCCATCTAGGCAGCCTGCGCCTCACTGGCCAGATAGGGGGCCAGTCTTAGGACCCAGGTTGCCTTGTCCTATCAGGCACACATGGCCACCCGCTCAAACGTACACAGGAAGGGTCGTTGGTGGGGCCCATCTTACAGAGCCCCAATCCTGGTGCGTGGCTGCATCACCTCTAGGGGGACTGACCCATTGGTGCAGGAGCTGCTGCTGTACACTGGCCTACTCCCGGATTAAATCCTGGTGGTTCTTCTGTTGTTCGGCCTGCAAGGCAAGTAGGACCTGCAGCTCTGCGTGGTGGGACTGCTGGAAGGCCTGCAGGGTTTTCTGCAGCTCTTCTTGCTGTTTAGCTAGCCAACGCACAGTTCCCTCCATCCTTGGGTAGCCATGCACTGGCAGTGGTTTTGGATCCCGGATGAGCCCCCACGTGTAATGGGGTGCACGCCATGCCCTTCTGTTTCAGCCCTTCTCCCCCTCTGCTCAGAGACTCAGGGAAACTTCAGGCTAGTGCAACACCTGCGCTCTTTATTTGTCATCAAGTCCCCACCACTAGTTTCCACCTATATACAGGCTTTTTACAACAGCTTGGCCTACCACAAGGCTGGCCAGCAACAGACTAGGAGACTCCCGCCTCCCTCTGAGCAGAGCATAGCATAGCATAGCATGCCATGCCATGCCATGCCATGCCCCGCCCCGCCCCGCCCCGCCCCATTTGCTCTCTACTTCCTCCCAGCCTTATAGCTCCTGCTAACAAGGCTGGCAGGTGTGGTCTGTTACCAGGCAAGCATTAAGTTATCTACCCAGTCCCAGTTCAATCCCCCTGATTGGGGCTGGGGTGGCAGGAGCTGATTAAGGCCTCTCTAGCAACACTCTGCCACACCTAGCCATTAGGCATTGGGCTGAGCCTGACAATTCCTTTCACACAGGCCACTGCATAGCATTGTGGAGGGGGTGGCCTCTACCAACCTCGGCTAGATCTTGAGCCAGCGTCCTAGGGTTCAGAAGCTCCAAATCCTCACTACCAATCTCTTGAGTATCCCTGTTACGCTATACAAAGCACACGAGATTTTTTATAGGGAAGAAGGCAAAACACCTCATTTATTGAGAATATAGCAGTTAGCATATGCTTTTCAGTCACACACACATGCACACAGTACTGCCAGTCGATGTTTATAGTTACCAGTCCAGAGTCTGGATTAATCTAGTGGCCAGCCAGATTGCTCACAGTGGGGAGCCAGGCTCTGTAGGTCGTGATCCAGTGCTGCTGGAGTAGTGGCAAGATGAACCCAAAGTCCCATGACAAAGCACCCTATTCTTATAGTGTTTTTTGTTGTTGAAGTTTATGGATTTTGCTGTGTCAGTCTGTGACTGGTTACTCCTTAATCGGTGTTATCTTCTGATGTTAACATTCTGAAGCACCTCCGAGAGAGCCATTCTGTCCTTTTGATTTAATTAATTGTTTTGTCTTTAGAGGTGCCAGCCTCCACCTAGGGGTCATCAATCTGCCTTCCCTCAGTCATGGATGCACATTGATGGTTTTTTGGTGTTGATAAGTCTGTTAAATTTCTTCACTCCTCCTCCCTTGACCATCTGGCTCCGACAATGGCTGTTGAGGTTCCTTCCCCACTCTGAACTCTAGGGTACAGATGTGGGGACCTGCATGAAAACCCCCTAAGCTTACTTTTACCAGCTTAGGTTAAAACTTCCCCAAGGTACAAACTATTTTACCTTTTGCCCTTGGACTTTCGCTGCCACCACCAAACGTCTAACCGGGTTTCTGGGAAAGAGTTGTTTGGAAACGTCTTTCCCCCCAAAATCCTCCCAACCCTTACACCCCACTTCCTGGAGAAGGTTTGGTAAAAATCCTCACTAATTTGCATAGGTGACCACAGACCCAAACCCTTGGATTTTAAGAACAATGAAAAAGCATTCAGTTTCTGAACAGAAGAATTTTAATAGAAGTAAAAAGAATCGCCTCTGTAAAATCAGGATGGTAAATACCTTACAAGGAAATTAGATTCAAAACATAGAGAATCCCTCTAGGCAAAACCTTAAGTTACAAAAAGACACAAAGACAGGAATATCCATTCCTTTCAGCACAGCTTATTTCCTCAGCCATTTAAAGAAATCATAATCTAACGCATATCTAGCTAGATTACTTACTAAGTTCTAAGACTCCAGTCCTGTTTTGTCCCCGGCAAAAGCATCACCCAGACCCTTTGTTTCATCCCCCCCCAGCTTTGAAAGTATCTTGTCTCCTCATTGGTCATTGTGGTCAGATGCCAGCAAGGTTATCCTAGCTTCTTAACCCTTTACAGGTGAAAGGGTTTTTCCTCTGGCCAGGAGGGATTTTAAAGGTGTTTACCCTTCCCTTTATATTTATGACAATGGCCTTCACACCTTATCTTTTTCTGATGCATGCATTCCTCATTCACACAAACAGTCTTTTACAGAGACCTTTGAGAATACAAACAGCAGTATTTTATATAGAGCGAAAAGACATTGTAAATTAAACCTTGCTAAATTTTATAACCAAAACAATTCACATTGAGGCCCAGGCCTTCAACGTTCTTCTAATCTACTTAACATAGACACAATACAGGATCTTGTCTCTTACTAACTAAAGCCTACAACAAAAAACTAAAAGGGCCCAATTTGTAAAGGGTGTGGGAAACAGAATCCCATAGTCCCAGAGGGTCATTCCTTTCTGCTATTCAAAAAGTGTGACTGGCAGGATAAAATCAAATTAAACATTTATTCTCATAGTACAATTATAAAATCCTGCTCTGACATATTCCCCTTTTGACCCTTCAAGAACAATTTTTGAGTGGGTCATATTTTATATAATTGTTTTATAGCCACATATTGAGAAGCAATTTGAGCTTGCGGTTGCAATTTAACAAACATTTTTTTTATTTAGCAACACATACATAACATTTTAATTAGGCAAATGCAGGATAATACCAATACAATTAGCAATAGATGAAGCATGATTGATAGCATGCCTTTAGAGGTGGGAGACCAAACCATAAAAACATCATATCAGTGATATGCAGTAAGCTCCCTTTTAGCATTAGCAATTTTAATTATATTTTTATTTGTATGTGTTATTTGGAGAACTTGCTTTTTTGCATATTTTTGTTTTTCTTTTTTTTTTAAATTGCGTTACTTTGGCTTTTAAAAGCAGATGACATATGGAGAAATTAACCAAGGGGGCAATCACGGTACTTTGGGCTTTTTTTTAGCTTAGGAAGGTAATAAGTGTGGTTCTTAGTATATAAAATGCTTGCATTGCATCTACACTTATTTACCGGTAGCTGGCTAATACTGTCATTCTCCCAAAATATTATTTCCCAGGATACAACACATACACATTGTCCATTATATACCACACGGGTTATATTTTTTAGTTTATTTTAGACACATATGCCTAGTGATGTGTCCCTACTGCATGGTTCTATGGTGGCAGGCAGGGAGAGGCATACCCATTTGCAAAGGTCCCACTCTGTACACTATTGTGTATTTAATAATATTTTCTTTTTTTCCAGCCCACTGCCCCATAATGCAAGGTAACCAGAAAGATCCCATGGCCATTTTCAGTAGTGGACTGACTTTTTATAGCTTTGCCTCCACAGATTGTTGATGGGCAATTTTAACAATCATTTTTTCTAGGAACAATTCAGGCTTAACCTTACTGGAGACGTACTGTATTTCTTCATGTTTATAGATATTAAATAAAGATTTTTGTTGTTCTTTTAAAAGGTGTTCCAGTACTTTTAACATTTTTTGATATTACCCAGAACATTTCATGTTCAAGTGATGCTAAACTGAGAATCTGCATTTCAGTGCATCCCATGGCTAAGGCAGTTTTATTTTCCAATTTTAGCTGTTTCTGTGATGTTCATAAGGTGAACCCTAAGTCCCACTTCCCCATCCCAGGCATAAATACTGTACTGGTATTTCCTAGTGGCCTCAGAATTCGATTTGTATTTTTATTGTACGATTTTAGAATCATAGAATCATAGAATATCAGAGTTGGAGGGGACCTCAGGAGGTCATCTAGTCCAATCCCCTGCTCAAAGCAGGACCAATCCCCAACTAAAGCATCCCAGCCAAGGCTTTGTCAAGCCTGACCTTAAAAACTTCTCAGGAAGGAGATTCCACCACCTCCCTAGGTAACTCATTCCAGTTCTTCACCACCCTCCTAGTGAAAAAGTTTTTCCTAATATCCAACCTAAACCTCCCCCACTGCAACTTGAGACCATTACTCCTTGTTCTGTCATCTGCTACCACTGAGAACAGTCTAGATGCATCCTCTTTGGAATCCCCTTTCAGGTAGTTGAAAGCAGCTATCAAATCCCCCCTCATTCTTCTCTTCCGCAGACTAAACAATCCCAGTTCCCTCAGCCTCTCCTCATAAGTCATGTGTTCCAGTCCCCTAATCATTTTTGTTGCCCTCCGCTGGACGTTTCCCAGTTTTTCCACATCCTTCTTATAGTGTGGGGCCCAAAACTGGACACTATACTCCAGATGAGGCCTCACCAAAGTCGAATAGAGGGGAACGATCACGTCCCTGGATCTGCTGGCAATGCCCCTACTTATACAGCCCAAAATGCCATTGGCCTTCTTGGCAACAAGGGCACACTGTTGACTCATATCCAGCTTCTTGTCCACTGTAACCCTTAGGTCCTTTTCTGCAGAACTGCTGCCTAGCCATTCGGTCCCTAGTCTGTAGTGGTGCATGGGATTCTTCTGTCCTAAGAGCAGGACTCTGCACTTGTCCTTGTTGTACCTCATCAGATTTCTTTTGGCCCAATCCTCTAATTTGTCTAGGGCCCTCTGTATCCTATCGCTACCCTCCGGTGTATCTACCTCTCCTCCCAGTTTAGTGTCATCTGCAAACTTGCTGAGGGTGCAATCCACACCATCCTCCAGATCATTAATGAAGATATTGAACAAAACCAGCTGGAGGACCGACACGTGGGGCACTCCACTTGATACCGGCTGCCAACTAGACATGGAGCCATTGATCACTACCCGTTGAGCCTGACAATCTAGCCAGCTTTCTATCTACCTTATAGTCCATTCATCTAGCCCATAGTTCTTTAACTTGCTGGCAAGAATACTGTGGGAGACAGTGTCAAAAGCTTTGCCAAAGTCAAGGAACAACACGTCCACTGCTTTCCCCTCATCCACAGAGCCAGTTATCCCGAACCACTTCTTTCTTTACAGAGGGCTGGTCACCTCCTCCCCATGCTTGGCTGCCAAGTGCAGTAGTCTGGGAGCTGACCTTGTTCATGAAGACAGGCAAAAAAAGCATTGAGTACATTAGCTTTTTCCACATCCTTTGTCACTAGGTTGCCTCCCTCATTCAGTAAGGGGCCCACACTTTCCTTGACTTTCTTCTTGTTGCTAACGTACCTGAAGAAACCCTTCTTGTTACTCTCTTGCTAGCTGCACCTCCAGGTGTGATTTGGCCTTCCTGATTTCACTCCTGCATGCCCGAGCAATATTTTTATACTCTTCTCTGGTCATTTGTCCAATCTTCCACTTCTTGTAAGCTTCTTTTTTGTGTTTAAGATCAGCAAGGATTTCACTGTTAAGCCAAGCTGGTTGCCTGCCATATTTACTATTCTTTCTACACATCGGGATGGTTTGTCCCTGTAACCTCAATAAGGATTCTTTAAAATTCTTTAAGAGGATTTCTGGTTCCCTGATGGGGATCCACGATTGATTAGTTAGGAGGGAAATATTTTTGACCCCCAGGGAAGAGATTGCAGTGGGCTCCGCCAAGGTATTTTTAAATATCTGGGACATACAGGCCCCCAAGAACAGGGACTGCCAAACCTTATACTGAGGTTTTATGGATTTGGAGGGCAGTAGTGGTCGAGCAGAGTCTTACGTTCCGAATCCCAGAAGTTCTTTTCTGTAAAAAGTTCAAGACATTATTATTGATGTAAAAAGGTTAATTTGTGAAACATGTACCCATTTTAATTTTCCATCCTTTTTAATATGGTATACCAGTGGGCTGAGGCAGTCCACTATGGAATAGGGTTCTGTTCATTTTGATTTCAGTGAGTGGCCCATTTTTTTAAAATTTGAGATACATGACTTGATCCCATTTCCCACAGGACTGTTTTAGAATGCCTTTGTGCATGGATTTTTTTATTTATTTGTTTGATGGCTTGATTGACCCTATATTAAAGAGTGGTTTTATTTTTTTGCAGTTGTTTAAGCCACTGCAAATATTCACACTGTGTTACATTAGGGATCTCTTTCTGATTTTGTATTAGGTGGCTAGGGTCAATCATAAGGTGCATTGAGTGTCCAAACATGATTTGAAAAAGCTGCTGCGGATAGCTGCTAGAATTAGAGGCAGCTTGTTTGGCCAAACATTTCTTACACAGGTGCTGCCACTATTTGCCCACACTCCTATATCCTTCAGAGTTGGGTCTCACATAGAATATACCACCTGAACATATTTCTTTATGAATATTTTTTACCTTTATAACTCTTTTGTGCCCATGCTCATGCTGGGACTTACAAAACACAAAAGTCTGTACCCACTAAAAAGAACTCTGCCTGACAGAGCAGGAGGGGGAAACTCTAAGCCCCCTACCTTTTGGGCTTGATTTTGCCATGACCGAGGGTATATTCATTTATGCAATTTTTCCCCGACAGATGGGTAGGAGCGAGGATTGCCTCCAGAGCCCCGCTGCTGGAGCCCCGGGGTAGCAGCTGCAGGGGCTCTGGAGCTATTTAAAGGGCCTGGGGCTCCTCTGCTTCTACCGCCTGGGCCCTTTAAATAGCCACTGGAGCCCCACCACTGCTACTTCAGGGCTCCGGCGGCTATTTAAAGGACCGGGGCAGTAGAAGCAGGGGAGCCGCGGGCCCTTTAAATAGCCCCCGGAGCTCTGGGGTAGTGGGGGCTCCAGGGGCTATTTAAAGGGCCGGGGCTCCAGCTGCCTCTGCCACTCCGGTCCTTTAAATAGCTGCTGGAGCTCCGCCGTTTCCCCAGGGCTCCAGCGGCTATTTAAAGGGCCAGGGCGGTAGAAGAGGGGAGCCCCCAGAACCCCAGGCTGCTGCTGCTACCCTGGGGGGGGCAGTTACCTTACAGGGAGGGCTGGGGCTGGCTCTGACCCCCTCAACCCCAGCCCCTTCCGCCCTAGGCCCCGCCCCTTCCAGGGGCCAGAGCTGGCCCCAGAGTACTGGTAAGTCACTCAACTTACTTTCACCCCTGACTCTAACCCTCCCCCTTATGGCCTGGCACCTCTACAACTGGGGGTGTATATATCGAGACAGTTTGTATGTATCTTATCTGTATAGTTTTCCCCGACCGACGGGTCAGAGTGAGGACTCTAATCCTCCCCCTATTGCCTGACCCTGCTACGATTGTGGGTATACCCACCTTCAATTATTTCTCCCCCAGCAGTCCGGGGTGGAGAGAGGAATGCTAAACCTTTCTCCTTTTTTTTTAGCTCTGCTATGACCGAGGATGTGTATACCTTTTAATCATCAAAATTCTCAGTTCACAGAATACTAACAGTGAATACAATATTAACCACAAATGGTTCCCTCTTTACTCTCTATGTATCTCTATGACCAGGGGTGTGCACACCTGAATGACTGATCACTTTTGAGTGTATGGTATACCTTTTAGCAGTATTCTCAACAATTACAACACATTATTCTTCCCCCTTTCACAATTTGCCACCAAAAATGTTATGCTATACAAAGCACATGAGATCCTTTAAAGGGGAGAAGGCAAAACGCTGCATTTATTGAGAATACAGCAGTTAGCATATGCTTTTCAGTCACACATACACACATGCACACAGTACTGCCAGTCGATATTTATAGTTACCAGTCCAGAGTCTGGATTAATCTAGTGGCCAGCCAGATTGGTCACAGAGGGGAGCCAGGCTCTGTCAGTCGCAATCCGATGCTCCTGGAGCAGTGGCAAGATGAACCCAAAGTCCCATGGCAAAGCACCCTGTTCTTATAGTCTTTTTCGTTGTTGAAGTTTATGGATTTTGCTGTGTCAGTCTGTGACTGGTTACTCCTTAATCGATGTTATCTTCTGATGTTAACATTCCAAAGCACCTCTGAAAGGGCCATTCTGTCCTTTTGATTTAATTAATTATTTTGTCTTTAGGGGTGCCAGCCTCCACCTCAGGGTCATCAATCTGCATTCCCTCAGTCATGGATGCACATTGATGGTTCTTTGGCATCGATAAGTCTGTTAAATTTCTTTACTCCTCCTCCCCCCTTAGCATCATAGAATCATAGAATATCAGGGTTGGAAGGTACCTCAGGAGGTCATCTAGTCCAACCCCCTGCTCAAAAGCAGGACCGATCCCCAATTAAATCATCCCAGCCAGGGCTTAGAATCATAGAATCATAGAATATCAGGGTTGGAAGGGACCCCAGAAGGTCATCTAGTCCAACCCCCTGCTCAAAGCAGGACCAATTCCCAGTTAAATAATCCCAGCCAGGGCTTTGTCAAGCCTGACCTTAAAAACCTCTAAGGAAGGAGATTCTACCACCTCCCTAGGTAACGCATTCCAGTGTTTCACCACCCTCTTAGTGAAAAAGTTTTTCCTAATATCCAATCTAAACCTCCCCCACTGCAACTTGAGACCATTACTCCTCGTTCTGTCATCTGCTACCATTGAGAACAGTCTAGAGCCATCCTCTTTGGAACCCCCTTTCAGGTAGTTGAAAGCAGCTATCAAATCCCCCCTCATTCTTCTCTTCTGCAGGCTAAACAATCCCAGCTCCCTCAGCCTCTCCTCATAAGTCATGTGTTCCAGTCCCCTAATCATTTTTGTTGCCCTTCGCTGGACTCTCTCCAATTTATCCACATCCTTCTTGAAGTGTGGGGCCCAAAACTGGACACAGTACTCCAGATGAGGCCTCACCAATGTCGAATAGAGGGGAACGATCACGTCCCTGGATCTGCTGGCAATGCCCCTACTTATACATCCCAAAATGCCATTGTTCCTTCTTGGCAACAAGGGCACACTGCTGACTCATATCCAGCTTCTCGTCCACTGTCACCCCTAGGTCCTTTTCCGCAGAACTGCTGCCTAGCCATTCGGTCCCTAGTCTGTAGCTGTGCATTGGGTTCTTCCGTCCTAAGTGCAGGACCCTGCACTTATCCTTATTAAACCTCATCAGATTCCTTTTGGCCCAATCTTCCAATTGGTCTAGGTCCTTCTGTATCCTATCCCTCCCCTCCAGCGTATCTACCACTCCTCCCAGTTTAGTATCATCCACAAATTTCCCTTGACCATCTGGCTCCAACAATGGCACTCATACCTTATCTTTTTCTGATGCATGCATTTCTCATTCACAGAAACAGTCTTTTACAAAGACCTTTAAAAATACAAACAGCAGTATTTTATATCAAGCAAAAAAACACTGTAAATTAAACCTTGCTAAATTTTATAACCAAAACAATTCACATTGAGGCCCAGAACTTCAACGTTATACTTAACATAAACACAATACAAAATCCTGTCTCTTACTAACTAAACCTTAAAACAAAAAACTAAAAGGGCCCAATTTGTAATGAGTATGGAAAACAAAATCCCATAGTCCCAAAGGGTCATTCCTTTCTGGTATTCAAAAAGATGGGGAAGGGATAGCTCAGTGGTTTGAGCATTGTCCTGTTAAACCCAGGGTTATGAGTTCAATCCTTGAGGGGGCCATTTAGGGATCTGGGGCAAAAATTGCGGATTGGTCCTGTTTTGAGCAGGGGGTTAGACTAGGTGACCTCCTGAGGTCCCTTGCAACCCTGATATTCTATGATTCTAAGGGTAACTGGCAAAATAAAATAAAATTATACATTAATTCTCATAGTACAATTATAAAATCCTGCTCCTACATCCCTGTTCCTCCCCAACCCTTTTGTGGATAACACCTAAGGACTTTCTAAGGTGGAGTAGACTGTCCGTTTCAGGTGAGCTGTCACCTCCCCTAGCATGCAATGTGCCTGGATACATCAGGAAATGCACACACAGCAGAATACTTACAAGAAGTAGCAGTAAAAGCTATAACAAACTGTGAAAAAAAATTCAAATGTCTAGTACACAGCTTGGTCACAGACAATACTGCAAATGTATCCAAGATGAGAAGAAATTACTTAGAAGAGAGTGAAGAGAGTCCCAAGCTAATAACATATGGTTGCAGTGCTTATTTGATGCACCTCCTAGCCAAAGACGTCAGTGTCCCAGAAATAAAGGCTAATGTTGTTGAAATGGCAAAATACTTCCATAACAATCACTTTGCAGCAGCTGCTCTTAAAAAAGTGGGAGGAACCAAGCTAACTCTCCCACAAGGCGTGCGATGGAACTCAGTAGTGGACTGTTTTGAGCACTATATAAAGAACTGGCCTAATCTGATGACAGTTTGTGAACAAAATAATAAAAAAATAGCTGGCCTGGTCACAGCCAAAGTTCTCAACATGGGGCTTAAGAGAAATATTGAACACATGCTGAGTGCCCTGAAGCCTGTTTCTGTAGCCTTGAACAAAATGCAGGGAAACAGCTGTTTTATTCCTGATGCTGTTGAAATTTGGAAGGAACTGAGTGAGGTCTTAAAAAAAGAAATATGCAATGACAGAGTTCAATTACAAGCATTAAAAAAACGAATGGGACAAGCACTATCTCCAGCTCATTTTCTTGCAAATATTCTCAATACTTGGTACCAGGGTCAAATCTTAACTGCTGAAGAAGAGGCTATTCCAGCCCACAGCTCTCTACATTCATATTTGTGCATTCTGTAATACAGTTCTGGAATAACCCCCTTCCACCTGTGTTACTGTTAAAAGGCAGCTCTCCCCAGACTTCTCTTTAGACACAAGTTCAGAGATTTACACTACCTGAGTTATAGAAAAGAGACCCTTGAGAAAGTCCCTTGGATCTACCAGCACCAGCACCTCATTTTCCTCTTCAGCCTTCACCAGGGGACTATCCTAGGGGAACAAAGACAACTTCTCATGGGATAAGGGCAATCATTTTTCACTTTTTGAAATTGGGATGTGCTCAAAATGAAATTAAATTGGGTGGGTCTCAGCCCAGTCATACCATCTGGAATGGAAAGAGGTAATGGCTGAAGTTAGAGCTGAAAAAGCCATATGGCTTGATTAAAAGGCAGATCATACAGAGCACTGAGGGTGCAGGGAACAGAGCAGGACAATTACAAAACTCATGAACCTAGACAGAGATGTTGAAACTGGACTTGGCTGTGCTGCAGTCTGTGTTACAGCATCACCTAATTCAGCTTACTGGGGACAACAGCCACTTATTCACAGATGGGAAGGTCCAGATCAAGGTGGGAAAGCAAGCAAAAGGTTCACACTACATCTGGATTGCACACCACATCACTGGGTCACAGCTCCAGCCAGCTTTTCTCCCACAACATTTAATGGGTTACTCAGAGAACCAGTCATCCAAGTACAGGACTGACCTCAACTCACCAACCTGAAATCCTTGCAGTAGGACACGGGAGAGAATAATGCCACTGTACTGATCATTACATCTTATTGGCAAGGTTCCCCATCTCCTGCTATGGTGGCATTTGGTATCAGAGAGAAGGTAACTTCACACCCTAGGATTTCCATCAGCCTATGTTCAGAAACAGCCACCGGATTTTCTAAAGAGCTCAAAGGCTTCATTCAGCAGCAAGGGAGCCTGCAGCTGGCCCGGTCTGTCTTCCCCAGCAATGCAGTTCACATCCTCAGCAGCCATCAAGAATGCTTTGCAAACACAGAGTTTGTTTTAGAAATCTTTTTCTATATGAAACCTCTCCACAATCAATGACTCACTCTGACCTCCATCATGTTTGCTGCAGAGATTCATAGTCCATCCTGGATGTGTATGTGCTTAGGACAATGACACCCAGTTGCATGAAAGTCACTCACTTTGAAATAAACGATAGGACAATCAGACTCAACTCCATTCCCTGAACTAACAGTGGTCACACAGAATTTATATATCTGAGGCTGATGACCCCATAGCCCTGCCTAGAAAGGCTACTGGAAATGACAGCACTAATAATTAATGCAATTTAAAACTTCTTTCCCACAGCATAGCTGTTGCCAGTTTAAATTTATAAGGCATATGAGGAGGCCCCTCAGGGAAGAGAGGACAAATTGGATTCAGATAATCACAGTACTGGAGAAACTGTTAGGAGTGTTTCTCCTCCAGGATATGCTGCAGGGAACTTCCTGAGACTCAATGTAGTATTTACATTCCAAGGAACCAAAAGCCTCCATCAAAGCATCTGATCCAGGATCTTCTAGTAGACCTGAAGGGAGAGAGAGAACAGGCCAGACATCAGGTGAGGAAAGGGAGTGGTAATAAATAGCAACTAAAACCCACACAAAGAAGAGAAATGATTGATATAAAATCATGACTAATGTGGAGAAAGTAAATAAGGAAGTGTTATTTACTCCTCAAAACACAAGAACTAGGGGTCACCAAACAAAATTAATAGGCAACAGGTTTAAAACAAACAAAAGGAAGTATTTCTTCACACAACGCACAGTCAACTTGTGGAACCTTTTGCCAGAGGATGTTGTGAAGGCCAAGACTATAACGGGGTTCAAAAAAGAACTAGATAAATTCATGGAGGATAGGTCCATCAATGGCTATTAGTCAGGGATGGGCAGGGATGGTGTCCCTAGCCTCTGTTTGCCAGAAGCTGGGAATGGGCGACAGGGGATAGATCACTTGATGATGACCTGTTCTATTCATTCCCTCTGGGGCACCTGGGATTGGACACTGTCAGAAGGCAGGATACTGGGCTAGATGGGCCTTTGGTCTGACCCAGTATGACCGTTCTTATCATTATTTCAAGCCTGAACACTGAATAGCAGGTCTCTGAATACAGCATGCTGCATGTCACATGATTATCTCATAGAGAAATTTACAACACACTTAATTACAATCAGCACAAGTAGGGACACCAATACTTAATGTTGCCTTATTCTTTCCCTTAGAAGACCCCATTTACAGTTGTTTATAACTTTGCCAATCTTAAATCATACAGAGATGAAATTTTTCACATCTGGAGCCTGTCTCAGGCTGACTTTATATGGGAAGTTTCAGCAAAAGTGGTTCAGCCATTTCCAAGAACAAGACTAGGGAAAAATACATTGTTATCCATATTAGAAATTTTCCTATAACCATTTTCATTGAGAAGCTCTTATGCCCCATCCTTCATCACAGGGGCTTGAAATTTGGTAGGAGTGTTACCCTAGGTGTCAGAGACACGCCTTTTGCTATTCTTGTGAAAATTCACCCAATTTGGCCAAGTAATAAGCCTCAAAAAAAAAAGTCACAATTAGCACATGCTCATTAGAGACCTGTCTGAATTTGGCACCTAAGTATTTCCAAAGATTCCCTCTACCTTGAGCATTCTTCATCTCCCCACTGTTCCTACATGGCCAATGAGCTATGCATATGCCATCCCTGCGGAACAACTGAGCATGCTCCCTCCTGTGGCTGACCAGGACCTTCCCTGCAATTTCTGTGGAACACTGTGCCACAGGAACCAAGCCCTGTTTTTCCTGTGCCCTCAATGTTCTCCCTGTTGGCAGCCAGGCACCAAAGAGGAAGGGGAGGAAGCCACCTGATTCTAATGCAGAGAGGTGAGGAACAAGAAGGGTGGGGAGGACAGAGGCAGGAGCAAAGTAGGAGGGGAAGATAGGAGCATGGGGGATATTGGCCAAAGATGGGGTGAAACAGGCAGGAGCTGGGAGGAATAGCATCAGGGGGAGAAAGTGGGAGGAGCTGGAAAGGGTTGACAGAGAAAAGTTGGAGGAGACACAGGCAGAAGAGTTACCACTAAAGCAGGGGTGGGCAAACTTTTTGGCCTGAGGGGCACATCGGGTTTCCGAAACTGTATGGAGTGTCAGGTAGGGAAGGCTGTGCCTCCCAAACAGCCTGGCCCCTTCCCCCTATCCACCCCCTCCCACTTCCCGTCCCCTGTCTGCCCCCATCAGAACCTCCGACCCATCCAACCCCCCTGCTCCTTGTCCCCTGACCGCCCCCTTCCAGGATCCCCTGTCCCTATCCGCCCCCCCCGGGACTCCACCCCTTATCCAACCCCCCCCCTTCTCCCTGTCCCCTGACTGCTCCAACCCCTATCCACACCCCCCACGACAGGCCCCCCGGGACTCCCATGCCTATCCAACCCCCCTTGTTCCCCGTCCCCTTACCGTCCCCCACCAGAACCTCCACCCCATCCAACCGCCCCCTGTTCCCTGTCCCCTGACTGCCTCCTGGAACCCCCTGCCCATTATCCACCCCCCCACACACTCCCCGCCCCCTTACCATGCTGCTCAGAGCAGCAGGACTGGCAGCCGCCCCGCCTGGCTGGAGCCAGCCACGCCACTGTGCTAGCCCAGAGCACTGGCAGCACAGCGAGCTAAGGCTGCGGGGGATGGGGGACAGCAGGGGAGGGGCTGGGGGCTAGGCTCCACGGGCCATAGTTTGCCCACCTCTGCACTAAAGCATAACCGCTAGGGAATGCTCTCCTACAGAACCTGGAACTGCATTTATTATTCCTGAATCTCACCATTCCTCTGCTCTCCAGAAAATAGCTGTGAAACCCAACGGCAAAGTGGGTCTCCATCCTCCTCTACTTGCAAGTCCCCACAGAATATACAGCCTTCTCCTGGTACCAGTTACTCTGTTATCTTAACTAGTAGAGCACTGCACAGTGGATCTTAAACTCTGATGCTGATAACGTTGTGGGGAGTCAATAGGCTTTACAGGATGGAATTTTTGTTTTTTTTATTTAAAAAAAAAAGTAAGAATTTACATTTAAAACCCTCCATTCAAAGAATGTTAAAATTGCAAAGTGAAGCTCTCAAAAGCTAGGAAATGCTTGTATGTCTGTGCAACCTTAATTTGGCCCTTGTGCTTATGTATTATGATAGAGTTACAATGATCACATTCAATTTGTTTCTTCTGAACCATGCTACATCTGCAAGCCTTAACTCACAAAAGTTGCCCCACTCAACCTGACTAATATTGCAGTATTGAGCTCTGTATACATACCTACAGCAAATGAAATGCAGCCAATTCTGGGGTGGAGAATGGCAATTGGCACAACAATAGTCAATACTGTGACAATTTGTAAAGCTAAAATAAGACAAGACTTTTGACTACCAAGAGAATAAACTTTATAACCAGGAAAGACAAAATTCTAGTAAGTAAGAAACAGGGACCAATCCTGCAGGGGCAGGAGGATGGGCACCTCATAAGTCATTGTCCTCTCTATTTTCTATGATCCTATGTTCATAACGGCTCTACATTTTAATTCCCTGCCTCCCAAATAAGATAGCTTATTTAACCCTTTAAATGCCAATGCAAGTGGATGGACTTTGTTAAATCCTCATGACGTGCTTCTAAAATAAGTATTACACCCAGGAAACAGGCACCTGTAGAGCTCTCTGAATATACTGTGCACTGCTTGGTCTAAGATAACATTGCTGGAAATAGAAACTAGCAGAAGGGTGCTATCCTCTCCTCTGAGACACTGGGAGCAGGACTGGGCCCAAAAGATGGTCTGGCCTGGCATGTCAGGAGTTAACATTTCCAGACAGAGAGTTATCTACAATTATCTTGGAAGTGTCCCCAGATGTGGACTCTAGATAAGATATAACACAGGCAATCAGCTCTGAAACTCACATTTTCTTCCTTGTCTTTTTAATAGTCTGTGCCTAGTAATGGCCAGTTTTGGGGGAAAGAACATTAACTACTTACCCAGTAGCATAGAATCCCTACGCACTGAAACTAGATCAGAGTCACACTGCCTGATGGCCTGAGAGTTTAAAAATGTAGTCAAACTAACCTGAATTTATCTCTATCTTCTTGCTAACCCAAGCACTACTTCAGCAAGACACACTTTGACAGTGTTTAGTTGTATGAACTTGAACAAGCTGTAACACTTGAAAATTTAAATGCCAAAACACACGAACAAGTGAATTCCAGCAAAAGTGACATTAACAAAGAACCGATTATAATAATCTAATATTTTACAAAGAACCGATTATAATAATCTAATATTTTACCCTTTTAGTGTCTTCCAGCTGACAATCTCAAAGTGTTTTACAAACATTAATTAACCCTTGCAGCCCCTGTCATGATGTAGGGAAGCATTATCATCCCCATTTTACTCACTGAGAAATTAAGGCACAGAGAAGTTAAAGCTTCATTTTTCACAAGTGGCCACAGAATTTGGGTGCACATCTAAAGGCACTTTGGATGTGACTGTTACAAGTACTTAGAACCCATCACTCTAATGGGAGCTGGCTTTACTCATCACCTTGAAATGGTGTCTGAAGTTGGACACCCCAAAATGAGGGCAACCAAAATCAGTAGCTAACATTGCCAAATGTGCCCATAAATGACTTACTTAAGGTCATCCAGCAAGTTAATGGAAGACCTTGGAATAGAACTTGGAAGCCCTGGTCACCTTGTTTAACCATGAGATAGCACTCCCTCCCATTTTAAATTAATCTCCACCTTCATAGTAAAGGGTGGTATTAGCACAGTGAGATCCCTAGAATAAATGCCAGGAGAAAAATCAAAGCTAGTTCAGAGACTGCCTACCTAGGTCTATGCAGACAGTCATGTACTTCAGACACTGGTCTGGCCGAAGCAGCTTTAAGGCATCAGCAGCTTCCCTTCGCCTCTGTTTTTCTAGTGCCTCCTCTGCTTTTCTCCTCTCTTTTTCTGTCTTCTTGATTTCCCTTTTGAGTTTCCTTGGTTCTGCTCTTGCCTGACCTGCCTCTATTTCCTCTGGAGTTCTCCTTCTCCTCCTTTTATTTGGGCTTGGAGGGGATGTAGTTACTTGCTGAGGAGAGGCTGGCAAAACTAGCTCTTTAGCCCTGGTCTACACTAGGACTTTAGGTCGAATTTAGCAGCATTAAATCGATGTAAACCTGCACCCGTCCACACGATGAAGCCCCTTATTTCGACTTAAAGGGCTCTTAAAATCGATTTCCTTACTCCACCCCTGACAAGTGGATTAGCGCTTAAATCGGCCTTGCCGGCTCGAATTTGGGGTACTGTGGACACAATTCGACGGTATTGGCCTCCGGGAGCTATCCCAGAGTGCTCCATTGTGACCGCTCTGGACAGCACTCTCAACTCAGATGCACTGGCCAGGTAGACAGGAAAAGAACCGCGAACTTTTGAATCACATTTTCTGTTTGGCCAGCGTGGCAAGCTGCAGGTGAGCGCAGAGCTCATCAGCAGAGGTGACCATGATGGAGTCCCAGAATCGTAAAAGAGCTCCAGCATGGACCGAACGGGAGGTACGGGATCTGATCGCTGTATGGGGAGAGGAATCCGTGCTATCAGAACTCTGTTCCAGTTTTCGAAATGCCAAAACCTTTGTCAAAATCTCCCAGGGCATGAAGGACAGAGGCCATAACAGGAACCCGAAGCAGTGCCACGTGAAACTGAAGGAGCAGAGGCAAGCCTACCAGAAAACCAGAGAGGCGAACGGCCGCTCCGGGTCAGAGCCCCAAACATGCCACTTCTATGATGAGCTGCATGCCATTTTAGGGGGTTCAGCCACCACTACCCCAGCCGTGTTGTTTGACTCCTTCAATGGAGATGGAGGCAATACGGAAGCAGATTTTGGGGACGAAGAAGATGATGATGATGAGGTTGTAGATAGCTCACAGCAAGCAAGCGGAGAAACCGGTTTTCCCGACAGCCAGGAACTGTTTCTCACCCTGGACCTGGAGCCAGTACCCCCCGAACCCACCCAAGGCTGCCTCCTGGACCCAGCAGGCGGAGAAGGGACCTCCGGTGAGTGTACCTTTTAAAATACTATACATGGTTTAAAAGCAAGCATGTGAAAGGATTACTTTGCCCTGGCATTCGCGGCTCTCCTGGATGTACTCCCAAAGCCTTTGCAAAAGGTTTCTGGGGAGGGCAACCTTATTGTGTCCTTCATGGTAGGACACTTTACCACTCCAGACCAGTAACACGTACTCGGGACTCATTGTACAACCAAGCACTGCAGTGTATGTTTGCTGGCGTTCAAACAACATCCGTTCTTTATCTCTCTGTGTTATCCGCAGGAGAGTGAGATATAATTCATGGTCACCTGGTTGAAATAGAGTGCTTTTCTTCATGGGACACTCAGAGGAGCCCATTCCTGCTGGGCTGTTTGCCTGTGGATAAACAGAAATGTTCCCCGCTGTTAGCCACAGGTAGGGGGGAGGGTTGAGGGGGTAGCCACGCAGTGGGGGGAGGCAAAATGCGACCTTGTAACGAAAGCACATGTGCTATGTATGTAATGTTAACAGCAAGGTTTACCCTGAAAGAGTGTAGCCACGGTTTTATAAAATGTGTCTTTTTAAATACCGCTGTCCCTTTTTTTTTTTCTCCACCAGCTGCATGTGTTTCAGTGATCACAGGATCTTCTCCTTCCCAGAGGCTAGTGAAGCTTAGAAAGAAAAAAAAACGCACTCACGATGAAATGTTCTCCGAGCTCATGCTGTCCTCCCACACTGACAGAGCACAGACGAATGCGTGGAGGCAAATAATGTCAGAGTGCAGGAAAGCACAAAATGACCAGGAGGAGAGGTGGCGGGCTGAAGAGAGTAAGTGGCGGGCTGAAGACAGGGCTGAAGCTCAAATGTGGCGGCAGCGTGATGAGAGGAGGCAGGATTCAATGCTGAGGCTGCTGGAGGACAAAACCAGTATGCTCCAGTGTATGGTTGAGCTGCAGCAAAGGCAGCTGGAGCACAGACTGCCACTGCAGCCCCTGTGTAACCAACCACCCTCCTCCCCAAGTTCCATAGCCTCCACACCCAGACGCCCAAGAACGCGGTGGGGGGGCCACCGGCCAACCAGCCACTCCGCCACAGAGGATTGCCCAAAAAAAAGAAGGCTGGCATTCAATAAATTTTAAAGTTGTAAACTTTTAAAGTGCTGTGTGGCATTTTTCTTCCCTCCTCCACCACCCCTCCTGGGCTACCTTGGTAGTCATCCCCCTATTTGTGTGATGAATGAATAAAGAATGCATGAATGTGAAGCAACAATGACTTTATTGCCTCTGCAAGCGGTGATCGAAGGGAGGAGGGGAGGGTGGTTAGCTTACAGGGAAGTAGAGTGAACCAAGGGGCGGGGGGGTTTCATCAAGGAGAAACAAACAGAACTTTCACACCGTAGCCTGGCCAGTCATGAAACTGGTTTTCAAAGCTTCTCTGATGCGTACCGCGTCCTCCTGTGCTCTTCTAACCGCCCTGGTGTCTGGCTGCACGTAACCAGCAGCCAGGCGATTTGCCTCAACCTCCCACCCCGCCATAAACGTCTCCCCCTTACTCTCACAGATATTGTGGAGCACACAGCAAGCAGTAATAACAGTGGGAATATTGGTTTCGCTGAGGTCTAAGCGAGTCAGTAAACTGCGCCAGCGTGCCTTTAAACGTCCAAATGCACATTCTACCACCATTCTGCACTTGCTCAGCCTGTAGTTGAACAGCTCCTGACTACTGTCCAGGGTGCCTGTGTATGGCTTCATGAGCCATGGCATTAAGGGGTAGGCTGGGTCCCCAAGGATACATATAGGCATTTCAACATCCCCAACAGTTATTTTCTGGTCTGGGAATAAAGTTCCTTCCTGCAGCTTTTGAAACAGACCAGAGTTCCTGAAGATGTGAGCGTCATGTATCTTTCCCGGCCATCCCACGTTGCTGTTGGTGAAACGTCCCTTGTGATCCACCAGAGCTTGCAGCACTACTGAAAAGTACCCCTTGCGGTTTATGTACTCGCCGGCTTGGTGCTCCGGTGCCAAGATAGGGATATGGGTTCCGTCTATGGCCCCACCACAGTTAGGGAATCCCATTGCAGCAAAGTCATCCACTATGACCTGCACATTTCCCAGGGTCACTACCCTTGATATCAGCAGATCTTTGATTGCGTGGGCTACTTACATCACAGCAGCCCCAACAGTAGATTTGCCCACTCCAAATTGATTCCCAACTGACCGGTCGCTGTCTGGCGTTGCAAGCTTCCACAGGGCTATCGCCACTCGCTTCTCAACTGTGAGGGCTGCTCTCATCTTGGTATTCATGCGCTTCAGGGCAGGGGAAAGCAAGTCACAAAGTTCCATGAAAGTGCCCTTACGCATGCGAAAGTTTTGCAGCCACTGGGAATCGTCCCAGACCTGCAACACTATGCGGTCCCACCAGTCTGTGCTTTTTTCCCGAGCCCAGAATCGGCGTTCCACAGCATGATCCTGCCCCATTAGCACCATGATGCATGCATTGGCAGGTCCCATGCTTTCAGAGAAATCTGTGTCCATGTCCTGATCACTCACGTGACCGCGCTGACGTCGCCTCCTCGCCCAGTATCACTTTGCCAGGTTCTGGTGCTGCATATACTGCTGGATAATGCGTGTGGTGTTGAATGTGCTCCTAATTGCCAAAGTGAGCTGAGCGGCCTCCATGCTTGCCTTGGTATGGCGTCCGCACAGAAAAAAGGCGCAGAACGATTGTCTGCCATTGCTCTGACAGAGGGAGGGGCGACTGACGACACGGCTTACAGGGTTGGCTTCAGGGAGCTAAAATCAACAAAGGGGGTGGCTGTACATCAAGGAGCATTTCAGGCAGGACTTCACGGAGGGTTCCAATAAGAAATGGTGCACCTAAGTTATTGTTCTTATTGGACATGGCTAGATTTACCTCACTGCACCTTCTCTGTGAGTGACTGCAGTGTGACCTAGAGGAATGAGTCCCCTAGACAGGGGAGGGGGAGAAGCAAATGAGTACAAAACAAATCTGGTCTATTTCTTGTTTTGATCCACTCCATCTATCTTTTACATCTTTGGCTGGCAGCAGATGGTGCAGAAGAACTGCAGGCCATCCACATCTCATGGCTGCTCGGCAGAAGATGGTACAGTACGACTGCTAGCCATCCTCATCTCTTGCCTGCCCAGCAGAAGATGGTACAGTACGACTGCTAGCAATCTGTATCGCCTGCCTGCTCACCATAAAACGGTTGAATAGGACTGACTGCAGGACTAAAGAGAATGACCTGGTCAAGTCACTCCAAATTTAGTCCCTGCGCCCATGTCTGCCCAGGCGCTCCCAGCCGATGTGGCCAGGAGCACCTCGGACACGACGAGGATGGCTACCAGTCGTACTGCACCGTCTGCTGCCAGAAGGCAATGGGTTGCTGCTACTGTGTAGCAATGCCGTACCGCGTCTGCCAGCACCCAGGAGACATACGGTGACGGTTATCTGAGCGGGCTCCATGCTTGCCATGGTATGGCGTCTGCACAGGTAACTCAGGAAAAAAGGCACGAAACGATTGTCTGCCCTTGCTTTCACGGAGGGAGGGAGGGAAGGGGGGCCTGACGATATGTACCCAGAACCACCCGCGACAATGTTTTAGCCCCATCAGGCATTGGGATCTCAACCCAGAATTCCAATGGGCAGCGGAGACTGCGGGAACTGTCGGATAGCTATCCACAGTGCAACACTCTGGAAGTCAACTCTAGCCTCGGTACTGTGGAAGCACTCCGCCGAGTTAATGCACTTAATACACTTAGAGCATTTTCTGTGGGGGGACACACACTCGAATATATAAAACCGATTTCTAAAAAACCGACTTCTATAAATTCGACCTTATTCCGTAGTGTGGACATACCCTCAGACTCACTGACACACACAGCTTTTCAGCTCTTCTTGTGCAACATGATCACAAATGCCATGATCCAGTGTATCAGCAGCTGGGTGCATCAGGGTAACATTTCTGGTTTGACATGATTCAACCTCACTGTCTGCGTCAGAATCTGAAATTTCCCAGGCTGCAGCTCTTTTGATAACTCTGTTGGTTTTGCCATTGGATTGATTCTTTGAATTTTCCTCCATGGTTTTATTTTTCTCTTCAGCATTTCTAATTACCTAAAAGACTAACATTGTTTGCTTAGAAAATGCAGACACACTCAATATTCTGTACCAATTTCTAATATATGAATGCACTAAACTTACTTATTTTAAAAATATTTACCTAAGTGATACATTTTGTTTTGCTTAGGTTAGTTTTAATTAAAAATGAAGAAAAAAGGATTAATTAAAAACCTAAATTCCTCTCATAGGAAGTAAATCCTAGTTTACGACAAACAAGTGGCTCAGGGTATGTCTACACTACGAAATTAAGTCAAATTTATAGAAGTCGGTTTTTAGAAATCGTTTTTATATAGTGGATTGTGTGTGTCCCCACACAAAATGCTCTAAGTGCATTAACTCGTCAGAGTGCTTCCAAAGTACTGAGGCTAGCGTCGACTTCCGGAGCGTTGCACTGTGGGTAGGTATCCCACAGTTCCTGCAGTCTCTGCCACCCATTGGAATTCTGGATTGAGATCCCAATGCCTAATGGGGCAAGAACATTGTCGTGGGTGGTTCTGGGTATGTCGTCAGGCCTTCCCTCCCTCCCTCCCTCCGTGAAAGCAACGGCAGACAATCGTTTCACACCTTTTTTCCTGAGTTACCTGTGCAGATGGCATACCACGGCAAGCATGGAACCTGCTCAACTCACTGTCACCGTACGTCTCCTGGGTGCTGGCAGATGTGGTACTGCATTGCTACACAGCAGCAGCTCATTGCCTTGTGGCAGCAGACGGTGCAATAGGCCTGATAACCATCGTCATCACGTCTGAGGTGCTCTTGGCTGCCTCGGTAATGAGCGCCTTGGCAGACATGGGTGCAGGGACTAAAACAGGAATGACTTGACCAGGTCATTCTTTTTAGTCCTACTGGCAGTCGTATTGCACCATCTTCTGGCGAGCAGCCAGGAGATAAGGATGGCTAGTAGTCCTATTGGTTTTGAGTTCAATCCTTGAGGGGGCCATTCTGTGTGACAGTTGTTTTTGTTTCTCCTTGATATAAAGACACCCCCTTTGTTGATTTTAATTCCCTGTAAGCCATTTAGTCAGCCACCCCTCCCTTTGTCAGCAATGGCAGACAATCGTTCCCCACCTTTTTTCTGTGCGGACGCCATACCACGGCAAGCATGGATCCCGCTCAGATCACTTTGGCAATTAGGAGCACATTAAACACTACGCGCATTATCCAGCAGTATATGCAGCACCAGAACCTGCCAAAGTGAAACCAGGTGAGTAGGCAATGTCAGCGTAGTGCCGAGAGTGATGAGGACATGGACACAGACTTCTCTCAAAGCATGGGACCTGGCAATGTGGGCATCATGGTGCTAATGGGGCAGGTTCATACGGTGGAACGCCAATTCTGAGCCTCGGAAACAAGCACAGACTGGTGGGACTGCATAGTGTTGCAGGTCTGGGACGATTCCCAGTGGCTGCGAAACTTCTGCATGCATAAGGGCACTTTCATAGAACTTTGTGACTTGCTTTCCCCTGCCCTGAGGTGCAAGAATACCAAGATGAGAGCAGCCCTCACAGTTGAGAAGCAAGTGGCAATAGCCCTGTGGAAGCCTGCAATGCCAGACAGCTACCAGTCAGTTGGGAATCAATTTGGAGTGGGCAAATCTACTGTTTGGGCTGCTGTGGTGCAAGTAGCCAACGCAATCAAATATCTGCTGATATCAAGAGTAGTGAGTCTGGGAAATGTGCAGGTCATAGTGGATGACGTTGCTGCAATGGGATTCCCTAACCGTGGTGGGGCCATAGATGGAACCCATATCCCTATCTTGGCACCGGAGCACCAAGCCGGCGAGTACATAAACCGCAAGGGGTACTTTTCAGTAGTGCTGCAAGCATGGGTGGATCACAAGGGACGTTTCACCAACATCAACGCGGGATGGCCGGGAAAGGTACATGACGCTCGCATCTTCAGGAACTCTGGTCTGTTTCAAAAGCTGCAGGAAGGGACTTTATTCCCAGACCAGAAAATAACCATTGGGGATGTTGGAATGCCTATAGTTATCCTTGGGGACCCAGCCTACCCCTTAATGCCATGGCTCATGAAGCCATACACAGGCACCCTGGACAGTAGTCAGGAGCTGTTCAACTACAGGCTGAGCAAGTGCAGAATGGTGGTAGAAAGTGCATTTGGATGTTTAAAAGCGCGCTGGTGCAGTTTACTGACTCGCTTAGACCTCAGTGAAACCAATATTTCCATTGTTATTACTGCCTGCTGTGCGCTCCACAATATCTGTGAGAGTAAGGGGGAGACGTTTATGGCGGGGTGGGAGGTTGAGGCAAATCGCCTGGCTGCTGGTTACGCAGGGCGGTTAGAAGAGCACAGGAGGGCGCGGTACGCATCAGAGAAGCTTTGAAAACCAGTTTCATGACTGGCCAGGCTACGGTGTGAAAGTTCTGTTTGTTTCTCCTTGATGAAACCCCCCCCTAACCCGTCTTGGTTCACTCTATTTCCCTGTACGCTAACCACCCTCCCCTCCCCCCTTCGATCACTGCTTGCAGAGACAATAAAATCATTGTTGCTTCACATTCATGCATTCTTTATTAATTCATCACACAAACAGGGCGATAACTGCCAAGATAGCCCGGGAGGGGTGGAGGAGGAGGGAAGCACCAAGTGGGATGGCAGAGGAGGGAAGGACAAGGCCACACAGCACTTTAAAACTTATTTAATGCCAGCCTTCTGTTGCTTGGGCAATCCTCTGGCCACTTACTCTCTTCAGCCCACCACCTCTCCTCCCGGTCATTTTGTGGTTTCCTGCACTCTGACATTGTCTGCCTCCACGCATTCGTCTGTGCTCTGTCAGTGTGGGAGGACAGCATGAAGTCAGAGAACATTTCATCACGAATGCATTTTTTTCGCCTTCTAATCTTCGCTAGCCTCTGGGAAGAAGAAGAAGATCCTGTGATCACTGAAACACATGCAGCTGGTGGAGGAAAAAAAAAAAGGGACAGTGGTATTTTAAAAGACACATTTTATAGAACAATGGGTACACTCTTTCAGGGTAAACCTTGCTGTTAACATTACATACATAGCACATGTGCTTTCATTACAAAGTCGCATTTTGCCTCCCCCCACCCCCCCGTGGCTAACAGCAGGGAACATTTCTGTTCAGCCACAGGCAAACAGCCCAGCTGGAATGGGCACCTCTGAATGTCCCCTTAAGAAAAGCACCCTATTTCAACTAGGTGACCATGAATGATATCACTCTCCTGAGGATAACACAGAGAGATAAAGAACAGATGTTGTTTGAACGCCAGGAAACATACGCTGCAATGCTTTGTTCTGCAATGATTCCCAACTACGTGCTACTGGCCTGGCATGGTAAAGTGTCCAACCATGGTGGACGGAATAAGGCTGCCCTCTCCAGAAACCTTTTGCAAAGGCTTTGGGAGTACATCCAGGAGAGCTTTATGGAGATGTCCCTGGAGGATTTCCGCTCCATCCCCAGACACGTTAACAAACTTTTCCAGTAGCTGTACTGGCCGCGAATGCCAGGGCAAATTAATCATTAAACACACTTGCTTTTAAACCATGTATACTATTTTAAAAGGTACACTCACCAGAGGTCCCTTCTCTGCCTGGTGGGTCTGGGAGGCAGCATTGGGTGGGTTTGGGAGGTACTGGCTCCAGGTCCAGCGTGAGAAACAGTTCCTGGCTGTCGGGAAAACAGTTTCTCCGCTTGCTTCCTGTGAGCTATTTACAACCTCATCATCATCATCTTCCTCATCCCCAAAACCTGCTTTCGTGTTGCCTCCCTCTCCATTGATGGAGTCAAAGCACACGTTTGGGGTAGCGGTGGCTGAATCACTAAAATGGCATGCAGCTCATCATAGAAGCGGCATGTTTGGGGCTCTGACCTGGGGCGGCTGTTTGCCTCTCTGGTTTTCTGGTAGGCTTGCCTCAGCTCCTTAAGTTTTACGTAGCACTGCTTCAGGTCCCTGTAATGGCCTCTGTCCTTCATGCCCTGGGAGATTTTGACAAATGTTTTGGCATTTCAAAAACAGGAACGGAGTTCTGATAGCACGGGATCGTCTCCCCATACAGCGATCAGATCCTGTACCTTCCGTTCAGTCCATGCTGGAGCTCTTTTGCCATTCTGGGACTCTATCATGGTCACCTCTGCTGATGAGCTCTGCGCTCACCTGCAGCTTGCCACACTGGCCAAACAGGAAATGTGATTCAAAAGTGCGCGGTTCTTTTCCTGTCTACCTGGCCAGTGCATCTGAGCTGAGAGTGCTGTCCAGAGCGGTCACAATGGAGCACTCTGGGATAGCTCCCGGAGGCCAATACCGTTGAATTGCGTCCACACTACCCCAAGTTTGACCTAGCAAGGCTGATTTCAGCGTTAATCCCCTTGACGGGGGTGGAGTAAAGAAATCGATTTTAAGAGCCCTTTAAGTCAAAGAAAAGGGCTTCTTCGTGTCGACGGGTGCAGGCTTAAATCGATTTAACACTGCTAAATTCGACCTCAATTTCTAGTGTAGACCAGGGCTCAGTGATAGGCTATGGAGCCTTTCATTTTGAGTCTGCCACTCATTCAAATCCACAGCAAGTCAGCTCTGACTGAAATTCACCAAGACCCAATCAAGAAATAGCCTATGAGAATAATCTGGTCTCAGTCCTACTCCTGGAGGACACGCACCAGCATCCCAAAGCACCTAATTAGTACTAATTATTTCCCTCGCTGGAAATATCAGCAGAGAGACTAAAGACTGAATGGGCCACAGACTGAAATCCCCTCTTACTCCTATTGGTGGGCTATCCAAGTCAGTTGAGCACAAGACAGTGTGGGAGGAAGCCTGCTCTGCCATTGTCCAGGCGGCTACAATATTTCAACAGTATTGCCAACTCCATGCATTCAAAAATTATGAGTCAGGCCTAAAAAAAATGTTTTTAAATCAAGACTGCTTACAAATCATGATTTTTTTAAAAATAAAAAAAATTAATGGGTTCCTTTTGTGATGTTGCACTCCATAATGTTTTATGGAAATATGCTTATGAGTGTGAATATGATGCAACTGGAATATGCTTTATGCAAAAGGTCTCTTGTAAGGTATCATAACAAAGGTTATAACCTACTGAATATATTCCTCCTATTTCTATGTATGTATCATTCTTGTATCTGAAGCTAGAAATACAAAGTATAACTCAGAGGTCCTATTATAATTATGCAAAGTATGGGCCACTGATGGTGGTTTAGAATCTTGATGGCTCCCATTAACTAGGACAACTGGTTGTAAATGGCTCTGTTTACTTGCAAGCCTTCCTGTGTTTGTGTGAGCCAGCCCAGGAAGAATGGAGGCTAGGGTCTCACAGGACATGTGAACACGTCACCAGATACTGGAATCCCTCTTGAACCTGGTGTTTTTCCATTTAGAAGGAGGGGTGGGGACCCAGAGAGACAAAAGATTCCTGCCTTGTGCCTAAGCTATAAAGGGATGGAAGAGAACAAAGGGGGCTGCCAGTCATGAGAAAACCCCTAGTTAACACCTAAGATGGCTGCTGGAACTAACAAGGACTGTACCAGGGGAAAGGATTTGGCCCAGACTAGGAAGGAGTCTAGTCTATGAAAATAGCTTATTGGAACATCTCTGAGGGTGAGATTGTACCTTAATACAATTTCTTAATGTATAAGGCTTAGACTTGAATGTCTTGGTAACTTACTTTGCTTGGTAACTTACTTTGTTCTGTCTGTTATTACTTGAAACCACTTAAATCCTACTTTTTGTACTTAATAAAATCACTTCTGTTTATTAGTAAACCCAGAGTAAGGGATACTTGGGGGAGCAAACAGCTGTGCATATCTCTCTGTAGAGGGCGGGCAATTTATGAGTTTACCCTGTATAAGCTTTATACAGAGTAAAATGGATTTATTTGGGGTTTGGATCCCATTGGGAACTGGGTGTCTGGGTGCTGGAGATAGGTGACCTGCTGACCAGTTTTTGGTTAAAGTCTGCAGCTTTGTGGGCATGGACCAGACCTGGGTCTGTGTTGCAGCAGGCTAGCGTGTCTGGCTCAACAAGGCAGGATTCTGGAGTCCCAAACTGGCAAGGAAAACGGGATCAGAGGTATTTCCAGTACGTCAGGTGACAGTCCCAAGGGGGTCTCTATGACCGAACCATGCCACAGTGGCATAGTTGGCAGGATCTGTGCACAGCTGATTGCTTTAAGATGCTGGTAGTGATTTTAAGTGAGTTTTAAGTGTGGTGCCTGGAGAACAGACAAAGTGGTTACTGGTTTGTTATTTTCTGTTTGCTTATTTCGGGTAAGGGAATAGGGACAGAAAAGTACGCAAAATAGGTGAGATTGAAGCTCAGAAGAAGCTAGAACTGCACAGGTTGCAAATTGCTATGAAAGAAAGAGAGCCAGCAAGCCCTGGGCTTAAATGACAAAGATCTTGAGGCCCAGAAACAGGCTCAAATTGAAGCACAAAAAGCTGGCCTGGAAAAAGAAAAGGCTGCCCACCAGCAAATCCTGGACTTAAAAGACAAAGAAATTGAGGCCCAGAGACAAGCACAAATTGAGACCCAAAAGCATGAACTTGCTGTAATGGAGTGGAAGAGATGCACAGAGACATGTATCCTGGAGGTGGAAGTTGGGGTCCTGGTGACTGCTGTGGTGGGAACAGACCCCAAGGACTCTGTAGCTGGAAGCAAGCCCAACCTGAGTGAAAGGGGAGGGGGGATTTTGCTGGCCAGTGAAGGGTCTGTCATAGCTGGTAGCTGTGAGTCCACAACTAGATCAGGGTCACATTCCCTTTCGGGGGACACAGGAGTGTCTGCCTCAGAGGGGAGCCCAGAGAGGGAAGTCCAGATGGAAGGTGAGGGGGGACAGGAAGGTCTGCCCACCTTTTGTTGGAAGGCTTTTCCCCAGGAGGAGGGTGAAGGATCTGCATCTGAAATGTCAGACCCCTCACCTGTGGATCAGGTTTTAAGGGAAGACTGGGGGTCAGATCTCCTGGAGGGGACAGTCCACCCAGCGGACCTTTTGGAAACAGAGAATGAGGTGACCAAGGGGATCTTGCCAATCCAAAGCACTCCTGTCATAAACATATAGCTAAGGATAGCATAAAATTCCTCTTTTACCTGTAAGGGGTTAAGAAGCTCAAATAACCTGGTTAGCACCTGACCAAAAGGACACCAATAAGGAAAGAAGATACTTTCAAATCGGGGAGGGGAGGGAGAGGTTTTCTTTGTGCTCTTTTTGTTTGTTCCCTCGCTGGACCTGGACGGAGAGAGGGGCCAGGGCCAGGGCCAGAGCCAGGCAAGAAAAAACATCTGAAAACATACCTGAAATGATCATCTAAAATTACAGAAATTGTAAGTAAGGCAAGAAAAGGCATTACAGTATCTTTTGTTTGAGCTTGTGAATTTTCCCTATGCTAAGAGGGAGGTTTAGTCCTGTTTTTGTAACTTTGAAGTTGAGCCTAGAGGGGAATCCTCTGTGTTTTAAATCTTTTTATTACCCTGTAAAATTACCTTCCATCCTGATTTTACAGAGGTGCTTCTTTTACTTTTTTCTTTATAATAAAGTTCTTCTTTTAAGAACCTGTCCTAAAGATAAAGGGTCTGGTCTGTACTTTTATTAAAGGATTTGTGCCTGGGGGAAGTTTTAACCTAAGCTGGTAGAAATAAGTTTAGGGGGTCTTTCCTGTGGGTCCCCACACCTGTACCCCAGAGTTCAGAGTGGGAAGGGAACCCTGACATGGTGGGATCATTTTGAACCAGAAGCACAGACCTCAGGATTTTAAAAGGACACATTTTTTTCTTTTGGCTACTTGAAAACCAGGGAGGTTTTTTTTAAAAAGGACGCTTTTTTTTTTTAAGCTGAGAGCAGCTGGAGTTTTTTTTCTTTGCCTGAGGGCAGAGTAGTTAAGTTCCTGCAAGGGAATTCACAAGCTGTTTTTTTTTCTTTCTTTCTAGCTCTCGGGTTAGGCTAGGCTAAGTGCAGAAAGGCTAGGATGATGGAAAGTGAGGTCCAAAAGAAACTAGAATTAGCCAGATTGAAAGCTGAAGAGAGACAGAAAGAACATGAAAGACAAATGGCCTTAAAGTGCTTGGAGTTGGAAGCGGAGGAGAGGAAAGAGGTGAAATGCTTAGAGACGGAAATGGAGGCAAACCACTTGAAGGCAGAGGCGAAACGCTTGGATACTGAGTTAGAGCTGAAGTGCTTAGATCTGGAAAGGGCTAAGCTGGGTCTACCAGATAACCCTAACAGTCCTTCTGCAGGTACCGCTCCCCATTCCAAAAAATTCCCCACCTACAAGGTAGGTGATGATACAGAGGGCTTCCTAGAATATTTCGAAAGGCCTGCCTTGGGTACAGCATCTCTACAGACCAGTATATGGTGGAGCTGAGGTTGCAGCTCAGTGGACCCTTAGCAGAGGTGGCAGCTGAAATGCCTAAAGAACACATGAACAGCTACAAACTTTTTTTAAAAAAGGCCAGAATTAGAATGGGGCTAACACCCAGGCATGCCCATCGGCGGTTCAGAGCCCTAAGGTGGAAAGCAGATGTGGCATTTTCCCGACACACCTACCACATTGTAAAAAATTGGGATGCCTGGATATCAGGGGCAAGTGTTAAATCTCTGGAAGATCTGTCTTTCCTAATGCAAATGGAGAAGTTCTTAGAAGGTATTCCTGAGGAAATAAAATGACATATCCTAGATGGGAAGCCCAAATCTGAAATCAAGATGGGAGAGATCGGAACCAAATGGGTGGAGGTGGCCGAAAAGAAAAAAGCTAGTAGCAGTTGGAGCGGATATCAGAAGGGGCAACCCGAAACAACACCCTACCACTGGGGGCAGCCCAGGCCCCACCTACACTCCAAGGAAAACCCCAAACACCTTATTGTCCCACCACACCAGTCTCCAGCAACCCACCTCGCCCCAGTGACCAGTCAGCTTGGCGATGTTTTAAATGCAACGAGCTGGGGCATGTGAAGGCCAACTGCTCCAAGACCCCCAACAGATTGTAGTTCATTACACCAGAATCACACCAAAGGTCTCCAGGCCCAGATGCCTCCCAGATACCCTCAGAGCGAAGGGAAACTGTGAGTGTGGGTGGGAAGAAGGTTATTGCATGGAGGGACACTGGAGGACAGATGTCAGCTATCCATCAATCCTTAGTGGACCCCAAATTCATCAACCCAGAGGCCCAAGTGACGATTCAACTTTTCATGTCAAACTCTTTAAACTTGCCTACAGCCAAGTTGCCTGTCCAGTACAAGGGCTGGTCAGGAATGTGGACTTTTGCAGTCTATGATGATTATCCCATTCCCATGCTGCTGGGGGAAGACTTGGCCAACCACGTGAAGCTAGCCAAGAGGGTGGGAATGGTCACCCGTAGCCAGGCTAAGTGAGCCTCCACACCTACCGCTGTTTCTGAGCGTTCTACCCGGGCCCCGTCTGTGTTACCAGAGCCCTAAACTGAGGTGGTTGAACTGGATACTCTGCCAACGACTGCAACAGCCGTAGTGGATCCAGTCCCAGAGTCCCAACCAGAACCAGTCCTAGAACCAGAATGGGCGGAGCAACCAGCATCAGAACCAGCTCTGAATCCAGCGCTTGCAACCCCATCTACAACTCCAACGCCAGAGGGCACCACCGAGCCTGCCCTGGCAGCAGCAGATAAACCTACGCAAGAGGCTCAGCCAGAGCCTGAAACGAAACATAGTGCACCAGCAGAAAGCAGTCCACAGACAACGGAAACAACCCCCATCTCCTACATCGCTTCCAGAGGGACCAAGCCCAAGTCCACAATCCAATGAGGAACTGATGTCTCCAGCATCAATAGAACAGCTCCAGTTCGAGAAGGAAGCAGATGAAAGCCTCCAGGGAGCCTGGACGGTGGCACAGAGCAACCCACCGCCTCTCAGCTCTTCTAATTTATCCCGGTTTGTTGTAAAAAGAGGACTTTTATACAAAGAAACTCTTTCTGATGGGCACCAGGAGAACTGGCATCCTCAAAGAGAGTTGGTAGTTCCAACTAAGTACTGGGTAAAGCTCTTGTGCTTAGTCCTCAATGATCCGAGTGGCTATGCTGGGGTGAACAGGACCAAAGACCGTTTGGGGAAGTCCTTCCACTGGGAGGGAATGGGCAAGGATGTTTCTCCTTATGTCCGGTCTTGTGAGGTGTGCCAAAGAGTGGGAAAATCCCAAGACCAGGTCAAAGACCCTCTTTTTATAATAAAGTTCTTCTTTTAAGAACCTGCTTGATTTTAGTGTCCTAAAGATAAAGGGTCTGGTCTGTACTTTTATTAAAGGCATTGGTTGGTATATTATTCTCAAGCCTCCCCAGGAAAGGGGGTGAAGGGGTTTGGGGGACTATTCTGGGGAAATGGGGACTCCAAGTGGCCCTTTTCCTGAATCTTTGCCTAAATCACTTGGTGGTGGCAGCAATACCGTCCAAGGACAAGGAAAGGATCTGTGCCTTGGGAAGTCTTAACCTAACCTGGTGGAAATAAGCTTAGGGGTTCTTTCATGCGGGTCCCCACATCTATACCCCAGAGTTCAGAGTGGGGAGGGAACCCTGACAACTCCATTGAAAGATGTTGTTCTCGCTACACTTGTAACAGATAACACTATCTCTTCAAGGCAGGGGGAGAAAAATTTTGCATTTGGGAAGCTTCACAAGGGGGTGGGGCCCAATACAAAGAGATTCCAGAGGGAGGGGCCAAGGGCAGGCATGGTTGCAGTGAACCCTTTCCTTGCCAAAACCTCAAACACATGCCTGAATTTATTTGAGCATAAGCTTTCGTGAGCTACAGCTCACTTCATCGGATGCATGCAGTGGAAAATACAGTAGGGCAATTTTATATACACAGAGAACATGAAACAATGGGTGTTACCATACACACTGTAACGAGAGTGATCAGGTAAGGTGAGCTATTACCAGCAGGAGAGAAAAACAAAAACACTAACCCAGGAATCTATCCTTCCAACAAAGCCTGTTGCTAACTGTGTCCACACATCTATTCAGGGGACACCATCATAGGGCCTAATCACATCAGCCACACTATCAGAGGCTTGTTCACCTGCACATCTACCAATGTTATATATGCCATCATGTGCCAGCAATGCCCCTCTGTCACGTACATTGGCCAAACTGGACAGTCTCTACGTAAAAGAATAAATGGACACAAATCAGACATCAAGAATTATAAAATTCAAAAACCAGTCGGAGAACACTTCAATCTTTCTGGTCACTCGATTACAGACCTAAAAGTCGCAATATTACAACAAAAAAACTTCAACAACAGACTCCAATGAGAGACTGCTGAATTGGAATTAATTTGCAAACTGGACACCATTAAATTAGGCTTGAATAAAGACTGGGAGTGGATGTGTAAATACACAAAGTAAAACTATTTCCCCATGTTTCCCCCCCGCCCTCAACTGCTCCTCACACGTTCTTGTCAATTGCTGGAAATGGCCCATCTTGATTATTACTACAAAAGGTTTTTTTTCTCTCTCTCTCTCTCTCTCTCCTGCTGGTAATAGCTCACCTTACCTGATCACTCTCGTTACAGTGTATATGGTAACACCCATTGTTTCGTGTTCTCTGTGTATATAAAATCGCCCTACTGTATTTTCCACTGCATGCATCCGATGAAGTGAGCTGTAGCTCACGAAAGCTTATGCTCAAATAAATTTGTTAGTCTTTAAGGTGCCACAAGTACTCCTTTTCTTTTTGCGGATACAGACTAACACGGCTGCTACTCTGAAACATGCCTGAATTGAGAACCTTCTCCAAAGAGGCAGGAGAATCTGTATCTGACCACCCACTGGGGTACACAAAGGGATTGGGAAATGCAATAGACACTGAACAAGCCAAACTGCGTGAACAGCGCCTGTTTGTCATAAATTGGCTGTTAATCTTGTGTCTTTTGCTACTCCATTTATGGGTGAAGACAAAGACGTTAATAGTAATGGTAAACCCTTTGAAGATGTGCTACATACCTAATTTTTGGGAAAAAAACTTTTGTATGTGCTAGGGAGAGTGACACAACCGATGAAGTGAGCTGTAGCTCATGAAAGCTGATGCTCAAATAAATTGGTTAGTCTCTAAGGTGCCACAAGTACTCCTTTTCTTTTTGTGAATACAGACTAACATGGCTGTTACTCTGAAACCTTTTCTTTGTGGTTTTTGATCATACAGAATGCATTCAGGTCATGTTTTCAAGTTTTTAATCTGTAATCACAAGGGTAAGACATTTCTTTTTTAAATAAAAGGAAAGCTGAGATTCTCCCATCACCCCAGGTTCTAGAGCTTTAAGAAAAACACCACATATTGTGAAACTCTGCAATAAAATCACAGGCAATGCTCCTGTAGCGTCCAGGCCTGGCATTAAGCACCTGTCACAAGTGCTTAATTCACATTACAATATTCAAGGGAAAGATCATTTTTAGAAACTAGAATTACGACTGAAAATAGCCTGAAGTGGTGCCAATAAGCGCCAAACACAGATCTGGGGCATATCTGAGCCGTGTCCGCTCTGAGACGCACAGGGCTATGCAGAGCCTCGGGGACACTGCCCGCAAGGAGACTGGGCGTCGGAAGAGCTCTGGCTCGAGGTGGGGCCCACTGCTTGCCAGCTCCTCCCAAACAGGGTCCTCGGGCAGCCTAAGGGCGGGCGGCGGGAACCCGTTCACCCATGTACCCAGACTCCCACCACCTCCCGCCCAGACATACATCCCCCTATCCACCCCTTCCCACGGAGGGAGCCCCCTTCTCCTTGGTCCCCCTTCCTGGACTCCGCTTCCCAACTCAGACAGATCTAGGCACCAGCTGTAGCGCGCCGCTTCAACCAGTCCCCCGCTCCCCGGTGCAGCAGGAACGCTCCTCTCCGTACAGCAGCCCGGCTCTGCCCTAGCCCAAGGAGCGCGCCC
The DNA here is from genome assembly GCF_965140295.1 of Lepidochelys olivacea. NCBI lineage: Eukaryota > Metazoa > Chordata > Testudines > Cheloniidae > Lepidochelys > Lepidochelys olivacea. The sequence goes on along the minus strand of NC_140420.1, from coordinate 38,994,618 downwards.
CCCGGCTGAGCAGCCGAGCGCTTCCGGGGGAGCTGACGGCGGCTGTGTTTCCATTGCTACGGGAAGTTCCGGGTTAGGGTGGTGCACCGCCCTAGGGCGGCAGAGACTCGTGTGAGGGATCGTGCGTTGGGAACTAGTCCGGGCTGGGGAGCTTGGTGCCCGAGGGGAGAAAAGAAAGAAGGGGGAGGAGGAAGAGGGGACTGGGGGGGGGCAGTAGCATCAGCATCTCTCTGGTGCCGTCTGTGCTGAGCCTGCCGGCTGGCCCGTGAGCTGCCACTGCCATGGCTCGTAAGAAGCTGTACCGCCCAATCGCCGCCATGGCCAAGAAGATTCGTGAGTATCGGGCACTGAAGAACCGTCCCCGAGACTCCCAGCGGTTCGCCCTGGATTACGAGACCATGATCCGACCCTTCACGAACAAACGCCTGCCCGTGCTGGCCTGGGAGGATGTGAAGAACGAGAACCGCCTCTTCACGCTGCTTTGCCAGCTGCGGCTCTTTGGCATCGGCCGCATGGTCACCCGCAAGTATTGGCTCTGGCAGTATGACGAGCCCTGCTACTGGGTCGTTACCAAGGTCAGGGTGGACTACACAGCTGAGGTGAGAGCCCTTGGCTGTTGGCGTTGAGGTTTGAAGGCACTCAGATACTGTACTGTGATAACAGGCACCATAGATAGAGACAAGGACGGTGGAAATGAGGCCTTCCAGTGAGACCTGCTCTCCTGAAAGCTGGATCTCAAAACACCATTGTTTCAGAGTAACAGCTGTGTTAGTCTGTATTTGCAAAAAGAAAAGGAGTACTTGTGGCACCTTAGAGACTAACCAATTTATTTGAGCATAAGCTTTCATGCATCTGATGAAGTGAGCTGTAGCTCACTAAAGCTTATGCTCAGATAAATTGGTTAGTCTCTAAGGTGCCACAAGTACTCCTTTTCTTTTTGTGAAAACACCATTGTGCAACCCTGTTGCCTCTCTTATATCGCAACTCCATATTCAAACGCTTGAATCTCCTCTCGTCATGCGTGCCCCAGGAAGCACCAGGTCATGGATTCAGAGCAGGCACCATGTAATGAAAACCTACAATTTAGGAAGGCCTGAGGGAGGGTATGATAGTGCCTGAGCACTGTAGAAACAATGGTATCAGTCTGAGCCACTATGTTTCAGAGTTCAGAACACTGATTAGTATTTGTAATACAGATTATGCATGAACATAAGGATCAGGACCTTAATGGTGGCACATGGAGTCATTACAGGGCTGATAGTAGGCAGTATATAGTATTGAGACACATTATGCTGCATTTTTCATCACAAAATTCATTGCAGGGATTGTCTAATGGCATTTGCAAAGTATTCTAGAAGGATAGTAGTGGCCACGATTAGCAGTTATTCAGGTCCCAGGTGTAGGACTCACTTTTTGTAGATCATGAGTAATAAGACTGTAAAATGAGTTTGTCCTTCTTGTGAATGGGAATAGTTCTTCAACTGATCAGAGCAAATTTGTGTTTGTTTCCTTTGCAGACTTTGGATCATGGGAAAGCCTGGGGATACCTGACATTCAGAGGTAAATAGAGCTTGGTGTATGACTCTCAAGCAGGATTAGAGAAAGAAGTTAATGGATAGGGACAGGAACTGACATGGGAGGAAAAAGGTGGTGGCTTTCTTGCCACTCAGCAGTCCTGCACTGGTAGCTCTCTCTTGCCACTCACCTTGCTAATTGGATGAAATTAAGAAAAGGAAAACTTCCTAACAGTTTGATCTAGTCCACTGTGGAATAATTTTACAAGGAAAATGGTAGAAGTCAATAGCTTTTTGTTCAATACCTTCATTAATGATCTGGAGGATGGCGTGGACTCCACCCTCAGCAAGTTTGTGGATGACACTAAACTGGGAGGAGTGGTAGATACGCTAGAGGGTAGGGATAGGATACAGGGGGACCTAGACAAATTAGAGGGTTGGGCCAAAAGAAATCTGATGATGTTCAACAAGGACAAGAGCAGAGTGCTGCACTTAGGACGGAAGAATCCCATGCACTGCTACAGACTAGAGACCGAATGGCTAGGCAGCAGTTCTGCAGAAAAGGACCTAGGGGTTACAGTGGATGAGAAGCTGGATATGAGTCAACAGTGTGTCCTTGTTGCCAAGAAGGCTAACGGCATTTTCGGCTGTATAAGTAGAAACATTGCCAGCAGATCAAGGGACGTGATCGTTCCCCTCTGTTCGACATTGGTGAGGCCTCATCTGGAGTAGTGTGTCCAGTTTTGGGACCCACACTACAAGAAGGATGTGGAAAAATTGGAAAGCATCCAGCGGAGGGCAACAAAAATGATTGGGGGACTGGAGTACATGACTTATGAGGAGAGGCTGAGGGAACTGGGATTATTTACTCTGCAGAAGAGAAGAATGAGGGGGGATTTGATAGCTGCTTTCAACTACCTGAAAGGGGATTCTAAAGAGGATGGATGTAGACTGTTCTCAGGTAGCAGATGATAGAACAAGGAGTAATGGTCTCAAGTTGCAGTGGGGGACGTTTAGGTTGGATATTAGGAAAAACTTTTTCACTAGGATGATGGTGAAGCACTGGAATGCGTTACCTAGGGAGGTGGTAGAATCTCCTTCCTTAGAGGTTTTTAAGGTCAGGCTTGACAAAGCCCTGGCTGGGATGATTTAGTTGGGGATTGGTCCTGCTTTGAGCAGGGGGTTGGACTAGATGACCTCCTGAGGTCCCTTCTAACCCTGATAGTCTATGATTCTAAGTCCAATTACTCTCGTCATTTAAAACTAGCTTGAAGAAAACCCTGGAGACTATACCATAGTGAACAATTTGTGTTGGCAAAGAAATGGAGTCTATGACAAATCAGGTCTCTTCCATTTCTAACTTCTATAATAACTAAAAACAGTGGATAAACATGCTAGCTGAATGTTCCTGGTAAAATCAATAATGAAATAGCAATGTTGTCCTTTAAGTTGCATCATTAGGGTTCAGAATGAGTACTTCATTAAGATGAAGAGGGGAAATTCCCCACTTTTTGAAAGCTGTTTTAGACCATGTATGAGGTTTATAATTTATTTAATAAAATTTTTCACTTCTAGTCTTTAATTCAAGGATCTCAAAGTGTTTTATAAACATTAATGAATTCAACATCCCTGTAACGCAGTGAAGAATTTTCTTTATTTTATAGATATGGAAACTAAATCAGAGAGAGGTGAAATGACTTGTTCAAGCTAACAGAAGTGGTCAACAGCAAAGTCAGGACTACTATCCAGATGTTCTGTCAGTCAGTTGACTGTGTTACTTGCTATACAACCTGTAGTGGGAGTGTGTAGTTTAGGAGATAGTGTAACTACCATAAAATATCCAGTGCTATGGCCAGCTGAAGTATTAGAGACATTGCACTGGCATAGTCACCAATATGGGATTTGTTGTTCATAGCATTATTTACCTATTCATCCTCATCTTTCCTTAGGCAAGACATATAATGAAGTGAAAGAGATTGACAAGGTGATGTATCATGACTGGAGGATGGTGCCCAAACACGAAGAGGAGGCCTTCAAGAAATGTACTCCAGTGTGCATGGAAACCATTCAGTGTGTGCCATACCCCCCTCTACTCCGAGCCATGATCCTTGCGCAAAGGCAGAAGGAAGGAAACCTTAACACAGAGGAACCACTGATTGATCTGGAGAAAATCATCTCCTTCACAAAGGACTACTTTCAAAATCAGAAAAAAGCTAAGGGGACACCAGTGTGAAGGTCTAGAGCTGAGTGTGATGGAGCTTCTGAAACGCTCTCTAATACTCTGTGTGTTGACAGCTCATACAATCTCCTTAATGAAGAACAGGACCATAAGCAACATGCCCACTTCTATACCTTGGTTTCTCAGTACTGTGCACATGCGGTGTGCGACTTTCTCATATATTCGAAAGATGTAGCAACACTCAGGATTTCTTGCGATCTTTTGTTTGCAGAGTGTCCTCCCTTTTGGTTCCCTGCCTATTCTCCTGATGTATGCCTCCTGGTGTCCAGGTCCCAATGACAGCTACCATCCTTCTGTGCAGGAAGACCACAAATGAGACTCTTTTTGAAAGGACACTGTCATAGTTTAGCCCCACAATTAATTTAAAACACAATAATGGTCAGAAGAATGACTCTAAAAATGGCACCTTCTTTATCTATAGACCTTGCTACCCGTCGAATGACTTCAGTAAATACATGTTTATTTCTTTTTTACATCTGTTATCCCTGTAGCACAGTTGCAAGGACATGAGTTGGATTCTAGTCTGTCTTGTGGACCATCAGCAGAAGTGTTAATTAAATTCCAATTTTAGAATCCTTTGCCTTGACACATAAAGGCATCACCTCAGCTGCACCCGAACCAAGCCTATAAATACCACTCACTTCAGCCAGGATTGTGAAGTTGACAGGCAAAATGGAGAGAACCCAACTTAACTTTATGATACCACATTGTTTGCCAAGTTGGCAGTGGGAAAGAAGAACCCATCTTTTTTTCTTGTAAACTGAGTAAAAGTTCCAACTCCTTTTGAAGTCAGTGGCAAGCTACCATTTGCTTCAGTGGGAGCACTTTGCCATGGAAGTCAGAGACAATAAACATGGAATGCCCCAATCCTATTTTTGGAGTCACTTATGAGAACAAAACTACTCTTAGACCCTCCCCCTGCAGTGTTTGCAGCATTCTAGGCCATCAGACTTCAGCCCTAAAACTTGCTAGAAACCAACCAAGAAGAGCAAAGTGGATATATTTAAACCAATAACATAAATGATGATAAATATATTAGATTTTTACAATCATTTTCTGTTATCTTATGTGGTACTGGTGGTACAATAAAGAAATGTCAGTAACATTTTTCTTCACAACAAAAAAAGGGGCATGTGAATGGGTTCACCTGTACTCGGGAATCACTGAGCCCCGTGACCCACTGCCTGGGCTCCCTCCTGTACTGCTGTGACAAGCTGCAAAGCCCCCTAGCCAGCACTTTCACCAGCATTCATAGAGGTAGGGACACACCCAGCTGCAATTACATGCAGACTCTCTAACCACCAGCTTCCCAGCTTGGGACCCCAGATCAGTACCGTCCTGCCCTGGTTAAATCTGGCCAGTATACAGGTTTAACACCTGGTCCACCTCTCCCTCAATCTGAGACAATTATTTCCTAGTCTTTTTTCCTCAGGTGATTCCAGGTGTGGTGTTGTAGGGATACTGAGCCCCCATGATGGCATTCTGCGCTCCATCCCCCTTTTATATCTACTTGCTGGAAAGCTCTTTTGCTGTGACCTGGATCAAACCATTCCCATTGTGTAGTGCCCATTGTGTAGTGCCCGGTCGAAAAGGGACCCTGGCGGCTCTGGTCAGCATTGCTGACTAAGCCGTTAAAAGTCCAGTCAGTGGGGCTAAGGCAGACTCCCTGCCTGCCCTGGCTCTGCGCAGCTCCTGGAAGAAGCTGGCATGTCCCTGCAGCCCCTAGGCAGAGGGGTGATCAGGGAAGCTGGGGGCATGGGCAGTGCACAGAGCCCCCTGGCCCCTAGACCTAGACATGGTGGCTGCTTCTGAGAGCCAAGCCGAGCTAGGAAAGACAGGGAGCCTGCCTTAGCCCCGCTGCGCCACCTACTGGGAGCCACCTAAGGTAAGCACCACTGGGCCGGAGCCCATACCCCCCACGCCAATCCCCTGCCCCAGGTCGAAACCCTCCCGCACCCTAACTCCCTCCCAGAGTCCACACCCCAACCTTCAGCCCTTAGCCCGCACCCCAACTCCCTGCCTCAACCTTGACCCCCTTCCTGCACCCAAAACCCCTCATCCCTGGCCCCACCCCAGAGTCCACACCCCCAGCTGAAGCCCTAACCCCCTCCTGCCCCAGGCCAGAAGCCCCTGCCATACCCTAAGTCCCTGCCAGAGTCTTCACTCCAGCCCTTAGCCCACACCTGCTCCTGCATTGCAACCCCCTGCCTCAGCCCTGAACCCCCTTCTGCACCCCAAACCCTTCATTCCCGGCGCAACCCCACACCCCCAGCCGGAGGCCTCACCCCCTCCCACACCCCAACCCCCTGCCCCAGGTTGGAACCCCCTCCTGAACCCTAAACTCCCTCCCAGAGTCTGCACTCCAGCTCTGAGCCCACACCCCAACCCCCTGCCCCAGCCCTGAGCCCCCTCCTGCACCCCAAACCACTCATCCCTGGCCCCACCCCAGAGCCTGCACCCCCACCCAATCCTGAGCCCCCAAACCCCTTGGCCCCAGCCCAGAGCTCCCTTCTACACCCCAAACCCCTAATCCCTGGTCCCACCCCAGAGCCTGCACCTGGAGCCCCCTTCTGCACCTGGAACTCCTCATTTCTGGCCCCACCCAAGAGCCCACACCCCCAGCTGGAGCCCTCACCCCTCCCGCACCCCAACCCCCTGCCCTAGCCCAGTGAAAGTGAGTGAGGTTGGGGGAGCTTGGGAGGAACGGAGGCAGTATTTTCCCCAGGAATTGAAAGGTGGGGGTGAGACTGTGAGGGTGAAGGTGGGCTGTATGGCACCATAGTAAAAACTGAAAAATGTTTCATGACCATTTTATTAGATTTAACTCATGTTTTAAAATCATCACACAACTTAAAGTTGGCTACTCAAGCCTTCTATGAAGCACTACATCTACATTCTTCTTGGTTTCTTGTTATAATTTTGCACAACTCTGTTAATGAACTTCTTGAATGCAATGCGTTCATCTTTGGTGGCTTCTTGTGTGTCCGGTACTTCCATTCCTTCAATTGATATGCTCTTTAGTTCATTCACATGATCAGGCAGAAGGTGACTTCTTTCAGAACACAAAATTCTATTCAGTGATGAAAAAGAATGCTCAACTGTAGCTATTGTGACTGGGAGTAGCAAGAGATGAATTCCTACTTCTTTCATCCCAGAAAACATAGCACAAAGATCGGGTCAAGCCACTAGTGATGATAAAAAAGAAGTTTAAGTCAAATCTTCATTCATTTGTCGTATGATATACCACTCTGTGTTCAAATACTCTATTCTGTCCTGAGCACATGGCAGCCCCATTGCTGGTAGTGCCTCACTCCACTCAACTGTCTGTGTTTTACAGGAGAGGGATCTGTAAAAGCTATGTAGAGGTGAGTTGAATCTAGAAGTCGCTGTTGTAGATTTTTAAGAATCAAGTCTGTACTTTTTCAGTTGTCTTAACAAACACTTCTTGTCCTCTTCACTTAAGGATTCAATATAAATGCCTTCATTAGTCAACTTCTGGACTTAAGTTTTTGCTTCTTCCAGTAGTTTTTCAATGGATAGCTCTCTGATTGATCCAAATGTAGCTTCTACTGCTGGACAAAGATCTACTGCTGTTGTAGCAGATCCCTGAATGGCATTGTTTAATGACCCAAGTGGGTTTAACAGTAGACTTACAAGAGGGAGAATGGCAACAGTCTTCTCTGACCGTAGTAGCAAAAGTAATCCACCAGCCTCACTACTTAGATCCATCCCATCTTGGTTGATACTTTCCAAAGCCAGTAATAATGGCTGGAGTAACAAGACAACAGCCAAGGATCGCTTATGAGAAAGACAGAAGGCTTTCCCAGGTTGGACTAATTTGAACTTCAGTCCCAGTGTATCTTCTATATTTTCCAGTGTATTTTCTATATTTTTTGTTGAAAAAAGAATATAACAAAGACATTAAATTTGTAGCTTTTAAAATGACTTTTGAAGAGTCTGCAGCTCGTATTAGCGCTTGTTGGAGTAGATGGCCTCTGCAGTATGTATAGGAGAGATTAGGGTTACACTTTTCTCTGAGCAAAGCTTGTCCACCATGTCTTCCAGAGAAGTTTGCAGCTCCATTAAATGCACAAGCAGCCATCTGTTTGGGGTCCAACTGAGAAGCATTTAACTCTTCTAAGATGTGGGTTGTCACAGATGCAGCCGATGTGTTCTCTCTAACTTGAACATCTAGAAATGAATCTATTGGCCTACCATGGACATCAGGATTACATACACAATGATTTAATACTTGATGCCCATTTGCATCGGTGCATTCATCAGCCATGTATGCAAATTTTTTGAATGTGGTGAGAGAGTTCTTCAGTTTTTCAACTGTTGTGTCTTTCACTGTTGCACAATATGCTTCTAGCCAGTCAGTTGAGTTTCTTGCAGAAAGATAGTGAGCATTTGCTGGTCTTGTTCGGAACCAGTGTTCAACTTCAGGATGAACAAGTGACAATGCATTTAACATTGGGCTCCAGTTTGTAGTGTGTGGTATCTCTTGCTTAAATAGAAAGTATGATGGCACAGCCATGTGTGTTTGCATGAAGTGTGTTGTGTCTCCAGGATTCTTAACAGGTTCATTAACACTCACTGGTGTTGTACTTGGTGGAGACCCGGTGGAGACTCAGAGGTGCTTTCACATGAGTTCACCACCCAGGTGGGGGGCAAGAAGGCACCTTGCTCAGTCCTCCAGCTGCTCACTGTTCACTCTGGACACTGTTGTTCATTGTGCCACCTTTCACTCCATTGATCTGTTGCCAATGGCCCTGCGCCGTCACCTTCTGCTGCCACCTGCCACTGTGACCTCTGTGAGTTGGTCTCTTGAGGTTCCACCCAGCTCTCAGTGATTTCAGCTGAGCTCTCAGTGGGGGAACTTCACTGCTAGCGCAGACTGGGCCGTCTCTTCCACAGAAACACTGTCCCACAGCAGGTCTCAGCACTTAGACCTGATTATCAGTGATTTCAACTGTAGTGGTCACTTAACAAAACAAAAGACTATCTATGGAGCCTAATCAGCTCTGTCTTTAAACAGTGGAGAGGGGCAGGTCAAATAGTACTTGTGACTCAGGCAGACCATCAAGCAAAACACCTGTCCCCACCTTCTCTCTTGATGCCCTCCATCAGCACAGGCTAAGTACAGTTCTACTGCCCTTTACTCATACAATAAGAATAATAACATTTAATTAGCCCCCACCACCCACATTCAAGTGATTTGTAACCCAACCCCAGCCAAAATATATCACTTGGGCAACACAGCTCTGTTTGCTGTATACCTAGATTAGGTGTGAATGTAAATACAATCTAGTCCTGAAACCTTTCCCCCAGCCCCCAGCTCATCACTAGCTGTCAGGGAGAGCTCATTTAGACTTTGCTTACAAATCATAATGTGAAATTATTAGGTTGGCCAACATCGCTGAAACGAATGCACTGACATTGTCATAAAAACAATAGCTGTATAAGGAAGCTAGTCTATGTTCATACTTTTCAAATATTATACTTTTTCAGGTTTCAGAGTAGCAGCCGTGTTAGTCTGTATCCGCAAAAAGAACAGGAGTACTTGTGGCACCTTAGAGACTAACAAATTTATTTGAGCATAAGCTTTCGTGGGCTACAGCCCACTTCATCGGATGCATAGAATGGAACATATAGTAAGAAGATATTTATACATACAGAGAACATGAAAAGGTGGAAGTACCCATACCAACTGTAAGGTTTTTTCCCCCGCTGATAATAGCTCCTCTTAATTAATTAGCCTCTTACTCTTGGTATGGGTACTTCCACCTTTTCACGTTCTCTGTATGTATAAATATCTTCTTACTATATGTTCCATTCTATGCATCCGATGAAGTGGGCTGTAGCCCACGAAAGCTTATGCTCAAATAAATTTGTTAGTCTCCAAGGTGTGCCAAAGTCAGATTCAAGACTCACAAAATTTGTCAGACCACTCTGTTTATTAGCAAAGTGCTTTGCCAATGCACCCAGATATGTGAGTTTCCTGCAAAAGCTCAAGGTATTTAAAAGCTTATTTAAACAGATAAGGGAAAGCCAATTTAACATAAGAGACAAAAGGAAGCAGAAACATACAAAGCTTATTTGCATACTAACGTTTACCAATCTCCTAGCTCAGTGGGAACTCTAAGTTAATTAGTTTGAGGACCCCTTGTCTCACACTCCTTAACGTTTCTCTTCCTGACAACTATATTTCAACAAACCCTTCAAGCAGCATTTCTTTAATGAATTATAATTTCAATATAATTCATTCTACTTTCACAGGTGCCACAAGTACTCCTGTTCTTTATATTTTTTCAGATACACATATTGTATCATACACTTTATATGCTTTTATATTGTGTATGTGTGTATTAATGTTTCAATTTCAATTCAAATGTCCAATCACTACATTGGCAACACAGCATGTAACTAGTTCACAAAACGTGGGGGGGAATAGGGAAATCCCTGGACGAAGGGAGTGGAGCCTCAGGGAAGCGGCGGGGCAAGGTGTTCCGGTTTGTGCTGTAAGAAAATTGGCAACCCTAGCTGTGGCCTGGTGGCTGGAGCGTTTGACAGACCTGGCTCTCTGAGATCTGGACTGACAGTGGACTAAAGGGAGTGGAGTGTACAATAAACTGGGTCTGCTCTTGGGCTTTGTTTGGCACAGTGCTAGGGGGCGGAGGGAAGGCAAAAAAACCACAAGAACCCCACTCCAAAATCAACCCGCCAGTTTCTTGCAGGCCCCTATGGGGTTTGCCACGGTCTGGGCTGAAGGGCATTTGGATGTGGGGCGGGGCGTCACCACATCGGCCGGTCTGGTTGTGGGGATGGGCAGACCGGGCGGTTGGGTAGACAGGAGCACGCAGCGCGCGCACGAAGAAGTCCGGACCCCAGGAGTAACGTGCGCGCCCTCATCCCTCCCCCACGGGCCCGCGCGCGTTTCGTGCCTAGGCGGTACCGCCCACGCGCCCGGCCGTAGCCCTGTCAGCGCGCGACCGGCTGCCACCATGATCTGCTCGGTGCTTATCCTGTTCGCCAACATCTTCCACAGCGGTGAGTGCCCCCTCCCAGGGCGTGGGGGAGCTGTCCGGGGGATGCCTCCTCCCGGGGCGGGGTGAGGAGGAGGGTGGCAGTTCGGGGGTTGTCCCCCCCAGGCAAGGGGAGGGCGGGGTCAGGGGATGTCCTTTACCAGCAGGGGGAGGGGTTGTTCGGAGGATGCCCCCTTAGGCAGGGGGAGGACACAGCAGGTGTGGGGGCACTGATCCCTCCCTTCCTCACCCTTTGCCTCCCCTGACTCAGCTCCTTCAACTTTCACAGCTCTGCCCCCACTCACTCCCACGGAGAGGGGGGAATAGGCACAGAGGTGGCTGCTTGGGGCAAGGTGCCTGCTCTGCTGATGACAGGTTTCAGAGTAACAGCCGTGTTAGTCTGTATTCGCAAAAAGAAAAGGAGTACTTGTGGCACCTTAGAGACTAACCGATTTATTTGAGCATGAGCTTTCGTGAGCTACAGCTCACTTCATCGGATCCAATGAAGTGAGCTGTAGCTCACGAAAGCTCATGCTCAAATAAATTGGTTAGTCTGTAAGGTGCCACAAGTACTCCTTTTCTTTTTGCTCTGCTGATGAGACACTACTGAGAGCGGAATGGTACCCAACCCTGCTCTGTGGCAGTGAATTTCACTGCAGCTGGTTCACTCTGAATAAAGCATGTAATCAAGCTCAGGGAGGGAACAAAGAGGCCACATAGGAGTTTATTTTACAAGTGGGGAAACTGAGGTACGGAGAAGGGAAGGGAGTCTCCTAAGGTCCCATAGTCATCCCTTAACAAAGCTGGAAATAGAGTCTGTCTCTCTTGACTCCTATCTCTAATTCTGAGCCCACACACTGCCTGCCTCTGTGATCTATGACAGGAGTGGCCAAACTTACTGATCCTCCTAGCTGCGTATAACAATCTTCAGAAGTTCAAGAGCCTGATTGGGCTCTGGGCTTTAGCTCCATGGGAGGTGCCTCTGGGGCTCAGGGCTTTAGCCCCACTACTGCTGAAGCCATGAGGCCTGGCCAGTGTGCCCTGTGGGGCTGAAGCCCCGAGACTCCCCTGCCCGCTGGGCAGAGACCCCTACCCCACCACCCCATTGCAAGGCAGAGGTCCCAAGCGTCCCAGCATTGGGTAGGTGGAAAATGGGAGGAATGTGGGGGGTTCCATTAGCTGCACTTTGACGGTAAAAACAACGAGGAGTCCTTGTGGCACCTTAGAGACTAACAAATTTATTAGTCTCTAAGGTGCGAAAAGGACTCCTTGTTTTTGCTGATACAGACTAACACGGCTACCACTCTGAAACCTTTAACAGTAAAAGAACTGCATGTGGCTCACGAGCCACACTTTCGCCACCCCTGATCTATGCTCTGCAAGGTTAAGTCCCAACTATCAGCTTGCGTGTTCTGTGTAAAAGAATATCCCTGACTGCCTTCCCTAGGCTGTTTTCCACTTACTTAAAGGGTTGTAAAAGAAACATATCCACAGCCTAACAAACCAGTGTAGACCATTGGACAGCCAAATAGGTGAAATCAGCTCTCTAGTGTGGTTTAAAAAAATCATTCAGTCAGATCCCCTGATTATTTTCACAAGCCTTTTTGTTTAGATTCAAATTCAGATCGCTTTAGGAGGCCTGATTTCAAATTCAAAGGCAATATTAGGGCTGGAAAATTCCCAGACTTGTTACATGCTCACTGAGATTACATAGCATAATGTTTTGCCCACATTTTGAAACCCAGAGCAAGTCTGTCTGTGATGGTGGATTTTTTTAATTAAAAAGGCCATGCATTCAGTGGCTTTTATTTTTGTTTCTTTAATTAAGGGAAGTGGATTTATTAAAATATGTCGGACTTGATTAGGGTGCACTAAATGCTGATAAATGTAACAGCTGCTGACTCTTCATCTTCTCTGTGTTCAGTCCAAGAAGGATTGGAACTGGAGCAGGAAAACTCACTGCTGGGTATCAGGAGGGATGTCGTCCTGACAAGTGGACCCAGATTCTCTAGGAGCAAAGGAACTAAAATCTAATGCAAGTCTGTGGTTGGATATTGCTCTTTGTAGCCACCAGGGCTTTCCCCCGTCCACCTCAGGAGGATGTCCTCTCCATCCCTCTGCTCCACCCCCCTACCCACCAGACTGCCTGCTACCCCTTGCAAAGGATTACATGGTTGGAAACAACTCCTTCCCAGAGTTCCCTGTCTTTGCCGTGGGGAAAGAGGTTATCTCCATTGCTCTGACTTCCAGAGTCCCTGCTGTATGTGTGCCACTAACCACCAGAGCGCTCCTGTTTCATTCCAGTATTGGACTGTCTGTCTCTCAGTGGGAAAGGGGCTGTCTGCAAACCTCTGACTTTTGTCTCCACCAGCCTTTGCCATATATGAAACCAGTTTTACAATCCAAACTGATGGTAAGCTATGCCCCATTCCTATTTGAGTTCCTACCTTAGCAGCATCTGCCTCTTCTCTTATCTCTGGTTTTATTTTTTAATTCCTTGATCCTGGTTGTAGTGACCCCTCTGATCCTGAATGTATGCTGAGGTTTGCTCTAGCCCTAAGTGTTCCTCCTCATCTTCTTTCAGCTTGCACTGGAGTAAATGAGCGCACCTTCCTAGCCATCAAGCCAGATGGGGTGCAGCGGCATCTCATAGGGGAAATCATCAGGCGCTTTGAAAAGAAAGGCTTCAAACTGGTGGGGATGAAACTCATGCAGGTGAGAGGAGCTGGCAGAGCAAGGGCTACCCTGGCACCCTTGTCTCTAAAGGTCCAGTCCATGCTGCCTCACTCTGTGTATGCTCTGTCTTGGGGCTTTAAATCTTTGCAGCAGGGACCTGCTTGCATCCTGCTTGCTGATGGTGCTTTGTAAATAATACCTAGTTTTTATATAGCATTTTTTATCAGTAAATCTCAAAGCGTTTTGCATAGGTCAGTATCATGATCCCCATTTTACATATGAGGAAACTGAAGCACAGAGAGGGTAAGTTACTTGCCTAAGGCAGTGGTTCTCAACTTATTTCACATTGTGGGCTGCATATGCGGCCCACAATGTGCTAACTGGGCTGCAGGGGCTGGGTGTTGGGGCCAGCCAGCAGCCCGCCCCAGACTCCTGCTATGCATGGCCAGCCAACAGCCTGCCCCGGACCCCTGCCACTCCTGTGGGGTGGGCTGGCTGCCCTGACCCTGGATCCCCGCCCCAGACCGTGTGCTAATTGGGCTGCGGGTTGAGAACTGCTGGCCTAAGGTCACCCAGCCACCCAGAGGCAGTGCTGGCAATAGAATCCATAGAAGCAAAGAAATGTGGGGCTGGAAGAGACCTCAAGAGGTCATCTAGTTTAGCCCCTTGCTCTGGGGCAGGATTAAGTATGCCTGCCTCCTGAGTCACAGTCTAGTGCTTTATCCACTAGGCCACGAATAACAAAGTTCAGAAATGCCTGGTATCAGAGCTGCTGCAAAGTCTCTTGCTGAGGCCATTTCTCCAACATCCCTCCCATGGGAACTCAACGTAGTGAGATATATATATATGGGGGAGGGATAGCTCTTTGGTTTGAGCATTGGCCTGCTAAACCCAGGGTTGTGAGTTCAATCCTTGAGGGGGCCATTTAAGGATCTGGGGCAAAAATTGGGGATTGGTCCTGCTTTGAGCAGGGGGTTGTACTAGATGACCTCCTGAGGTCCCTTCCAACCCTCATATTCTATGATATCCTCCTACCACTAGATGGAGACCGGAAACGAAAGGAAAGCTCCCTAGTCCTGTCTCCGTGCAGGTTGCCAGCCCAGCTACAGGAATTTAATTTGGATCTTTTTCTTGCCACCACCATTCAGGGTCAAGTTTTCCAAAGCACTTTAGTCCTATTTTCAAAAATGACTTAGGCACCTAAATCTCATTGTCAGTCAGGGGAATTGAGCTCTTAAGTCTCATTTCCAAAAGCAACTTGAAGCACTTAGGATCCAAAATCGTTTAGTCACCTTTGAGAATTTACTGTCTCTCTTTTCTTTGGAGCACTCTGCCCCAATCTGTCTTGTTCAATGGACTGTCGTATAGGCTGTTCCATTGTAAGTCTGTTTTGCAGCATTTGTTATGGACCTATAATGGAAACTATTTTTTCATCATCAGTGTAATAGACCCTTGCTGTTATCTAAAGGGCTGCATTGCAAATGCCTTTTCTGAACAGAGCCTGAATTCTGCCCCTGTTGATTACCTGAATCCCTAAAGGTCCTGTGAGGCTATACACAGAAAGCGAGTGAGAACTGAACTGAAAGAGGAAAATGGGATTCCCCAGATGAGGAATGAACACTGATCCAGTTTCACCTGGCAGTTGTTCCTTCCTGGTGAGCTTGATTTCCTCCTCCCAGCTGCACTGCAGAATTCAGGAATCCAGCCCTCAGAGCAGGGAGAGGTCCCTAAACGCCACTTCTAAAGTGGACTCTTCTGGCCACTAGAACAGCCATTATAAGCCATTTTAGGACAGTCCCATCTAGCAAACTAGATCACATGCTGTGTTTGTGCCCAGGCCTCGGAAGACTTGCTGAAGGAGCATTATATAGCCCTCTGTGATCGCCCCTTCTACAGCCGTCTGGTGGAGTACATGAGATCAGGTCCTATTGTAGCCATGGTGAGTGCTGGCCAGGGGCCCCTTTCATGCCTTGAAATGGATATCAAATGCAAGTGCAATTAGCATTGAACTTGAGGCCATTCCATCTTCCCTTCATACCCTTCTGCCAGATCCTCTGGCTGAAGTGTTACACTGTTGCATGTAAAAGTGAAACCTGTGCATATCTTTCTTTTATTCAAACAGATAATCATAGGCTTTCTTGAGGTAGATTCTGCCCTGACTTATCTCTAGGCGTACTCATACAAGGAGGTGGAGTTAGCTGGAGGGTGCTTAGGGTAGGATTTGGCTTGCTATTCAGCAAGCTGCGGAAGCTGACTCTTGCTGTGCTGTCTTGTAGGTCTGGCAGGGGCTGGATGTGGTAAAGATGGCTCGCGCAATGATTGGAGAAACTAACCCAGCTGATTCCAGACCTGGCACCATCCGAGGGGACTTCTGCATTGAAGTCAGCAAGTGAGAGCCTTGGGTTTGTTTTTGCTGGGGAATCCTGTGTCCCTGTTGCAGGTGGGAGGAGGCTCCTTCTGTGTTCTGCTCCATGTCCCAGTTACTCTCCCACTGACTGAGGGGGAAGATGGGGGAGTGCCTTTAGAGTCAGCTCTCAATGCTCCTGTCAAAGGATCACTTGTGAGGGATGAGCACACCTTACTTTGCCTGGCTCCCAACCTAGGCAGCAAAAGAACAATGCCCAGATGGTCTGTGGCAGGGTGGGGTTCTTCATCTTGTGTAAAGTAGCCACACTTGTGCTACATTTTAGGGATTTTTACCCTAATGGTATGGTCAGTTTGGAGTTAAACCTGAGATCTTCTTGTTTGGGGCCAAAACTAACAACACCATGTTGTAACCATAACTCTCTGGTACCCCCTTGAGGAGAGGGTAGGCACCTCACATTTCAGTGGTCCCTCCCTGGACCACAGCATTGCTGTGGGGTCATCCCAGAGTCCAGTCCTCTGACTGTGCTGTTTAGGAGTGGGGTGGTTGGGAGGCCACATAAAGTAGCCCAAATAAAAAAAGTCAGGATGCTGTCATATCTCACAAAAGGCAGAGTCCAGAGCCTTCTGAAGGCAAAAGAAGAAGAGGGCCTGGGCAGCAACTCCTGTTTCCTCAGCCTGGGGAAGCTCTGAGTTCCAGCCCTTCTTCTTTCTGAGTGCCACCCAAACTGAACTGGGACCCTGCCTCTCTCCAGGCTTGACAAGACTCACTGGTGTGGTGCTTTGGGGTGGGGCTGATTGTGCCCTCGGGAGCTCTTTAACCCCTTCTAGACTGAGACAGCCCCATCATACGCTGCTTCACACTTCCACAGCAATTTTCATCTTCAGTATGCTGCCCGGGCACTCAACTGATCCTCACAACACCCTACTGAGGGAGATAAGGATAATCTCCTTTCTACATGTGGGGATTATGAGGCAGGAAGAGTGCATGGACCTGCCCCAGGCCACAGAGGGAATCTGTGTCAGAGCCAGGATTAGATGTTGGGAGTGTCTGGCTCCCAGTCCTGTGCTCACACCATGCCCATCTCCTGTGACAAAACAGTTTGCATAGTACATTTGGCCATGAAGAGCACTATGCTTAAACTGCCTCTTTGGTCTCAGGATGAGCTGTGGAGGAGAGCAGAGGAGATCTTTCCTGCTGCTTTATGCTTTTTTTCTATTAAAACAAAAAAGTGAGGGGTGTTCTGCTTGGCTTTTACCGTATAACTATCAGCAATGTCAAGCCGTCGCTTCTTGAAGCCCTGTAGTGAAGCGACGACTCACCGGTGCACGCCTTCTACTGGTCATCTTGCAATTAGCTCTCTTCCAGTTTACGGAGCACCCTGTGCAGGCTGGTATCTCACTGGTATGTCCCTCTCAGACCCCGGTGCCCTTTACCCTGGGATTCTGCCCCAGCAATACCTCCCTGGGGAACCCTCAACCCTCTAAGCCCACCTTGCCTCAGTGGCAACTGCCAGTCATCATCTAACCCCTGTTCACTGGGGCAGACTGCAGTGTAATGGCCACTCATCATTGGCAAGGGGTTAGGACCAGCTGCCGCTGCCTATTCCCAGGCTGCCCTTCTGCAGCCCCAGTACCTTTGTAGCCTTCACCAAGGTCTGCAGCCTGTGGGTTTACCAGGCTGGAGCTCCCCAGCTCCCTTTGCCCTTCCCCAGCACTACTCTGGCTCTAGGTACCTTGCTCCCAGGCAGCTAGCCCTTCCCACTCCAGGGCTAGAGTGAAACACTTTCAGCTCTGGCCCCCAGCCCTCTTATAAGGGCCAGCTGGGCCCTGATTGAGCTGTCCACAGGTGTGGCTGCCTTCCTCAATCAGCCTAGCTTTGCTGCTTTTAATTCCTGTTCTCCAGGAGTGGGGCAGTCACCCCACTACGAGCCCCCAGAGCCATGGTGGGGAGCACTCCCAGCCATTAACTGAAGTGGTGGTAGTGCTCAGTGTAATAGATGAGCTGTTCTCCTAGCCCTTAGTCAGGCATATGAGTTAGTTAGGTGTTAAAAGACAAGCAAGAGTCCTGAATAGTCTGAGGCCCTGGCTACACTAGGGGTTTGCAGCAATGAAGCTACACCAATTGGCTGAAATCAGAGCTAATTCTCAGTGTAGCCAATGCCTAAATGAAGCTGACATCCTTCCTTATATAGGTTTCATTTCCTTGGCATCTGATGTCAAACTTACCAGTTCTCCATAGAGTCTTCCAGGAGGGGAAAAACAGGGGTCAGAAGACTTGAATTTCTAATGTAAAAACAAGCAGCACTACAGGTAAAAAAGGCACTTTCAGCCCTTCATGAAGCAGCTGTTACTGTAGATTAGAAGAGATTATACTGTATAAAAAAAAATGGAGCACCGTAAGAAAATCAGAAGATGGGTTAGCTGTAGGCACTGTTGCTGCTTTGGTGACATGATCTAGGGGAGGGGACTGGTGGGAACTGGCAGCTCCCACATGCCACAGGATAACTGGCAAGTCCTGCTCTCAGCCAGAAGATGGGTGGCTCTGGGGTAGGGTTCTGAGGAATGGTAAGGAACATGAGGATCGTTCAGGTAGGAATGCAACAAGATGGCACTTGTTCAGCAAACTTATTATTTTAGCCAAGATGAAATTACTTCCGGCTCTAGTTCCTCGCTCTATCTGACTTGGAGAGTACCCATTCTCTTTCCTCACAGGAATGTGATTCACGGCAGCGACTCGATTGAGAGTGCCCGGCGGGAGATTTCGCTCTGGTTCCACACAGACAAGCTGACCTGCTGGGCGGACAGCACTGAGCACTGGATCTATGAGTAATAAGAATGGTCTGGGGGAAGGGTATCTTGCTGACACTCAGGCACAGTAAAAACTCATCCATTTCCATTTTTCCTTCTCTGGAGTCACACTGGACTTTGTGATAGTGTGGTTTTTTCATTGGGTGTTTCTATCTTGGGGTGGGTGAAAGGGTAATGGGAAGTCTATTCTGCACTGGTAATTGACTAAATTGCAGCTCTCTGGGATAGTAGCTACTTGGTGCTGCTGGTCTGGTTCTGGCGATGCTCTGCAGCATCCTAAAATCCCAAGGGGTTCAAGATGACCTGCAAAGGAAAGAAAAATGAGCTTGTGCCTTTGGCATCTTTATAATGTACAGAAAAGGCCTGAAAGTTACATTAGAATTTTAGGTCCTGTCTACTATGGAAGGCTCTCTGGTGATTGGAGAACTATTGATATGACGACATCACAAGAAGTAAGAGAGTGAAAGTTGAGCAATTTGAAGATTTTGATTAGAAGGGACCCATGGGATGATCTTGTCTGACCTCCTGCATAACACAGGCCAGGAAACCTCATCAAGTTATTCTTGCATCAAGCCCATAATTTCTGGTTGAGCTGGAGCATATCCAATCTTGATTTAAAGATCATTGTTCCAATGGTTAATTACTTTTGCTGTTAAAAATGTGTACCTTATTTCCAGTCTCAAATTGTGTACCTATACTGGATCTTGTTATGTCTGTGAGATAAGACTGCTCTACTATCAGTAGTAGTGGGGGGAGGGATAGCTCAGTGGTTTGAGCATTGGCCTGCTAAACCCAGGGTTGTGAGTTCAATCCTTGAGGGGGCCATTTAGGGATCTGGGGCAAAAATTGGGGATTGGTCCTGCTTTGAGCAGGGGGTTGGACTAGATGACCTCCTGAGGTCCCTTCCAACCCTCATATTCTATGATTCTAAGTCTCTCTGGGCAGGTACTTAGCAGTGGTGATCAAGTCCCCTCTTCACAAGTGAAATAGATTGTGCTTCTTCAGTCTTTCACTGTAAGGTAGGTTTTCAAGCCCTCAAATCTGTCTTGTTGCACTCTTCCAAACCCTTTCCAATTTTCCAAAATCCTTCATGAGTTGTAGCACCAGAGCTGGACACGGTATTCCACTAGTGGTTTTACTAATCCCACATACAGAGGTAACATTATCTTCCTAGTAAATAGTCCTATTTATACAGCCAGGGAGCATTCTAGCTCATAGGAACTGCAGACTGGATCAACCACTGGTCCAGCTACTCTAGTACCCTATCTCTGACAGGGGCCAAAACAAGTTGCTTTAGAGGGTGGTGTAAGAACCCTTCAGTAGGCAGATGTAGGATAATATGCCCCCACATTGTGTCATAGAATCATAGAAGATTAGGGTTGGAAGAGACCTCAGGAGGTCATCTAGTCCAACCCCCTGCTCAAAGCAGGACCAACACCAACTAAATCATCCCAGCCAGGACTTTGTCAAGCTGGGCCTTAAAAACCTCTAAGGATGGAGATTCCACCACCTCCCTAGGTAACCCATTCCAGTGCTTCACCACCCTCCTAGTGAAATAGTGTTTCCGAATATCCAACTTAGATCTCCCCCACTGCAACTTGAGACCATTGCTCCTTGTTCTGTCATCTGCCACCACTGAGAACAGCCAAGCTCCATCCTCTTTGAAACTCCCCTTCAGGTAGTTGAAGGTTGCTATCAAATCCCCCCTCACGCTTCTCTTCTGCAGACTAAAGAACCCCAGTTCCCTCAACCTCTGCTCATAAATCATGTGTCCCAGCCCCCTGATCATTTTCGTTGCCCTCCGCTGGACTCTCTCCAAATTGTCCACATCCTTTCTGTAGTGGGGGCCCAAAAGTGGATGCAATACTCCAGATGTGGCCTCATCAGTGCCGAATAGAGGGGAATAATCACTTCCCTCAATCAGCTGGCAATGCTTCTACTAATGCAGCCCAATATGCCGTTAGCCTTCCTGGCAACAAGGGCACACTGCTGACTCATATCCTGCTTCTCATCCATTGTAATCCCCAGGTCCTTTTCTGCAGAACTGCTGCTTAGCTAGTCGGTCCTCAGCCTGTAGCAGTGCATGGGATTCTTCCATCCTAAGTGCAGGACTCTGCCCTTGTCCTTGTTGAACCTCATCAGATTTCTTTTGGCTCAGTCCTCCAATTTGTCTAGGTCACTCTGGACCCTATCTGTACCCTCCAGCATATCTACTTCTCCCTCCAGCTTAGTCATCCACAAACTTGCTGAGGGTGCAATCTATCCCATCATCCAGATCATTAATAAAGATAGGTTTCAGTGGTAGTCTTGTTAGTCTGTATCAGCAAAAAAAACAAGGAGACCTTGTGGCTCCTTAGAGACTAACAAATTTATTTGGGCATAAGCTTTCGTGGGCTAGAACCCACTTCATCAGATGTATGAAGTAAAAGATACAGGAGCAGGTATAAATACATGACAGGATGTGGGTTGCTTTACCAAGTGTTCTGTCAGTCTAATGAGGTAAATCAATTAAGAGGAAGTTACTCACCTTGTGCAGTGATGATAGTTCTTCGAGATGTGTTTCCCTATGGGTGCTCCACTTTAGGTGTCTGTGTGCCCCTGCACCTCTAATCGGAGATTTTTGGTAGCAGTGTTGCGTTGAGCCTGCGCATGTGCTCTCCCTCCCTCGTGGTCTGCCTCGAGGCTATTTAGCACGGCACAGGTGAACCCCCCTCACTTCCTTCTTTACCACAGAGCCCTATGGAGAACTCCAAAGTAGAGGGGAGGAGGGCGGGCTGTGGAGCACCCATAGGGACACACATCTCGAAGAACCATCATTACTGTACAAGGTGAGTAACTTCCTCTTCTTCTTCGAGTAGTGTCCCTATGAGTGCTCCACTTCAGGTGACTCCGGAGCAGTACCCACCACTGGAGGCTGGGACTTCGGAGTGGAGTCTTTTACTACGGCGAGTACTGTGGAGTCGAAGATGGTGTCAGTGGCCAAATCTTCAGTGATCACATAATGTTCTGAGAAAGTATGGACAGAGACTCCAATCATTGCTCTATAGATTGGGGAGATAGGGGTATCCCTATGGATTGTGATTGAGGTAGGAACTGATCTCATGGAGTGCGTATGGACAGAAGCAAGTTGCGCCCTTGCTAAGTGATTAATGCAACTAGAGACCCATTTGGATAGTCTTTGAGGAAATATCACAGAGCTTTTGGATCTTTCTGTGGACGAAAGGAAGAATTTAGGGGATTTCCTGAAGTCCTTAGTTCTGTCCAAGTAGAATGCGAATGTCCTTCTAATATCTAGCATATCCACAATTGTCTCCCAGTTGTCACAATGTGGTTTTGGGAAAAAACAGGGAGATGGATCTGTTGATTCATATGGAAAGTGCAGAAAAAGTAGGGAGAAACTTGGGATATGGCCTTAGAGTGGTTGTTTATTTATTTATTTAAAGACAAAGGCCATGAATGATGGGTGTGCCATCAGGGCCGCTATTTCTCCTATGTGTCTAGCTGAGGTGATGGCAATTAGAAATGCTGTCATCATAGAATCATAGAATATCAGGGTTGGAAGGGACCCCAGAAGGTCATCTAGTCCAACCCCCTGCTCAAAGCAGGACCAATTCCCAGTTAAATCATCCCAGCCAGGGCTTTGTCAAGCCTGACCTTAAAAACCTCTAAGGAAGGAGATTCTACCACCTCCCTAGGTAACGCATTCCAGTGATTCACCACTCTCTTAGTGAAAAAGTTTTTCCTAATATCCAATCTAAACCTCCCCCACTGCAACTTGAGACCATTACTCCTCGTTCTGTCATCTGCTACCATTGAGAACAGTCTAGAGCCATCCTCTTTGGAACCCCCTTTCAGGTAGTTGAAAGCAGCTATCAAATCCCCCCTCATTCTTCTCTTCTGCAGGCTAAACAATCCCAGCTCCCTCAGCCTCTCCTTATAACTCATGTGTTCCAGACCCCTAATCATTTTTGTTGCCCTTCGCTGGACTCTCTCCAATTTATCCTCATCCTTCTTGAAGTGTGGGGCCCAAAACTGGACACAGTACTCCAGATGAGGCCTCACCAATGTCGAATAGAGGGGAACGATCACGTCCCTCGATCTGCTCGCTATGCCCCTACATATACATCCCAAAATGCCATTGGCCTTCTTGGCAACAAGGGCACACTGCTGACTCATATCCAGCTTCTCGTCCACTGTCACCCCTAGGTCCTTTTCCGCAGAACTGCTGCCTAGCCATTCGGTCCCTAGTCTGTAGCGGTGCATTGGGTTCTTCCGTCCTAAGTGCAGGACCCTGCACTTATCCTTATTGAACCTC
This sequence comes from Lepidochelys olivacea, assembly GCF_965140295.1. Lineage (NCBI taxonomy): Eukaryota > Metazoa > Chordata > Testudines > Cheloniidae > Lepidochelys > Lepidochelys olivacea. The sequence continues at coordinate 38,971,674 of NC_140420.1, read as the reverse complement.
ATCAGATTTCTTTTGGCCCAATCCTCCAATTTGTCTAGGTCCTTCTGTATCCTATCCCTCCCCTCCAGCGTATCTACCACTCCTCCCAGTTTAGTATCATCCGCAAATTTGCTGAGAGTGCAATCCACACCATCCTCCAGATCATTTATGAAGATATTGAACAAAACCGGCCCCAGGACCGACCCTTGGGGCACTCCACTTGATACCGGCTGCCAACTAGACATGGAGCCATTGATCACTACCCGTTGAGCCCGACAATCTAGCCAGCTTTCTACCCACCTTATAGTGCATTCATCCAGCCCATACTTCCTTAATCATGGACAGGTGTAAGAGAGAACAAGTTGCCCTGGACTCGTAGAGAGGTCTAGTCCAAGCCCTGAGAACTAGATTAAAGTCCCAGGCTGGAGCGGGTGGTGTCACATGGGGGAAGAGAGTCCCAATGCCGTTAAAGAGTCTACGCATTAGTGGTTGAGCAGACTCCAAGTGGGAAGCCATTTTTGCCATGAGATGTACCTTAAAGGAGCTGAGTGAGAGTTTAAAAATGTAAAAAGAAAAGGAGTACTTATGCTCAAATAAATTGGTTAGTCTCTAAGGTGCCATAAGCTTTTGTGAGCTACAGCTCTGTAGCTCACGAAAGCTTATGCTCAAATAAATTGGTTAGTGTCTAAGGTGCCACAAGTACTCCTTTTCTTTTTGCAAATACAGACTAACACGGCTGTTACTCTGAAACCTTTAAAAATGTAGTGCAAAATCAGAGGGAGGAAAGATGAAGTTGTGTCTGTCCATTTGGAATGGTACAAACTTGGAGTCATTTCCATTTTGTAGATAGGTATGTGGAGTGGTCAACTTGTGGTTGTGGTGCAACATGTGTTTCAGCTTGTCAGAGCATTCTGCTTCTAAGCCTTGGAACAAAGAAAGAGCCAAGCCTAGAGGCGGAGGACCCATGGGTTGGGGTGAAGGGTCAGCCCATTGTTTTGAGAGCGCGGGTGAGGAATGGGCTGACGTCAGAGGAACAGGAGGGCATATTGCCATCTGCATCAGGTAAGGGAGCCAGACTTGTCAAAGTCAAGAGGGGCAATCACAATAACTCTCGCTTTGTTTCGTTGAATTTTCAACAGAATCTTGGATAGGGTAGGAAACTGGGAAAAGACATACAAGTGGGCCCTGTCCGCTGGGAAGATGAGGGCAACTGCCAGTGAATGTTTCCCCAAAGGGTGGCTATATCTTGAAGCACTTGTGAATTCAGTATACACTCATTGTCATGAGAAAATTCCAACTGAGACTGTTGGTTATCCCATTCTGTATCCCTTGTAGACAGACAGCTGAGATGAGCACATTGTGATGGGTGCATCAGTTCCAAAGTTTGAATGCTGTCTTGCAGAGGGAGGGAGATCTGGCAGCTCCTTGGCAGTTTATACAAAACATACAGGTCACATTAAGTCCATCATAACCTTTGTGTGTTGTTTTTGATGAAAGGCAGAGTTTGTGCACAGGCACTCTTGACAGCCCCTAACCCCAAAAGAGTGATATGGAAGGTCATTTCTGTGGAAGGTCATTTGTCCTGAACCTTGTTGTTGTGTAGGTGAGCTCCCCAGCATGTTAGGGAGACGTGTCCCAGGGTGGTGAATGTGGGTAATGAGAGGAGCGCTCTTGCTTGTACTGCATCAGGTTGGTGCTGATAAAGTCCAGTCACTGTACCGGGGTTAGTATGCCACTACAGTGAAATGAACCTTGGAGACTACCCTGCATGGAGCAGTCTGTACCTATAATGATCCTGCCCCAAAGGTAAGCAGTGGGAATCTCCTGTGCAATGGTTGTATAGAGATATGGAATCATAGAATATCAGGGTTGGAAGGGACCTCAGGAGGTCATCTAGTCCAACCCCCTGCTCAAAGCAGGGCCAATCCCCAATTAAATCATCCCAGCCAGGGCTTTGTCAAGCCTGACCTTAAAAACTTCTAAGGAAGGAGATTCTACCACCACATATGGAATACCACCACATTCCAGTGTTTCACCACCCTCTTAGTGAAGAAGTTTTTCCTAATATCCAACCTAAACCTCCCCCACTGCAACTTGAGACCATTACTCCTTGTCCTGTCCTCTTCTATCACTGAGAATAGTCTAGAACCATCCTCTCTGGAACCACCTCTCAGGTAGTTGAAAGCAGCTATCAAATCCCCTCTCATTCTTCTCTTCTGCAGACTAAACAATCCCAGTTCCCTCAGCCTCTCCTCATAAGTCATGTGTTCCAGACCCCTAATCATTTTTGTTGCCCTTCGCTGGACTCTCTCCAATTTATCCACATCCTTCTTATAGTGTGGGGCCCAAAACTGGACACAGTACTCCAGATGAGGCCTCACCAATGTCGAATAGAGGGGAACGATCACGTCCCTCGATCTGCTTGCTATGCCCCTACTTATACATCCCAAAATGCCATTGGCCTTCTTGGCAACAAGGGCACACTGCTGACTCATATCCAGCTTCTCGTCCACTGTCACCCCTAGGTCCTTTTCCGCAGAACTGCTGCCTCGCCATTCGGTCCCTAGTCTGTAGCTGTGCATTGGGTTCTTCCGTCCTAAGTGCAGGGTCCTGCACTTATCCTTATTGAACCTCAGATTTCTTTTGGCCCAATCCTCCAATTTGTCTAGGTCCCGCTGTATCCTATCCCTGCCCTCCAGCGTATCAACCACTCCTCCCAGTTTAGTATCATCCGCAAATTTGCTGAGAGTGCAATCCACACCATCCTCCAGATTATTTATGAAGATATTGAACAAAACCGGCCCCAGAACTGACCCCTGGGGCACTCCACTTGACACCGGCTGCCAGCTAGACATGGAGCCATTGATCACTACCCGTTGAGCCCGACAATCTAGCCAACTTTCTACCCACCTTATAGTGCATTCATCCAGCCCGTACTACTTTAACTTGCTGACAAGAATACTGTGGGAGACAGTGTCAAAAGCTTTGCTAAAGTCAAGGAACAATACAGCCACTGGTTTCCCTTCATCCACAGAACCAGTAATCTTATCATAGAAGGCGATTAGATTAGTCAGGCATGACCTTCCCTTGGTGAATCCATGCCGACTGTTCCTGATCACTTTCCTCTCATGTAAGTGCTTCAGGATTGATTCCTTGAGGACCTGCTTCATGATTTTTCCGGGGACTGAGGTGAGGCTGACTGGCTTGTAGTTCCCAGGATCCTCCTTCTTCCCTTTTTTAAAGATTGGCACTACATTAGCCTTTTTCCAGTCATCTGGGACTTCCCTCGTTCACCACGAGTTTTCAAAGGGAAGTAGGCACCCTGTAAGTTCAGGGCTAGAAATCAATCTCTTTGCTCTAGAGCTGGTCCTAACTGCAGTGAAGCAAGGTAAGGTGACTTCTGACTGGCGTGACAGGTGTATAGATAGCAGCTGATGCTGTAAGGTATCATTGTTCAGGCCCCCGACTAGCTCATCAAAGTGCTTATAAGAGGCAGTTTGAGAGATTATGGACTGGGGTGCAGACAGTTCTCACTTTTGAGCCCTGGGCCTCTTACACTGTGGTTCATAACAGCACAGAGATGGTGAGTATTGAGAAGATCGTGATCTATGGTGTGGTTGAGAGGTATATCTTCTTTTCTGTTCCACAGTGTAGATTCCTAAGGAGTGTAGTGCGGTCTGAGAATCCTTCAGGATGTGGAGAGAAAATCTGTCTTCTCCGCAAAGAGTTTGGCCCTTCAAATTGGAAGTCTGTAGCTCTTTGGGCAATCTAGAGAGGTGTAATGAACAAAAAAAAAACAACAACAACAAAAAACACACAACCCACAACCCACCTCAGGACCACTGTCATGGAGACTGGGCGGACAGCTGTAACAGTTACATCCAGTAATGTCTCTAGGACCGGTCTGTCTATTAACTGACCTTCTCTAAGAATGGTCTGAATCTGTTCTTTTTGTGTTTCCAGTAATGTTTCAGAAACATCCTGGGTTTCCCAAGATTAACAAAATTGTTCTGGCCATGACAGTTTGGTAATTTATGACTCTAAACAGTAATGTTGTTGATGAATACGCCATCTTGCGAAGCCTGATCATATGGATTTGACTTGGCATTATGTTGCTCGCTTCATGCATTAACCACATCCACTGTGATGGAGTTGGGTTGCGGATGTTGAAAACAAAGTCTGCCTCTTTGGGTAGAGATGTAGGGTTGTTTTTGTTTACACTCTGTTGCTGGTTGGGTGCGATGGAGGCTGGCTCTGCCAGATGATTTTGGTAGGATCTAGAATCAGCTCATTAATTGGGAGGACAGTTCTAGATGAGAAGGTAGCGTGCAGACTTTCCACCAACTTGTGATGTGTATCTGCCACCTCCTTTAAGGGAATCTGCAGCTCATCTGCCACCCTCTTGGTAAGATCCAGAAAGTTCTTAAATCTTCATCTAGTGATGAGAGGTGGGCAGCACAGTCTCATCTAGGAGAGATGAGGAAAAGTGTGCTGAAGAGGTTGCTTCCTTTTCAGGTGTGGTTTTTTTGTTTGTTTGTTTTTCCCCTTCCCCCTTCTTCCCTGTTCTGAAAAATCTCTCTCCTGTCCTGGCTCAGGTGCTCTCCAGCCCTGGCTCAGGTGCCAGGCTGTAGCAAACCATCTGGTGGACTCTCCCTGAGAGACGGTCACACCATGTGTGTGTATATACCCAAAGAGTTACAATATGGCCTTGGGAGGGAGAGGCAGGCACGGGCAGTTGGCGTGATGGAATTGGGGATGACCCTTTGTGATGTTATTGACTTGAACTGGGACCGTATATAACATTGTTGCCACCAAGGTCCTGTAGTGGCACCAAATCTTGTATAAAGGGGGTCAAATAAGGTGTCTAAGATGAGGTTATGGTTTGCTGGTTAGGATTATGCTATCTGTTTGCATATATCTTTAAATACAAAAATGATACAAGTATTGGCTCTATACTGTGTGTATTCCAAATTTATGCTATGCTTCTGGGTGACAATCAGCCAAGTTGGTGTAAGCTCTGCCTAGCCTGCTTGATGGCCAATTAAGGACCATCAGCTATACAAGTGACCCATTGAGAGAAGGTAGACACGCCTCGTGACTCAGCAAGGTATGCAGGGACCTGCCTATGGACAGAACTCTGAGGTTTTTCCAGACCATGTGATGGACAGCTTGTCCTTGGGACAAAGAAAGAAAGACCACATGGCAGGAGAATATAAAAAGCTGCTGCAGCTCCTCCATCTTGTCTTCAATCCTGCTTCTTACCTCTGGAGGAACTTTGCTGCACTGAAGCTTTGAACCAAGGACTGAATGACCCATCCCAGCTGTGGATGTACTCCAGAGACTTGATCTGAACCTGCAGTTTATTCCATCACTGCTGCAAGCCTGAACCAAGAACTTTGCCATTACTCTATGTAATTGATTCAATTTAATCAATTCTAGCTCTCATCTATATCTTTTTCCTTTTATGAATAAACCTTTAGATTTTAAAGGATTGGAACAGCATGATTTGTGGGTAAGATCTGATTTGTATATTGACCTGGGTCTGGGGCTTGGTCCTTTGGGATCAAGGGAACCTTTTTTCTTTTACTGGGGCATTGTTTTCATAACATTCATCCCCATAACGAGTGGCACTGGGGGTGATACTAGGAAACTGGAGTGTCTAAGGGAATTGCTTGTGAGACTTGTGGTTAGCTAGTGGGGTAAAACCAAAGTCTTCTCTGTTTGGCTGGTTTGGTTTGTCTTAGTGGGCATAGAAACCCCAGCCTTGGGCTGTAACTGGCCTGCTTTAAGCAGTTTGTCCTGAATTGGCACTCTCAGTTAGGTCCCTCCAGAACCAGCCTTGTTACACCCTTGTAGTGTGGTGGTGGGCCACCTTGAGGGGCCAGGGAACGAGCTTCTCCTGGCCAGTGTCAGATTTGTCAGTTGGTAAGGGTGCCACTGACTGGGGTATTGGCAGTATACAGCCCAGTGCTAAGAGCGATTCTGGGTGCTGGGACGTGCTCGCTACCAGGGTCCTGGTACCAAGTAATGGGGATTGTGTTTCTTCCCCAATCATCAGGTCTCCAGGGTACCAGAGCTCATGCAGTACCATGGGTTCATTTGGTACCACAGAGGAAGGTCCGTGGTACATTGTCAGTACCAACAGTTGGGCAGAGCACTCCCTAAATGAGAGTTTTGCCCGGTACAAAAAGTTTGTTGGTGCCACTTTTTTAGAGACGGTATGGTAATTGTCTCTTCCTGGGTACTGAGACCACAGGTCTCCAGCGTATCAGAATACCTGTGTTACCATGGGCTCATCCAGAACCCCAGAGGAGTGTCTGTAGTCGGTATCAATGGTTGGGAAGGTGCAGAACACTTCCTAGATGGGAGTTTTGTTGGATCTGGTACCAAAGGGTTTCTCTATGCTGCTCTTTTAGAGATGGTACAGTAACTATCCCCTCTCCTTAGGGATACATTTGCCTCAGAGCATGACAGTGGAAGCCTCTGGTATCTGGGTGCCGTAGCAGAGCTGACAGCAGGGCTTCTCTGTGTCGCTCTTTTAGAAATGGTATGGTAACTGTGCCCTCTCGGCAGTAGTTGCCCAGAGCAGAACTGAGAGCAGCACAGAGCTTACAGAAGCCCCTTGTCAGGAAGGAGAGCAGAGCTCAGAGCAGGACAGAGCTCACAGCAGGAAACCCCTTCTCAGGTTTCAGCTACCAGAGCTTGGGTGCCAAACCCCAGCAGCAGCTGAGCTCACAGCAGGAGGTTCCTCTGCTGGTATTATCCTACCGAGATGGCCAGACTGCTGAACTGGGGAACACCCCTCTGGCTGGCCAGTTGCTCCGAGGAGCCTTTCCAGGGGGAGTCTGTTGGTGGCTTCTTCTTTCTCTCTCCTCCTCTTCACCACTCGACTCCTTTTGAAGTGAAGGCTCTGGGGATGATCCGGGGTCAACACCCACGGGAGTCCCTTGCAGACTGAAGTGTTTTCTCTATAGGGAGGAATTTTTACTTCAGCTCCCAGCTCCTGTGAGGCTGCAGTTTTAGGTGTGGCAGCTAAAGCACTTCTGTGAGGGTCTCCCAGGCAGTGAGTGTCTGGCCATTACAGGAAATGACTTCTGGCAGGAGAGGCACCGCTTGGAGCGGAGAGAGCCAGTCAAGCCCCTCTAGCAGGGAGGAATATGCCAAAGAACATTATCTTTACTTTTGTTTTTTTTTTTAAACTGAAGAAGAAATAATTATGAGCCTACTAGATGCCTGGGGAGCAGGGGGGAAATGCCCCCAGACAGGGAAGGAAAGTGAAGTTCTTTTCCTTTTTCTCTTTTCTTTTTAAACCAAAGGAATAAAACAAAACAAAACACTAGCCTGAGTACTTTTAGGGAGAACAAAAGGTAACAAAACAAAAACACTACTGAGGCCAAAGGCGGTAGAGAAGGAAGAGAGGGGTTCGCCAGTGCAGTGCAGGCTCAACGGGACACTGCTACCAAAAATGTCCGATTAGAGGTGCAGGGGCACACAGACACCTAAAGTGGAGCACCCATAGGGACACTACTCCAAGAAGAACAGCAGGATACCAAGGAAGGAGAAATAACTTTTGAAGTGGTAAGAGTGGCCCATTATAGACAGTTGACAGGAAGGTCAATAAATAATAAAGATGTTGAACAAAACCGGCCCCAGGACTGACCCCTGGGACACTTGGCTTGATACCGCCTGCCAACTAGGCATCCTGATCTCTAATAAAGTTTGGCTTAAGCCTTGAAGCACATGGTTTAATATTACTTCCACAACATTTTATAGTAATTAATTATGGCAACTGGATAGTCTTGATATCCATATAGTCATCTCATTTTTGGCTCTTAAGTTCTTGGCCTCAGCAACTGCATGTGGCAGGGAGTTCTGCAGTTTTATTTACAGATTGTTACAAAAAATATTTCCTTTTATTGGGTTTGTTTCATTGACTGTGCCTGGTTCTTGTTATGAGACAGGGAGAAGAGAAGTTTCTATTCTATCTGATGTATTTTTATCGTGGCCCCGTCTTACTGAGCTCTTTTCTAAGGTAACAGTCCTAATCTTTTTAATTACTCTTCTGCTTAGTTTCTCCAGGCCCTTCATCATTCTTGCTGCCCTTCTCTAAGCCCTCTCTAGCTCTGCAATATCCTTTTTGAGATGGGGTGACCAGTACTGCACACAGTTTTCCAGCTGAGGTTGCACCCCTCATTTATATAAAGGCATTATAGTAGTGTTGAGCTACGCATTGAACAGAGGTTTTCACTGAGCTGTCCCATTATGGTGCCCAGGTCCCTTTCTTGGGTTGATACACTTTACAGGGTTCTAAATTAACTGTAAGGAGTAGTTTAGTAATGCAAGAACTCTTAGCCACAGCATTGCACCATGACTCCCCAAGTCTTTTCAGAGTTGCTGCTTTCCAGGATACAGGGCCAATTTTAAAAGCTAGCTAGGGTGTTTAAAGGTGAAGAGGGGCACTTACTGGGATTTTCAAAAGCGCATTAATTCCCAGAAGTGTTAGGTATGTAGGCACTTTTGAAAATACCACATGGTGCCTAAATACCTTTAAAAATCTGGCCTTCGGTCCCCCATTATGTAGTGACCTAAATTCTTTGTTCCTAAATGCATCACCTTGCATGTGACTGTATTGAATGAGCCCAGTTTACCAAGCAATCTAGATCATTCTATATACATGACCTGCCCTTATTGTATACCTCTTCACAATCTGTCTCTTGCAAACTTTACCAGCAATGATTTTATCAATGATCTGAAGGACACTATTCGATATCTGCAGACTATTGGGCCAAGACCTCTGTGGGACCTTATGAGAAACACAGCCATTCTCTTTTAACAGTTACTTTGAAGTCTATCAATTAGCCAGTTTTTAATGCACATAATATGTTAGATTATAGTGCTGTAGTGATTTTTAGTAAGAATCGTAAATATTTTTGTTAATACTTATTTAATTCAAATGAATAACATTTTGGGGAAGAAACATGTTAAAGATCCAAATACTTCCATGCCTTCAAATAGATATCTGATAGGTCTTATAGCAAATTTAGGGGACACCAGAGTGGACTCTTCTAAAGCAAAACACAGGCAGAAAACTATCTTTAAAAAAAAAAGTGAACCCAAATCCCTTTCAAGCCTTTTTTATCCATTGCAAAGAAGGGGCACAAGCCCCATGTTATAAAAATTATTTGCAGGTCACCTTTAATCTTGCATTCCCATCTATTCCAGAGCTGCAGCTGGACAGTAGCAGTAACCCAATGGCAAACCTAGTCAAAGCTGTAACCTGCTTAATTTTGGCAGAGGTGCTTAAACTTTACCAGGCAGAGTTCTGCGCTGGCAGGAGGCTGTAGGCCACATGCCATTGGCAAAAGAGGCAGCTGACAGCACTTCCTTTCTGTGTTTTAATTCTGAGATAGTGACAGCATTCAGGCTGCAGCTCTGAAAACTGGAAGAGGTCCTTGTAACAGGGGTTAGGACTCACTACAGCTGGTGCCTCCCGCTGGCTGCTCCGGGAATTAGCTCTGTCCAGTCATGGAGCACCTTTTTCACATGGTGCCTTGCCCCTCGTCTGCTCTGCTGCTTTGGGGACCCTCATTGCCCCCCGCTCAGCAGCGTCCTCTTCAGGACACTGCCCTTCGGCAGTGCCCACTGCTCCGGTCTCACCCCCTTCCTGGGGTTTGATGTTATCAGCAGCCCACGATCTGCACCAGTTGTAGTGGCCGGCTGCAGTCTCTAAGTCTAGCCCCTTATTGCAGGGCCCAGCCACAGCCTGGATCGGGCCATGCTGCTCTTCAGCCCGGTGTAGCACAAGGGGAAGGGGGGGGACCCAGGCCCACCTGCTATTCTGGGTTCCAACCCAGGGACCCTCTAGCGGGAGCCTCTCTGCCCTCCTTCTCTCCCCTTGCCCTGCTATTGTCCCTGGGCCACTTTCCCTTTGGCCCTATGCACCTGCCTGGCCTAGGCCAGCAGCCTGGGGTTTTCCTTGGCCAGAGCTCCCCAGCTCCTTCTGGCCTTCCCCAGCACTGCTCTGTCCAAGGTGCTACCTTCCAGCAGAGGAGTCAGTCCTCCTCCCTTGACCACCAGGGAGAGACTCCCTGCTCCCTTCCTAGGCAGCCTTTATATATGGCTGAGTCTGGCTCTGATTGGCTGCCTACCTGCACTGCCTCCCTGGCCTGCTGAAGCCCCATCTAGGATAGGGGTGGGGCAGCCACCCCACTACACACCCTCCCCCTTAAGGACGCTCTCGGGGGGGGGGGGGGGACACTAGAGACCCCTGGTAGAGGAGCCGTGGGCCCACCCTCCTTCACCGGGCTCCGACCCAGGACCCTGTCATTGAGGGGGTGATCCACTCCGGGTCAGCAGGGAATCCTACCACAACACGCTGCCCTCATTGTGGTGGGAGATACCACTCCCTTCCCTTTCCTGGGTCACTTCCTACCAGTTCTCCCATTGTAGCAGTCCCTTTGGCATCCGGGCCTTCACGTTCCTCAGCCCCTGGGGCTCCCCGGGGTTCCCACAGCTGCCAGTCTCTAGTACCACTTCCGGGCCCATCAGCTCTCCTCTGTAAGAGTTGCCCCTGCTCCTGGGTTGGAGCATCCGCTGGGTGTCCAGCTTCCTCAGTCGCCCTCCCTGACTGAGCAGCTCTGCAGGCTTTTGTACTTGACTCTCTGTTGGAGCATGCCCAGCAGAGCCTCAGGGGCATGGCTTCTTCTGCCAGAAGGGAAGGGTTGACCATCTCCTTCCCAGTGCAGGGCCCATCCGCCTCGTCACACACCCTCCCCCTTAGAACGATGGTAGGGGTTTCCCTTTCCTGGTCCCCTTCCTCGTCCTTCTTTTCTCCCATTCGGGAGAAAAAGTCTGCATTTCCATGGGCCTTACCTGGTCTGTGTAGGACTTGAAAGGAATAGGGCTGGAGGCACAAATACCACCTCATAATTCGGTCATTCGTTTCTTTCATGCTGCTGATCCAGTGGAGGGGGCTGTGATCAGTCACTAAGAAGAATTGGTTCCCCAGCAAGTAGTACCGCAGTGTTTCGACTGACCACTTAACTGCAAGGGCCTCCCGTTCTATGGTAGCGTAGTGCGTCTCGCATGGAAAGAGCTTCCGGCTGAGGTATAAAATGGGGTGATCTTCCCCCTCTACCTCTTGTGACAGTTCCGCTCCTATACCTACTCCAGACGCGTCCGTCTGGAGAATGAAAGACTTCGAAAAGTCAGGTTGGATTAACACTGGCTCCCTGGTCAGTTGTTCTCGGCGCGCGAGGAAGGCATTCTCGCATTTCTCTGTCCATTGGATCTTCTGGGGCTGGGTTTTCTTTGTTAGGTCCGTCAAGAGGCAGCCAGTGTCGAGAAATTAGGGACAAACCACCGATAATACCCCGCCAACCCTAAGAATTGTCGTACCTGTTTTTTGGATTTAGGGATGGGGTAGTTCCTTAAAGCCTGTACCTTATCTACCATGGGGCGTAATTTCCCTCACCCTACCGTATAGCCTAAATAAGTCACCTCCCGCTGTCCTAAATGGCATTTGGCTGGATGTGCCGTGAGGCCCGCGTCCCCCAAGGCTTGTAGTACTTTGGTTAGGTGCTGAATATGGTCTCCCCAGTTGGAGCTATAAATGACAATATCGTCAATGTACACTGTGGCTTACAAACTGTGGGGGCTCAGTACCTGGTTTATGAGCCGCGGCACCATGCAACCCAAAGGGCATCACAGTAAACTGAAAAAGGCCAAACGGCGTAGGAAAGGCTGTCTTTGCTCTTGAGGTAGGTGTAAGGGGGATCTGCCAATAACCCTTGGTTAAATCCAGGGTGGAGATAAATTCTGCCTGTCCTAGTCTCTCCAGTAACTCGTCCACCCATGGCATGGGGTAGGCATCAAAGTGAGAGATGGCGTTCACTTTGCAAAAGTCCATGCAAAATCTTACTGAGCCATCTGGCTTGGGGACCAGCACTATGGGACTTCTCCAGTCACTCCTCGATTCTTCCACCACCCGCAGGGTTAACATTGATTCCAACTCCCTCTGCGCAGTCTCCCACATTTTCTTAGGAGTGGGCGGTGGTTCTCTCTCTCACCTTTTGGCCGGGGATAGTGGCGATATGGTGGCTGATCACCGTTGTCTTTCCTGGTTGAGTGGACAGTACTGTGGGGAATGCGGCTACCACCTGCCATATCTGTTCTCATTGTGTAGGGTGGAGCTCCCGGCCAACGTCTACCCTGCCCGGCTCCTCGTACTCACCGGCCAAGGGCCCCAGCTCAAGCTCTGGGGCAATCATAAAACCCTCTCAGTCCTTCCACGCCTTCAGCAGGTTCACGTGGTATATTTGGGTGTCCCTTCGTCGCCCGGTCATCCGGATCTCGTAATCAACGGGCCCCACCTGCCGAACTACCTCAAACGGTCCCTGCCACTGGGCTAATAATTTAGACTCGGGCAGCAACAGCAGAAGTTCCTCATCTTCGTCCCTCGATTGTACTGGATCTGCTGATTCTGTTGTGCTTGTAACAGGTTCTCTCTGGCTCGGATGCCTAGTTCCCGAAGCTGTTCCCTCAAATGGAGGATATACTGGACCAAACCTTTGACCCGGGTCTCTTGTTCCTCCCAGGTTTCTTTCAAGAGGTCCAAAATCCCCTGGGGTCGTCTCCCATAGAGGAGCTCGAATGGGGAGAACCCGGTGGAAGCTTGTGGCACCTCACGTATGGCGAAGAGGAGTGCTGGCAGGTACTTGTCCCACTGATGGGGGTCATCCCCCACGAATTTCCGCAGCATCACCTTCAGGGTCCCATTAAAGCGTTCTACCAATCTGTCCATCTGGGGATGGTAGACAGAGGTCTTAAGGGCCTGGATGTTCAGTAGTCTGCAGAGCTCTGCCATCAGTTTGGAGGTTACATTAGTCCCCTGGTCTGTCAGTATCTCTCGTGGCAACCCCACCCAGGAAAATATCAGTGACAGCTCATTGGCGATGACAGGGGCCACAGTTGTTCATAAGGGTACTGCCTCTGGATACCTAGTCGCATAGTCTACTACGACCAGGATGTATCTATGCCCCGAGCTACTTTTCTCCAGGGGCCCCACCAGGTCAAGACCTTTCCGTTCGAAAGGGGTGCCAATCACTGGTAGAGGCACCAAGGGGGCCCTGGGTACCCCCTTTGGGCTGGCCTTTTGGCACTTTGGGCAAGAGGCGCAGTAATCACGGACCTCTTGGTGTATGCCGGGCCAGAAAAACCGTTGGGCTACTCGTAGGAACGTCTTTTCTCACCCCAAATGCCCTGCCTAGGGGACCACATGGGCCAGGCGGAGCAGTGCTCTTCAGAACCTTCGGGGAACCAACAATTGGCGCTCCTCAGCTTGTGTCTCTGGCTCCTGGGCCACTCGATAAAGTAAGTCATTGTAGATTTCAAAATGGGGGCCTTGGGGCCAATATTGCCAAGGATGGGTCTCTCCATCCCAGCTGTCTGCTTGCTCCCAGGTTTGACTAAGGCTGGAGTCCCCTCTCTGTTTCTCCAGGAAATCTCCATCAACCAACAGCCACCTCATCTCTTCTCCTGTCGGAACGTCGATCAGGGTTTGGCTCCCTTCGGTTACTTCGGGCCCTCTTGATGTCCCCTCCAAGGGCCCTTGTGGCCCGGGTTGGCCCAACAAACCACGCTTCCCATAGTGGGCTCTCTTCCCCTTCCCAGGCTGACCGCTCCACCCCTGCATAAGACTGGCAAAACCCGGCCAGTCGTGACCCAAGACCATGGGGTATGCTAATCTAGGGGCCACCCACACTAAGCAATGCGCCTCTTGTTGGGCAACCTCCAGTTGTACCCAGATGGTGGGGTAAGCCTTCACGTCCCCATGTATACATTGTAACTGTATCGGGGCCCCAGCAGGAAGGGAGTCCTCTACCAGGCCCGTGCGAATGACAGTGTGGCTGCACCCCGAGTCAACCAACACTAAGGTTGGGGTTCCCGCCACTCGCACCGGGATCACCATCTTCGCTGGCCCGTCCTTCTGGGCTCGTCAGTCCGCCGTCAGGACCTGTCCATAATTACAGTCCATGTAGGGGCACTCTCTCCTGAAATGCCCCCTTTGTCCGCACTGGTAGCACCTATCATGATTCCCCTCCAAGGGTCGGGTGTCTTGCGGTAGGCTTGACTCCCCAGACGGGTCCTTTTGGTCTTGGGACAGGCGCGCTGCCGAGGGGCCCCGGTTCTTGGGGTTTGTTGGAGACCCCGACTGCCATGCAGGCAAGCAGGGACCTCCCCCGCTGGTCTTATGCGCTGCTTCTTCTGGGGGTCGGACTCCCTCTCCTGAAGTCCTTGTCTTAAGACCCACTCGCCCTTCTGGCTCCGCCGCCATGAAGTTTTCGACGAGGGATGTAGCCTCTGCGAGGGTCTTCGGCCAGTGTAGTTGCACCCACTCCTTCCCCCTGGTGGGAAGGATTCGGAGGAACTGCTCCAGCACCACAGCATCGGCCACCTGGCAACTAGTATGGCGGTCAGGCTCTAGCCACCTCCAACAGAGGTCATGGACCTTCTGGGCTATGGCCCATGGTCTGGCCCCAAGCAGATATTTCTCTCGACGCAACCTCTGTCAGTACATCTCTGGACTGATGCCCATCTGGTCTAGGGTGGCAGCCTTAACCTTCTCATATTGCAGTGCCTGTGTGTCCAGATTGCAGTAAGCAGACTGTGCAGTCCTGTTAAATAAGGGGCGAGAATAGTGGCCCAATGCTCAAGGGGCCACCGAGTGGCCGTAGCTACCCATTCAAAAGTTACTAAGAAGGCTTTGGGGTTGTCCCCCAGCCTCATCTTTGTTAGGGGGCTTATTCCTTCACCCACTTACTTCCCTGGTCCTTCTCGCATGAACAGAGAGCAACAATACCCAAAGTCCAAAGGTGCAAACAATTCGATGTTTATTGGGGTGAACTTCCAGCAAGCATGATTCCAGTTTCCTTCCTTAGTATCCTCCTTCCCAGCTCTGACACCACAGAGCCTTACGCCTGTGTCCCTGTTCCCATTCCTACCCTTAGCCAAACATGATTCCAACTTCCTTACTCCCATTCCCTGTTCCCATTTCCCCCTTTAGCAAAACATGATTCCAGTTTTCTTACCCCCATTCCCATCTCCCTTACCCACGTGCCCATGCCCATGCCCACCCCCACCCACTCACTTCCTCATTGACTACAGATTATGTAGTAAAACTTGAGTTCTGCTTAGCTATACCTTAACCAATCATTTTCCTGAAATTTAACTAACCAATCCTAACATATTGTCCAATTATATCCCACCACCTTAATTAGTTTACACCCAGCAAAATTAATTATACAGCAGACAGGAACAATCACAGAACCAGACAGAGATTATACAGACAAACAATAGCAAAGTGGGAACTACAATGACAAGACAACACAGAAGCGAGGATTTCACATCCCAGCTATTGATAAGTGAGTTCTTGCCAGACAGGATGCTATCAAACTAAGTTTCCTTTTACGTTTTCTAGGCACTTCCCTTTCTCTGGAGGTGATAGGAACTATCAGGACAGGATTGTATTCCTAACAGCCAAATAGCACCTTATTTCAGTGTGACTAGTTTGGAATGTGAGGATGTGACTGTTTGCTTCCCAGCTTATGGCTGCCTCTGCTGCTTAGCCAAAGGCCTTAGCCTAAGAACAGGGCCTCAGACTGTCACAGTAAGAGAAGGCCCTTACACCAGCAGACAGTGATTTTGATTCTTTTATACCTCTATCACTAGCCAAGTGATGAGAATACACCTAAATTCTTAGAGTATAGGCCTTTACAGACAGGCCTGAATATCTATATCCTAACAATCTTCATCAGCCGCACCGGTAGTCCTCCGCAGCCCTTCCCTGGCCCTCCTCCGGCTGGGTTGGTGAGGGAGGGGGGAGGACTGGCTGCTGTTTTCAACAAGGTCGCCACCTGTTGAAAGAGTCGATCTTGACTTGCTTGGTGCTGGGCAGCTAACTCCCGAACCAGCTGTTGCTGGGATTCTTGTTGCTGTGCTGCCTGCAGTTGCTGCTGCGCCGCCAGTTGCTGCAACAGCTGTGTCTGCTGTTGTACAGCTTGTTGCTGCTGGTTTTCCAGGAGCCATTTTAGGAGCTTGTCCATCTCCATCTTCTACATAGGGGTCCTTCTAGCAGGCCCTGGTCGATGCCCGCATTCTCCACCACTTGTGACGGGGTTAGGACTCACCACCGCTGGCACCTCCCGCTGGTTGCTCCGGGAATTAGCTCTGTCCAGTCATGGAGCACCTTTTTCACGTGGTGCCTTGCCCCTTGTCTGCTCTGCTGCTTTGGGAACCCTCGTTGCTCCCCGCTCGGCAGCGTCCTCTTCAGGACGCTGCCCTCCGGCACTGCCCACTACTTCAGTCTCACCCCCTTCCGGGGGTTTGGTGTTATCAGCAGCCCACGATCTGCACCGGTTGTAGTGGCTGGCTGCAGCCTCTAAGTCTAGCCCCTTATTGCAGGGGCTAGCCACAGCCTGGATCGGGTCATGCTCCTCTTCAGCCTGGTGTAGCACAAGGGGAAGGGGGGGACCCAGGCCCACCTGCTACTCTGGGTTCCGACCCAGGGACCCTCTAGCAGGAGCCTCTCTGCCCTCCTTCTCTCCCCTTGCCCTGCTACTGTCCCTGGACCACTTTCCCTTTGGCCCTCTACACCTGCCCGGCATAGGCCAGCAGCCTGGGGTTTTCCTTGGCCAGAGCTCCCTAGCACTACTCTGTCCAAGGTGCTACCTTCCAGCAGAGGAACCAGTCCTCCTCCCTTGATCACCAGGGAGAGACTCCCTGCTCCCTTCCTGGGCAGCCTTTATATATGGTTGAGTCTGGCTCTGATTGGCTGTCTCTAACGCAGCCTCTGATTGGCTGTCTCTAATGCAGCCTCTGATTGGCCCTCTAGCGAGCCTTCTCTGATTGGCTGCCCACCTGCACTGCCTCCCTGGCCTGCTGAAGCCCCATCTAGGATAGGAGTGGGGTAGCCACCCCACTATAGTCCTCTTCACCGTGTTAAAGACAAGGGCAGCCACTGGGGATGAGAAACTTGATAGGCCTCACTTTGCCTACCATTGCGTTAACTGACTTGAATGTGCTTTGAAAATGCGAGGGATATACTTGGAGGGAGACTGGTTTCAGAGTAGGAGCCATGTTAGTCTGTATTCGCAAAAAGAAAAGGAGTACTTGTGGCATTTGTTAGTCTCTAAGGTGCCACAAGTACTCCTTTTCTTTTTGGAGGGAGACTGTTTCCTTGCCAATTCTGGCCTTGACTTTCAGAGCTCAATGAAATGAAAACACTACTTGACAATGGGGCTAGTACCTCACAAAATTCTGCTAAGCTAGGCAGCAGGTAGTGCAAACTAGGACTGAGACCTAGTTTCAGACCATCTTTCAGTCACTGCCAATCACCCCTTCGTTTCCTCACGCAAATTGTTGCTGTCTGGGGTGGGAAAAATGTGTATAACACAGCCTCATCTTTTGAGACAGGCTTGGCAGCCCTTTCAGTACAAGCACACCAGCTGATGGGATGTGCTCTTTCTTTTAATTTGTTTTCCTCCATTCATAAAAACCTGTGTCTTCAGTCAGCAGTTAGTTCCACAGCTGTTGGGAATGCGTCCCACACCATGTGAGTGGAGGCAATAAACTCAACCAGGCTCTCTAGCTGGCATGCTGACTGCAATGCCAGTGCAAAGGGGTTGTGTGAGGGCATATTACCAATGACCATTTTAAGATAAACAAAGCTGTTTTGAAGCACTGACTGGTGAACAAAGATCCTTTCCACGGCACCTATATGGCACTATGCTGCTGGGTTAAAGCATGCTGCTTATCTCTAGCCCCTTCAGCTGCAGCTCTCATCGTTTACATCTATAAATATATAACTGTTTTTTATAATGGTTGTCCAGTTGCTTTTTTTGTAATAAAATTTGAAAACATCCTGCCCTTTCCTTAGTTATTTCACCAGAGGGACAAAGCTGTACACAACTGGGAGGACTGTGGCTGGCTAGGGAGCTTATTCAAACTGCTGGGGTAAGGTGGGGTTAAGCTCAGAATGGGGGAGTTCAGGGAACTGATTTGATTGTTATACTTAACTCAATCTTAAAGCTCCATGTGCTGAGTGTCTTACATTTTCTTTCATGTGATGGGGTGTACAAACCCCACACTGGGCAACAAGGGATTAATGGATTATTTTGGGCTCAGCCATCCCCGCTTTGCCACACCTCCAGCAAATGCTCCAGCTGCTGGAAGAATTAAAAGGCAGGCAATTAGCTCATTTGGGGGCAGAACTGGAGGTGAACAGACCTACAATCCACAGCTCCAGCATCACACAGCAGAGGGAAGCCTAACTGACTCTGACACAGTTGCCCAAAGGGACCGTCTCTAAGGGAAGGGAGGATCCACTTCAGAGACAACCAGAGAGGGAAGGATCCTGTGGACCTTGGAAATCCCCCTCGATTTATTTTGATTTGGACTTCCCCACCAGGGGAAAGCCTTGGACTAAGCTGACTGCAGGGTGGGAACAAGAGGAAGAGGCCCAGGGAGGGCAGCCTTGGTTACCAGACTACTGGTAGTCCAAAGGGCCGTGGGTGGGAGCCTGGTGGAGTGGGAGGGCCTGGGCTCTCCTCCCCACAATCCCCTTGGCACTCAGGGGGCCATGACCACTAGGCCATCCTCCCCAACCAGACCCCAAGTGAGGACCATTACCGTGACACTGATATCTGCTGGCAGTTGGTATTTTGCTTTCATGCTCTAGAGACTGTGATACAGCAGGGCCAGGGAAAAGTGGGAGACTGGTAGAGGGGAGATATAGAAGCCCGAGGCTAATTAAGGCCCTGTCAGGAACCTAATAAAACCCCCCTGCTTTAAGTAGACAGTGTGGAGCGAGGAAGGAGAGAGGACTGGAGTTTGGAAGTGTGTTGTTAAGAAATGAAAGACCAGAGGAAGGGAGACCCTGCTCCAGCATCAAGGACCGAGGGTAACCCTACCCAAGGGGGAAGAGGGTAAGAAACCCGCAGGGGTTGAGAGGGGCTAGGGCTCAGAGTGAGGTGCAAACCCAGACCTTTTCCCTGCTTCCCTCCTCTACCACCTTCCCAGGCCACTAGCAGGACTCTCGGTGCCCCAAGAGCAGGGGCAAGGGGTAGTGTCCCAGCCCCCACCCAGCCAAGGAAAGCACGGGACCCACCATACCAACATTGTCCATTTTGTCACAAGACCCAAGACACTGCTTATAATGAAGTAGCCACCATTTGTAAAGACACAAGTTATTTAGCAGGCTAATTACAAGGGAGCATTTGATGCCATTAATTTTAATGGCTGATACTGTATAGTTGGCAAATCATGTATTCATAGCCTTGTTCACAGGACTTTTATCTAGTTTCCTATTTTATTGCCTTTTTCTCCATTAGGGCACCCAAGTCCCTCAGATTTCAGGATGGAGCTATTAACTTAGACAAATAAGTGTCTTTTCAAACAATTGAACAAGCAAGCACGATGCACCCAGCTTCATGGAGGAGTGCCTGCATAGACAGTTGATTTTTGCCAAGACTCTTCCCATATGGGAAGAGAATTCCATTAACATGTAATCCATTTAAAGTTAACATTTGTTAAGTGTCAGGCCCCTCTGTCACTGTGTCTCCTCACGACAATGTTTGTGGTTTGAATCACTCTATGTGCTGACACTTGCACCATAACAGCTGCGTGTTCCACACCTTTGGCACAGCACTTATGAAATTGCAAGGAAGCTACTGCTGCAGAGCACCAGCTCTCAAGTTGTGGGGATTGCAAAACTAGCATCCTGCAATCTGACTCATTGAATGACATGTAGTATAATGTTAAAGTTTGAGAATTTGAGATACTGCCTGAGCAACTATTACAATAATCAACCCATTGTCACAGACTGATCAGAAATCCCAGTATCTGTACACGCAATGAATACACGTTTCCATTGCTGATGTTAACACATTTATTACATACAGAACAGATATGGTTCACTTGTTTGATAGCATAAGGGACAAAGCATGGGAAAGTATTCATACAGCAGTCTCTTTACAGAATGCCATCTTCAGACCAAACAGCGGAGTTTACAGGCCTTAAGACACTTTTTAAAATCCTTTTATAACATACAAGGTACTTTACATACATCACAGTGGAGATATGATAGGGAAGTGTATTTAAGCCAATCAGCTTTCACCTTGCTGCTCTGTAGTCACCGAATGAGGATGATAGGAACATGACAGCAGTGGCTCTTCACTTAGCTGTCACTGGCCCCTTTTTGAAAGTGTGCTTCTCTTGAAAGAAAATCTGCTTCAAACTGCAAATGAACCTGCTGAGATAAGGAGGTCTGGAACCTATTTTCTTAAGTAGCCATGAAATTTCAGTGGGAGACAGAGGACCAAGTACTGTCACTTTGATAAAACAAATATAGAACATAAACTGTAACAGGTAAAAATCTCACACCATGTTTCATAATTATCACATGGCATATTTCATTAAACTAAATAATTGGGGTCAATTACATTTTTTTAAAAATCAGCTCAAATACTGAAATTTAATTTACACTAATTAACAAAAGTTGTGAATTATTTGCTGTCTAAAGCCCTAAGTGACTTATCTTACCAGAAAGCAATTCTGGAATATGCCACAGCAGAATGAAAGCCTGACTCATTCAGAAATGTCACACGGTCTCTGGAATCCCTTTACAGAGGTACACAGCTGGAGGACTTGATTCAAATCCTCTCCTGACCTCTGTCTTCAGAGAGTAGTACGAGTGCCTATGTAATGTAACACTGATCGTAGCCAATGCAATGCACCGCCAAGGCTCTGTCTCCCCCTAAATAGGCTGTTGGGGCCTCTGTTCTCTAGATACGTGCTGTTGCCTTTCCAGCACTCTGATGTGTGGCTAATATTTATCTCTCAGCTGCGCATGCACAATCCAAACCCCGAAAGCAATGGCAGCATTGCTACTGCTAAAGAGAAAGTAGGGATTTGTCTTCACTGCCCTGCATTTTGGACTATGGGGGTATCAATAGCAGTGCACTAACTCCCCTGTGTGGATGCTGCAGTCGTGAAGTAAAAGTTCACATTAACGAATAGTCCTCAAATAGGATTACATTAATGCAACTAGGAACCCTTTAGTTCATACCAGCAGCATCCACATAGGGGAGTTGACACTAGCTAGGGATTCAGAAGACCAGCTCTGCCACAGACTTTCTGTGTGACCTTGAGCAAGTCAGTCTTTCTGTTCTTCAGATCCCTACCTGCAAAACCCTTCCCTCCCTCACAGGGTTGATGTGAGGGATAAATCCATTACATATTGTGAGGCACTCAGATATTACAGTAACGGGGGAGATAAGTTCTGCAGATAGACATGGGTACACTAGGTCATCTGGGATCCTAGAGTACAAAGACACTGACTGAGCCAGAAAACCAGCAAGTGAGGCAGTGCACATGTGCTCAAGGATTTAAAAGGCCAGAACAGTGAGGAGCCAGGAGGCAAACTGTGGCATCAGGTCTTTTAACGAATGGGTCAGAAGCAGGAGTGAGGTAAAAAAACTTGAGATATGTGCATAGGATGGAGCTAAGGTCCCCTTTCCAGCTTTTTATAGACTGATTTAACTGCAGGAGAACAACCATGAAACACAAATCCCGCCGTAGTGATGTGCTAACCCCAAAGCGCCCTCCTATCTGAGTGCCATGGCTTAGGATACACACACCTGAACTTGCATTCTCACTGGGTTGCTGTTACGTATTGGGAGAAAGTGAGACAAAATCAACATCCTGCCTTTTCTTTTCCCCAACACTCTTCTGTTTTGAGAGGAGAGCATTTCTCCCTGCAGAAAATCAGCACCAGGATGGGAATGCATCTTCATGAGTCAATAAAACCTTGCTGGGTTAACACAGAAGCCATGTCACCGGCTACTCTTTAAAACCAACTATCACTAAATAACAGCTTGTCTCTTGAAATTTTTAAGGCTTGTAAAAATAATGAAACAAAGCATTTTTTACCTCCCCTTCCAAAAATACCACATAGACAAAATAGTGCTGGCTCTTCCTTCTGCTAATCAACCAGATCCCAGCAAACTTTCATGGCAGCAGTGTCCAAGCACTCTCTGGCCTGACACCAAACACCCTTTTTTGCCTCTGACTCTACCAAGCAAACAGTCCTCCCTGATTTCACGCTCACTCAGCACTACTTAATGTTACCAACTGGCCAAAAAATAATAGCAGAGTAGGGAGGGCTTTCTGTTTTTAGCATGTGTTCCACACTCTACCCCTTTTCATGAGACCGTTGGCCCGCTATTGCCAAATAGCTGAAGTGCTTCCTGAAACCTCTGTTCTCTCTTCTCTGTAGACTTCTGGTTTAACCTGGTGCTGCCTGCTCTCAGATCCTGGGATAAGATTCAGTGCTTGGGGACAATCTATGCAGAGGGGATGGGATGAGAATTCCACCTGGTGAACTGGATAAAGATTTTCTTTGGGCTGTTGTGATTCATTAGCCTCGTTTCATTGGAGGACATGAGGGTGATGCACGGCTTCTCATGCAGGTGGCAGTGAGGCAACCTTCCTGACAACCTGGGCTAAACCTTCCAAGACAGGCTTCTGTCTCATACTTCTTGGAGAGAGTTATTTGCACAATTCCCAACTCCGGGCTTCACTCTGAAGATTCTCTGTCTTTTTTCCCCCCTTGTAGACACCAGCTTCAGAAGGAGAACAGTAATCCAACCACTCAAAGCACACGGGCCCAAAATGAAAGCTACAAGTTCAGAGGTTAGAATGGGGGTCACCATCCGATGCAGGAGCTGTTGCAGTTGTCTGGGGTTCAGTTTCCAGCAGTAGGTGTAATGCAGGTGTTCTGTATGTACATCTTGGCATTCAGACGGGAGGAGGGAGAGATATGTTGTCAGGAAAAGAGAGAATCTCATTCAGGGATGTATGAGACTTGCCAGACGATAATATGGCTCCTCTCAGCCTTGGAAAGCACTGGCTTCACTTGGGCAGTATCTTCAGCATTCTCCTCTGTCTCATCATCTTCTCCATCCCCTGCAGAGAGAATACAAACAGTAAAGATGAGCGGGAAGGGAGATCCAAAGCATTATTGCCCCTCACAAAAGGCTCATGTTACTTAGAAAAAATCAAGGGCACCATTAACTGAGCTCTTCTTTCACTGCCCGAGGACAGGTGTAATGATGGGACACTTGTACACAGAAAGACTGGTTAGGAGGGGAAAAAACAGATCTTCATAAAGAGACAAAAACATGGCCCTCCAATATCTCTGATTTCATGTACTGACCAGTCCCCCCACTCTCCTGGAGGAGCCCATCCTTACAACAACAGGTATGCTCCAAAACACAACAGTTCAAAGGCTGCAGCACTTGGGCTGTTAGTAGAAAATGCTGTAGTATTTTTCTGATGACTGTCTATGGGGATTGATCTGGGGACAGGGGTAGAGACAGCCAGTTGGGACAGATGGGGTCAAGCCAACCACATGCCCTGGAAAAGTGTGGGTAACAGTAGAGGAAAATGCCCAAGTGCTTCCTCTAAAGCAGGAGACATGACAAGTGGAAATCATCTTCTGAACTCACTACGTAACAACACAGTTTCATCTCTAATCCCATTGGTCCATGTATTACCCACAACCATTCCCACCTCACCCCTTCCCAAAAGTAGGAGCTCACCAATCCGGAAATCGATGTACCCTTCTCCTCCACTCAGCACCAGGACATTTTTCAGTTTCTGCCCCTCAGTCTCAGTGGCTGCTGTGCTGGGGTTCTCAGAAGGACTGTCTAACACACTCCCATTCAGGGTTGCGAGAACGTTACCTGAAAGAGCAAGGGTCTCCTGTCAGCACCTCTGCCACACTCCCAGAATGCTCAGCTAAAGGGCACAAATTTAGGTGATTGCCCTGCCAATCCAGTCCCTGCTGCTGCAAAACTGGATTTTATTCCAACTCAGACACAAAAACCAAAGGACCTTAAAAGGGATAACTGATCCCTACAGAGCTACAAAAGGTGCAGTGTCATCCACAGCATTCTATAGTGGGCAGCTCAGCCTCCCCTGGAGGGGCAAAGCCCACAGATGTCTTAGGGGATAAGATGGCCAAATAGAAGAATGTAAATGCAAGAATCCTCATGAGGAAGTGCCTTGGTCACCTTACCAGGAACAGAGACAAAGAACTTGACTGCATCACGGTGGCCATGGAAACAGAGCTGTGCCTGAGCCATGGAGCAGTAGGGGATGAAACTGCTGGCAGATTTGTCACTGCTGTCATCACCGTACACGTGAATGATTCCGCCAGGGCGATTTCCCTCTCCTGATGTTGGGGAGGTCTTATTGGCTGAAGACAGGGAGGAGAAAAACCCCAAGTAGTAGCTTTGTTCCCATTTATGGACCATCAGTCAGAGTGAGAAGTATGTAAGAAAAACACAAACCAAGAGTCACGTAGGAAAAGCTTTAAAGGTGCAGAGGCCCATTAAAGGTCCTCTTTAATGCCATCATTCGTGCATCATGGAGGAGACCCTACTAGATTATCTAGGCCCTCTCTCTCTACTGGCAAAGAGGCACAGTCATATCCACTGTTGCTAATAAACTGTGCTTCTTATAAAACGGGTAATAGGGAAATGCTCCTCTCTAGGGGTTGGTTGGAAGAGTAATCCCAGCCCTACACATGCTGGAGTAAGGATGTCCAGGGCATCTCAATAAAGGCCTTCTAGAGCCACAATATCCATTCTTCTGAACTCAGGCTGGCTGAGTCAGTGTCTGCAGAGTCAGAGCATCAGCCTTCTGCCCCAGTGACCAGTCATGGTACGTAGATGGGCACAGTTTGCTGTCCTGATGAAAGGGTTAGGATTCTTGGCCTTCATGCACCTGGAAAGTAGTGGCTGTTTCTCAGGTTGGTGAAGTTGCTCAGTTTGAAAGTCAAGTCAAGGACTCATGCTAATCTGTCAGTGCTCAGGCTGGCAATACAGCCTCTGCAGCATTAGAGAAGGCACTCTCAATCCCAATAGCATTTGGGCTTGTCGAGTCAAATGGAGCAGAGTTCCTTTCCTAATACAAGCACAATTCTGCCACCAGCCTAAGACCTCATACCTTGAGTTCAACTATCTGGCCACTCAAGAACTCCTCAGAGATTCTGACCATCCTTGGCTCCCATGGACTTCAATGAGAGCTAAGGATCATAGAATCATAGAATATCAGGGTTGGAAGGGACCCCAGAAGGTCATCTAGTCCAACCCCTTGCTCAAAGCAGGACCAATTCCCAGTTAAATCATCCCAGCCAGGGCTTTGTCAAGCCTGACCTTAAAAACCTCTAAGGAAGGAGATTCTACCACCTCCCTAGGTAACGCATTCCAGTGTTTCACCACCCTCTTAGTGAAAAAGTTTTTCCTAATATCCAATCTAAACCTCCCCCACTGCAACTTGAGACCATTACTCCTCGTTCTGTCATCTGCTACCATTGAGAACAGTCTAGAGCCATCCTCTTTGGAACCCCCTTTCAGGTAGTTGAAAGCAGCTATCAAATCCCCCCTCATTCTTCTCTTCTGCAGGCTAAACAATCCCAGCTCCCTCAGCCTCTCCTCATAACTCATGTGTTCCAGTCCCCTAATCATTTTTGTTGTCCTTCGCTGGACTCTCTCCAATTTATCCTCATCCTTCTTGAAGTGTGGGGCCCAAAACTGGACACAGTACTCCAGATGAGGCCTCACCAATGTCGAATAGAGGGGAACGATCACGTCCCTCGATCTGCTCGCTATGCCCCTACCTATACAACTTATACAACTTATACAACTTATACAAGGATGCTCAACACCTTGGAGGATCAGGCTCTGAAGAAATGAACTCCTCCGTTCACCAGTGAAAACAGACTAGAACTCATTACTCAAGGAGGGAGACTCCTTCCCCCGCACGCACACCCAGGCCAGTAGAAATTTTAGAAATACAGGACCGGAAGGGACCTCGATATGTTATCTAGTCCAGTTCCCTGCACTGACACAGGACTAAGTATTATCTAGACCACCCCAATAGGCATTTGTCTAACCTGCTCTTTGTCTAACATCTCCAATGACAGAGACTCCACAACCTCCCTAGGCAAGTTATTCCAGTGCTTAACCACCCTGACAGTTAGTAAGTTTTTCCTAATGTCTAATCTAAATCTCCCTGTGATGTTATCTGATTCAAATATGACCGTGTAGATCATTGTTGCTACGACTGTTATATAATTGCAACAAATGTTATGCAAAGTGTGTCAAATAAGGTGTCAACAGAAAGGGTATGATTTGCTGAATATGATTATGCTGTGTATGCATGTATCATTTTTGTATCTGAAATTATAAATATTAACGATGTATCTGTATTTCAAATGTTTGCTCATGTGGAAACTCCAACAAGGTGTTTAGCCAGCACCTTGTGAAGGACTATTTGAGTTAAATGGCTCATCAAGGGGGACTTAACTCACAATGGACAAGGGAGATGCCTATCTACACTTAATGGACTTTCCTGTGAACATTCTATCTGGAGTATAGGTAATGGCTTCTTCTGTGACTAAGCAAAGCATGCATGGACATGTGACTTGCCCATGTGACTCCAAAACACCATCTTGTTACCTTTAATTTTCCACAGTGAGAACAATAGGTTTCCCTTCAATTGGAAGAAGCTATAAAAGGCCCTGGAAACATCTCCATTTTGCCTCTTTCCTGTTCAAACCTCTGGACTATGAACTTAATGGGAGCATTCTAATTAAGGGACTGAGGACCTTCCAATGACTTGGAGGCAACCAGAGACTTAACAAGCCAGCAGTTTATTCCATCACTGCTACAAGCCTGATCCAAGAACTTTGCACTTATTGTATATACTTGATTCCTTTAACCAATTTTAACTCTCACCTTTTGTGACAAAGTGGGGTTTATTCATTTTATGTTGCATGTGAGTCTTACTGTCCTATACTAATACTGCACATGCCTCAGTTTCCCTGTGTACTGCACCAATGGTTAGGTGATGGGAATTGGGTGTGTGATTTTCGCTGAGGTCCTTGGGGCAGGTGAGGCTGCCCAGCTGTCTGCATGTAGGCCATGGCCAAACCAAGAGGGGGATGCGACGAGGTGACACCTTTTGCCCGGGAAGCAGGACAGACCAGGAGGAGGAGCAACGGGCATGTTGGGGCTCGGGTCACTGGAAGCTGGGCTGTCTGCTGTGGGGGACTGGAAGAGGGGGAGTCCAGGGCATCTGGCCCAGGATTCCCGCAAGATGGACTTGGCTGAAAGTCACTGATTTCTGTGATAACAAGTTCTGTTCTACGCTGTGTTCCTGTCGACTAATAAACCTTCTGTTTTCGCTGGCTGAGAGTCACATCTGACTGCAGAGTTGGAATGCAGGGCCCTCTGGCTTCCCCAGGAGCCCCACATGGGCGGACTCACTGTGGAAAGCGCACGGTGTGGAAAGGGATGCTGAATGCTCTGAGGTCAGACCCAGAAAAGATGAAGCTGTGTAAGCTTCTTGCCCTGGTGACAGTGTGCTCAGAGAGAGGAGGCGGCTTCCCCAGAGTCCTGACTGGCCTCAGAGTAGTTCCAGAGCATCGCCCAGTGACTCCGTGACACCTTTCTTTCTTTTTATAAATAAACCTTTAGATTTTAGTTACTAAAGGATTGGCAACAGCGTGATTATTGGGTAAGATCTCTGTTGTATGTTCACCTGGGTACGTGGCTGGTCCTTTGGGATCAGAAGAACCCTTTTGTTTGATTAAATTGCTTTTAAATAACCACTCATCATTAAGTCTAGTGTTTTTGGTGGTGCTATAAGGATTGGCATGCCTAAGGAGACTGCTTTTCTGACTTCTTGTTAGCCAGTGTGATGAAACAGAAGTTTACGTTTGTTGCTGGTTTGGTGTATCCTATGGGAGAATAACTACCAGTTTTGGGGTGTGTCTGCCATATTTCTCAGCAGTTTGTCCTGAATTTGATATTCTCAGTTGTGACCCCCGGAGGCAAAGTTACACACCCTCGCTGCAATTTGAGCCCATTTCTTCTTGTCCTGTTGTCAGTGGTTAAAGAGAACAATCTATCAACCTTCTCTCTGTAACAACGTTTTCTGTGCTTGAAGACTGTTCTCATGCCCCACCAATCTTCTCTTCTCCAAACTAAACAAACCAAGTTTTTTCAATCTTTCCTCACAGGTCATGTTTTCTAAACCTTTAATCAATTTTGTTGCTCTCCTTTGGACTTTCTCCAATTTGTTCACATCTTTCCTGAAATGTGGTGCCCAGAACTGGACACAATACTCCAGCTGAGGCCTTATCAGTGCCGAGTAGAGCAGAAGACTGACTTCTTGTGTCCTGCTAATACATCCCAGAATGATGTTTGCTTTTTTTGTGTTACACTGTTGACTCATATTTCATTTGTGATCCACTTTGACCCCCAGATCCCTTTCTGCAGTTCTCCTTCCTAGACAGTCATTT
Source organism: Lepidochelys olivacea (assembly GCF_965140295.1). Classification (NCBI taxonomy): domain Eukaryota; kingdom Metazoa; phylum Chordata; order Testudines; family Cheloniidae; genus Lepidochelys; species Lepidochelys olivacea. Next base: position 38,943,266 of record NC_140420.1, on the reverse strand, counting down.
ACCATTTTATATGTGGAATACTTTGCATCTGTCCTTACTGAATTTCATTCTGTTTATTTCAGACCATTTTTCCAGTTTGTCAAAATCATTTTCATTTCTAATCTTGTACTTGCAACCACTCCCAGCTTGGTATCGTCCACAAACCTTGTAAGTGTACTCTCTATGCCATTATGCAAATCATTTATGAAGATATTGAATAGAACTGGACCAGGACAGATCCCTGCGGGACACCACTCAATATGCTCTTCCAGCTTGACTGTGAACCATTGATAACTACTCTCAATGTACAGAGTACCATTTTCCAACCAGTTGTGCACCCACCTTATAGCAGTTCATCTAGGCTATATTTCCCTATGAGACAGGTCATGTGAGACAATGTCAAAAGATTTATTCAAGTCAAGATATATCACATCTACTGCTTGCCCCATCCACAAGACTTTAACCCTATTAAAGAAGGTTATCAGGTTGGTTTGACATGATGTGTTCTTGACAAATCCATGTTGCCTCTTACTTATCGCCTTATCACCTTCTAGGTGCTTACAAATTGATCGTTTGATTATTTGCTCCATTATCTTTCTGGGTACAAAAGTAAAGCTGACTGGTCTATAATTCTCTGGGTTGTCCTTAGTCCCCTTTTTATAGACAGGTACTATATTTGCAATTTTCTAGTCCTCTGGGATCTGTCCAGTCCTCCATGAGTTCTCAAAGATAATTGCTAATGGATCAGAGATCTCTTCAGACAGTCCTTTAAGTATTCTAGGAAGTATTTCATCAGCCCCTGCTGACTTGAAGATTTCTAAGTTGTCCAAGTAATTATTAACTTGTTATTTCCCTATTGTAGCCTCAGATCTTAGCCCATTTACACTATGTTCACTATGTTAGTTGTCCAATCACTGCTAACTTTTTTGGTGAAAGCAGAAACAAAAAAAGGCATTTAACACTTCAGCCATTGCTGCATTTTCTGTTATTGTCTTTTCCTCCTCATTGAGTAATGGACCTACCCTGTTCTTGGTCTTCCTCTTCCCTCTAATGTATTTGTAAAGTGTTTTCTTGTTACCCTTTATGACCCTAGCTAGTTTAATCTTAAGAGGAGAAAAGGAGTACTTGTGGCACCTTAGAGACTAACCAATTTATTTGAGCATGAGCTTTCGTGAGCTACAGCTCACTTCATCGGATGCATACCGTGGAAACTGCAGCAGACTTTATATACACACAGAGATCATAAAACAATACCTCCTCCCACCCCACTGTCCTGCTAGTAATAGCTTATCTAAAGTGATCATCAAGTTGGGCCATTTCCAGCACAAATCCAGGTTTTCTCACCCTCCACCCCCGCCCACACAAACTCATTCTCCTGCTGGTTTGTGTATGTGTGTGTCCCCGGGAAAAAAAAAGGGTGGGGTGGGGTGAGAAAGCCTGGATTTGTGCTGGACATGGCCCACCTTGATTATCATGCACATAGTAGGGAGAGTGGTCACTTTGGATGAGCTATTACCAGCAGGATAGTGAGTTTGTGTGTGTGTTTTTTGGGAGGGGGGTGAGGGGGTGAGAAAACCTGGATTTGTGCAGGAAATGGCCCATCTTGATTATCATGCACATTGTGAAGAGAGTTGTCACTTTGGATGGACTATTACCAGCAGGAGAGTGAGTTTGTGTGTAGGGGGGGTGGAGGGTGAGAAAACCTGGATTTGTGCGGGAAATGGCCCAACTTGATGATCACTTTAGATAAGCTATTACCAGCAGGACAGTGGGGTGGGAGGAGGTATTGTTTTATGATCTCTGTGTGTATATAAAGTCTGCTGCAGTTTCCACGGTATGCATCCGATGAAGTGAGCTGTAGCTCACGAAAGCTCATGCTCAAATAAATTGGTTAGTCTCTAAGGTGCCACAAGTACTTCTTTTCTTTTTGCGAATACAGACTAACACGGCTGTTACTCTGAAACCAATCTTAAGAGGGACATTGTAGTGAATCCAAAGCTTCCATTTGTGATCAGTCACTTGGAAGAACTAAAACATAATACTTAGTCCTACCATGAGTGCAGGGGACTGGACTAAATGACGCAAGGTCCCTTACTGTCCTACAATTCTATCATAAGGTGGTTGCTATTTCGATCCTGCTACCACAGGGACCTATTGTTTCAATAGAGTTATACATTTTGGGCTGAGTTCTATTTCAGTTATTAAATGATGCAGAAATAATTCTGAAATCAGAGGAGATGTACAGCTAGCAGGCTCAAATATATCTGGAGGGAAGAATAAATGCTGGTCAAAAAGAGAGACCATAACAGTAAGGGCTTTCTGCATCTTTGTGATTTGGTTTGCTATGAGCAGGTACAATTGGCTGGCATCTAAGTTCCCTCTAAGCTGTGCGGCCGCCTATTAAGCTCCATGCAGGGGCTCAGGGCCGCAGCGGGAGAGGAGCCCCATCCCACTGGCCCCAGCGCAGACCTGTCACGGCGGAAAGAGGCGCCCCTCCCCATCAGCCCCAGCGCAGAACTGCCGCTGCGGGGAGAGGTGCCCCTCCCCGATGACCCCACCATGGACCTGCCCTGAACCTGCCGAGGCCGGGGTAGAGGCACCCCTCCTCCAGCCCCAGCACGGAACTGAGCCCCTCCCTCGGCCTGGCCCCGGCCTGCCGGATCTGCTGCAGCCGGGGAGAGGTGCCTCTACACCCAAGCTGCTGCAGCAAGAGAGCTTGGGGGAGGGAGGGGGAGGAGTCCTTATTCCGCACATGGGCATAAAAAATTAGAGGGAACACTGGCTGGCATCATTTAATTGTTACATAGGACCAGTCATATCAGGCAATTAATCCTTCTAGCCCAATATTCTGTCTCTAGCAGTGGCCAGTATCTAATGCTTCAAAGGGAAGCGTGATCCTGGGTAATTGTGCTATGCTTCTGGGAGAAAAAGATTCCTTTCTGATCCCTGCAGATGGTCATCTTAAGCCTTGAACCATCAACTTTTGATTTTTTCAAGATCACTGGCTTAACTTGCATACATTCAAATGATTTTTAATGCTTTTAAAAGTCCTGCTCAATTATTTCTGGCTATGAGGTCCCACAGTGGCAAAGCCCATAATTGTTTTGGAAAATGAAGGTGCTCAGAGAAAATCTTGCAAGACTGAGTGGACAGTCTATCCTTGTCTGCCTGGGAACATCTGGCTAAGCAGATCCCTACTGCTAGGGTTACAAAGTGAACAGTTTGGTTAATCTGAGCCACTCAAACAATGAAACTAATTGGAGAGATTAAAGTACTCAATTTCACAATAAAACAAATGGGATGGCTGCCAAGAAGGGTTCAAATGTTCTCAGCCCCGGGAGAATGAGGCTATTTATATTATCTCTGGTCTCTTCTCAGTGATTGCAACTTAAAATGAGAGAGGTGAACAGATAAATGGATGAACGAAGAGGTGAGAAAATGACTGGAAAGGTCGATGGGTAGACAAGGAATGACATCTGAAATCTAGAAGGAAGGTAGGTGGTGTTGGACTTACCCCGGAGCCCAAGGAGTTGGCCTCGGTGGAGGACTACGGCTAGGCACAGGCAAGAAGTGGAAAAACAGAGGGACATGGGAACAAACAGGCAGATGAGAAAAGAAGAAAAAGGCAATTATTGGGAGAAACTGCAGGAAGGAGAAACATAAACTTTTAAATCTACAGAAGGCACCAATGGATGCTATCAATTCAGAGTCGCTTTGTAAGAAAACACTGCTCTTGCTCTCCTCTTTCTTAACTAAAAAGAACACGCTGCAGCATCAGGGAGGGGAGAGAAAAAATCAGCTTCATAGTGAAATCTTACTGCATTTTCAAAAATCACATTTCTACACAAGTATCAGAGACTAGTGGAATTTGCTTACAATGTGAATTGACTTGAACTCACAGTTATGACAGCATCCCCAAGAAGGGACATGCCTTACGATACGGGCTCAGAACTGGGATTCTGAGGTTACAATCACAGACAGTTGGATTTAATGACTAATTCATTGATGACTAGTGTCAGTGCTATTGGTGTCAATAGCAGCAGGAGTGGACAATTCCAGTTCAGTAGGACTACAGTGGATTTGCTGCTCCTTCTATAAAACAAACAGACATTCTCTATCTAGCATTCCTTTATCTGCCAGCACCACGGGAAGAAGAGGGAGCCCTGCTATTCTGACTGCAAATTCTAGTACGTTCAAGTCCACTTAGGAGAAAACTTTCCACAATGGAAAGTGAGTTAGATGTGGATTGGCAGGCAAAGAGTAGCATTACTGAATGTTTAAACTAGTGCCCCTTCCTTCCCAGATCTAGAGTTTTGACTGTTAGCACTTGCTGGGTCTCCTCATTTTACTGGATAGAGTTGGCTTAAGATACTGATTTTTACTGAGTTTCTGATTAGATGTAATGAACTTTCTGCATCCTCAGCCTTGGGAGATGCTGCAGTGGGAGAAGTTCAGCTATCTACAGCATCATGAAATGTTTTCAGAATCAGTCAACAGTTGCCAGCCACTTTAAAATCATGCTCAACCACAGGCACCGGCTTCTGCTTGTGCCGGTGTGTGCTCGACCCGCCCCGGCCCCGCCCCAACTCCACCCCTGCCCTGCCCCCTCCTGCCCCCACTCCAACCCCTTCCCCAAAGTCCCCGCCCCAAATCCGTCCCCTCCCTGCCCCTATTCCAACCCCTTCCCTAAATCCCCGCCCCGGCCCCACCACTTCCCCGTCTCCTCCCCTGAGCGTGCCGTGTTCCCGCTTCTCCCTCCTCCCTCCCAGAGCTTATGCCGCGAAACAGCTGTTGGTGGCAACAAGCGCTGGGAGGAAAAGTGGAGACGCAGCGCGCTCAGGGGAGGAGGCAGAAGTGAGATGAGCTGGGGGGCGGGGAGCTTGGCTGCTGGTGGGTGCAGAGCACCCACCAATTTTTCCCAGTGGGTACTCCAGCCCCTGAGCACCCATGGAGTCGGTGCCTATGTGCTCAACAGCAGCCTGTGTATAGATGGAGCCAACATCCCGCTCCACAGAGGAGGAAACAGCTTCAACTGGACTGCAAGGGCCAGGAACAAAATGTCTATTTGATCTTTACATGGGGCAAATTAACTTCTAGTGAATTCTTAATTCCATAACTAGAATGGTGTCTGACCAGATCCAGGGCTCCCCAGTCAGATTAGGAAAAATGAGGAACCTCAAACAACATCACTACATGTGAACATTGCAGATGACATTTCAGACTTTCCCTAATTCTATAGGGTTTGCCTATTTCTCTCAGTCCTTCCAAGCTGAATGGAGGTTACCTCATTAGAAAGATCAATCCACAAACCAAGCCACTCTAGAACACAGTATTATAATATCCTCCATATTATTCACCATGCCATTCTTTATCATTCCTGTCGCCCATCTCTGAACCCTCTCTAATTCTGTAATATCCATTTTGAGATGGGATGATCAGTAATGCACAAAATATTCTTGAGGAGGATGTCCCACAAATTTATATAATGGCGTTGTACATTTTTCTGCATTATTCTACAGCCTGTTCCTTATGCATTCTAACATCTTGTTCGCTTTTTTGACTGCAGCAGCACACTGAGATGAGGTCTTCACTGAGCTGTCTATAACAATGTCCTAGAATGCTCTAGACTGAGGCATGCATTTCTGTAACATGGTGCAAAACCAAACTAAGCTATCTTTATTGCCAGTCTCCCTCCTTTCTCCCTGAACACTGCTGTGACCAGAATTCCAGTTGTGGCACCAAAATGCACAGGATCAGGGTGGAGATACATTAGTCAGCCAGAGCCACTCCTTCCTAGCGCAATTAGCAAATAAAGGCGTTGCGAACATCAAGAAAACACAGAAGAATGTCTGATGCACATCACCTACTCTCAGTCAGTGGGATGGAGATGACGACACCATTCCCTGTCCCAACCCAGAGGCGGTTGCCAGCGATAAGCAGGGCTGTGATTCGCACGAACGAGAAGCCCAGCTTTCCAGTGCCTGCCAAGCATGAATGAGAATTGCAGGATCAGTGAAGACAGTATCACTTGGAGCAATGCTGCCTAACAAACACTGATGCTCCGTGCCCACAAGAATAACAAACAGGCCATTTCCTGACTGGCACTGCCTTCTCACCTAGCATCTTGCTGACATAAGGCTCTATGTCCACATCCTGGAGGTGCTGATGGGTGTGGGCATGATACAGCCTCAGTGTGGAGTCCAGGCGGATGGAAACCCACACCCCATCTCCAATCCATGCCAGCTGCCGGACCTGACTCTCCCGGCGTGGGTGGGCATCGAAGGATTTCTGAAAGGCCACATAGGGGGAGCAGCGTGAGTTCATACCTGGGCTGGGGGTACTTGTTGGCTTTCAAGACTCCTGGGGCAGAGGCATAAACTAAGGAGATAGCTCTGAAACCTCCACTACAGTATGCAGAAGCTCCTCAGATCAACTGTGTGATTGGCCAGCCTGTTCCTCTGGTTTCCTCTCCCTAGAGAGAATTGTTACAGTCTTAGATATTCTAATAGACTGCTTTGGAATTAGGACATTAATGAAATGGCTCATGCCAAAGAGTGAAATGAAATGAAACCATTTTGCCTTATTCAGGGTACTTTTCAAACAATGCAAAAGGAATCTCCCAGCACTTCTCAGTCAAGTTTTTAAAAGCACAAGGATGAGGATCTTGCTGGTGGTGAGTGAGGTGAATTTACTGGTTGTGGATTTACTGTTTGTATTCGTCCCCCTTTTATAGCAGTTGCATCCTACAGACATTGTTACTCCTGTTACATTATAACGAATCACAATTTCAACAAGATGGGTTTTAAACTAGCATCTTGCTCTTCAATAAGTGGAACCCCCACAGCTTGCTGCCCACACCGGCCCATTTTGCAGTTATATACTGCCTGCGGCCAAGCACGAGTCTGACTTCCTACCAAGTGATACACACTAGGGCCGGGTACAGACGCCCAGTCCAGCCTCATCAGTTAAATGAGAGGAAGTGCTAAACTGAGATGTGATCTGAAGATTCCATACGGGGAGGAATGAGGGAGTGTGTCAGGAGTGCTATTCTGGCAGATTTCTAGAGTAACATGACCTCTAGTTACAGTTCTTCCCCTACCAACATGGATCAGCACCAAGGATACAAAGGCTCTGCATTCCCTCACTCCCCTGCAGAAGAGCAGCTAGAGAAATTAATACACCGGGAGCCAGCAACTTATCTTTACTCTCACTTTCACATACACACATGCGCACGCACACACACATACGCACACACAGCCTCCTCACCTCAATCTGCATTGTCTTGGGCTGGATGACATGGACTTTGTTCTTATAGCCACACCAGACTCTATCATACACAACAGCCATGCAGCGGATGGAATGGTGGGTGTGACCCAGGTCCATCAGGTGATAGTTGCTGAGATCCCATTGACCATCTAGGGAGAAGCAAAGACATTAGAAGGGGTGTTGTATACTTCATCAGATGTTATGCACAACACTCATTTTCTTTTCCATTTAATTCTGGGACTGTCTCATACTTTCCTGTAAATGAAAGCTGTGTTAGTTATTTAAAAGCAGCCATAGGTAATCAATATTCTTAGCTTTCTGAGTATTCATGGAGGAGCACAAGACTGGCCAAGAACCCCCAAGAATAAATTATTCAGAAATACAATTCATACCATTAGAACAAGAGAAAACACAAGAGAGAAATCCTGATACATAACTGTCATAACCTGAAGACTACAGAAACCTTTGTGCTGCCAAAAATGAAAATAATTTCTACAGGAAAACTCACATAATAAGCAACACAATGAATCACAGGTTGTTTATTATATCAAAATAGAATGTGGAGATTCTGAATGTACATATCATTGTGTGTGAAATCCTGTTAGACTGGCAGTGCAGGATCATGGATTATAGGACATGCACACCAAAGGTCATTTCCCTTAGATCTGTTAACAGGCCATAGATTGATACTACTACTTGGGGTCAGAGCCTCGTGCACACTAAGCACATGGCAGTGCATGTGGGGTTGGGTGCTAAAACTCCCAAAATCTGGCTTATTTAAACCTCCATTCTTATTGTGAGAAGGTGAATAGACTCCCCTAAGCTTTTTAATGAGCTACAGCAAAAAAAGGGGCAGCGGGGGGTGGGGGGAAGCAAATCCAATGGAACTATCTCAAAGCTTGTTTGAATGAATCACTCTTCTCTGTAAGGGGCATCATTCTCCCCATTTTACAAACAGAGAAGCTGAAGCATATTTAAATGATTTGTCCAAAGTCACTCACAGCCAGGGACAGAACCCAGATCTCTCACCTCCTAGACCTATGCTCCAACTACTAGAGCAATCAGGCTTCTTCTGAAGACATATGACTTCTAGGTCAGGAAGGATTATTGTATCTTTAAAATGAATGTTCTGAATGTATGAATGATCAGACCTAAACTCCAAGTTCACATTGCCTAACCAACCATAACAGAGGTTGAATCAAAATTGGTTTCCATGCAAACAGCAGCCTGTCCACTTTAGTGTGTTGTACTGACTCCACTGCTTTGATTACACTCAGAGAATTCAAGGAGTAACTGAGAAAGAAGTGTTGCTCTGGGAACTTTGGTCACAACTGGAAACTGCTCTGAAGTTCTCAGGTGTGAATGCAGCTGGGAGCTGCAGTGTAACAGAGATGATCTCTAGGGATGCAAAATCAGCCTGCAGCTAGCAGGATAAAGAATTACAACCCAGAAGTAAGAGGAGCTGTAATGATTAGGATGAGGGTAATACTTTTATAGTAGCCATATATTTTAAGAAAATATTAATTCCCCAGCAATCTGGCACCCTGCCACCTTGAATCAGAAGGAAGCACTGAAATGCTTAATTTATTTCCAGAGACTCTGCTTCTGTCTTGAAGCAGGCTAGTTCATCTTTGCTGCTTTGATCCTTACCTTCTCCTCGGTGGAATATGGCTAATGTTCCATCTGCCAGGGCAACAAGAACCCGTCCTTTCACATGCCTGAAATAATAGAGAAGAAAATGCTCATGAAAAGGTGGCAATAACAGGAAATGCTGCTGGATTCGGATGTTTTAATGGTCTGCTTGGTTTGGCGAATGAGAGATTCCTTCTCCCACTCTCTTGGTTATAAATCATTTCCTGTATCTAAACAAATCACACATATGGTCATGCCATTATTCCTGCTAAATCCAGCGCTTGCAGGCAACATTCATCATGTGAGAGTCACACACATAGCTTCTTTATTCTATTGGTAGCACTAATGCCTTCATTATTAAACTAGCCGGGGGCTCACCAATGCCCTGCTGAGTTTCCCCTCTTCTTTTCACTGGCTTTACAATAATGTAACTCCACGGATTTCTAATTTACACTAGAGTGAGTGAGAGGAGAATTGAGCTATTGTCCCCCCACCCCTGCTTACTTATTTCCAATATTCGGTACAAGCCTGCAACTGGGAAAGAAGGTAGCTCAGTGTGGATATGTCTACACTGCACACTAAGCCTGGGCTCTGACTCAGGTTTGAGTCCAAGCCCCACTTCCATCTACACACAAATCAGCCTAACTCAGGTTAGCAAGCACTCAGGACCTGGGTTCTAGGACCCAGCCATGGGGGTGGGTCAGAGCCCAAGTCCTGCATGACTCAGGTCCAAGCCCCGTCATTTTTCAGTGTGGATGGAAGTCTAGCCACAGACCCAAATCAGAAGGTCTGTGTAGTGCAGAATGGATGCATTAGCACAGCTGAGAGAACCAGATCCAGCAACTATAAACCCAGATTTAAAATGCATGTGGATGCTCAAGCATGGGCTTGGAAACGCTGAATCTGTAAGCCTGGGTCCCTAAGACCTGGGCTTAGTGTGCAGTATAGAAATACCCTCTGAAGCTTAAATGGTTCAGTGAGCAGGGAGTGGGTTGAGACCCCTTCCCCACAGACCTTTACTGATTTACAGAACACTACCAGGGTGATGAAAAGATGGCCAGGCAAAGAACCAACTAATGACAAGAAAAATAACAAATTCCCTGGTTTAGAGTTCCCAACTCAGTACACCAACTTACACCAGGCTCAGCACAGAATCCTTCAGCTTTATTGAATGCAGACATTTCTTCCAGTTGGACACTGCCGAGTGCACATACAGCCTGGGAGAAAGGAGCAGACAACGATGGTTAGCAGGAAGGCCAATAAACCTACAAAGGCTGAACTGTGGGGTAGGGCTTGAGTCTTTTACTCTAGCATCAAAGGAATTTGCAAAGTGTGGGTGAGTTGCTCTGCCTAAGATGAACTGGGGACTCAGAACAGCTAGTGCAGCAAGGATACACTCATTAAAGGCAATGATATCTAGATCTATGGGGTTTTATGAATGTGGGTGACATATAGGGTTCCGTAAAATGGAAGTGAATCTACCAGCCATTCTGCGCTCCAAGCCACATTGTGGGTGCAGCACTGGTGCCTGTTCCAGCAGCATCACCGTTCACTTCCTGCTCTGGCAGTGTTGTGCTCGACTCTGTCTTTTGCTGCCCGTTCTCACTGCAGAGACAAAACAGACCTCACGAGTTGATTACAGGTCATATCTGGGGCCAGAGCCATCCCTTGGGTATGGAGAATCAGGGCAACCACCTCGGGCCCCGTGCTTTGGGGGGCCGCACACTTCGATAAAATCATGAGTAGATGGGCAGGGAGGTGAGGCAGGAGACAGGCAGGTGAGTGGGGTGAGGAGGCAAACAGGGAGGCGAGCGGCAGATGGGAGGGGGGCGAGGAGGCCGGCAGGCGCACAAGGAGGAAGGGAGTAGTGGGCAGCCGAACCACGACTGTTAGCTGAACCATGTTTGTTTCATTTTATTTCTTCTCTACCCTGTTATCCCATCTGTGATATTGGTTTGGCATGAAAGTGACGAGAGTTTGAATCTGCCCAAAAAAACCAGACTGGCCACCTCATTTTACTCATCACAAACAGCTGATGCAGGCAAAGATTGATGGTACACAACTGTATTATTGTTATTATTATTTTTTGTATTACCATTGCACTGAGGACTCCTTATTGTGGATCAGAACCCTACTGTGGTTGGCGCTGTACAAACACAGGACAAAAAGACAGTCCCAGCCCCAAGGAGCTTATATCTAAGTATAAGACAAAGAGCACACTCCATGCATCCAGCCTACCTGTTCTGTCTAACAGGTGCCTGAGCTGGATCTGGCTCTGTAAAGATATGCTCTGTAAGTGGACCAGGCCGGACTTGAGCTGGTTCTGTTTCATTTGCACCACTCTCTGGTACCTCTGTAGCTTCTGTTGCCTCCTCCGTGGACTGGGACTGATAGATCTTCCCATTGCTGACTGCAGCCACCTCACCTAGGGAAGGGGAAAATGCTGTAAGGTGGATGGGAAACAAGAAAGAGGGAACTATATATATAAAAAAGCTTCTGGTTTTATGATTATTCTTGCAAGTCAGACAGCTTTTGTGTCTGCTATTATAGATTCCCCAAGCTGCATATAGATGAGGAGAGTACTCAAGAGAGATCTCTATTCTGAAGGAGAGGAGTCAGAGTATTTTAAGGTGAGGTAAGGTCTATGTCTGGTAGGGTGTCAGAAACCCTCTACGGCAGCCCGTTCCACTGAGGATCTGATCAGAGTATTTTTACTCCCGTTCCCACACTCACATCTTTGCTCACCTCAATGAATTAGTGAGTTTATAGAAAGACATGGGTTGGGAAAGGAAAATGCTAAGATTAGCAACAAAAGTGAGAGATCAAGGGCATGTCATCTGTCGAAAAGATTCCACTCTGTTAACCCCAGTACTGTACAGTGTGATGTGGATCATTCATAGGGAAGAGGAAAGGAACACTCTGGATTCTAAATAGAAGGTCTCAAAGGTATAAACAAAGGGGATGGCCAAGGTGTTTATGACTTAGACTAGACTTGCAAGACTTCTTGGGGATCCCCAAGGACTTCAGGCCAGGAAGGGGAGTACTCAGATGAAGAAGGATGTGGCTACAGGGTGAAAACCAGATTATCATGAGACCTTAGTCCTGAGACTCACTCTGTCCCTTATCCAGCACGGGGGTGTCTCCACGAGAAGAACAGTTACTGCGTGGCACGTTGCACCGGGTTGCACAACCCACCAGAGTGATTCCTGCAAGGACTCCATCTGTTCCAGATGACTCTTCTGGATTCACGTCTCCCTCCAGAAAGATCTCGCCTGGAGGATAGTCACTGTCACTAGCCGCTGAAGGGAAAGGAAGAGACTCTTCCGTAAGTGTAATAGCCACTCTACCCTATTTTGGCTTAGCAGCATTCCTGAGATATCCATGGAGATGTAACATTCTGATGGTGAGTTTACCAGTCTCATGAAGACACCACAGCCCCTTGGAGAGTGCCTTGCCCAGCCTCCATATCAAGGCCAGGTTTGTGGAGCCCTTACTCAGCCTGGTGAGCACTTGCTTACATGAGTAGACTTCTGGAAGTCAAAGGAACTACTTACATGAATAGGTGCTCATCAACGTAAGTAAAGTCTCCACAGTCTGGTCCTACATGAAGGCAGGTTATGGGTGACCATCTGTGGACACAGTTGCTGAACTGGTCACAGCACTCCCACTTGTTAGCTACGGAACAACTAAGCATCATTTGCAACAAATCTGAGGAGTTGATGAATCTGTTCAAGCTTGAAAGATGCCTTTTCTCACTTACCAGGGATGCTGGAAATGCAGAGTACGTGGGCATTGCAGACAGTAAACTGATCCACCACTGTGCCAGGCTGGTTGGCATCAATGATTACAACTTTACTTGTAGAGAGGGTACTCGTGAGAATCCAGACTCGGCTGGATGTGGCATCCATCTCGTGCAGCTCCTTTACCTGCAGGAGATAAAAATGAAGGGAGAGAATCAGCACTCCTGAGACTCCAGCTAACCAATCAATCTTTGACAACATTTGTATTGAAGAGACCAGCCTTCCAGCTCTAGAGAGCGAACACCTCTTGTTAGCATCTGAAGATACACAAAAATAGGCAGCCACAATGCAAACTTCCACTATGCTGCTGCCCTAGCATACCTCAGCCCAGACTGCAGAGACCACCTATGGGGCGAGTGGGGAGTTTGGTCCTAAGCCTCGCCTCTGAGACTTACAATTAGTGTAAGTCGCCTCATTTCATAGAGGCCACCAAACAGCAGTCAGATAGTAACAACATTTAGTTACTGTCAACCTCGGCTGTACTTGAATTATCAACCTAAGCAAGGAAGGTTCTGTCTACTATGCTACTACTTAGCACAACCAATCCATTTTTAAAATTCATCACAGTTCCCCAGACATAAATCATAGAAAAGCCCTGCATTCCCTCTAGGTGGCTTCAAACTGTTGTAACATTGGGTTCAGTATCTTACTGGGTTTATGTTCGGTGAAAAAAGTTGCTTTCTAGAATGGGAAGTTCAGAAGCAGCAGCTCATTCCAATAAAACCTCTCTTGCTATGGTAAAACAGGCCAGGAATGAGCTCACCAACACACCTAGCAATAACCCACTTCTTAGCTCAAAATACAGCTGGGAGGCAGATGGGCTTGAGGGTGAAACCCACCAGTTATTAGAAATCTATTGCAGTATTATCCTCCTTCCCAGAGGATTAGCAGCCATCCTACTGTGGGAAGACATGGAAGCCAAGAGTAGCCACAACCTTGCAAAGATTTACAGAGCAACCTACAGCTCTACTGCACTTTCACTAGTTATCGGTTACAGGTCAGTCATCACTGGCTTTAGCCCTTTCCATCCTCATAGCTGCTAACGTTTTGCCGTATGGAAAGCTGAATGAAATGAGCCATTGTGTTGCCTGCCATTACTTCATCTGTCTGCTTGATAGCTGGACAGCAAGGCTTCTGTATTACAGAAGCAGCATTAGCCATCTTGCACCCAAGCTCCAATACCATGATTCTCAATACATCCTGTTCCTGCCTGAATCCTGATACTTTTTATGAAAGACTGCATTGTCATTCGGCATCAAATGATCCTTTTATTCTAATAAAGCACCTTGTATCTGTAGATCTCCAAGCACTTTACAAAGGGGAAAATGGAGGCTTGGCCAGGGTATGTGACTTATCCAAGATCAGAGTCATTGGTGGAGCTGGGAATAGCACCTGCTCTTATCACTGGACAATGCTGCATAGATATTAAACCAATGGTAACAGGAGGAAAGACTATGCAAACAGCCAGTACATGAGAGACATAGTTCTAATACTATGATGATGAGTGTGCCAAATAAGGGGGGCAGGGACAGAAAGAGGGGGAGAGAATCAGAGGGTCCCTTTTCTGACCTTTTTCTTTTCTGGAGATGTGTGGTTACTCTTGGTGTTCTCTCCTTCCACCTCCCGGTCACAGGTGAGCGGATCACGTCCAGGATCTGACTTCTGTCCACTCCCAGAATCCTGTTCAAAGGGCTTCCACCCCATCAGGTTGACTCCAGCTGCACACCACAACTAAATGATCAAAGCAGAAATCTAAAGAGACTAAGAACTATTTGGGGACCAGAACCTTACTCAGTTCAAGTACCCCTGCAGAGCATTCCATGCACATACCCAACACCTACAAAAATTTAGGTTGATTTCTACCAGAAACCACAGTCAATTTAGGGGAGAAAGGAAAGAGGAAATCTGAAGCCACTGCATTTCCAAAGAGACAATTTAGCAAATATGATTAGCAGATATTAAAAGAGAAAGAAAATAAACTCTGTGTGTGACCTAAAATCAAGCTGGTGAAAGGTCCACAGCATTGCAGTGAAAAGGGTCCCAAGACTCTCCTAGGTGGAGAAGCAGAATGTTTTCTTCACACGTCAATAACCAGAACAGGCAGTACTAACAGAGTCCACAACTGGAAACAGGGCTGTTAGGGCATGACTCTGCAGTATGCATGCAGACAAAAAACGGATTTGTCTTCGATTTGGATTAAGCATGCATAACAAATGTAGGATTGGGCCCTGAAAAGCAGGTTTCCTGCAAGTTTGAAGTGACTTGCATCTTCTCCTGTGCTAGAAACTACCTAATCCACTGTAAGCCACATTGTTTTTATGAGAATGTTGGGGATGGAATCCTATTCCCAAACACTGGGACAATCAACAATCTCTGGGGAAAAACAGACCAAACAGAAGCATCCCCATAGGTCAGGCTATGCTGAGAATCTCAGACCACAAACAGCCAGCAATGTAAGAATTCTTTTACCATTTAATATCCAACTGCAGTCTGAAAATCAACTCTGAATATGAGAGACAAGGTGGGGGAGGGAATACCTGTACCCCGATATAACACAGTCCTGGGAACCAAAAAAGCTTACCGTCTTATAGGTGAGACCATGTTATAGCAGGGTAGGAAGAGGAACCTCTCCCCGCCCCAGCTCACCTCTGCTCCGCCTCGTCCCACGAGCACGCCGCTGCTCCGCTTCTCCTCCCTCCCAGGCCTGCCACACCAATCAGCTGATTCGCAGCAAGCCTTGGAGGGAGGGAGGGAGGAAGGGGGGAGAAGCGGAGTGGCAATGGTGCGGTCAGGGGAGGAGGCGGAGGGGAAGTGAGCTGGGGTGGGGAGCAGTTCCTCTGCCCCCTGCCCCCCACCCCTCGGTTACTTGCTGCGGCCCTCCCTGCGCCCCCCGCCCCAGCTCACCTCCACTCCGCCTACGTCCCTGAGCGCGCCGCTGCCGCTCTGCTTCTCCTCCCGTTTCTCCCTCCCTCCCAGGCTTGCTGCGAATCAGCTGATTGGCGCGGCAAGCCTGGGAGGGAGGAGAAGCGGAGAGGTGGCATGCTCGTGGGAGGAGGCGGAGGCGAGCTGGGCAAGTAAGGGGGGGGTGCAGAGGAACCGCTTGCAGTAACATGAATTCGGATATAACGAGGTAAAGCAGCTCCGCTCCCCAGAGCACTGCTTTACCGAGTTATATGCAAATTCGCGTTATATTGGACCGCATTGTATCGGGGTAGAGGTGTATCTTTTACTGGACCAACATCTGCTGGTGACAGAGACAAGCTTTTGAGCTCCACAGAGCTCTTCTTCAAGTTTGGGAAAGATACTCAGAGTGTCATAGATTCAGGCCTGGCATAAGCAGACAATTCCAGAGAAGTCTATTGAGTTACAAACACCAAAGCTAAATTTGGTTCAGATTGGCGATTTCTAATCAGTGATGGAGGTTAAAGAAATATGTTCATAGCTGCCTTCAACTGCTCTTGCTGATTTTTTTATATCGGTTTACTGTACAGTGCTCTAAGGCTTCTTTGTAAGGGGAGCTTTATAAACTCAGGTGGTTGCTGATCCTGTGTAAGTCATGCATAAAAACAAGCAAAGAACCTAGGAAAGAACCACAGTAATGTCTCCTGGCAACCAAAATTTGCTGTGAAATATAGCCTTAGAAACAGATGTACTGTTGTCCTATATGCATTAGAAATAAGCCATTCCAAAGGCAAAGCAGGAGTAGAAGTCTTCAGATTTAACAGAAACTTTGAACAATTGGTCCATGTCAAAAATTTCAAACAACCTAAAAATTGCACCAGTAATTAATTTGACCATAATTCATACCCGGGGACGTGCACCACTCACAGTCACAATGGTATGCAAAACAGTCTATAGCTGAATATTTACCTTCATGGTGGGGTCCTTCTCCACTAGAGGGCGACAGTACACAGGCACAGGGACATTTTTCATGCGGGTGTCTTCCTGGCCACCATTGGGACTCAGCTGTGGAGGAAGAGGAGACAGAGAAAGACAGTACAAGAGTGTGATATGATTATAAGCCAGCTATAACAATAGACCTATAGCCATGAAGGTGTAACAAAAAACTTTAGCCTTAGAAAAACCTTGCAGTTACTCACTGCCAATGCCTGCGTATGCTTCATCGTACACCTTGTATGGAATGAAGCCTCAAATGGCCTGGAACCAGTATACCTGTGAGACCACCTCTCTCACCAGGATACACTGCCAGAGTTATAGTGTCACACTAACAGCATTCCAATGCAAGAGGGCCAGGGGCTCACTGTATCTGGTAGTGAGTGAGTTACAGCTGGCATGACTAGTTAAGTGTACTCCAACTCACTAAGGTCATAAATTGTACCCAAAAAGTGTCATGTAAGCTATCAATAGAAATCACTGATCATTAATATTACTGTTTGGTGTAAGTACGGAACACCAGTAGGAGCACTGCCAGCAGATCGAGGGACGTGATCATTCCCCTCTGTTCAGCATTGGTGAGGCCTCATCTGGAGTACTGTGTCCAGTTTTGGGCCCCACACTACAAGAAGGATGTGGAAAAATTGGAAGAGTCTGGCGGAGGGCAACAAAAATGATTAGGGGGCTGGAGCACATGACTTATAAGGAGAGGCTGAGGGAACTGGGATTATTTATTCTGCAGAAGAGAAGAATGAGGGGGGATTTGATAGCTGCTTTCAACTACCTGAAAGGGGGTTCCAAGGAGGATGGATCTAGACTGTTCTCAGTGGTACCAGATGACAGAACAAGGAGTAATGGTCTCAAGTTGCAGTGGGGGAGGTTTAGATTGGATATTAGGAAAAACTTTTTCACTAGGAGGGTGGTGAAGCACTGGAATGGGTTACCTAGGGACGTGGTGGATTCTCCTTCCTTAGAGGTTTTTAAGGTCAGGCTTAACAAAGCCCTGGCTGGGATGATTTAGTTGGGGATTGGTCCTGCTTTAAGCAGGGGTTGGACTAGAT
Source organism: Lepidochelys olivacea (assembly GCF_965140295.1). NCBI lineage: Eukaryota > Metazoa > Chordata > Testudines > Cheloniidae > Lepidochelys > Lepidochelys olivacea. The sequence continues at coordinate 38,925,634 of NC_140420.1, read as the reverse complement.
GATCTCCTGAGGTCCCTTCCAACCCTGATATACTATGATTCTATGAACACAAACTCAAAATTACAAACATATTGGAAATTATGTGTCCTGCCAGGCAGGGCTAAAGTTATTCCACTCTAGACAAAGGGAGATGCCTTCTAGGTGGCTGAATGACATTCAATGTACATTAAGAGATAATGGGAATGCAAACAACATAGAAGATAAACAGGACCATCAAGACAGCAGGGGGAGGAGATTGCAGGAAACAGAATAATTTGCATTGTACCAAACACTGCGGGAGGGGAGGGAAGAAAAAAGCATGGAGCTTCCTCCACCACCAGACTCCATGTTGCCTTCCTAATAGCTTAATGAACTTTACTTTGGTGGGTAACCTTCAGAAAAATTCACTAGGCTATAAAAAAAAGGGGGAAAGAACCCACAGTTATTTTTCACCTGAGACGACTAAGGAATTGAGTACTTTGAACTTTGTGGGAGATCTTGACCAGAGGAGTGGTCAGCCATCTTGCTGGAAGGTAGATTGGTAAGAATAAAGGCCTGAATAAAGGCTGCAGATTGTTTTATTAAGCCTTAGCCATTAGATGGCATTTTTCACTGGCATTTTCTTGCAACCATTTCTAACTCTACCCTTTATACTTGAACTCACTTAAAATCCAATCTTGTATTGTTAATAAACTTGTTTTACTTTTAATCTAACCCAACCCACTGCTGTGTTTGAATTAAAGTGAACGTGAACTCTAGTTAATGTGGCAAGCTGTTGGATATTGTATCTTTAAAGGAACAAACAAACCTTAAATCTCTCTGAATGGTCCAAGAGAGGGCTGGACATTGCAGAGCACATGGTTTTGGAAAAGTTTGGAATTGTGTTGGGGTCATCTTGCCAGGTGTAACCGGAGCATGGCTGCTGGAATCACAGAAACTCAGTGCAGGCTTGTCCGCTGGCTAGAAACATCCAGACAAGAGCACCGCAGAGCAGAGCCTTTTGAAGCACTTAAGAGTTACAGGGCAAGCAATGACAACACCTCACTGGTCTAGATTGCCCCCCAGAATGTGACATTTGGTCAGCACAGACACTACTGGTATATTCCCCCTTGATTTAACAAGAGCAGGTGGCTGACAGAGCATTCTGTAAGGGTCCCAGGACACTGGAATGCCCTCCCTCCCAGCTCCAAAGCAGCCTGGGGATTTGTCAACTTTCAGGGCACATTGCAGCGCCCATTTCCATCACCTGACCTTTGATGAGAGGTAGGTGGGTTGCAGTGTAGGCCAACATATTGGGTGATGGTATTTGATCTTGCTGCTGGGCAGACCAGAGAGCTGACTGGGTTTGTAATTTTAAATAATTGGCAGAGTGCTCAGAGCCTGTGTATGGACTAAATTGAAAAAAATAAAGTAAATAAAAATAAGAATAAGAATGGGCTCTGGTGGAGGAAGAATTATTGCTGCTTCCAGATGGAGTTCTTTCAGAAACTTCCATGCAAGAGAACTTCCCCTCCAATGACTGCAGAGGGCATATAGAAAGGATGAATTTGACCCAAGCCCACCAGACAGACCGCATGTGTCTACAGTATCTTTAATTCAAATGCTGTACCAATAAAAAGTATATTTACCAATAGGGGGAGTTAGGTTTCTACTGGTTTCATTTGGGATTGTAATCACCTGTTCTTCCCCCTCAGCCTTGCAGCAAATGGTTCCTACCTGCTTGTACTTGGCAGGAAGGCTCCACCCACAGGCCTGTAATCGACCGTCATCATTCCGCACATGCTCTCGGACCTGGCGGTACTGCTCGCGCTTCTGTTCGCGACGTGTGGATGACGTACAGTCACTGAGGAGAGAAGCAACAGTGTTACTTCTCAATCTATGGTTAAAAACAGAGGCAGAGGGTCAAGAAAGCATTGCCATGGAAGGCAGAAGACAAACAGTCAGAGGTCAAAGAATACAAAGCAGGAAATAAAAGAGTGTCTTTGACAAGGAGAAAAGGAGGAGCAGGAAACAAGAGAGATAAAAGTCCTGTTGTGAGGTGGACCCAGGGAAGCCCTAATCTCTAGCTCCCTTCCAACTCACCCATTGTGGTAAGACAGGTCCTTGGGAACACACCCAGAACCCTTCAGAGATGGAGAATCAGCTTTCTTGGGGACAAACATTCATGGGAGACCCTAAGATTATCAGCTTAGGTTCCTTTGCATTTTACTGACCCCATGACCTCAGTTGGAAGATATTCCTTCTTTCTTTCCAATCAACTGTTTAATCTTTTCCACGTCTTAAAACCCTCTCTGTTGGCTTGCTGAGAAGGTGAGCAGCTCCTTTGAAACTGCAGAACAAGTGGCCAGCAAGTAGAGGGTGCAAAGCAAGGCCGGATTTCCAATTAGGCACAGTAGGCACATGCCTAGGAGCGCCTAAAAGTCAAAAGTGGGTTAAAAGTTAAAAAATGTAATACATACAGCTCCCCTGTGGGCAGCCAGGCTCCTGGCACGGGTTGGTGGCTGCCCCGCCTGTGGGGCTGGAGCAGGGTGAGCGTCTGAGTCAGGCCGCCTGGGCGAGCTGAGCCGCAGGCGGGCGGGGCAGCTGCTGCAGGTGCTGGGAGCGTCCCAGTCCCTTCCCAATCTCGGCCGCCGCACTACCTCTACCCAGTGCCAGGAAGGGAAAGGGAGGGAGGTGGCTAGTGCCCCATTCACTTGCACAGGCAGAGCCGTGGGGAGAGGTACAGTCCCCCCCATGTGCCTCACCTGGGATGGGTGGGCTGCTCCCCACCTCAGGCTGGGAGCACCATGCATACTGGTGGATCTCATGCCTTCCTGGAGAGGCTGTGTTTATATATTTTTTTTGTTTCATTTCTTATGGAAAACACGAAGGGCAGCTGTAGGCAGGGGGGGCATTGAAGATGCTGTGCCTAAGGGTGCGTGAGGTGTAAATCTGGCCTTGGGTGCAGAAGTGACATGTCTTCATCTCCAGTTCAGAAACCAAGAACATCACCTCCATGATGCTCCCAGTCTCACCTGATGTGAGGAATCAGGTTGTGGCGGTCACCAGAGTGGATAAAAATCAACGATTAAAAAAAATAAAAATAAAAAAAATCAGATCTAAAGATCGTTTTAATTAAGATACATTATAGCTCAAAGATATCTCATCATGGAATAGGGATTATAAATTCTAATTCTATAGTATGAGACAATATATTCATGTAATGTTTAAGAAAAGTTTTGTAAATGAGTTCCGAGAGTTCATGGATTAGGGACCCAATCTTATGGGATTCCAGGGGCTTCTGTTTAGACTATTTAGGTTAATCTTTCTATCTACCCAATGGGATTTAGTGCTCAGTCTAGAAGATACCATCGGAGATGCTTAGTTTTGCAGTTCTCAAATTGTGGATTTGTGTCTCCAGAGAGAACATGCTTGTTAACAGCAAAAATGTTTTAAATAAATAAATAAATACTACATTGAGGTGAGAAATAACAAACCTCAACCCTACTGTCCCTCTGCAAATTTGTGTACACAGAGTCAATCCCTTACCCCTCTGTAAAAGTGCAAAGTTTCAAAAAGTTCAATGAATAGAAGATTGGGGGCGGAATAGATCTGGACAAGGAGAAGTCTGGAGATAAATGTGAGAAGGGAGGGACAGGCAGTAGAAACACAAGTGAAACTGTTTGAGCAGCATATTCCAGAAACCTTGAGGTCTTTCTGAGTGTAGCCTTCATTGATTTGAAATCTACCATACCATTCTCTCACTAGAAAGGAAAACCTATGATGGCAGCAGGCTATAAAAGAGATCCAGTTTGGGAATATTTTAATTAAATAATCAAATTCCCCTCTACTTGGGGGTAAGACAGGCATGCGTACAAAATGCAAACAGTGCAACAAAGAAATGCAAGGCCTGTTTGCCTGAAAGAAACAACATCATGAAAAGCGTTCCTTCTCAGGAGGAAGCTGTGTTGAAGATGATGAAAGGAACATGTCTGAACATGCAGGATCTTCAGGTTGGTAAACTTTTTTATTTCATACTTCTTCCTTAAGAGCTGCCTGTCTTCCTTCTGGGCTATTTTTGAATTCTCATGTTTGAGCAAAAAATATAGTTGTTACTCTATGGTACTATGATTTTCGATGCAGTTGTGATAAAAAATAAATAGCTGAAATAGGCAGATTTTCCTTTTACAATTTCACCTTTAAAGTAGTACTGAGTGTCAGTGAATGCAATGAATAATACTAAAGGAGCAGTACGGTAATAATAATTAACTAACTGCATTGACTTATTTGGTCTCAAGATTATCCACCTTCAAGATCACCATCATTTTCTATAGTTTCAGAGTTATCTGCCAATGATAGTGTTTCAGTCACATCATGTATGTCACATAGCCACAGTATATCACCTGCAGCAAAAAAACCAAAAACCTCCATCATCCAGAAACAACCATAGATAAGTTTGTGATAAGAACCAGCAGATTACAAAAAGAGTTAATTGATTAAAAATTGCCCAGTTTGTTAATGCTACAAACTCTCCTTTCCATATCATGGAGCAGGTCCTCAAGGAATCAATCCTGAAGCACTTACACGAGAGGAAAGTGATCAGGAACAGTCAGCATGGATTCACCAAGGGAAGGTCATGCATGACTAATCTAATCGCCTTCTATGATGAGATTACCGGTTCTGTGGATGAAGGGAATGCAGTGGATGTATTGTTTCTTGACTTTAGCAAAGCTTTTGACACGGTCTCCCACAGTATTCTTGTCAGCAAGTTAAAGTAGTACGGGCTGGATGAATGCACTATAAGGTGGGTAGAAAGTTGGCTAGATTGTCGGGCTCAACGGGTAGTGATCAATGGCTCCATGTCTAGATGGCAGCCAGTATCAAGTGGAGTGCCCCAGGGGTTGGTCCTGGGGCCGGTTTTGTTCAGTATCTTCATAAATGATCTGGAGGATGGTGTGGATTGCACTCTCAGCAAATTTGCGGATGATACTAAACTGGGAGGAGTGGTAGATACGCTGGAGGGCAGGGATAGGATACAGAGGGACCTAGACAAATTGGAGGATTGGGCCAAAAGAAATCTGATGAGGTTCAACAAGTATAAGTTCAGGGTCCTGCACTTAGGACGGAAGAATCCAATGCACCGCTACAGACTAGGGACTGAATGGCTAGGCAGCAATTCTGCGGAAAAGGACCTAGGGGTGACAGTGAACGAGAAGCTGGATATGAGTCAACAGTGTGCCCTTGTTGCCAAGAAGGCCAATGGCATTTTGGGATGTATAAGTAGGGGCATAGCCAGCAGATCAAGGGACGTGATCGTTCCCCTATATTCGACATTGGTGAGGCCTCATCTGGAGTACTGTGTCCAGTTTTGGGCCCCACACTACAAGAAGGATGTGGAAAAATTGGAGAGAGTCCAGCGAAGGGCAACAAAAATGATTAGGGGTCTGGAACACATGACTTATGAGGAGAGGCTGAGGGAACTGGGATTGTTTAGTCTGCAGAAGAGAAGAATGAGGGGAGATTTGATAGCTGCTTTCAACTACCTGAGAGGTGGTTCCAAAGAGAATGGTTCTAGACTATTCTCAGTGGTAGAAGATGACAGGACAAGGAGTAATGGTCTCAAGTTGCAGTGGGGGAGGTTTAGATTGGATATTAGGAAAAACTTTTTCACTAGGAGGGTGGTGAAACACTGGAATGCGTTACCTAGGGAGGTGGTAGAATCTCCTTCCTTAGAAGTTTTTAAGGTCAGGCGTGACAAAGCCCTGGCTGGGATGATTTAATTGGGGATTGGTCCTGCTTTCATAGAATCATAGAATATCAGGGTTGGAAGGGACCTCAGCGCTTTGAGCAGGGGGTTGGACTAGATGACCTCCTGAGGTCCCTTCCAACCCTGATATTCTATGATATGATTGAGAATCCACACTTCATTAACATGGTTCAGTCAGGATACAGTCCTCCCAACAGAGCAGATGTCGCAGGCCAATTGCTGGTTAAAGTGTATGAAAGAGAAACTGAGTAGTGTGCAAAAGGTCTAGAGGGTAAGATTGTTAACCTGAGTCTTGATGGGTGGAGCAATGTCCACAATGATCCTGTTATATGTGCTTGTGTGACAACAGAAGAAGGGAATGTCTTCCTTACAGAAACAGGTACACCAGGAAATGCACACACAGCAGAATACTTACAAGACGTAGCAGTAAAAGCTATAACAAACTGAAAAAAAAATCAAATGTCTAGTACACAGCTTGGTCACAGACAATGCTGCAAATGAATCCAAGATGAGAAGAAATTATTTAGAAGACAGTGAAGAGAGTCCAAAGCTAATAACACACGGTTGCAGTGCTCATTTGATGCACCTCCTAGCCAAAGACTTCAGTGTCCCAGAAATAAAGGCTAATGTTGTTGAAATGGCAAAGTACTTCTGTAACAACCACTTTGCAGCAGCTGCTCTGAAAAAAGTGGGAGGAACCAAGCTAACTCTCCCACAAGGCGTGCGATGGAACTCAGCAGTGGACTGTTTTGAGCACTATATCAGGAATTGGCCTAATCTGATGACAGTTTGTGAACAAAATCGTGAAAAAATAGATGGCACTGTCACAGCCAAAGTTCTCAACATGGGGCTTAAGAGAAATGTTGAACACATGCTGAGTGCCCTGAAGCCTATTTCTGTAGCCTTGAAGAAAATGCAGGGAAACATCTGTTTTATTGATGACGCTGCTGAAATTTGGAAGGAACTGAGTGAGATCTTAAAAAGAGAAATATGCAATGACAGAGTTAAATTACAAGCATTAAAAAAACGAATCGGACAAGCACTATCTCCAGCTCATTTTCTTGCAAATATTCTCAATATTCGGTAATGGGGTCAAACCTTAACTGCTGAAGAAGAGGAGTTGGCTATGACATGGACATCCAGCAATCATCCCTTCATAATGCCAATTATAATAAACTTCAGAGCTAAGGGTGAACCCATTCAAGAAATATATGTTTGCTGATGATGTTTAAAGAAAGTCACACCAGTGAACTGGTGGAAATCACTTAAGCACTTGGATTCAGAGACTGTTGAAGTGATAATCTCACTTTTAACAGCAGTAGCTTCTTCTGCCGGTGTAAAAAAGAATATTTTCTTCCTTTGGACTAGTCATTCCAAATTGAGAAATCATTTGGGACCTGAAATAGCAGGAAAGCTTGTTTTTCTTTTCCAGATTATGAACAAACAGGAAAATGAAGGTGAAGACGACTGAGTTAGCTGGAGAAGCCAATATTTTAAGTTTCTCATGTTGACCTGACTGACACAGTCGATTTAATTTTTTTTTAAATATTTCATTTAACTATTTTAGTTAAAAATAACGTGAACAAAAACAAACCTGATTTAAAAAAAACTTGAATGTTTAAATAAAAAATTCATGTTTGTTTTGTTAAAATATTATATGTTTGCTGTTCTGGATTTTTTTCTTCAATACATAACGTTGTTGTTTTAGTTAAATAAAACAATTTAAATGTCTGTCTGGTAATGGTCTCCTCCTAATACAGCATGGCAAAAAAATCCTCCAAATATTAATGATTAACCTGTTGAATTGGAGATAGTTTATCTCCCAATCACTTCATCAATATCTGCTTCAATTACCTTTGGTAAATGAAATAACCAAACAATCATTCCTTTTCTGATATAGCTGTAAAACTAATCTGAAAAGTTTTCAAAATAAATCACTTAAAAATGTAAAGTGTGTACCTTCTAAAAATGAAACCTACATTCATCTCTGAGTTGTGAAGAATTTATATTAAGGTTATAACAACCAACAAGAATGCACTTTTATGTAGAAATCCATGATTAAATCAAGTCTTCCTGACTAATGATTTAAATCATGATTTAAATCAAATCCATGCTGGCGGTCACCCTCTCATATGGGTCTCCCCTGAGACAGCACATCACACTGTTTACTGAAGCCCAAATTGTGATCTTAATCACACAGATGTAAATCTGGGAAATTCCATTGACTCCAGTGGAGTAACTCCTGATTTACACTGGCATAACAGGGCAAAATTTGGTCTTTGGCTATATTTTACTAATAATAGAGGCTTTTTGAACATCAGTCTCAACTCTCAATGGGCTGTTTTTATCATTCCAATGTACAAACAAAAGCAGCAAAAGAACACTCTGGACAGCATGAAACTAACAGGAATCTATAACATAGCAAAGGGGTTCTGTAGCGGGGTGGACACCCTGCTCGGGCCCAGAGGGGTTTAAAACAGCCCTGAGAGAGGACTGTTGCAGAAGAAAGGCAACGGGGCTGATTGGGGAAGCAGCCTCAGCTGGGGGCCACGCCCCAGTCAGGGCCCAGCTGGCTCTAATAAAGGCTGTGAGCCAGAGATCCAGAGAGCACTCTCTCTCTAGCTCTGAGAGGGAGGGACCTGACTGCAGAGACTGGAATAGTTTGGAGCAGGGCTGGGGAAAGGCCAAGGGAGCCAGGGAGCTCTGGCCTAGCAAAGCCCCCGGCTGTAGGCCTGGGAAGGCCTATCAGGTACGGGTGTTGCAGGGGCAGCCACGGGTAGGCAGAGGCAGCAGGTCCAAACCCAGCCTTGCCTGTAATGAGTGGCTCATACTGCAGTCTGCCCTAGGGCGTGGGGGCTAGCTGGTGACTGGTAGGAGCCTATGACTGAGGTGAGGTAGGGATAGTGGGTGGGGGGTTCCTCTGGGAGGGGGAGACCCAGAACTGTGGGGTACTGCCAGGGGGCAGCACCCAGTGAAAGGGGCACCGGGGTCCTGGGAGGGACGCAGGAGCCAGCAGCAAAGCGAGACACTGGCCTGAAGAGGGTGCTCTGGAGGCTGGAACGCTAATTCCCTGAGACAACCAGCAGGAGGTGCTGCCGGTGAGTCTGAGCCCCGTGATAGGTTCTGAAACATCATTGCACCACTAACCCCATTCTGACAACTAAGTCGGTATATGACCTCGGGGGGTAGGGGATGCACAGCATGAGCCCTGCCATCATGGATGTGGGGAGAGGGGGCTGTTGCCCGAGCCCCGCCATCCCAGGTGAGGGTGAAACTTGGGCTTCAGCTTCAGCCCCAGGTTCCAACAAGTCTAATGCTGGACCTGGCGATCCTATTAAAATGGGGTCATGACCTACTCTGCAGTCCACAATATGAGAACCCACACTTCATTAACATGGTTCAGTCATTAAGACCAGGATACAGTCCACCCAACAGAGCAGATGTTGCAGGCCAATTGCTGGATAAAGTGTATGAAAGAGAAATTGAACAGTGTGCAAAAGGTCTAGAGCTTCACAGTCTAGAGAGAACCTCTTCCATTCCTGATCCAGTGCCCTTCCAACAACTCCCTTGCAAAGCTGCATAGGGAACAGCATTCTACTGTCACATAATCCAAACTCCTTCCACAAAACACAACTCCTCAAAAACTAAAAGCTGAAAATCACAGACCACATGCAATATAAACAAAGAATTAAAAGTCCACTGTAGCAGAGGCACAAAGGGGGAGGGGGCAATTCTGCAGCAGCAACAGCTGAGTGGCCCTCTTCCAGCACTGTAAGTGTTAAAATCAAATACTGTAGCCTGGGCAGTGCTGCTGAGAAAGCACCCAGGAGTCTACAGTTGAGCCCTGGAGGGGACAGAGGAAAGAGGCTGCTGGTGGAGTCCTCAGTATCTCTACCAAAGCCCTTCTTCATCCTCCCACATAGCCAGTGCAGCCAATGGTGTTCAGGACTTGATCCAGAGCTGGTGGGCAACTGAATCACAGCAGGGTCACTTTGCTCCTGGCTCATCTAGATGAAATCTCATCATGGCCTACGGAGCACAAGATAAAACCAAAAACACATTTGGGAAGATAGAGCACATACTGCTAATCTGCTGAGCCTGCCCCAGGGAGAAGTGAGGGGTGAAAGGTCAGGTGGATATACACAAGAGCCTGGCGAGATTCCACAGCTAAGTACAGAATTAAACACTGTCCTTAACAGGTAACACAGGCAGGGGATCCATCTTCTTCATTAAACTGATTAATGTACCATTTAAGCCACAGTCCTCTGAGAAAAAGCCCATTTTAAAACAATTTGGTTGCCACTTGGCTGATCTGCAGAGGGATCTGGCTTTGCTCATAGCAGGTGACTCACTCTTCAGGGAAGAATTCGAGGGTGCGGCTGCCAGAAGAGATCTGGCACATGGTATGGCTGCGGCGTTGACTGAACCCAGCTGCTGTTGGAGACTTATAGTGGATGTTCATCGATGGGTAGTTCCTCTTCGCAGGCGGGGGACTGGAGGAAGAGCTGAACAGGCGACTAAAGCTGGGAATGGAGAGAAGCCAACAAATAAGGAATGAGAAGAGCAGAAGGACAATCTGCAACACAGATTCAAGATATGGAAGAAACAAGCACAAGAACAGGAGTCCTGAAAATCCTTCCATGGAATTGCCCAGGTTTGAGTGCAGTGATCCTTAGCACTACAGATGGGTTTGTGTCTGTGTTTGTTTTCACCAGTGGAGGCTACCCTGTTCTGAATCAGTTATATTATGATTACTGTCCCTTGCTGTAAACTGATTGTGAGTACATGTGTGAGAGTCCATTACACCTCTCCAGTCCCAGTTGTAAGTCATCTCCACAGGATTTGTAAAACAAAAGCCATATGTAGTTTAGATTTGATTTCCATTTTACCTGGACCAATGAGGTTTTTGGGGTATAGTGGTTCAGATAACAGCTTACATTTTTGGCTCATCTCTACTTCGATTCTGCTTCTCGTGCTATCAGGCTGGTGCCTAAAATAGTAACAGCAACACTATCCTCTTTTAAGTCTTCACAGACCATCCAGTAACTTACAATTGCCAAATAGTGGACTTCTTCTTCTCCTGGACAGATGGGTGCTCCCGGGAAGCTCTGAGGACAAATGTTTCAGACAACCATTAATTTCAGCATCATACTAAGGAGATGTTTCCCTTTTTACCCAGCTTCAGGGCAGCTGGTTGGCTCCAGGGGCAAAGAGGGGAGGAGGCAGACTTGGAGTCCTCCATTCAAGAATTTCTTCTGGCAACATGATTCAAAGGATGACATGAACAAAAGGAGCTGAGGTACAGCCATCTTGAGTAATGAAAGGAGACTGGAGTAGATTGTGTCTCCATGTGTGTATGATGTGGAAACAAATGCTGTCAATTTAAAGTGGTATCAGTGGTATCAGCTCAAATCACTACCAGGGCCACAGTCAGCCCCTGGTAACTGGGGGCTCAGATATTATTTTTCATTTTTAGCTGCAGTCACAGAGATTCATTAAATTAGGGAAAAAAGAACAGGAGGACTTGTGCACCTTAGAGACTAACAAATTTTTTGAGCATAAGCTTTCGTGGGCTACAGCCCACTTCATTGGATGCATGCAGTGGAAAATACAGTAGGACGATTTTATATACACAGAGAACATGAAACAATGGGTGTTACCATACACACTGTAATGAGAGTGATCAGGTAAGGTGAGCTATTACCAGCAGGAGAGAAAAAAAACCTTTTGTAGTGAAAATCAAGATGGGCCATTTCCAGCAGTTGACAAGAACGTGCGAGGAACAGTGTGTGTGTGTGGGGGGGAATAGTTTTACTTTGTGTAATGTCACATCCACTCCCAGTCTGTATTCAAGCCTTATGTAATGGTGTCCAGTTTGCAAATTAATTCCAATTCAGCAGTCTCTCGTTGAAGTCTGTTTTTGAAGTATTTTTGTTGTAATATTGCGACTTCTACGTCTGTAATCGAGTGACCAGAGAGATTGAAGTGTTCTCCAACTGGTTTTTGAATGTTATAATTCTTGACGTCTGATTTGTGTCTATTTATTCTTTTACGTAGAGACTGTCTGGTTTGGCCAATGTACATGGCAGACGGGCACTGCTGGCACATGATGGCATATATCACATTGGTAGATGCGCAGGTGAACGAGCCTCTGATGGTGTGGCTGATGTGATTAGGCCCTGTGATGGTGTCCCCTGAATAGATATGTGGACACAGATGGCAATGGGCTTTGTTGCAAGGATAGGTTCCTGGGTTAGTGTTTTTGTTGTGTGGTGTGTGGTTGCTGGTGAGTAAGCAACCACACACCACAGGTTGGGGGGCTGTCTACAAGCAGGTTGGGGGGCTGTCTACAAGCAAGGACTGGCCTGTCTCCCAGGATCTGTGAGAGTGATGGGTCATCCTTCAGGATAAGTTGTAGATCCTTGATGATGAGCTGGAGAGGTTTTAGTTGGGGGCTGAAGGTGATGGCTAGTGGCGTTCTGTTGGGCTTGTCCCATAGTAGGTGACTTCTGGGTACTCTTCTGGCTCTGTTAGTCTGTTTCTTCACTTCAGCAGGTGGGTACTGTATTTGTAAGAACGCTTGATAGAGATCTTGTAGGTGTTTGTCTCTGTCTGAGGGGTTGGTGCAAATGCGGTTGTATCGTAGAGCTTGGCTGTAGACAATGGATCGTGTGGTGTGGTCTGGATGAAAACTGGAGGCATGTAGACAGAGACAAACACCTACAAGATCTCTATCAAGCATTCTTACAACTACAATACCCACCTGCTGAAGTGAAGAAACAGATTGACAGAGCCAGAAGAGTACCCAGAAGTCACCTACTATGGGACAAGCCCAACAAAGAAAGTAAAAGAACGCCACTAGCCGTCACCTTCAGCCCCCAACTAAAACCTCTCCAGTGCATCATCAAGGATCTACAACCTATCCTGAGGGACGACCCATCACTCTCACCGATATTGGGAGACAGGCCAGTCCTTGCTTACAGACAGCCCCCTAACCTGAAGCAAATACTCACCAGCAACCACACACCACACAACAAAAACACTAACCCAGGAACCCATCCTTGCAACAAAGCTTGTTGCCAACTGTGTCCACATATCTATTCAGGGGACACCATCACAGGGCCTAATCACATCAGCCACTATCAGAGGCTCGTTCACCTGCGCATCTACCAATGTGATATATGCCATCATGTGCCAGCAATGCCCCTCTGTCATGTACATTGGCCAAACCGGACAGTCTCTACATAAAAGAATAAATGGACACAAATCAGACATCAAGAATTATAAAATTCAAAAACCAGTTGGAGAACACTTCAATCTCTCTGGTCACTCGATTACAGACCTAAAAGTCGCAATATTACAACAAAATAACTTCAAAAACAGACTCCCACGAGAGACTGCTGAATTGGAATTAATTTGCAAACTGGACACCATTACATTAGGCTTGAATAAAGACTGGGAGTGGATGTGTCATTACACAAAGTAAAATTATTTCCCCATGTTTATCCCCCCCCCCGCCCCACTGTTCCTCACACGTTCTTGTCAACTGCTGGGAATGGCCCATCTTGATTATCACTACAAAAGGCTTTATTTCTCTCCTGCTGGTAATAGCTCACCTTAACTGATCACTCTCGTTATAGTGTGTATGGTAACACCCACTGTTTCATGTTCCCTGTGTATATAAAATAGTTCTACTGTATTTTCCACTGCATGCATCCGATGAAGTCGGCTGTAGCCCACAAAAGCTTATGCTCAAATAAATCTGTTAGTCTCTAAGATGCCACAAGTACTCCTGTTCTTTTTGTGGATAGAGACTAACACGGCTGCTACTCTGAAACCATTAGGGGCCATCTTTACTCCTCATTTCCCATGTTATAAGGCACATACAGGGAACTCTGCAAGATTCACCTTAGCCAGCAGGACCAATCTTAAACAAAACCACTCAGGGCCTCCATGTATCTTTGACAACTCATACACTCATTCTCAGCCCCAGCCCCAGCTACAGGAACCAAAAGAGCAGGTTTTAAGCATCAGAGACCTCACTATGTTCTGAGAACCTTCAGCAATTCACAACCTAATTTCTTTATTTGGGCCCCACAAATTGTAAGGTCCGACCTATAAGCCAAATATGTGACCAGATTGTGCCCCAACCCTCTTGTACAGGAACTCCCAGCCTCACCTGATCATCTCTGTCCATCTGACTGCTTCCTGTAGCTCCATTAGCCTCTCTTTGTACTGGTTGCGCTCCATCAGGACACGGGCCATCTCTACACGGGTAAAGCGGCGGCGCTGGGCTATGGGAATGTTGTCCTGCAGGGGGGAGGAGCACTGCTTCAGCCAACAAGAAATGGAAGGGGGTTGAGGTTAGTAAAGAGGAAGTTAGGAGATGAAAGACATAATTGTCGGCTGTCTGCCTATCTTGTTTAATGTTTCCCCTCCCACTTGAGGCTCTAACTGTAGCCAAATGGCTCCAGCAGCAGTTTGGGGACAAAAAGCAGGGAGCACCATGTAACAGCATTTGTTCATAATGGAGGGGGAAGAGATGGGAGGCATCCTGCTCATTTTCACTAAGAAGAGAAAATGGTGGGGTAGGGGGAACTGCTGCTACAGATCACCAAGGAAAACGCTTTCCCTGGTCACCTGGCATGACTGCACTCACCTGCTCTCTCTCTGAGTCTGGCTGATTCTCTGGGGAGGATGCCAAGGAGGCACTTCCTCCCACTAACCACTGTGCAGCATGGGGAAAAGGACATGGTCAAAATTCCCATGTGCAGTAATTCCCCAGCTAACCAGTGCTAAAGGCTAAAGGTTAGGATGGGGCACAACAAGCATTTTGGGTTAGAAGGTATACTCAGCTACCAGGACCAGGAAGGAAAAGCCATTTGTAAGGGGAGGACAGAATGTTGCTCATGATTCACTAGACACAGACCTGGGAGAGACATGGGCACATAGTCTCTGCACTCAAAGAGCTCCCTAGCACTAGGCTTTTACAGACTGAAATAAACTAAGTGGTTCAACCCTCAAAATCTAAAATTCCAATGTTCTTAGTGGTTACCTGTGAAGTTAGAAAAATTAGTCACTGGAAATGCAAGGCGCATGCAATTATGACATTTGAAAAACAAAAGAATTTCTGTATGGCTCAGCAGAATTTCCTGCCATATGGAGATTGTTCAGGTAAGATGTTCAGCAAGTCCCAAGCGCAGGGCTCAAGCTGGTTAGTTCCTCTCTGCCAACTCCCAATAAGAAAAGGTTACTGACTGTAACTGGTTCTTCAAGATGTGATGCAGACGTGTATTCCTCTTACACCCAGCACACCAAAGCCAGAGCCTTTTGCCTAGTAGTACCCGTAGAGGAGTGGCACTCACGGCTGTGACTCCTGCCCTGGCTATATGAGGCATTACTGCCCTGACCTCCCTTAATTCCTTCACACTGAAATCCCAGGAGAGGAGACTCCAATGCAGAGGGGACGGAGGATGAGTCATGGAATTCGTGTCTGCATCACACCTTGAAGCAGCACAATTACAGTAAGTAACCATTTTTTCTTCGACTAGATGCAGACATGTATTCTGCTTAGGGTGACTCACAAGCAGTACCCCAATCTGGAGCCGGGCTCCGAGTCTACTGAAATAAAGATCACAGGATCACTCTTCTGAGGCCTGTGCTTGCTCTGAAAGAAGAAGAGGAAATAGCACAGTGGTTCATAAATGCATGTACGGATGACCATGTGGTGGCCCTGCAAATGTCCAGTATGGAAATGTCACTGGGGAACACTATTGATGTTGCCTGTGCTCTCCTGGATGAGCCATATCCGCTGAGGAGGTGCAGCTGAAGTTCTCTCACACGCAGCCCTGATACAGGATTTTATTCATCTAGAGATGGTCTTTGCAGAGACTGCTTGCCCCTTCTTGAGGTCTGCATATGACACAAGCAGGCGAGGCGAAACACAACACTGTTTAGTTCTGTCTAGATAAAAGGCTAGACATTTCCATATTCTGGAGGTCAGGCACACTACCTGATTCAGATGAAACAGAGACCACCTTGGATAAAAACTTTGGCTGTGGTCACAGCGTTACCTTATCCTTGGAGGATGAAGTGTTGCCATGGCATTGGAAAAAACTGACTTCCCTTGAATCGGGGGATGGAACGTTGATATTGCTGCCAAGTGCACTCTCAGTGAACTGAGGGCAGGCCCAATTTCTGCAAAGGTAACAGGTACTCCAAAATGTCCTGGATGGAAGTCTCCGCCAGATGGGTCCCGTAAGCCAAGGACCCCACCAAGAACCACTTCCATTTAGCTAAGTAGGTCGTCCTACTGGAGATTTCCTACTGTTGAGTAGGACTTGTTGGACAGCATCCAAGCACTGTTTTTCCTCTTAATTTAGCCATGACGTGCAGGGAGCTGATCGCAGGATGGAGGGTGCGGCTGTGTTTCTGAGCAAGCCGGTCGGGATGGAGAGGAAGGTGGTATGGGAGGTTGAATTGACAGAGCAAGGAGATCTGAGAACCAGCACTGCCTCAGCCATGCTGGAGCAACGAGGATGAGCTTGGCCCAAATTGCTTTGAGCTTGAGGATGACCTGAGGAATAACCGGAATAGGTGGAAAGCATACAGAAGAGTCAATCACCAGCTGCAGTGGAAAATGTTGGAAGGAGCCTGGGTGGAGGCCCCGTCGAGAGCAGAATAGCCAACACTTCCTGTTTTTCCTCGTCAAAAAATGGTTGATCCTGGGGATACCCCATGTTGCAAAGACAGCCCAGAGACTACTCTCCTTCAGAGACCACTCATAGCTCAGGGAGAAAACCCTGCTGAGATGGTCCATTAAGACGATTATGCTCCCCTGGCAAATGGGTTGCTACTGGAGTGATGTCTCCTTCAAGGCAAAATTGCCACAGGTTGATCGCCTCCAGGCAGAGTAACCTGGAATATGCCCCCCACCCTCGCTTGTTCACATAGTACATTGCGGTGGTATTGTCAGGGAGTATGTGAACCAGTGTGTGTCTGATGTGATCTCAGAAGGTACAATATGCATTGTGGATGGCCCAAAGTTCCAACACATTGATATGGAGTGAGGTTTCCTGTTCCAACCACAGGCCCTGCACCCTCAATGAGTCCAGATATGTCCCCCAACCCAGAAGGGAGGTGTCAGTAACAACAGACTTGGTCGGGGAGGGCCTCATGAAGGGGACTTCTTGGAACACGTTGCAAGTGTACTTCCACCAGTGCAAGAAATCCAGGACTGCTGGAGGAAGGTGAAGCAACCTGTCTAGAGAATGTAAGGCAGGACAGTAGACCATCCTGAGCAACATCTGAAGAAGGCAAAGGCACAACCTGGTGAACTGGACCACTTGCATGCAAGCGGACATATGGCCCAATAGGCTCAGACATACGTGGACTATTATGGAAGGCTGATATTGCACACTGAGGCAGAGCCGTTGAATTGCCTCGGTTGGCAAGAACGCCCTCATCCTCATGGAATCTAACAGGGCCCCGATGAACTCGATTTTTTGAGTGGGAGCCAAGGTTGACTTTGCAGTGTTTTAAAATGAGTCCCAGATGGTTGAGCAAACCCAACGTGGTGTCAATGTGGGCAAGAACCTCCTCTCTGGAGCTTCCCTTCAGCAACCAGTCATCAAGGTATGGTAACTCCCTTCCTCCTGAGATATGCCATGACCAACACCATGCATTTGGTAAAGACTCAGGGGCCAGAAGAGAGCCTGAATGGGAGAACCGTATAGTGAAAGTGGCATTTTTCTATCACAAAACGCAGAAACTTCCTGTGGTTCAGTAGAATTCCCACATGAAAGTAAGTGCCCTGAAGGTCCAGAGCAGTGAACCAGTTATTCTGAGACCATGCAGGAGAATAGCCAATAGAATGACCCTGCATCATCACGTACTTGATGAATTTGTTGAGGCCACAAAGGTTGAGATCCTGCCCTTGAATTTCAGTATCAGGAAGTACTGGAAGTAAAAACTGTGCCCCCGGTGTTCCGGAAGAACCTCCTCCACCACTCCCATCTTCAACAGAGAGCTGACCTGTTTGATGAGGAGGTGAGAGAGGTCCCTGCAGAGGACAGAAGGGATGTGGGAAGGGGGCATGGAGGTGAACTGGATTGCATGGTCTGATCTGATATTGTCTAGGACCCAGCTGCTGGAGGTAATCAAGTCCTAAGCATTGTAAAAGGGGATGGAAAGGGTGGGGTAGTGACTGGACCAATGCTCTGGACTACAGATTCAAAAGCCTGCACTGAGGGAGGACATGTGGACTGTCTGAAGCCTGAGCCCAACTGCTTCCTCTTGTGGGCTCTATCCCTCTTTCTAGGGTAGTCCTGCTGTTTCAGAGGGAAAGGAGTGCTGTGGACAATACTGTTGCTGCTGCTGCACCCCATAGTGGCATCTTTGTGCAGACAGCATGTACACTCCCAAGGACCTCAAAGCAGCCATGGAATCCTTGAAGGAGTGCAAAGTGTCATCCGTCTTGTCCAAGAACAAGATGTGGCGGTCAAAGGGTAAGTCCTCGATGGCTTGCTGGATGTCCAGAGTGGTCCCAGAGTTTTGCAGCCAGGAAGTCTTCTTTCATAGTTACTGCCGAGGCCATGACTCTGGCCGAGGTGTCTGCCCCATCAAGGGCAGACTGAAGGGACATTCTGGCCACCAAACAGCCTTCTGCAATGAATGCCCGGAACTTCTCACATGAGGCCTCAGGCAACTAGTCCTCGAATTTAGCCACGGCTGACCAATTGACAAAATCAGACTTGCCCAGCAAAACCTGTTGATTGGCGATCCTCACGTGTAGGAACAACAAGGTACGGATCTTCCTGCCCAGAAAATCCACAGCTTGGAGTCTCTGTCCTTGGGGGTAAACTTGAATCTACCCTGCTGGGTCCTGTTGTTTACCACCATTACGACCAGGGAATTTGGGTCTGTGTGGCAATAAAACTCCTCAAATCCCTGCATGGGAACCAAGTAGTGCTTTTCCATGCACTTAGCCACCAGCAGCACCGATGCCGGTATACTCCACAGGACTCTCCTCAGCTCAAGGAGCACATCATTGATCGGGAGTGCCACTCTCCTGGGGATGGCAGGCTTAAAATGTCCACCAGTTTGTGTGTGTTCTCTTGGAGAAACTCCACCTGCATGCCCAGGGATGTGGCTACACAGAGTAAAAGGTCCTGGTACACCTTCCAGTCCTCCAGAATAGAAGGGGAGGATGAACCCGGCAGCACAACAACATCTGGCAATGAGGACAAAGGTCTCAGCTGAGCCAGAACCGGCTCTTGCTTCCAGGAAGATGTACCCGGAATGGAGGTCTCTGGTAGCTCCGCAGGGAGGAAGACCACTGCTGCCTGGGCCTGTGGCTCATCCAAAGCCACCACCATCAACGTGGCAGGTGACTTTGGCTTTGAACATGACAAAGAGTAGGATCTCCATGAATGAGGAGTGTCCCACTGAGTCCAAGGCCACTGATATGGATAGGGCATTGGAAGCCAGTAGGAGCCAGGTGAGGGACCTCCATCCCAGCCACAGGACACATGCCAATCCTGGAAGCCATACTGGTCCACTGGTGGCCCCTGGAATTCATTGAGTGATGCAAAGCAGGAGGATGACGACTCCGACTCTGAATCAGAGCCTAGGATCTCAGCGACATGGGCGGAGTGATGCTCAACGAAGCCAATAGGCAGTCCAATTCATCCATTGCCCAAAACAAGGCGGGAATCAACACCTCTGATGAAAGCAGTACTGTTAATATGCAACATGCCGGTGCCACAGGCACTGTTGGTCCCAGCACAAACAGCAGTATCGGAGTGCTCGAATGTCGAAGGCAGTGAGAGGTGCTATGGGAGCACTTGCAGCATCAAGTGCAGTGGGGCTGAAGAGGGTCCCGGTGCTGACATCCCCTGCACTGACTCCGGTACCAGCTCCACACCCATTATGGGGAGGGGAGCATCTAGGTATGGTCCCAAGGGGCACGAAGGTTCGGCGGCATACTCCACTAGAGGGGCTGCTAAAGGAGGGAACCTCAAAGTCCTGGACCAACAGTGAGGACAAAATGGAAAGGCAGAGCAGATCTGATGCAGCCTGATTCATTGACACAGTGGCTAATCGGTACCGACATCGACTTCATTGGCACCAGACTAAACAGACACCCAGAGGTTGGAACCAGAGTCAATGGTATCAGGTTTCTGCCCTTCCCAATTGGAACCAGGGAAGGGTCAGAGGTACCCCCACCATCCCATGCGCCAGAGCCAGTATACACTTTCCCTGGGGCAGAGGAGTTGCCCCAAGACCTGGAGCAGTTCTGATTGGTCTTATGAGACCTCTTCCTTAGCACTGATCACAGAGAATCACAAAATCATAGAATATTAGGGTTGGAAGGGACCTCAGGAGGTCATCTAGTCCAATCCCCTGCTCAAAGCAGGACCAACACCAACTAAATCATCCCAGCCAAGGCTTTGTCAAGCCAGGCCTTAAAAACCTCTAAGGATGGAGATTCCACCACCTCCCTAGGTAACCCATTCCAGTGCTTCACCACCCTCCTAGTGAAATAGTGTTTCCTAATATCCAACCTTGACCTCCCGCACTGCAACTTGAGACCATTGCTTCTTGTTCTGTCATCTGCCAACACTGAAAACAGCCTAGCTCCATCCTCTTTGGAACCCCTCTTCAGGTAACTGAAAGCTGCTATCGAATGCTCCCTCTCTCCTCTCTTCTGCAGACTATATAAGCCCAGTTCCCTCAGCCTATCCTCATAAGTCATTTTCATTGCCCTCCACTGGACTCTCTACAATTTGTCCACATCCCTTCTTTAGTGGGCGAGGGGAAACCAAAACTGGACGCAATACTCCAGGTGTGGCCTCATCAGTGCCAAATAGAGGGGAATAATCACTTCCCTCGATCAGCTGGCAATGCTCCTACTAATACAGCCCAATATGCCATTGGCCTTCTTGGCAACAAGAGCACACTGCTGACTCATATCCAGCTTCTTGTCCACTGTAATCCACAGGTCTTTTTCTGCAGAACTGCTGCTTAGCCAGTCAGTCCCCAGCCTGTGGCGGTGCATGGGATTCTTTCTTCCTAAATGCAGAACTCTGCACTTCTCTTTGTTGGACCTCATCAGATTTCTTTTGGCC
Source organism: Lepidochelys olivacea (assembly GCF_965140295.1). Taxonomy (NCBI): domain Eukaryota; kingdom Metazoa; phylum Chordata; order Testudines; family Cheloniidae; genus Lepidochelys; species Lepidochelys olivacea. Next base: position 38,904,781 of record NC_140420.1, on the reverse strand, counting down.
CAGTCCTCTAATTTGTCTAGGTCACTCTGGACCCTATCCCTACCCTCCAGCGTATCTACCTCTCCCCCCAGCTTAGTGTCATCTGCGAACTTGCTGAGGGTGCAATCCATCCCATCATCCAGCTTATTAATAAAGATGTTGAACAAAACGGCCCCAGGACCCACCCCTGGGGCACTCCACTTGATACCGGCTGCCGACTAGACATCAAGCCATTGATTGCTACCCATTGAGCCCGACAATCTAGTCAGCTTTCTAACCACCTTATCGTCCATTCATCCAATCTATACTTTTTTTAACTTGCTGGCAAGACTACCGTATCAAAAGCTTTGCTGAAGTCAAGTTATATTGCATCCCCATATCCACAGAGCCAGTTATCTCATCATAGTAAGCAATCAGGTTGGTCAGCCATGACTTGCCCTTGATGAATCCATGTTGACCGTTGCTGATCACTTTCCTCTCCTTCAAGTGCTTCAAAATGGATTCCTTGAGGACCTGCTCCATGATTTTTCCAGGGACTGAGGTGAGGCTGTAGTTCCCTGCCTTCTCCTTCTTCCCTTTTTTAAAGATGGGCACTATGTTTGCCTTTTTCCAGTCATCCAGGACCTCCCCTGATCGCCACAAGTTTTCAAAGATACTGGCCAATGGCTCTGCAATCACATCAGCTAAGTCCCTCAGCACCCTTGGATGCATTAGAACTGGACCCATGGACTTGTGCATGTCCAGCTTTTCTAAATAGTCCTTAGCCTGTTCTTTCACTACTGAGGGCTGCTCACCTACTCCCCATGCTGTGTTGCCCAGTGCAGTAGTCTGGGAGCTGCCCTTGCCTGTGAAGACCGAGGCAAAAAAAGCACTGACTGCTTCAGCTTTTTCCACATCGTCTCATTAGGTTACCTCCCTCATTCAGTGAGGGTCCCACACTTTCCCTGACCTTCTTCTTGTTGCTAACATACCTGTAGAAACCCTTCTTGTTACCCTTCACATCCCTTGCTGGCTGCAACTCCAATCGTGCATTGGCCTTCCTGATTACACCCATGCATGCTCGAGCAGTATTTTTATACGCCTCCCTAGTCATCTGTCCAAATTTCCACTTCTTGTAAGCTTCCTTTTTGAGTTTAAGCTCCTCCAAAATTTCACTGTTAAGCCAAGCTGGTTGCCTGCCATATTTGCTATTCTTTCTGCACTTCGGGATGGTTTGTTCCTGCACCCTCAATAAGGCTTCTTTTAAATACAGCCAGCTCTCCTGGACTCCTTGCCCCTTCATATTAGCTTCCAAGGAGATCCTGCCCATTAGTTCCCTGAGGGAGTCAAAGTCTGCTTTTCTGAAGTCCAGGGTCCGTATTTTGCTACTCTCTTTTCTTCCTTTTGTCAGGATGCTGAACTCAACTGTGACAAAGTTCCTCCTCTGCCTTGGTGGGTCCTGCGCTTATTGGCGGATTTGCTCGCCTCAGAGATTTACAGCAGCCCTCAGTTTGGCCACTTTTGCTAGTGGCTCAAACCTGCCATTCATTCAGCTAATCTCATCACTGGCCAGCGTGGGCAAAGGGAGGAGAACAATCCCCGCAGTCTCTGCTGACCCAGCTAGTGGGTTGGTGGGGATAGGCCAGGGACCTTCCCTCTAGTGGGACCCACAGTCCAGGTCACCTCCTCTTGTCTCAAATAGGGAGTTGAGAGGGATGGGGGGAACCTGGCTCGCCCTTTACTCTGGGTTCCAGCCCAGGGCCCTGTGGATCATAGCTGTCTACAGTGTTTCGTGTAACACTTGTGTGACAGCTACAACTCCCTGAGCTACTTCCCCATGGCCTCCTCCCAATACCTTCTTTATCCACACCACAGGACCTTCCTCCTGATGTCTGGTAACGCTTGTATTTCGCAGTCCTCCAGCAGTATGCCTACGCACCTCTCAGCTTCTTGCGCCTCTTGCTCCCAGCTCCTCACATACACTTCACTAACTGAAGTGAGGTCCTTTTTAAACCAGGTGCCCTGATTAGCCTGCCTGTCCAAATTGATTCTGGTAGCTTCTTAATTGTCTCCAGGTGTCTTAATTATCCTGCCTTAATTGGTTCCAGCAACTTCCTGATTGTTCTGGAACAGCCCATTATTTTACTCAGGAAAAAGGGACCTGCTTAATCTGGGGCTAATATATGTAACTTCTATCACTCTCCTATAGCCATCTGGCCTGACCCTGTCACACAACAATCTCATGGTCACTGCTGCCTAGGTTGCCACCCTCTCCTACTTCCCCTACCAATTCTTCCCTGTTTATAAGCAGCAGGTCAGGAGGAGCATGGCCCCTAGTCAGTTCCTCCAGCACTTGTACCAGGAAGTCGTCCCCAACACTCTCCAAAAACTTTCTGAATTGTCTGCTGTATTGTATTGCTCTCCCAGCAGATGTCAGGGTGATTGAAGTCCCCCATTAGAACCAGGGCCTGTGATCTGGAGACTTCAGTTAGTTGTCCGAAGAAAGCCTCATCTACCTCATCCTTCTGATCCAGTGGTCTATAGCACATGCCCACCACGACATCGTCCTTGTTGCTCTCGCCTCTAAACTTAACCCAAAGACTCTCAACAGGCTTTTCTCCAGTTTCAAATTGGAGCTCTGAGCAATCATATTGCTCTCTTACATACAATGCATCTCCTCCACCTTTCCTCCCATACCGGTCCTTCCTGAACAGTTTATACCCACCCATTACAGTACTCCAGTCATGTGAACTGCCCCACAAAGTCTCTGTTATTCCAGTCACATCATAGTTCCTTGATTGTGCCAAGACTTTCAATTCTTTCTGCTTCATCCCGGGCTTCTTGCATTTGTGTACATGCACCTAAGAAAACTAGCCAATTGCCCTACTTTCTCAGTATGAATCAGGAGGCTTCCCGTCCTGTACCCTCCTCCTTGTGTTTCCTCCTGGTATCCCACTCCCCCACTACCTCTGGGCTTAGGTCACCATCCCCCGGCAAACCTAGTTTAAAGCCCTTCTCACTAGGTTTGCAAACCTGCCTGCGAAGATGCTCTTCCCTCTCTTCGTTAGGTGGATCCCATCTCTTCCTAGCAATCCTTCTTCCTGGAACAACATCCCATGGTCGAAAAATCCAAAGCCCTCTCTCCAACACCACCTGCTTAACCACGCATTCACCTCCACAATTTGACAGTCCCTACCTGGGCCTTTTCCTTCAACAGGGAGGACAGATGAGAACACTACTTCCTTTATCCTTCTTCCCAGAGCCACGCAGTATGCAGTGATCCGCTCAAGATCATTCTTGGCAGTACCACTGGTGCCCACATGGAGAAGTAGGAAGGGGTAGCGGTCCAAGGTCTTGATCAGTATCGGCAAACACTCCGTCACATCCTGGATTCTCCTCCACCTCTTGGGACAGTTCCTCCATCTCTTGGGAGAGGCAGCAGCATGCTCCAAGCCCGAGGGTAATCTTCAGTCCAAGGAGGCCTTGGTACCAGATCAGGCTGCATAGTCTATTCAAGCAGGAGCTGCTTGAGGCAAAGGTCCTGCACCACCTGAATCCAGTTCTTGAATGATTTACAAATCAAACAACTCTCTTTAAGGTGGGGCTTGCTGAGACAAAGCGGGCACCGCATGAAGTCGCTGTTGGAAATCGCCCCTCCACACGAAGAGCAATGTTTAAACCACAGTGAGCGCATTACCAGGGGACACTATCTACTGACTATTAACTACCACTAACTATATACAATCAACTAGGCTAAGATTAAATGCAAGGGTGGGAGTCTACAACCACACAGAGCTCTGAGTTCAGACACAGGAGATGAGAAGGAACTGAAGGGGGTCAGGGCAGCGCTGCCTCATATAGCCAGGAGAGGTACCATGAGTACTCTCAGGGTATTGCTAGGCAAAGGTCTCCAGCTCCAGCTTCAGCTTGCTGGGCGCACATATCTAAATGGAATACACATCTGCATCTACTCAAAGAAGAATCTCAATGTCCGCATTTATAAAATGGCCAAAGCCCCCGCCCGGTCCCTGCCAACAACCTTCTGTCTGATTCCCTGAGGAGGATAACGTAAGTATGCCTTCTTTTAGTAGAGGCGAGTATGGCTGTTGTGGGCTGGTGGATCTACATATGGACCAGAAAAGGGAAAAAGACCTTACATGCTACACTCCCCTCAGGGGAAGGGAAATGAGAGCAATGCATGATAAGCAGCAAAGACCCCCCCCCCCCGACAGCTGGGGAAAAAGGCTGCCTACAGGAAACCTTAAATATACCAGGAAGCAGCACTGGGTTTTGTCTATAATTGTTAATATCCCCATTTCAGCCCAAAAGGCTGATGTAGCTCTTTTGGATGGTGCAACACTACACCAAAATGGTCTAGTGGAAACTAGCCAGCTAAAGCCCTGCCTTCTTCTCTTTGAAATTAACTCATCTGAGTGGCAGACAGAGGAAGTATGTAAGTGAAGAGTAAATTACTCTTAAAAATCTAGTGGGAGTTGCATTTTTATTTATATTTATTTAAAAACACAGGTCTATTGGCACAGCTCTGCTCAAAAAAGAACCCTTCATCCAGCATTCACAGGAGTGATTTGCAAACCTGCCACAAACTCAAAGCTTTCAATAGGCCAAATTCATCTCTGGTATAACTCCAGTTAAATCAATAGAATTACACTAGTGATTAATTTGGCCCAATACTTTTCAGCCAATAAGAACAGAACGTCTTTTCTGTGTGCTAGTGTGGAGAGAGTAGGTGGATCAGATTTCCGGTGACATAAGAGGTGACATTTCCAGGTGGTATTTCTATCATTCCTTGGTTTGTCTGGTTTTTGGCTACAGCTGGACTAGGTTGAAAAACTGGAAATTCTTAACCTTAGCAAAAAACACCCAAAGAAATGACCAAGAACCATCAGACTCGCCAGAACGGAGTAGATCACTGGTCCCCCTCCTCTGGCATCCTGCATCTGGCAGTGGCCAATGCTAGATAGTTCAAAAACGTTATGAAAAAACAGAGTGTAAAAAAAATTTCTGTCTCAAAATTGGGAGAATGTAAAGCCATTAAGTTAAAATGTTCATTGCTATGGAACTGGCTAGAGTTTTCAGATCAGTGCAAGACACACTGCATAAAATCCTTTCATGCTACAACATAGCTAACATAATCAAACAAGCTCATCTGTGTAAGCAATATCATAATGAACTCTAGCACAGATTGTCCAGTTAAACTGACTGCAATTTGAATAAAGAGGAAAATTAGATGCTACGGGAGGAACACATTGAAGAGGACAATATTCTAGCAATGCTGAACAGAGTACTGATATACTCTGAAACTACCTCTTTGAACAGCAGGCACCCTGAGGACATGATGTGCTTAGTCACTGAGAAGTGATGCTCCCTGCCAGCCTATGATTTGACATAAACAGGCATATATAGAGGAAATCACATGCTGGAGCCCGACTGCTGGCAATGTTCAGCAGTAAGAACCTAGGGTTGGCCAGCTTTGCCCTCACCATCAACAAGGGCAGAGCGATCTGTATCTCAGCGACTTTGAGCTACAATTCAGATAACAAAGTAATACAGAACAAGAATATTAACCCCTTCCCCCACAGGCATTTTAATAATGTAATATACCAATTCTGTACAGAGATAGCTGCTTACATCCTCCACCTCTTCTTTGGGTTCTCGTCGGGCAATGATCACTTCAGATTTCACTCTAGAAAACAAGAAGAAATCAAACAAACCAGAAAGTAATATGTCGGCAGCTGTTGCTGGACAGATTCTAAGTCACCCTTTGGAGCACTATACATAAAAGAGTATGAAAGTATAGAATATATTTACCAAGCCTCTTTCCCACTGTGACCTGTACAAACAAGCCACCATGGGCCTGATTCTGACCGTCTTACTCATGCTAAGTAGTACCTTACTCTGTGAACAGTTCCACTGAAATCAATGGGTCTACTTGTGGAGCAAGGACCTATTGACTTCTGCAGGATCCATCCCTGCTTTCTCCTAAGATATGTCTAAGTTATGACCAGGAGTGTCATGTATGAAACTGGGCATTACTCCAATGCATTTTGTGAACAACTCACACGAAGCGTAATATACTTACCTCATATTTAAAAAGAAACATTCCGCTGCTGGGTTTGCAACCCCAATACTGAAGTGCTGTGCCAAAGTGAAACTGACCAAAAGAAGTATGAAACTAACTAATCCAATGTCATTGCACAAGCCAATAGACATGAAAAAAAAGCAAAAATCCAGTATAAATAGCAAAGAATATGTCAGATTTTTTTTAAAGAACTGAAGTTTTCGTAACCTAAAGGATTCCTAGTAAGACATGGAAACAAATTTATTTAACCTGACAGTGTCCCTTTAAAACAACGTACACTCCACAAGATATAAGCATAAGCAAGTCTACATTCTGTATTTGGTAACCAATTCCCATGAGAGAAAAGCAATGAGGTCTGCAGTATGCCCTGAGAAATCACAATACAATTGGGATTTACCTAATCAGCCACTGTGCAACCATTAAATAGGAAAAACAGCCCCAGCGTTTTTTGTTAAAGAAAGCTTCCCTCTTGCAATCCAGCTGAGTGGCGAACAGCACAGAGGCTAACAGAGGGAGTTTGCCTGGGATCTGTCTGAGAAGAGATACGCTAAGGGCTGCATTAGGGAGGCTCTGTTGGTGGGTATCTGAGTGTCTGTTGTGGGGACAGTTTGACTGTGTACTTGATTGGTTGGTTGAAAAGTGTGAATTGGGAGTGCTTTGTTCCAGGTGAGCCTTGAGTAGGCCTGACTGTTATAAAAAGCCAGTCAGCTGCGAACAGCAGAGAGGCTAACAGAGGGAGACTGCCTGGGGAGAGCCCACTGAGGCTTACATGTTGCCGGCTTCTCTGACTAGCTACTACAGCTCCTAAGGAAGCTCGTAGAAGGAAGGTAATATGGATGGGGAGTGTTCAGCTGTTGTGACCTGCAGTGGATGTGCCATGTTTGTTTTTCTTCCACAGGACAGAAGCGACTTTGTCTGTACAAAGTGCAAGCTAGTCTCTATATTGGAAGAGAAGGTTCAAGGTCTGGAGAAACAAGTATCGACCCTGCGTTGCATAAGAGAAACTGAAGATTTCCTGGACAGATGTCAGGATATGCTTCTACGGGCACAACGTTCTGAAGATTCAGAGCAGGCTGCGCAGGGGGGAAAGGAGGACGGTGAAGAAATTTGGCAGCATGTGACCTCCAGAAGAAGAAAAGGGAGCGTCCATGTACCAGCAACGCAGATACAGGTAAGCAACCGTTTCCGTGTTCTCTCCACAGGTACTAATGCGGAGAGTGGACTAGATGAAACATCTGAGGGAAGGGAACAGAAGGAGACTCCGTGGATTGGAAGGCATGAAATGCACAGTCCTAGGGATGGGGGTTCTACGACCACCACTCCCAAGAGGAGGTGGTGGTGGTTGGGGACTCTCTCCTCACGGGGGCTGAGTCATCTATCTGCCGCCCCGACCGGGAAAACCGAGAAGTCTGGTGCTTGCCAGGAGCTAGGATTCACGATGTGACGGAGAGACTGCCGAGACTTATCAAGCCCTCGGATCGCTACCCCTTCCTGCTTCTCCGCGTGGGCACCCATGATACTGCTGAGAATGACCTTGAGCGGACCACTGCAGACTACGTGGCTCTGGGAAGAAGGATAAAGGAGTTTGAGGCGCAAGTGGTGTTCTCATCCATCCTCCACGTGGAAGGAAAAGGCCTGGGTAGAGACCGTCGAATCGTGGAAGTCATTGAATGGCTATGCAGGTGGTGTCGGAGAGAAGGCTTTGGATTCTTTGACCATGGGATGGTGTTCCAAAAAGGAGGAGTGCTAGGCAGAGACGGGCTCCACCTAACGAAGAGAGGGAAGGGCATCTTCGCAAGCAGGCTGGCTAATCTAGTGAGGAGGCCTTTAATCTAGGTTCATCAGGGGAAGGAGACCAAAGCCCTGAGGTAAGTGGGATACCAGGAGGAAGCAGGAACAGGAGAGCACGAAAGGGAGGGTTCCTGCCTCATACTAAGAAAGGAGGACGATAAGTCAGTTATCTCAAGTGCCTGTACACAAATGGGAAACAAGCAGGGAGAACTGGAAGTCCTGGCACAGTCAAGGAATTATGATGTGATTGGAATAACAGAGACTTGGTGGGATAACTCACATGACTGGAGTACTGTCATGGATGGATATAAACTGTTCAGGAAGGACAGGCAGGGCAGAAAAGGGGGGGGAGTTGCACTGGATGTTAGAGAGCAGTACGACTGCTCAGAGCTCCGGTATGGAACTGCAGAAAAACCTGAGTGTCTCTGGATTAAGGTTAGAAGCGTGAGCAACAAGGGTGCTGTCGTGGTGGGAGTCTGCTACAGACCACTGGACCAGGGGGATGAGGTGGACAAGGCTTTCTTCCGGCAACTAATGGAAGTTACTAGATCGCAGGCCCTGGTTCTTATGGGAGGCTTCAATCACCCTGATATCTGCTGGGAGAGCAATACAGTGGTGCACAAACAATCCAGGAAAATTTTGGAAAGTGTAGGGGACAATTTCCTGGTGCAAGTGCTGGAGGAACCAACTAGGGGCAGAGCTCTTCTTGACCTGATGCTCACTAACCAGGAAGAATTAGTAGGGGAAGCAAAAGTGGATGGGAACTTGGGAGGCAGTGACCATGAGATGGTCGAGTTCAGGATCCTGACACAGGGAAGAAAGGAGAGCAGCAGAATATTTCCCCTCCTACTGTTCTTGTAAAGTGCTGGAAATGGCCCACCTTGATTATCACTACAAAAGGTTCCCCCTCCCCACCTCTCTCCTGCTGGTAATAGCTCACCTTTCTTGATCACTCTTGTTACAGTCTGTATGGTAACACCCATTGTTTCAGGTTCTCTGTGTATATAAAATCTCCCCACTATATTTTCCACTGTATGCATCCGATGAAGTGAGCTGTAGCTTACGAAAGCTTATGCTCTAATAAATTTGTTAGTCTCTAAGATGCCACAAGTACTCTTTTTCTTTTTACAGATACAGACTAACACGGCTGCTACTCTGAAAATTATGATGATAGGCTCTGCTAGGTTCCTGGGGGTTGGCTCCCACTTGATTGGGGGAAAAGAATAAATGGTGGTATCTCCCAAATGCCACCCACTTATGGCACCAAAATGAGATGTCACTTAGAGTCAACTGTGCAGATCCATGACTCTCCATCTCACTCTGAGCAGGAGGGAGTAAATAGTAAACAATATTGACATTTAAATATCATTACTCAGCATCTGAGATAACCCTCTAATGAAATGAATGGGGCAGTTCAGCCTTCTGAGAGCTATTGTTCCAGGCTCTTGGCATTCTCACATAGACATCTCTGCTATGGTTACATTCTGGCCACATTTCTGAAGTTTTCTTCTGAACCATAACAGCTAGAGATTCTTTGACAGTGAAAGCTGAGATTCTGGAGAACAAGACAGTAGCTTCAAAAAGGTGCTGGCACAACATAAGGGCATGTGACAGTTGTGTCCAAGCCCTGGAACAATGGGTTGTTATCACTGCTGAGAAATGTTAAAATCTAACAAAGTTCTCATGCAATTTAAAAAAAAAATCAATATAAATATTTTTTTACTTAAAAAGCAAGAAAATAAATTTGCATATTTAAGCCAGGAGGTGCCCTTGAATTCCAATAATAAATTCCAAGAGGGAAAAGAATTAAGCTGACAGCAGAGGTGTATGAATTAGCTAGGGTTTTTTTGTGGCCTTTCTTTCCACCAATCAAATATTAGGAAGCTGTTTGGGGCAGTGGGTGCAGCACTCACCTTTTAAGCTCCTCCTCCAGTTCCTTGACTCTGTTCTCCATCTTGGCTTTGGCCTGCTTTGTTGCTTCAAGCTCTCCCTTCAGCACCTCCTGCTCCCCAGATAGCTGGTCCACCTTAGCAATCAAATCATTCTTCACAACATTCAAAGCATTTCTTTAAGGCAGGGAAAGGAACAGTAAAGAGAGACGCACTGAGAACAGAAACTGCCTCCTACAGGCAGCTGAGAACAAAAAAATCACACATGCCACAAAAGCATTCAGTGTAGTGGGAACTCAAAGAAAAATGCTGGGGTGGTGGGAGGGAGTAGATAGGAACACAGGAATTGCCAGACTGCATCAGACTATCTAGTCTGAAATCCTGTCTCGATTGGCTAGCACCAGGTGCTTCAGGGGAACAAGTGAGCACACCACAAAAGGCAGACATGGTGTAATCTGCCCCCCACGTTAGGTCACATCTTGGTCACTAATAAAGTTTGGCTTAAGCTCCACAACATGAGGTTTAATATCCTTTCTACAATTTTTTTGTTATCATTCATTACAATAGCTGTGGATATTCTTGATAGCCATCGGATCCATTTTTTGAATATTGTTACATTTTTAGCCTCAACCATTTAATGTGGCAGTGAGTTCCACAGTCTAATTGTTTGTTGTTTAAAAAAGTATTTCCTTTTATTGGCTCTGAATTTCTCTCCTTTCAGTTTCTTTGACTGTCTTTGTTCTGGTGTTATGAGACAGAAAGAACAGAAGTTTCTAATCTACCTTCTTGATGCCATTCATGGCTCTATATATTTTTATCATGTCCCCTCTTATTTGTCTCCTCCTATAATATTAATTTTGAGATGGGACGACCAGTACAGCACACAGGTATTCTATAAAAGGATGTCCCACCAACTTATGTAATGGCATTATATTTTTTTCTGTATTATTCTACGGCCCATTTCTTATTCATTCTAACATTTGGTTAGCTTTTTCTGACGACAGCTGCACACTGAACAGAAGTTTTCATTGACCAGTCTATAATGATGGCCAAGTCCCCTTCTTGTGTTGATACAATTAATTTACAACTCTGACAAGTATGTGAATAACTTAATTTTTTCCCTCCAATGCACGTTACTTTGCATTTATCAACATTGAATTTGTTTGTCATCATATTGCCTATTCACCTAGCTTGTTCAGGTGTCTCTGAAATTCCTCACAGTCCTCTCTGGTCTGACTAACCTAAACATCTGCAAAATTTGCTATCTCACTACTCATCCCCATTTCCAGATCACATATAAATATACTAAACAACAAAGAATGTAGTATGGAACCCTGAGTCATCCAGGTGTTAACTTTTTGCCATGATAATATCCTACTATTAGTTTCCTGTCTTCTAGCCAGTTTTTGATCCATGACAATACTTTGCCTCTTACCCCATGACAACTTAACTTTTTTAGTAGCCTGTTGTGCAGGACCTTGTCCACAGGCTTTTTGAAGTCTAAATAAATTATTTCAACTGGTTCTCTTTAATCCACCATTTTGCTGATATATTCAAAGAATTCTAAGACATTTGTGAGTCGCAATTATGTTTTGCAGAAGGCAAACATTGCAGTGAAGAGTTCAGAACATGATAGTTTCCTAACAGTGCCCATTCTGGACTGCTCCAGCTGCCAATGAAGTTAATGAAAAGCCTGCCATTGACTTCAAGAGGGGTCAGGCCCTACAAGCATGTGTGTGGAATGTTCAGTCAAGTGACTGTACAAAGAAATATGCATAGGAAAGCCCCTCAAACATGGCTTGAGGAAGAGGAACTCCAAGGAGCCAACATCATCAAAGAAAGGTTGCCAAACCAGATGCCAACATGTCTCAATGAGGCAGGAGTTCTGACGCAGATCTATTCCAAGATGACAGGAAGCGTATAAAAACAGATAAGCAGTTCAGAACATGCAAAGGTTTCTTACTTGGTCTCCAGAAGTTGTGAGTTCTCCAACAGCAGATTCCCCACTTCTTTGCCCATTCCTGAAAAAAGAGGCCCGGAAGTTTTGATCTGCACCTCCAGAAACACAGAGCCTTATTCTGGGCTAACTGACTGATGCTTAGAAGGAGAAATAGCTTTTGTTAGGCAGCCTTACAGCTGTGTGTCCTGCTGCAGAGTGCCTCCTGCTGAAATAATACGTAACAGCAGCAAAAGTGTCCATGTGTCTTTTCTGTAAAGGATACTCTTTTTTTTTTTTAACCACTCACCTTCCTTGAGGGGGTGGGCCAAGAAGATGGTTGCACTAAAGCTGGTTAGGAGAAGCTGGGTCTAAGACTCCCACTCCAACCCTGACATACTACAACCGTTCCTTATAGCGACTGCTATGGAGGGAAGCTAGGAGTTCAGGGGTTCTTAGTGTCCACAGATTTATAGCAATGCAGAGTGTTGTCCAACTTACAACCCATCACTGGGTGACACGAGATTTTTGCTTTTATTAGAATAGAAGCCAAACTCCCAGTCCTTAAATATACCGATTTTCAGAGTTCTTGTAGACAGCTCCATGCTCATGAAGGCTCCATGGCACCATCCTCTTCCCACTACTGCAATCGTAGCAGGGTTTTACATAGGGTGCCCCCTTGTTTCTTTATTTTTATTTAAGCATCTCTAAAGATATTAAGATTAATTCAGAGCCATAACACTACAGGCCCAAATTGTAAAAGGTGTGCTGCTATGGCACAAATGCAGCTCGCACACAGGGCTAGGAGGTTGCACTTTTGCGTGCACAGTTTTAAAGATCTGAGCCTAAGACTGAAGGCTGAGTTCAATACTTTTAAGTGACGCTGAAAGGGGACTGACCCATCCAGGACAGTTTCCTGCTGGAAGGGACTCTTGGGGTTACAGCTATAGAGACAGCTCCCTCCCCAATGGGGGCTAAACACAATTCTAGGGGATAGAAGCATAGAGACAACCCTCCTCCCCTCATGGCATGACACTGATGCTTGGATAGCATTCTCTCACTACAGATGATGAAGTACAAAGAGCTCACACAACTGCCATGGCTTGCGTTCAAGTTCTCCATTATATTACCTTGCTGTACAAAAATTCCTTCAGATATAGATATTTTTCAAGAGAAATTATTCAAGGTGTTATTTAATTCACTTATACAGGAAAATAATAAACGACTCACACTTGAAGTAAATGGATGTTAGAGAAAAAACACTTCAACACACAGATCCTCTTCCCACAATTAGATGGGATGGGTTCATGATGGCAAAAGCAAATTCCCAGCAAGGATGGAGAAGAAGCAGCATTTTAAAAAGTAAAATTTAAAAAATACTGAATAGACAGGAAATGAATCACTTTGATGTTTCAGGCTACGTGTTCTCAGGTTGCTGGGGGTGAGACACTACAAACACCTCAGAAGTGGGAGACAAACACTCCAGTCTGGGTGTTAACCTACTAAAAATGTATTTGTGTTGTGGGGGAAGAGGAATGAGCAATTCCCCCTTTCTTTCCTCCTATAGATGATCACATATGTGGTATGGAGCTATCCGTGAAGCTCAGCGATTATGGGCATGGGACTCTGGTTATAAAGTGACTAGGGATGTAAAAGGTTAACCAGTTAACCGATAAGCATCAGTCTTATTGATTTCAGTTAATGATTAAACTCCCCTGCTGCCCTGTGCCCGGGCCCAAGGAGGCAGCAAAGCCTTGTGCCCCAGCCGGCAGCAGAGTCCTGGGCGCGGTGGGGCAGAACTCCTTAATGGCTAACTGTTTAACTGATAGAATTTTAATAGGTCAAACAGTTACTATTTTTAAACCCTACTTACATCCCTAAAAGTGACATTTCCACCCCCTCCTACTGGCTTTTAGCAATAAACTAAATTAAATGGATATCTAGTAGCATTTTCAGAAATGGCATAATGATGTTCCAGAAGCAGAAGGGAGGAATGGGTAATGGGAGTTCATGTGTAGGACCTTCTTTGGATTAGTCCTTTCTGCATTTTGATTTCTTTGCTACTTATTGGGTACTGGTGCATCTCCAGTACAGAAAGGAGCTGTGATGGAGAGGATGAGCCAATCACCCCAGAACTAGAAGCTCCACACTGCCCAAGCCACAGATATCTTCCCCAAAGCTGCCTGTGTGGCACAGTGGAAACTACAGGACACCTTACCCCAGGAATGGTACAGAGGGCTATTTATGGAAATAGAGGACAGGACACAGTTTTCCCCAGAGCAGCAGAATGGTATTCCAAAACAACCTGATCTTAGTGCACAGAGTGGGGAAGCTCTGAGAAGTTAGCAGAGGGACAATCCTATCTATATGAAGAGAACTCTGGTCTGGGATTAAAAGGAGATCTTTTCATGTTCCCCTGCATACAATCGAAGTGAGGAAAAACCTAGGAAGAGAGAGAGATTTTATAGTCATCCCATACTATAGATCTTCCATATCCAGACAGACAGTCACAGTCTGAAGCATCAAAGTGGATAATCAACTACATCCAGAAACAAAAGAGAAGCCCAAATCCACAGAAACTGAGTTATTGTCTCCTGTGTCTAAGAGATGACACCACCACCACAAAAAACAAAACCAAGAGAACTCAAGAAGCATGAAGAGATGTTGGGTGGACAAAAGGAGTTAAGAAAAAACATATTTTAAAAATGGCCTTTGCCTTACCAAAGAAATCATCCCGCACTATGAGAGCCATCCCATACGAGAAGGGGAAACAGAAAGAGATGGGGACAAAGGGGAGGAAGAAAGGAAGAGAAAAAAGCAGCCATTAAGTACCAAACTGTAAACAGCAAATAGAACAGCTCATCAGTCTGTATGAGTATGTGTGCATGGTACATACTATGATGCGTGTGACACATACTCATGTACGTGTGCATGGTGTACATTGTGATGCTCAGTAGGGGCAAGTCTATAACCTGCTCACTAGAGCTTGGCCTACCAGGGATTTAAAGCCTGAGATATCAGAATATGCTTCACAGGATTTCCATTTCCATCTTAATCGTTTGCCCTGAGTTATGAGGCATCTTTGGGCCTCCCACCCCAACAACAAAGGCAACTAACCAGACAGCATGGACAGGACAAGGGAAAGACAGCAGGAGAGGGAAATTAAAATGGGGGGAAATCATAGTTTATATCCAGGGTGCCCTTCCTCTCTATACATAGGGTCAAGCCCATTTCCTTACACAGGAACATTCCACATGCCCACTCACTTCAGTGAGGTTTTTCCCAGGGAAATATCTTAGGCTTTAGTCTTTCATGGGAGAATGATAAAGAAAATCCAGACCAAAAGAAAGGAAGATGCATGCTGCTTTCCCTTTCCTTGGCAAAGCTCTCTCAGTGTTCTGCAGGCCCAACCCTGAGAGGCACTGGCTTTCTCAACTCCCAGGGAGTCGATGGGACATGAAGTCACTCAGCATGTCTGTGCTGCCTCTAAAGACATTTGTGTCTGCACATCGACTGCCTTGGATAGGCAGTAAAGGCCCAATCCAACTTGGGAACTGGATCAGGCCCTAAGTGCACTGTAAGAGAAGGAGCGAATTCTCCAAGTGTAGGGCTCCCAGGGACTTCTTCTGATGGCAGAATGTGGCCCTAAGGCAGTGAGTTTCCTTTACAAAAACAGCGTAATAGGCAGGTACAGAGACAGCATCTGCAAAATGTTTAGCCAGGAGGACAAGGCTTCAACAAAGAGCAGAAGTTCTGCCACTTTCAAGTCCATCTCAATCTTCATTCATTTAGAGTAAGGAGAAGAGCCTAAGCTAGATTTCTGTGCCCACCTGGATTGGATTTGGGGTACAGCTCCTGCCCTGACAAAGAGGAACTTTCCACCCCAGACTAGAGGGAAAGACATAGTAGGGTGTTCCCATGGTCTTATTAAGAGAATGGAGTGATTCTACAGAAAGCCACCCCCCAGCCCAAAAAAAAAAAAAAAAGCTTATCAAGACATAGCAGGCATGTGAGCATAAAGCAGAGATGTTCTATTATATCAGGACCTATCAGTCCAAGCCAACCAAATCAGAAAAAGGCAGAACAAAGGCTGCAAAGCCAACTGTGATTGGACAGCAGCAGGGGAGTATCATGTGTATACCACATCATTCAATCTAAACTCAACAAGGATAAGGAAAAACAAGGAAACTGAACAGAGGAGAGATACACACCTGAGAACTCCCCTAAGGGCCATGTCCAGCGAAGCACAGAGAGACAGGGGAGAAAAGGAAGTGAAAAAAGGATCAATCAGTGACTGAAACCAACAAAATCAAAATTTTGTTAAAAAAATTAACAATGATTCAGCCATTTCAATGTCAAAACGCATGAAATAGTAAGGACAGGACCTGCCATGACTGCAGATGGCATGACTCTACATACAGAACATAAAAAAAAAAAAAAATCAAGGGAAGATAATCCACAATGAACCTGGAACCACATGCCTTGGTTGTCAGTTTTGCAGACAAGAATCTGATGAGGCTGTGTCTTCCTATGCTAGATGAACCTTTGTTTTCCTATGATATGTTCTATTTAAAACTGCTGGCCAAAGGCTAGTTCACACATCCCGCCCACTCCTCCTCCTCACCTAAGTGAATGATATATTTGTCTTTCCCAACCATATCTCATCGTACCAATGATGTAGTCAAAGGATGCCTTAACCTGCAAAGACAGCCATTAGTATTTAAAACAGTCTTTTTACCCCAACACTGGGACTGGCTTTGTTATTTGGCTTCAACTTCTGTGATGAAATAACATATAACTTACCACTAGTATATTAGCTGAATCTCTCTCTTCATCACAAAACCCCTTTTATGAAAAGCAAGGTCACCAAAGTAAACACTGCCAGGTCACCTAGCAGTGAAAAGAAGGACCCTCCCATAGCCCATAACCAGCATTCATTTTGCCCCTCACCCTTCACTTCCAGATTTTTATGGGCAGTGAAAACAGGAAAGGTGTTTGTGTGTGTGTGAGAGAGAGACACACATACTGTACCTACAGTAAATACAGTGAGATTATAGGAGTAAAAAATGAACATGTAGGATTAAATGAGGAAGAATGTTCATAGGGTTGTAGTTGGAAAGAGGGGAATTCAATTAACAATTATTACTAGTAAATAATTGTTTATATTCCACACCACTCTCTGAACTACATCCTTACATGAACAAATGTATATGAAGCTATAACTAAGCAATGAGAAATCTGGATTTAACCAATGAATTTAGACCATTCTCCCCAAAACTGCAAAAAAGAGTGCCAAGAGATGATAGTCCAAAGCTAGCTTTGCAAACATCCAGAAAGGCAGACTGAAATCCCTCCAACCAGGAGATAGACATGCTTCTTGAGGATTGTACAAAAATAACTTCTGTAGACATCTGTTGTTTTAAAGGCTTCACAAATGACATTTCTCAGATATTAAGAATCTCAATCCACCTGGGAAAAAATACATTTGGAAGACTTTGCACCCATTTTTGGGTCTCCATATATGAGAATCAAGGCTTGACTGGTGATTGTCTGAAATAACTCCACTGGCTTCCATTGATTTACACAGTGAGAATTCAGAATCCGGTCCAAAAATAGAAAGAATGCTTCTTAATTTCTGGATCCTGTTGAGCTCTCTCTCCACTGTTTGATCCATGTCTACATCGTGCATTTTCTCTGTGATTCTTCAGGCTGTAGTCGGGCTGAAGGAAAAATAAGTGCCCCAGAGATAACAACTTGTCAGATAAGAGCAGAAAAATGGACAGATTTACTACAATCAAGCCCTAGCTTCTTCTTGGCTAAACTGCAGCTTTATCAAAGATCTTTAGAACTTTGAGTGTGTGAGGGCAGAAGAAACAGTAAACTAAATTAGTCTTTTTGTCTGTGAGTTTGAGAAAGTATTTATAGTCAGAGCCATCTAAAACTTATGATGGATTAAATATAAAAGTATAACATCTAAAATCTTCTACCTGCCTCCTTTCCCTCACCCCATCCTAGCAATGTGTGTGTCATATCATCCAACTCAAAACTTCCCTTAGATTAGGTGACCAGAACCCAACAAAAGGCCTAAATAGAGTAACATCATTTCCAGGAAACAGACAGGCCTCACTTCATCCCATTTCCCAGGCTTGTAAGGGAATCCATAAAAGCCTCCCCACCTAGATGGCCAGCGTCATTACCACAGCTTTGAGACTGTAAGCAGTATCCATCCTCCAGCGATGAGCCACAGAGGCCTCCTGATGATTGTATGGAGTTCTGTTGTTCTAATCAGAACCAGAAAATTGTCTAGGGCAGAATCACAAAAAAACTGGTTACTGAAAAATCCTATTCTATGATCCTCAGTAAGACAGCTGGTGAGGGCATGCTTTAATATGTTTCTTGGTGTAACAACTTGGGTATGTAAGATGAAAAATCAGAAGCTTTCAGAGTGATCCTGGAGGTCTTCGAAATTCTTCCTTGGTGACAGGTTCATTCTCCTGGTTGATCTCTAGGAAGGACAAACCTTTCCATAGAAAAAGTAAAAACAATGAGGAGTCCTTGTGGCACCTTAGAGACTAACAAATTTATTTTGGCATAAGCTTTCATAGGCTAAAACCCACTTCATCAGATGCATGGAGTGGAAAATACAGTAGGCAGATATAAATACACAGCACATGAAACGATGGGAGTTGCCTTACCAAGTAGGGGGTCAGTGCTAATGAGCTAATTCAATTAAGGTGAAAGTGGCCTATTCTCAACAGTTGACAAGAAGGGGTGAATACCAAGAGAGGGAAAATAACTTTTGTAGTGCTAACGAGGCCAATGCAATCAAGGTGGCCCACTTCAAACAGTTGACAAGAAGGTGTGAGTATCAGCAGAGGGAAATTAGTTTTTGCAGTGACCCATCCACTCCCAGTCTTTATTCAGGTCTAATTTGATGGTGTCCAGTTTGCAAATTAATTCCAGTTCTGCATGGAGTGGTGCCGTGAACCTAGGGAGTGATGCCAAGACCTGAAGTGGTACTGGGACATGGATCGGCGCCATTGCCTGGAGCTAGGCCAAGATGACAAACGGCACCAGGACCGGCGCTGGGTCCAGGATCTGCTCCATGACGGCGACCAGGGGCACAATCAGGAGCACCGACACGAGCTCAAGCAGTGCCGCGAGTATGACCGGTGCAAGTACAACCGGTGTCGGGAACGGGAATGGTGCCGAGAACGGGAACAGTGCTGAAGCTCAACCACAGGTGCCAATGGAGCCCATCGGTAGATCAAAGCCTGCTTGCCCCGAGACAGTGCCGTCCGCAGGGGCACTGGGGCCTTGGCGTGGAGCAGAGGAGACCACAATGCTGTCATGGCGACAAGGTCCCTCACCGCCGCAAAGGTGTCCAGGGTAGAAGGCAGCTGGACTTCCACCACGCTGCAGGTTGGGGAGTCCAGTGGCACCGGACTCAGTGGTTCCCCCCGTGTGGCCAGAATCGACGGTGCTGGGGCTATGGCCTTTGCTCCCGGGCGCTCCCCTCCAGGATGTGCCCCAGTGACTGGCTCCAGGGAAGCAGGTCTCTGTGCAGGAGAGCTACCCTTCTCCAGCTTCCGGTGCCACTTCTGTCCCAGGGAGTGGGAGCGGTGCCGAGCCGATGTCACTGACTGCAGTGCCGGGGAGCAGCGGTGCCGCAGGTCTCAGTCAGAGTCCAACCGCGGTGCCACCTCCACTACCGAAGAGCTCGTTGCCAGGTCCTGCCACACCGAAGGAGGCCGGAGACTAAATGCTGCCTCCATAAGGAACTGCTTCAAGTGAAAGTCCCGCTCCTTTTTAGTCCGAGGACGAAACCCTTTGCAGATCCTGCACTTTTCAGATTGATGAGCCTCCCCCAGACACTTTAGGCAAGAGTCATGGGGTTCACCCATTGGCATGGGCTTAGAGCAGGACTCGCAGGGCTTGAATCCCAGGCACTTGGGCATGGAGCCCCGAGAAGAAAAGTCAGGGTGGAGGGTAACCCTCCAACCCGACTAACATGAACTAAAACCAAAACCAAGAACTACAAACCAAGCTAACAACAACAACTATCTATAGAGCTAGGGAAATGTGGAGAACTTGCAGAGCAAGATGCCACAGTTCCAATGACCGTCACGGGTGGTAAGAAGGAACTGAGGGAGCGCCGGGTCGGCAGGGGTATATATTGAACGCCATGCAGGCACCACTCTAGGGGGCTCCATGGCCGACCCGACGGATGCTGCTAGGGAAAAGCTTTCCGACAGCCATGCACGCAGCGTGCACACACCTAATTGGAATTAATATGAGCAAGCACTCAAAGTACTACTCATGCTTCACCCTTGATCAGACATATTCTTCCATAAGAGCTGGTAAACATAATTATAATAAATGTCTGCCAAGGTACCACCTCCCATAATATACAAGCCAAGAGCCGCAGTAACAATGAGTTGTTTTCAACTGGGCTCTCCTCCAAAATTCTTCATCAGTCCTGCATCAGAATCTAAACAATAAATGCCTTAGGACTCAGGCACTGGCCAGCATTTTTGTGATCTGCTGCTGCTGCTGCACAATGCAGCTGTTCTAAATGCTGCAAAGGTACTGCAATACATAGGCTATAAACCATCACCTATGCAGCAACACACCCTTGAGGCCTTAGAGGGTTCAGATACAAGGCTCATAGTCTGTTCTTGTCAAAGGTGATTTAAATATCTTTTTATTTTTTGCAGAGAGGGTCCATTGCAATTTTGCAACAAGATCACGAACTGGCTTAACTGAATCTACATCCAAAGTACTTTGGTGAATGCTGTATTTTCAGAACTAATGATGAGATAGGCCATGAGCCTTTGTCATTTCAGCAAGCTCAAGAGACAACCAGAAAGAAAATATATTCGCCCTACACACTTAATGCTTTCAAATACCTCTCTTGCTTATACTCAGAACACATAAGGCATTCTCTAAGAGCCCTCTTATGTCTCAAGTTACTGGAGAACTCCTTAAATCAAGACATTGAGATTTGAGAATGATGTACATAACTATAGGCTTTGTCTATCATATCTGCACTGTATTAACTTCTATGGGACTTAATCATGTGCTTAAGTGCTCTCATGAACTGGGGCCTAGACACCCAAAGTTCTACCCCAGGAGGCACTGGGCTCAGTCTACAACCTGGGATAGATTCCCTTCTTTGGCTGTTCCAAAGTCCTGGTCAGGAACCTCAGATGATGTGCCCAGGCTTCAGGACATAATAAGCCCCTTCCAAGATTGCCCTAACACAGGGGTAGGCAAACTATGGCCCGCGGGCCGGATCCAGCTGCGGGATTGCCACCCCCATGGCACTGCGGGCCCCACACTGCTCCCAGAAGCAGCCAGCACCACATTCTGGGGCGGGAGGGGAACGACAGAGGACTATACGCGCCGCCCTCGCCTGCAGGCACTGCCCTCCACAGCTCCCATTGGCTGGGAATGGGGAACCTCGGCCAATGAGAGCTTTGGGGAAGGTACCCACAGGCGAGGAAAGCGTGCAGAGCCCTCTGCCCAGGCAGGGAGCATGCCCTGGCCCCATGCGCGCCTCTGCTGGGCCAGAGCCCTGCACCCCAACCCCTACCCTGAGCTCCCTTCTGAACCCCTCCTGTACCCCAACCCCCTGCCCTGAGCCTCCTGCTGCACCCCACACCCCTCCTACATCCCAACTCCCTGCCCTGAACCCCCCAGCTGCACCCCGCACCCTTCCTGCACCCCATCCTCCTGCCCTGAGCCCCCTGCTGTACCTCACACCCCTCCTGCACCCCAACCCCCTGCCCTGAGCCCCCTGCCACACCCCATACCACTCCTGCATCCAACCCCCTGCCCTGAGCCCCCGCCACACTGCACACCCCTCCTGCACCCCAACCCCCTGCCCTGAGCCCCCTGCCGCACCTCGCACCCCTCCTGCACCCCAACCCCCTGCCCCAGCCCTAAATTCATGGCCCTGCATGCAATTTCCTCACCCAGATGTGGCCCTTGGTCCAAAAAGTTTGCCCACCCCTGCTCTAAAAGGTGTACTGCGTCATTTTTCACACTCTCTACAGCAGAGTAAAACATACAATATAGGCTATAATATTTCTGTATAAAAAGAGAAAATTTTTTGAAGTTTTTATAAAATTAGAAAAGTGGTTACTTTCTTGCAGAACAATGGTCTGTTTTCAAATCTATATCACTCAAAAAAACCCGTCACTTCATATTCAGTTGCAAGTGTCTGTAAAGTTATCTTTGGGTGGTGAAATATAAGGAAGCACAATTGTTTTTCCAGGGAGTTTGTGCAAGAGAATCACACACACAAAAATTAACTTATGCATACAGACAAACATAGCCCTAACAAAACAAATCCCAAAGCTATTAAAATGACTTTTTGTTAGTTTTATTATGATTATTACATATTTCATTCCTAGATTGTCCCAAATTCCATCCCAAATTGTTTTTATTGACAAGGAGTCACAATTCTGAAAGGAAGAAAGAAAATTGTCTGTTTCTAAAGCTGTCACTCAGCCCTAACTACAGTGGAGTGAACACGGTTTTTATAAATATTTTTACCTAGCAGATCTGCTCCTTCATCCACATCCCCAATGACCTCTGACCCTGCTGTGGAAAGTTCATGATACAGAGAGTCTGTGTTGATGCCGAAAGCTTTGTTCACAATCCCCTGTGTTGGGCTGTTGTTGGAGGAAATAAAAAGAAGGAATCTTGTTACTTGGAAATATTTTAGCTAGAAGATTCCTCTCCTGAATTATCGAACAAAGTAGATCACTGCAATCAAAATACAGATATCTTTCTATTCATTCACCATAGGGCTGAGACCATGGACTTACTATGTAAGGGATAAATATACCTTACGCCTCATATCAAGGATAAGTATCGTTCAGGGTTCCAAATATGAAAGATATACCACCAGTGTCCCATAGATCAGCATAGCAGGCCCAGCTCAGATCAACAGATTAATGTGAAACTCCTTTAAAAATCATACTGTTTTATACTGATTATATAAAAACCAGAATGTTTCCTACTAATTGGAGCTCCTAACTCTGATGATTAGTATTCATTTGTTTTACCGTAGATCTTGGAGACCACCCATTCAATCCTATAATTCCATCAGTTCAGGTACATGGCAGGCACCCACTACCCACCTGTAGGGATTTGTTTGTTCTTTGTTAGTCTCTAAGGTGCCACAAGTACTCCTTTTCTTTTTGCGGAATCAGACTAACACGACTGCTACTCTGAAATTTGTTCTTCTAGTGAGCATGTATGCACGGCTATATATGTGTGAGTGTATGAAGGACTTATTTAGGAAAAGGTAATCAAAGAGATGAACCTTACATTTAGTATTGGAAACAGCAAGGTCTTTTTTATCCTCAGTTGGGAGCAAGTTCCAGATTCTTGGTCTGATTCCTGTGAAAGTTCTCTTTCCTGCACACATGAGCTTCCTCTTATTTGTTGACTGTTTCATGGCTCCAATGGAAAACAGGTGGTTTAGGAGGTCATGATCATTGAGGAAGAGGCAACCTTCAGGTAACCAGAGCCAATCCCATGGACTGGTTTGAATACTGGAATAAACACCTTGAACTGCATTCTACTGTACTGGGAATCAATGCAGAAAGTGGAGCAGCTGGGTGGTATGTTCACAGCATTCTGCTAAGCAGACAGACAACAATGTTCAGTACCACTGGAACTTATCTCAGGTTGTGTAGCTTCACTCCTAGGTATACTAAATTTCAGTAATCTAGCCTGGAGGTCATGAATCCATGGGGCACTGTGGTCAGCTGTGTCTGACAAGATGAGGCATACTCTGCTGGCCAGTTGTAAGTCATGCCTAACCAACCTGATTGCCTTCTATGATGAGATAACTGGCTCTGTAGATATGGGAAAAGCGGTGGACATGATATATCTTGACTTTAGCAAAGCTTTTGATACGGTCTCCCACAGTATTCTTGCCAGCAAGTTAAAAAAGTATGGATTGGATGAATGGACTATAAGGTGGATAGAAAGCTGGCTAGATCATCAGGCTCAACAGGTAGTGATCAACAGCTCGATGTCTAGTTGGCAGCCAGTATCAAGCGGAAGGCCCCAGGGGTCAGTTCTGGGCCGGTTTTGTTTAACATCTTCATTAATGATCTGGATAATGGGATGGATTGCACCCTCAGCAAGTTTGCGGATGACAATAAACTGGGGGGAGAGGTAGATATGCTGGAGGGTAGGGATAGGGTCCAGAGTGACCTAGACAAATTGGAGGACTGAGCCAAAAGAAATCTGATGAGATTCAACACAGACAAGTGCAGAATTCTGCACTTAGGACAGAAGATTCCCATGCACTGCTACAGGCTGGGGACCAACTGGCTAAGTGGCAGTTCTGCAGAAAAGGACCTGGGGATTACAGTGGATGAGAAGCTGGATATTAGTCAGCAGTGTGCCCTTGTTGTCAAGAAGGCTAACTGCATATTGGGCTGCATTAGTAGGAGCATTGCCTGCAGATAGTGATTATTCCCCTATATTCGGCACTGGTGAGGTCACATCTGGAGTAATGCATCCAGTTTTGGGCCCCCCACTACAGAAAGGATGTGGACAAATTGGAGAGAGTCCAGTGGAGGACAATGAAAATGATTAGGGGGCTGGGACACATGATTACAAGCAGAGGTTGAGGGAACTGGGGTTCTTTAGTCTGCAGAAGAGAAGAGTGAGGGGGGATTTGATAGCAGCCTTCAACTACCTGAAGGTGGGTGTGACGGGGCACAGTGGCCCTGCACTGGTATCGCAGGGGTTAACCCTTCCTTCCTGGCAGAGGAAGCCCCGCCCTGGAAGCCCTGCTGGGCATGCTCCAACTGGAGAATAGGTATAAAAGCCTGCAAAGGTGCTCAGTCTGGGCTGACCACTGGAGGAGAAGGAGCTTCTGAGGAGGGACAGCCAAAGCTCCTGGATCCAGGGACCAACCAAGCCGGGAGACACCTAACATCCCAGACGGAGGTCTTGGCAGGAGGGGACGGACCAGAGGATCCCCCTCCCCGGAGTGGAGAAGACGACATTGCGGGTAGGAAGTGACCCAGGGACATTTTAGAGATGGGCAGCGTTAAAGCTGCACTGACACTCGGCGTGTTGCGGGCGGATCCCCGCCGAGCTAAGCGCAAGGGGAAACCCTGCCAATAGGAGAGCCTGGGGTCAGGACCCGGTGGAGAGGGTGGGCCCAGGTCCCCCTAACCCCCACACACACTACCATTGGGATACACTTCCCTGCCTGAGAGGGAATTATATGGACTCTGGCCGTTGGGCCACACTGCCCTGACGTGTGGGGCAAGTTATCTAGACTCTGGCCACTAGGCCACACCACCCCGCTTGCCTGGGGGATTGTATAGACTCCGGCTGCTATGCCGCACCGCTCCAACGCAGGGAGCGATTTATGTGGACCCTGGCCGTCAGGCCACACCACCCGATACTCAAAGTGACACATGGACTCAAGCCATTAGGTCCCACTACCCTGACTAAGGGACGAGTACAGGGAAACCGGCCATTGGGCCACATTGGAACGCCCTTACAGTATGGGTGTGGCAACGTAAGAGTGGCGAGGCCTCTCCACCCCATCCTGCCACAAAGGGGCGCTGCGGTGCCGGACCTGTCACAGCGGGTTCCAAAGAGGATGGAGCTCGGCTGTTCTCAGTGGTGGCAGATGACTGAACAAGGTCTCAAGTTCCAGTGGCGGAGGTCTAGGTTGGATATTAGGAAAAACTATTTCACTAGGAGGGTGGTGAAGCACTGGAATGGGTTACTCTAAGGAGGTGGTGGAATCTCCATCCTTAGAGGTTTTTAAGGCTTGAGAAACCCCTGGCTGGGATGATCTAGTTGGTGTTGGCCCTGCTTTAAGCAGGGGGTTGGACTAGATGACCTCCTGAGGTCTCTTCCAACCCTAATCTTCTATCATTCTATGACATGGATTTTTTTTTTTTTACTGCCATGGCTATACTAGCAGCCTTCAACTATCTGATACCACTGAAGAATTGGAGATAAATACCAGTGCTGCAGCCCAACATATTCCAAGAGAGACACCCTCACTAGTGGGCAGCAAAAACAGCAAGAGGACCACTTCTGGATTGACCAATTTAATAACTGAAACTTTAGAAAGCATTATGCATGATAAAGCAGCAAGTCCAAGGCTCAGTAACCCCATTGTACTTTGTGTTTCCAGCTGGCCGCCCGCAATCTGTCGTCTTGGTGCACAGATTTCCTTGATTAAAGGGCTCTCTCCTTGTAGCTGCATCCCTGGGATTCTTCTCTATTCATGAGATGAAGAATAATCAGTCTGAACATCAGCCACTCTCATGGCATACAACACACACAACTGGCTCTGCTACAGTGGTTCCTCCTGCTGTTGTTCTCAGAATATTACACATGTCTCTCACACATTCTGGCCATGCCATCCTAAGAGGAAACTTCACTCCTCGTTCCTGCATCATCAAAATTCTTCATGTCTCCTCCCCTGTACGCTGCTTGTCCAAATAAAGACCACTCACCATATGCATATAAAACACTTGCCCTTTATTGCCTCTCTTTGCCATACATACATCTAGGCTATTATATGTCTGGCAGCACTGATGCACCAAATGAATGGCCTTCAGGCAACCCCCCACTTAAGGGGAAGCTGGTGTTCTAATCAAGCATAAACCATAGCAACAGAGGACTTCACCAAAAAGGTCACTCATTGTCGGGTGCCAACCTATATATGGCAAACCTATACGTGGGGGGAGGGATAGCTCAGTGGTTTGAGCATTGGCCTGCTAAACCCAGGGTTGAGAGTTCAATCCTTGAGGGGGCCATTTAGGGATCTGGGGGAAAAAAATTGGGGATTGGTCCTGCTTTGAGCAGGGGGTTGAACTAGATGACCTCCTGAGGTCCCTTCCAACCCTCATATTCTATGAAACCTGAGAAGGATCTGGATTTTGAAATGTAATTCAGGACTGACTGTTTACTAGACAATTGGCTTCTTCTCTTTTCATAGATTCATAGATACTAAGGTCAGAAGGGACCATTATGATCATCTAGTCTGACCTCCTGCACAACGCAGGCCACAGAATTTCACCCACCTGCGAAAAACCTCTCACCTATGTCTGAGCTACTGAAGTCCTCAAATCATGGTTTAAAGACTTCAAGGGGCAGAGAATCCTCCAGCAAGTGACCCGTGCCCCATGCTACAGAGGAAGGCAAAAAACCTCCAGGGCCTCTTCCAATCTGCCCTGGAGGAAAATTCCTTCCCGACCCCAAATATGGCGATCAGCTAAACCCTGAGCATATGGGCAAGATTCACCAGCCAGATACTACAGAAAATTTTTTCCTGTGTAACTCAGATCCCACCCCATCTAACATCCCATCACAGGCCATTAGGCCTATTTACCATGAATATTTAATTACCAAAATCATGTTATCCCATCATACCATCTCCTCCATAAACTCATCCAGTTTAATCTTAAAGTCAGACAGATCTTTTGCCCCCACTGCTTCCCTTGGAAGGCTATTCCAAAACTTCACTCCTCTGATGGTTAGAAACCTTTGTCTAATTTCAAGTCTAAACTTCCCAATGACCAGTTTATATCCATTTGTTCTTGTGTCCACATTGGTACTGAGCTTAAATAATTCCTCTCCCTCTCCGGTATTTATCCCTCTGATATATTTATAGAGAGCAATCATATCTCCCCTCAACCTTCTTTTAGTTAGGTTAAACAAGCCAAGCTCCTTGAGTCTCCTTTCATAAGACAAGTTTTCCATTCCTTGGATCATCCTAGTAGCCCTTCTCTGTACCTGTTCCAGTTTGAATTCATCCTTCTTAAACATGGGAGACCAGAACTGCACACAGTATACAAGGTGAGGTCTCACCACTTCAGCCCATAAACCCCATACCTCGTTAGTCTGTCTTCTCTCTTTTATCATGCCACCTTCCCTTCTCTCATTGGAGCATGGCAAACTGTACTGTCTGAAACCAGTCCAACTGTGGATCATCTGGAGGAGATTTCTCACACAGACTTTGAGCTTGTGTTCTTGCCATGGTAACAGGGAGTTTTGTGCCTGAGGGATCCTTCATTATGCACTAGGCAGAGGAAGTAAGGATCCAATGATTGCTCATACACCAGTGTCTCCACCGCATTAACATGTATCATAGTTCTATGCAGCATTAATTACACAAACTCTTTAACCCAGAGTCTCTCTTCAGTCCTCAAAGTTACATGAAGGAGAGTAAATAGCATACTTACAAAAGATAAAAGCAAGTACCTGTTTCCAGTGTGCTCTAGTCGGGGGTCCTGGCACATGTCCAGCTCTGGCGTAGAGTCTATGATATCCTGAACATCAGACCACTCATCACTGCTACCCATTCCTACAAAAGATAATACACAGATAAGAGACAAATCCAGCAGAATAGAAGGCCAACAGTTGTTCCACTCTAGGGACTGTATTCTCTGACTGGTCTTAAACTGTTTGGGTATCAAAAAGGATAATGGGGAGCACTCTCAAGATTGCTATGGTACCATGTGCAAAGTGTTAAAGTTAGAGTGTAGATGGATTTCTAGTGAGTCACAAACTACAGCTGGGAAGGTGTGTTCCAAAATTCCTGGGGAAAGATAGAAGTGGGATCTACCATCATGAGCAGGTGTGAGAAATAGGGGATTCTTGGAAGCATGCCAGTGGCAATACCATCAGCCAGTGGGGTAACTGGGCTGGGGTAAAGAAGTACTTCTGGATATTAAACTTTAAAAATAACTCCAGAATTCTAAAGGTAAAACTGTTTTAAATGAGGTCATCTTTTTCGGGCACAGTTACGGTCACTTAAGAAAGATTCAACACCAAATAATGTCCTTTTAATCTCTCAGTAAAAACCTCCCTCTCATTTTGCAACATTGTAAAAGATATAAAAACATACAATAATTTATTCTATAACAAAAATTAGAGTTATAAATCATGACTGAATCACTTTAAATAGGAACAACTTGAATATACAAATTCTCATGCATACATCTGATTTAACTGTTAATTATATGAAATTGTGAAGTGGAAGTAGCAATGTACCAAATACATGCAACCTAATCTGTTTCTAATATGATGCATGTTCTGAAGTCATTATTTGATGAACGAAGAAAGATGAAGCTCCCGCCAACCCATACAGGCCAGTGATGGAGAGTGGAGAGAACCGAGACTTCTATGTCTGTCTCCCAGTGCGGAGAATTATACTATGCTGGCTTAAATTACATCACTAAAAAGATACCGACTTATTGGTTAGGCACCCAGTATGTAAGTATTTCTTGAGGAACTACATTGCCTTCTGCCAGCCAGGGGACTATGATCCTGGTAGCAAGCAGCCTGCTAATATAATTACAAAATGGGATTTCAACACTGGCATCCTCAGTCAAAGTCTACAGCGCAAGATTTTTCTACTGTTTTGTGGTTTCACTTTGTCAGGAACTCATTTGGGAGCTTTACAGAAGAAATTTCCTCTAAGTCAGTTGCAATACACTTGGAAATTGGATCCATGTCAATGAATCTTTTATTTTTCCTCCACAAAACATGCCACTGTCCAAAAAGCAAGCATAGTCCTACCATCAAGCATAAATGAGCATATCACCCTCCTTTAGTCCCCTACTTCCAACTGTACCCTTAATAAACAGAGAGCATTGTCTTTCAGTTGAACTAAGCTAGTTATTCCTTCAGTCCCCCCAGACCTCTTCCAGTATTTAATAAAAGACATACATGGGCATTGTAAAATCAAAGTAGACATGCAACAAGTTGGCTAGCAAAGAATATATACAGATGAAAACACCTGCCATACCTATGCTGACATTCCTCATCTCCTGGGTGACCTGCACTTCCATGTTCCTGCTGTTCCGCTTTTCCCGTGCCCTCTTATTGTTTTTGGCTGTGGCACTGTAGTCACTGATGGGTTGCAGACTCTCGTTTAAGGGTGTGACAGCAGCAGAGGGCACAGATGAGGTTGGTGTGTTGGACTTTGTCCCAGTGGTGCTTGGAGTGGCAGCTGCAGAAGACTGCCCAGATTCAGACATTTCATCATTTGGGCACTATGGCAATACAAAGAAGGAGAAAACAGAAAGGAAAAAGCACGTCTATATGTTTCAGATAATTTCTTATTTACTGGATTGATGGATGCCTTTATAGCAAATTATGGGAAATGAGTACCACAAACTCAACACCCAGAGCTCATTGTGCCTGCTTGGCACTGCAAATGAATAGCAAGTTCCTGTGCAGAACTCAGCAAGCAAATCCTACCTGGTCTAAATACTGATCCCCCTCTTCCTTTATTACCAACACAGATGGCATTTCAGGTCTTCAGAAGTTATGTGAGATATGAGATCTACTCATAAAGGATTGGTTTCAGAGTAACAGCCGTGTTAGTCTGTATTCGCAAAAAGAAAAGGAGGACTTGTGGCACCTTAGAGACTAACCAATTTATTAGAGCATAAGCTTTCGTGAGCTCTTCCTCAGATGCATATCGTGGAAACTGCAGCAGGCTTTATATATACACAGAGAATATGAAACAATACCTATTCCCACCCCACTGTCCTGCTGGTAATAGCTTATCTAAAGTGATTTCCAGCACAAATCCAGGTTTTCTCACCCTCCACCCCCCCACACAAATTCACTCTCCTGCTGGTGATAGCCCATCCAAAGTGACAACTCTTTACACAATGTGCATGACAATCAAGCTGGGCTATTTCCTGCATAAATCCAGGTTCTCACATCCCCCCCACCCCCATACACACACAAACTCACTCTCCTGCTGGTAATAGCTCATCCAAACTGACCACTCTTCAAGTTAAAATCCAAGTTAAACCAGAACATCTGGGGGGGTGGGGGGGGGTAGGAAAAAACAAGAGGAAACAGGCTACCTTGCATAATGACTTAGCCACTCCAAGTCTCTATTTAAGCCTAAATTAATAGTATCCAATTTGCAAATGAATTCCAATTCAGCAGTTTCTCGCTGGAGTCTGGATTTGAAGTTTTTTTGTTTTAAGATAGCGACCTTCATGTCTGTGATCGCGTGACCAGAGAGATTGAAGTGTTCTCCGACTGGTTTATGAATGTTATAATTCTTGACATCTGATTTGTGTCCATTTATTCTTTTACGTAGAGACTGTCCAGTTTGACCAATGTATATGGCAGAGGGGCATTGCTGGCACATGATGGCATATATCATTGAGTCACATTGATATATGCCATCATGTGCCAGCAATGCCCCTCTGCCATGTACATTGGTCAAACTGGACAGTCTCTACGTAAAAGAATAAATGGACACAAATCAGATGTCAAGAATTATAACATTCATAAACCAGTCGGAGAACACTTCAATCTCTCTGGTCACGCGATCACAGACATGAAGGTCGCTATCTTAAAACAAAAAAACTTCAAATCCAGACTCCAGCGAGAAACTGCTGAATTGGAATTCATTTGCAAATTGGATACTATTAATTTAGGCTTAAATAGAGACTTGGAGTGGCTAAGTCATTATGCAAGGTAGCCTGTTTCCTCTTGTTTTTTCCTACCCCCCCCCCCCAGATGTTCTGGTTTAACTTGGATTTTAACTTGAAGAGTGGTCAGTTTGGATGAGCTATTACCAGCAGGAGAGTGAATTTGTGTGGGGGGGTGGAGGGTGAGAAAACCTGGATTTGTGCTGGAAATCACTTTAGATAAGCTATTACCAGCAGGACAGTGGGGTGGGAATAGGTATTGTTTCATATTCTCTGTGTATATATAAAGCCTGCTGCAGTTTCCACGATATGCATCTGAGGAAGTGAGCTGTGGCTCACGAAAGCTTATGCTCTAATAAATTGGTTAGTCTCTAAGGTGCCACAAGTCCTCCTTTTCTTTTTTCATAAAGGATTGTGACCTGATTTTCAAAGGTGAAAAACAGCTGCAGCTCCCTTTGACTTCACAGGGATTTATGGGTGCTCAGCACTTCTAAAAATCAGGCCAATGTCTTCCAAGATACCCAGTGCAAGAAGGAAAGCACAATCATTTCTGGAAAGTGATACAGCCTTCTATGAAGCAGCCTCATAGATGCTCTGGATCCATCATTACAGTAGGTCATTGGCACAGAACTTGTTTAATAGATTTCTAATGCTACGACTTCATTTGAAGGGACAGGTATGTATTTTTGATACTAGGCAGCTGAAGTAAAGTGGTAATCAAGCTGAAATGGTCTTATTTCACTAGTAGGGGAGAGCTACATGCCTGTATCAGCTCACGTAGAATGGACCCAGGATGACAACACATGTGGTTCTCCCCAACTGGATGAAAGACAGGACCAAGAGTTCAGAAATCAAAAGATGTCATAAATAAACCCTTGAGATGTATTTCCAACCTGAAATGTGCACAACCAAGTCCCTGTTCAACATAAATTATGGTCCCATTCCTCATCCTACCACATTCTAAAAAATATAGGAAGCTTTCAAGAATACTACAGCATTTGATGCTGCACTCCCTGCTTGCCAATTAAGGAAGCACTGTTTCAGACTCGGCAAGTTCACCTTCTCACCGGTGACCAGTTGGCCTCAGACCCAAATGAGATCTCCCTGGTCTTCTTGGCAGGGTTTCTAACCACACTGACAGACACACACACACCTCCCACCCCAAGGCCACTTAAAGCATTGCCTGAACTTCTAGAGCAACATACTACAATGTTTTCCAGTTGGGTAGAAAAGCCATTTGATATACACCCGCGCCTCCCGTTTCCTTACGATAGTTATTGCCATCCTTATTTGCATCTTATCTTCTGTGCAGTTACTAGGAAGCTTACTCTGAAACCTGCTTCTACTTAGTTTGTTAATTACTCTTTAAAACTAGCTACTACCTTAGGCCTCACAGTCTTGGAACTGTGATGTCTGCACCTCAGTTGTTTGGAAGTCTGTTCTACAGTCCTCCTTCCTTACGATTTTATGATGCAACAAAACAGTTACAAGTGGGATGGGAATGAAGATAATGGAAAAAATGGCAATGTAACCCTTGGCAGCCATGCATTCTTTATTTAAAAAAAAAAAGAAAAAGTACCTGTTATTGACATACTACTTTAATTAGAAACACATTGAAGTTTCCCTGTCCATGCTCATTCCTGCAGTATACTGAAGTAAGGAAACCAAGTGTCCCGTGCCACACCCATTTCCTGATTATTTATGGTGCAGACACTGAAATTGAATTTGTTTGTTTTTTTACAATGTTGCTATCAAATTTTATCCACTTTTTTTGCTTGACTTTTTTGGATTGTGAGCCCAAATAGCACACCCACTTCTTCTGTATGGATGTTCAGATCATCATCTTGGTGCATTAAATGGTCATTTGTGAATCTACTTGCTGATTTGGGCACCAAATTTGAAATACAGACATTTTACTTAGGCTGCTATATTTGAATATTAGACTGCTCACAACTTTTTAAAATTCCTATTCTGGGTGCTTCCATTCTAATGTGCAAGGGCAAAGTATCAAATCAGAGGGTTTTGTGGACAACTCCAATGCATTGGGACTTACGTTACTTTGACAAACACCTGCCAGTGCACTCCCAAGGCCTGGAAGCAAAGGGGCTAAAAATGCACTGTTATTCAGTGTAAAATGTAAATAAAACCCTCCCCCAGAAACTGAGCCTGAGACATTTGGCAGAGTTCTGGGATGTTGCTGCATGCACTGTGCCTATCATCCTTCTCAATACCACAGCCTAGAAGGAGCTCATAGTTTTGAAATGGATACGTGGCCCAGTCTGCAATTCAGTCCTTATTCAAAGAAACCATATTCAGAAACACTAAACCACCAATGCCATGGGTGCTACTCCTATTCCACATCTGTCTCAAAAGCATGCCCCATGCATTGCTGCTTCCCTTCAATCAAAACATACTCATGGGATAACCACCATGGTCTACCACACACCGCTGGTTATGCATCTTAATTTTCCACTTACTTATGGAATATTCTCCACAGCCAACCAGTCTGCTTTGGGAACATCCACTTCAAAACCCTTAGATAAAGCCAAGATATTCCTTTTAACCTTCCAGGAACTCTACTAGACACTGCTGAGATATTCCTTCTTCCCCTCTCTACCACCAAATCTCCCTCACTGACTAGCTATCATACAGTCCAGGGGGCAATCTCCATAATCCTTCACATACAAAAGGATACTCTCCATAGCCGCCACTTACCTAGAGTCAGACCTGTGAGCCTCCTAAACTTCAGATGTGTAGCCATGACCTCCAAAATGCATTGCAAAAGCCCAAAATTCATAGGAGTAATATGTCACCATGAGTAGCCACAATTCTATGGTTTTAACACTGAAAATACAGTACATAAAAACAAACCCAAAAAGCATTAAGGACTAAATCTCCAAAATATAAAATGTTAAATGTAAAAAAACAAAAGCAAAACAAAACCTAATCTAGTTATAAAAAGTAAGATGCAAAAACCAATAAATAAATACAAAATAATAATAATAATGAAAATGTAAAAATATTTAATAATCAGACTCTTGAAGATGAAAAATCAGCTCAGAGAGTTAGAAGAAAAAAGACCAGACAGGTAAGCTATCAGTGTGCACCTGATAGCAGGGGAACATCAGCTATGTTCCCAACACAGAAAGAACTTAGAGCACCACAAAAGAAAAGCATAGTAAAGTCACCATAAAATATTTGTAGCACTGCAATGCATTTCAACAGCCAAGCAAGAGCATTTATTAAATAATACTTCAAGCAGAAAGTACTGCCTAACGGAGAGCCATTAAGAGGTTTGCATACCTCCATCCCAATCAGTGAACCCATTACCCACTTATTATCCTCCACTACCCAACACTTACTCATGCTATATCTTCCACAAGCTATGAATGATTCTGCTTTAGGATATCTACCTTAACAACATATGCATCCAGGATTTTCCATAACCCACCCCCAAGAGGCTACCTTCCTTAAACCCAGTATCCCATAATTGGGCTTTTCTTAACAAGCACGGAACATTTATCACTGTTACCTGATGGATATGCTCATAGCTGAACACCGTCAGCAAGGCACAATATTTTCTTTCCATTATAAATTGATTTCTTTGCCTGATACAAGCATAAACAAATTCCAAAAAG
Source organism: Lepidochelys olivacea (assembly GCF_965140295.1). Classification (NCBI taxonomy): domain Eukaryota; kingdom Metazoa; phylum Chordata; order Testudines; family Cheloniidae; genus Lepidochelys; species Lepidochelys olivacea. The sequence continues at coordinate 38,869,997 of NC_140420.1, read as the reverse complement.
ATACAGTTAGTAACCTCCACTGCCTGAACTCAGAATTCAAGGTTTCTATAGTTTTATTTAACTTTCTGCAGAATTTCCTGATAAATTGCAGACAGCTATGGGTAAGAAGCTTTTAGTCTCTGTGCTACAGAGCAGCAGCCTCATCAAGTCTATTAAAATGGATGCAACTCCATCTTTCTCCCTACTCTCCCCTGCAAAAGATACACAGAACTGATTAAATGAAAGTGTTAGGGAATGCACTGCCATGGGGATAAAGAGTGCATGCAAGTATTGGTTGGACTGTGTCTCCTAGCAGAGGTGCAGCACAGGCAGACTGCAAATCAGTTTATAGAAAAATCCTTGATCACACCAGTGCACTGTGGGACTCTTATCTCAGTTCCCAGCACAGTTCTCCAGAACAGGGGCTTTTTGGAAATTTGCAAACTATCATGAGATCTGAACGGTATTCTGGGCATTTTGGCCAAGGTTCCAGGGTCAGTGTTCCATCACACTTTTATACCATTATGCCAGCCAATCCCGAGTTTCTGGTTCGAAGGAACAGCAGTGGTTGGGTTCCAAGAATTGTTTCAGTCCTGCCCAAGGACCTGTGCATGTGCCCTGAGATACCATGTCCTCACACTGCTAGGCCAGTAGCCCAGGGAGCTAAGGGGAAATCAGTGGTGGTGGAGTGCCACTGAATGTGAACTAAGATCCATCTTTCATTTGGTGGCAGTATGGCCTCGTTAGGATAGCTGGAAAATCAAAGCAATTTCATTCCAATGTTCCTTCTTCGGTCTTTCCCTCAAGTGTTTGGAAATTGCTGATGAAGCACCTCCCAATGAGGATGCCATGGACAGGCCAGGGTAACATACGAGGCTGAAATATAATATTTTCTTTCTCTCTTTGCCCCATCACCCCGCCACAACATTTTTAGTGTTATTTACAGCATTAGTGGTTTATAACTTTTATTTTACAGGAGCTTCCGTTTTGCCCAGTTTAATATTAATAAATGGATGTGTTTATAAAGGCATTTTATTCAAACAGATTTTTTAAAATAATGCATTCAGAGAAGCTGGTGTACTTTAGCTGACATTTTTCCAGCAGAGACCAGCTATTGTCACACCTACTGGAATTGGGGGGAAATGACCAGCATGCTCCAGGCACAGCTTCACAAATACCTCAAATGCTATCAGGCCTGCTGGAAAGGATTCGAGGAAAGCAGTGTGTCAGCAGTGTGCCCTTGTTGCCAAGAAGGCCAATGGCATTTTGGGATGTATAAGTAGGGGCATAGCGAGCAGATCGAGGGACGTGATCGTTCCCCTCTATTCGACATTGGTGAGGCCTCATCTGGAGTACTGTGTCCAGTTTTGGGCCCCACACTTCAAGAAGGATGTGGATAAATTGGAGAGAGTCCAGTGAAGGGCAACAAAAATGATTAGGGGACTGGAACACATGAGTTATGAGGAGAGGCTGAGGGAGCTGGGATTGTTTAGCCTGCAGAAGAGAAGAATGAGGGGGGATTTGATAGCTGCTTTCAACTACCTGAAAGGGGGTTCCAAAGAGGATGGCTCTAGACTGTTCTCAATGGTAGCAGATGACAGAACGAGGAGTAATGGTTTCAAGTTGCAGTGGGGGAGGTTTAGATTGGATATTAGGAAAAACTTTTTCACTAAGAGGGTGGTGAAACACTGGAATGCGTTACCTAGGGAAGTGGTAGAATCTCCTTCCTTAGAGGTTTTTAAGGTCAGGCTTGACAAAGCCCTGGCTGGGATGATTTAACTGGGAATTGGTCCTGCTTCGAGCAGGGGGTTGGACTAGATGACCTTCTGGGGTCCCTTCCAACCCTGATATTCTATGATTCTATGAAAGAGAATCTTGTGGAACCCTAGGCAAAAGGGCATTAGCTTGGGGAAGATGTTGGTGGTGATGCTAGGGATACAGTTGCTGGGACTCGTTGCACAAATCAGTTATTGAAAGGAGAAGCACAGCATTGTAGGATGGCGGTGGGAGGGCCAGCAGCACTAGTATAGCTGCAGTGCTGTGATTTCTTGTCCACGCAAGCAGATCACCAGTGTAGACTGTGAAGGTGACATAAAGGCTTGCTCCACAGTGGCACAATGCAATCCACTGTATCAATCACTCTATAGCAGCTGAGCAATTTGTATAATGACACAAAGCGTTTTCGATACACTGTAGGCATTAGGTGTTGCTACCATCAGTGGTGGTGGCAGTACGTTTTTTGTCTAGTGTAGATGAACGGAAAGACAGGAAGATTAAAACAAAGATCAACTAGAAAGGGCAGATTATGGCACAGCAGCAGAATGCCCAGCCCCAAGTGAGACACAGTTCCCATGATGGAGCAGAAGACTGGTTCCATCATTTCCGCCACCAAATGATTCATAAACAGCATTGGATCTGGTCAAGAGGGGTGCTTAACTTCGCTCACACACGCGCACACACACACTTCCCTCAACCAAGGTCAAACTCCATCAGCAGAAAACACTAACTAGCAGGAATTAGAACTGAAACAAAAATCAGAAAGTGGCAAAAAACATGAGTTGTGTCAAAACCAGTCCTCCACCCTATGTCAAATTTATCAGCATCTGAAGATCTATCATCCTACCCAGGGTTCTGTTATAAGAAAGGATCAGATGTACAAAAGGGAGAGGCTGCAAAGGGTTATGGACACATGGTGGTCTCTGTCTTTATGAAGATGTAGGATGCTATTGACAGTGGGAAACCCTTGTTCCGTGACAATCTATAAAACCTTGTAGCTGGAGTTGGACTGCAGCTGGCCGAGGTCACTCAAGTGCCAGTGGTCCACTGTGGGGATGATCTTGGCCCCTATCTGCCCACGTACCATTCCATCGGCAAGGGGGAAGACATTCAGAGAGTTAGGACGCTCCTTCCTGCTAAAGAAAGAGAGAGGAAACAATCTGTTAGCAAAACCACAGCATCTTTATGGTAAAAAAAGTACACATACAACACAGTGATGAATGTTTCACATGACACAAGGCCTGAATCCCATTCCCATCCCTGAATTGCTGAGTTGACTCCCAACTCCCATAGCCTGAATGAGTAAGCAGCTGATTCTGTGATTCAAAATTGGGTTGTCTATTGCTAGGCTACACAGATAACCCTTATCTCTTCATTAAAAGGCACTATCAAAGTTGGGTTGCCATACAAGAATTGTTGACCTACCAGGCCAACAATCCAATTATAAATTACCCCCTTTGGGAATGTTTCCTAGTGTCAGATTGAGCCCTCCTGTGGAGAACCCATAGGAAGGGGTGAAGGGCCGGAGACTTCATAGGCTGACTTAACTGACCCCTTCCGTGGTTGGAAAAGTTGGGGTTTATAGAGGGGGCTGAGGGCACAGCCATCCAATTTAAGTAGCATTTCCCCTTGGGAACCAGAAGGCCCACTAGGGAGATATGCCACAGAGAATATAGTCCCCTGCTTCCTCCTCCTGCCCCAATATAGTGGAGCCTTGACCCCACTGAGCTCTGAGAGGGTGGCCTTCATGGGTCCCAGGAACAGGCAACAGTAGAGGTGGTCCTCCCACTTCACCCTCGGTCTTCCTCATCTCAGATCTGAGGCTGTTCCAATTACAATCCAGCCTCTGATATTTTACTATGCATAATCAAAATGTATGATTTCAGGTATTAAAACAGGAAAGTGGCAAATACATGCAGTTTTCACCAATCAATGAAATGTATGACTTATATTCTCTATGGAAAGTTCAGGACAGGTTCCAGCATACATCATTCATTTGGACAGATGGCTGGAATGATCTTTCCCACTTGTTGGTTTGCAGAAGCTTTGCTAGCTTTATGGGCTGTATGTGTATATACATCTGCTGGCATAGACTGTGAGACTGAGCCCCAGCAGAGAAAGGCTATAGTAAGGGGTGCAAGTGGAAGAGGTTGCACCAGAACAAAGCATCCACAAGCTCTCTTTTGCCAGGGACACATGGCTGCAGATGACCAGAGCAGCCCAAAGACCAGGGAACAGAGAATGGCCAGAGGATGCACTGATTTAGCAAATGCCCTTGTCAGCCTCCAATAGAAGGACTCCTGTGGAGCTCCAGATGCAAATTAAAGCTGACCCACTTTGCAGAATGAGCCCAGGAGGGGAGGCCAGGGTTGATATTGCCATCTTCCCCCTCTTGGGATCCATGTCTTTCCCCAGAGCTAGGGCCTAGTGGGCACAGGTGTGTGTGATTTACCCTTCTACATGCGAGAATTGATTATTCTGGACCCTCAAGTGTCTTTTTAAAAACTCTACCAGCTGTGGGCAACCCATTAACAGAAGTACTTGGCTCAGGGACAGGATAAGGAGACAAACTGATCAACAAACTGATATTAAGACTTAACAGAAAAAAAAAACCAAACAACCATACAGGCTTGTTGGATTTAATACATTAAAGACAGGGCAGGAGTAAAGGGTCAGTCTTTTCCTATCAAATACAGACATGCTTCCTTTCTCAGGCAGGCTCCATGCTGATTTTGTAGAACACTGCTCCTGTACATGGAGAACATTTCTCCTGGGACACAGCCAAGAAACCATTATAACTACTCCACTTCTGATCTGCATGAAATGGTTGTAATGGAACCTGAGGCCCCTGAGACCTGAGCAAATGCACTAACACAGGAGCTGACGCAATAGGTTAAGGAGTGAGCAGGCAGCCTGGAGAGATTTAATTTCCTTGGGGAGAAAAAAAGAAAACATCCAGTAGCTCTGTCATAAACATACAGCTAAGGGTAGCACAAAATCCCTCCTGAGCAGCTGTACTGAATCCTTACCTGTAAGGGGTTAAGAAGCTCAAATAACCTGGTTGGTAGCTGACCAACAGGACCAATAAGTAAAGAAGATACTTTCAAATCTGAAGGGGGGCTGTTTGTGCTCTCTTTGTTTGTTCCCTCTCTGGACAGAGAGACCAGGCAGGAAAAACATCTCCTGAAAACATACCTGAAATGAGCACCTAAGTTTACAAAAATGTTAGGTAAGGGCAAGGAAATGCGTTAGATTATCTTTTGTTTTAGCTTGTGAATTTTCCCTATGTTAAGAGGAAGTTTTATTCCTGTGTTTTTGTAACTTTGAAGCTGAGCCTAGAGGGGAATTCTCTGTGTTTTAAATCTTTTTATTACTCTGTAAAGTTACCTTCCATCCTGATTTTTGCAGGTGTGATTCTTTTACTTTTTCTTTAAATAAAGTTCTTCCTTTAAGAACCTGATTGATTTTTCAGTGTCCTAGAGACAAAGGGTCTGGTCAGTACTCACATTATTCTCAAGCCTCCCCAGGAAAGGGGGTGAAGGGGCTTGGGGGAATATTTTGGGGAACAAGGGACTCCAAGTGACCCTTTTCCTGAATTTTTGTCTAAATCACTTGGTGGTGGCAGCAATACTGTCCAAGGACAAGGAAAGGTTTGTGCCTTGGGGAAGTTTTTAACTTAAGCTGGTAAAAATAAGCTTAGGGGGTCTTTCATGCAGGTCCCCACATCTGTACCCCAGAGTTTGGAGTGGGGCGGGAACCCTGACAAGCTCTATTCTCAGCATTGCTCATATGAAAGCCAGAACATGCTGTGCTGATGTGTCAGTCCATTCTACTGCCATGACAGCTTCTGACAAGGCAGGGAAACTGTGCTGGTTGGGAGTTGCTGCTCGCTGTGTCCCATCTGGGATTGGCAGAGGGCTGGAAGGGCATTTCCCAAGTAGCCTAGCAAAGAATTTTGGGATGCTGCTTTTTTCCCAAACAACCTCCATTATAATCTGGACCTGAGGTTCCCATTATTCACAAATGGACAGTTCATAACAGATGGAGGAATCCTCTGATACAGACAGCACATAAATGATATCAGATATCTGGGCCCTGAGCCCCCTCCCACACCTGGACACCTCATCCCCGGCCCTGCTCCAGAGCCTTGACCCCTAGGTACATTGATTTGGTTTTGTTTTAGAAATGTTACCCAAGAGGAGTCATTCTAAAATGTCTGCTACTTTCTAATGTTAGTAGACACTATAGTTCTGGAGACAATTTGCCAATATTGTACAGTTAAAGATGAGTTGTTTTCTATCTATACAGTATCTTTTGCATACTCACCACATTAGTGATGGCCATAGTCATGTGATAAACTACATTAATCACACACCTCTGGCTGCCTCACCTGCATTCTGCCCACTAATCCACTCCCCTGGGACTACTTCTATCATTCTAATCCCCTAAACAGCTTCAAATTTTAGTTTAGTTTCTCAGTAACCTGCCACAGAAACACTTTTTCTCCTGAATGTGGAATTTCCACCCCCAACATTATACTAGCCTGTGGAATTTCCATCCCCTACATTATACTGGCCTGAAACACCAACATGCAATAGTCAGTTCCAGGATTAGAAACAGGACCTTTATACCACTTGAGGGGAGACTCCCAGCTTTGCATTTAGATATATAGCACTTTTTACTCCTGAAGGTCCCAAGATCCCATACTTAAAAACAGTTACTCTTTTTAGGTAGAGAAAAGCATTTCAGGTCACTGTTAGAGATGTTTTAAAGGTTCCCTCTCCCTCAGAGCGGAATCATGGCCCTAAGAGAGGCTCACTTTACAGTGGCGGGGCAAAATAAACAGGCCCCAATAAACTAAGTTCCCTCTAAGTTGCACGGCTGTGCAGCTGCCTATTAAGCCCCGCACAGGGGCTCAGGGCTCCATCAGGGAGAGATGCCTCTACCCCTGTGAGGATTTGCCGTGGAGGGGATAGGCGCCCCTCTCCACCGGGCCACAGCAAGGACCTGCCCTGGACTTGCTGCAGCCATGGGAGAGGAGCCCCTCCCCTGCCCCAGCCAAGGCCCACCGGAGCTGCCAGGAGAGGAGCCCCTCCCTCAGCCCAGCCCAGCCCAGCTGGAGCTGCTGAGCCCGGGTAGAGGTACCTCTCCGTCGGCCCCAAGTTCTGTGGTGAGAGAGGGCTGGGGGGCAGCCTGCACCCCAAACCCCTGTGCCCTGGCCCTGAGCCCCCTCCCACACCCTGAACCCCGCATCCCCGGCCCTGCTCCAGAGCCTTGACCCCTAGCTGGAGTCCTCAGCCCCTGCACCCAACCCTCTGCCCCAGCCCTGAGTCCCTGATCTCCGGCCCCACCCCAGAGCCTGCACCCCAAGCCAGAGCCCTCACACCCCTGCACCCCCCCAAAACCCTCTGCCCCCACCCTGAGTCCCCTCCCACACTCCAAACCCCTCTGCCCCACATGAATTTTGTTATGTGCACTGTGACAGATTTTTGTTACCAATTTGCCTGAAGCATCAGGCTGAGGCCACAGGATTGTTAGGGGAGGAGAGGACGGAGCACACCAAGTAACTGAGTTTTAAAGCTTTATTGATAAAATAATAAAATAACAGCAGAGAGCGCTGTGGGGCGGGGGGTTCCCCACGTCACTCAGAGGAAGGAAGCAAGCTTTAATGCCACAAGCCCTAACCCACTTTTATACTTACACCCGCACTACCCGAGGCTGGCCAAGCCTGGGTGTAATGTAAGAAGAAGAGGGGGAGGGGTGGACGGGAGTTTTTGTTCCATTCACAGGTCGTCCAGGGTCTGCTGTTGATCTCCGACTTGCTTCAGCTTTTGGGAGGGTTTTAAGTCCTGGGTTGTTTTTTTTGGGGGGGGGGGGCATTTCGTCCAAGGACCTTTGTTCCCCATGCTTTCTGTACCAATCCAAACCTGCCTTACACCTTTAACCCTTCCCAAAATGCTTTGCGATGCCTGCAACAGCATTAGCAACATACGATGCTGATCTGCCTCCCTAGGGGACCCCTTGAGGGAGGGGGCCATTGGGTTGTGACATTCCCCCCATTGACCCCAAGTCAACATTTTGTTGTGAGGGGTCACCACTTAGGTTTTCACCCTTTTTTTTGACACCGTGGCTAGGGTTACTGTTGGTTTTTTACATAAACAGTAATATAACACAAACAAAATGGTTAGGGCAGCAACAATTGCATACGTTAGCCAGTAGTGGCTTCTGGCTTTATTAGTAACATAGCATAACACGTCCCCCTGTTGGCATAGATGCCCCATCCGGATGGCTGTGGCAAAGGCAGCTTTTTTCAGATTAAACGTATGCTACAACACGGTAAAGGATGAGGCATAGGTTTGGAATACAGTCAGTTTTTCCTGGGTGTGCGTTAAGGGCAGGAAAACATTGGGTGTAATTCATGAAAAATTAAACACAACATAGTTAGAGATATTGACCCTACTTTGCATAACTGTGCGCCAATGCACCGAAAAATTTTGTGCCTTATTGGTAAATACATGGGCCTTAGTGGGGGCATATCCCGAAGCCTCCCCTTCCCAGCAGAGGTGTTGACCCCCTCGTAAAAGCGGCCTGGCATTGCCTTTTCTTTATATATTATTTGAGGGGGCTTTATAGGCCATAATTGCCAGGTGTTGCTCTCTGCAATCCCTATGTTCTGATAGAAGATGTAGTCAGCACATACCGCTTAGCCATGTTATTGGGGGGAGCCACCTCCCATATGTCGCGATGGACCACCCAATTCCAGATAATATGTGATGCCACATTCCCAGGATGCTAAGCCAAAATTGCCACCACCCACCAATGGATAAATTGACCTTTTTTTCCCACCATGGCCAATTTTGAACAGTGGTAAAATTAATGAAGGAGGACAAAAGTGTCAGACACCCGAGGACTTCCACAGATATGTGCCCCATACCTACATTGTATCACACTAACAACTTTTGGAGGCCTGAAGCAGCAAGAGCGGTCCCACCACTCCTGTTCGGGGTGTCCCTGGGCTTTTGCTATTACTGCCTTGTTTTGATAACAAAGCAAGAGGGAAAGAAAGAGAACAACACAAATGCACCTATTGGGGAAACTGAGGCACAGATGAAAAACTTCCTAAATTATTAGTGTCCCATTACAGCCCTTCCTGGCTTTTGTTATGGATGTTGTTTGCCTGGTTTAGGAGGTTACAACAACATTATTATTACATTTCGAGATCAGTAATTGCTATTGCTTGCCAAAGGACTTTCCATTCCAATTTTACTTCAAGCCACCACAGGAGGAACAGGGTTTGCCCCCATGGGATTCAGGGGTGGTTCAGGGCCACCCACCAGGTATTTTGCTGTGGCCCTGCTGTGTTTATTTGTACTATGCACTGTTTTCAAGGCACCTTTCCTTCAGCCTTCCGCTACACTATGGCTCAGGCCCCATTAGCAGCTCAAGCCAAGGAGAGCCTTTGGAGGTATTTTCCGTCCTCAGCATTACAATTATTCAGATAATTCCATGGACAGCTGGAAACCCAGATGGTTCAAGCAGGTGGCTGGTTTACAACCGAGGCCCACAATGCCATGAACAGAAATCTAGGGAGATATGTTTTGAGCTGATTGGCATGCGCCCATTTTAGTTTACTGGGTAGCTGAAGCTGGTACACTACTGGGGAGATGTGATTCACAATGGGGTACGGACCCACCCACTTGATGTTTAAAGTGTGGGCCGCCCTCCCCAGATTTTGCAACATTACCGTATTTTTAATTTGCCATTTCTGAATGTCTTTAACAATGATTTCCTTACACTTGGCCTTTTTATTTAATTTAAAGTGGACTTTATGGCTTTGTGAGTTTTACATAGCTTTTCCCTTAACTGGGCAAAGCTGAGACTTTTTTGGTTGTGGCAAACAGTAAATGTGGTTATTGGTAAACATAGTACTTACATTACATTTACATTTGTTTACTAGCGGGTTGCTAACATTTACATTCTTTCAAAACATTTTTTTCCAGGAGTTAACATGTACACATTGCTCATTATACAGTACTGTGGTTTTATTATTTAATTTATTTTACATACAGGATTTTAGTGAAATGTCTTTACTACAGGGCTTTGGAGCAACAGGCAAGGACAAGTACACCCACTTTTGAGGAGTCCACTTGGTACAATCCCTGGTGTCCAATAGCTTCCCTCCCTCCCCAGCCCATTGGCTCGAAGTCTGGGGTAGCCAGAAGGATTTTATGTGCTATATGAGGAGTGGGCTAACTTTTTATATTTTTGCTTTTAGAGCTTGTTGGTGTGTGTTTTTAACAACAATTTTTCCACTTAAAAGGTCTGGCCTTACTATGCCAGAAATATACTGCATTCATTTGTATTGATAAGTATTAAACAGTGATCTTTTGCTTTGCTTTAGCAAGTGTATCAAAAGCGTTGTGTTTTTTGATATTACCCAAAACATTTTGCGTTCCAGGGTGGACAAAGCAAGTATTTGTATTTTAGTACATTCCATGTGCAATAGCAGTATGATGATTTTTTTTTTTTATTTGGCTGTCCCGTAGCTGGGACAGAAAGCTTAATTTATTTTTAATTACCTTCAGGTCTACAGTATTTATAATCCCTGCTTCAAAACCAATTTTTTTAATATGGTGCTTGTTACCTGAGGAGGTTTTTCTGCAGCATTTGATACACAACAGTGCTAGCAACAAGACAAACAACACAAGACAAAACACAGAACACAAAACATAATTTTTATTGTGACAGTAGATTTATGGTATTTTGGGTTGCTTTTTAGCTTGTATCAGCTTTTTTGTGTTTTTGAAAGACAAAAAACAAACAAACATATTTTTACCCCTTTGGGGGTGAGAGATTATTGCTTAAAATATTTCTTTCTTTTAAAAATATTTTTGCTGATTACAAGCAAAACAGAGGAATTACCCCCATATTTTTTTCTGTTTGTTTTATAGGCAAGCCAGGTTTTAATGGCTTCTACCTTTATCAGTTAGGTAATTTGCATTAACACAGATGCTTTTTGGCTTGCTTTTGGGATTTAAAGCCATTAGCAGCTCAAAGACTTTGTCTTAAAAGGGACACAATTAACTTTTACCAGAATTTTGATTACTTTTTACTTTTGCTTTTAAAACATACAAAAATTTGAAAAAGAAAATACAACCTATTGTGGCTCCCTTTGGAGCCCTAATAGGATTTTAATTAAGTAGCATGGTATGTTTGCTTTTTTTTTTTTTAAATCCCTTTTACAATATACACTGCTCATTTCTTTTACACTGCTTTGCTTATTTCCTTTATACATTTGGGGCAGTTAAGTTTTAATAGAACCTCCTTATATTTTTTTTTAGCAAATTTGACTAAATTGTTTATAGTCAAATGATTTTAATTAGATAGTTTTTTTGCCTGGATTATTTACAGACATTCCTTTAGAAAAGGCCCTCCCCCCCTTTTTTAGAATGGCTGAAAAGAAAACAAGATTTTTTTTCTATAACATTTATAACACTGTTACGATGTTTAACTGCTTAATTTTCTTCAGCCTTTGCAGAGTTCACTTTTTACTTTTTTTTCTTAAAATTACTTGCTTATTTTCCAAAATGACATGTATGTTCATTAACTTAGGTTTTACCATTCCAAATACTATTTTAGGGGTCTGAATTTTCTATGTTTGCACTTACTTCTTTTCTTACTTTTGCCATTATGCCCTTAGGGCTTCCAACCTGTTTTTAATTTTTTTCATTTGTTGCCTGCTCACTTGTTTGGGCCCGATCCTGTTTTTCTCACTGCACGGTCCCTTTTTATGGACACAGGCTTTGTTTCACTACCAATTTAGCAAGGAGGGTGGGCTCCTTAACTAGCCCCCACCCCCTCCTGGTCCCTTTCCTTAAACAATATTACTTACAAGGGTTACCCCGTGAGGCTTGCCACCTGGACAGAATGCACGGCCAATTGGCGTTTTAACTGTTTAATTTTCTTTTTATGGTGGACACACTGCTGTTGAGGCGTATTCTGGGTACGAATGGTCAAATCTTTGATGAGTCCCTGAAGGACTGGTACTTGCTTAGCCAGTGTTTGCAGGTGGGTGCGTTTCACCTTTTCTGCCTGGAAGTTTTGTTTTAAGGCCGGCAACTTATTCTGGGCATAGGCTTGGGTTGCTGCCTGGTTAGTAATCTGCGTTTTTAGTTGCTCAGTTTTTACTAGCTGTTTACACACCTCTTCCCTTCTTCCTTTTTTTGCCCCAACAACATTTCACACCACATGGCCGCCGCAGTTCTTATTAATTTCACAGCTGGCCCTAGATTTTTACCCTTTTGCTTTTAATACTTGGCATATGGGTCTAACAAATTTTGCCAAGTATGCACGCTTCTTTGGAGCTCTGCCACAGAACCCCAGGGATTGTATCCCACTTTGGTGAGAGCCCTCTCCAACCTGCAGATGTCCTCACCCCCCTTTGAAAGAGGCTACAGGGTTCTGTCCCTTTTTGCTGCCTCCCCTGTGGCATGGGCATCCAGTCCCCCAGCCTTCCAGGACCCCATCATTGATGCCATCACCCACGACTGCGGGACTCTCGAGTCCGCAGCTGTACCCTTCTGTTTCCTGAACATATTATCACAAACCATTAGTACCGCTTTGAAGGTCTTTTTATTACTTGAGATTTTACGCCGCCCACACTGGCACCGGGGCTTACAATGCTTACCCCCCTCTCCCCCCTGGGTAGACGCTAAGCCTCCCTCCGTATTACTTGGTCATGCTACGACTGAGGGTCCATACACCAAATCCAAAACCCGTCTCGGGCACAGCGAGAAACCCTAAGTTTTCCTCTTCTGCTCAGTCATGCTACTACTGAGGGTGTATGCACCGAGGACTCCTTTCGTGTGGAGTGAGGGTTTTTAAGCCCTCCTCCTATTGCCCGGCACTTCTACGGCCAGGGGTAGACCCACCTGCACCCTTCCCCTGCTGACCAGGGTGGAGAGAGGAATGCCAAACCTCCCTCCATTTCTCAGTCATACTACGACTGAGGGTGGGACTCACCTTTAATTATAAAATCCTTAACATGTAATACCAACAGTGCTGGACAGAGCAAACATGAAATACCAAGGGCAAAGCAGTTGGTGCACTCCACCCCTCCGCAATTCTCCACCAAAACTGTGACAGATTCTGTTACCAATCTGCCTGAGGCATCAGGTGATCAGGCTGAGGCTGCAGGATCGTTAGGGGAGGAGATGACGGAGCACACCAAGTAACTGAGTTTTAAAGCTTTATTGATAAAATAATAATATAACAGCGGAAAGCGCTGGGGGGGTTCCCCATATCACTCAGAGGAAGAAACAAAGCGTTAGTGCCCCAAGCCCTAACCCACTTTCATACTCACACCCGCACTATCTGAGGCTGGCCAAGCCTGGGTGTAATGTAAGAAGAAGAGGGGGAGGGGTGGACAGGAGTTTTTGTTCCGTGCACGGGTCATCCAGGGTCCGCTGTTGATCTCTGACTTGCTTCTGCTCTCGGGAGGGTTTTAAGTCCTGGGTTCTTCTGGGGGCATTTCGTCCAGGGACCTTTGTCCCCCGTGCTCTCTGTACCAGTCCAAACCGGCCTTTTGAGGCTTCCTTGGTTTCCCCAAAACACATTGGCTTCAGCATCGCAAGACTGTTATGTTCCCATTCTCTGACCTTCACATTCTTACTAGTTTTGCACCCCCTTTTCAGGTTTTTTTGGTTCAGTTCTCCTTTCCCACAGGCTTTTGGCTGTTTAGCAGCAGGGAGCTTGTTTGTGCATGCGTTGGCCTTGAGTGGCAGTTTCGCCCTTTATCTTCAAGCCTAGCTGAATTGTCGAGTTAACCTGTTCCTTTTTTTCTCCCTCCCTCTTCGGCCTTTTGCAACCTGCAAAGGAATCTTCCACTCCACACTTACACCTTTAACCCTTCCCAAAATGCTTTGCGATGCCCGCAACAGCATTAGCAACATACAATGCTGATCTGCCTACCCAGGAGACCCCCTGAGGGAGCGGGCCATTGAGTTGTGACAGCACCAATATGAAAGTGATGTGTCACACATCACCTCCATATTAGCGCACATAACATTTATTCTGAACATAGACATAAAAAATTAGAGGGAATACTGCCAATAAGGCTCTAAAATATTTTTTTTCTGCAAAATAACTGGAAGCACTAGAAACCTGACGGTGCAATAGAAGAGATTTTATCTGCACTCCTTTAGGATGGCTTGCATAGCTCGCTACCAGCTTTGCCACTCATGAGCAATGCAGCCTTCCCAAACACATGCTGATAACGCCGTTACATCACACTCCGTCACGCAGTCTCTCGAGCTTTCTGTTTGAAAGCCACATCTTATTATATAGATAACATTGTAAGCATGCCCAGTACTTCACAGTAGTCTATGCTAAACAAAGAACAGAGGCCCAGATTCCCAGCTAGGGAGGGAAAGTGAACTACAAAGGAGTTTGTAGCAGCTCCCCAATCCTGGGTCTGATTTTCCACCAGCCTAGTCCCCAGGGAAGTTTAAAGGTGCATCTACTCAATAAGGAGCTAAGTTACTTAGACTTGGAAATCAGGAGGCTCTCCCAATAAAGTTCAAAAGTTTAAAAAGAATAACGAAATGGCTGTTTATCTGGCAATGTTTAAAAGACTGAAAGATATCTCAGTCACACACACACACACCCTTTATAAATTCAGATCACAGAATTCCATTTTCCAGGCTATACTCTGAGGTAGTGAATTGAAGTGCATTCTGGGAGGTACTGAGAATGAAACACATTACAGTGAAACCCCATTTATGCGATATAATTGGGACCAGGGTTAGATCAGATCACCAAAAATCAGGATAATCTGGAGAATGGGCTTCACCCCCAGATGGCAAGTCTCAGACTTGAAGAGCCCTGCCACCCAGGGGACTGAAAGCCCAAACCCCACTGCCCAGGGCTTGAGCTGTCAGCCTCATTTCAGTTAATACGGAGAGCCGGATAATGTAGGCTCAGATAAACAGGATTCTACTGTATACGTCCCACTCAGACAGTGTCAATGTTTTGCCGTGTGTGGTAAGACAGATTTATAGGTTTGGGAAAATGCAGAAGCACCTCAGAACAGTCTAGGACAGTAAACACAGATACACTGATCACCTCAACACACTGGGCTCATTTGGTTTTTGGATTCAACCTCTGAATCTTCTGCTCTTTAAAACACAAGCCTCTGCATGATGTGCTAAAGCAGCAGTTTGACTGGCTCTCTCACGTACCAATAGAAGGCACTGTCATGTATATTAACCAGCTTAATGTATATACCAGTAGGGGTGATGACACACAAGCCAGGACATTATATTCCCAGCAGTCAGACAGCTGTTACTCAACCCCAATCTCCAAAGTGACAGTTTTTAAAAAAAAATGCTGTAATAGGATTTACCTTTTCCTCCATGACTGGCGATGACTGCAGTGACAAACATAGCAGCCAAAACAGAGTGGCAACCACACAAGAAGCGAGACAAGAAAACAACCATTAGAGAGCAAAAAGTCATGCAAGCACATGTATGTTTATGTGCTCACACAAATACATACCTGAGCAGTGATGGAGACACTTACAGCCTCATAAGCATGCAGCCATACAGCAGACCCATTACATGCATGCACTCATAATCAAACAATGTAGAAACACACACACTCTCTCCGTATGTCTCTTGTGCATACATGTACACACTATTCTGTGCTTATACCAACTTCAGTCATAGTGACAAGCAAACATACCAAGTGTATGTATGGGTTCACACAAATATGCCCCTATCTAGCATATCACACAAAATGCACCTATGACACTGCACACCGTATTCTTCACAGTGATATTATTATGATACGATTATGACATAATTATGATGTATGTCATGCAAGATAAGTCATGTGAGGTGTCATTGGAAAAGTTAAGATTTGCTTATTAGGATTATCCTATTTGTATGCATGTAGCCTTTTTGTATCTGAAGTTATGAATACTGACTAAGTATATGTATTTCAAATGTAGTTACACCTGGGTAATGCCAACTAGACAAGATGCTTTCAGTCTAGATAGTGGGTGGGGAAGGACCTACTCAGGGCAATGGACCATTAGGAAAAAATAATAGGCCTTAGGAGAAGCGTATCTCCCACCTGGTGAGCCTTCCTGAGAACGCTACAGACAGGCTCCAAGTAATGGCTGCTAGGACTCTACAAGGACATGTGACCAGGCGACATGTCTCTGGACTCCATCTTGGGATGTCAGTATTTTTCCACAGACTGGGCTGGGAACCGAACTTTGGGAACAAAGGTTTCCCACCATATGCAAAAGCTATATAAGGCAGGGAGTGACATCATCTGGGGTTCTTCACTCCCCACACAAGAAGGCTCCTGGAAACACCTGAGGAACAAAGACTGAACTGGGGGAAGTGCTGGACCCAGGCTAGAGGGATTTCTAGCCTGTGAATGAAACAGCTGAGGATTCCAAGCTGTAAAGCAAGTGCAGTTTGCCCCTTAAGAATCTGCAGCCTGCTTGTATAATCTCTTAGGGTGAGAATTTGCTGTTCATATCCAATCTATTTAGTATATTAAGTTTAGTTTGCGGTTATGTTTATTTGCAAGGTAAATCTGCTTTGATCTGTTTGCTATCACTTAAAATCTATCTTTTGTAGTAAATGAACTTGTTTTTGCTTTATCTGAACTAGTGAGTTGGAGTGAAGTGTATGGGAATCATAACTCAGGGCAAAGGCTGTTGCATATTCCTCTCCACATTGAGGGAGAGGGCGAATTTTATGAGCTTACGCTGTACAGTTCCCTGTGTAGCACAAGATGGTATAATTCTGGCTTTATACTACAAAGGGGATCATAGAATCATAGAATATCAGGGTTGGAAGGGACCTCAGGAGGTCATCTAGTCCAACCCCCTGCTCAAAAGCAGGACCCATACCCAATTAAATCATCCCAGCCAGGGCTTTGTCAAGCCTGACCTTAAAAACTTCTAAGGAAGGAGATTCTACCACCGCCCTAGGTAACGCATTCCAGTGTTTCACCACCCTCCTAGTGAAAAAGTTTTTCCTAATATCTAACCTAAACCTCCCCCACTGCAACTTGAGACCATTACTCCTTGTCCTGTCATCTGCTACCACTGAGAATAGTCTAGAACCATCCTCTCTGGAACCACCTCTCAGCTATCAAATCCCCCCTCATTCTTCTCTTCTGCAGGCTAAACAATCCCAGCTCCCTCAGCCTCTCCTCATAAGTCATGTGTTCCAGACCCCTAATCATTTTTGTTGCCCTTCGCTGGACTCTCTCCAATTTTTCCACATCCTTCTTGTAGTGTGGGGCCCAAAATTGGACACAGTACTCCAGATGAGGCCTCACCAATGTCGAATAGAGGGGGACGATCACGTCCTTCGATCTGCTCACTATGTCCCTACTTATACATCCCGAAATGCCATTGGCCTTCTTGGCAACAAGGGCACACTGTTGACTCATATCCAGCTTCTCGTCCACTGTAACCCCTAGGTCCTTTTCCGCAGAACTGCTGCCTAGCCATTCGGTCCCTAG
This sequence comes from Lepidochelys olivacea, assembly GCF_965140295.1. Lineage (NCBI taxonomy): Eukaryota > Metazoa > Chordata > Testudines > Cheloniidae > Lepidochelys > Lepidochelys olivacea. The sequence continues at coordinate 38,852,696 of NC_140420.1, read as the reverse complement.
TCTGTAGCTGTCCATTGGGTTCTTCTGTCCTAAGTGCAGGACCCTGCACTTATCCTTATTGAACCTCATCAGATTTCTTTTTGCCCAATCCTCCAATTTGTCTAGGTCCCTCTGTATCCTATCCCTGCCCTCCAGTGTATCTACCACTCCTCCCAGTTTAGTATCATCCGCAAATTTGCTGAGAGTGCAATCTACACCATCCTCCAGATCATTTATGAAGATATTGAACAAAACCGGCCCCAGGACCGACCCCTGGGGCACTCCACTTGACACCGGCTGCCAACTAGACATGGAGCCATTGATCACTACCCGTTGAGCCCGACAATCTAGCCAACTTTCTACCCACCTTATAGTGCATTCATCCAGCCCATACTTCTTTAACTTGCTGACAAGAATACTGTGGGAGACCGTGTCAAAAGCTTTGCTAAAGTCCACTGCTTTCCCTTCATCCACAGAACCAGTAATCTCATCATAGAAGGCGATTAGATTAGTCATGCATGACCTTCCCTTAGTGAATCCATGCTGACTGTTCCTGATCACTTTCCTCTCATGTAAGTGCTTCAGGATTGATTCTTTGAGGACCTGCTCCATGATTTTTCCGGGGACTGAGGTGAGGCTGACTGACCTGTAGTTCCCAGGATCCTCCTTCTTCCCTTTTTTAAAGATTGGCACTACATTAGCTTTTTTCCAGTCATCTGGGACTTCCCCCGTTCGCCACGAGTTTTCAAAGATAATGGCCAATGGCTCTGCAATCACAGCCGCCAATTCCTTTAGCACTCTCGGATGCAACTCGTCCAGCCCCATGGACTTGTGCACGTCCAGCTTTTCTAAATAGTCCCTAACCACCTCTTTCTCCACAGAGGGCTGGCCATCTATTCCCCATGTTGTGATGACCAGCACAGCAGTCTGGGAGCTGATGTGCACCTGGGGAGTTGGGAGTTGCCTTAACTTACTCCTGGGGAAGTATGCACAACTGCACATGCGCAGAATTCATGTCCCCTGCAGATTTTTTTGCTTCCCTGCACAAAAATGACTTTCTGACAAGGAAGCAAAGGGAAGCTGCAAGAGCAGTCATGCACCACTCCCTAGCTGCGCAGGTGCATTATTTCAGGCAGCCGGCAGAGAGGTAAATCACTTCAGTGCTGGGGACACCCCAGCAAGTGACTCCTACCCCGAGTTAGGATCAGCTGCTAATCCCAGCTGGGCTGGAGGCAGGAGACGACGGGACTTCCTCTTCCCCTGCAAGAAGTATCTGGGGTTGTGTCAAACCCAGGTCCAGAAACCTCCCGCAGCTGCAGAAAGCTCAGCATCCTCCCCTGCTTCCTGCCCCCATTGCTCCTCATCTGTGGGGCGAGGTGTCACCATATGGGGAACTGCTCCCCCATCCGCCCAACCCCCATACATCTGGCTCTCCTATACCCAGACACCCCTGTCAAGCCTCACCCCATACACCCAGAAACCCCCTAGCCCTCCATACCCAAACCCCACCGCACTGAACCTCAACCCCTGCATCTGGAGCCCCCTGCAGCCAGACTCCTTCCCTCTGGACTCCCACCCCTGCACCCAGACCACCCCCCACTGAGCTTCCTGCACTCAAACCCCCACCCTGATGTGCCCCACCCTAAGCCCCCACATCCAGACCTCCATGCCACTGACTCCAACTAGCTGCTTCCAGACCCCCACCCTACCAAGCCCCACTCCCCCTGCACCCAGGCCCCCTTGCTGAGACCTGCACACCCATAATGCTGAGCCCCAACCACCTTCACCTGGAAGCCCCTGCAGAATCCCACTGCAAACCCGGAACACCCCCCTCCCCCATGAGCCTCTGCGCATCCACATCCCCCCACACCTAGACTCCCCCACTGAGCTGCCTGCACCCAGATTGCCCCACACAGAATCCTCTCACTCCACACCTGGATCCCCCCCATACTGAGCCCCTCTACATTTGGATTCTTGCCTGGTTGAGCCTGCCTGCCCCACACAGTGCCTAGTGCAGAGGGGCAGGGCCCGCAATGTTTCTGGAGCAGGCCCAGGCCTTGTGCTGTGTCAGGGTCAGGTGCAGCCTCACTGCTGAGTCCATGTCCTGGGGGCGAGGGGCTGCAGGGTGATCTCCCACCTTTGAGCAGCCAGTGACCTGTGTTCCCTATTGCCATGCTGGAGCCTCCATATTTATTGACAAATAAAACCTGCAGAATTTTAAAATATTGTGCACAGAATTTTTAATTTTTTGTCACAGAATGCCCTAAGGAGTATTAACTGTAGCCTATCTATGCAGGGGCTGGTCAGAGAGCCTGCATGTAACTGCAGCTGGGTGTGTCCCTACCTATATGTGTGCTGGTGAAAGTGTAGGCTGGAGAGCTTTGCAGCTTGTCACAGCAGTACAGTGTGAGAGGGAGCCCAGAGTGGCAAGTCAGGGGGCTCCAGTGGTACCCCAGTTCCAGGTGGGACCCCTGGGGGGAGCCTGTCACAGCACCCACCCACCAAAGCACACAGATGAGCTCATACAAACACCCATGAATGCAGTGAGAGATGTACACTTATGGGTCCCACAAATACACACCACTGCAGCAAAGCACACAAAATATATGTGCTCATTTATACTCATCCGACGCAGAACACACCCAACATAAATACATATGCTCACATGAATGTGTACTCTAGTGCCCCCCACACAAGGGCACAATGCAAAGCTTGGAATGAAGAAAAAAGGCCTCTTTCAATTAATGGTTTGTACAAACTCAGAAGGAGCCACGAGTCACAGACACATGATGTATGGTTCTCCTATTTTCTCCTCCCAAGAGGCTGGCAACACACCAGCACTCAGAGGCACTCAGATTGCTACTTGTGCAGTACAGAGCAGGAAATTCATGCTGACAGTTTCATTCCTCCCCACAGTGAGCAGACAGATTGTCACAATTCTTGAAACTTTCCACCATGCATCCTTTCCCCAGTGACAGCACAAAGCCACATTTAACTAATGTTTCTTGGACTTTGGGAAGGGGAAATGTGAGCAGAATTAATTCAACCTGCATCATGCAGCCATGCTCACATCACTCCCTATCTAATTTTGGAAGATGCCAATGGCAGGAACAACCACTCAGAATACAGAAGCCCTGATTCTGCTGTCACATACAGTGGTTTTACACTTCAGAATGCACTGACTTCTGTGGAGTTTCTCCTGTTTACTTTAGTATAAGTGAGAGAGAAATCAAGCCAAAGGTATCTAATTCCTAGCACTACACTGGTGACATAAGGCTCTGGGGGGAAGGATAGCTCAGTGGTTTGAGCATTGGCCTGCTAAACCCAGGGTTGTGAGTTCAATCCTTGAGGGGGCCAATTAGGGTTCTGGGGAAAAAATTGGGGCTTGGTCCTGCTTTGAACTGGGGGTTGGACTAGATGATCTCCTGAGGTCCCTTCCAACCCTGATATTCTATGATTTGGCTATGAAAGTATACTGTAAAGCTTTCCCAGTTCTCATGGGACAGGAAATAAAAGAGAGGAAAAAACAGACTAATGTAAAGGAGAGTTTTATACCGGGGCATCTGCTCCTCCACCCACAGGAGTGTCTATGAGCTATTGGTTCTTTAACTCCACAGTGAATTAAAGACTTATTAGGCTCCTGTTCCAAAGCCCACTGAAGTCAATGACAGTCTTTCTATTAACTTCAAAAGGTTTGGGATCTGGCTGTTTAAACGTGTAATACTTGCAGATTTCTAATGAGTACTTGAATAGGCATTAGGAAGTTTGTGGAGAGGTGGTAATAGTCCCCTCTCTCCATGACTCTAGGGAACAAAATCTGCCAAGAGTTGCAGTGAGAAGTTTCTTTAAAAAAGAAAGATTCTTTTTAAAAAGATTATATACATTTTATCTTGCATTTGAAGTCCATCCACCCTACCTGTTCCACCTCTCTACTGCGGCTGTCATGCTACTCTAGCTCCAGACTTTTCAGGTGAAGTGGATACAATTTGAGATTATCTATAGCAACTCCTCACTTAACGTTGCAGTTATGTTCCTAAAAAATGCTACTTTAAGCAAAACGATGTTAAGCAAATCCAATTTCCCCATAAGAATTCATGTAAATGGGGGGAGAGGTTAGGTTCCAGGGAAATTTTTTTTGCTAGACAAAAGGCATTATATACATTTTAAACTATTTTAAACAATCAATTTAATACAGGTATTAAACAGGCTGGCAGCCCACCCATCAGCTCCCCTACTTGCCCCGCCCCCCAGCACCTTCCACCCGCTGGCAGACCTCGCGGATCAGTGCCTTCCCCCTGCTCTCCCTGCCTCCTGCCCAAGGCAATCAGCTGATTGGGGCATTCAGGAAGCTGAGGGGAGGAGCAAGGGCACAGTGCGCAGCCTCCCTCTTTCCCTCCCCTGCCTCCTGCCTGCAGCAATCAGCTGAATTGCGGCGTTCAAGAGGCAGGAGAGGGATCTGCGGAGTCTGCCGGTAGGCGGGAGACACTTGGGGGGGGCACGTAGGGGGGCTGCCAGCCGTGGACAAAGCAGGCGGCCAACAACATTATAGGGGAGCATTGCACAACTTTAAAAAGGCATGTTCTGTAATGGACAGGGACGAAAGATCAAAAAAACGTTAAGCAAGAGGACGTTAAGTGGGGAATTACTGTACTTGGATGCTGCATTCAAACTATGCAAGGGTCAAGAGAATAGCCAGGAGGATTGGCACATAGCACAAAACACGATCTTCTGGGATCATTCATTCCTGTTCTACTGACACAAGAGTAATTTAAAGTTTCTGCAGAAAGTGTAACCTACAAGTGACCCTTACATCAGCTAATCCATTTACAAGAGACCACAGAGCATTTTAATTCCTCTATAGCAGATATACCATATCAGATATTTCATCCAGAAGAAGCAACTGACTCCCACCAAATAAAGGGTAAAACATCCCCATCCACTTAGAAATAATTGTGGCTTATCTTTGTGTTTGTATATTCTGTAAGCACCTTTGGTAGCCTTACAAATTACAATATAAAAATCATACTAAATAATCCATCATGGGAGAAGGATCTTTCCCTAAAGTGCCAGGGTCTTCTAGCTACACATCATTCCTGCAGTCAAATCCTAGCCAATACAGCAGGAGTGGCTGCAGTTATTAAGTGAGGTAGATGAAATTGTAACAAGACATTATTTTGAAAGGATGGAATCTGTATCATCTGTTCTGCCAAAAGAAATCTGATGAGGTTCAACAAGGACAAGTGCAGAGTCCTGCACTTAGGACGGAAGAATCCCATGCATCGCTACAGACTAGGGACTGAATGGCTAGGCAGCAGTTCTGCAGAAAAGGACCTGGGGTTACAGTGGACGAAAAGCTGGATATGAGTCAGTGTGCCCTTGTTGCCAAGAAGGCTAACAGCATTTTGGGCTGTATAAGTAGGGGCATTACCAGTAGTTTGAGGAACGTGATCATTCATCTCTATTTGACATTGGTGAGGCCTCATCTGGAGTACTGTGTCCAGTTTTGGGCCCCACACTACAAGAAAGATGTGGAAAAATTGGAAAGAGTCCAGCAGAGGGCAACAAACATGATTATGGGACTGGAACACATGACTTATGAAGAGAGATTGAGGGAACTGGGATTGTTTAGTCTGCGGAAGAGAAGAATGAGGGGGGAGGGGATCTGATAGCTGCTTTCAACTACCTGAAAGGGGGTTCCAAAGAGGATGGATCTAGACTGTTCTCAGTGGTAGCAGATAACAGAACAAGGAGTAATGGTCTCAAGTTGCAGTGAGGGCGGTTTAGGTTGGATATTAGGAAAAACTTTTTCACTAGGAGGGTGGTGAAGAACTGGAATGCGTTACCTAGGGAGGTGGTGGAATCTCCTTCATTGGAGGTTTTTAAGATCAGGCTGGACAAAGCCCTGGCTGGGATGATTTAGTTGGGGATTGGTCCTGCTTTGAGCAGGGGGTTGGACGAGATGACCTCCTGAGGTCCCTTCCTACCCAGATACTCTATGATTCTGCCTCAAGCTAGAGTGGGAAACTGGCACTAGTTGTTGTTTCAAATATAAATGTTTCATACTGGAAGCTCATACCCATGGAAGACTAAAATAAGTTCGAAAGATCAATTGTATAGACCTTGAATCCTTGGGATTTCAGTACAAAACCCAAGAGAGGAACTGGTTCAGAAACCACTCAGCCTAATTCCCTAACATCTGGAAGAGATGAGTCAGAAATGCATGGCAAAGCTGAGAGAGGCTGTGGGAGAAACCATGTGGGATGCTGTAGGAGTCAGCCTGCCTCAAGCACTGAAAGCCTGAAGGAGAGGGGAAAATTCTAACACTGATCTCTTTGCCCCTTCCATGTAGTTAAACCCTCTGGACTATGAAAATTCATTTAGGCTGAGCTGCCCTTCGTAGGGCATAAATAAGATGGAAGGTTGCAGTCATGACACACCTCAGACCATGTTGCATCACAGTTGCACATAACTCCACCAGCTCCAAATCCAGGAAATATAAATAGCAGAATGATATAAGTGCATGTCAGCATGGATATTCTCCTTCCTGTAGCACATTTAACCTCTTTCAGGCAGGAGGGAAATTACAGTAGGATTGAAAAGGCTTTGTCCAGCCCCAGAACAGTTCAAGTAATTCTTTTCTTGTTATTAAGTGAGTCCTTTTCTTTCAGCATCCTCACTTCCTTCCTGCATTGGGGTTGTGCTGTATATTATGTGCACTGTAATGGTGCTGTACTACCAATTGCATTTGCTACAATAAATCCACGTTAACAGTACATATCCAATCCCAGCATGCACTGTCATGCCCTCAGTGTAGAACTGGGAGCTGGTGCTAGGTGCCACACAGCGCATTCCTTCACAGCCTTGGAACGTTTCTTGCCTTCCGCTTGTGCCATGCAGTTTTGGCAGAAAACAAATTGTTAGATAGAAAAGGAATGCCAAAGCTGCAGGAGAGCTGGCAAGAATCCTGGCATATTTACAGAAGATCCTGACGACAGATGCCCGACAGCTGCTCTCCACACCATGCCTCCTTCACAGGGTCTCTCATTCTCATTTACAATGTGGAGTTGACACCTAGGCTGTACTCAGACTGCCAGTTTTAAATTAGTTCGAAGTCCAGTAAAGGAAACCATAACAGACACAGGGTGTTTAAATCCCTTATGCCAGGAGCTGGGATTTTTCTCCCACTTAGCACAATGCACTACAATCTACATCAGGCATTTCTAGCCAACTAGCACTCTGGCATCAATGGGTATATCTACACAGCCCACAGCAGCAAGCTTCCAAGCCCAGGTCAATGTACTTGCACTACTGTGCTAAAAATAGCCTCGTAGACATTGTGGCTCAAGTGGAGCTCGGGCTCTGAAGCCTAGGACAGGAGTGGACTTCGAAGCCTGATCTGCAAAGTCTATACAGCTATTTTTAGTGCGTTAGCGTGAGCATAAGTCTGTCGACCCAGCGTTGGAGACTTGCTGCCACTTGCTGTGCCCATACATCAGTTTACAAGGCTCTAAAATATCCAAAAGGGAACCCATCCATAATTCCAGAATATTTTCCCTCTGTCTCATTTACCGCTTTGTTCTCCTCGTCCTTCATCATTCCTATCAGACTACATTACTCCTCTATTAAACTCTCTCATTGATTCCTGCTTGCCCATTATTTCTTGTCCAGTTCACCTTCTTTGCTTTGCCAACAATGCCAGCATTGCTTACTCTGTAGTTTCCTTCTCTCACTCCCAACATCTCCATGCCTTCTTTCCTGTCCTCTCTATGCACAGTCCAATCTGCCAGCCCCAATGTGTTAGGGCCCCACTCTTGCCTGAGTCAAATCTCTCCCCTGAAGACTTCTTTCCTGAGACTCACAAACATTAACCCACACCAAATGCCTTCTATAGGAGAGAAGGAAATGTTTACTCAGCTAGCAACTCCCTCTGGGTCTCCCAGTGTATCTTGTTTTAGGTGTGTCTACCATTTAGATTATAAACTCTTCAGGGAATGTCTTTACAATGCTAAGTATATTGTTGGCATATAATGATTAATAAAAAATAGTTTGACATTAGTTTAAAGTCACATAGAGAATACTTCTCTCTTCACCAAGTTACTGGATAGTTTGTGATCAACTTGAGTGGATTTGGGTTATGTCCCTCAAGCAGTACTGGGTAATCTATTACTTCACTAAATCATATTCTTTAGGAACTCACTTTCTTCATTCCTCGCTCCGAAGGCAGTATTACTGGAGTGTAAGATCAGTACAGAGAATCCACTTGATTCTCCTCTAACTGGTATAAATCATGAGTTATTGCATTAAAGTCCATGTAATTATACCACTTTAAAACTAGTGTGAGAAGAGAATAAGGATCAATAATTCCACACTGCTGGCTTCTGACTCTCATTGCTTTGGATGTGGGAAGATGAACAAAAAAACTCACTATCTTGGATTCATCAAAACCTTGGGCAAAAAAAAGAAGTCCATATGGGATGGTCTTTTTACAGAAATCTTTTTTTGGGGGGACAGCAGGGGGAGGGGGAGGGGGATGAAACAGAGGAAATCAGATTGTGACAATGTACTCCTGAACTGGGAAGGCAAGTTTCTCATGTCCTCCATGACTCTTTTTTTCTGTGGACCATCCTATGTGCAGATTTTGCACTTGTCATCTAAATATAAAAGGGTAATTTATCAAAAGCCTACACAAGAGCTAGGATTGCAAATAAACAGAATATGTACAAGTACTTTTGTGCCTACACTGAAGACTTGCCTAGAACAAAATAGCAAGGTTCAACTACAGTCCATTCCCAGTGATCTAGCAGGGGAGATTTTGGTTGCTCTCTCACACACACATGCACACAGTCCATAAGCCCCTGAATGGCATATATTGCAGTGGAAGGATATGGCCCTACCTCCTCCCGGGTAGACCGCCCTCAGTTTGACTATTTCCCCCAACCTGCTGCATCTTGGACCGTTCAATGTGTTCCACATAGGTCTGGATCATCTGTGAAGAGGGAAAAACCCATGAGCCACACAGCAGTGAAAAGGAGACACAGGTTCCTCTTCTGTTTAATCTTCCTCCAGCACCCATTTCTCTCTCTTCCCACCCCCTTTTTTTTGCATAACTATATCTGTCATTGCTATTCTTTAAGGCTGATGACACAATGAATGAGCAGTAAGTCTGGGTCTAATATGAAAGCGAGTGGGGCCAAATAAATACCAAACCTCAAGCCCAGTACAATGGCAGAAGGTATGTGACAAAATATATGCAGAAAAACAATGAAAAAAAGCTTCTTGGAAACTAGACAGCAGTGGTAGCCTCTTGAAGCTTAGAGGAAATGGGATAACAAAGCATTGCACCTCATGGGGGCAGGAGAGGGCTTAGCAGCTACAGACACCTCTTGTTTTTAATCATTCAAATAGTCTTTTCTAAAATATGTTTGTAGACCCACATGTAGAATAAGAGAATGATACTTACTTAGAGATGATAACCTACCTCTGTGTGGCGTTGGTGCAAGGCATTGTACTCTTTCTTCATTTCTGATTCACGTTCCTCCAGCCGTGAAACTGGAAAAGAAAGTATTCCACCCATCAGAGAGCATTTGTGTTAAACCCCAAAAGGAACACCAGATAATTCTCAAGGAAGTATCTTATATTACAGAAAATAGGTAAATAGGAGTTCATTCCTGTTACAAAATGAAAAACACAATAATGTCTGTATGGCATGTGGTATTACTCCCGAACTCATTTCACAGGTATCAAAATGCCCTCAAGGTGAACATACAAAGTGATGCAATACTAATTTTAGAAGTGGGTCTGTCAGGGCCCAGCCCAGTACCTACCAGTAGACAAATGAGCAAACAAAGGCCAATCCAAGTTAAGCATTAGTTCTATCCTTTGTATGTGAGCTGCTAGAGGATCCAAAGCTTCTGAAGGCTGCGTCCTCAACCCCAGTGCAAGGATCACACAGCTCTTTTATGACTCTTCTGACTACCTGAGGAGCAGTTGTGTTGGACATTATTGCTGAATTCTGGAGGAAGCCTTGTCCAGCCCACCACAACTGCGCACATTAGGGAAAGGAGAACAAAAACAAAAAATGAGGTGGAATATTTGGTGCATGAGAAAAGGCATGGAGAACCCATTCAGGGACAAGAGGGAAATAAGTGGTATGCTCTATATTAAACACATTACAGCTGGCTGTGTCCAACTGCAAAGGGCCAGAGCTGAGTAGTGAATACCATCACATGTAGTTTGGGGCCCACTATGCGTTATTGGAGAAAAAGAGTTGTTTTGTTTTTTAAAAGTTGATCCAGCCAGAAAGTATTTACAGTGGAAACTAACTTAAAGCTCCAACTCAACTGTTGTTAACTACAAGACTGAGATTTGCCACTTAAAGCTCCTTTGGACTTTCTACCAAGTAGATGCAATCACAGTTGACAAAGAGAGTTCCATATTCCTGCCTCCAAAACGAAATAGGATGTATATTCAGTACATGCTCCTCTACACCCACTTTTCAATAATATGATCTAAGATCATGGCATCAGAAGTCCTTTCTAATGCAATAAAATGTTTGATAGCAAAGAAGGGTTTTAAATGTCCTGTTTATTGGGAAAAAGAAATTCATTACCACACACCATCTAGGAAATGTATTAGAAGTTAGGTTGGGCACATACCTGAAATATCCCACACACAATTCTTTGCATTTTAACAGGGATGTCATAAATATAAAGGGAAGGGTAAACACCTTTAAAATCCCTCCTGGCCAGAGGAAAAAATCCTCTCACCTGTAAAGGGTTAAGAAGCTAAAGGTAACCTCGCTGGCATGTGACCAAAATGACCAATGAGGAGACAAGATACTTTCAAAAGCTGGGAGGAGGGAGAGAAACAAAGGGTCTGGCTCTGTCTGTATGATGCTTTTGCCGGGGACAGAAGAGGAATGGAGTCTTAGAACTTAGTAAGTAATCTAGCTAGGTATGTGTTAGATTATGATTTCTTTAAATGGCTGAGAAAATAGCTGTCCTGAATAGAATGAATATTCCTGTCTGTGTGTCTCTTTTGTAACTTAAGGTTTTGCCTAGAGGGATTCTCTATGTTTTGAATCTAATTACCCTGTAAGGTATTTACCATCCCGCTTTTACAGAGATGATTCTTTTTCACTTCTATTAAAAGTCTTCTTGTAAGGAAACTGAATGCTTTTTCATTGTTCTAAGATCCAAGGGTTTGGGTCTGTGGTCACCTATGCAAATTGGTGAGGATTTTTACCAAACCTTCCCCAGGAAGTGGTGTGCAAGGGTTGGGAGGATTTTGGGGGGAAAGACGTTTCCAAACTACGTTTTTTCAGGAACCCAGATAAAGTTTGGTGGTGACAGTGGAAGTCCAAGGGTAAAATAGTTGTACCTTGGGGAAGTTTTAACCTAAGCTGGTAAAAGTAAGCTTAGGAGGTTTTCATGCAGGTCCCCACATCTGTACCCTAGAGTTCAGAGTGGGGAAGGAACCTTGACAAGGGATTTGCCTGATATTTTATAAAATGTTATAATCTGAAAGATGTAAGGAGCGTGTGTAAATTGCAGAAACTGGAATCGTGGTCTCAAAGGACTAAATAAATCCCTGGTGTAACTTGAGTGACTTCAGACAAGTTATACCAGGGGTGATTTAGGACTAAAGTCTAGGTAGTTCTAAAGAAACTCAGCAAAATAACACAGGAACCCCTCAAACTACTGCCAAATGCACTCCACCGATCTATCATGTCTCATCCAATAGTACTTCATGTAATATACAAATTCGTTTAAAACAGCTAGTACTTGCTCCAGTATGAAGCTGTGGGATTCCAAGGGCTGCTGTAGACAGTAAGATAATTGATATACAGAACAGGCATGAAACAAAGTTTTTGAAGCTCCATAATGTCCCCAAAGGCTGCAGTTGGCCATATTTTCTTATAATACTAAATGCAATGGAAACAATAAAGCTACTATCAACTTAAATGTTGAACATATTTCTCCCCTTAGGCTCCTCAAAAGTTGGCACTGGAGTTATGAATGTCAAACTTCCAGGCTTTGAATATGATGCATGAAACAAAGAAACTTCAGAGCAACACCCTAGCTTCCAAGGAAGCCCAACTATATAAGCATGTTTGTTGCATTACTGTACTTACTCTGGTCTGCATAGTTTTTGGCCTTCAGCTCCAGCTGCCGGGTCTGAAATTCAAGATGCTCAACCTGGATTTGCAGGTCTTTCTTCTCCTGTTCCAGTGCATCTTCAAACTCTATAAACTTCTGTACAGGCAAAGAAACAAAGAAGGAGACCAGGATGAGAAACAAACACGCAGTGCACTGTTTCCCATTTTGCCTCCCTTTCTGTCCCCTACAAAAATAGGAAACCGAGAGAGAATGTAAGTAACAAAAACAGGAGGTTACGTTTTAAGAGTCAGTATTGCAGATTACAGTATTTCAACCAGGAAAAGAGGACATGGATGGGTATAAGCTGTTCAGGAAGGACACGTGGGGATGAAAAGGTGGAGGAGTTGCACTGTATGTAAGAGAGCGGTATGATTGCTCAGAGCTCCAGGGTGAAACTGGAGAAAAACCTGCTGAGAGTCTTTGGGTTAAGTTTAGAGGCAACAACAACAAGGGTGAGGTCATGGTGGGCATCTGCTCTAGACCACCAGACCAGGAGGATGAGGTAGATGACGCGTTCTTTGGACAATTAACAGAAGTTTCCAGATCACAGGCCCTGGTTCTCATGGGAGACTTCAATCACCCTGACATCTGCTGGGAGAGCAACACAGCAGTGCACAGACAATCCAGGAGGTTTTTGGAGAATGCTGGGGACAACTTCCTGGCAGAAGTGCTGGGGGAACCAACTAGGTAGGGGCCGTGCTCCTCTTGACCTGCTGCTCATAAACAGGGAAGAATTGGTAGGGGAAGTAGAAGTGGGTGGCAATCCTGGGCAGCAGAGACCATGAGATTGTCAAGTTCAAGCTCCTGACAAAAGGAAGAAAGGAGAGCCGCAGAATATGGACCCTGGACTTCAGAAAAGCAGACTCTGACTCCCTCAGGGAACTGATGGGCAGGATCCCCTGTGAGGCTAATATGAGGGGGAAAGGAGTTCAGGAGAGCTGGCTGTATTTTAAAGAAGCCTTATTGAGGGCGCAAAAACAAACCATCCCGATGTGCAGAAAGAATAGCAAATATGGCAGGTGACCAGCTTGGCTTAACAGTGAAATCTTCGAGGAGCTTAAACTCAAAAAGGAAGCTCACAAGAAGTGGAAATTTGGACAGATGACTAGGGAGGAGTATAAAAATATTGCTCAAGCACGCAGGGATATAATTAGGAAGGCGAAAGCACAATTGGAGTTACAGCTAGCAAGGGAATTGAAGGGTAACAAAAAGGGTTTCTACAGGTATGTTAGTAACAAAAAGGTGGTCAGGGAAAGTGGGGACCCTTACTGAATGGGGGAGGCAACCTAGTGACAAATGATATGGAAAAAGCTGAAGTACTCAATGCTTTTTTTGCCTTGGTCTTCATAGACAAGGTCAGCTCCCAGACTGCTGCGCTGGGCAGCACAGTATGGGGAAGAGGTGAGCAGCCCTCAGTGGTGAAAGAACAGGTTAAGGACTATTTAGAAAAGCTGAACATGCACAAGTCCATGGGTCCGGATCTAATGCATCCAAGGGTGCTGAGGGATTTGGCTGATGTGATTGAAGAGCCATTGGCCAGTATCTTTGAAAACTTGTGGCGATCGGGGGAGGTCCCGGATGACTGGAAAAAGGCAAACATAGTGCCCATCTTTAAAAAAGGGAAGAAGGAGAAGCCAGGGAACTACAGCCTCACCTCAGTCCCTGGAAAAATCATGGAGCAGCTCCTCAAGGAATCCTTTTTGAAGCACTTGGAGAGGAAGGTGATCAGGAACAGTCAACATGGATTCACGAAGGGCAAGTGATCCCTGACCAACCTGATTGCCTTTTATGATGAGATAACTGGCTCTGTGGATATGGGGAAAGCCATGGACATGACATATTTTGACTTTAGTAAAGCTTTTGATACGTTCTCTCACAGTATTCTTGCCAGCAAGTTAAAAATTTTTAGATTGGATGAATGGACTATAAGGTGGTGTGACAGGGTCAGGCCAGATGGCTATAGAAGAGTAATAGAAGGCAGGTATATTAGCCCCAGGCTAAGTAGGTCCCTTTTCCCTGGGTAAGGTAACAGGGAAGGGTCCAGAACAATCAGGAACCTTCTGGAGACAATTAAGACAGGCTGATTAGAACAGCTGCAGCCAATCAAGAAGCTGCTAGAATCAATTAAGGCAGGCTAATCAGGGCACCTGGGTTTTAAAAAGGAGCTCACTTCAGTTTGTGGTGTGCATGTGAGGAGCTGGGAGCAAGAGGCACTAGGAGCTGAGAGTGAGAATGCGGACTGTTGGAGGACTGAGGTGTACAAGCATTATCAGACACCAGGAGGAAGGTCCTATGGTGAGGATAAAGAAGGTGTTGGGAGGAGGCCATGGGGAAGTAGCCCAGGGAGTTGTAGCTGTCGCACAGCTGTTCCAGGAGGCACTCTAGACAGCTGCATTCCACAGGGCCCTGGGCTGGAACCCGGAGTAGAGGGCGGGCCTGGGTTCCCCCCAAATCCTCCCAACTCCTGGTCAGACACAGGAGGAGACAACCTGGACTGTGAATTCAGAAAAACGGCCAAGCTGAGGGCTGCCGTGAAGCTCCAAGGCGAGCAAATCCACCAATAAGCACAAGACCCACCAAGGTAGAGCAGGAACTTTGTCACAGTGGATAGAAAAGATGGCTAGATCATCGGGCTCAACGGGTAGTGATCAATGGCTTGATGTCTAGTTGGCAGCCAGCAGTGGCCCAAGAGGATGATGGGATGGATTGTACCCTCGGCAAGTTTGCGGATGACACTAAGCTGGGGGGAGAGGTAGATATGCTGGAAGGTAGGGATAGTGTCCAGAGTGACCTAGACAAATTGGAGAATTGGGCCAAAAGAAATCTGATGAGGTTCAACAAGGACAAGTGCAGAGTTCTGCACTTAGGATGGAAGAATGCCATGCACTGCTACAGGCTGGGGACTGACTGACTGGCTGGCTGCAGTTCTGCAGAAAAGGGCCTAGGGATTACAGTGGATGAGAAGCTGGATATGAGTCAACAGTGTGCCCTTCTTGCCAAGAAGGTTAACAGCATATTGGGCTGCATTAGTAGGAACATTGCCAGCAGATCCAGGGAAGTGATTATTCCCCTCTATTCTGCAGTGGTGATGCCACATCTGGAGTATTGTGTCCAGTTTTGGGCCCCCCACTGCAGAGAGGATGTGGTCAAACTGGAGAGAGTCCAGAGCAAAACAAAAAGGATTAGGGGGCTGGAGCACATGACTTATGAGGAGAGGCTGAGGGAACTGGGTTTGTTTAGTCTGCAGAAGAGAAGAGTGACGGAGGATTTGATAGCAGCCTTCAACTACCTGAATGGGGGTTCCAAAGAGGATGGAGCTCAGTTGTTCTCAGTGGTGGCAGATGACAGAACAAGCAGTAATGGTCTCAAGTTGCAGTGGGGAAGGTTTAGGTTGGATATTAGGAAACAGTATTTCACAAGCACTGGAATAGGTTATTGAGGGAGGTGGTGGAATTTCCATCCTTAGAGGTTTTTAAGGCCTGGCTTGACAAAGCCCTGGCTGGGAAAATTTAGCTGGTGTTGGTCCTGCTTTGAGCAGGGGGTTGGACTAGATGACCTCCTTTGGTCTCTTCGAACCCTAATCTTCTATGATTCTATGACCTGTACCAGAAATGTCAGCTGCAAATAGGGAACTGTAATCTACAAACTGAGGTCCAAATGAAACACTGACATAAGCCTATGAAACTCGACTGATTTCAAAAGTATTGGTGCCTCCTTTTGCCATGCTGAATTTTGATTGTTGCTAATTTCCATTCTAGACAATAAATTCTGATCCCTGCGGTTGTACACTTACAATTACTTCTAAACGAGAGTAGACTTTGAATGAGGAGAGGATAATAAGGTGACTATAAATAAATATAACCCTTAAGTTACAAAGAAATCCTCAGAGGTTTTACATCTTTGGTTTCCTGGGTTAAGTAAGAGCCTGCAGGGGTGATGTAGCAGCGATGGTCTGTAGTTGCCAAGGGGAATTGCTGGGTAAGATTTCTATGCAGACAGTGTGCCTTCCCCTGCCAGGAAGCACAAACCACAAACGGCTTCCTCTCCAAGCCTGATCTCCTTCTCTACCCCTCCTCATCCTTCTCCTGACTTGTGTGGGGAAACAGCAATGAAGAACCCTGCAGCGACTGGGATCCCAAGGGTCCCACAGAAGCACCTGCCATAATACGGGAACAGGTGAAATGTACTTTGTTGTGGGCGGGATTGGGTGGGGAAAAAAAACAGACTGCAGTAATTTGCTGGAAAACACTTTTTTTTTTAAATAAATGTTTTAATACTTAAATTTAAGTGAGGGATAGAAAGAGATTTGATGTCTATTACAACAGGAGTTAAAGTATTTTTACGTGGTTTAAGCAAGATTTGTTTTATTCTTTTAATGGTAAAAACTGTCTGAATTATGTTTGTGTATATAAAATTATATATATATATATATATATAAATGTGTTATATAATGTGTTATCTGATCTTTTTTTTAATAGCATGGCTGAATCTCTCTCTGTTGCGGATATGCGGGATCTAAGGTTTTTGCAGGCGGGAGCGGGATAAAAATGCAAGAAACAATGTGGGAGCGGGATTTTGAAAAATGGTCCTGTGCAGGGCTCTACAGCAGTGGATGGTTAGCTCAGAGCAACAGCAACATCCAGAGGTGGAGGACTTCCTGATAAAGACTTCAAGAATGACTCCTTGAGGAAGAAGCAGCTGGAAGGACAGGTGAGGCAGGTGGGGAAGCTGAATGTGGAAAGGGAACAACTTCTGAACTTGCAGACAGGAGCAGACAAAGCTAGGTAGGTAGCTCTTAAAGAGAGGAGAAAGACTAGAGTTTACTCAGCTCCCATACCTCATCTTAGAAGTAACAACACTGTAGTGACAGCAGAAATAGCAGCGTAGCTTATTGAATAGAATGTAGAACTGAAAAAGATTCTTCTGATTGCATGTTCCCAAATACAAAATAAGATAATGAAATACAGCAGAAAAATACCTTATTTCACGTTAAGAGTTCTGTTAAGTGCTCACTGTAAAATTACCACTGAGATACACATAAGGGTTTGAATGGAACAGACATTAAATTTAGCTCCAAATGCAGTGGATCCATGCTGGCACTAGCCCTAATTCTTGATACACTCTATCCAGGGCTGTTTGTATGGATTGTTTACATGAGAGGAAAGTGATCAGGAACAGCCAGCATGGATTCACCAAGGGAAGGTCATGCCTGACTAATCTAATCGCCTTCTATGATGAGATTACTGGTTCTGTGGATGAAGGGAAAGCAGTGGATGTATTGTTTCTTGACTTTAGCAAAGCTTTTGACATGGTCTCCCACAGTATTCTTGTCAGAAAGTTAAAGAAGTATGGGCTGGATGAATGTACTACAAGGTGGGTAGAAAGTTGGCTAGATTGTCGGGCTCAACGGGTAGTGATCAATGGCTCCAAGTCTAGTTGGCAACCGGTATCAAGTGGAGTGCCCCAGGGGTCGGTCCTGGGGCTGGTTTTCTTCAATATCTTCATAAATGATCTGGAGGATGGTGTGGATTGCACTCTCAGCAAATTTGCGGATGATACTAAACTAGGAGGAGTGGTAGATACAGGGATAGGATACAGAGGGATAGGATACAGAGGGACCTAGACAAATTGGAGGATTGGGCCAAAAGAAATTTGATAAGGTTCAACAAGGATAAATCATAGAATCATAGAATATCAGGGTTGGAAGGGACCTCAGGAGGTCATCTAGTCCAACGCCCTGCTCAAAAGCAGGACCCATCCCCAATTAAATCATCCCAGCCAGGGCTTTGTCAAGCCTGACCTTAAAAACTTCTAAGGAAGGAGATTCCACCACCTCCCTAGGCAACGCATTCCAGTGTTTCACCACCCTCCTAGTGAAAAAGTTTTCCCTAATATCCAACCTAAACCTCCCCCACTGCAACTTGAGACCATTACTCCTTGTCCTGTCCTCCTGTCAAATAACACTTGGAGTTGCAGTTAGCAAGGGATGTTAAGAGTAACAAGAAGGGTTTCTTCAGGTATGTTAGCAACAAGAAGAAAGTCAAGGAAAGTATGGGCCCCTTACTGAATGAGGGAGGCAACCTAGTGACAGAGGATGTGGAAAAAGCTAACGTACTCAATGCTTTTTTTTGCCTCTGTCTTCACGAACAAGATCAGCTCCCACACTACTGCACTCGGCAGCCCAGCATGGGGAGGAGGTGACCAGTCCTCTGTGGAGAAAGAAGTGGTTCAGGATTATTTAGAGAAGCTGGACAAGCACAAGTCCATGGGGCCAGATGCGCTGCATCCGAGGGTGCTAAAGGAGTTGGCTGATGTGATTGCAGAGCCATCTTTGAAAACTCATGGCGATTGGGGGAGGTCCCGGATGACTGGAAAAAAGCTAATGTAGTGCCCATCTTTAAAAAAGGGAAGGAGGAGGATCTGGGGAACTACAGGCCAGTCAGCCTCACCTCAATCCCTGGAAAAATCATGGAGCAGATCCTCAAGGAATCAATTCTGAAGCACTTAGAGGAGAGGAAAGTGATCAGGAACAGTCGGCATGGATTCACCAAGGGCAAGTTATGCCTGACTAACCTAACTGCCCTCTATGACAAGATAACTGGCTCTGTGGATGAGGGAAAAGCAGTGGATGTGTTATTCCTTGACTTTAACAAAGCTTTTGATATGGTCTCCCACAGTATTCTTGCCAGCAAGTTAAAGAAGTATGGGCTGGATGAATGGACTATAAGGTGGATAGAAAGCTGGCTAAATTGTTGGGCTCAACTGGTAGTGATCAATGGCTCCATGTCTAGTTGGCAGCCGGTATCAAGCAGAGTGCCCCAAGAGTCAGTCCTGGGGCCGGTTTGTTCAATATCTTCGTTAACGATCTGGAGGATGGCGTGAATTGCACCCTCAGCAAGTTTGCAGATGACACTAAACTGGGAGGAGTGGTAGATATGCTGGAAGGTAGGGATAGGATACAGAGGGACCTAGACAAATTAGAGGAAATCTGATGAGGTTCAACAAGGACAAGTGCAGAGTCCTGCACTTAGGACGGAAGAATCCCATGCACTGCTACAGATTAGGGACCGAGCAGCTAGGCAGAAGTTCTGCAGTAAAGAACCTAGGGGTTACAGTGGATGAAATGCTGGATATGGTCAACAGTGTACCTTTGTTGCCAAGAAGGCTAACGGCATTTTGGGCTGTATAAGTAGGAGCATTGCCAGCAGACAGAGGGACGTGATCATTCCCCTTTATTCGGCATTGGTAAGGCCTCATCTGGAGTATTGTGTCCAGTTTTGGGCCCCACACTACAAGAAGGATGTGGAAAAATTGGAAAGAGTCCAGCAGGGGGCAACAAAAATTATTAGGGGACTGGAACACATGACTTATGAGGAGAGGCTGAGGGAACTGGGATTGTTTAGTCTGTGGAAGAGAAGAATGAGGGGGATTTGATAGCTACTTTCAACTACCTGAAAGGGGGTTCCAAAGAGGATGGATCTAGACTGTTCTCAGTGGTACCAGATGACAGAACGAGTAATGGTCTCAAGTTGCAGTGGGGGAGGTTTAGGTTGGATATTAGGAAACACTATTTCACTAGGAGGGTGGTGAAGCACTGGAATGGGTTACCTAGGGAGGTGGTGGAATCTCCTTCCTTTGAAGTTTTTTAAGGTCAGGCTTGACAAAGCCCTGGCTGGGATGATTTAGTTGGGGACTGGTCCTGCTTTGAGCAGGGGGTTGGGCTAGATGACCTCCTGAGGTCCCTTCCAACCCTGATATTCTATGGTTCTTTTCTATTCCACTTCCTCTGCACGCTGGCATAAACAACATTGCACCTACAGGTGGCAAGCACTGACAATTTAAAATAGTGAGACAAGGTGGGTGAGGTAATATTTTATTGGACCAGCTTCTGTTGGTGACAGAAACAAGCTTTCCAGTTTACAAGGAGCTCTTCTTCAGGCCTGGGAAAGATACTCAGAGTGTTACAGCTAAATACAAGGGGGGACAGATTGTTTAGCACGAGTGGCTACACGTATTCCAAGGGACCTTTCAAGGTAATGTGGCCCGTTTATACCCCTCCAATCATAGAGAAGAATGGAAGGAAGGTGAGCAGGAGGAGTTGTTAGTGGGTTACAGCTTGTTGCAATAAGCCATAAATCCAGTGTCTCTATTCAGACCATGATGTTTAGTGATTAGCAAAGTTATGTATTTAAGTTCCCAGGCTTTTCTTTTGAAAGTGTTGTGCAGATTTCCTTTGAGGATATGGATGGATAACGATCACTCTGTGTCTGACCTCTGTGAAAAGTGTTCACGCACTGGTGATGTGGTATTTTTGTCTTTTATCATTGTCTTGTGCCTCTAATATCCTGGGACTGACATGGCTACAACACTGCATACAACTTCAAATATTGTCATGCCCCTACAGAATAGACCATGAATGTTCTCGTCTACATAACAAAATAACTGATCCATCTTCTCTAGGCTTACCATGCAGAATGGCATGCCTTTTCTTTTTAGTTCAGCAGACTCACACCATCATTCCGACAGTGATAAGTGGTAACCAGGCCTATTGTCAAGGATCTCCAGGGAACTCCAGGAAATTAATGTTCAGTTGCACTACACTTGTTTGAGGGTGGTTTTTTTTTTTAAATATACAGCTATATAGACACTATTCTGTAGAGTCTACTTCCCCTGCAATGTGCTCTGTAAGAGTCCCTTGCACATTTTCTGTTACTTTTAGTGGGCTCAGCAACAACATTGTAACCATCATGGTGTCTGTGAACTGGATCGTCTCTCTATAAATCACATCATTTCTCATGCTAGACCAGTGGTTCCAAAACTTTTCAGCATCACGCCCCCTTTTTAATTTTCGATAAACCCTCACACCCCCCACCTCTTCTTTACCATCATCCAACCCCCCCTGCTCCTTGTCCCCGCCCTCCTGGGACCCCACTCCCCATTCAACCCCCCCTGCTCCCTGTCTCCTGACCGCCCCCCAGAATCTCCGCCCCATCCAACCGCTCCCTGTCCCCTGACTGCCCGCCCCCCGGACCTCCTGCCCCTTATCCAACCCCCACCCCCTTACCAGGCAGCTCAGAGCAGCAGGACAGGCTTATTGGAAAGCCTGGGAGATGGGCAGGGGCAAGCCCTGCTGCCTGCCACGTAGCTACAGGGGAGGGTGGACAGGACAGGAGGGGCCGGGGATTAGCCTCCCCGGCCAGGAGCTCAAGGGCCAGGCAGCCTCGCACCCCCCTTGGAATTTCTTCACAGCCCCCCAGGGGAGTGCACCCCCCAGTTTGGGAACCAATGTGCTAGACCATCCCTGTAATTGCCTAGTTAATTAGACATATAAAAAGTGACTCGTTACAAACTGAACTTTACATAGAATCTCTTAGCCACATCTAGTTTTTTCCTGCACTCAGGGACCTGCTAAAGTTTTTTTTAAATTGGGCTTGTGTCCCCGTCCCCCCCTTAACTTTGTGATACACAAAGGAGCTTGAGAAGTTTTGGACTGATTGTTTTTTAAAAAGTTCTGTTTGTTTGTTTGGGCTGCTGTTATTAGGTCTGTTTTGCTTTTGTTTTTTCCCTTCCATGATGGGTTTTCTACTTTAGAAACATTAGGAATGCAAACGCTGCTGTCCATGGTTTTCCTGGAGGACTTTCTGGGTGTCTCAGAGGTTGTATGGTGGGCTCTGAATTTTTAACAAAGGCTTCTTTTCTCCAAAATGTCAATCAGACAAAATTAAGTAGTTTAAAACAAAGACAAACAAGAAACAAAGTTTTATACAGTCTGACTAAATCCCCTTCTCCTCTCACTTGCTCAACTGTCAATTGCTTGACTGTTGAGATGTCCTCATTTTACTAGCTCTCCCGCCATCAGGTAGTCTCCCAAAACTAGACAGGACCTACATTTTTAATGTTAAAAAACCATCAAAGAGATTTTTTAAAAAGTATTTCAGAGCCTTCTGGGTCCTCTACAAGGAAGCAATAGAGGACACAACACCAATGTTATTCCCATTTTGCAGGTCACTTTTAATAGGATTAACTGGCTTATCCCCAATGTTTTGGTTTAATTCAAGGAGAATGATTAAAATGCTAATTCTTTTAAAATATTTAATGAAAGGCTGGCACTTGGCTATGTCACTTTATTCAGACATGTGCATTTTGCAATCTCTGAGCAATCACAGAAACAAGAAACTGGCAACTCACCGTTTATATTTTTCTTTGTACACTAAGTACTTAACAGCTTCCTACTGTATTTAGGAATGAAACAATAGAGACAACTCAATTTAAGATTAAGATTGTAATTAATATCCATAGGGGATGAAAGCATCATATACATGCCTTACGCAAAGTTTGCACTCTGTCCTGCTACAGGTAACTGGTGGCAGAATTTGGCCCACTCAGTCTCTGAAAGGCTGCTTTTCCTGCCAGGCTCTGAAATAGCTTTTTTGATGATGATACTCCAGAGCAGAAGTGGGCAAACTACAGCCCATGGGCCACATCCAACCCGCGGGACCCTCCTGCCCGGCCCCTGAGCTCCTGGCCTGGGAGGCTAGTCCAGCCCCTCCCCTGCTGTTCCCCCTCCCCTGCAGCCTCAGCTCACTGTGCCGCTGGCGCAATGCTCCGGGCAGCAGTGCAGCTGCAGAGCCATAGCCTGACCCAGTGCTCTGTACTGCACGGTAGCGTGGCTGGCTCCAGCCGTGTGGCGCAGCTGCCTGCTCTGGGTGGGGCAGCTGTAGCACCGCCAGCCACTGGTGCTCCAGGCAGCGCGGTAAGGGGGCAGGGAGCGGGGGGGTTAGATAGAGGGCAGGGGAGTTCAGGCTGGTGGTCAGGGGGCAGGGGTGTGGATAGGGGTCGGGGCAGCCAAGGGACAGGGAGAAGGGGTGGTTTGATGGGGCAGGGATTCCAGGGGGGGCAGTCAGGAATGAGAGGAGGGGTTGGATGGGGCGGCAGGGGGCAGTCAGGGGCAGGAGGTCTGGGGGTGGTCAGGGACAGGGAGTGGGTCGGGGGGGAGGGGGGATTAGTTCCGGGGGGAGGGAGGGTTGGATGGGGAAGGAGTCCCGGGGGGACCGTCAGGGGGTGAGAAGCAGAGGTGGGTCAGATAGGGGGTGGGGGACAGGCCATGCCTGGCTGTTTGGGGAGGCACAGCCTCCCCTAACCGGCCCTCCATACAATTTCAGAAACCCGATGTGGCCCTCAGGCCAAAAATGTTTGCCTGCCCCTGCTCCAGAGGCTACCTCACCTGAGGTCTCACTCTGTGCATCATGGAGTCTGAATGGCTGAGAGGGAGTAAGATCCCAGGTCCACAGAGAGCGGTTGAAAAACAGACAACTCAAGCAGGCTGGGGGAGGAGAGTATTTACAACTGTAGCCTTTCCCAGTAAAGAAAATTCCTTACTGTGGTTTCTGTTTGGGGCTCTGGGTGTGTTATCTCACTACAAGTAATAGACTAGAAACTAACCTTAAAACAGGAGTGAAACTGACACTTTCAAGTCACTTTCACAGTATTGCTAATCCCAAATGTTCAAAAATCATGAATCAGGCTCACCAAAAATCATGAGATTGGCTTTAAAATCATCAGTTTGCCTTCTGCTTTTTAGAGCTGTTAGGGCGCACATTTTGAAGCTCTCCCTACAGCCACAAGGGCTAGAAATTTCATTTTTCTTTAAGAATGAAGGCTGAAATTATCACATATCCACTTGACCCCAGGAGCTGGGGCTTTAAGGAAAACAATTATCATGAGGCTCATGACAAAATCATGAGACAGTTACCAACACTGCTTTTACTTTTGTTTAAAGGCTAGTTACTTTCCAGAAGGGTCTTAAACACTACAGTGATTGACTTGCAGTTCTCACAGGAGAATATTAAATATTTAAACCAAGAAAATTCTATATTTTAACGTGGAGGGGAAAAAAAACCCAGACTTCTGAGGTATATCAGGGCCACTGCACACAGAAAAGAAAAACAAACAGGCACAGGAGCTCTGGGCAGTGCTTCCTCTAGAAAGAAAGCTGAAGATCAAAATCTTCAAATCTTCTAGTCCTTAATCCAGTAAAACTTCTATTGCTATCAGTGCCTCCCCTCATAGATATTAACATGTACTTAATAACTATATACTTCATACTTAAATATCTGAGCCATCTTATCCAGGGCTACACATTTTGTAGACATTGACTCAGGGACTACATTTTCTGGCATATTTTGAATAGTGCTGAGCACCACAGATGATGCCCAGTGAATAATACAAATCATGACAATAATCATCGACTTTATGGACTCTGTGGATGCAGTTTCTGTTCCTTGTTCTGGAATTGGCTTGGATACAGTTGAAACCCTAAGAATTTGAGGCATAAATATGTCTGATACTTATACGACGACACTTTCTGATTCCTTCCTTTCCTCAGACTTAGAACAAAAAACGACAAAATGGTTTTCAGTTAAAATGTAAAATTGCACAGCAGCCATTGCTCTACAACCCAGCATGGGGCAGCATCTGCCACCCCTTAGGAGTTAAGTGATCTCCTCATCTGACTCATGGTCCCTGTTGAGCAGGTTCTGGACCAGGCAAGGTCTCTGTGCAGCCAACCAGTATCGCTGGGGACTTCATGACAGCGCTTTGTGCAGCTCTGGTGCAGCACAGGCGATGACGCTCAGTGTCGATGAATGCCTGACGACGAAGTTCCGCGGTGGCCTAGAAGAACTGCATCATGCCACTGAAGATGCCATCGCTTGGCTAGACGACTTTGCACATGCTAAATGAGTCAGACTCTCATTTTCCATCTTTCCTGACCTCTGTGCTGCTTTTCATGCTGTCAACCGTGACATCCATCCCAACTTCCTAGGACAGTTTCCTGGAGTCTCAGAGAACTGGCTGCCTTGGTTTTGTTCCTATCAATCAGAGGCCTCTTTTTTTTTTTTTCCCAGCATGCAGCAGAGAGATAGGCTGGTCTGCTGGATGGGGAGCTAGCCCTGAAAGACCTGGGTTCTACTCTCAACCCCCCACCCCTACCATGGACTTTCTGTATGACCTCAGGCCAGTGCCTTAGGGACAGAGTTTCAAAGGTTTTTAGGCATCCAAAGATGCAGCTAGGTATCTAGTGGGGTTTACAAAGCACCTAACCTTCTAGGTGTTTTTGAAATCCCACTAAGTGCCTAAATACCTTTGAAAATCAGGCCTTTAGTATCTCTGTACCTCAGTGCCCCATCTGTACAATGGGGAGAACAGTGCTGCTCTACCTCACCGAGGGGCTATGAGGAGAAATAGGTTAGACCCTGTGAGGCACTCAGATACTATGGTAATGGGGCCACATAAGTGCTACAGGTAGAACGGGAACTTCTCTATACCATTGCTAGCCCTTCCCCTGGTTTTGACCCCTTCTTTTCACCTACACCTCCAAATCTCCCCCTTTTCTGAATGTAACCTTGGCTCAGAGGGCTTGGCTGTATTTTTTTCTTTGGGCATGTCTATACTGGCAAAGTTATAGTACCGTCAGTTACAGCGCCACTCAGAGAGCACTGAAGGGAAACCACAGTTGTGTGTTCACACTGTCAGCTACCTGCGCAATAACGTGTTCACACTTGCGGCACTTGCAGTGGTATTCGGAGCGGTGCTCTCTGGGCAGCTATCCCACAGAGCATCTCTTTCTCTTCTGCCGCTAAGAGTTGTGGGAAGGTGGAGCGGGTCACAGGGCATCCTGAATCCTGTCCAATGACCCATGATGCATTGCTTCGCATCCCAGCAATCCCTGTGCTTCCGTCCGCATTTGGCGCCATCTTTCAATGGTTTGTGTACTGCCTCTTCGGGCTGCAGGAATGGATCCTGAACTGTTGACCAGTATGCTGCTCACTCTAACACGTCAGGAATGGCAGTGGAGTTATTCCTTAAACTACAAAGGCAAGAGGAGTGCGACACTGATCTCGCCACGCGTAGTAGCTACGACACGAGATTGCTTGTGGCATTCACAGAGATGCTGACCATAGTGGAACACCGCTTTTGGACTCGGGAAACAAGCACTGAGTGGTGGGATCACATCGTCATGCACATCTGGGATGACGAGCAGTGGCTGCAGACCTTTCGGATGAGGAAAGCCACATTCATGGGACTGTGTGATGAGTTCACCCCAGCCCTACAGTACAAAGACACAAGAATGAGAGCTGACCTGCCATTGGAGAAGTGTGTGGTGATCGCACTGTGGAAGCTGGCTACTCCAGACTGCTTTCTAATTCTGTGCGGCCGTTCAGCTGCCGATAACAAAGAGGGAGGCTGGGCTCCCAAGGTCATCTCTGTGAAGTTTAAATGCAACATTTTACAGAAGCAGTATTGTTTGCAACACAGACAACACTGATTCAGTGGTTTAAAACACAGTCAGTACTCACACACCTGTCACTAGCTTGCTGACCCATGGCAAGCACACATGAGCCACAAGACCCCCAAAATAGTGAGCAGCCACAAGGGCAGGGTAAACCACTCTTCCTGGACCCTGCTGTACCCTGGGCACATGGCTCTTGGGGGAGTCCAGCACTGTAGGGGGGGCCTGATAATCATTCCTGTCCCCACACTTTCCACAGGATCTGATCATTATGGAAGATATCTCGCTGCCGAGGGTGAGCAGGGAATCAAGGGAAGGTCTTCTCCACGCCTGCGGCTTCTGCCCTGGCCCCTATGTGGCTTGCCTGTGTGCAACAATGCCCCCGCACTCTGCCCTGACGGCACAGGAAAGTTACCATTAATGGGGCAAGAAACAAAGCAGCTCTGCCAAAGAACCTGCAGCAGCAGATTGCCCAGTATCTCCAAGAGAGTTCCCTGAAGATCTCAGAGTGAGATTCCCATGAAGTGAGGGAGTCAATCAACAGCCTATTCTGCCACTCAGACTAGGCATGTGGTGGGAGACAAACCTGCTTTCTGCAGCCCTCCTGCCCCCAACAACTCATTTCAGCAACTTCCAAAATCAGATCCACTTACCAGGGGCCTCCTCTCCCGTTTGCACTTTGCCAATCTCCGACTGCTGTGACTGGCTAGCCTCCTCCAGGGTAGAAAAGAGCTCCTGGCTACACGCATCTCTGGCCTCTGAGTCATCCTCTGCCTCTGGGTCCCCCTCCCTGCCACATCCTCATCCAAGATGTTCTCCTCCTGGCTCAGTCCACTCTCAACTGGCACGCGAGCCACCAAAGTATACCACGTTGGTCTTCACAGTGGAGGTGGGGTCGCTACCGAATAGCGTGTCCAGCTCTTCGTAGATCCGGCAGCTCGTGGGTGCAGCACTGGAGCGGCGGTTTGCCTCCTGCAACTTGTGGTAGGCGATCCGCAGATCCTTCACTTTGACCCTGCACTACAATGTGTTCCAGTCATGGCCCCTTTCTGTCATGCATTGTGAAATCTGTCAGTAGGTATCATAATTCCTATGGCTGGAGCGCAGCTGGGACTGGACAGCCTCCTCTCCCCAAAATGCTGATGAGGTCCAGCAGCTCGGTGTTGCTCCAAGTGGGGGATCACCTGGTGCGTGAAGCAGGCATGGCCACCTGGAAAGATGTGCTGAGACCACCGCATGCATAACCAAGCAAACAGGAAGGGGACTTTCAAATTTCTGAAGGAATTTATGGTGTAGGGATGACAGTTGGTCACCTGTGGCCAGGGCAGTAGAACTCAAACCGATGGCCAGAGAGGTGAGAACAGGCATTGTGGGACACCTCCCGGAGGCCAATCACAGAGCTGTAATCGCCATGGTGTCTACACTGGCACCAGAGCGCTGCACCCCCAGCACAGAAAGCTCTACGCCTCTCGTCGGGGTGGGTTTTTTAAAGCACTACAACGGCGCAGTTTCTGCACACAAAGTGGCTTGGCAGTGTGTACACCTCAGAACTTACAGCGCAGAAAGCTGCTTTATTGCACAGAAACTTGCCAGTGTAGACAGGGCCTCAGTTCCCTGCCTTCACTCTAAAACTCCTCCCCCCCACCAGCGGATTCCTGTTTTACAGGCTAGACCTCCAGATCTTTAATTTAATCATTAGCCTTTTCTTATCTTAATGACCCTGCCTCAGTTTGTAAACAAAATACTGACTCCCTGCCCCAGGGGCACCTCTCCTCTGCAGAACTTAGGCCTTGTCTACACTGCCACTTTACAGCGCTGCAACTATATCACTCAGGAATGTGAAAAAAACACCTCCCTGAGCGCTGCAAGTTTCTGCGCTGTAAAGTGGCAGTGTAGACAGTGCACCAGCCGTGCTCCCAGCACTTTTAGCTACTCCCCTCGGGGAGGTGGGTTTTTCAGAGCGCTGGGAGAGCGCTCTCCAAGCGCTGGTGCCATGACTACACAGCCACGTTAAAGCGCTGTCATGCTTCACATTGCTAGTGATGACACACCCTCATATTTCACACTAATTGCTGGCTGTAGTTAAGAGCTCCACCTGGGACCTTGCACACCTCCTATATGAAACCCGGGGGGGAGGAGGGCCGCTCCCACCCAGCCAATTGGCACCCCTATTCTGGCTCTCTCTTTGCCAGCCAAAGATGAGCTGTCTCTTCACTGGGCAGTCCTGATTCCAGCCGCTCAACACTCTTCTCCTTTATTCTCCAGCTGAGTTCACATATTGCACCTGCTGGGGTTTCCTGCTGTTTGTGTGTCCATTGTTCAGTCATTGGGGGTCTCATGGTCGTTCTGGATCTTCTGCTGAGCTGGGTCAGTTTCAACCCGTTCTTTCACGACTCATTCATTCAACCCAGACAGTAAGTAACTTCCAACATACACACCTCATCTCCTGCTCCACTTCAAGAGCAGACTTAACCCTTTTGCCCCACTGGATAGCAATGATAAGTACAGAGGAAAATGAGGCATACATAGGCTTCATGCATAAGAGCAGAAGGGCGCACTCACATGAATCCAATTGCACAAATGGGGCCTTAGGAACTAATCCAACATCCAGTGACTTCAATGGGCTTTGGATCAGCTGCTTGCTCAGTTTCTCCCCCTTACTGACAAGGCTCTTACAAACATTAATGGGAAGCCAAAAAACAACCTTTAGTAGTAGTTGGGTTTTTTTAAGACTTCTAAAAAAACAGTTCAAGGCACACTGTTTAAGCAGGGCTCTAGACACATTTAAGTGAATACTAGAAAGATAATAGTCCTGATCTCAGAAACATGCATGTGCTCAACTTTACTGCTTTCAAATGGGGCTTCTCACAGCAGTAGAATTAAGCATGTAAGTAAGTGTTAGCAGGATTGGGGCAAATATCTGGTTTCTTCCTAACACTTCAACATAAGAAACCATATTAGAACACAAGCCTCAGCAACTTTAGGAGATTGCAGCTTTATCAGCTGAGTAGGTGAAAAGAGAAAAGAAAAGAAAAGAAAAAGAAAAGAAAAGAAAAGAAAAAGGGGAGGGGATAAAGGGTATAACAATTGTATTGATGCTTAAACCAATCTATTCATTCTTCACTGACAGACCTATTAAAAAGAATCTTGATAACGAGAGCTTGAAAGTAGTTCAAAAAAAGAGTAAAGAAAAGAAAAACAAATACTATACACAGTTCTAGAGAACAGGGATTTCAGTTTTAAAAACAGCACTTGTTAATAAAACTCACTTTCCCTAAAAGAAAGGATTTTTGACTGATTAACACTGTTATACCAAAAAAAAAAAGAGGTCAGCATGTAGGTCTGAATTATAAAACATACTGTAAACATAATATTACTGCCAGGCAGTGTCCAGTCATTTTTTCCAGTCTAAATTTTCTTTGAAATTGTTCCATGCTCTCTTAAAAGCTTCAGTAAACGTTCCCTGTCAATTGTGCCCTTCTCTACATGGTAAACACTTTAAATTTAGTGTTTGCATTTCTAATAGACCTGAAACTAATATAACATGTTTGTTTACTTCCTTTTCCAAGCATCAACATCCCTGATACAAGCAGAAATAAACACCAGGGGAACTAATGGAGTTATTTTTATTTATTAATATTTTAAATTGGTCCCACAAAAAATGCACACACACTCAAACCACAGATTACAGTTGTTTCAAAACGCAACACACTACACACAATGGGCCATGCCTTATCCATCTGCACTCATACAACCCCCTAAGTGAGGTTACATATATAAAACAGGCTCTACAGGATATTTCTCACCAGTGTATACAAGAGTTATAGTTAAGGCTATGTTTATGTCATGGAGATCATGGAAGTCATGGAATCTATGACTTCCAGGGAACTCCGTAACATTCTCTGCTTCAGCTCGAGGGGCTGCAGGACTCTGGAGCTGGCAGTCCACAGGACCCTGGCAAGGTTCCAGTGACAGGTGACAGACTGCTGAGGGGTCCCTACTCAGGGTTCCAGTGGTGGGCAACAGCCTCGTGGGGGGAAGAGGGGCCTCAGGCAAGCGGCTGGGGGTATCCCATTCTCTCTTTGGGAAATACGGACACCCTGCAGCTTCCAGCTGCTGTGGGCAGAGGGGGAACCCCACAGCTCCCAGCCACCACAGTGGCGGGAAACCATGGAGCTGCAGCAGCAAAAGTCACGGACAGGTCACGGCTTCTGTGAATTTTTGTTTCTGTGACTTTTATTAAAAATAAAACTATGACAAAATCTTAGCCTTAGTTATAGTCAGTCATATTTGAGGCCTAGACTACCAATATGAATATTTTGTTTTACAAAAATATGAGGAGTTCCAGGAACAGGAGTTCTTGTAAACTGCCAATCACACATGTAAAATCAATGCACACCCTACTGGAGTATGAAATTATTGTATAGAAAATTAGTCATTGTTTTCTTCCTACTGGATTCTATCCCCAGATTTCAACAATATAACCGGTTTGTAATAATCCAGGATTAGAATGCAGTAATCAGCAATGACTCACTCAACAGAAGCTTTAAAGGGAAAAAATATCTGGCACAAAATCATATTAAGGCAAAAAATAACTTTCCCTGTAAAAGTGTTTACAAGGCACCTGTAATTTGGCCCACTGGCATCTTTCCTTTATGCAGTGTCTTTCCTTTGCTGGCATCTGCCACGGAAAGACACTGAATAAATATAGTCACATACAGTCATAAACCATCATATCACACCAACAATAAATCAAGTAGAGTCTCTGGAGTTACACATATGGGGAAATATTACAATACAGCCTCAATCTGAAGCTGGCACAGGGGTGGTAAGATAGTATTTTACCATACATGGAGTATTAGAGGTTGAATCTCAGTCACTGCTTCTTTCTTGATATGGTGCTGGGAGATGGAAGCACTGTGGAAGAGGCACTAGCAGTTCACGAGAAGAGGAGAGGAGTAAGATCTAACAGTGACCCTTGTTGGGTGATATAAAGTCAGTTTGGAACTCTGAAGGGAGTGCAAGTCATACCCCATGTGGTTTTCCTAGGGAAGTCACTGCAACATGAAAACTGTTAATTGAAGAAGAGGAGAGGAAAACTTTGCTTTCATGCTGGCAGTCTGGTTCTCCTCAGACTATTTGGCTAAATTGTCGGGCTCAACGGGTAGTGATCAATGGCTCCAGGTCTAGTTGGCAGCCGGTATCAAGTGGAGTGCCCCAAGGGTCGGTCCTGGGGCCGGTTTTATTCAATATCTTCATAAATGATCTGGAGGATGGTGTGGATTGCACTCTCAGCAAATTTGCGGATGATACTAAACTGGGAGGAGTGGTAGATACGCTGGAGGGGAGGGATAGGATACAGAAGGACCTAGACCAATTGGAAGATTGGGCCAAAAGGAATCTGATGAGGTTCAATAAGGATAAGTGCAGGGTCCTGCACTTAGGACGGAAGAACCCAATGCACAGCTACAGACTAGGGACCGAATGGCTAGGCAGCAGTTCTGCAGAAAAGGACCTAGGGGTGACAGTGGACGAGAAGCTGGATATGAGTCAGCAGTGTGCCCTTGTTGCCAAGAAGGCCAATGGCATTTTGGGATGTATAAGTAGGGGCATAGCGAGCAGATCGAGGGACGTGATCGTTCCCCTC
Organism: Lepidochelys olivacea; assembly: GCF_965140295.1. Taxonomy (NCBI): domain Eukaryota; kingdom Metazoa; phylum Chordata; order Testudines; family Cheloniidae; genus Lepidochelys; species Lepidochelys olivacea. Next base: position 38,820,622 of record NC_140420.1, on the reverse strand, counting down.
TATTCGACATTGGTGAGGCCTCATCTGGAGTACTGTGTCCAGTTTTGGGCCCCACACTTCAAGAAGGATGTGGATAAATTGGAGAGAGTCCAGCGAAGGGCAACAAAAATGATTAGGGGACTGGAACACATGAGTTATGAGGAGAGGCTGAGGGAGCTGGGATTGTTTAGCCTGCAGAAGAGAAGAATGAGGGGGGATTTGATAGCTGCTTTCAACTACCTGAAAGGGGGTTCCAAAGAGGATGGCTCTAGACTGTTCTCAATGGTAGCAGATGACAGAACGAGGAGTAATGGTCTCAAGTTGCAGTGGGGGAGGTTTAGATTGGATATTAGGAAAAACTTTTTCACTAAGAGGGTGGTGAAACACTGGAATGCGTTACCTAGGGAGGTGGTAGAATCTCCTTCCTTAGAGGTTTTTAAGGTCAGGCTTGACAAAGCCCTGGCTGGGATGATTTAACTGGGAATTGGTCCTGCTTCGAGCAGGGGGTTGGACTAGATGACCTTCTGGGGTCCCTTCCAACCCTGATATTCTATGATTCTATGATTCTATTTGATGTCTAAGCCCTAGACAAGCAGTTGCTGATAAGGCTGGCCCTGCAGGAAGTTAGGCTGACAATGTTTTAACTGGAAAAAGAGAGGTCAAGAGATAAACATAGTCCAGAGCAACGTACTGCCATCAGCTATTCCAACCCAAACCCACAATCAGACCTACATGAGTGAGATTTGTATTTTATTTATTTTTTTAAGATGAAAGGCTGTTCCGTTCCCTTAACAAGAAGCCGTACTTATTTCACTCAACATTAATGTCACACGTAGTGTCATAGCCAGGTCATGCGTAGCCAGACCTAGTAGCTGGAGTCAGAGTCAGCAGTCATGAGACAGTAGTCAAGGGTTGGCTGGGTGAAGATACCAGGAGGCTAGAAGCAGCAGACAAACTGGAGATCAGAAACCAGAGTCAGGATACCAGAGAGTCAGAGGAAGGAGCCAAGCTGGAGGTCAGAAACCACAGCTCAGATGCCAGGAAATCAAACTGGGAGAGCAGGGACAGGAAGCACAAGGCACACAGTCCAGAGCAGGGTGGAGCCCAGTTCAGACAGCTTACTGTTCCTGCTGCTGGTTTAAGTAGAGCCAGCAGGTCTGTCAGCCATTCTGGGACTTCGGAAATTGGACCTCAGGGATGAAGCCTCACATTGGGGCTGGGCTTCATATATCCCAGGTAAGTGATTGTCAGCAGGTTGCCAAGTGGAGGTTTGGGGTGAGGCTACTCCATGAATCCTACAGACCTGGGTTCACGATTTAGGGGTCATAACATAAATTAATTTTTCACCAGGTAGATGTCTACTGTATAGTATTTGGAATTCAAATCAGCATTGCTCAGCCTCTCAGTGTGGTTCTTGTACAGCCAAATCATGATATCTGAGACACCAGCACCAGGCACTTAATTTTCATCTTCTTCCTTTAACAATCAGAAAGAGAACACCCAAATCATGCCATTTTTCAGCTGTGTGAGGCCACCAGCAGGAGGCTGGCTTTAGAGACAATTTCCATTTCAACTGCTATTAACAGCTGATGCAGGGGAAAATGTGCTTCTCTCTTTATGAGCATTCAGAATGCTCCATTGACTAAAACTGATGCAGCTGCTTGTTCAAAGGTGAACTACACAGCTTTACAAAAATTAACAAGCCATTAACAAAATAGGCATATTTAAATGCTGAACTGTATACACTTTTTCAACAAAATATATGAACATCAGTTTCCTTTTTCACTTACCTTGCAAGATAAGAACAAGATTTAGGGACTAATTCTCTTCTCTCATAGTTTTTACTCCATTAACTTCCATGGAGTTACTTCGATTTACATCAGCCAGAGGAAATTCAGACCTACTTACTGTTTCTGCTGTGACAGCTAACACACATAATATAAAGCACATAATATAACATTCCCTGCACTCACTTAAACAGATATACTCTCCACTCTTGAAAAGAAAATACAAAAACCTGCACCCAGCAGGTAAATAAAGGAAGAAGTGATTTTTTAATATTTTGTTTTAAGTATTTGCAATTTAAATCTGTTAAATTCAGTTAATGGTTTTGGATTTCACTGTAAAATGCAAAGCTGTTTTGGGGTGATTGGGAACATGCATTTAAATAATCACTAGAGTTTACAAGGGGGCTCTGGTGCAATCCACTTCATCCCCGTCTACTTCTCTCTTCCAAAACCCCAATCTGATGAACAGACTAGGCTTGGAGATGCCTCCCTAACCAAAAGATCTTCCAAGACAGGATTTGATGCCAAAAAATTTAACTATGCAGTGAAACCAACCCTCCTGACAGTATTAGAAACTACCAGATGTGACGGGTTCCCCCCAGGGTGCTACGTGGAACTGGAGTGCCACTGAGCCCTTTGACCCACTAGCATGGGCTCCTTCTCACACAATGTTGCTGTGACAAGTTGCAAAGCCCTCCAAGCTTGCACTTTCACCAGAATTCACACAGGTAGGGACACACCCAGCTTCCCAGCCCAGGACCCCAGAGCAGTACCATCCTGCTCTGGTCAAATCTGGCCAGTATTGGGGTTTAATACCCAGTCTGCCTCTCCCTCAATGTGAAGAGAACAACGCACACTTGTGGTAACCAAGCAGAGATTTTCCCCAAGCACTCCAGGCAAAGCTTACTGGTTTACATTAAAATATAAAATAAGTTTATTAACTACAAAAGGATAGATTAAGTGATTATAAGGGATAGCAAACAGATCAAAGCAGATTACCTAGCAAATAAACAAAAACACAATCTAAGCTTAATATACTGAAGAGATCGGATATCAGTAGCAAATTCTCATCCTGAGTGATAAAAAAGGCTGGCAGATTCTTAAGGCACAACACAAGCTGCTTTGGCTCTGTAGCGTGGGTTTTCCAGATTTCATACACAGGCTAGAAATCCCTCTAGCCTGGTACCATCACCTCTCACAGTTCAGTCCTTGTTCCTCAGGTGTTTCCAGGTGTGTTATTGTAGGGAGAGTGAGGTCCCATCATGATGTCATTTCTCCCCTTTTATCTTCTTCCCACTTGCTGGGAAGTTCTTTTGCTGTGACCTGGGTCAAACAGTTCCCATTGTGTAATGCTATCTCTGAGAGGTTTCTGTTGTACACAGTTCCTGGGGTAATCCTTGTGCTTGTGTGCATTTCCTCACTAAGCCATTAATCTTGTTTGGCCTTTTTACTGTTGTACCTGAAAGGCTGCTTGTGGGTGTTTTCAACCTCACAACATGTTTCAGTAACACATATGTAGCCAAACTTCATAACTTCACATACAGTGATAGCACATTCAATCCAACAAGATATTAATGTCTAGAAGATCAAGACTTTTAGAATGATACCTCACAAGGCACACTTTGTGCAAAACATATCCTAATTACATGACATTGGTGAATACTGGGGTGCCAGGATGTCACATTAGGGATGGGAGAAATTAACTTTTCTGGGAATGTTTCCAACTAAACATTCACTATCAGAATCTGTTGGATGCTGAATCCATATCAACGCCCCAGCATGTGGGACCACAAGAGGGCACAGCTTGGCACCACTAGCACACTTTACAATATTTGTACTTCTTTGGGGGTGGGGGAGTTCAAAAACCCAAACACCTTTGGATTAACTGGAATCATACCCAACTGGGTATTCACCACTTTGCTACAAACTATACTAGTTTAATTCATGCTTGGTTGTGTTTTTCTGAAGTAACAGATGAAGGCCTGGCGGGATAGAAAGGAATAGGATCATTCCATCTTTGGGGTTTACTGAGTCCAGCCTGACCTGTTGACAGTAAGATGTCAATTTATTGCCAGTGTGGCTAAACTTTGCTCAGTATCTAACACTTTTAAAACGCATGTAACCATTAGCAACCACTGTGTGTCAGTGTACAACAAACCGAAATAAACCCTCTGTAATTCACACAAGTAATAAAAGCTTCCACCTCTCTTAAACCCTACAACTTAAAGCGCTATGAAAATGTTCACTGTGAAAACTGGAGTATGAGCTCAATATACTAGCGCAGCAATTCTCAAACTGTGGTTGGAAGCACCTACCCTAATGGTAGGCATAAAAACAAACAAACAGTTACCTACTTTTCGTAACTGTCGTCCATGCTAGGTGCATGCACACTCACATGCACAGCTGCCTGAGATTTTTGCCTTGGTGTATCCATAGGGCCGGTTCTGGTGCCCCCTGGAGTGCTGCACTCATGCACCGGTCTGAGGCGCTGCCAGATCTGCACCCTTTCAGATCTTTATTGCCATCAACTCCGAAGCAGGGAAGCAGGATGGGTCATGGAATGGACGTGAGCAACACATCTTGAAGAACAACCATTGCGAAAGGTAGGTAACCATTTTTTCTTCTTCGAGTGCTTGCTCATGTCCATTCCATGCTAGGTGACTCACAAGCAGTATCCCGTAGAGGTGGACTTGGAGTTCACAGACCTGCTGACTGCAACACTGCTCTGCTGAAGCTGGCATGCTGCGCATGCTGGGTGATGGCATAATGGGACATGAAGGTATGGACTGAGGACCAAGTAGCGGCTCTGCAGATGTCTTGAATCGGCATCTACGTGAAGAAGGTTGCAGATGAGGCCTGTGCTCTGGTGGAATGGGTGGTTACAATTGCCGGCAGTGACACTTTTGCTTGTTCATAGCAGAACCTGATGCAGGAGATTCTGAGAAGAAACCAGCCAACCTTTTATCCTCTCCGCCACTGCAATGAAGAGCTCCGTCGACTTATGGAAGGGTTTGGTTCTTTCAATGTAGAAGGCCAGGGCCTGCCTAACATCTAGAGTATGCAACCTGCGCGCTTTGCTGGATTTGTGACATTTTGGAAAGAACACCAGAAGAAATATGTCCTGATTAGTGTGGAACTGTGACACCACCTTTGGTAAGAAGGCTGGGTGGGGCTGCAGCTAGACCTTGTTCTTGTAGAACACCATACAGCGGAGTTCGGCTCTAAGTTCAGAGACTCCTCAGGCTGAAGTAATTGCCATCAGGAAAGAGACCTTCCATGAGAGGAGGAGCAGCAGCAAACAGAAGCTAACGGCTTGAAAGGGAGGGACCCAGGAGCTTTGACAGCACCAGGTTCAGGTCCCAAGGTGCGATAGGGTCACAAACTTGAGGATAAGTCTCTCCAGACCTTTTAGGAACCTGACTGTCATGTCATGAGAGAAGACGGATTTACCCTGGACTGGAGGGTGGAAGGCTGAGATAGCCTCTAAGTGAACTTTAATTGACAAGTGGCCCAGGCCTTGGTGCTTGAGATGTAGCAGGTAGTCCAAGAAAGAAGGAGAAAAGGTTCTGGTCCGAGGCCAAATATGTAAAACACTTCCATTTGGCTAGGTAGGTCGCCCTGGTGGAGGGCTTTCTGATACTGATCAGGACTTGTTGAACTTGCGCTGAGCATGCTTGTTCCTCCAAATTAAGCCATGCAGCAGCCACACCATTAGGTGCAGGGACACTAGGTTCGGGTGCAGCAGATGGCCGGGGTTCTATGAGAGTAAGTCTGGCCAGAGTGGAAGCTCTAACAGCATGCCAAACCAGTGAGGCGCGGCCACGCCGGAGCTATCAGGATTACCTTTGCCCTGTCCGCTGGATCTTCAAGAGGACTTTGTGAACCAGTGGTACCAGTAGAAAGGCATATAGTAGTGTCCCTATCCACTGAAGTAAGAAGGCATCAGATAGGGAACCTCTGGTAAGCCCACAAATAGAGCAGAACTGGTGACGCTTCCTGTTCTGCCTGAACGCAAACAGGTCCACCTGGGGACTCCCCCACCTCTGGAAGATCACACTGACCACCATCTCTCAGTGGAGTGACCACTTGTGGCGAGATGAGAAGGACCTGCTTAGAAGATCCGTTAGCGCAGCACTCCCCAAACTTTTGGGCGTCATGCCCCCTGCTTACCCCTGTCCACGGAGCTGGGGACACAGGAGCGGGGACACGGACAGGGGTAAGGAGGCCACAGCTGGGGGTGGGTCTGGGGCTGGGAGCGGGTCTGGGGCCGGAAGCAGGGCCGGGGAGGGAGCAGTCGGGCCCTCCCCCTCATAGCCTCAGCCCCAGGCCAGGAACAGAGCCATGGCCCGGGCCAAAGCTGGAGGCAGGGGTGGGGGACGGAGACTCAGCCATGCCGCAGTGGTGGCAGGCAACCAGGCCCCTGGCCAGGTGCGGAGCTGCAACAAGGCTGGGGATGTGTCCAGGTGGGAGGGCCAGTGGCACTAGTGCAGCTGCAGTGCTGTGACTTCTTGTCCATGCAACCAAATCACCAGGAATGGGGCTACGGCTGGGTAACAACAACAATAATAATACAAAGGGTGTGTGTGTGTCTGTGTGTGAGAGACAGTACACATACAACTGTAGGTAAATAATTTTCAAAGTGTGATTTTTAAGTTGATGGTATCACTTTACAATCCCAACCACAAACAAAGCAAAATAAGAACATTCTGACTGAGAGCAACCAGCAAGGTAAATCTGATCACACTTTGCACTTCAACTTGCAGAGTGTCTAGAAGAGAGACACACAAACGATGAAAGGTTTAGAAAACATGACGGATGAGGAAAGATTAAAAAAACTGGGCATGTTTAGTCTTGAGAAAAGAAGACTGAGGGGAGACCTGATAACAGTCTTCAAACAATTGTTATAAAGAGGAAAGTGATCAATTGTTCTCCATATCCACTGAAGGCAGGACAAATAATAGTCAGGTAGATTTAGGAAACACTTTCTAACTACAAGGATCATAGGTGCTGACTCCGTGGGTGCTCAGGGACTGGAGCACCCACGGGAAAAAAAAAAAAGAAACACGCACCAATCAGCTCCTCCCCCACCCCCGCCTCCCTCCCACCCACCAGCAGCCCTGCCGATCAGCTCCTTCCCCTTTCCCCCTCAGTGCCTTCCACCCAGCACTGCTCAGCTGTTCAGCGGCAGGCAGGAGGTGCTGGGAGAGAGGAGGAGGAGCAGGGACAAGAAAAGGTGGAAGGGCAGGGCGCACTCAGGAGAGGGGGCAAAAGGGGCGGGAAGAGTGGCACGGGAAGAGGAAGAGTGGGTGCGGGGCAGGGGTTGAGTGCCGCCAGGGAAATCAGAAAGTCAGCACTTGTGACAAGGATAATTCAGCTCTGAAACAGGTTACCAGGTTGTGGAATCCCCATCATTGGTGGTTTTTAAGAACAGGTTAGACAACCCCCTGTCAGGAATGGTCTTGGTATATTTGGTCCTACCTCAGCACAGAGGGCCATCCCTTTGCAGCCCTACATTTCTATGATCCTACAGCACTGTCAATATGAGAATTTCAAAGCTTTTTACAAAGTATTAATTAAACCTCAGAACTCTCCTGAGAAATAGCCATGTCATTATCTATATTTTACAGATTAGAAAATTAAAACAAAGTGGCTAATTGATTTGTCCAAGATCATAAAGAAAGTTGGTGGCAGAACCAGAAAAATAATTCAGATTCCTTCACCCCCAATCCTGTGCTTTTAAACACTAGCAGCCTTTCTGAAGATCTTCAAAAGGTCAGACTGCACATTAGTTGCAGTTATTTTCTCATTCCAAATCAAAGTTAAATGAGCAAGTATCTCAGATCTCTAGACTCCAATCTGCAAGCTCCCCTCATTTTTCTACTTTACCAAACAAGAGCAGTAGGACTGTGCATGTAAATCTGCAGATTTAAAATGCTTAAAAGAAAGTTGCTTATAATGCAGTCAAGCCATCCATATCTCACTCCCACATGAGCCTCAGGCTCTACATGAATTATTAGACCTAGCCAGACTCTTCAGACTCTTTCTTCAGACTCTTCTAGTAAGTCAGTTAAATTAGTGTCTTGGAATAAAAAGGTAATTTCTTAACTGGAGAATTTGCTATGGTTTTAAGATTCGCCCTGTCAACAGTCAATGTTATAGTCTTGTAAATTTTAAAAACTTGAGGTGATAATTGAATATCTATTTCATTTTCCTGGGTATGTTGCAACCTTAATGTTCTGCATTGTAACTTTTAATTATTGGGTGAATTTAGCCTTCATTAAGGTCCTGAGCCAACACAAATCTTAATCGAAAACATAATTTCAAGCATATCAATAGTCCCACTGAAGTCAATGGAATTGCTGATGTGCTTGAAGTTAAGAACACACTTACATGCTTAGCTGGGTCATGACTTAAAGCCAGGGGACAACCACACTAGCCAGAGCCAGACATAGCGTAACCAGGTAGAGAGGCAAGCTTTCCCTCAGAACTTCGCCTACGTCTTTTTGATCATGGCTGGTAGTGCTCCCTTCTAGTCTAGTCTTGACACCTCACACCGCTCTGCCAGTGCACTTCAATCTGGAGTTCACCTGAGCAAAGAGTGACAATTATGTTCAGCTGGGGGAGGGGGTCCCAGAGCTCGGACTCCAGCCTGAGCCCTATCATCTACACAGCAATTTTATAGCCCCACAGCCTGAGTCCCGCAAGCAAACCTGGGCCAGCTATGGGTGTTTAATTGCTATAGATATACTCCGAAGGTGAAAAACTAATGTACCCACCCACACATTTTCCACATGGGTTATAATAGTGGAGGAATTCCAAGGCTCATACAAGAAAAGAACAGGAAGAGGCCTGCTGGGACAGTCACTCTCTTCTCCCCTTATCTAATTCTCTCAATCCCTTTTTCCACCCCTTTCAGCAAACATCTCAATCTCCCTTTTCTGCAAAAAGGAATTTATAAGAAATATGTGGTGTGTACTGTTATACTGTGCCCTAACATTTCAAGTCCAACAGAAAAACAGCTCAGTTAATTGCACAGCTCTTGCAAGAAACAACCCTAAGATTACTGGGCAACTGCAAGGTACTCTGATCAAATCCAATAGAGCTTTTCTTCTGAGATTCCCAACAGGTGTAGCTATCTATTTCTGCTACAATATCAGCTCTTACAGAGCAGGAGTTTAGGGTCATAGCTTTGCCTTCTTATTACAAACACATCCACCTTCTCTTCCAGAGAAGCATCATATGACTCCAGAACTAGGCAACTGAGTTTTAATCCAAATTCAGGTAACTGAAACTGAGAGAACACAAGAAACATTAGAAAATCCACCATCTATACCCAGTAGAAAGTGGAGGACATTTTACTAACTAAGAAACAGCCCCACAGGACTTTAGTGATACTATTAAGTTTAACAACAGCTAATATAACTGAAATGGAAAGTGAAGATAGACAGCATCAGGTTAAAAATAAAATACCTCAAATATGGGGATTCATGGAAGAGGCTAAGAAGAAAAAAATACTCCTTAATGTATCAGCCTCTTCACAGCATTTAATAAACCTTACATCTATACTTCATACAGGATTAGTCCTGACTCATAGGCATAGTTTGACTTCTATATTTGTGGGGCTGCGCCAGTCAGGCCAATGGGGCCATGTGTGGGGGGGCAAATTCCATGCCTGCCCACAGGGGTGCCATTTCAGATTTTTTGGAGGGTGGAGGGGCAACTTTAACCATGATTCCAGGGTCTACTTGGAAAACTGAAAACTCTAGGTTTTTTGCAGATAATAACTTAGAAATCTCCGACAGGAGCATTGTATCTAGTTCCTATATCAAGAAAGAAAATTAAATAAATATTAGACCCACTCAGCTCTAATACTAACATGTTCTGACATCTTGTGGCAAGTCACTTAAGGGCCACTGGTTAGGTTTAAAATCGTAATGTAATTCTTACTCAGATACTCTTACTAAAGTCAGAAGGGATCATCATGATCATCTAGTCTGACCTCCTGCACATTGCAGGCCACAGAACCTCACCCTGTAATAAACCCCAAACCTTTATTACTCCTGTAATAAACCCCAAACCTCTGGCTGAGTTACTGACATGGTTTAAAGACTTCAAGTTACAGAGAATCCACCATTCACTCTCGTTCAAACCAGCAAGTGACTCGTGCCCCATGCTGTAGAGGAAGATGAAAAATCCCCAAGGTCTCTGCCAATCTGACCCAGGAGAAAATTCCTTCCCAAGTCAAAATATGGTGATCAGTTAGACCCTGAGCATATGGGCAAGACCCACCAGCCAGATACCTGGGCAAGAATTCTCTGTCGTAACTCACAGTCCTCCCCATCTAGCGTCTTGTCTCCAGCTGTTGGGGATTTTTGCCACAGAAAGACACCATTGGGCCACACATCATTGTAGGCGATTCTGTCATACCATCTTCTCCATAAACTTATCAAGCTCAATCTTGAAGCCAGTTAGGTTTTTTGCCCCCACTACTCCCCTTGAAAGGCTGCTCCAGAACTTCACTCCTCTGATGGTTAGAAACTTTCACCTAATTTCAAGTTAAACTTGTGGATGGCCAGTTTATATCCATTTGTTCTGGGGTCCACATTGGTGCTTAACTTAAATAACACCGCTCCCTTCCTGGTATTTCTCCCTCCCCTGATGTATTCATAGAGACCAATCATATCTCCCTCAGCCTTCTTTGGTTAGGCCAAACAAGCCAAGTTCGTTGAGTCTCCTCTCATAAGGTAGGTTTTCCAATCCTTGGATCATCCTCATACCCCTTCTCTGCACCTGTTTCAATTTAAAATCATCTTTCTTAAACATGGGAGATCAGAACTGCACACAGTACTCCAGATGAGGTCTCACCAGTGCCTTGTATAATAGTACACCTCTACCCCAATATAACGCGGTCCTCGGGAACCAAAAAAATTGACTGTCTTATAGGTGAGACCACGTTATATTGGGGTAGAGAGAGGAACCCACTCCCCATCCCAGCTCACCTCTGCTCCGCCTCCTCTCCTGAGCGCGCCACCGCCATGCCGCTTCTCCCTGCCTCCCTCCCTTCCAGGCTTGCTGTGCCAATCAGCTATTTGGCACGGGAAGCCTGGACAGAAGGGAGGCGGGGGGAGAAGCAGAGCGGCGGCAGCGCGCTCAGGGGAGGAGGCAGAGCGAAGGTGAGCTGGAGCAGGGAGCAGTTCCTCTGCGCCCTCTCCCCCCACCTCCCCAGTTACTTGCTGCAGCCCTCCCTGCACCCCCCCCACCCCAGCTCACCTCCGCTCCGCCTCTTCCCCTGAGTGTGCCGCCACCGCTCCACTTCTCCCCCCTCCAAGGTTTGCCACAAATCAGCTCTTTGGCGTGGCAAGCCTGGGAGGGAGGGAGGGATGGGTGAGAAGCAGAGTGGAGGTGAGTTGGGGCGGGGGGGCTGCAGCAAGTAAGGGGGGGGTGTAGAGGAAGCGCTTGTGGTAACACGAATTTGTGATTTTAAACACGAATTTAACACTAATTCAGACATAATGAGAGGGGCTGCTCCCCGGAGCGCTGCTTTACCGCATTATATCCGAATTCGTGTTATATCGGACCGCATTATATCGGGGTAGAGGTTTACTAACACTTCCCTATCTCTACTGGAAATACGTCGCCTGATGCACCCCAGGACCACATTAGCCTTTTTTCACAGACACATCACATTGATGGCTCATAGTCATCCTCTAATCAACAAATATACCCTGCTCTTTCTCCTCCTATGTCACTTCCAACTATTATGTCCCCAGATTATAGCAAAAATTCTTCTTGTTAGTTCCTAAGTGCATGACCTTGCACTTTGCACTATTAAATATCATCCCATTTCTATTACTCCAATTTACAAGGTCCTCCAGATCTTCTTGTACAATATTCCAGTCCTCCTCTGTATTGGCAATACCTCCCAACTTTGTGTCATCTGCAAATTTTATTACCACACTCCCACTTTTTGTGCCAAGGTCAGTAACAAAAATGTTAAATAAGACTAGTCCCAAGATTGATCTCGGAGGAACTCCACTAATAACCTCCCTCTAGTTCAGTAGCTCTCAACTTATTATACCTTGTGGGATGCATATGCAGTTCACAATGTGTTACCTGGACCACAGGGGCTGGGACCCCAGACCCCGTGGGGCTGTCCAGCAGTGCCCCAACCCTGGACCCCAATCACGCCCTCCACCGCGCGGCTGCCCCGGACCCCAGCCCACCCGGGATCCCCCCCACGCAGCTGGAGCTTGCGGGGCAGGCCAGGAGCCCTAGACCCCACGGGGCCAGCCAGGAGCCTTGGACTCTGGACCCCGGCCACGCGGGGCTGGCCAGATGCCCCAACCCCGGACCACCACCGCACGGCTGCTCCGGCCCCAGAGCTCATGGGGCCAGGCAGCTGCCCCTGAACCCCTACCCTTCGGGGCCAGCCCAGAGCTCCAGACCCGCAACCCCATGGGGACAGTCCCAACCCCAGACTCACACCACATGGGGCAGCCCAGCAGCCTGGACCCCTCCTCACCAGGCAGCCAAGAACCTGGCATGCGGGCAGCCTTTAGCACACAGCTGAGCTGGGTGCTAACTGGGCTGCATGTGGGCCAGGGCAGAGAACCACTGCTCTAGCCTGACAGTTCACCTTTCAGTATTACCTGTTGTAGTCTCCCCTTTACCCAGTTCCCTATCCACCTTTCAGTTCCCATATTAATCCCCATTTTCTCCAATTTAACTAATAATTTCTTTTGTGGAACTGTATCAAATGCCTTACTGATATCCAGGTAAATTAGATCTATTGTACTTCTTTTGTCTAAAAAAATCAGTTATCGTCTCAACGAAACGTATTAGTAACTTTGTAGATTTTTCTACAATTGTTGTATTCAATAGGTAGTAACAATTACTTTCGGTCATTTAGGCTACTTACTTTTTGCAGGTTTCAGAGTAACAGCCGTGTTAGTCTGTATTCGCAAAAAGAAAAGGAGTACTTGTGGCACCTTAGAGACTAACCAATTTATTTGAGCATGAGCTTTTGTGAGCTACAGCTCACTTCATCGGATGCATACCGTGGAAACTGCAGCAGATATTATATACACACAGAGATCATGAAACAATACCTCCTCCCACCCCACTGTCCTGCTGGTAATAGCTTATCTAAAGTGATCATCAAGTTGGGCCATTTCCAGCACAAATCCAGGTTTTCTCACCCTCCACCCCCCTACACACAAACTCACTCTCCTGCTGGTAATAGCCCATCCAAAGTGACAACTCTCTTCACAATGTGCATGATAATCAAGGTGGGCCATTTCCTGCACAAATCCAGGTTCTCTCACCCCCTCACCCCCCTCCAAAAACCACACACACAAACTCACTCTCTTGCTGGTAAAAGCTCATCCAAAGTGACCACTCTCCCTACAATGTGCATGGTAATCAAGGTGGGCCATGTCCAGCACAAATCCAGGTTTTCTCACCCCCCCACCCTCATACACACACAAACTCACTCTCCTGCTGGCAATAGCTCATCCAAACTGACCACTCTCCAAGTTTAAATCCAAGTTTAACCAGAACGTCGGGGGGGGGGGGTAGGAAAAAACAAGGGGAAATAGGCTACCTTGCATAATGACTTAGCCACTCCCAGTCTCTATTTAAGCCTAAATTAATAGTGTCCAATTTGCAAATGAATTCCAATTCAGCAGTTTCTCGCTGGAGTCTGGATTTGAAGTTTTTTTGTTTAAGATAGCGACCTTCATGTCTGTGATTGCGTGACCAGAGAGATTGAAGTGTTCTCTGACTGGTTTATGAATGTTATAATTCTTGACATCTGATTTGTGTCCATTTATTCTTTTACGTAGAGACTGTCCAGTTTGACCAATGTAAATGGCAGAGGGGCATTGCTGGCACATGATGGCATATATCACATTGGGGGGTGAGGGGGTGAGAGAACCTGGATTTGTGCAGGAAATGGCCCACCTTGATTATCATGCACATTGTGAAGAGAGTTGTCACTTTGGATGGGCTATTACCAGCAGGAGAGTGAGTTTGTGTGTAGGGGGGTGGAGGGTGAGAAAACCTGGATTTGTGCTGGAAATGGCCCAACTTGATGATCACTTTAGATAAGCTATTACCAGCAGGACAGTGGGGTGGGAGGAGGTATTGTTTCATGATCTCTGTGTGTATATAATATCTGCTGCAGTTTCCACGGTATGCATCCGATGAAGTGAGCTGTAGCTCACGAAAGCTCATGCTCAAATAAATTGGTTAGTCTCTAAGGTGCCACAAGTACTCCTTTTCTTTTTACTTTTTGCAGTTCACCAAGCTTGGAACAGATCATTTAACTTTAGGAAAAAGAAAAGGAGTACCTGTGGCACCTTAGAGACTAACAAGTTTATTTGAGCATAAGCTTTTGTGAGCTACAGCTCACTTCATCAGCCCTTTCTTATCTTAATCACCTGTTTATAAAAAAATTCTGACTCCCTGTCTCAGAAGCACAAGCTGGTAGCAGCATGTGTCCTGTCTTCTCTGCAGAACTCATTACGTTGCATACTCAGGCTGCCTGTCTGAGGCTTGCAGTTTTGGGAGACAATGCCCCCCATGCCCTTCCATCAAACTCCAATGTCCTGAATGCTTTTTTCTACCTGATATCACTTATCCACTTAGAGATTTCTCAGACACACACACACACAGTTCAAAAACACTTCCTCCTGACCCATTTTAGCTTTCATATTCTAAAACCAAAGCCAGTCAATTTCCAAAAGCAGAGTATCTGCAATGACCAAACCTACTTTTCACAACAGTAGACAGTTCTAAAACAAAACCCCTATTCCTCTGCAAAACCATTCCATAGCCATCTCTTTCAGCTCCCTCCTAAAAACTAGCTTCTCCTACTCAACTACATCTTGAGGCCAGGTCAATGTGTAAAACTTCTGTCAATATATCTAAGGTATTCAGGGTGTGAAAAATCCATACTCCTGAGCACTGTAGCTATACTGACCTAACCCCTGGTGTAGATGCAGCTAGATCAATGGACCTAGCTACCATCTGACCCCCAACACTCAGGGAGGTGGTGTTCCTACAATGACAGAAAAATCCCTTTCATAACACTAGACTGTGTCTATAGTATGGGGTTATGCTGGCATTGCTACAATAGCGATGCTGCTGCTATAGTACCCGTAGTGTAGACATGGCCTACGTCTTGGAGTGGAGGAGGAAACAGAACCACCAAGATGCAATATGACTCCTGAGTAATCTGTGATCTTCACTTTGTCCTTCCTCTGCACATCCCCTCTGCCCGAACACACACTCACACTCACGCTTTGGGTCTGTTTATGACCTTCATTTTGTGGGACACATTGACCATATTGTTAGATCTTTGGGGCAAGAACTATTTCTTTACTAGTTTTTGCAGGGCAGCCTGCACATGTTTGGATGCTTGACAAATCACAATGCCAGAACACAGAGGACTTGCTTGTTAGTTCAACAGAAAGAAAAGTTTAGATTTTTTTCCAGGGCTGCAGTTTTTCTTTTGCAGATTAAAGTATTCTGAAATTCCAGTGCCAGAGCTCTTTACAGTAGGAACACTATGGACCTGTCATCTCTGACACAATCCCCTTGGCCTGGGATTTTCAAAGGAGCCTGTTTATTATTATTATATTGTTAAGGTTGCAAGTTGCAGTGGGGGAGGTTTAGATTGGATATTAGGAAAAACTTTTTCACTAAGAGGGTGGTGAAACACTGGAATGCGTTACCTAGGGAGGTGGTAGAATCTCCTTCCTTAGAGGTTTTTAAGGTCAGGCTTGACAAAGCCCTGGCTGGGATGATTTAACTGGGAATTGGTCCTGCTTTGAGCAGGGGGTTGGACTAGATGACCTTCTGGGGTCCCTTCCAACCCTGATATTCTATGATTCTATGATTCTAAGGTCTACAGTGTGCTAGAAGCAATCCACAAACAGTCCCCCCAAAGCAAACTATCATTACCCTGGTGTATTTATTATCATAAACAAAGGGAGTTGGTGCCAAAGCTCATTGAACTTCAGTGGGAACTGGGTGTCTACCTCCCTTTGGCTCTTTTGAAAATCTCAGCTTAAAGTTACTAGTTTTCATGGTGATGTTTCCCCATGGATTTGCAGAGAGGATTTCTCAAATGTTTGATTAAACTGTTTTAGAACTGATTTTAAAAACTAGAATAGGTGAGGAATGCCACTAAGGAATTCCCATACTAGGTACATAGGTTGGCTCTACAAAGAGGATAATCTGGTTCATACAAATAATGAAGAATTTCACCACAGCAACATCTGAGTTGATGCTCTGTCAGACACTTTTTATGATAATTTTTTAAATTTTATTTGGCCAAATTCATTTCCAAAAGTACCATGGGACAAAGATTAAAGAATTAGAAAGCCTGCTACCTTCTTGGCCTTTCCTTATTATCTAGTCCCTCTCTCCAAACCAGAAAAATGATATGTCCCTGTTTCCTACATCTGGAATGCTCCAAAGATAACCTTGGAAAATTCACTCAGTAGTGAACAGATTGTTGCATTTCATCAAGAGAAGATGTCAGTGGAGCATATTTGGAGTTTACAGTGTGTCATATTTAGTTGTGTGTGTTGAGGGGTACTTGACTATGGCTTTCGTTTATTAATGCCTGGGAACACAATCATTTTGAACTGATTTTTACATAAAAGTAATTCCTCATATTATTTGAATTTCTAAGTTCAGATTTTTTTAAGTAATGGTAACAATCATAAATACTAATAAAAAGATTGACTTTAAAAATATTTGTATTTAGGATTCATGTAGATGGTCCTTCATTACCATAATCTGTGAACCTTCCACACACTTAAAAATAGACATTTGTACTCTGTTCCCAGACTGTAGGAAAAATAGCCTGATTGGTGTATGAGCTTTAGTTGTATTTGTCTGTACGTTTGAGCAGGTGTGTTGTGTCCATTAGAAAACTCTTTGGCACTCACTAAGTCTATTCAGTATATCAGAAGAGTTGCTCCTGATTGATAGGAGGTATACATCTCCCCTCTGCCCCCCACCTAACCAGGGTGGAATATTCTGCCTCTGAGAGATTATCACTGCCCAGCCTAGGCAGTGGTAGACCAAGGCCCAGAGAGCAAACCAGGGTGTTCTGTGTTTAACAAGACATTACACTGTTGCCAAACTCAATTTAAATCCCTATTTCTGTCCCACACATAAACCTCATCCAAGTTCTGCTAATTTTGTCCTCTCTGATCAAACAGTGCACAAACAAGGATATAAATAAAATCAAGTCAGGTATTTGAAACACATAATGGAGAGTTGGAGAGGGTAATATGTTGCTCCCAAGCTGCTTTAGATGATCTCTCCATTTACCTCAAGCTGACAGAAGAGAAAGAAGGAAAGGAAGCAATTTAAAGCTGCTTCTTCAGACACTCCTTAAGCCAGTAACCAGCCCCCACACCTGTCCTCACAGGGCAGGAGGGCATACCTTACTTTATTTACTTTCAGCTGAGTAATATCACTGCATCTTTTGAGGGAGAAGAGGAATTCATTTCATTGCTTTGTTTTTACCATGGATAAAGAAGAAAAAAGCAAAAAGTAACTGACACTAACGCAATACACAATCTGATCATAGAATATCAGGGTTGGAAGGGACCTCAGGAGGTCATCTAGTCCAACCCCCTGCTCAAAGACCAATCCCCAACTAAATCATCCCAGCCAGGGCTTTGTCAAGCCTGACCTTAAAAACCTCAAAAGAAGAAGATTCAACCATCTCCCTAGGTAATGCATTCCAGTGCTTCACCACCTCCTAGTGAAAAAGTTTTTCCCAATATCCAACCTAAACCTCCCCCACTGCAACTTGAGACCATTACTCCTTGTTCTGTCATCTGCTACCACTGAGAACAGTCTAGATCCATCCTATTTGGAACCCCCTTTCAGGTAGCTGAAAGCAGCTATCAAATCCCCCCTCATTCTTCTCTTCTGCAGACTAAACAATCCCAGTTCCCTCAGCCTCTCCTCATAAGTCATGTGTTCCAGTCCCCTGATGTTGGTATCAATCACACTA
The DNA here is from genome assembly GCF_965140295.1 of Lepidochelys olivacea. Lineage (NCBI taxonomy): Eukaryota > Metazoa > Chordata > Testudines > Cheloniidae > Lepidochelys > Lepidochelys olivacea. The sequence goes on along the minus strand of NC_140420.1, from coordinate 38,802,814 downwards.
TTGACTCTATGTTTGTTATTGCTAAAGGGAATAGTTACTCCTCTTATTTGCCCACAACATAAGTCAGATGAAAGGGGAAAATGAAACATTTTACCTCCACTGAATATTTATTGAGGTCTGAATTTGAAATTGCAGGATTTCCAGGAAACTTGGTTTTTTGATTACATCCAGTATTGAATTTTAATCATAACTTGTGAAAACCTAGTGAGCTCTAAACCCAAATACAGTTCTGACTAGAGGGACAGATAGGAAGATACTATGTTAAATACTTGACCAACACTTGGAATTTTTTAGACCATCCCATCATAGCCACTCAGTCATACTCCTTTTTATTTCTGATTAGTTGAAAGGGCAGGTCACAAAATCTGCTTACGTTTGAAGTCTATAACAAGTCAGATGGAAAGTGTCGTAATTCAAAAATTTAACATTTATACATTCAGCAGGGAAAAAAAAAAAATCTAGTCTCAGAGAAATTTCTCAGTGTTTTCCAACAAATTTCCAGGATCAGTAGCCATCCTGTTTCAAGACTAAAAAGATTAAAAACAATAATGTTTAACAAAAGAACTCAAAAGACAACATAAACACAGAGATTGTGCTGCTCATTCTGTGGGTGAAATTCAATGCACCCATCTCTCCTATTCATCTTCACTCATGTCAATGCCTGCAACCAACAGGAGCGGGTGAATAGGGGTCTGAAGAATATAAAGGGAATGGCACTTAGTTATTAGTATAGTATGATGGGCCGAGTCTCTTTTTATATAGAGTCTGCTAGAATGTTTTTCGTCTTTTGTGGTATGAGATCACCACCAATCTGCAGAAATTTACATCAAGCAACTATTTCTGAGGTCAGATTGCAGGATGGGGCAAGAGTAAGTTCTTTCCTAGACTGTGAGATTCACATCACTAAGACGGAAAAAACCAAGACAATTAAGAAAAAAAGTCACAAGGGAGAGAAACAGATCTTTGAGTATACACCATAGCTACAATCTAATAGACAAACTTTTTTACTGTCTCCTAGATACCTTACAAGAAAATTAGAGTGTGGGGATAGGGGAGACAGTGTATAAAAGTGTCCCTCAACAGGGCAGGTAGAGCCATATTTCAAAAGGTATTTGGGCACCTACAAATGTTGATAGGAGCATAGTGGGACTTTCAAAAGCTGCCAACTTGCTTAGGCCCTTCTGAAAATTGCACTAGGAGCCTATTTGTATCTTAAGGCACCTAAATATCTTTGAAAAGCTGACCTAAAGTAACCACTGGCCAGTCTCCAATAGGATTTAATGATACATTTATATTTTTCCCCACAAACATTTAGAAACAAACAACTGAGATATCATAAATCATCACACAAGAACAAAATAGTCAATTGTCAAAAAGTTTTTGTTTTTTTTAAAAAGAAAGAGGAGGATCGGGGAAATCCTAAATGGTGGCTACCTAAAATTACAAAAACACATGCCTGAAAAGTAATATTTTTATTGGCTGTGGGAACTAGGAAGGAATGGTGGCCAGACGCTTAAGGGCAGTGAGTTCCACATATTAGTGGCAACCCCTGCAAAGGCCCAGTCAATCGCCATTCTAGACCCTTAAAAAGGCTGAGGGGATCAGAGCACAGAAACACACACAAGAAGTCAAGAGGAGGTCTCAAAGATAGTAGCTTCCAGCAGGCTATATTTTAAAATCAACTTGTTAACAGGTTCTAGGGCTAATAGAAGGGAAAATGTCACATCACAGGCCCACTCTGGAGCGGTCCTCACCAGCTCCAGTGTCAGATCGGACAGGGGCTTTGAAAGTAGAAGAAATCTTTGAGACTCTGATGGCTTGGCGAACACATGTTTCTGGTAGTGAATTAAAGGGCATGTAATGCAAAATACAAATAGCTGAGTTTTCAGCAGGTATTTCAAGCCTGACTCCTAAAGTTAAAAGCAAAGGATTAAACTAATCCTTATTTAGCTAATGCAAACAAAACCTTTCAAATGTAGCAGCTTGAAAGTTTGATTAGGCAAGAAGCGAACTTTACTGTTCAGAAATAAGAAGTCACAATTGCTGAGATTGCTCATTTAAAATCAAAATGGATTTTTTTGGTGGCAATTTTCCAGTGGATGCTGCTTATAGACCTTGAACTTCAGTCAAGAGAGCAGAGCATAAAAGCTTTTCACTGGAAAGTTAGACCTACCATTGATATGTGCCAATCTGAGTTCTGTTCTATGGAGTTCAAGAGGCTTTAACCAGCGGTGCAAGGAAAAGATGGAGTTATGATACCCTCTCTTCTTTAAACATGTTAGGAAACATTCTTGTTTTCCAAGCCCTCAGCTCCAATCACTTTTCTAGATTTCTTTTTCTTTTCTAGATTTCTAGAGAAGACTTACACCCAACGAAGCTGGCCAATACTCTAAATCTCTGAAAGCAGGATGAAGTAGGGGGACCAGATGTCCCGATTTTATAGGGAAAGTCCCGATTTTGGGGTCTTTTTCTTATATAGGCTCCTATTACCCCCTACCCCGTCACAATTTTTCACATTTGCTGTCTGGTCACCCTAGGATGAAGTAACTCCATAATGATATAATTTTGATACTAATGCACACATTTTCCTTGAGCATGAGATACTTAAAGTTCACACCAAACTGTAAAATTAAAGGGGGGACATAGTTTAAAAAGATTAAAAGTGAAATAACATGAATGATCTAGTATATCTTTGTATGCAGTGCTGTAGCCATGTTGGTCTCAAGATATTAGAGACACAAGGTGGATGAGGTAATAACTTTTATTGGACCAAATCTGTGTGGCGTGAAAGTTTGTCTCTCTCACCAACAGAAGTTGGTCCAAAATGGTAAAAAATAAATCAACATGATCCTGGGTTAATTAAGGGACAATAATTTGACTGTTGGGAGGGTGGGGGGGAGGGAAGGGCTGATGCAACTGGATGGATTTCATTCCCTACAGTTCAGAAACTGCTGTTTTGAAAAGGCTCCACAGAGTGCTTGGATGAGCTGTAAAAGTGGAGGAGCCGCTCTTGGAATTAGTAGTGGCAGGAGCACAGGCAGCAAGAGGGAGGTGTGGAACTGAGCTATTCTTTCCCTCCCAGGCTCCTGTTGGGTCTTAGTGATCAAGGAATTTTGCTCCTCTTTCAGCCAGGTGATTGTGTCTCTCATGAGCTACTTCCAGGCTGTTCCCCATCAACTTAATTGCACTGCTCTAGACATGGCTAAGATAAGAGTTTCAGCGTAGCAGCTTATTTTCAAATAAATTTGTTAGTCTCTAAGGTGCCACAAGTACTCCTTTTCTTTTTAAGATAAGAGTGGAACTGGCAGCCAGCAAACCTTACATTTTGGGTTGCAGAAGCCATGTTATTAAGGCCCAAAGTGTAGGTCTGGTAAAAAATAAATTCTTTTAGAATTAGAGACCAATATCTTGAGAAAGTTGTTTTTACTCCAAATGAACAGCTTATTGTTTAGATTTAAAAGCATTTCCAAACATTACATCACTGTGTAGCCACTAGCCTAATGAAGTGACACGGACTACCATTGTTGAACCAAATTGAGTGAAGTATAAAAAGTAAACTGATTTTTTAAATTTCTTTGTTCTCATCAGAAACAAATATTAGCAGCATAGGTTCCAAGTGGTTTATTTTGTTATTTTTTAAAACTACATTCTTCAAATTCACGGAACCCCAGTTACTTTGTTTGTTAGTTTATTCTCCTCTTTCTTGCTTTTAAGTTGGCAACAATTATTTTAATAGCGAAGCTTCACCAAATGCTGACCTCTCGACTTCGTTTACTTTCATACTGATCTTCAATGGATCCTGCCTACTCACACAATACAATCCTAGATTCAGGGACAAAGGAAAAGACGATTGTCTGATTGATCTTATCTCACTTTAAAAATTAAGGTAAAAGTCTCCAGGATATGTTTGCAGGGAATGTAAGGTCACAGCTGTCAAGAACATTTATGGCTCTGGAACAATGAAATCAGGAGTATATCTAATCACAGCTAAGGGACAACACTTAAAAATACATGATGTATGCCACACATTGATAGCATCCTAGCTGTAGAACAAGGTGTTCTTGTCGAAAGATATTCCAGAATTATTAGGTCTTCCCACTGCATGTCAAACTTCTTTACAATCACCACTGCTTTTCCCTGTCCTGCCTTCATCCCCAAGTTTGTCCATATTGCATGCTAATGTGATGTGTGTGTGTGTATGGGGGGGGGGGGTGGAATCACTATTAGAGATTGGAATGAAAACACTTTGACCGTCTACATTTTACTTAAGAGAGATAGGAACCAGGGCCTGCCAATATAAGAGAAAAGATTTACTCCTGCCTTGCCTATGGCCAATCCACAGAACATTTCTGCCCCCTACAATGTAGGACGCACCCGATATGACTCAACAACAAGCCTACAGTTAAAAGACTGACAATATAACCAAATGATCAAGTTACCTCACCCTAAACCAAACCTCACAGCTGTCAATCCCTTTGAGTGGCTCAGGCAAGAAGTACTTGTGGCACCTTAGAGACTAACCAATTTATTTGAGCATGAGCTTTCCTGAGCTACAGCTAAAATCCATGGAGCTCCACTTCCATCACCGCACTCATTTACAGTTGGCAGACACAGCACTGCCCCTACAACAAGCAACTTGAGCTCTTGGCTCCTCTTCTAACGTTTACAAACGAGAGTTCCCACGCTAGATGCAGCAATGACACTTTGCTACTGGTACCCGAACAAGCTAGATGCTTTTCTGCCATGGCACTGTGCTCCTCGGAAAGCAGCTGGCACGCATCCCCTCTTCTCCCATCCCAGCTGCACTGGAGCCGGAAAGGGAGTCCTAGGGTGGGAGGAGCAAACTGGCTGAGTCAGCCCCCAGCTGTGGGGTAAAGAATTCAGGGTACCCGGGGGTCCTTGGGGAAGGAGGTCGTGGCCGCGCCGGGGATGAGAGAGACCCTGGTTGCTGTCTCGGAGGGGGCCAGGCTGCCCCCCGGAGATGACCGGGTGCCGAGGATAAAGGAGGGGGGGATCCAGCGGTGCGGGCTCCCTGGCTAGGGTGGCGCAGGCCTCTCCCAGCCCGATCCCTGGAGGCATCCCGCAGCGGCTGGCGCAGAGCCCGCCCCCGCTCCTAATGGATGGCCGGCGCGGCGCGGCGCGGCGCGGCGGCCCGGCCCGCAGGCGCTGGTCAAGCAGCGGCCCAGGCTCACCTCCTCTGCCTGCTTGCGCAGCGCCTTCTCGCGCTCGTACTGCGTGAGCAGCTGCTCGTTGTCCTCCCGCAGCAGCTCCAGCTCCACCTCGTGCTCCTGGTTGTCGGTGAGCACCGAGTCCAGGTTCTCCAGCACAGTCACCACCAGCGGCATCAGCTCCTTCACCACCTCCTCGTCGTAGCAGCGGATGAGCCGCTCGAACTCGCGGTAGATGCTGTTAGCTAGGCCCGACACCCGCTCCGACATCACCGAGCCCGAGCAGTAATCGTCCCCCGGGTACCCCCCCACGCCGCCATCGTCCAGCTGGATCTCCAGCATCCTGCTGCCTGCCGGGCTCCAGGGAGAGCGCCGCCGCCGAGGCACCTGCCGCTGCCGCTGCCGCCGAGCCTGCCTCCGCTTCCCCTTGGACGTCGAGGCTAAGGCTGCCGCCGGGCTGTGCCCGTCCTCCTCTCCCTGCGCCAATGGGCACTCCCAGCGCCGCCTCCTACGTGCTGTGTCATCGCCAGCTCCACACACGGGGGAGGGGACCAGGCCTCTCCGGCCGAGGCTACCCATAAGGAAGGCAATATAATCATACACTGAAGGGTTAAAAGTAAACTCCGCTCCATCCTCACTCTCCCTCCAAAACCCCCTACTCCACCCTTTTATGCAAGAAGACCTGCAGTAGTCCTGGTAACAACAATGATCCTGGGGTAGTTTTTACTAATGAAACGGGCCCCATCTGTTTAAGGAGTTAACCAAAAGGGACCCAGATAGTCTGTTTGTTAATTAGAAAGCTTCAAGGGGGGCAGGGGAAGGTTATCGCAGTAAATTAAATACTTACATGGTTCTCGATTTAAGGACTCACTATTTAGTATACTAGGTACTGTATAGCATATAGCAAAACCAGGGTCTCTGTCCCCAATCTCGGCAGACTGGATGAGTTTCATCTCTACTAGACAGACATTATCTTTGCATTTATGTCATTTGCACAACCGCCCATGCCCCCTCAAATATCTAGGTGCTAGCAGAGTCCAGTCTTGTAATACAACCCACAGGATACACTGAAGTCTACCTGAAACTAGATATTCAAGGCTTGGTGGGTTTCTTGCCTCAGGGGTTCATTGAAGAGTTATCTAAACTCAAGGACTGCACACAAAATGCACAAGCTGGAGTAGTAACCTGCATGATTGCTGCAAAGGTGCGACTAAGGGGTACAAAATGAGAGATCCCCACCATGAAGGCACCCTAACCATTTGATTGAGATGGACCCAATGCAGCATCTTGACCTGAACAGCAAAGCTGTATTATATGCTGGGATCCTGTTATCATGGTAAACTACATCAGCTCTGTGTTCGTGGCGAACCAGGGCACAGTACCCAGCCTGTCTGACTCACGAAAGACCTTCCCTGCCCCCCAGCCTCTGCTTGAACCAAAACCAATCAGAAGAAAGACTTACAAAAAGCAATGAAAAGGCAGTTGGAGACACACCTAAACCCCTGAGACAAGGGTGACAGGATTAAGGAAACTCCCCTAGTATCATTTGCATTGAAGATGGGACAGGGAGGCATGGAGAACAGAGATTCCAAGGCAAGAACTGCATGGAACTCTGGGACCAGAACAGCAGGGAAGCGCTGCATGATGGGGGATCTCTGCTCCAGATGTTAATGAACCCACACCTGCATACACACAGCTCAGTAGTTATCAGACCAATTCTAGTAATAAATCCTTTATTGGTATCCAAAATAGTGAAGCTCCCTAATTGCATTGTGAACTCCCTCCAAGGAGCACCGTACATAGCCAGGAATGATCAGATCTTATTGTCTAGCCTGAACAAAACAACTTTGGTATACTCCCTTGAGCCATCAGTTTACCCATAAATAAATCTAGTGTTCTCCCGTGAACCATTGTTGTTTCCCTATAAAAACCGCTACCCATGCTCAAGTAAGTGTTCTGATGCCTGAATACAAAATCTGCATCAGTTGCATTGGGACTTCATCTTCTCCTGACTGATCGTGCTGTGGGCTCTGACTGTCTCCAGCACTCCGGACCCTCAGCTACCACCACTGCCCGGGACCCCCAATTGATTCAAGCTTCACGGAGTGGTGAGAACCCAGCTCTCTCTCTCTCTCTCGGTATAGCCTTCTGAGCCCAATTTGTGTGATCAGTTACAGTTTTCTAAACCTGACTTTTATAATCAAATTTAAGTTAGATTTAATATTATAACTGTTTCGTTTGTTTGGCTCCCCTATGGTTATTACCTGGCAATAAATATCTTGGTTAAGCTGGTTGCTTCTCTCTCTCTTTCTCTCTCTCTCTCTCTCTCCCTCTCCCCCTCGTGGGTGTTCTTTGGCTTCCTCATTCGCTCTGCAGCAACACTCCTCATACCAAAGCTAAAGACCCCTGCAGCGCCCAAAAATCCTGTGGTGTTTGCTCATCAAGTGGGTTACTACCAGAACAATTGTAACGTGAAAGTAGGGAGAGGGACATGCTGAACCTGGGACATATGAGGATGGCAGCTTGGAAGTGCTGCTTGACCCAGCCTGCTCAGGCGTGCTCTGTTCCGGTGCGGGGCCCATGACCTATGAGGGTGACAACTCGGAAATGCTGCTTGATCCAGCCTACTGAGTCCAGGGTCATATAAGGGGTCAGCTTGGGAGTGCTGATTAACCTCCATTGGGAGGGAACTTGCAGCAGGGAGAAGTACAGCTCCGTATGATAACACAATAACACAAGCCGTACATTGATAGAACTACAGACCTCCCTCACCCAGAAGAGTAACCCTAATAAATGAGCATACCCCAAAGTAATGGCCAAATCTGGTAACAGTATTATATGCTGGGATCCTGTTATCTTATGTTAAAGAATAAGGTAGCCTTACTGAAGCTCCAGTCTCATATTTTGGTCTTCACATTTTATCCCTGCTGAAATTCAAATCCAGTTCTTCACATCAATATTCTGGACATCAGAAGGAAGTTTTATCAAGGCAAACAGTCATTCCAGGTCTGGAATTATGAATTAAGTTACAGAACAGAGTGGCCCATTTAAGGAAGAGGAGTATTTTCTGTGTAAATAAGTTTAAATGATATAAATTAGTTCGTTTTTACCTACTTTACACTTTTAAATTCGCCACATTCTAACAAATATGCAAGATATTTTACCTAAATTACCAATTACAACAAGGTTGGGAACAATCTTACTCCAGAGCAGAGAAATCAGGTGCAGCAACTGATCACTGCCTTCTCTTCTGTTTTCTCGACCCAACCAGGGCAGATTCACCTGATAACCCATCATATTCAGACGGAACCAGGAGTTAAGGTCAGGGAAAACCCTCAGCCCCTTCCCCAGAAACTAAGAGAGACCATGAAACAGGAACTCCACTCAATGCTAGCGTTGGGGATGATCAAAGAGTCTTTCAGTGACTGGAAAAGCCATGTATTATTGATCCCTAAACCTGATGGAACCAACCACTTTTGCATTGACTTCCACAAGGTCAACGCAGTATCAAAGTTCAATGCGTACCCGATGCCACGCGTTGATGAGCTGCTTGACCTGCTAGGAAAGGCAGAGTACATCAGCACTCTGGACTTAACAAAAGGATATTGGCAGAACCCCCTCACACCCAACTCCAGGGAAAAGACACCTCTCTCTACCCTCTTTGGTCTCTTCCAATTCAAGACCATGCCCTTCAGTTTGCGTGGGCCCCCCGGCCACATTACAGCAACTAATGGACCAAGTTCTCCACCCCCATAGCTGGTATTCAGCTGCATCCCTAGACAACATGATGATTTATAGTCATAGAATCATAGAATCATAGAATATCAGGGTTGGAAGGGACCCCAGAAGGTCATCTAGTCCAACCCCCTGCTCGAAGCAGGACCAATTCCCAGTTAAATCATCCCAGCCAGGGCTTTGTCAAGCCTGACCTTAAAAACCTCTAAGGAAGGAGATTCTACCACCTCCCTAGGTAACGCATTCCAGTGTTTCACCACCTTCTTAGTGAAAAAGTTTTTCCTAATATCCAATCTAAACCTCCCCCACTGCAACTTGAGACCATTACTCCTCGTTCTGTCATCTGCTACCATTGAGAACAGTCTAGAGCCATCCTCTTTGGAACCCCCTTTCAGGTAGTTGAAAGCAGCTATCAAATCCCCCCTCATTCTTCTCTTCTGCAGGCTAAACAGTTCATGATTTTTCCAGGGACTGAGGTGAGATGCAGAGCAAAACATCCTACCCCAGTGACTGTGGGTAGTGAAATGATAACTGTTCTGTGCATCGAACCTTGGGAGCTAGCCCCGCCTTTCAGTGGATCAATCCATAGCTGTTTTACAGGTACATCACAGAATGCACTTTTTGAACCAATCCTTTCATACCAAGATTTTAAAACCTTTAAAGCCCTTCAGAAACGGACTATCGTGGGGTGGATTATTTGAAAAACTCTAGCCAATGAGCATTTGACCTTGTGTATAAAACCATGTCATTTTTGTGAACAGCGCTTTTAAAATTGGTAGCCTAGACACAAGAGCCATGTCCTTTTACAAGATGCCTACAGATGCCAAGAAGCCAGAATTGCCTGTGGGTGCCACAGCTCATGATTAGTAGAGAAGACCCATTTACACTTATTTTGCTAAAGAGGCAGACCCGTTGCCGAACCCCGCATTTCATCCTGAAATTGAACTGAAGAAACAGGAAGCCTTTACGGACTCACTGCCAGATGTAAAAGAGGATAGTGTGAGAAAAAATTTGTTAATGGCTTTGGAGGAAGCATACTCATAGGCGGAGGTAAGGCCCTTTCTATAACAAATTGTTGAAAAATTACAGATGTTTTATAAATATTTATGGTTAAATATTTTTGTTTTTTATAGGTAGGAATGGAAGAAGAGTCTGTATACGAGGACATGGCAACCATGTGATGTCGAGAAGCAAACGATAAACCCTGAGTCACGGAAAGATGGCGACATTGTTACAGTAAAAGCAAGTGAAAGCTTTACCAGTTGTGAAAAAAAATTACATTTATACGCTTAAAAATGATTTTTTTTGTTTTTTGGACAGATCATAGAATCATAGAATATCAGGGTTGGAAGGGATCTCAGGAGGTCATCGAGTCCAACCCCCTGCTCAAAGCAGGACCAATCCCCAAATAAATCATCCCAGCCAGGGCTTTATCAAGCCTGACATTAAAACCCTCAAAGGGAGGAGATTCCACCACCTCCCTAGGTAATGCATTCCAGTGCTTCACCACCCTCCTAGTGAAAAAGATTTCCTAATATCCAACCTAAACATCCACCACTGCAACTTGAGACCATGACTCCTTGTTCTGTCATCTGCTACCACTGAGAACAGTCTGGATCCATCCTCTCTAGAACCCTCTTTCAGGTAGCTGAAAGCAGCTATCAAATCCCCCCTCATTCTTCTCTTCTGTAGACTAAACAATCCCAGTTCCCTCAGCCTCTCCTCATAAGTCATGTGTTCCAGACCCCTAATCATTTTTGTTGCTCTCCGCTAGATGCTTTCCAATTAGTCCACATCCTTCTTGTAGTGTGGGGCCCAAAACTGGACACAGTACTCCAGATGAGGCCTCACCAATGTCGAATAGAGGAGAACGATCACGTCCCTCAATCTGCTGGCAATGCCCCTACTTATACAGCCCAAAATGCCATCAGCCTTCTTGGCAACAAGGGCACACTGTTGACTCATATCCAGCTTCTCGTCCACTGTAACCCCTAGGTCCTTTACTGCAGAACTGCTGCCTAGCCATTCGGTCCCTAGTCTGTAGCGATGCATGGGATTCTTCCGCCCTAAGTGCAGGACTCTGCACTTGTCCTTGTTAAACATCATCAAATTTCTTTTGGCCCAATCCTCTAATTTGTTTAGGTCCCTCTGTATCCTATCCCTACCCTCCAGCGTATCTACCTCTCCTCCCACTTTAGTGTCATCTGCAAACTTGCTGAGGGTGCAATCCACGCCATCCTCCAGATCATTAATGAAGGTATTGAACAAAACTGGCCCCAGGACTGACCCTTGAGGTCCTCCGCTTGATACCGGCTGCCAACTAGACATGGAGCCATTGTCACTACCCGTTGAGCCCGACACTCTAGCTAGCTTTCTGTCCACCTTATAGTCCATTCATCCAGCCCATACTTCTTTAACTTGCTGGTAAGAATACTGTGGGAGACCGTATCAAAAGCTTTGCTAAAGTCAAGGAACAACACGTCCACTGCTTTCCCCTCATCCACAGAGCTAGTTATCTCATCATAGAAGGCAATTAGATTAGTCAGGCATGACTTGCCCTTGGTGAATCCATGCTGACTGTTCCTGATCACTTTCCTCTCCTCTAAGTGCTTCAGAATTGATTCCTTGAGGACTTGCTCCATGATTTTTCCAGGGACTGAGGAGAGGCTGACTGGCGTGTAGTTCCCCAGAACCTCCTTCTTCCCTTTTTTAAAGATGGGCACTACATTATCCTTTTTCCAGTCATCCAGGACCTCCCCCGATTCCCTTGAGTTTTCAAAGATAATGGCCAATGGCTCTGCAATCACATCTGCCAACTCCTTTAGCACTTTTGGATGCAGCACATCCAGCCCCATGGACTTGTGCTCGTCCAGCTTTTCTAAATAGTCCCGAACCACTTCTTTCTCCACCGACGGCTGGTCACCTCCTCCGCATGCTGTGCTGCCCAGTGCAGTAGTCTGGGAGGTGACCTTGTTCGTGAAGACAGAGGCAAAAAAAGCATTGAGTACATTAGCTTTTTCCACATCCTCTGTCACTAGGTTGCCTCCCTCATTCAGTAAGGGGCCCACACTTTCCTTGACCACCTTCTTGTTGTTAACATACCTGAAGAAACCCTTCTTGTTACTCTTAACATCTCTTGCTAGCTGCAACTCCAAGTGTGATTTGGCCTTCCTGATTTCACTCCTGCATGCCTGAATAATATTTTTGTACTCCTCCCTGGTCATTTGTCAATCTTCCACTTCTTGTAAGCTTCTTTTTTGTGTTTAAGATCAGCAAGGATTTCACTGTTAAACCAAGCTGGTTGCCTGCCATAGAATCATAGAATCATAGAATATCAGGGTTGGAAGGGACCCCTGAAGGTCATCTAGTCCAACCCCCTGCTCAAAGCAGGACCAATTCCCAGTTAAATCATCCCAGCCAGGGCTTTGTCAAGCCTGACCTTAAAAACCTCTAAGGAAGGAGATTCTACCACCTCCCTAGGTAACGCATTCCAGTGTTTCACCACCCTCACAGTGAAAAAGATTTTCCTAATATCCAATCTAAACCTCCCCCACTGCAACTTGAGACCATTACTCCTCGTTCTGTCATCTGCTACCATTGAGAACAGTCTAGAGCCATCCTCTTTGGAACCCCCTTTCAGGTAGTTGAAAGCAGCTATCAAATCCCCCCTCATTCTTCTCTTCTGCAGGCTAAATAATCCCAGCTCCCTCAGCCTCTCCTCATAAGTCATGTGTTCTAGACCCCTAATCATTTTTGTTGCCCTTCGCTGGACTCTCTCCAATTTATCCACATCCTTCTTGTAGTGTGGGGCCCAAAACTGGACACAGTACTCCAGATGAGGCCTCACCAATGTCGAATAGAGGGGAACGATCACGTCCCTCGATCTGCTCGCTATGCCCCTACTTATACATCCCAAAATGCCATTGGCCTTCTTGGCAACAAGGGCACACTGCTGACTCATATCCAGCTTCTCGTCCACTGTCACCCCTAGGTCCTTTTCCGCAGAACTGCTGCCTAGCCATTCGGTCCCTAGTCTGTAGCGGTGCATTGGATTCTTCCGTCCTAAGTGCAGGACCCTGCACTTATCCTTATTGAACCTCATCAGATTTCTTTTGGCCCAATCCTCCAATTTGTCTAGGTCCTTCTGTATCCTATCCCTCCCCTCCAGCGTATCTACCACTCCTCCCAGTTTAGTATCATCCGCAAATTTGCTGAGAGTGCAATCCACACCATCCTCCAGATCATTTATGAAGATATTGAACAAAACCGGCCCCAGGACCGACCCTTGGGGCACTCCACTTGATATCGGCTGCCAACTAGACATGGAGCCATTGATCACTACCCGTTGAGCCCGACACTCTAGCCAGCTTTCTACCCACCTTATAGTGCATTCATCCAGCCCATACTTCCTTATCTTGCTGACAAGAATACTGTGGGAGACCGTGTCAAAAGCTTTGCTAAAGTCAAGAAACAATACATCCACTGCTTTCCCTTCATCCACAGAACCAGTAATCTCATCATAAAAGGCAATTAGATTAGTCAGGCATGACCTTCCCTTGGTGAATCCATGCTGGCTGTTCCTGATCACTTTCCTCTCATGCAAGTGCTTCAGGATTGATTCTTTGAGGACCTGCTCCATGATTTTTCCAGGGACTGAGGTGAGGCTGACTGGCCTGTATTTCCCAGGATCCTCCTTCTTCCCTTTTTTAAAGATTGGCACTACATTAGCCTTTTTCCAGTCATCCGGGACTTCCCCCGTTCGCCACGAGTTTTCAAAGATAATGGCCAATGGCTCTGCAATCACAGCCGCCAATTCCTTCAGCACTCTCAGATGCAACTCGTCTGGCCCCATGGACTTGTGCACGTCCAGCTTTTCTAAATAGTCCCTAACCACCTCTATCTCCACAGAGGGCTGGCCATCTCTTCACCATTTTGTGATGCCCAGCGCAGCAGTCTGGGAGCTGACCTTGTTAGTGAAAACAGAGGCAAAAAAAGCATTGAGTACATTAGCTTTTTCCACATCCTCTGTCACTAGGTTGCCTCCCTCATTCAGTAAGGGGCCCACACTTTCCTTGGCTTTCTTCTTGTTGTCAACATACCTGAAGAAACCCTTCTTGTTACTCTTGACATCTCTTGCTAGCTGCAGCTCCAGGTGCGATTTGGCCCTTCTGATTTCATTCCTACATGCCCGAGCAATATTTTTATACTCTTCCCTGGTCATATGTCCAACCTTCCACTTCTTGTAAGCTTCTTTTTTATCTTTAAGATCCGCTAGGATTTCACCATTAAGCCAAGCTGGTCGCCTGCCATATTTACTATTCTTTCGACTCATCGGGATGGTTTGTCCCTGTAAACTCAACAGGGATTCCTTGAAATACAGCCAGCTCTCCTGGACTCCTTTCCCCTTCAAGTTAGTCCCCCAGGGGATCCTGGCCATCCGTTCCCTGAGGGAGTCGAAGTCTGCTTTCCTGAAGTCCAGGGTCCGTATCCTGCTGCTTACCTTTCTTCCCTGCGTCAGGATCCTGAACTCAACCAACTCATGGTCACTGCCTCCCAGATTCCCATCCACTTTTGCTTCCCCCAATAATTCTACCCGGTTTGTGAGCAGCAGGTCAAGAAAAGCGCCCCCCCAGTTGGCTCCTCTAGCACTTGCGCCAGGAAATTGTCCCCTACACTTTCCAAAAACTTCCTGGATTGTCTATGCACCGCTGTATTGCTCTCCCAGCAGATATCAGGAAAATTAAAGTCACCCATGAGAATCAAGGCATGCGATCTAGTAGCTTCCGTGAGCTGCCGGAAGAAAGCCTCATCTACCTCATCCCCCTGGTCCAGTGGTCTATAGCAGACTCCCACCACGACATCACCCTTGTTGCACACACTTCTAAACTTAATCCAGAGACACTCAGGTTTTTCTACAGTTTTGTACCGGAGCTCTGAGCAGTCATACTGCTCCCTTACATACAGTGCTACTCCCCCACCTTTTCTGCCTTGCCTGTCCTTCCTGAACAGTTTATAACCATCCATGACAGTACTCCAGTCATAGAATCATAGAATCATAGAATATCAGGGTTGGAAGGGACCCCAGAAGGTCATCTAGTCCAACCCCCTGCTCAAAGCAGGACCAATTCCCAGTTAAATCATCCCAGCCAGGGCTTTGTCAAGCCTGACCTTAAAAACCTCTAAGGAAGGAGATTCTACCACCTCCCTAGGTAACGCATTCCACTGTTTCACCACCCTCTTAGTGAAAAAGTTTTTCCTAATATCCAATCTAAACCTCCCCCACTGCAACTTGAGACCATTACTCCTCGTTCTGTCATCTGCTACCATTGAGAACAGTCTAGAGCCATCCTCTTTGGAACCCCCTTTCAGGTAGTTGAAAGCAGCTATCAAATCCCCCCTCATTCTTCTCTTCTGCAGGCTAAACAATCCCAGCTCCCTCAGCCTCTCCTCATAACTCATGTGTTCCAGTCCCCTAATCATTTTTGTTGCCCTTCGCTGGACTCTCTCCAATTTATCCACATCCTTCTTGAAGTGTGGGGCCCAAAACTGGACACAGTACTCCAGATGAGGCCTCACCAATGTCGAATAGAGGGGAACGATCACATCCCTCGATCTGCTCGCTATGCCCCTACTTATACATCCCAAAATGCCATTGGCCTTCTTGGCAACAAGGGCACACTGCTGACTCATATCCAGCTTCTCGTTCACTGTCACCCCTACGTCCTTTTCTGCAGAACTGCTGCCTAGCCATTCGGTCCCTAGTCTGTAGCTGTGCATTGGGTTCTTCCGTCCTAAGTGCAGGACCCTGCACTTATCCTTGTTGAACCTCATCAGATTCCTTTTGGCCCAGTCTTCCAATTGGTCTAGGTCCTTCTGTATCCTATCCCTCCCCTCCAGCGTATCTACCACTCCTCCCAGTTTAGTATCATCCGCAAATTTGCTGAGAGTGCAATCCACACCATCCTCCAGATCATTTATGAAGATATTGAATAAAACCGGCCCCAGGACCGACCCTTGGGGCACTCCACTTGATACCGGCTGCCAACTAGACATGGAGCCATTGATCACTACCCGTTGAGCCCGACAATTTAGCCAGCTTTCTACCCACCTTATAGTGCATTCATCCAGCCCATACTTCCTTAACTTGCTGACAAGAATACTATGGGAGACCGTGTCAAAAGCTTTGCTAAAGTCAAGAAACAATACATCCACTGCTTTCCCTTCATCCACAGAACCAGTAATCTCATCATAAAAGGCGATTAGATTAGTCAGGCATGACCTTCCCTTGGTGAATCCATGCTGGCTGTTCCTGATCACTTTCCTCTCATGCAAGTGCTTCAGGATTGATTCTTTGAGGACCTGCTCCATGATTTTTCCAGGGACTGAGGTGAGGCTGACTGGCCTGTAGTTCCCAGGATCTTCCTTCTTCCCTTTTTTAAAGATTGGCACTACATTAGCCTTTTTCCAGTCATCCGGGACTTCCCCGGTTCGCCACGAGTTTTCAAAGATAATGGCCAGTGGCTCTGCAATCACAGCCGCCAATTCCTTCAGCACTCTCGGATGCAACTCGTCCGGCCCCATGGACTTGTGCACGTCCAGCTTTTCTAAATAGTCCCTAACCGCCTCTATCTCCACAGAGGGCTGGCCATCTCTTCCGCATTTTGTGATGCCCAGCGCAGCAGTCTGGGAGCTGACCTTGTTAGTGAAAACAGAGGCAAAAAAAGCATTGAGTACATTAGCTTTTTCCACATCCTCTGTCACTAGGTTGCCTCCCTCATTCAGTAAGGGGCCCACACATTCCTTGGCTTTCTTCTTGTTGCCAACATACCTGAAGAAACCCTTCTTGTTACTCTTGACATCTCTGGCTAGCTGCAGCTCCAGGTGCGATTTGGCCCTCCTGATAACATTCCTACATGCCCGAGCAATATTTTTATACTCTTCCCTGGTCATATGTCCAACCTTCCACTTCTTGTAAGCTTCTTTTTTATGTTTAAGATCCGCTAGGATTTCACCATTAAGCCAAGTTGGTCGCCTGCCATATTTACTATTCTTTCGACTCATCGGGATGGTTTGTCCCTGTAACCTCAACAGGGATTCCTTGAAATACAGCCAGCTCTCCTGGACTCCTTTCCCCTTCAAGTTAGTCCCCCAGGGGATCCTGGCCATCCGTTCCCTGAGGGAGTCGAAGTCTGCTTTCCTGAAGTCCAGGGTCCGTATCCTGCTGCTTACCTTTGTTCCCTGCGTCAGGATCCTGAACTCAACCAACTCATGGTCACTGCCTCCCAGATTCCCATCCACTTTTGCTTCCCCCACTAATTCTACCCGGTTTGTGCGCAGCAGGTCAAGAAAAGCACCCCCCCTAGTTGGCTCCTCTAGCACTTGCGCCAGGAAATTGTCCCCTACGCTTTCCAAAAACTTCCTGGATTGTCTATGCACCGCTGTATTGCTCTCCCAGCAGATATCAGGAAAATTAAAGTCACCCATGAGAATCAGGGCATGCGATCTAGTAGCTTCCGTGAGCTGCCGGAAGAAAGCCTCATCCACCTCATCCCCCTGGTCCGGTGGTCTATAGCAGACTCCCACCACTACATCACTCTTGTTGCACACACTTCTAAACTTAATCCAGAGACACTCAGGTTTTTCTGCAGTTTCGTACCGGAGCTCTGAGCAGTCATACTGCTCCCTTACATACAGTGCTACTCCCCCACCTTTTCTGCCCTGCCTGTCCTTCCTGAACAGTTTATAACCATCCATGACAGTACTCCAGTCATATGAGTTATCCCACCAAGTCTCTGTTATTCCGATCACGTCATAGTTCCTTGACATCACCAGGACCTCCAGTTCTCCCTGCTTGTTACCAAGGCTTTGTGCATTTGTAAATAAGCACTTGAGATAACCTGTTGATCGCCCCTCATTCCCAGTATGAGGCAGGAGCCCTCCCCTCACAGACATTCCTGCCTGTGCTTCCTCCCGGTATCCCGCTTTCCCACTTACCTCAGGGCTTTGGTCTCCTTCCCCCGGTGAACCTAGTTTAAAGCCCTCCTCACTAGGTTAGCCAGCCTGCTGGCAAAGATGCTCTTCCCTCTCTTCGTAAGATGGAGCCCGTCTCTACCCAGCACTCCTCCTTCATGGAACACCATCCCATGGTCAAAGAAACCAAAGCCTTCTCTCCGACACCATCTGCGTAGCCATTCGTTGACTTCCACGATTCGACGCTCCCTACCTAGGCCTTTTCCTTCCACGGGGAGGATGGACGAGAACACCACTTGCGCCTCCAACTCCTTTATTCTTCTTCCTAGAGCCACATAGTCCGCAGTGATCCGCTCAAGGTCATTCTTGGCAGTATCATTGGTGCCCACGTGGAGAAGCAGGAAGGGGTAGCGATCCGAGGGCTTGATGAGTCTCGGCAGTCTCTCCGTCACATCACGAATCTTAGCCCCTGGCAAGCAGCAGACTTCTCGGTTTTCCCGGTCAGGGCGGCAGATAGATGACTCAGTCCCCCGGAGGAGAGAGTCCCCGACCACCACCACCCACCTTCTCCTCTTGGGGGTGGTGGTCGTGGAACCCCCAACCTCAGGACAGCGCATCTCATGCCTTCCAACCAGCGGAGTCTCCTTCTGCTTTCTCGCCCCAGACATATCATCTGGTCCACTCTCCGCAACGATACCTGTGGAGAGAACATGAAAGCGGTTAGTTACCTGTGTCTGTGTTACTGGAACCCGGACATTCCGCTTACCTCTTCTGGAGGTCACATGTTGCCAAGCTTCTTCACTGGTCTCTTGGCTCCTCTGTGCAACCTGCTCTATATCTGTAGAGCTTTGTGCCCCTAGAAGCCTATCCTGAGTTTCGTCCAGGAAATCCTCAGTTTCCCGTATGCAACGCAGGGTTGTTATCTGTTGCTCCAGACCTTCAATCTTCTCTTCCAATATGGAGACCAGCTTGCACTTTGTACAGACAAAGTCGCTTCTGTCCTGTGGAAGAAAGACAAACATGGCACATCCAGTGCAGGTCACAACAGCTGAACCCCCCCCTTCCATATCACCTTCCTACTATGAGCTTCCTCAGAGCAGTTTGCAAGACGTAAGCCTCACTGGGCTCACTCAGTCATGTGAGTTATCCCACCAAGTCTCTGTTATTCCAATCACGTCATAGTTCTTTGACATCACCAGGACCTCCAGTTCTCCCTGCTTGTTACCAAGGCTTTGTGCATTTGTAAATAAGCACTTGAGATAACCTGTTGATCGCCCCTCATTCCCAGTATGAGGCAGGAGCCCTCCCCTCACAGACATTCCTGCCTGTGCTTCCTCCCGGTATCCCGCTTTCCCACTTACCTCAGGGCTTTGGTCTCCTTCCCCCGGTGAACCTAGTTTAAAGCCCTCCTCACTAGGTTAGCCAGCCTGCTGGCAAAGATGCTCTTCCCTCTCTTCGTAAGATGGAGCCCGTCTCTGCCCAGCACTCCTCCTTCATGGAACACCATCCCATGGTCAAAGAATCCAAAGCCTTCTCTCCGACACAACCTGCGTAGCCATTCGTTGACTTCCACGATTCGACGGTCCCTACCCAGGCCTTTTCCTTCCACGGGGAGGATGGACGAGAACACCACTTGCGCCTCCAACTCCTTTATCCTTCTTCCCAGAGCCATGTAGTCCGCAGTGATCCGCTCAAGGTCATTCTTGGCAGTATCATTAATGCCCACGTGGAGAAGCAGGAAGGGGTAGCGATCCGAGGGCTTGATGAGTCTCGGCAGTCTCTCCGTCACATCGCGAATCTTAGCCCCTGGCAAGCAGCAGACTTCTCGGTTTTCCCGGTCAGGGCGGCAGATAGATGACTCAGTCCCCTGGAGGAGAGAGTCCCCGACCACCACCACCCGCCTTCTCCTGTTGGGAGTGGTGGTCGTGGAACCCCCAACCTCAGGACATTGCATCTCATGCCTTCCAACCAGCGGAGTCTCCTTCTGCTTTCTCGCCTCAGACATATCATCTGGTCCACTCTCCTCAACGGTACCTGTGGAGAGAACATGAAAGCGGTTAGTTACCTGTGTCTGTGTTACTGGAACCCGGACATTCCGCTTACCTCTTCTGGAGGTCACATGTTGCCAAGCTTCTTCACTGCCCTCTTGGCTCCTCTGTGCAACCTGCTCTATATCTTTAGAGCTTTGTGCCCCTAGAAGCCTATCCTGAGTTTTGTCCAGAAAATCCTCAGTTTCTCGTATGCAACGCAGGGTCGTTATCTGTTGCTCCAGACCTTCAATCTTCTCTTCCAATATGGAGACCAGCTTGCACTTTGTACAGACAAAGTCGCTTCTGTCCTGTGGAAGAAAGACAAACATGGCAGATCCAGTGCAGGTCACAACAGCTGAACCCCCCCCCCTTCCATATCACCTTCCTACTATAAGCTTCCACAGAGCAGTTTCCAAGACGTAAGCCTCACTGGGCTCACTCCAGGCGAACTCCCAGGCAAACTCCTGCTGTGTGCTGCTCTGCTGTCCCCCGCTGCTCAGCTGGTTCGCGAAGCTCTGGCTATTTTTAAACAGCCAGGCTTCCCTGACGCAAACAAACAGACACCCTAATGCCCGCCCCCTGCAGGCTAGCAGCCAATCAGACACTCACTCAGGCTCTCACACTGCCCTCCCAGCAAACACACGCTCGGATACTTCCTCAGCAAGCAAACAAACACACACTCGGATATTTACCAGTCCCAGGCATACTCCTGCTGTGTGCTGCTCTGCTGTCCCCTGCTGCTCAGCTGGTTCGCCGCCGCTCAGCTGGTTCGCGAAGCTCTGGCTATTTTTAAACAGCCAGGCTTCCCTGATGCAAACAAACAGACACCCATATATACTATTCTTTCTATACATCGGGATGGTTTGTTCCTGTACCCTCAATAAGGATTCTTTAAAATACAGCCAGCTCTCCTGGACTCCTTTTCCCTTCATGTTATTTTCCCAGGGGATCCTGTCCATCAGTTCCCTGAGGGAGTCAAAGTGTGCTTTTCTGAAGTCCAGGGTCCGTATTCTGCTGCTCTCCTTTCTTTCTTGTGTCAGGATCCTGAACTCAACCATCTCATGGTCACTGCCTCCTAGGTTCCCATCCACTTTTGCTTCCCCTATTAATTCTTCTCCATTTGTGAGCAGCAGGTCAAGAAGAGCTCTGCCCCTAATTGGTTCCTCCAGCACTTGCACCAGGAAATTGTCCCCTACACTTTCCAAAAACTTCCTGGATTGTCTGTGCACTGCTGTATTGCTCTTCCAGCAGATACTGGGGTGATTGAAGTCTCCCATGAGAACCGGGGCCTGTGATCTAGTAACTTCCATTAGTTGCATGAAGAAAGCCTCGTCCACCTCATCTCCCTCGTCTGGTGGTCTATAGCAGACTCCCACCACGACATCACCCTTGTTGCTCACACTTCTAAACTTAATCCAGAGACTCTCAGGTTTTTCTGCAGTTTCATACTGGAGCTCTGAGCAGTCATACTGCTTTCTTACATCCAATGCAACTCCCCCACCTTTTCTGCCCTGCCTGTCCTTCCTGAACAGTTTATATCCAAGATAACCAAGTCAGGGCCGTACAGAATCACCTCTCTGGTGTGTAATGAGTGGCTAACAGATGCAGAGCCAGAAGAGCATGATGAGGTAAAAGCAGCTTAAATTATTTGAAAGAAAAGAAATATATCTATGTAAGGTGGTGGTTAAATGCTACTATACAGTTGTGCTTAATAATAGGTTGCTGAAACGATTACCGATGGAACTCCTGCCTGTGGTGATTCAGAAACAAATGACACAGCCAGGGTGTGTAGCGAGCAGTCGTCAAATGTAGAACCAAAAGAACATGATGAGGTAAAAACAACTTAGAGCATCTTGAAAGAAATATATATATATAATGGGGGGGGGCGGTTAAACATGGCTATATGTTTATGTTTAATAACAGGGACCTGACACGGTGCCCGACAGTGCGACAGCCAGGGATAATGATGATGATTCAGAATCAGATGAGAGTATGATTGAGGTAGCATGAGTAAATTGTTTGCCTTTTTATTTTTAAATGATTGCAACAAAGAATTTAAAACATATTTTTTCTCTGCTTTTGACAGACGTCCTCAGAGGATGAAGAGGATAAAGAGAGACGTCCTTTGAGAAGAATAACCGTGATATGCACCTGCTGTTCTTGCATGAAGCAAGATTTTAAAAAAAATACTGTAAAAAGTAAGAAGGGTGACCACCAGAGCTGCGAAGATGATGTTATGGCCAAGATTATTAGGGCCGTTGTAGTAAAAGCCATTTACCACTGCTTGAAAAAACAGAAGGCTAACGGCTTGAAAAAACAGAAGGCTAACAGCTTGAAAAAACAGCTTTTTGAAATTCTACAGCCTGTATGGTAGATGCTCCCAATCCACTTAGTCACCCGTGTATCTTTTGGGGTTGCTCAGAAGTATTTCACCAGATTAGATGTATTTCTTCTAAACTGAATGTGGCCCAGATCCTATATAATTATATAGGAATCAATTCTGAAGCACTTAGACGGGAGGAAAGTGATCAGGAACAGTCAGCATGGATTCACCAAGGGAAAGTCATGCCTGACTAATCTAATTGCTTTCTATGATGAGATAACTGGCTCTGTAGATGAAGGGAAAGCAGTGGACATGTTATTCCTTGACTTTAGCAAAGCTTTTGACACGGTCTCCCACAGTATTCTTGTCAACAAGTTAAAGAAGTATGGGCTGGATGGATGCACTACAAAGTGGGTAGAAACCTAGGGGTTACAGTGGATGAGAAGCTGGGTATGAGTCAACAGTGTGCCCTTGTTGCCAAGAAGCTAATGGCATTTTGGGATGTATAAGTAGGGGCATTGCCAGCAGATTGAGGGACATGATTGTTCTCCTCTATTCGACATTGGTGAGGCCTCGTCTGGAGTACTGTGTCCAGTTTTGGGCCCCACACTACAAGAAGGATGTGGAAAAATTCGAAAGAGTCCAGCAGAGGGCAACACAAATGATTAGGGGTCTGGAGCACATGACTTATGAGGAGAGGTTGAGGGAACTGGGATTGTTTAGTCGGTGAAAGAGAAAAATGAGGGGGGATTTGATAGCTGCTTTCAACTACCTGAAAGGGGGTTCCAAAGAGGATGGATCTAGACTGTTCTGTGTCCAGTTTTGGGCCCCACACTACAAGAAGGATGTGGAAAAATTCTAAAGAGTCCAGCAGAGGGCAACACAAATGATTAGGGGTCTGGAGCACATGACTTATGAGGAGAGGTTGAGGGAACTGGGATTGTTTAGTCGGTGAAAGAGAAAAATGAGGGGGGATTTGATAGCTGCTTTCAACTACCTGAAAGGGGGTTCCAAAGAGGATGGATCTAGACTGTTCTCAGTGGTAGCAGATGACAGAACAAGGAGTAATGGTCTCAAGTTGCAATGGGGAAGGTTTAGGTTGGATATTAGGAAAAACTTTTTCACTAGGAGGGTGGTGAAGCACTGGAATGGGTTACCTAGGGAGGTGGTGGAATCTCCTTCCTTTGAGGTTTTTAAGGTCAGGCTTGATAAAGCCCTGGCTGGGATGATTTATTTGGGGATTGGTCTTGCTTTGAGCAGGGGGTTGGACTAGATGACCTCTTGAGGTCCCTTCCAACCCTGATATTTTATGATATGTTTTAAAGTAAGACGGGTTAGACGGTGAGGTTGCTAAAGAAAATTTATTACTGTCCTGGAGAAGTTGGGAGTTTTGGGGGTGTAACACACTTATTTCAGGCCACTAAAAGGCACTGTAAAACTTTGAGCAGAAAGCAGGTTGCAGCTTAGCTTGCGGCTCAAGATGCTTACACTTTTACATAAACCGGCTAGGATTAAATTTAAAAGAAATGAAATGGTTGTGCCTGATGTGGACGCGCAATGGCAGGCGGATTTGGTTGCCATGACCTCCTATTTTAACCACAATGATGGTCGTAAGTATATTTTAATGGTGATAGATATTTTGTCTAAATACGCCTGGGCGGTATCTCTCAAGAATATGACAGGGGAAGAGGTGGCAAAGGCGTTTAAAGCTATTTTTAGACAAGGCCACCTGCCTCAAAAATTTCAAATAGATCGAGGAAAAGAGTTTTTAAACAAAGCTTTAAAGACTTTGTTTAAGCAACATGGGCTATACCATTTTGTTACCAATAATGAAGTCAACGTCGGGGTCATGGAGAGGTTCAACATAACTTTAAAATCAAAGATGTGGAGGTATTTTACTGCCTGTAGCACCTTTCGATACATCAATGTGCTGCAGGCTTTCATCGATGGTTACAACAGAAGTTATCACAGAACTATCAGAAGACGCCCGATTGACGTGACACATGCTAACGTGCTGAGCGTATGGAAAACCATCTACGGGAATAGTTTTAAAATAAAGGCGCCGCGAGTGATTTTTAAGAAAGGCGAATCACGTAAGGGTATCTATAAGAAGGGTACTTTTGAAACGTTATATCAGCAAACCTTTACTGATGAAATATTTATCATGTCTGGGGTTTTATTACAAGGACAGAGGTGTGTGTACGCATTACAAGATTATGGAGAAGAGGAAGTTGCAGGCTCTTTTTACCCCGAAGTAAAAAGTAAACCCTAACCAGGACCATGTTTACAGGGTAGAAAAGATTCTAGCGAAGAAAGGCCAGGGAAGGAATGAGTATTTTTTTGTGAAATGGAGAGGATGGCCTGAAAAATGTAATAGTTGGGTTAAAGCATCTCAAGTTCAAGACTGCTAATAAAGGGGGAGGGAGGAATGACTGAATGGGGTTTTTACATTACTTAACATAGCAACGCCTCTGCGGGGGCTTTTCCTTAAAATACTAGTTCCAATTTTACGATACAACTGGCCAAGCCTTAAAATTTGATAGGTTACTGGGATGTCGCTTTATCGGAAATACATTATTGTCACTCGTGGAATACAATCTTTCACGATACACTGTTTGTGTTAGCATCGAAAAAAGAAATTCAATCCTACAACATAGACACTGGCTATTTTTCAAGCATTCAGCATTTAATAGAGAACATCAACAAGAACATCGACAAAGATTCCGAAAAACCAAAGGTCAGCATCATTTACAGCTAGGTGACTAGAAGAGTTTGGTTAAAAGCAAACAATGAAAATTACCTTTTTTCCCGCACAGGGAGAATTGGCAGCAATATTGGGAACAATTCCGAATCATCCATGTAAGTTAGCACCACACCCTGCAGACATCACAGGAGGGTTTAACTCTTTATACGTTGTGACAAAGTTCCTCCTCTGCCTTGGTGGGTCCTGTGCTTATTGGCTGATTTGCTCGCCTCAGAGGTTCACGGCAGCCCTCAGTTTGGCCACTTTTGTGGCTCAAATATGCCATTCACTCAGTTAGCCTCATCACTGGCCAGCATGGGGAAAAGGAAGAAGAACAATCCTCACAGTCTCTGCTGATCTACCTAGTGGATCGGGGAACAGGCCAGAGACCTTCCCCTCTGGTGGAACCTACAGTCCAGGTCAACTCCTCCAGTATCAAGTAGGGATGGAGGGATGGGGGGAACCCAGGCCCACCTCTACTCCGGGTTCCAGCCCAGGGCCCTGTGGATTGCAGCTGTGTACAGTGGCTCCTGTAACAGCTGCGTGACAGCTACAACTCCCTGGGCTACTTCCCCATGGCCTCCTCCCAATACCTTTATTCTCACCACAGGACCTTCCTCCTCATGTCTGATAATGCCTGTACTTCTCAGTCTTCCAGTAGTACACCTTCTCATTCTCAGCTTCTTGTGCCTCTTGCTCCCAGCTCTTCGCATGCATACCACAAACTGAAGTGAGCTCCTTTTTAAACCCAGGTGCCCTGATTAATCTGCCTGTCTTAATTGATTCTGGCACCTTCTTGATTGGCTGCAGGTGTTCTAATCAGCCTGTCTGCCTTAATTGTTTCCAGAAATTTCCTGATTATTCTGGAACCTTCCATGTTACCTTACCCGGGGAAAAGGGATCTACTTAACCTGGGGCTAATATATCTGCCTTCTGTCACTCTTCTGTAGCCATCTGGCCTGCCCCTGTCACAAATCCCCCCCTGCTCAACACCATGGGGTTGGGCAACTTGGGACGTCAGGCAGTGTACCTGTGACAAACCATCTGCATTGCCATGATGGCTTCCAGCCTGGTATTGTATGGTGAATTGGAAAGGTTGTAGGAACAGAAGCCATCTGGTCACCCTTGCGTTCTTCTCTTTATTTTGCTGCATCCACTGGAGGGGTGCATGGTCAGTCACAAGGGTAAACCGTCTTACCAGAAGGTAATAACGTAATGTTTCCATGGCCCATTTCACAGCAAGGCACTCTCTCTCAACCATGGCATACTTCTGCTTTCTCAGGAGGAGTTTCCTGCTGAGGTAGAGGATTGGGTGTTCTTCGTCTCCGACCATCTGCAATAGGACAGCTCCCAATCCTACTTCAGATGCATCTGTTTGTAAAATGAACTCTTTTTTGAAGTCTGGGGCTATAAGCACAGGGTTACTGCAGAGAGCTGTCCGCAGATCCATGAATGCTTTCTCCGCAGCGCCAGTCCACTTTAGCATGTCCGGACCCCTGGCTTTTATTAGGTCTGTCAGGGAACTCGCTCTGGTAGTGAAATGGGGAATAAATCGCCAGTAGTACCCCACCACCGCCAGGAACGCCCGGACTTGCTTTTTCCGATTTGGCCGGGGCCAATTTTGGATAGCTTCCAGTTTGTTCAGTTGGGGCTTGACCATGCCCCTTCCTACAATGTAGCCAAGGTATTTAGCCTCAGCTAGCCCTATAGCACACTTGACTGGATTGGCTGTAAGGCCAGCCCGTCTTAGCGTGTGCAGGACCGCTTCCACCTTTTCCAAGTGGGTCTCCCAGTCAGGGGTATGGATAACTACATCATCCAGGTATGCAGCTGCATAACTGGTATGGGGTCACAGGAGCTTGTGCATAAGATGCTGGAAGGTGGCATGTGCCCCATGCAGTCCAAA
Organism: Lepidochelys olivacea; assembly: GCF_965140295.1. NCBI lineage: Eukaryota > Metazoa > Chordata > Testudines > Cheloniidae > Lepidochelys > Lepidochelys olivacea. Next base: position 38,775,939 of record NC_140420.1, on the reverse strand, counting down.
AGGAAGAACAGTATATTGAAACAGACCCTCTGGTGTCGAGAATGCCGTCCTTTCTTTTGCATCTTTGGCAAGGTGAATCTGCCAGTATCCCTTTGTTAAATCAACGGTGTTCAAAAATCGGGCATTGCCCAGGCAGTCAACTAACTTATCAATATGGTTTATGGAGTATGCATCAAATTTGGATGTCTCGTTCAGCCGGCGAAAGTCATTACAAAACCTAGTGGTGCCATCAGGTTTGGGCACCAACACAATCGGGCTCAACTGTTGACTGTGGGACTCTTCTATGGCTCCCAGTTCCAACATCCTTTTTACCTCTGCCTTGATCTCCTCCCTTTTTGCCGCAGGGACCCGGTAGGGCCTTAAAGTTACCTTTGCCCCAGGGTCTGTGACAATGTGGTGATATGCTTCAGTGGTCTGGCCTGGTTTGGTTGAAAACATGTCTTAGTACCGGTCGATCATCTCAGTTACCTCCTTATTCTGGTTCGGTGTCAGATCAGGGGATATCCTGATCTGTTCATGTAGGTTATTTCCCTGGATCGGGGCCTCTTGGGCTACTACACATGCCTCTCGCTGGTGCCAAGGTTTCAAGAGGTTAATGTTATAAATCTGTTCTTGTTTTCGGCATCCTGGCTGCCACACCTTGTAGGTTACTTCCCCCACAGGTTCAACCACCTCATAGGGCCCCTGCCATTGAGCCAGAAGCTTGCTTTCTGCCGTGGGTGCCAACACCATCACCTGATCCCCTGGTTGGAACTGTCGGACTTTTGCCTGGCGATTGTAGTGGATTCGCTGGGCCTCCTGTGCCTTTTCAAATGTTCCCGTACAATAGGGGTGACCCGGGCTATCCGGTCTCACATCTGCAATACATGGTCAATTATATTTCTTTCCTCATTGGGTTCCTCTTCCCAGATTTCTTTTGCGATATTTAGTATGCCACGGGGGTGGTGCCCGTATAATAACTCAAAGGGGGAAAACCCAGTTGAGACCTGAGGTACCAGTTGAGGCCTGAGGTACCTCCTGGATGGTGAACATAAGGTAGGGTGTCCAAATCCTTCCCATCCCGACTTACCACCTTCCTTATTATAGCCTTGAGGGTTCGGTTAAACCTTTCTACCAACCCATCGGTCTGTGGATGATAGACTGAAGTCCTCAGGGTATGTATATAGAGTAGTGTACAGAGATCCTTCTTTAGCTTCAACATAAATGGGGTTCCTTGATCTGTTAATATTTCCTTTGGTAGCCCCACTCAGGCAAAGATCCCCACCAGCTCTTTAGCTATCATTTTAGAGGCCGTGTTCCGCAGGGGGACAGCTTCTGGGTTGCCAGTAGCATAGTCCAAAATAACAAGTATGTATTGGTGGCCCTGCGCTGTCTTCTCCAGGGGTCCCACCAGGTCCATGGCTATTCACTCGAAGGGGACCTCTATGATGGGAAGGGGTACAAAGATGCCCTCAAGTGGGGACGGGGACTGTGCAGCTGACATTCTGGGCAGGATGCACAGTACTTCCGCACTTCTTCATGTACTCCAGGCCAGAAGAACCATCATAGGACCAGTGCCAGGGTCTTCTCTACCCCCAAATGCCCCCCAAAAAGATGACTATGGGCAAGACTTAATACAGCATTCTGGTGTTTTTGAGGTACTAGGATCTGCTGTACCTTCTGTCCCTGTACTAGTGCAATCCGGTATAAGAGATCCTTCTTCATTATGAAGTCCCTTCCACAGGAACCCCATCTATTTCTATTACCTCCTTCCTAATGTTGTCGTACCTTGGGTCTTCAGCCTGGTCCTGTCCAAAATTTCCTCTCCTGGGGCTAATCTGCCTGAGTTCTACGGGGCCAGTCTCTGTTGCCTTGACTGGTTCAGAGGCATTAGGGTGGGGGTCAGACTCGGGTGCTTCTCCCTCCTGGGCAGCCTCCTGTTCAGCTGCTTGGGTCCGCCTACCTACGAGAGCGACCCTCTGGCTTTGGATCAGTATTCGAGTTCCCAAGGCCTTAGCTGCCCTTCTTTCCCTTTTCGTCTTTCTACCCAGTCTGGGAGGGGAGAACAAATCTGGGGATATTTCAGAGAACCTTGGGGGTTGACAGTCTACTGTGGACACCTCACTAATTTCCGGATCCCACCCCTCTCTCCAATCCCCCTACTGGGAGTAAGTCTCCAAACCCTGGGAAGTCCCTTCCTGTGAGCACCGGGTATGGGAGTTTGGGACTACACCTGCTGCTACCTCAGAAGTGTTCCCCTGGATTGCAATTTTTACTGGGATAATGGGGTAGTAACTAACTGTCCCATGGACGCATGTTATCCCCATACGTATAGCCTGCAGCAGCTGACAATGCTTCACGAGCTTCCCTGAGATAAGCATGATAGCACTCCCTGAATCAGCCAGTGCCGTGGTCTCTACCCCATTTATCTTCACTGGTCTGATGTACATATGTGGGGTTAGTGAGACCCCCACAAGGTGGATTAGGGAGCATGGGTCTGCCCAGTTCCCCAGGTTACACTGCATAGGCTCCTCGCCATTGGGATACTGTGCAGCTATGTGTCCTCACTCCCCGCAGGCATAACATCTGTATGGAGCCTTAGGCATTCCCCAGTCTCTTGGTTTGGGCCTTCTAACATGATCCTCTTCCCCCTCAGTGCTCCGACTCTTTGTGGCTTCTGGTGGGCCTTTAGCCCCTCTCTTTTTCCACCTGGGCTCTTCTGATGGCTCAGTCACCCGAGCTCTAGGGCTTGGTGCTGCTATTTAACCGGGGGTGCCTCTTCCTTAATTGGTTGGGTCAGCTCCCTTGCTGTCCTTTGCCTCTCTACAAGTGCGAGAACCTCGTCATAGGTGGAGGGTTCATTCTGGCTTACCTATGCGCAAAGGTCTGGCAGTAGTCCCCTCATGTTGATGACCAGAACCTCTAGTATCTCTTCTGGACTCTGGGACTCAGTTCGCAACCACTTTCGTGTGAAATGGATGAGGTCATACAATTGGGACCCCGGGGTTTTGTTTTCCTGGTACCTCCACTCATGATACCGCTGGGCCCTCACTGCGGTCGTTACCCCAGATCTGGCCAGGATCTCTGCTTTCAGCTGGGGATAGTCTGCTGCAGCTTCTTCAGGCAGATCATAGTAGGCCTTCTGGGCCTCCCCACACAGGAATGGGGCGAGGATGCCAGACCACTGATCTCGAGGCCAGGCCTCCCATAGGGCTGTCCTCTCAAAGGCCAGGAGATATGCCTCTATGTCATCCTCCCTCATAATTTTCTGCAGGCAATTGCTGGCCCTTATGATCCGCGTCCCATCATGGCTGCAGTTCATCTCCGTAAGGGCCTTCACTTGATTTACCCGTTCCCGCAACACAGTACGGTCTTGAGCGGCCTGGTCCATCAACAGGCGATTGGTCTCCTGCTGCAGCTGCACTGCCTCCTGTTGGGCAACTGCCTGGACACGGGTAGCCTCCTGCTGGGCAGCCGTGGCTTGTATCAGTGCCCGCACTATGTCTTCCATTGTGGTGAAAAAAAAATGAACCCGCTCCCCCTTTTTTTTGTTTTTTCTTTTTCTTTTTCAAACACCCTCCTTCTTCCACCACGCTGTGCACACCAGATCCCACTGCTGACACCAGTTGTGACAAAGTTCCTCCCCTGCCTTGGTGGGTCCTGCGCTTATTGGCTGATTTGCTCGTCTCAGAGGTTCATGGCAGTCCTCAGTTTGGCCACTTTCGCGGCTCAAATATGCCGTTCACTCAGTTAGCCTCATCACTGGCCAGCATGGGAAAAAGGAAGACGAACAATCCCTACAGTCTCTGCTGATCCACCTAGTGGATCGGGGAACAGGCCAGAGACCTTCCCCTCTGGTGGAACCCACAGTCCAGGTCAACTCCTCCAGTATCAAGTAGGGAGTTGGGGGGATGGAGGGATGGGGGGAACCTGGGCCCACCCTCTACTCCGGGTTCCAGCCCAGGGCCCTGTGGATTGCAGCTGTCTACAGGGTCTCCTGTAACAGCTGCATGACAGCTACAACTCCCTGGGCTACTTCCCCATGGCCTCCTCCCAACACCTTCTTTATTCTCACCACAGGATCTTCCTCCTGATGTCTGATAATGCCTGTACTTCTCAGTCTTCCAGTAGTACACCTTCTCATTCTCAGCTTCTTGTGCCTCTTGCTCCCAGCTCCTCGCACACACACCACAAACTGAAGTAAGCTCCTTTTTAAACCCAGGTGCCTTGATTAGCGTGCCTCTCTCAATTGATTCTGGCTTCTTGATTGGCTGCAGGTGTTCTAATCAGCCTGTCTGCCTGAAATTTCCTGATTATTCTGGAACCTTCCCTGTTACCTTATCCAGGGAAAAGGGACCTACTTCACTTGAGGCTAATATATCTGCCTTCTATCACTCTCCTGTAGCCATCTGGCCTGACCCTGTCACAACGTGTACACGGACATAGGGGAACATCAGTTAGTAGGGGACTACTACGTGCTGTTGTTGCGCTGCATTTTCATCCGCAGTAGCAACAAGAAATTTATTACCATCACGTATGACAAACCGCATTACGTCCCCATGAGTAAGTAGCACATCGGTACCATTACTATTGAAATAAAGATGGATCAGAATAAACACATTACATTTAGTTTTGGGAAGGTGATTGTTAAACTACATTTGCGCCCCAGGAAAGTTGAAGAATGGTGACTATAAAAAACTACGGGGATCCCTTTTTGTATAGGAACTACTACAAGGCCCAGACTGGTTATGCCTTACCGGGATATCAAGGATTACCCATCATGTACGGGGCTGGTTTAGGAGGGATATTCCACAATCTTTTTAGAAAAGTCACTTTTGAAAAGGGATTTTGAAATTATTACTCTGCCAGAGTAGTTCTCATCCCATAGCCCATGGACTGCTTGCGGCCCACTCCGTACACAGGTCTGTCCTGTGTGACATCCTCAGGGCCATACAGGTAATAGTGGACGTTGGTAAATGGTAAATAATGGTAAATAGGCTGAGAACCTCTCTGCCTGAGCAATGTGAAAAGGCCAGACTCCATCTGGCCAATACTACTCAGAGTCAGTGGCAGAGACGGGAATAGGATGCAGGTGTTTCTGTCCCGCAGTCTCTCGGGGCTCACAGCATCACATTGCTTCCATTTATGTGAGTGTCAGTATGTCTGGGCTCTGCCTTGGGCTTTAAAAAGGCTCTTGGTATTAACCCCTCAAGGCGGTCACACTTTTCCACCAGGCCTCAACACCTCTAAGACTGGCCTCTTGGCTCTACCTCGCCTGTTTTTCAAGGTGAGCTCTGCCCAACGAATATAGAATAGGGTTTATTAGTTTATTAGTCAACTGTTGGGAAATCCTTAGGTTAGCACAGAGGATCAGAGGTTAAAACAAGGCTAATGCTATCTGAAGCCAGAGTTGAAAAGGTGTAAGTTTACAATATTTCAGCATCCCTGTTTCTAAATGGGTGAAAGTGACCCCAGGGGTCCATTTGGGGCACGCTGAAGCTCTAATGACAGCCAATGCTAAGGATCCAGAGCACAGGGTGGGCATAAAGATGTTTAGCAGTCCAGTTAGTAATCAGGAAAACCTCTTTTTGGGCCAGTCAGCAAAGCAGCTCGGACTCGGTTTTATAGATAACAATGCCTTCAGCGACAGCTACGTTAAATACCCTTTTAACTTTAGACATTATAACATTAATTTTCTGGCCTTGTATGTGGATGGCGAACAGGTGCCGGCAATAACATGCTCGAAGTGAACCATAGAAGAAACGTCCTGTTTGACTATATGTGATTATGAACACCGTGCAGCTAAGGCGTGTTTTATCCAAGGACGCTTCTTTTTAGATGTTTTTCCAAGCGACTTGCTCCCGAATGGTTTTGTGTCCAGAAGACCTTTGGGGCTTATTGTTAACACGCACGCAGCCCCACGACTTACCTGGGAACACTGGCTGACCCTCTATTTGCCAAAACAAGGACCTGGTTAGTTTTTTACTCCTACAGATTTCCCCCAGACAGTAACTTTTTTCCTAAATCTATCATGACTTTTTTAAACCTTAACTCTAATAACATTGTGTTTCATCAGAGACAACTACAGGACCCTCTAGTTGAAACGCGATTATCACTGTATTTTTTTTTAAACAACATAGTAGGGGTTTATCTTTTGATCGCATTTTAAAATTATACACCAATGATTTACGAAACAATGACCTGCTGGGAAAAGGCCAGGCATGACCAGACTTGTTCCAAACATGTTTCAACATGTCCCAGACGTGTTTGTCTTATCTTGTTATGAGTTTAACGAGGCACATCAATAAGCACACATTGAATTTTGTTTACTTCTTTTATTTTACACCATTAACCATTTGATTTTTCGTTTTTTAATAAGGACTTTTTAAAAGGCGTGATGCTACTTATGGCCTTGATAGGCATTAGCCCCGTTTTCAGAGGTTCTAAAAACTCTTTATTGGTAACAAGTCCTACAACGGAAGTAGGCACGTTCAGCTCCGCAAAGGCTTTCATAACAACATTCCACCTTTTACGACACCTCTTGTTACCAAAAGAATAAGAGTCGGTTATCCCCGCGATTCAATCGCTTCTCCCAGTACACACTACTGCCATTATTTGCCCAAGAAAAAACATCTTTACGCTGTTTGGGTTTATTTAACAATATTTCACCTTTTTTCTTATAGCGTGGATTTATCCCCTACAATACTTCCCGAGCGACAAAGTCCGATGAGCCCCCCCTCCTGGACTTCAGGAGGTCGAATTTCCTTTTGCTCTTGCTCTTGCCTGGGTAGAAAGAGGTTTATTTTAGGCTTTTCCATTTCACCATACTTGGCCAATACCAGGTATCTTTGCAGGACCCCCTCGTAAAGTTTAGCCTTTTCGTAGTCGGATAAACCGGATCTTTGAAGAATGTCTTTTATCTCTGAAGCCAATTGGCGAGTGGTTGTGGTTCTGATATTTCTTTCATCTCTAGAAGCACGCTTTAGTAGTTATAACTGATGGCTAGGAACGAGGTACAATTTTTCAGCAAAAAGAAAAGGAGTACTTGTGGCACCTTAGAGACTAACAAATTTATTAGAGCATAAGCTTTCGTGGGCTACAGTTCACTTCATCGGATGCATACAGAGAAGGTGGAAGTTGCTATAGAAACTATAAGAGGCTAATTAATTAAGATGATCTATGATTAGACGGAGAAAAAAACTTTTCTAGTTATAATCAAGATGGCCCATTTAGACAGTTGACAAGAAGGTGTGAGGATACTTAATATGGGGAAATAGATTCAATATGTGTAATGACCTACCCAGGTTAATGGTATCTAGTTTGCATATTAATTCAAGCTCAGCAGTTTCTCGTTGGAGTCTGTTTTTGAAGCTTTTCTTTTGCAAAATTGCCACCCTTAATTCTTTTACTGAGCGGCCAGAGAGGTTGAAGTGTTCTCCTACCAGTTTTTGAATGTTATGATTCCTGATGTCAGATTTTTGTCCCTTTATTCTTTTGCGTAGAGACTGTCCAGTTTGGCCAATGTACCTGGCAGAGGGTCATTGCTGGCACATGATGGCATATATCACAGTGGTAGATGTGCAGGTGAACGGGCCCCTGATGGCGTGGCTAATGTGATTAGGCCCTAGAATATATATGTAGACAGAGTTGGCATCGGGCTTTGTTCCAAGGATAGGTTCCTGGGTTAGTGGTTCTGTTGTGTAGTTACTGGTGAGTATTTGCTTCAGGTTAGGGGGCTGTCTGTAAGCGAGGACCGTTCTGTCACCTAAGATCTGTGAGAGTGAGGGATCATTTTTCAGAATAGGGTGTAGACCTTTGATGATGCGCTGGAGAGGTTTTAGTTGGGGGCTGAAGGGGACAGCCTGACAGTAAAGTGAGTGCAAAGCTCAACAAAAATCCGATAAAGCCCCCGGCCTGTTTTACAATTAACTTTTTTCTTTTATCAGTCAGCTTTTTAATAATCCCCCGTTTTCTTTTTAGGACTGCTTATTTGTCGGGGTTTCAGAGAAACGTTTCTTTTTAAAGTGTTGAGCGCTATTTCTGAGATGGCCGCTACTAGGTCATCAGAAGCTGAGCAGAGAAGAGCCTTCCTTTGCTGGGGCTTGGCTTTGATGAGAAATCTTAAAAGAGCCAGGTGTCGCTGCACATAGCTAGACATGCTTGTCAGGGGGAATGCTCTTTTTTAAAATGGAAGTTTGATTAAAAATAAGTTTTTATGGTTTTTTTTAAGGAATATACAGAGGGCCAGATGGCCGGGGGGGGGGGGGGGAGAGGCCTGTTCTTAAACTGAAGGTTTCACGCGCTGAAGCGTTTAAAGCCACCAGCAGATACCTATAGGGTTTTTTAGTAGCGTCCTCAAAAGCCTCCAAAAAGAATTATGTTTTACCAGGGTATATTTGCTGGGCTACAGTGCAGTTTATCGCGGGGAGGGTTAAACAAGAACTGTACACTTACTATTGAAATTAATCGGCGTTTTTTGGTCTGACAGGTGTTGCACATAATACTTAGGTTTCTGTGGTGTACATATTTTGTAAAGGCTTTTTCAGTTTCACCCCTTTGACAAGCAGACACCATTAGATCATCTGTAATAAACTACTCACTTTTTTTACTAGGAAATAAATGTTCATCATAAAAAGTATTAGGTAAACCTTCCAAAACCTTAATGCATGGATATTTTTGAAACAACTCTATACAATGGATACCAACAGCTATAACACCACACAAAATTTTCAGCCAAGCCCGATAACATCTTACTGTCATTTTCTAACAGCTGCCTTATAAAAATGATTTTCCAGAATTTGAAGGACCAGAAAGCAAACAGGAAAAGGGGTGAACAAACTGAACCTGGCTTTTTATCCGAGGGTGCCAAGGAAGTTGGCTGATGTGACTGCAGAGCCATTGGCCACTATGTTTGCAAACTCGTGGTGATCGGGGGAGGTCCCAGATGATTGGAAAAAGGGGAACATAGTACCCATCTTTTTAAAAAAAGAAAGAAAATCCGGGGAACTACAGCCTCACCGCTGTCCCCAGAAAAATCATGGAGCATGTCCTCAAGGAATCCATTTTGAAGCACTTGGAGGAGAGGAAGATGATCAGGAATAGTGAACATGTATTCACCAAAGGGCAAGTCATGCCTGACCAACTGATTGCCTACTATGGTGAGATAACCGGCTCTGTGAATCAGGGGAAAGCAGTGGACATGTTATTCCTTTTTAGTAAAGCTTTTGATGTAGTCTCTCACAGTATTCTTGCCAGCAAGTTAAAGAAGTACGGGCTGGATGAATGGATGAATGCCGGGGGCTGGATAAATGGATGAATGCAGGGGGCGGGCAGTAGGGTGTCTGTTTGTTTGCGACAGGGAAGCCTGGCTGTTTAAAAATAGCCAGAGCTTCGTGAACCAGCTGAGCGGCGGAGAACCAGCTGAGCAGCCGGACAGCAGAGCAGCTCACAGCAGGAGTTTGCCTGGAACTGGTAAGTATCCGAGTGTGTGTTTGTTTGCTTGCTGAGGAAGTATCCGAGCGTGTGTTTGCTGGGGGGGCAGTGTGAGAGCCTGAGTGAGTGTCTGATTGGCTGCTAGCCTGCAGGGGGCGGGCAGTAGGGTGTCTGTTTGTTTGCGACAGGGAAGCCTGGCTGTTTAAAAATAGCCAGAGCTTCGCGAACCAGCTGAGCGGCGGAGAACCAGCTGAGCAGCCGGACAGCAGAGCAGCTCAGAGCAGGAGTTTGCCTGGGAGTTCGCCTGGAGTGAGCCCAGTGAGGCTTACATCTTGCAAACTGCTCTGAGGAAGCTCATAGTAGGAAGGTGATATGGAAGGGGGGGGTTCAGTTGTTGTGACCTGCACTGGATGTGCCATGTTTGTCTTTCTTCCACAGGACAGAAGCGACTTTGTCTGTACAAAGTGCAAGCTGGTCTCCATATTGGAAGAGAAGATTGAAGGTCTGGAGCAACAGATAACGACCCTGCGTTGCATACGGGAAACTGAGGATTTTCTGGACGAAACTCAGGATAGGCTTCTAGGGGCACAAAGCTCTACAGATATAGAGCAGGTTGCACAGAGGAGCCAAGAGGCCAGTGAAGAAGCTTGGCAACATGTGACCTCCAGAAGAGGTAAGCGGAATGTCCGGGTTCCAGTAACACAGACACAGGTAACTAACCGCTTTCATGTTCTCTCCACAGGTATCGTTGAGGAGAGTGGACCAGATGATATGTCTGGGGCGAGAAAGCAGAAGGAGACTCCGCTGGTTGGAAGGCATGAGATGCTATGTCCTGAGGTTGGGAGTTCCACGACCACCACTCCCAAGAGGAGAAGGCGGGTGGTGGTGGTCGGGGACTCTCTCCTCCGGGGGACTGAGTCATCTATCTGTCGCCCTGACCGGGAAAACCGAGAAGTCTGCTGCTTGCCAGGGGCTAAGATTCGCGATGTGACGGAGAGACTGCCGAGACTCATCAAGCCCTCGGATCGCTACCCCTTCCTGCTTCTCCACGTGGGCACCAATGATACTGCCAAGAATGACCTTGAGCGGATCACTGCGGACTATGTGGCTCTAGGAAGAAGGATAAAGGAGTTGGAGGCGCAAGTGGTGTTCTTGTCCATCCTCCCCGTGGAAGGAAAAGGCCTAGGTAGGGAGCGTCCAATCGTGGAAGTCAACGAATGGCTACGCAGGTGGTGTCGGAGAGAAGGCTTTGGTTTCTTTGACCATGGGATGGTGTTCCATGAAGGAGGAGTGCTGGGCAGAGACGGGCTCCATCTTACGAAGAGAGGGAAGAGCATCTTTGCCAGCAGGCTGGCTGACCTAGTGAGGAGGGCTTTAAACTAGGTTCACCGGGGGAAGGAGACCAAAGCCCTGAGGTAAGTGGGAAAGCGGGATACCGGGAGGAAGCACAGGCAGGAATGTCTGTGAGGGGAGGGCTCCTGCCTCATACTGGGAATGAGGGGCGATCAACAGGTTATCTCAAGTGCTTATATACGAATGCACAAAGCCTTGGAAACAAGCAGGGAGAACTGGAGGTCCTGGTGATGTCAAGGAACTATGACGTGATCGGAATAACAGAGACTTGGTGGGATAACTCACATGACTGGAGTACTGTCATGGATGGTTATAAACTGTTCAGGAAGGACAGGCAGGGCAGAAAAGGTGGGGGAGTAGCCCTGTATGTAAGGGAGCAGTATGACTGCTCAGAGCTCCGGTACGAAACTGCAGAAAGACCTGAGTGTCTCTGGATTAAGTTTAGAAGTGTATGCAACAAGAGTGATGTAGTGGTGGGAGTCTGCTATAGACCACCGGACCAGGGGGATGAGGTGGATGAGGCTTTCTTCCGGCAACTCGCAGAAGCTACTAGATCGCACGCCCTGGTTCTCATGGGTGACTTTAATTTTCCTGATATCTGCTGGGAGAGCAATACAGCGGCGCATAGACAATCCAGGAAGTTTTTGGAAAGTGTAGGGGACAATTTCCTGGCGCAAGTGCTAGAGGAGCCAACCAGGGGGGGCGCTTTTCTTGACCTGCTGCTCACAAACCGGGTAGAATTAGTGGGGGAAGCAAAAGTGGATGGGAATCTGGGAGGCAGTGACCATGAGTTGGTTGAGTTCAGGATCCTGACGCAGGGAAGAAAGGTAAGCAGCAGGATACGGACCCTGGACTTCAGGAAAGCAGACTTCGACTCCCTCAGGGAACGGATGGCCAGGATCCCCTGGGGGACTAACTTGAAGGGGAAAGGAGTCCAGGAGAGCTGGCTGTATTTCAAGGAATCCCTGTTGAGTTTACAGGGACAAACCATCCCGATGAGTCGAAAGAATAGTAAATATGGCAGGCGACCAGCTTGGCTTAATGGTGAAATCCTAGCGGATCTTAAAGATAAAAAAGAAGCTTACAAGAAGTGGAAGGTTGGACATATGACCAGGGAAGAGTATAAAAATATTGCTCGGGCATGTAGGAATGTTATCAGGAGGGCCAAAAGAAATCCGATGAGGTTCAATAAGGATAAGTGCAGGGTCCTGCACTTAGGACGGAAGAACCCAATGCACAGCTACAGACTAGGGACCGAATGGCTAGGCAGCAGTTCTGCGGAAAAGGACCTAGGGGTGACAGTGGACGAGAAGCTGGATATGAGTCAGCAGTGTGCCCTTGTTGCCAAGAAGGCCAATGGCATTTTGGGATGTATAAGTAGGGGCATAGCGAGCAGATCGAGGGACGTGATCGTTCCCCTCTATTCGACATTGGTGAGGCCTCATCTGGAGTACTGTGTCCAGTTTTGGGCCCCACACTTCAAGAAGGATGTGGATAAATTGGAGAGAGTCCAGCGAAGGGCAACAAAAATGATTAGGGGACTGGAACACATGAGTTATGAGGAGAGGCTGAGGGAGCTGGGATTGTTTAACCTGCAGAAGAGAAGAATGAGGGGGGATTTGATAGCTGCTTTCAACTACCTGAAAGGGGGTTCCAAAGAGGATGGCTCTAGACTGTTCTCAATGGTAGCAGATGACAGAACGAGGAGTAATGGTCTCAAGTTGCAGTGGGGGAGGTTTAGATTGGATATTAGGAAAATCTTTTTCACTGTGAGGGTGGTGAAACACTGGAATGCGTTACCTAGGGAGGTGGTAGAATCTCCTTCCTTAGAGGTTTTTAAGGTCAGGCTTGACAAAGCCCTGGCTGGGATGATTTAACTGGGAATTGGTCCTGCTTCGAGCAGGGGGTTGGACTAGATGACCTTCAGGGGTCCCTTCCAACCCTGATATTCTATGATTCTATGAATGGACTATAAGGTGGATAGAAAGCTAGCGAGAGTGTCAGGCTCAATGGGTAGTGATCAATGGCTCCATGTGTACTTGGCAGCCGGTATCAAGTGGGGTCTCCAAGGGTCAGTCCTGCGGCCGGATTTGTTCAATATCTTCATTAAAGATCTGGAGGATGGCGTGGATGACACTAAACTGGGAGGAATGGCAGATATGCTGGAGGGTAGGGATAGGATACAGAGGGACCTAGACAAATTAGAGGATTGAACCAAAAGAAATCTGATGAGTCCTGCACTTAGGAAGGAAGAATCCCATGCACCGCTACAGACTAGGGACCAAATGGCTAGGCAGCTGTTCTGCAGAAAAGGACCTAGGGGTTACAGTGGATGAGAAACTGGATATGCGTCAACAGTGTGCCCTTGTTGCAAAGAAGGTTAAGGAATTTTGGGCTGTATAATTAGGGGCATTGCCAGCAGATCGAGGGACGTGATCGTTCTCCTCTATTCAACATTGGTGAGGCCTCATCTGGAGTACTGTGTCCAGTTTTGGGCCCCACACTACAAGAAGGATGTGGAAAAATTGGAAAGCGTCCAGCGGAGCACAATAAAAATGATTAGGGGACTGGAACACATGACTTATGAAGAGAGGCTGAGGGAACTGGGATTGTTTAGTCTGTGGAAGAGAAGAATGAGGGGGATTTGATAGCTGCTTTCAACTACCTGAAAGGGGGTTCCAAAGAGGATGGCTCTAGACTGTTCTCAGTGGTAACAGATGACCAAACGAGGAGTAATGGTCTCAAGTTGTGGTGGGGGAGGTTTAGGTTGGATATTAGGAAAAACTTTTTCACTAGGAGAGTGGTGAAACACTGGATTGCATTACCTGGGGAGGTGGTGGAATCGCCTTCCTTTGAGGTTTTTAAGGTCAGCCTTGATAAATCCCTGGCTGGGATGATTTATTTGGGGATTGGTCTTGCTTTGAGCAGGGGGTTGGACTAGATGACCTCCTGAGGTCCCTTCCAACCCTGATATTTTATTATTTGTTTTAAAGTAAGACGGATTAGACAGTGAGGTTGCTAAAGAAAATTTATTACTCTCCTGGAGAAGTTGTGAGTTTCGGAGGTGTCACACCCTTATTTCAGTGCATTAAAAGGCACCGTAAAACTCTGAGCAGAATGCAGGTTGCACCTTAGCTTGAGGATCAAGATGCTTACACTTTACAAAAACCGTCTAGGATTAAATTTAAAAGGAATGAAATGGTTGTGCCTGATGTGGACACGCAATGGCAGGCGGATTTGGTTGCCATGACCTCCTATTCTAACCACAATGACCCTGCAGTGACCAGATGGTTCCTGTCCCTACAACCTTTCCAATTCACCACACAACACCGGGCTGGAAGCCACCATGGCAATGCAGAGGCTTGTCACGAGTACACTGCCTGACGTCCCAAGTTGCCCAACCCTGTAGTGTTGAGCAGAGGGGGGGATATGTGACAGGGTCGGGCCAGATGGCTATAGGAGAGTAATAGAAGGCAGATATATTAGCCCCAGGCTAAGTTGATCCCTTTTCCCTGGGTAAGGTAACAGGGAAGGTTTTTTTTTTTTTTTTTTTTTGAAACAGAAAGGAAATTTATTTGTAACAGTTACAAAGAATACAAAAGGATAAAAAAAAAACTTAGCAACAAAACAACGCAATCAAAAGGTATAACACAACAGCTTTCAGGAGGGAGAGGTGTTCAGGTTAGCCCAGGCCCAGAGCGGGGGGGCTTCCTCGACACTCGTGGTCTTCCACCCTCCTGAGTTACCTGGTGGCCTAGAGCGGGGGGGCTTCCTCGACACTCGTGGTCTTCCACCCTCTCGAGTTACCTAGTGCCGCGCCCAGGGTCACCGACCCTCCCTCTCCTGAGAGTGCCCGACAAGATGGGCACGGCTGCGGGGTGGGTGGTTGGGAGGGAGGGGGGTACACCCATGTATTACAGGACCCCTCCTAAAAGACAGTAATGATGGTATTCACAGCAACTAACGGCTGTGACTGGCGGCTCTCGCTCTTTCCCTCAATCAGAGGGTCAGACGGAGGGAACCGGACGGGGTCACCGAGCAGAGAACCCCGGACAGCGCCCACCGCTCCTCGAAGGTGTCAAGGGAGTCGGTGGACGCTGCCCAGAGGAACTCCGCCCGGATACGTGAATGTACTGAGAGTCGGAAAACGGCCTCACAATCGCAGGACGCCTCATGAGCCAACCTCCGCTCTCTGGTCTTATAAATGGCTGTTTTAGCCAAGGCTAGGAGGAGGCTAACCAGGAGATCCCGCGACTTGGTGGGGCCACGGATGGGGAGTGTATAGATAAAGAGGTGGGGAGAAAAATGAAGCCAAAAGCGCAAAAGAATATTTGTGAGGAGCCGAAAAAGAGGCTGCAATCTGGCACACTCTAAATAGACGTGCGCCAGGGTTTCCCTCACGTTGCAAAAAGGGCAAGTCTCCGGAAGGGAGGTAAAACGTGTCAAAAACACGCCCGTGCTCACAGCCCCGTGAAGGAGCCGCCAACTGATGTCCCCGACGGGCCTCGGGACCAAGGTGGAGTACAGGCTGGCCCACCGAGGTTGCTCACCCTCCAAAGGTGGTAAGAGATCTCGCCACTTTGTATCGGGGCGGGACACCAGGGTGCGGGCATGAAGGGTATGGAGCGTGAGTGTATATAGATATTTCCGTGATGCAACTTGAAAACCGACCGGTTGCAGTTCATGCAGCCGGCTCGCAGTGAAAGGATGAGGGGTGTGTTGGGATCGACAGAGTAGGGGCCCGATGGAAAGGTCCGGCGGGCCTGGGGTAAGGGATGGGCGGGGCGCGCCCTCGCACAAGGCTCGGCTAACATAAGCCCGAGCGGCGGGGGTCAGAGCGGCCTCCACCTCCCGAAGCACGCGCCGGGGGGTGCGAAGGCTGGAGAGCCCCATGCGTCGAGCGAGCGTCAGGGGATCCAGCCAGTCCCCCCGGTCGTAGTCCAGGAGGTCCCCGACCCTCGTAACTCCCGCCAGGACCAACCTCTGGCGCACCGTGCGGGACTCCGCCGCCTGCACACAAAGTTGGGGGTTGTGTAGCAGGGGCTCCGTGAGGAGATCTGCCCCCACGATGGCCGCCACGGCCCTGGTCGTTGAAAACAGTTTCCAGGCCCGGAGGAGGTCCTGGTAGAAATCCGGCAGCCCGGAGAGGTCTCGCGGAAAACCTCTCGGACAAAGATAAAAGAGCTGTCGGTCATAGCGGAGCCCATGGAAGCGGCGTAAAAAGGCATGCGCCAATATGCTCCACGGCGAACTACCTGCACTATAAAGGAGCCTCTGCAGGGCCTGGAGGCGGAAAACGCGGACCTGAGTGTACAGACACTTCAGGCCCTGCCCTCCTTCCTTCAGGGGCAAGTGGAGAACTCCAACAGGGGCCCAGTGCAATCCTGACCAAAAGAACTCCAGAATCAATCTCCGGAGGTGGGACAGGAAACCCGGGGCCGGGGCTAGGGTGTTGAGCCGGTACCAGAGCGTGGACAGGACTAGTTGGTTAAGCACCAGTGCTCTCCCCCGAAGGGAGAGACATCGGAGTAGCCTCGTCCATTTCCTGATCCGCTCAATCACGCCGCCTTCCAAATTTTGCCAGTTCTCCGGCGGAGAAGGGTGCGTGGCAGAAAGGTAAACGCCAAGATAGAGCAGAGGGCCGGCACTCCACCGGATGGTCTGAAGCGCGGGTGGGAGGGGGCTTACCTGCCGCCAGCCCCCCACCGCCAAGCCAGAGCTCTTGACCCAGTTGACTCGGGCGGAGGAGGCTGCCGAAAAGATGGCTTGGCATGCCTCCACTCGCGCCAAGTCGCCCGGGTCCTGGACCACGAGGAGGACGTCATCGGCGTACGCCGACAGGACCAGCCGCAGCTCCGGCTCCCGCAGCACCAACCCCGTCAACCTCCTGCGGAGGAGACAGAGGAAAGGCTCGATCGCCAGAGCGTACAGCTGGCCTGAGAGGGGACACCCCTGCCGCACCCCTCGCCCGAAGCTGACCGGTTCGGTCAGGGTCCAGTTGAGCCTAACCAGACACTCCGCGGAGGCGTACAGCACCCGGAGAAAACTCACAAACTGAGGTCCGAATCCAAACGCTCGCAGGGTGCTCAGGAGGTACCCATGATCTACCCTATCGAACGCCTTCTCTTGATCGAGAGACAGGAGGGCGAATGACAGACCGTCTCTCCGCCCGAGTTCCAAAAGGTCTCGGACTAAAAAGAGGTTGTCAAAAATGCTGCAACCCGGGACAGTATAGGTCTGGTCTGGGTGAATCACGTCCGCCATCACGGACCCTAGCCGCAGCGAGATTGCTTTCGCTACGATTTTATAATCCGTGCTAAGGAGTGAGAGGGGACGCCAGTTTCGTAAATCGCGGAGGTCCCCCTTCTTCGGCAGCAAGGCGAGCACCGCTCGTCTGCACGAGAGAGGGAGGACCCCGCCCTGCAAGGACTCAGCCCAGACAGTGACTAGGTCTGGGCCAAGGATGTCCCAGAACGCGCGGTAAAACTCCACGGTCAGCCCGTCCATGCCCGGAGATTTATTGGTGGGCATGCGACGGAGGGCTTCCGAGAACTCGGCCAGGGTGAGAGGCAGCTCTAGCCGGTCTCGGTCGCCCACGCTGACCGTGGGGAGTTCCTCCCAGAGCACCCTGCAAGCACCAGGATCGGTCGGATCCGGGGAGAAAAGGTTTGCGTAGAAGTCACGGGCCCTCCCACACATCTCCTCCGGATCCGTGAGGGGGGTGCCGTCTTCCGCTAGAAGGCAGGTGACGTGTTTTTTGGCCCCCCTCGTTTTCTCCAGGGCGTAGAAGAAGCGGGAGCCGCGATCCATCTCCTGAAGGAGGCGGATGCGGGACCGGACAAAGGCACCTCGGGCCCGGTGGTCCTCGAGGGCTCGAAGTTCCTCCCGCTTCTCCCGGCACGCTCCGCAGAGGGACGGGTCCCCAGGGCTGGCGGCCAGGCGCCTCTCCAGCTCTAAGACCTCCCGTTCCAACTGCTCTATCGCCGCATTTCTCCGTCGGCTGGTGCCCCGAGTGTAGTTGCGGCAGAAGAGCTTGGCGCGCACCTTCCCTAAATCCCACCATCGCCGCACCGAGGGAAAGGCACGCCACTGCTCTCGCCAGGCCAGCCAAAACTCCCGGAAGGACATCACAAAGCTCTCGTCCTCCAACAGGCTGTTGTTAAAATGCCAGTAAGCCGGCCCCGGTCCCTCTGCACGGAGGGAGACCGTGACGGCAACCAAATGATGGTCGGAAAAAGGGGCCGGCCGAATGGTGGAGGAGTGGGCCTGTGAAAGATGGAGACGGGATAGATAAATACGGTCTAACCGAGAGCGGTGCGACCGACGGGCCTCCACCCGAACGAAGGTAAACGTGGAAGTATCATCTGGGTGATGGTCACGCCAGACGTCCACTAGGGAGTGATAGTCGACTATGTCTCGAAGAATGGTCGCGGCGGCCGGGCTCGGCTCGGCCCCCGAGCGGTCCCGTTCCTCGAGGGTGGTGTTAAAGTCCCCTCCCAGGATCAGGCACTCGTGTGAATCCAGGGTGTCGAGAAATTCGGACACCTGCTGGTAAAATTGCGGCCGCTGTGAGCTCACTTGCGGGGCATAGATATTAACAAAATTGACCACGAGCCCCTCCAAACGAACTCGGAGGTGCAACAAGTGGCCCGGCACGGCCTCAGTGACTCCGAGCACCTCGGGCCGCAGGGTGGGGGAGAACAGGGTCGCCACTCCAGCTTGCCAAGCCGTGCAGTGGCTAAAGTATACCCCGTCCCCCCATTCCAGCCGCCACCTATCCTCGGCGGTTGGGTCCGTGTGGGTCTCCTGCAGGAAAACCACAGAGTATCTCCCCTCCCGAAGGTAGGAGAGCACCTGGGACCTGCGGAGAGCCATCCTACAGCCCCTGGTGTTCAGGGTTACAATGATGAGAGGTGTCATGCGGAGGGCTGGGGGGGTGGGGAGTTCTCAGGGGTGGGGGTACTCATGGCCCCCGGCGGGTCGCGTAGCAACCCGTGTCCCATCCCGTGAGTAAGTAACTCTTTCCGGAAGCTGCGGGCCCGCTCGTAGGCCGCGGCACCGCCCTTCCCTTGCCCTCTACCCTCCCTCATAAGGGCTCTCGCGGCCCGAAGGAGTCGATCAAAGTCCCCCCATTGCTGGAGAGCCAGCTGTGCCCTATCGTGGGCACCACGGCATCGTTTCAAGAACTCCCGTAATGCATGCTGCAGCTCATGGGGGGGTAGGGTTACAACTCCCAGAGCAGTCCCTGGTGGGGCTTTTGATGCAGCTTCGTGGTCCGCTAAGGCGGGTAGGCAGGGTGCGGACCGCCGACGGGGTGTCTGACAGGCTGGGGTTACTAACTCCATCTCGTGCCTTGGGGCGGACGGGGATGGCAGGGGGAAAGGTGCAACTCCTGGGGAGTCGCAACTAGAAAACATAAAGACTGCTCCCTGGGGGGAATCTGCAAAAGGCGGAAAAGAAATAACCCCAGGGGCGGCGGTAGCCTTGCAGGAGGAGGGAGACTGAACCGGAATAGGGGTGGGGGCAGGGGCAGAGGTAAGGCCCTGGGCTTCAGGAGGCGCACAGCGAAAAGAAGGCGCCTCCCGAGTAGGGTCGGGGGTGAAGGGGCAAGGGAGGGGGCTCCGAGGAATGCTGGGTACTGGCTCCGGGGTGGTCGTGGCAGCCATGGCCCCAGGCGGTAAACCACTTTCCGTGGGGTGCTCACCCGGAAAGGCAGTCAGGGGGAAAGGGCATGGGGAGAGGGGGCCTGGGGTGAGATTGCCCAAATCGAGGCCGGCCGGCAGTAAATCATCCCCTCCCTGGGTGACCGGGGTCAAATCCAGGGCTTCAATCTCTGCGTACACAGAGGAGAGGCCGACTCCCACCACCCCAGGGGCCTCTCCGCTAGGGCCCGCCTCGGCGGTCACGTCGGGGTTCGTTGGGAGTTCAGGTGGTATCTGGTTAGAAGGGGCTTCCCCCGGGGCTTCGGAGGGGAGGGTCCCCCGCGGAGGGGGGATTCCACCCTCCAATGCTGGTCTATCTTCACCTCCCGACACCAGCGAATGGATCTCACTCGTGGCCGAGGCGGGAGGCTCAGGGTCGGTACCTCCCTTCCTGGTCTTCCGGGGGGCTTCCGCGTCAGATGAATGCAGCGGAGCTCGAGCCCTCCGCTTGCCTCGCTTCCCCTGGACTACAGTCCAGCCCTCCATGGCGTCGTCCGGGGGTGGAGTAGCAGGGGACGGAGCGGGGCGCGGAGGCAGAGGTTCAGGGGTTTGGGGGGGTAGCGGTAAGGCAGCATTAGGGGCGGGGGGTTCTCCTTGGGGCGAGCCCTCTCCTGCACCCGGTAAAAGCTTTGCCACACCCCCCTCCATAGGCTCTGCTGAGGTGGTTACGGCAAGAGTGGGACTCCCGTGGTCGCCCGGGCGTTGTTGGAGGGGTGCCTCTTGGGCCCGGACGGGGGCAGCGGTGGATCGGGTGGGAGGGGGGGTGGTGTCGGGTGCCGGGTGGCCAGGGGTGTCGGCAACAACAGGGCCGATATCCCGCCGGGTCTCGGGGGTCTCAGGTGCCCCTCTCCCCCGGGCCAAAGGGCAGTCCCTGCGGACATGCCCTGCCGAGCGGCAGAGGTAGCACCGGGCCTCTCCGGTGGAATAAAAGACCCTATAGCGGGCTCCCTGGTAGGGAACTAGGAAGGACCCCTCGAGCGCCTCTCCGTCACGCACCCCCGCCGGCAGTAAAATCTGCACTTGCCGGCGGAACGATAGGACGTGACGGAGGGCGGGGTCCTTGCAGCCTAACGGGAGAGGGCTAATAACAGAAACAAGCTTCCCCAGGGCAGAAAGAGCAGGTAACAGGGCAACATTAGGTAAAAAGGGAGGAACGGAGGTGAGGACGAAGCGAACGCCCAGATCTTCTAGCGGTTCCAGGGGGAGAAACACCCCCCCCACCACTAGGCCCTTCTCCACCGCCTCCTGGGCGGCAGTCTCCGAGGCCAGAAAGAGAACGACCTTCCCATACATCTTGGAGGCCGCCACAATGGCCATGGGTCCTACCACTTTCGCCAACGCCTGCACGTATGCCTCCACGTGGGGCGAGGCGGGTACTAGGAGGCAACGAACACCGTGCTTCCTGGTCAGGGCGGGAAGAGGGCCCCGGCTACTAGTAATGGCAGCGGAGGCAGTGGGAGGACGAGATGAGGAGGCGGCAGGTGAGGGGGGGCCTGTCGCCACCCGGGCATACGTCCTGGGGGCCGGGGGAGGGATGGTCGCAGAGCTGGTGGAGGGAACAGCTGGGAGGGGTGCCGCGATCGATGACGAGGCCACTGTGGTGGGGGCGGCCTCTGCCACGGAGGGTCCAGCGGCATTAGCGGGGCCCTTCCCTTTTGGCCCGCTTCGATTTTTCCGTCTAACTGGGGGGGGGTTCCTAGAATCTAGTGGGGCAGGAACCAGAGCAGCAGTAGTAATCGCCCCGGTGCCTCCCACTGCCGATGCCCCAGCGGGGGCGGTGGCAGGGGTTCTAACAATGGAGGCGGTGGGGAAATCTTGAGGGGTGGGCAGGAGGGTAGATGGGGAAGGGGCAACCAATTTCGGTGGAGGGGCCTTGCGTCCCTCCTTCTCTGCCATTGTAAGCAGGGAGAGACAGGGAAACACTGGGGGGGGGGGGGGCAAAAATCGGGGTCCGGTAGTAGGGGTAGGCTATGGGGTAAACAATCCGGGGGGGGGGGGTGGGGGGAGGACAACCCACCACAAGTGTCCAAAGAGTCTCGCTTGGTTGGTTGTTATGCCTGGTCCAAAAGGCAAAGTCCAAAGCAAACAGCTGGATCCGAAGGCAGATGGCAGATTGCCAGCAGGGACGAAGCAGCGGGGGCCGTGATAGTCGTAATAGTGGTGGGGGGGGTTGGGGGCACCGATGGATCTGGGGGTAGCTCCCTGCTACACCCCTGTGCCGCCGCAGGCGCAGCTGAAATGCAGTCAACTCCCCCCCCCGAGGGTAGAAATTCAAAAGAAATCCCTCAGTCTTACGGCCTCTCTCCACGATGATTCATAGCTGCCCGGGAGTTCTCCGGCCTCTGGCGTCGGCTACAGCTGTTGGCTCTGTCCCAAGGCTCTCGGAAAAAGTCCAGGCAAAAAGCAAAACAGCTGGGTCTGGGGGGGTCCACTCCCCTCTCCGGACAGCAGGTTGGCAGTCCTCCCCCCCTCCTCCGGGGGTTTCAAGTAAGCAAGGAGCAAAGTCCAAAAGCAGGCATCGGGGGGGGGGCGGGTGCTGGCGACCGGCCAGCACACTGACGCAGCTCAAAAGAACGAAAAAAAACGAAACCAAAAAAACAAAGCGTCCGGCCCAAACGCGGGGGGGGGAAACTAAGCAAAAGGAAAAGTGTGAAAAATCCGGGCCGGGGGGCTTTAGGAAAGAAAGGAAAGCAAATAGCTCAGGAGCGAGTGAAGAACGATTCCGGCTCCTTAACAGGGAAGGGTCCAGAACAATCAGGAACCTTCTGGAGACAATTAAGACAGGCTGATTAGAACACCTTCAGCTAGTCAAGAAGCTGTTAGAATCAATTAAGACAGGCTAATCAGGGCACCTGGGTTTAAAAAGGAGCTCACTTCAGTTTGTGGTGTGCGTGTGAGGAGCTGGGAGCAAGAGGCACTAGGAGCTGAGAGTGAGAACGCGGACTGTTGGAGGACTGAGGTGTACAAGCATTATCAGACACCAGGAGGAAGGTCCTACGGTGAGGATAAAGAAGGTGTTGGGAGGAGGCCATGGGAAAGTAGCCCAGGGAGTTGTAGCTGTCACACAGCTGTTCCAGGAGGCACTCTAGACAGCTGCGTTCCACAGGGCCCTGGGCTGGAACCCAAAATAGAAGGTGGGCCTGAGTTCCCCCAAATCCTCCCAACTCCTGGTCAGAAACAGGAGTCGTCGACCCGGACTGTGAATTCAGAAAAACGGCCAAGCTGAGGGCTGCCATGAAGCTCCAAGGCGAGGAAATCCGCCAATAAGCGCAAGAGCTACCAAGGTAGAGGAGTAACTTTTTCACAGTATTGAAAATAATGATAGATCAGAATAAACACATTTCATTTAGTTTTGGGAAGGTGATTGTTAAACTACATTTGCGCCCCAGGTTGAAGAATGATGACTATAAAAAACTACCAGGATCCCTTTTTGTATAGGAACTACTACAAGGCCGAGGCTTGTTATGGCTTACTGGGATATAAAGGATTACGCATCATGTACGGAGCTGGTTTAGGAGGGATATTCGATGATCTTTTTAGAAAAGCCACTTTTGAAAAGGGATTTTGAAATTATTAAACCCCACACGAAAACAGCCGCAAAAAATATAACCAGAGATGTAGTGAACCACATGTTTAGCGCCATTATAAACAAAAATAGGTGTGCACATGCCACAGGATATTTTAAAACGTTAAAAACCCTTTAGTGGTGATGAGGAGAAAAAGAACAGTGTCGCACAAGCCATTTCAAACACTTCCTAGGCCCTTAAGAAAAAAAAGCTGCCAGAAGACACCTCAGTCATAAACCTAAAAGGCACCCTAAGAAGAGGTAGCAGAGCGTCGCCCAGGGTAAAAGGGATATATTTTAAAATGGCTTTTATTCATCGTGGTGCTGACAAATGCACCAAATTAGAACTGGATTTATTTCAAATAGCCCCAACACAAACCAGTAACGAGAACAGCTTTTATGTAGCGGTGCTTCCTTTGGCCACTTTAACGGTGAATGCCCCTCTAGCATTTTATGTTTCAGGACACTTAGACCTTAACAACACACAGCTGTACATGTGCTGCAAGCTGGTAAAAGAAGATGGGTCAGACATTGACAACAATGCCAGTGTTGCCCTAACAAACTACCCCATTGCCACCCTTTTTAACCAGCTGGACGTCACTCTAGGCAACCGTCTTATCAGTCAGAGCAACAATTGTTACCCTTACAGAGCCTTGATAGAGCTGATTCTGAACTACAGCCATGACACCCTCGCTATGCAGTTTTCGACAGGAGGGTTTCATAAAGACACGGCAGGGGCCCACGAAAGCACTGTTTTGGTCAGGGTGGGTAACAGGGGTTTATGCGCAGGGCCAGACTAATGGCCTGCAGCAGGAAGCTGGATTTGTTGGGGCCTCTACACAGCAATTTGTTTTTTCAAAAAAAACTATTGCTGAACTGCGTGGACTTGAAAATTAAAATTAGCAAAGATGTTTTTTGCCTCAAGAGCGGGAATGCCAACCAGAATTATAAAGTTCACATTATTACAGCATCCCTGTTTGTAAAACGGATGATAGAGACCCCGGGGGTCCGTTTGGTGCACGCTGAAGCTCTAATGACCGCCAACGCTAAGTACCTGGTAGACAGGATGGGCATAAAGGTGTTTAGCATTCCGGCCGGCAGTTGTGTCGGTAACCAGGAAAACCTCTTTTTGTGACAGTTACCCAAGCAGCTCATAATCAGTTTTATAGATAACGAAGCCTTCAGCAGCAGCTACGTTAAAAATCCTTTTAACTTTAAACATAACATTAATTTTGTGGCCTTGTATGTGAATGGCGAACAGGTGCCGGCAAAACCCCTACAAACCAATTCTGAGAATGGAAACTGTGTGAGGGAGTAAATGCAGCTCATGCAGGTGACTGGGAAATATTTAAAAGACCAATCGCTCCTGATTGACCATGGTGAATTTGCCCAGGGCTATACACTGTACATCTTCGATCTGACCCCCGGACCAGGAGGGCGCCAATCCTTATTCTCTGATTAAAACTGGAAACCTGAAAGTGGAAATTCAATTTGCAATGGCACTGCCCTCTACAGTTAACATGATAGTGTATGGGGTTTTTGATAATATGCTCGAAGTGAACCATAGAAGAAATGTCCCATTTGATTATATGTGATTATGAATACTGGGCAGCTAAGGTGTATTTTATCAAAGGACACTTCTTTTTTAGATGTTTTTCCTAGCGACTTGCTCCCGAAGGGTTTTGTGTCTCGAAGACCTTTGGGGCTTATTCTTAACAAGCACCCCCCATGACTTACCCAGGGAACACTGGCTGGCTCTCTATTTACCAAAACAGGGGCCTGGTGAGTTCTTTGACTCCTTCAGATTTCCCCTAGACAGTAACTTTTTTCTAAATCTATTATGACTTTTTTAAACTGTAACTCTAGTAATGTTGTGTTTCATCAGAGACAACTACAGGACCCTCTAGCTATAACCTGCGGTTATCGTTGTATTTTTTTTAAGCAATGTAGTAGGGGTTTATCTTTTTACCGCATTTTAAATTGTACACCAATGATTTACCAGAAAATGACCACCTTGTGGTGCAGTTTTAAAAGGGAAGAGACCAGCCATGCCCAGACTTGTCCGAAACACGTGTAAGCAGAGTCAGAATGAGCTCTACCCTGACATCTGGTGGTGAGCTGTGGAAAAGGACTTCAGGGGCTGATCTCATTTGCATTGGCACTCTCGTTTGCATGGGCACACCCACCCTGCCTAGCATGATGGACTGCTTGCCCAAATGGTCACTTTGGCTGCTGTGAGATCTCCAGTCTCTCTGATATTGGGGCAGGGGTAATAAAGGGTTGTTATCCTGATTATGTGAATCAAGGACATTAGAACTGTACTTGGCATTTTATGACGGAGGGACTCGCCCTCAACCAAGTAGCACTCGCTAGGCAAGGGACATGAGTTCCAGGTATGTGTACCTGGTAGTGTGGGCCCCTTCTAAGGCTTCAAACACTATTTTGATCCTGTTTCTCTTCACAATGTAATAATGAGAACTAATTTTGGCTCTATTAGGAGTCTTGTTATATTTTGCAGAGCTGAAATCACTGTTCCCTAGGTCTAAGCATTCACTGTACTTTGGGCTAATGGTGCACCAGCACTGAAGTGCTCCCTACTACCTGTTAAAAACCACTGAGAGTTGAAATCACTAAAGAGCTGAAGTTGCTGAGAGCTGTGTTATGGGGGGACCTGAAGAGAAGTTGGTGAGCGGACACCAGGACAACTAGCATGGAGAGGATAGCTGGGTGGCTGGTGGAGAGGAGTGGACTGCAGGACAGCTAGTGGAGAGCGGAGTGGAGTGGATAGCAGGGCAGCTGACAGAGAGGCATGGCTGGTGGTGAACACTGCAGCAGAACCCCATGGAGAGGGGTGGTACTTGGCCATCGACCCGAGCAGCGGAGCATGTAAGATGCCCCCCATACCTCCCTCCACTTCCACCCAGGCTGAGAGGTAAACTCTGCAGATGAACTTCTGAACTCTGAGGGGCTGCACTGACCAAGGACAGAAACTGGGGAAGGGGGGGGGTGACTATTGGGTTGCTGGACTTAAGACCCTGAGGGGAAAAGGACACTGCCAAACTTACTTGGGGGTGGGTCTTTTGCTTATAGTTGGTGTTATGAATTCTGTTTGTGGTGTTTCCCCAACATAATTCTGCATTGTTTCCCTCCTTTATTAAAAGGCTTTTGCTGCACTCAGACTCTGTGCTTGCTAGAGGGGAAGTATTGCCTCTTGGAGGCACCCAGGGGGGTGGTATGTAATTGTCCCAGGTCACTGAGTGGGGGCTCAAGCCGGTTTTATACTGAACCCGGCCCTTGTTGCTGCCAACTCTGATGGGCAGAAGGGTTACACGTTTCAACTTGTCCAGACATGTTTGTCTTGTCTTGAGTTTAAAGACGTGCATCAATAAAGCACACATTGAATTTTGTTTATGTCTTTGATTTTACACCATTAAACATTCAATTTTTCTTTTTCTAGCAGGTACATTTTTTAAAGGGTTGATGCTACTTATGGTCTTGGCAGGCTCTAGACCTGTTTTTAGATGTTCTAAAAACTCTTTATTGGTAACATGCCCTACAACGGACTTAGGCACGTTCAGCTCCGCCAAGGCTTTCATAAAAACATTCCACCCTTTCGGAGTCCTATTGTTAGCGAAAGAATAAGAGCTGGTTACCCCCCTGACTAAATCGAGCATGTGAGACCCCTCAATTGCTTCCCCCCAGTACACAAAACTTCCATTATCAACCCAAGAAAAAACATCTTTACGCAGTGTGAGTTTATTTAACAATATATCAGCTTTTTTCTTATAGTGAGGATTTACCCCCTCCATTACCTCCCGAACGAGAAAGTCCGATGAACCCCCCCTCCTTGACTTCAGGAGGTCGAATTTCCTCTCGCTCTTGCTTGGGGAGAATGAGGTTTATTGTGGTCTTTTCCATTTCACCATGCTTGGCCAATACCAGGTATCTTTGCAGGACCTCCTCATAAAGTTTAGCCTTCTTGTAGTCAGATAAACCAGATCTTTGAACAATGTCTTTCATCTCTGAATCCAATTGGTGAGTGGTTGTGGTTCCGATATTTTCTTCACCATTAGAGGCATGTTTTATTTGTTCAAACTGATGGCTAGGAACGAGGTACAATTTTTCAGCGTGTTCCATTATCTGTTAATTAAAAGGACTGACAGTAGAAAGAGTTCAGAGTAACAGCCGTGTTAGTCTGTATTTGCAAAAAGAAAAGGAGTACTTGTGGCACCTTAGAGACTAACCAATTTATTAGAGCATAAGCTTTCGTGAGCTACAGCTCACTTCCTCAGATGCATATCGTGGAAACTGCAGCAGGCTTTATATATACACAGAGAATATGAAACAATACCTCCTCCCACCCCACTGTCCTGCTGGTAATAGCTTATCTAAAGTGATCATCAGGTGGGCCATTTCCAGCACAAATCCAGGTTTTCTCACCCTCCACCCCCCCACACAAATTCACTCTCCTGCTGGTGATAGCCCATCCAAAGTGACAACTCTTTACACAATGTGCATGACAATCAAGTTGGGCTATTTCCTGCACAAATCCAGGTTTTCTCACATCTCCCCCACCCCCATACACACACAAACTCACTCTTCTGCTGGTAATAGCTCATCCAAACTGACCACTCTTCAAGTTTAAATCCAAGTTAAACCAGAACATCTGGGGGAGGGGGTAGGAAAAAACAAGAGGAAACAGGCTACCTTGCATAATGACTTAGCCACTCCCAGTCTCTATTTAAGCCTAAATTAATAGTATCCAATTTGCAAATGAATTCCAATTCAGCAGTTTCTCGCTGGAGTCTGGATTTGAAGTTTTTTTGTTTTAAGATAGCGACCTTCATGTCTGTGATTGCGTGACCAGAGAGATTGAAGTGTTCTCCGACTGGTTTATGAATGTTATAATTCTTGACATCTGATTTGTGTCCATTTATTCTTTTACGTAGAGACTGTCCAGTTTGACCAATGTATATGGCAGAGGGGCATTGAGTCACATTGATATATGCCATCATGTGCCCAGCGGACACAAACTCCGAATGTGTTAATCTGGTGGTATTTCGCTGGTCAGATCCCCTAAATAATCCCCTAGAGGTAGGCTCCATGCCCCTTCTTTACTCACAAAAATCACAGAATCCATATCGTAGTAAAGACACCGCTCCTGTAAGAGATTTAACAGACGGTAGAGCTCTAGACAGGCATAAGTGATGGTAAAGCATGCTATAAACACATTAGTGTTGCTGGAATGGGTGCGGTGTTCTTTTTCATACTTCCAAGACACCACGGCTGTGTCATCGTCGATAAACTCTCACAATGACACATCGTAATAAGGTACAAAGACGTACTTGAAGAGCTCGTCGGTGTCCGCCACTATACTGGTGTTAGTCAAATTTGTTCTCTGACCAAATTTTCCCCACAAGGAATTTAAAAACAGCTTTGCGATTTGCGGAATTTACCTTAAGCTTGTTTAGACGCAGACACAAGCCTTCTCTTTCATGGTACTCTTTAACGTACTGGGTTATTTTTTTCAACTTGTCCGTACACCAGTGAGGGAAGCCCTTGTTTCTGTCTCAGGTGCGTTTTAATGTAGTCTGGAAACGGAGCATCTTAAGAGCAGTTAAAGTGCCAGACTTCATAAATCTCAGCGACCCTGTACTCGTTGTCTAAAGCCTCTGCCAACTCTATTGTGCACCAAGTCCCTGTTAAAGCCTGCTTCTCCTGACTGTGCATGTAGGGGTCCTTTTGTCTTGTTTCTGCACAAAGGGCACACAGAGGGAACATTAGTTTACCACCGACCCTGTATGGTAATACGGGGAAATACAGGCCTCTTGGAGGGTACACTTTAACCTTGGCGATGCCAAAGTACTGTCTGATATCCCCAAAACCCTCATACACAATATGGGGGTGCCCCACAGGGTATTGTTTAGTCTTGTTAACAAAAGGGTAGAGGCTGGTAAAATCATAGTAGTGAATCTGCTCCCTGGGCTGTAGTTTGTAACAAATCCATGTGAAAGTTATATTAAGCTTATATTTACTTAAACAATTTTAATTTTTGTTGCATTATCAGACTGGTTTTGGTCTTAAATGTTTGCAGACCACAGACTGAGACACAGATACATGCTTCTGTGTTTGTTTTGTGTTTAGAAGCTGTATTAAAAATAATGCATAGCCTTCCATTCATGTTCCTATACAGTCCTTACCTCAACCCCCTGTCTTTTTAGACATTCAGCCTTAATCATGGTTTGGATGTACAGTTGTCCAGAGGTCGCATTAAGCAAAGGATTGTAATCATTTTCACAATAGCAGATGGGGCAGCCGTGAAAAAAACAACGGTTAAATTTAAAGGCCGTAGGTTTACCTGCTATGGCGGCGTAACCGTCCAAAAAATAGGACCCCACTTTAAACTCCCCACCCTGCAAAGCATGTTGGATGTAAATGTTCTCTGTGTGGGCTACGTACAACAACCATTGAATGGCCGGCGTGGAATATCTCTTCTGCTGTTTGTGGTAATTGTCTAATGGCAAAAGGGCTGTGGTTTGCAGTTTTAAAAAATTAAACCGGTACATGGCCATGCAAATCAAGGTTAATGTAAGGTACTGAAAGAGGTCTATACACTTAGTGGCCACCTCCTCGTCTTCCTGTCCTGGGATTTTAACAATCTGCTTTTTTGTCATTTTTATGAGTTTTCTGAACCAGTCGCAAGCCTCTCGAAAATGTCAACATCTTTTTGACAATAATTGCTCAGTTCTTTCTGGTGATTGTGTTGGTACCAGTTCAGAAATTCCATTTTTTCTTCAGGCATCATGTATTCTACTCCAAAGTACTCTATCCCGGGCATAGACCGCACATAGTCCTGATTTTCAGCAGTGTTAAAAAAGTGCGGAAAGTACCCTTTGCCTTCCTCAAACCCCATAGCTTTGGGTAACTTGCTGAGTTTCATGGGAAGAAAATTTAAAGAATCTATAAATCTGATGTCCAAGTTCACCACCATTATGCACATTACTTTTCCGCCTTGCGTTACGGGGCTGACAGCCATTTTTTCTTTAATCAATTTTCTAAGGATGAAATAACAAAAGTAACTTTTAGCATTATGCGCAATAAAAGGGTATCCCTTAAAACGCTTGTCTACAAAGGTTCGAACAAATTCACTGATGCATTCTTCCCCCTTAAATTCCCAGCTGTTTTTTTAAATCTAAGTGCAAGGCATAAACATAATTTGGCATGTGTACCCCCATTTCTTGCATGCATTCAAAATCATAAAACACATAATCCTTCCTCTCTTCTGGAGACCAGATATTACACATATTACACTCGTGACCATCTATGATATCGGTCTTCTGAGAACACTGGGGACACTTTTTGCTTTTACACCTGTGATTTTTAACTTTGTAGAAGTCGCACTTACCGCAAAGACTTCTGTTTTTACAGTCAACTTTACCGTCTTTTGCCAGAGTGCTGTGCCTTTCTAAACAGGCCTCGGACTTGCAAAACAGCCTACAACCGGGGCATCTCTTTTTTTCCCATTGGCCACTTCAATGCACTCTGCACTATTACACATACTGCAGTGGTTTTTACAGGCGTGCTGGTGTTTGTGGCTGTATGTGGCGTGACAGTAGTTGCACAAATATGCTGCTCCTAGAAAGGCTTTAATATTTAGGATGCCATAATAATGTTTGTCATGTAACACAACAAAAACAGTTTTGAGGTGATGTACACCAGCTGTTGGAAAAAAGCGGCAATTCCCATTTTCATGATACATGATTGTAATAGTCACACCTAAACGCTCTTCAAAAGAGCTCACATCTGTAAAGCTAATCATTTTTTGGTCTGAAAGCCCCAGCTCCTAATGGAGATGTCTGGTGCGCTCTAATAGTTGGGCATCTGTCAGTTTTTCATTTGATAAGAGACCCAGCGTGCTACCGGCAAAACACAGGTTGTCACCCTGGTTATTTAAATCAATTAAATGTTTTCTTTTTTTTTGATGATTCTACTATACGTGATTGTCTTTAAGGGTCTTACAGAACTAACTTCTCCAGCCCTGCTTCTAATAATCATAACAACCAGTCTTAGAGTTCCGGAACCCACGATCTCTGCGTTACTCTGCAACACCGTAACCAAGTTATTTAAAAAAATCAACAATGTTTAAATCTTCCCAAGACCTCTGCAGAGAAAAGAGCAGGTGATTTAGCCCCAGGGCATCTAAGCATAGCTGAACAAAATTTTCAGACCCCACCTGATTATTAATATAATCTAGCAAATTTTGAATAGCGGTTTCAACAGCCACCATGGCCTCTGTGAACCCTATTACTCTGTCCAAATTAGCGAAACAAAATTCTTGAAAATATTCATAAATATTAAACTCTCTTCAGGGTCTTATCTAGTGTCTCACATGTTCCAAATACACCTGAGGAGGTGTATTAGGAGCAGGAGAATCTGTACCTTCAGAAGAGGGGGTTTGGGGGGTCTATGTCTATTTCCCTTTCTTGGTTGGGGGTCATTTTCATAAAAAAGCTCTGGCTTTTTAAAGTTTCTTGGCCAAAAGCCTCCTCAATCTTTTAGATTTCTTCCACTTTTTTCCCCAACCCCTCTTTACGTTGTTAGGTATCATGTTTAGTCACACCCTCCCTTCTCCCTTCAGAACGCTTTCCACCTTTTCAGACAGTGCACGTGTATCTGTTACCTTTTGGTCTAAAACCACCTTTCTTCTGGAGAATGTTGCTTTTGAAACACCTCAAGAATTAGCTTTGAAAACTTTTTATCTATTAAACACTTAAGAGATGTACAAACACTAAACAGCTTATTACAAACAACAACTGATGCAGCAAGACCTGCAGGTAGGTTATTATTTGTAGCAACGGTTCTTCAGCAACCAGAATCAGGGGGGCTGACCCCTTGACCCTGCTCAAGCCCACCGCTGGACACTGTTGCTGCTACAGGGTTCTTTGCCTTTACCCTTTTTAAAGCTGATTCTTTCTGGGCTGTGATGGCATCGGGTTGCTCAGAACTAAGGGCTTTGACCCCTTTGCATCGCTTACCAATGTCCCTAGAAGCTGCAGAGGTAGATTTCTTGGCTCTGGAGGTGCAGGGCTGTTCAAAATCGGGGGGGGTCTGATCCCCTTTTCCCCACCCCTGGAAACTGTCACTGCTTCAGGGGAAGATTTCTTGGCCCTTTTTATGGATGGTAGGCTCTGTGTAATGAAGGTTTTAGATGTGCAGGGCTGTTCAAAATCGGGGTGTGGGGGGTCTGATACCCTTGCTTCCAACACTGGAAATTGCAGCTGCCTCAGAGGGAAATTTCTTTGCCCCCTTTAAAGGTAGTTGGCTCTGTGTAATGAAGGTTTTAGATGTGCAGTGCTGTTCAAAATCAGGGGGACAGATTCCCTTGTTCCAAACTGTAACTGATTCAGAGGGAAATTTCTTGGCCCCTTTAAGCAAGATCCCCTTTAGCATTTCTTCTTGTGGGATAACATTTGATAAATCTGCCAATACACATAAACAAAATGTTTTTAAACACATAATCCCATAGGTTCTTTTTACTAACAGCAACAAATATATCCCCCATATATATATTTCAAAAGCTTTCACACATAACCCATCCCATGATCCTGAAACACTTTTTATAGAAATGGTGCTGAAAAACTGTGTGTTCAAATACAATGTAAAAAAAAAAAAAAAAAAGTGCTTTTCCCGCTTACAGCACAGGAGCACCATGCGGCTCCCAAACCCTCAACAGCCGCCAGCAAATCCCCCCCCCCCTTTTTTTTATTACAGTAAAATCTTTGGGGAAAAGGCAACTTCTTTTTTACTAATAGTAACAAACATAGCCCCAATACACATGTTAATGCACAACCCCTAGGGGGAAAAAATGTTCACTAATTCCAATAACCGTTATTTCACTAATTCCAATAACCGTTATTTCAGACACATTAAATAAACAGCTCATACCATTGATTTTGACTTCCATCTTGTTCTAAATTAAAAAAGTAATAAAATCCTTAAAACCATTTCTTTTAAAAATAAACCATAACTGTGTAGCATATTAATCAGCGTACCACAATTTAAAACTTTTAGTGCAGAATCTGGTATGTCAAGGGAAAAGGTATGGTCCTATTTAAAAGAAACAAATTAACTTTTAACTAAACACAACACATGCATAAAACTGTGGAGGCACACACACACTAGTAATTTTTCTTACCATGTCGTTGCTCCCCAGGACAGCAGAAGTCTTGCATCAGCAATATTTCTTTGACAGCATTATCCAGTTTTCTGTCTCTATTTATAGGCCTAAACCTGTTGAAAAAAAAGGCATGGGGCCCCCCAAAAAATAAAATTTAAAAAGGCATTTCTTCGAAAAACCAGGGTGTGTAAGGGTCATTTTTTTTCTAGGAAAAAAAGGAGAGGGGCATGTTGCTACATACTTTAGCTTCTTTAAACTTTAATTGTAAATAGTTCTTATTTTATATATTAAGTGTATTTAAACAGTTAATAAAAATAAAATGTAAGTGTTCATTAATATCTCTGTAACCAGAAGTCTTTAAAAGCTGCAACCTGTTTCTTTTAATTAAATTTCATGGCCTTGGCTTTTGTTTAATGGTAACTAAACAGCTTTTTAAAATAAGCTTGCTGATTCAAAAATAACCCCTGTTAAACATATTACTAAAAGCCCTAAAATGTTTTTTTCCTTCTTATTTTACACTGTTAAAAAGGTGCCTTTTTAGGTTGCTGTGGCTTTTAAAACCTACACATTTGTTTCCTTTAATCAAACCAATATATAAAGAAACTACATAAGCCTTTTGTGGTTTACTGTGGATTTTTTTGAAATTTTTCATATTATGTTCTAACCCTTTTTTAAAAAGTCACAGTTGGGATGGTTTGTAACTGGACCCTAACTTTTAAAGCTTTCTGCACAATTTACAGGCAATGAGGGCTGGGTTTGGTTATCTTTTTATTTTACATTTTTAATAAGTTAGAAAAGATGGGTTTTTTAGGCATTACTTTAGAAAACACATTGTTAAGGGCATTTTAAAATTGTTTATATTATATAAAAAGAAAAGGAGTACTCACAAAAGCTTATGCTCAAATAAATTGGTTAGTCTCTAAGGTGCTACAAGTACTCCTTTTCTTTTTGCGAATACAGACTAACACGGCTGCTACTCTGAAACCTTTCATATTATGTGTTGGCCAGCTTTTGTCTCGGGCGGGGGGGGGGGGGGAGGTCCTTTTTTTTAAAGATAAGAATGGACCAGGGGTCCTTTACTCGTTTTTTGGGGTTTTTTTGTTTTTTTTTCCTGGGAAAAAAGGAGGGAGGCATGTTACTACATAACTTAGCTTCTTTAAACTTTAATTGTAAAAAGTTCTTATTTTATATAGTAAGTTATTTAAACTGTTAATAAAAAGACTATGTAAATAGTGATATGCCCATTAACATTTCTGTAACCAGGAGGCTTTCAAATCTACACCTCTGTTTCCTTTAATTAATTTTATGGCCCTGGCTTTGTTTAATAGTAACTAAACAGATTTTTAAAGCAAACTTGCTCATTTAAAAATGCCCACTAAACTTATTAATAAAAACCCCTACAATGCTTTTTTTCTTCTTATAAACACAAAGTACACAAAAATACTTTTTGTTTTTATAAAGCATTATTTTAAATACAGCTTCTAAACACAAAACAAACACAGAAGCATGTATCTATGTCTCAGTCCATGGTCTGCAAACATTTAAGACCAAAAACAGTCTGATAATGCAACAAAAATTAAAATGTTTAAGTAAATATAAGCTTAATATAACTTTCACATGGATTTGTTAAAAAATGGAGAGGAAAATAAACTTCTCTCTGATCCACTGGATTACAGAATAAGAGGAATATAAACTAGCTGTTACTAAGGTTCTGTGGTTTTAACTCTGGGGTGTTTCTGCATGCTAATTTTTTATTGAAACACATGTAAAAATGTAAAATAAAGGGCTGTTTCCTCAAATAGGCTTGTCTTTTCAAGTGATTATAAAATAGAGCTTTATTACTTTACAAAACTTAATATAACTTTTACTTGCTTTTGTTCAAAAGTTTAAAAAGAAACAAACTTCATATCTCTTTGTTCTGGACATCTAACAGCCTTCTTTATCTCTAATTCACAGGCTAACAAAGCTGCTTTTGCTGCAGCTTCAAATTGTCCTCACCAAAAGCATAGGGAAAAACTTTTAAAAACTGTTTGTTATTAAGGGCTTATGGTTTTAACCTTTATTAAAGCACCCGTGTAAAAGTGCTACATGGCGGGAAAGATGCTTGGGGTTTGTTTTTTTAGATAAGAATAAAGCAGTTAAAGGAGAGAGGGGGTAGTGAGGGGAGGGGAGGGAGATCGCTCTTGTTTAAAAATCTTGGGACTGTAGGAGTGGTTCAGGAAAATTTATTCTATGACGCAACTGTAGAACAGCATCTGATTGGTCTGATCCAAAGGCAGAGGTAACTAGCCTGAGGGGTAGTGAGCCTTGGGAGCTCCCTCTTTCCGCAGGAACAGTCGCAAGGGTAAGATCTCTCTCTCTCTCTGACTCAACCACGTGCTGCCAATCTTTGTCCTTTGCAAAGGGGCTTTCTTTTCCTTTTTCCTGCCCTGTTCTCTCTTTTAACCTATCTTTATATGTTTCTCTTTTATTTAACTCTTTTAAATGCTCTTTTCTTAACCTATCCTTATATTTAATATTTTAAATGCTTTTCTATTAACCTCCCTTTATATTTTTTACCATGTGCTTACTAAACAGTCTCTGCTTTATAAAATTCCCTTTTTTGCCATGTGTTTTCTTTTAACCTTTTAGATTTTTCTTTTATTTAATATTTTAAATGCTCTTTTTTTTAACCTCCCACCTCCTCTCCGGCTAATTAACTACTTAGCATAATCACCGTATCTCCTATATCTTGCTTGATTTCATCTCCAGTCATTTTAATAAGAACACCATACACTATCCTTTTGTTTCCAGCAGAAACTTGGGGAGTTGACAGCTTACTTTCCGTTTTCATAGAACCTTAGTCTTAAGTAGTTTCCCCACTTTTTTTTTACATTCCACTAACAAATCACCATCTTGTAGTTTCCTAGCTCTCACTATATCACGAGCGCACTTTTTTAACCACTCTGCTACTTTAGGAGGTTAACATCCTCTATCTTTATATCCTGAACCAGTGATTTCACAATTACAAAGTTTCCTATCTCCTACTTGCTGATCCTTCTGAATCACGCAATCCACCCTTTTCTTTTTCCGAACCTGTGACCATTCTTCCTCCTTGCCATCCCCTTCTACATTTTCTAGACTAGCTTCAGTATCATCCACTAAATTTTCCATCTCTCCTTGACAAGCTACTGCCCCACCTCAAAAGCACTTAGCCTTCCCAGTCTTCCTCTGATCCATCCAGCATGCCCTCTCCTCCATGAGTCAGTCCCAGCCTGCAAGACTTTTCTTGCTCTTTGCAGTCATTTCCCTCCACCTCTTCCCCAAGCTGGGGGAAACGTCAGCCCAGCCCCAAAGCCCCCTCTGGCTCTCCACAGCCCTCTGTTTTATATACTCCAGGCCTAACTGAGTAACACGACCTCCTCCATTTTCTCCACCTAGGGAAGTGAGCTGATCCTGTCACAGGTGGGGCTGAACCTCATCTCCCCTTCTCTGGCTAGCCACCTGCGGAAATTTTTGTATAGCGACAATAGAGAGCTAGGTGCATTACAGATAGATATGAAGATGAGATCCCTCTCCCAGAGACCTTCCAATCTAGCTAGACAGTGTAAACAGAAAACATACAAGCAGAAGAGAGGTGATAGCAAGAGCAGGGAGACTGATCACTGAAATGGCACGGCATGTGTTTTAGTGGTCCTATGATGTTTATTTAGATTTTTTGAAGGGGGTGGGAATATTGAAGGCTTTCTGTGTATAAAGGAATAAATACTGGTAGTTGTCTAGTTTGGTAATATTTGACCAAGGAGGAAGATTAATTGATTTTAAATAGGACAAGTTCATCCTGGATGCAATTCCACTGAATCAAAGGAGTTATATCACTTCTAAAGAGAATTATAGCATCATAGTACCAATGCTATAGAAAATAATCTGCTCATGGTGGAAGTATCTTCCTGACTCCAGGCAGCTGCTGTTTGGCTTCTGCCCTGAAGCATGAGGTTTTATATTCCTTGTGCTTTTTAATATTAATGAATGTTACTGTGAACATTCTTATTAGGTGACAGTTAAGGTTTTACATTACAGTTCAAGTGAGATTAACATATTTTGTGTAGTGTGTGGTTTTATCCGCTGGAGGTGGAAAGGAGTTCCAGATGGAGGGGCAGAGTCTGTCAGTGAGACTTATTAATATGCTGTATTGGTGTCAAAATGTTGTAAATAAATTGCCTTTTACTGATCATTTCCTTGCTTTTTGAGGGTTTATGTGGCTGGATTTTGCCTTTAAGAAACCTTAACTGTTTTTAACAATGTTTTTGTGCAGTTGGATTATAAATCCATAATCTTTTTCTAACTCCCACTAGCATTCTGTCCTCAATAATATCTTGACACAGTGAATTTGAAGGTTATTTATGCATTGTGTAACATAGTTACTAGAATCATAGAATCATAGAATATCAGGGTTGGAAGGGACCCCTGAAGGTCATCTAGTCCAACCCCCTGCTCGAAGCAGGACCAATTCCCAGTTAAATCATCCCAGCCAGGGCTTTGTCAAGCCTGACCTTAAAAACCTCTAAGGAAGGAGATTCTACCACCTCCCTAGGTAACGCATTCCAGTGTTTCACCACCCTCACAGTGAAAAAGATTTTCCTAATATCCAATCTAAACCTCCCCCACTGCAACTTGAGACCATTACTCCTCGTTCTGTCATCTGCTACTATTGAGAACAGTCTAGAGCCATCCTCTTTGGAACCCCCTTTCAGGTAGTTGAAAGCAGCTATCAAATCCCCCCTCATTCTTCTCTTCTGCAGACTAAACAATCCCAGCTCCCTCAGCCTCTCCTCATAAGTCATGTGTTCTAGACCCCTAATCATTTTTGTTGCCCTTCGCTGGACTCTCTCCAATTTATCCACATCCTTCTTGTAGTGTGGGGCCCAAAACTGGACACAGTACTCCAGATGAGGCCTCACCAATGTCGAATAGAGGGGAACGATCACGTCCCTCGATCTGCTCGCTATGCCCCTACTTATACATCCCAAAATGCCATTGGCCTTCTTGGCAACAAGGGCACACTGCTGACTCATATCTAGCTTCTCATCCACTGTCACCCCTAGGTCCTTTTCCGCAGAACTGCTGCCTAGCCATTCGGCCCCTAGTCTGTAGTGGTGCATTGGATTCTTCCGTCCTAAGTGCAGGACCCTGCACTTATCCTTATTGAACCTCATCAGATTTCTTTTGGCCCAATCCTCCAATTTGTCTAGGTCCTTCTGTATCCTATCCCTCCCCTCCAGCGTATCTACCACTCCTCCCAGTTTAGTATCATCCGCAAATTTGCTGAGAGTGCAATCTACGCCATCCTCCAGATCATTTATGAAGATATTGAACAAAACCGGCCCCAGGACCGACCCCTGGGGCACTCCACTTGACACCGGCTGCCAACTAGACATGGAGCCATTGATCATTACCCGTTGAGCCCGACAATCTAGACAGCTTTCTACCCACCTTATAGTGCATTCATCCAGCCCATACTTCCTTAACTTGCTGACAAGAATACTGTGGGAGACCGTGTCAAAAGCTTTGCTAAAGTCAAGAAACAATACATCCACTGCTTTCCCTTCATCCACAGAACCAGTAATCTCATCATAAAAGGCGATTAGATTAGTCAGGCATGACCTTCCCTTGGTGAATCCATGCTGGCTATTCCTGATCACTTTCCTCTCATGCAAGTGCTTCAGGATTGATTCTTTGAGGACCTGCTCCATGATTTTTCCAGGGACTGAGGTGAGGCTGACTGGCCTGTAGTTCCCAGGATCCTCCTTCTTCCCTTTTTTAAAGATTGGCACTACATTAGCCTTTTTCCAGTCATCCGGGACTTCCCCCGTTCACCACGAGTTTTCAAAGATAACCATGAGTTTTCAAAGATAATGACTCTTGACTTTCTACTGATGACATGAACTGTGAGAGCTAAATCCAGTATTACCACGCATCGGATACCCTCATAGGCTAGTGTTGCTGCTTACGCCCAAGGGTTATGCAAAGGCTCACCTCTTCTACACCACCATTGCGTTTTCCTTCATAGTAGACTCCTTCAGGCCACTCAGCATCATCTCTCTCCTAGGCTGTAAACTGGAGAACCTTGATTTCTCGTGAATAAAAGGGCTTTAGAGAATTAACATGGTATACTTTAGGTTTTAAGGTAGGGTCTGGGGACGCTATGAGGTAATTAACAGCTCCCAGGCACTTTCAGACCATAAATGGCCCTCTCACAACGCTTCCATCTTATTGGCCTGGAGCGCTTTCAGGATCATGAGATGGTCACCTACTTCAAAGGAATGTTCTCTGGCATGTTTTTCATACCAGGCCTTTTGCTCTTGTTGAGCATCCTGTAGGTTTTTTCAAGCAAGGGCTAGAGAGTCCTTGCGGGTGTTTTGCAGGCTGGTTACAAAGTCCAAAATGTTAGTTCCTGGAGAAGATGTAACCCCCTCCCATTGCTGCTTCCCCAGCTGTAATGGCCCCTTAACCTCAAGGCCATAACCGAGGTCAAAGGGTGAAAACTCCAGACTGGGATGTGGTACAGCCCATTAGGCAAAGAGCAACTGCTGCAACACTAGGTCCCAATCACTGGAGTGCTCATTTACGAATTTACATAGCATGGCCCCCAAAGTTCCCCATTAAACTTCTCCACTAGGCCATTTGTTTGATGGTGGTAAGGGGTGGCAACCAAGTGGCTCACCCCATGAGTTTCACAAAGATGTTTCATGATCCCTGCCAGGAAGTTAGTTCCTGAATCTGATGGATGTTGGAGGGCCAACCTACCCTGGCAAAAATGTCTGCCAATTCCTGGCTCATGCCTTTAGCCCTGGTGTTGCTTAGAGCTACTGCTTCTGGCCATCGGGTGACA
This sequence comes from Lepidochelys olivacea, assembly GCF_965140295.1. Taxonomy (NCBI): domain Eukaryota; kingdom Metazoa; phylum Chordata; order Testudines; family Cheloniidae; genus Lepidochelys; species Lepidochelys olivacea. Next base: position 38,735,860 of record NC_140420.1, on the reverse strand, counting down.
AAATCCATGAAGGTCAGTATGTATAGCTTTCCTCTGGGTGTACTCTTAAGGAAAAGATCCAGAATATCCAAAGCTACATGCTGAAATGGAACCTCAATGATGGGGAGTGGCTGGAGAGGGGCCTTGACCTGGTCTTGGGGCTTTCCCACCCTCTGGTACACCTCACAAGAAATGGACATAGGTAGGAACATCCTTGCCCATTCCCTCCCAGTGAAATGACTTCCCCAAACAGTCTTTGGTCCTGTTCACCCCAGCATGGCCACTAGGGTGATTGTGGGCTAAGCTCAAGAACTTTTCCCTATACTTAGTTGGAACTACCAACTGTCTGTGAGGATGCCAGTCCTCCTTGTGCCCACCAGAAAGGGTTTCCTTGTATATGAGTCCTCCTTCTACAACAAACCTGGACCTTTTGGAAAAGCTGAGAGGTGGTGGGTCTCTCCATGCTGCCATCCAAGCTCCCTTGAGGCTTTCATCCACTTCCTGCTCTGCCTGGAATTGCTCCCTTGATGCTGGAGAGATTAGTTTCTTGCTGGGTTGTGGACTTGGGCTTGGTCCCACTGGAAGCGATGCAGGTGATGGGATTGTCTCCGTCGATTGTGAACCGCTTTCCACTGGTGCACTAGGTTGTACTTCAGGCTCCAGTTGAGCTTCTTGCTCTGGTTTAGCTGCTGCTGCAGGTGCAGGCTCTGTGGCACCCTTTGGTGCTGGCTCCCCTGTCTCTGGTGGGGTTGTAAGCACGGGCTCTGGTGCTGACTACTCTACCAGTTCCAATTCTTGGGCTGGTTCTGGGTAGGTCCCAGGAACTGGATCTACAACTGCTGCCATAGACTTTGGTCTGGGATCTGGTTTCACCACCTCTGCCTGGGTCCCTGTAGGAGGCTCAGGAATGGAGTTAAGTGTGGAGGCCTGTTTAGCCTGGCTGCAGGTGTCCAGCCCCACCCTTTTTGTTAGCCTTACGTGGTATGTCTTCTCCCAGCAGCATGGGAATGGGATAATCGTCATAGACTGCAAAGTCCATATTCCTGACCAGCCCTTCTACTGGACTGAAGGGAACTTGGCTGAAGAGAAGTTAAAAGAGTTGGCCTTAAAGTGTTGCACTGTCATCTGGGCCTCTGGGTCGATGAATTTGGGGTCCACCAGGGATTGGTGGCGAGCTGACATCTGTGCTCCGGTGTCTCTCCATGCAGTAATCTTCCTCTGACCCACACTCACAGTATCCCTTCGCTCTGGGATATTTGCGAGGCATCTGGGCCTGAAGACTCTCGTTGGGACCCTGGGGTGATGAATTGCAGTCGGCTGGTGCTCTTGGGGCAGTTGGCCTTCACTTGCCCCAGCTCATTACATTCAAAGCATCGCCCAGCTGACTGTGGGCTGGGGCGAGGTGGGTGGTTGGAGAGTGGGGTCGTGGGACAAGAGGGCATCTGGGGTTTCCCTGGCTGTGTGGAGGGCTCCTCCTTGCGAGGTGGGGCCTTGGGCTGACTTTGATTGTGGGGTGTTGTCTCGGGTTGCCCCTTCTGCTATCCGCACTAACTGCTTGTAGCTTTCTTCTCCTCTGCCATCTCCACCCATTTGGCTTCGATCTCCCCCACCTCAATTACAGTTTTAGGCTTCCAATCTAGGATGTACCTTTCTATTTCCTCAGGAACACCCTGTAAGAATTATTCCATTTGCATGAGGCAAGACAGATCTTCCAGAGTCTTCACACTTGCTCCTGATATCCAGGCATCCTAATTTTTCACAGTGTGGTAGGCGTGTTGGAAAAATGCCATGTCTGGTTTCCACCTTCGGGCTCTGAACCGCCGACGGTCCTGCTCAGGTGTTAGCCCCATCCTAATTCTGGCCTTTTCTTTAAAAAGTTCATACTTGTTTGTGTGTTCTATAGGCATTTCAGCTGCCACCTCTGCTAAAGGTCCACTGAGTTGTGGCCTCAGCTCCACCATATACTGGTCTGTAGGGATGTTGTACCCAAGGCAGGCCCTTTCAACATTTTCTAAGAAGACCTCTGTATTATTGCCTACCTTGTATGTGGGAAATTTCTTGGAATGGGGAGCAGTATGTGGAGGACCACCGATATGGCTACCTGGTTGATCCATCTTAGCCTTTTCCAGCTCTAAGCGCTTCAGCTCCATTTCCACCTCCAAACACTTCACCTCTCTTTCCACTTCCAACTCCAAACGCTTTGTTTCCAAATGCTTTGCCTCTCTCCTCTCCTCCACTTCCACCTACGAGCACTTTGCATCCACTTCCAAGTATTTCATCTCTGCTTCTATCTCCAAGCACTTCATTTCCAAGCACTTTGCCTCTCTCTCCTCTCCTGCCTCCAAGCACTTTGCCTCTAGGAAGAATTTCTTCCTCAGTTAGAATTCGGCCTGAGTTAAAGGCATCCCTCCATCCTGGCACTGGGATCTTGGTTGGGGAGAGCGCTGACCCTTCCCTCCTGAGAAGTCTCCATTCCCCCAGCCCTTCCCTGCATTTTCGTCATGAAGCTGGATGTCTGGGCTTGATCTGGGTCAGTCTTCTCTGTGGTGTGACGCTTTGGGAAGACAGGTTTCTCTAGAGTTTCAGTGGACAGGGCTGCCTTTGATGTTGCACTCTATATATTTATGAAAAAAGAAAAGGAGTACTTGTGGCACCTTAGAGACTAACAATTTTCTTTGAGCATAAGCTTTCGTGAGCTACAGCTCACTTCATCGGATGCATTCAGTGGAAAATACAGTGGGGAGATTTATATACATAGCGAACATGAAACAATGGGTGTTACCATACACACTGTAACCAGAGTGATCACTTAAGGTGAGCTATTACAGCAGGAGAGCGGGAGGGGGGCGGGGGGAAACCTTTTGTAGTGATAATCAAGGCGGGCCATTTCCAGCAGTTGACAAGAACGTCTGAGGAACAGTGGGGGTGGGGGATAAACATGGGGAAATAGTTTTACTTTGTGTAATGACCCATCCACTCCCAGTCTCTATTCAAGCCTAAGTTAATTGTATCCAGTTTGCAAATGAATTCCAATTCAGCAGTCTGTCGTTGGAGTCTGTTTTTGAAGTTTTTTTGTGGAAGTATTGCCACTTTTAGGTCTGTAATCGAGTGACCAGAGAGATTGAAGTGTTCTCCAACTGGTTTTTGAATGTTATAATTCTTGACATCTGATTTGTGTCCATTTATTCTTTTATGTAGAGACTGTCCAGTTTGACCAATGTACATGGCAGAGGGGCATTGCTGGTACATGATGGCATATATCACATTGGTAGATGTGCAGGTGAACGAGCCTATGATGGTGTGGCTGATGTGATTAGGCCCTATGATGGTGTCCACTGAATAGATATGTGGACACAGTTGGCAACAGGCTTTGTTGCAAGGATAGGTTCCTGCGTTAGTGGTTCTGTTGTGTGGTGTGTGGTTGTTGGTGAGTATTTGCTTCAGTTTGGGGGGCTGTCTGTAAGCAAGGACTGGCCTGTCTCCCAAGATCTGTGAGAGTGATGGGTCGTCCTTCAGGATAGGTTGTAGATCCTTGATGATGCGTTGGAGAGGTTTTAGTTGGGGGCTGAAGGTGATGGCTAGTGGCGTTCTGTTGTTTTCTTTGTTGGGCCTGTCCTGTAGTAGGTGACTTCTGGGTACTCTTCTGGCTCTATCAATCTGTTTCTTCACTTCCGCAGGTGGGTACTGTAGTTGTAAGAATGCTTGATAGAGATCTTGTAGGTGTTTGTCTCTGTCTGAGGGGTTGGAGCAAATGCGGTTGTATCGTAGAGCTTGGCTGTAGACAATGGATTGTGTGGTGTGGTCTGGATGAAAGCTGGAGGCATGTAGGTAGGAATAAATACTGGTAGTTGTCTAGTTTGGTAACATTTGACCAAGGAGGAAGATTAATTGATTTTAAATAGGACACCCCCCTTTGTTGGTTTTCCAACACGATCTGGGGACAGAAGAATAGAACAGTGTAGGCAATACTCCTTTTTAGAGACTCATAAAGGTGGGAAATGTATTAGGAAGCGCAGTTTGTGTCAGGGGAAGTCTCCCTGTGCTACAGCACCAACACAGTAGTAAGGAAGAGAAAAACACCAAAGGGATAAGGTAGAGCAAGTAATAGTGTATATTATAGATAAGTGCATGTAACTGCTTGCACCTTCCAATCAAAATTGATTTGAGATTCTTGATGCACACCTAATCTTAGAGTATGCATAGTCTTCAATTCCTTTCTCAACATACATAATCTCAGGACATGCATATTCTTCAATTCCCACAGCCTCTACTCTCATCCTTCTCTTCCAATCCATGTGGCTTGAAGAAATTCTGAGTTTTTTAACTGCTGATTTGGCACGATAATGATAACCACAAGTCTCCAAAGTTTTAGCAACTAAATAATACCTTGAAGAAAAAAGATAACAGACAATATATGTAATGCCTTTGACTTGGATCTCCAACAGTCAGTGTCTACCTGTTTATTACGCAGATATGCACCTTGTTCCTTTGCTTTGTCATGGACACCAGTGTTCGAGCAAGTTACACAGGGACACATCACATCATGTGGATCCTGTCATTGTGACTGTATCTGCCATGAACACAGGTAATGCACGCTGTCCATCATGCAGACAGTAATCATAAATTACTCCTCAGGGCATTCTGCACCAAAAAATTAAAAATTATGCGCCAAAAAATTTAAAATTCTGCACACTATTTTAAAATTCTGCAAAATGTATTTGTCAAAATAACACTACATAATCACACCAGTTTCAATTATTTTGGTAATTTATTTCAAAATACCTGTCAGCAAGTATGTCTGTAACAATACAGACACACACAAAAATTCCCTCAGGAATAAAGTTAAAGAAACCCCTATGAAAACCCTGTTCCTGTTTCTCTGCAACTCCCCTGCCCCCGAGCCCAGCCAGGGGCCAGATGCCCACAACCCCTCCCCACAGAGCCCAGGAATACAGAGGGAGAAACAGCCTGATGGTCGGTACCAGGCTTGCATGGAGTTTCCCGCCTGCTGCCCTTTCCTTCTCTCAGGGCATGCTGGGAACAGCAACTGCCAGGAACCCTCTAGCTCCCTCTCCCTCCCACAGCAGTGTCTTCTTTGTGCAAGCTGGGCTCTGTTGGGTCCAGTGGCAGCTAGCAGCATTGCAGCCCATTTCTGTGGGGGAAAGGAAATTCTGTGCACACATTAATTTCTGCAAAATTCTGCATTGCGCAGTGGTGCAGAATTCCCCCCAGGAGTATACACCTATCAGGGATGGTCTAAATAATACTTAGTCCTGCCATGAGTGCAGGGGATTGGACTAGATGACCTCTCGAGGTCCCTTCCAGTCCTGTGATTCTATACATTCTGTTCTACCTGAGAGGACAGAGCCTGCCCCACTCCTACCTCCTCAGAAACACCCCAAAGCCCTGCCCCTCCACGCTGAGCATGCCACAACAGTGAGCAAGAGGGACTAAGTGTCACTCTCTCTCACATGCATGACTGCCCATCTTCTCCCGCCCCGGCCAGGGTGATTTATGTTTCTATCAGCTGCTTCAGTCACCCAAACTGACTTGCCTGCACTGCCAGGGAGGGATACATAACTGCTCTTGCGGCTTCCCTTTGCTTCCCCATCAGAAGTCATTTTTCTGTGAGGAAGCAAAGAAATCTTCAGGGGACATGAATTCTGCGCATGCGCAGTGATGCAGAATTCCCCCAGGAATAATAAATACAGGTGACATACAGAATGGGGTCTCAGCTTTCCTAGTTGCCTTTTGTGATGGCAGATGACACAACAGTTCTATTCGTGTGCCTGACACAAGGGTTAGTGCCCACCTAGAAGACTGTGCTTCCACATTACTGACATCAAAGTATTTTCATGTGAATCTAATGTTCATTATATTTCTTCATTCTGCCTGTAGCTTTCACTTTCAAGGACTTTCCTTGACTTTTGGCTCTCTTTTATCAAACATCAAACAGCCGTGTTAGTCTGTATCCACAAAACCAACAAGGAGTCAGGTGGCACCTTAAAGACTAACAGATTTATTTGGGCATAATAAATCTGTTAGTCTTTAAGGTGCCACCGGACTCCTTGTTGTTTTTATCAAACAATACACTAAACAATGTGTCCCCAGTACCCTTAGTTTACATTCCCTTGGGAACTCTGCAATAAAGCCAGAGAGTGTACGTAAATGGTTTTGGATTTCTCTAAGATGGTATTGTGCTAATTACCACAGCACTGTTTGAAGTGCTGATCCTTACAGCACAGCACAATTTTGCCTTCTATCTGTATATTTTATTCATTCTCTTTGCTTTTGGTTGAGACTCCCTTGCTGTCCAACTCTTCTGTTCATGGCATATGATAATTACATTGATTTCAAAGATTAACACCAAAAAGTCCACATCTTGATCTCTTATAGTGTAATATCTAAACCCAAGTTTTGTTTCTTCCTCAACTGATTTGCTCCTAAAATATTTAATTCCTTTTTCTGAAGTTGTTAAATTTAATTGATAGACACTGAACTGAAGGGGGAAAATATGCCATCATTATGGTCACATCATGCCCTGACCTGCTGAGCCCAGTAACTGATTTGTGTCCCTGCAGTCTCCACACTGTTCAGTGTGAAGAGAACAAAACAATAGAGTCCACCACATGTGATGTGGTGGGGAAAAGTAGATATGTAGGTAGCCCCTGTCACATCTATCTAGCTACCTTCCCCCACACCACAAAAATATATATGTGACTGATGGGATAGGTAGAAAAAGTGATGTGGGCCAAAAGGCAAGGAGAGAAATTGCCCTATTAACCCCTTGTACGCCAGTGTGGGGCAGATGCCCCATCATAGACAGACACCATTAGAAGCTCAGCAAATTAATTATGGAAAATGCTGCTTCTGTGACATGGACAGAGAACACAAATTAACAAGATTTCCCAGTTAACTGTAGTGTTAAATCCATAGTTGCTTCTGAGGAGTGGAGAAACCAGAACACTTCCTTTTGGTGAAGGAGCAACAGCTTCTAAACAGGCTGGAGTGGGTTGTAAGGAATCAGTAGTAGAAAAGGAAGGGTTATGTTATGAATCAGATTAAGCAGCACCCTTACCTACTGTGAGGTGCTTGGGGGGTAGGGGAGGATTGCTCATCCCAATAGCACCACAGTATAAAAACAGGCATGGGTTTTACTGGGGAAGACTGCAGCTGTAAACAACCCTCCCCCAGCCTGCTTGAGCTGTGGCTCTTGGATTTTCCTCCTTTTTAGCCTTTCAGATGCAGAGATGAACAGCATGAATCTTCAGGCGAGACAGCCTATGGCAGTGTCAGTCTCATCACCAAAAAAACAGCTGGCAGAATATAAGTCTTATGGGGGACTGGGCACGTCTCTGTGTGAAGACATTTGCTAGCCAATGATAAAATTACACAGTCACAATGAGGATGTGGGGAAAGAGTTATTTACCAAGTTAAATACCAGTGATTCTGCTTTTCCTAATTACAGAAGAAAATTGCCCAGTGCATAATCTTGTACAACATATGTATTAATTTTAAGGGACATTGTCATCTTAAAAATCATACTTTTTGAAAAATGTACCTACTATTGTTATAAGTTATATCGAAGATAATCATAACTGGGGGGGGGGTGATTCTCATCCCTCATCTAGTCTCTAATTTTTAAAGTTTGACACAACTTTGTTTATAGTCAATTTAACTGTTTTCCCCCTTTGTAGTCAATCATTTGAGCCCAGATTCTGCAAACATTGACACATGGCTAACTTTACCCATGCCATCTGTGAGAGGCATAACTCAGAGTGCTTTAAGTGTCCACAGAATTGAGACCTTAGTCAGTTTCTCCTGTCTGTGTGGGTCTCTCTCACAGCAACCAGTGAGGGAAAAACATTTAAAAGAGAGAATTGTAACAGGTGGCTTACCCCTTAATGGCTGGAGGCCAGCCCTGATTACAAAACAGTCCCCACCTCTGAGGAATCAGGCAATTCCTGGGGCAACAAAAATGATTAGGGGACTGGAACACATGAGTTATGAGGAGAGGCTGAGGGAGCTGGGATTGTTTAGCCTGCAGAAGAGAAGAATGAGGGGGGATTTGATAGCTGCTTTCAACTACCTGAAAGGGGGTTCCAAAGAGGATGGCTCTAGACTGTTCTCAATGGTAGCAGATGACAGAACGAGGAGTAATGGTCTCAAGTTGCAGTGGGGGAGGTTTAGATTGGATATTAGGAAAAACTTTTTCACTAAGAGGGTGGTGAAACACTGGAATGCGTTACCTAGGGAGGTGGTAGAATCTCCTTCCTTAGAGGTTTTTAAGGTAAGGCTTGACAAAGCCCTGGCTGGGATGATTTAACTGGGAATTGGTCCTGCTTTGAGCAGGGGGTTGGACTAGATGACCTTCTGGGGTCCCTTCCAACCCTGATATTCTATGATTCTATGATTCTAATTATAGTATAAAATCAACAGGAAGGAGCAGGAGGTTGTCTAGAAATCTGTGGCCATGCCTGTAGAGATTGAGGATATGTCTACACAAGAATAGCACAGCTGCAGCTATGCTACTGTACTGTAGACACTTGTTGCAATGATGGAAGGGTTTTTTCCATTGTTGTAGTAAATCTTCCACGCTGAGGGGTGGCTGTGGCTAAGTCAATGGGAGAATTCTTCTGTGGACTCGGTAGGTGTCTACACTGGGACATAGGTTGGCTTAACTGTGTCTCTCAGGGTGTGAGTGACATAGCTAGGTTGACCTAAGGGTATGTCTACACTACGGAATAAGGTCGAATTTATAGAAGTCGTTTTTTTAGAAATTGGTTTTATATATTCAAGTGTGTGTGTCCCCACAGAAAATGTTCTAAGTGCATTAAGTGCATTAACTCGGCGGAGCGCTTCCACAGTACCGAGGCTAGAGTCGACTTCCAGAGCGTTGCACTGTGGGTAGCTATCCCACAGTACCCGCAGTCTCCGCTGCCCATTGGAATTCTGGGTTGAGATCCCAATGCCTGATGGGGCTAAAACATTGTCGTGGGTGGTTCTGGGTACATATCGTCAGGCCCCTGTTCCCTCCCTCCCTCCGCAAAAGCAAGGGCAGACAATCGTTTCGCGCCTTTTTTCCTGAGTTACCTGTGCAGACGCCATACCACGGTAAGCATGGAGCCCGCTCAGATAACCGTCACTGTATGTCTCCTGGGTGCTGGCAGACGCGGTACGGCATTGCTACACAGTAGCAGCAACCCATTGCCTTCTGGCAGCAGATGGTGTAATAGGACCGGTAGCCGTCATCGTCATGTCCGAGGTGCTCCTGGCCACGTCGGCTGGGAGCGCCTGGGCAGACATGGGCGCAGGGACTAAATTTGGAGTGACTTGACCAGGTCATTCTCTTTAGTCTTGCAGTCAGTCCTATTGAACCGTCTTATGGTGAGCAGGCAGGCAATACGGATTGCTAGCAGTCGTACTGTACCATCTTCTGCCGGGCAGGCAAGAGATGAGGATGGCTAGCAGTCGTGCTGTACCATCTTCTGCCGAGCAGCCATGAGATGTGGATGGCATGCAGTCCTTCTGCACCATCTGCTGCCAGCCAAAGATGTAAAAGATAGATGGAGTGGATCAAACCAAGAAATAGACCGGATTTGTTTTGTACTCATTTGCTTCCCCCCATCCCCTGTCTAGGGTCCTCATTCCTCTAGGGCACACTGTAGTCACTCACAGAGAAGGTGCAGCGAGGTAAATCTAGCCATGTATCAACCAGAGGCCAGGCTAACCTCCTTGTTCCAATAAGAAAAATAACTTAGGTGCACCATTTCTTATTGGAACCCTCCGTGAAGTCCTGCCTGAAATACTACTTGATGTAAAGCCACCCCCTTTGTTGATTTTAGCTCCCTGAAGCCAACCCTGTAAGCCATGTCCTCAGTCACCCCTCCCTGCATCAGAGCAATGGCAAATAATCATGCGTCTGAGTTGAGAGTGCTGTCCAGAGCAGTCACAATGGAGCACTCTGATGGGGCTAAAACATTGTCGCGGGTGGTTCTGGGTACATATTGTCAGGCCCCCGTTCCCTCCCTCCCTCCGTGAAAGCAAGGGCAGACAATTGTTTTGTGCCTTTTTTCCTGAGTTACCTGTGCAGACACCATACCACGGCAAGCATGGAGTCCGCTCAGGTAACCATCACTGTATGTCTCCTGGGTGCTGGCAGACGTGTTACTGCATTGCTACACAGTAGCAGCAACTCTTTGTCTTGTGGCAGCAGACGGTACAGTACGACTGGTAGCCGTCATCGTCATTTCCGAGGTGCTCCTGGCCACGTCGGCTACGAGCGCCTGGGTAGACATGGGCGCAGGAACTAAATTTGGAGTGACTTGACCAGGTCATTCTCTTTAATCCTGCAGTCAGTCCTATTGAACCATCTTATGGTGAGCAGGCAGGCAATACGGATTGCTAGCAGTCCTATTGCACCATCTTCTGCCGAGCAGCCATGAGATGTGGCTGGCATGCAGTCTTTCTGCACCATCTGCTGCCAGCCAAAGATGTAAAAGATAGATGGAGTGGATCAAAACAAGAAATACACCAGATTTGTTTTGTACTCATTTGCCTCCTCCCCCGTCTAGGGGACTCATTCCTCTAGGTCACACTGCAGTCACTCACAGGGAAGGTGCAGCAAGGTAAATCTAGTCATGTATCAACCAGAGGCCAGACTAACCTCCTTGTTCCAATAAGAACAATAACTTAGGTGCACCATTTTTTATTGGAACCCTCCATGAAGTCCTGCCTGAAATACTCCTTGATGTAAAGCCACCCCCTTTGTTGATTTTAGCTCCCTGAAGCCAATCCTGTAAGCCATGTTGTCAGTCGCCCCTCCCTCCGTCAGAGCAACGGCAGACAATTGTTCCGCGCCTTTTTTCTGTGCGGACGCCATACCAAGGCAAGCATGGAGGCCGCTCAGCTCACTTTGGCAATTAGGAGCACATTCAATACCACACGCATTATCCAGCAGTATATGCAGCAGCAGAACCTGGCAAAGCGATACCGGGCGAGGAGGCACCATCAGCACGGTCACGTGAGCGATCAGGACATGGACACAGATTTCTCTGAAAGCATGGGCCCTGCCAATGCATGCATCATGGTGCTAATGGGGCAGGTTCATGCTGTGGAACGCCGATTCTGGGCTCGGGAAACAAGCACAGACTGGTGGGACCGCATAGTGTTGCAGGTCTGGGACGATTCCCAGTGGCTGCAAGACTTTCGCATGCGTAAGGGCACTTTCATGGAACTTTGTGACTTGCTTTCCCCTGCCCTGAAGTGCATGAATACCAAGATGAAAGCAGCCCTCACAGTTGAGAAGTGAGTGGCGATAGCCCTGTGGAAGCTTGCAACGCCAGACAGCTACCGGTCAGTTGGGAATCAATTTGGAGTGGGCAAATCTACTGTTGGGGCTGCTGTGATGCAAGAAGCCCACGCAATCAAAGATCTGCTGATATCAAGGGTAGAGAGTCTGGGAAATGTGCAGGTCACAGTGGATGGCTTTGCTGCAATGGGATTCCCTAGCTGTGGTGGGGCCATAGACTGAACCCATATCCCTATCTTGGCACCGGAGCACCAAGCCGCCGAGTACATAAACCGCAAGGGGTACTTTTCAATAGTGCTGCAAGGACTGGTGGATCACAAGGGACGTTTCACCAACATCAACGTGGGATGGCTGGGAAAGGTACATGATGCTCGCATCTTCAGGAACTCTGGTCTGTTTCAAAAGCTGCAGGAAGGGACTTTATTCCCAGACCAAAAAATAACTGTTGGGGATGTTGAAATGCCAGTAGTTATCCTTGGGGACCCAGCCTACCCCTTAATGCCATGGCTCATGAAGCCATACACAGGCAGCCTGGACAGTAGTCAGGAGCTGTTCAACTACAGGCTGAGCAAGTGCAGAATGGTGGTAGAATGTGCATTTGGACGTTTAAAGGCACGCTGGCGCAGTTTACTGACTCGCTTAAACCTCAGCGAAACCAATATTCCCACTGTTATTACTGCTTGCTGTGTGCTCCACAATATCTGTGAGAGTAAGGGGGAGACGTTTATGGCGGGGTGGGAGGTTGAGGCAAATCGCCTGGCTGCTGCTTACGTGCAGGCAGACACCAGGGCGGTTAGAAGAGCACAGGAGGGTGCAGTACGCATCAAAGAAGCTTTGAAAACCAGTTTCATGACTGGCCAGGCTACGGTGTGAAAGTTCTGTTTGTTTCTACTTGATGAAACTCCCTGCCCCTTGGTTCACTCTACTTCCCTGTAAGCTAACCACCCTCCCCTCCTCCCTTTAATCATTGCTTGCAGAGGCAATAAAGTCATTGCTGCTTCACAGTCATGCATTCGTTATTCATTCATCACACAAATAGGGGGATGACTACCAAGGTAGCCCAGGAGGGGTGGTGGAGGAGGGAAGGAAAATGCCACACAGCACTTTAAAAGTTGACAACTTTAAAATTTATTGAATGCCAGCCTTCTTTTTTTTGGGCAATCCTCTGTGGTGGAATGGCTGGTTGGCCGGTGGCCCCCCCACCGCGTTCTTGGGCATCTGGGTGTGGAGGCTATGGAACTTGGGGAGGAGGGCGGTTGGTTACACAGGGGCTGTAGTGGCAGTCTGTGCTCCAGCTGCCTTTGCTGCAGCTCAACCATACACTGGAGCATACTGGTTTGGTCCTGCAGCAGCCTCAGCATTGAATCCTGCCTCCTCTCATCACGCTGCCGCCACATTTGAGCTTCAGCCCTGTCTTCAGCCCGCCACTTACTCTCTTCAGCCCGCCACTTACTCTCTTCAGCCCGCCACCTCTCCTCCTGGTCATTTTGTGCTTTCCTGCACTCTGACATTATTTGTCTCCATGCATTCATCTGTGCTCTGTCAGTGCGGGAGGACAGCATGAGTTCGGAGAACATTTCATCTCGAGTGCTTTTTTTTTTCTTTCTAATCTTCACTAGTCTCTGGGAAGGAGAAGATCCTGTGATCATTGAAACACATGCAGCTGGTGGAGAGAAAAAAAGGGACAGCGGTATTTAAAAGGACACATTTTATAAAACAGTTGCTACACTCTTTCAGGGTAAACCTTGCTGTTAACATTACATACATAGCACATGTGCTTTCATTACAAGGTCGCATTTTGCCTCCCCCCACTGCGTGGCTACCCCCTCAACCCTCCCCCCTCCCTGTGCCTAACAGCGGGGAACATTTCTGTTTATCCACAGGCAAACAGCCCAGCAGGAACGGGCTCCTCTGAGTGTCCCCTGAAGAAAAGCACTCTATTTCAACCAGATGACCATGAACTATATCTCACTCTCCTGAGGATAACGCAAAGAGATAAAGAACGGATGTTGTTTGAATGCCAGCAATGCTTTGTTCTACAGTGATTCCCGACTATGTGCTACTGGCCTGGAGTGGTAAAGTGTCCTACCATGAAGGACGCAATAAGGCTGCCCTCCCCAGAAACCTTTTGCAAAGGCTTTGGGAGTACATCCAGGAGAGCCACGAATGCCAGGGCAAAGTAATCCTTTCACATGCTTGCTTTTAAATCATGTATAGTATTTTAAAAGGTACACTCACCGGAGGTCCCTTCTCCGCCTGCCAGGTCCAGGAAGCAGCCTTGGGTGGGTTCAGGGGGTACTGGCTCCAGGTCCAGGGTGAGAAACAGTTCCTGGGTGTCGGGAAAACTGGTTTCTCCGCTTGCTTGCTGTGAGCTATCTACAACCTCATCATCATCATTATCATCTTCTTCGTCCCAAAAACCTGCTTCCGTGTTGCCTCCATCTCCATTGAAGGCGTCAAACACAGCTGGGGTAGTGGTGGCTGAACCCCCTAAAATGGCATGCAGCTCATCATAGAAGCGGCATGTTTGGGCTCTGACCCGGAGCGGCCATTCGCCTCTCTGGTTTTCTGGTAGGCTTGCCTCAGCTCCTTCAGTTTCACGCAGCACTGCTTCGGGTCCCTGTTATGGCCTCTGTCCTTCATGCCCTGGGAGATTTTGACAAAGGTTTTGGCATTTCGAAAACTGGAACGGAGTTCTGATAGCACGGATTCCTCTCCCCAAATAGCGATCAGATCCCGTACCTCCCATTCGGTCCATGCTGGAGCTCTTTTGCGATTCTGGGACTCCATCATGGTCACCTCTGCTGATGAGCTCTGCATGGTCACCTGCAGCTTGCCACGCTGGCCAAACAGGAAATGAGATTCAAAAGTTCGCGGTTCTTTTTCTGTCTACCTGGCCAGTGCATCCGAGTTGAGAGTGCTGTCCAGAGCGGTCACAATGGAGCACTCTGGGATAGCTCCCGGAGGCCAATACCATCGAATTGTGTCCACAGTACCCCAAATTCGAGCCGGCAAGGCCGATTTAAGCGCTAATCCACTTGTCAGGGGTGGAGTAAGGAAATCGATTTTAAGAGCCCTTTAAGTCGAAATAAAGGGCTTCATCGTGTGGACGGGTGCAGGTTTACATTGATTTAACGCTGCTAAATTCGACCTAAAGTCCTAGTGTAGACCAGGGCTAAGTTTTAGGTGTGGAGCAGGCCTAAGAAGGCTCCTGCAGGGCCCTGAGTTGCATGAGAAGGCACCAGTTGGGAAGGGCTGTGGAGAAGCAGGTTTAAAAAAACTAAGGTAAGTGGAGGATTCCCTGTAACCAGAAGTCTTTAAACCATGATTTGAGGACTTCAGTAACTCAGCCAGAGGTTATGAGTCTATTACAAGAGAGAGTGGATGAGGTTCTGTGGCCTGCAACATGTAGGAGGTCAGACTAGATGATCATGATGGTTCCTTCTGACCTTCTCCTCAGGGAGAAGCAGAAACTGGGAAGAGGAGTGTTCTATTTTGCAGGACTTTGTGTTATAGTGGCTTTTTTTTTTTTGAACTCTGCCTTATTATTGACAGTTAGAATCATAGAATATCAGAGTTGGAAGGGACCTTTGGAGGTCATCTAGTCCAACCCCCTGCCCAGAGCAGGACCAATCCCCAAGTAAATCATCCCAGCCAGGGCTTTGTCAAGCCTGACCTTAAAAACTTCTGAGGAAGGGGATTCCACCACCTCCCTAGGTAACGCATTCCAGTGTTTCACCACCCTCCTAGTGAAAAAGTTTTTCCTAATATCCAACCTAAACCTCCCACACTGCAACTTGAGACCATTACTCCTTGTTCTGTCATCTGCTACCACTGAGAATAGTCTAGATCCATCCTCTTTGGAACCCCCTTTCAGGTAGTTGAAAGCAGCTATCAAATCCCCCCTCATTCTTTTCTTCTGCAGACTAAACAATCCCAGTTCCCTCAGCTTCTCCTCATAAGTCATGTGTTCCAGTCCCCTAATCATTTTTGTTGCCCTCCGCTGGACGTTTTCCAATTTTTCCACATCCTTCTTGTAGTGTGGGGCGTAAAACTGTACACAGTACTCCAGATGAGGCCTCACCAATGTCAAATAGAGGGGAACGATCACATCCCTCGATCTGCTGGCAATTCCCCTACTTATACACCCCAAAATGTCATTGGCCTTCTTGGCAACAAGGACACACTGTTGACTCATATCCAGCTTCTCGTCCACTGTAACCCCTAGGTCCTTCTCTGCAGAACTGCTGCCTAGCCATTCGGTCCCTAGTATGTAGGGGTGCATGGGATTCTTCCATCCTAAGTGCAGGACTCTGCACTTGTCCTTATTGAACCTCATCAGATTTCTTTTGGCCCAATCCTCTAATTTGTCTAGGTCCCTCTGTATCCTATCCCTACCCTCCAGTGTATCTACTGCTCCTCCCAGTTTAGTGTCATCCGCAAACTTGCTGAGGGTGCAATCCATCCCATCATCCAGATAATTAATAAAGATGTTGAACAAAACTAGCCCCAGGACTGACCCCTGGAGCACTCCGCTTGATACCGGCTGCCAACTAGACATCAAGCTGTTGAGCCCAACAATCTAGCCAGCTTTCTATCCACTTTACAGTCCATTCATCCAATCCATACTTTTTTAACTTGCTGGCAAGAATACTGTAGGAGACCGTATCAAAAGCTTTGCTAAAATCAAGATATATCACATTCACTGCTTTCCCCATATCCACAGAGCCAGTTATCTCATCATAGAAGGCAATCAGATCTTATTATATTATCAGATCTTATTATAAAATCAGTGAAAACTTGACCCTACAGTGTTTGCAACCCAAACTTTCCAGCCTTGTGCTGATCCATACATTGCAAAGAATCCAACTTGTGGATCAATGGAGAAGTACTAGTCATGTTGTAAGAGAGAAGCCAGGAACATGAATTGTGCAGAGGGCTCTGTCATTCAGCTCTCTCTCCTCCAGGAAAGTCCTAAAATCTCTTCTGTGTTTGCAGGTATCCTGCTCTGTATGTTGGGGTTTATTTTGGCCATCACAGTGAGCGTGCTGGACAAAGTGGGCATGAAGCAGCTTGGCTTGGATGGGGTTATCCAGCAAGAGTCCAAGAAAGTGGTACGTGGAATACAGACCACCTTTTTCTCCAGAGCCTTGAGGTTCTGGCATGAGCTAACTGACTTTTCTTGTCTCTGCTGTGTTTATTTTGTGACTGAAGTTTGCAATAGCAGTAGCTGATGTTAGCCAGAAAAGGGAGCCAATGCCACTTATCCAAGTTTTATATGCAAAAAAGAAAAGGCATACTTGTGGCACCTTAGAGACTAACCAATTTATTTGAGCATAAGCTTTTGTGAGCTACAGCTCACTTCATCGGATGCATAAAGTGGAAAATGCAGTGAGGATGTTTTATACACACAGACCATGAAAAAATGGGTGTTTATCACTTCAAAAGGTTTTCTCTCCCCCCACCCCATTCTCCTGCTGGTAATAGCTTATCTAAAGTGATCACTCTCCTTACAATGTGTATGATAATCAAGGTGGGCCATTTCCAGCACAAATCCAGGGTTTAAAAAGAACGTCTGAGGAACAGTAGGGGGGGGGAGGAAAAAACAAGGTAGCTATCCCACAGTTCCCGCAGTCTCCGCTGCCCATTGGAATTCTGGGTTGAGATCCCAATGCCTAATGGGGCAAAAACATTGTCACGGGTGGTTCTGGGTACATGTCGTCAGGCCCTCCCACCCTCCGCGAAAGCAACGGCAGACAATTGTTTCATGCCTTTTTTCCTGAGTTACCTGTGCAGAGGCCATACCATGGCAAGTATGGAGCCCGCTCAGCTCACTGTCACTGTACGTCTCCTGGGTGCTGGCAGACGTGGTACTGCATTGCTACACAGCAGCAGCAACCCATTGCCTTGTGGCAACAGATGGTGCAATAGGCCTGATAACCATCGTCATCGTGTCCGAGGTGCTCCTGGCCGCCTAAGGTCGGTCAGGAGCGCCTGGGCAGACATGGGCGCAGAGACTAAATTAGGAGTGACTCGACGAGGTCATTCTCTTTAGTCCTGCCAGCAGTCCTATTGCACCATCTTCTGCTGAGCAGCCAGGAGATGAGGATGGCTTGCAGTCCTACTGCACCATCTGCTGCCAGCCAGAGATGTAAAAGATAGATGGAGTGGATCAAAACAAGAAATACACCAGATTTGTTTTGTATTCGTTTGCTCCCCACTCCCTCCCTCCATGAAATCAATGGCCAACAATCATTTCGGTGTGGTCTGTCAGGGGCACCTTGAAAAGTATAATGGAGATCCAGTCCTGCCTGAAATATCGGGGGGAGGGATAGCTCAGTGATTTGAGCATTGGCCTGCTAAACTCAGGGTTTTGATTTCAATCCTTGAGGGGGCCATTCTGTGTAACAGTTGTTTTTGTTTCTCCTTGATGTAAAGCCACCCCCTCTGTTGATTTTAATTCCCTGTAAGCCAACCCTGTAAGCCATGTCGTCAGTTGCCCCTCCCTCTGTCAGGGCAACGGCGGACAATCATTCCGCGCCTTTTTTCTGTGCAGACGCCATACCACGGCAAGCGTGGAGCCCGCTCAGATCACTTTGGCAATTTGGAGCATATTAAACACTATGCGCATTATCCAGCAGTATATGCAGCACCGGAACCTGGCAAAGCGAAACTGGGCGAGTAGGTGACGTCAGCGTGGTGACGAGAGTGATGAGGACATGGACACAGACTTCTCTCAAAGCATGGGCCCTGGCAATGTGGGCATCATGGTGCTAATGGGGCAGGTTCATGCAGTGGAACGCCGATTCTGAGCCTGGGAAACAAGCACAGACTGGTGGGACCGCATAGTGTTGCAGGTCTGGGATGATTCCCAGTGGCTGCGAAACTTTTGCATTCGTAAGGGCACTTCATGGAACTTTGACTTGCTTTCCCCTGCCCTAAGGTGCAAGAATACCAAGATGAGAGCAGCCCTCACAGTTGAGAAGCAAGTGGCAATAGCCCTGTGGAAGCCTGCAATGCCAGACAGCTACCCGTCAGTCGGGAATCAATTTGGAGTAGGCAAATCTACTGTGGGGGCTGCTGTGATGCAAGTAGCCAACGCAATCAAATATCTGCTGATATCAAGGGTAGTGAGTCTGGGAAATGTGCAGGTCATAGTGGATGGCTTTGCTGCAATGGGATTCCCTAACTGTGGTGGGGCTATAGATGGAACCCATATCCCTATCTTGGCACTGGAGCACGAAGCCGGCAAGTACATAAACCGCAAGGGGTACTTTTCAATAGTGCTGCAAGGACTGGTGGATCACAAGGGACATTTCACCAACATCAATGTGGGATGGCCGGGAAAGGTACACGATGCTCGCATCTTCAGGAACTCTGGTCTGTTTCAACAGCTGCAGGAAGGGACTTTATTCCCAGACCAGAAAATAACCACTGGGGATGTTGAAATGCCTATAGTTATCCTTGGGGACCCAGCCTACCCCGTAATGCAATTGCCATACATGAAGCCATACACAGGCAGCCTGGACAGTAGCCAGGAGCTGTTCAGCTACAGGCTGAGCAAGTGCAGAATGGTGGTAGAATGTGCATTTGGACGTTTAAAGGCACGCTGGCGCAGTTTACTGACTCGCTTAGACCTCAGCGAAACCAATATTCCCACTGTTATTACTGCTTGCTGTGTGCTCCACAATATCTGTGAGAGTAAGGGGGAGACGTTTATGGCGGGGTGGGAGGTTGAGGCAAATCGCCTGGCTGCTGGTTACGCGCAGCCAGACACCAGGGCGGTTAGAAGAGCACAGGAGGGCGCGGTACGCATCAGAGAAGCTTTGAAAACCAGTTTCATGACTGGCCAGGCTATGGTGTGAAAGTTCTGATTGTTTCTCCTTGATGAAACCCCCCGCCCCTTGGTTCACTCTACTTCCCTGTAAGCTAACCACCCTCCCCTCCTCCCTTTAATCATTGCTTGCAGAGGCAATAAAGTCATTGCTGCTTCACAATCATGCATTCGTTATTCATTCATCACACAAATAGGGAGATGACTACCAAGGTATCCCAGGAGGGGTGGTGGAGGAGGGAAGGAAAATGCCACACAGCACTTTAAGCACAGCACTTTAAAAGTTGACAACTTTAAAATTTATTGAATGACAGCCTTCTTTTTTTTGGGCAATCCTCTGTGGTGGAATGGCTGGTTGGCCGGAGGCCCCCCCACCGCGTTCTTGGGCGTCTGGGTGTGGAGGCTATGGAACTTGGGGAGGAGGGCGGTTGGTTACAGAGGGGCAGCAGTGGCAGTGTGTGCTCCAGCTGCCTTTGCTGCAGCTCAACCATACACTGGAGCATACTGGTTTGGTCCTGCAGCAGCCTCAGCATTGAATCCTGCCTCCTCTCATCACGCTGCCGCCACATTTGAGCTTCAGCCCTGTCTTCAGCCCGCCACTTACTCTCTTCAGCCCTCCACCTCTCCTCCCGGTCATTTTGTGCTTTCCTGCACTCTGACATTATTTGCCTCCACGCATTCGTCTGTGCTCTGTCAGTGTGGGAGGACAGCATGAGCTCGGAGAACATTTCATTGCGCGTGCGTTTTTTTTCTTTCTAAGCTTCACAAGCCTCTGGGAAGGAGAAGATCCTGTGATCATTGAAACACATGCAGCTGGTGGAGAAAAAAAAAGGGACAGCGGTATTTAAAAAGACACATTTTATAAAACAGTCGCTACACTCTTTCAGGGTAACCCTTGCTGTTAACATTACATACATAGCACATGTGCTTTCGTTACAAGGTCGCATTTTGCCTCCTCCCACCGCGTGACTACCCCCTCAACCTTCCCCCGTCCCTGTGGCTAACAGCGGGGAACATTTCTGTTTAGCCACAGGCAAAAAGCCCAGCAGGAATGGGCTCCTCTGAGTGTCCCCTGAAGAAAAGCACTCTATTTCAACCAGGTGACCATGAATTATATCTCACTCTCCTGAGGATAACACAGAGAGATAAAGAACGGATTTTGGCTGAATGCCAGCAAACATACACTGCAATGCTTTGTTCTACAGTGATTCCCGAGTATGTGTTACTGGCCTGGAGTGGTAAAGTGTCCTACCATGAAGGACGAAATAAGGCTGCCCTCCCCAGAAACCTTTTGCAAAGGCTTTAGGACTACATCTAGGAGAACCGCAAATGCCAGGGCAAAGTAATCCTTTCACATGCTTGCTTTTAAACCATGTATAGCATTTTAAAAGGTACACTCACCAGAGGTCCCTTCTCCGCCTGCTGGGTCCAGGAGGCAGGCTTGGGTGGGTTCGGGGGGTACTGGCTCCAGGTCTAGGGTGAGAAACAGTTCCTGGCTGTCGGGAAAACCGGTTTCTCCGCTTGCTTGCTGTGAGCTATCTACAACCTCCTCCTCCTCCTCATCTTCTTCGTCCCCAAAACCTACTTCCGTACTGCCTCCATCTCCATTGAAGGAGTCAAACAACACGGCTGGGGTAGTGGTGGCTGAACCCCCTAAAATGGCATGCAGCTCATCATAGAAGCGGCATGTTTGGGCTCTGACCCGGAGCGGCCGTTCGCCTCTCTGGTTTTCTGGTAGGCTTGCCTCAGCTCCTTAAGTTTCACGCGGCACTGCTTCGGGTCCCTGTTATGGCCTCTGTCCTTCATGCCCTGGGAGATTTTGGCAAATGTTTTGGCATTTCGAAAACTGGAACGGAGTTCTGATAGCACAGATTCCTCTCCCTGTACAGCGATCAGATCCCGTACCTCCCGTTTGGTCCATGCTGGAGCTCTTTTGCGGTTCTGGGACTCCATCATGGTCACCTCTGCTGAGGAGCTATGCACTCACCTGCAGCTTGCCACGCTGGCCAAACAGGAAATGAAATTCAAAAGTTCACAGGCCTTTTCCTGTCTACCTGGCCAGTGCATCTGAGTTGAGAGTGCTGTCCAGAGCGGTCACAATGGAGCATTCTGGGATAGCTCCTGGAGGCCAATACCATCTAATTGCGTCCACAGTACCCCAAATTCGACCTGCAAGGCCGATTTCAGCGCTAATCCCCTTGTCGGGGGTGGAGTAAAGAAATCGATTTTAAGAGCGCTTTAAGTTGAAAAAAAGGGCTTCGTCCTGTGGGCGGTTGCAGGGTTAAATCGATTTAACGCTGCTAAATTCGACCTCAACTCCTAAAGTGTATTCCAGGGCTTAGGCTTCTGCAGCTGCAAACAACAAGGGATCATGAAAATTAAACTAAACAAAGAGAATACATGTTGGCAGCCTACTGGAGACCAGAGCCAGGACTCTGAGCATGAGGGGTCAGCAAACATTCACCTGAGTTCATTGTGCAAGTTGCTTGTGAATACAGATGAGATTCTAGCCTCCTCTTGTGTGATTTACAGAGTAATCTGGTCAGAACTAGCCCATCTTCCTTCCAATGCAGAACCAGTCTTTGTGCTACACTCTCCAAGAGTATGTCTACACTGCAATTAGATACCCGTGACTGGTCCATGCCAGCTGACTAGCCCAGCTGGGCTAAGGGCCTGTTTAATTGTGGTGTAGACATTCAGGGCTCAGGCTGCAGCCTGAGTTCTGGGACCCTCCAGGGTCCTAGAGCCTAGGCTGTGGCCCAAGCCCAAATGTCTATACTGCAATTAAACATCCTGGTGAGCCCGAGTCAGCTGGCATGTGCCAGTCACGGGGGTCTAATTGCAGTATAGACATACCGTTAGTGTCCCAAGTAACAGGGCTGACATTGCTTCAGGTCATCAGATCCATTAAACTTCAGAAGAGTATACCCTGAGGGAAGGTCTTAATGACAGTTTTCCATTCTTAATGTACTGGTTATATTCTGGTATTTCCCTTCATTAATAACTCCTAGTTATACCTACATCCCTGCTGTGCTTCATCCCATGGTTTGCCTCTGGCAGCTGCAAGTTGGGCTCAGAAAAGTCTTTTGCTGCTATAGACTTTTATGAAGGGAAGGAAAAGCACTTGACCACACTGCCAGAGAAGGGTGGTGTGTGGGTGTAGAGGGGCACAGCAACTCCCAGAGGTGAATGAGTGACCTTTCGGACTCCAGTCATCATCTGGCCCTTCTCATGGAATAGTAGAGGAAGAAGGTAACATAGTTATGAAGTTGGAAGTAGTTTGCATCCTATTAATCTAGGGTGCTTTTCTCTTTACAGCCGGTTCAGGATGGCTGGTGACTGCCACTTCACTACTGGCTCCTAGTCCTAACCATCATGTTCTTCTACAACAGGGTCTTCCCTTTCGTGGCAGATGCCAGGTACTGACTAGAAAGGTAGCATTGGTGCTGGTAACTGTTCCCGGCACTGGAGCTTTGGTACAGAGCTAACTGTGTCCATCTCCCTCTTCATTTAGCTAACAGGGGAATCTCAGAGGAATGGGGAGCTTTCCAAACAGCTTGTTCACTGCTGCCTTTGTGAGCACAAAGCCAGAAAGGGAGCACTGTCCCTCTCAAGCAAGGTGCTTAATATTTAGCTATAGAACATCAGGGTCCTTTGACTCTTCTCTCCCTTGTTATGCAGCCATCTCTGAAGATGATGCAAGACATGGGGATTTCCAGTCCAAAGCAACCTTAAAGGAACTTGGATTCTTCCAAAACTCCAAAGATTGGGGAAATTCCAAATCTGGTCTCCTGCAAATTAATACTTCTCCTTTGACTTAAGTGGGACAATGGCAAAGAGGAAACCCATCTGACCAGCACCTGAAAGGCTCATGAAGTGCATCTAGATAGAACTGCCCAGCTTCTGGGGCCAGGGGGTTTGTGTTGCATAAATCCATTCAACTAAAACACTTACTGGAGTGGCAATGTCAACAGGAGGAAGGTGCAGAGGGCTCCGGTGGGGTCAGATTCAAGACCAATGATGCTGTAAAGTGTTTCTTGGCTAAACAACTCAGAACCATTGCAGCCTTCCCAAGACTGCCACACATGTGAGCAGCTGCCTAGAAGATGGCCAGCAGCCAGCATCTTAAGATAAGGCATAGATTAAAACTGCTGTGCATGGCAGTTCCTATGGCACACTGCCATTTCTCAAATGCTAGAACCTCAGTGGGAGGGACTGCAGTTAGAGTAGCAGACTAGGGGGTCAAGAGACCTGGGTTCTGCCTGCCCTGGCTCTGACACAGACTCTATATGACCTTGGGGAAAGTGCTTCTCCTCTGTCTGTTTCCCCCATTTTGCAAATGGCTATACTGCTACTTTCCTCACAGGAGGCTTGCAAAACTTAACATTTGCAAAGTGCTTTGAGATCTTGGGAGAAAAATGAAAGGAGGGCTCTATATTTATAATACAAACAAACGGCTCAGCAGTTTGGGGTGGGGAGGGGTCCTTGCAGGCTTGCTGCAGCAATTAATAAAAAGGTCCTACTATTAGAACCTAGTGAAAGCAAAATGCACAGTACTGGGATCTTTGGGTCTCGCCCTGCACTCCCTGAAATGGGCTCTCTGGCCAGCTGTCATCTGCTTACCTTATCCAGAAATGGTCCCCATACGGCCTGATTCCTGCACTGCTGTATCCCCATGTTCTGTCATGGAGCAATACTCCACAGTGCCTCAGGCACAAAGAGTCATGTTTCAAATATCTCTTTTGGCAGATTAATTCCAGGCTTGTTTCCAAAACAAGAATCATGGCTCAGTGCCTTCAGTGTCATTGATTACTTGGATCTATGGCAGTAAATCTGCAGGGACAGCATTTTGCTGCCCCAGAGCTACAAAGAAGTTCAACTGTCCTCAAAATAATTCTAGCCACTTAAGAGGAACCAGTCAAAATCTAGGTGAGCAGAGGGTTTCCAAATAAATTAGTTTCTCAAAGCTGCTAAGCAGTGGCTGGCCAGTAGAAATCTGGGTGCCCTACAAAGGATTTAAAAAACACCAGGTTTACGCCATTTTTGTCCTCCATAATGTATGAAGGAAGCTTGTTTTCTGCTGTAGCGATATCGGGGCCTGTCTTCTCTGCTTTTATTGGATATCTTCTTAGAGCAGTAGAGAACTGGAGTGGGAGATTTCTGAGCCCTTAATCAAAGGGTTGAAGTTGTTAAATGCTGATTCTTCCCTCCACACAGTTTTGAGTTAATGTATCTAAAAATTTAACATCCCTCTCACCCCTTCAGTTTCAGGGCTGAGAAATCATCTACTCCCCCAAGGAGACCACCAGGGAAAACAGGACTCACTGTTCCTGGAATTTCCAAGATGCATGCTCCCCTCCCCGTGCCCCCAAACTTTCAGGCCTCTTTTATCCATCATAAAGCGAGGAAGGGCACAAACCTCCCTCCTCCCCCCAACAGACCTTTTTGTTCAGCACACCTTTTAAAAAAAAAAATGATTTGAGTTTGTGCTTTGACAAGTTCTCTAATTAAAAACTCCCTGTCCAGATGTGTGCTCAGACTTGCTTTGTGCCAAGATAACCAGACCAAGAATCCTAACGTAATTTTTTTTTGTCCCCCTCAATTTTATTTTTAGCAAGTTTATCCAGGATAAGTACTCTGACTACAGTCAGCAGGCAGCCGCTTACATTGCTGGGGCGGTATATGACAGCTCCCTTGTTCTCTCTGCAGCAGTTGGCGTATTAATTGTGAGTACCCAGTACTTAGCAGAACATCAACTACATGGTGGATTGTCTGCTGATAGACCATGGCTTAGTACAAATAATATTTTGTGCATCTCTGACAGAGATCAAGTGTTTAAAATTAGGGCTCTGGAGTTGGGTCATTAGTGATGCAGGGGGTTAAGGGACTAGTCTGGAAACCCTGAAGACCATTCTGTATTAGGTCAGAAGTGAAATGAGTTTGATCTCTGATCCCCTAGTTCGTGCTGTAGAAGTACGACACCAATAGCTGAATACTCATGAGAGGCCCAAGATAAAATAATGAGGGGAGTGTTGCAGGTCAGGATTAAGGGGCACAGACAGAGCGTCGCGAAGGATGAGGAGCAGTAGCTTGCATAGAATCAACTCATGCTTCGTCTAATTTATCAATCCCTCACTTCCATAAGCACTAAAATGCAACATACTGCCTTAAAACCTTGGAGTTTCAAATTCAGGTGATTTGGAACATCCTTACTCTCTAATAGGCACACCAGTCTCTTCAGTCCTTCTTGGTACATGTGAGGAATGGGAACACTTTGTGAGGTGTTATTTTCCATTAGCTGATACTCTTATAAGTTATTATTTACACATTGCTCAGCTGCGCACATTGAGGAAGAGTGTACTGGAGCCCTGGTGGAAACCATAGGGGACTCTAGGTAAATCACCTTCTGTTTGTCCTTCATCAGGACTGTGTAGGACTGAGAGGTGTGTTTGCAGTTGGTTGTGCTGTGCTGACTCCGCCAGTCTTTGCTCTCCTGGCATTTACATTTGTTCCTCCGCTTGTCTCTACCATTTGTCTGGGGATCACTTACTCCTTTGCTGCTGTAAGTATGTAGAAGCCACTACATTAGCTGGTCATTTTGTAGCTCTGCTCACTCCTTTCCAGACACTGGCATTTTACACTAGCCAAGGGATAAACATTGGGCATGTGTGCATTCTGAGGCTTTTGGATTACAAAGCCCAAAGGATTTAGTCAGCAAACACCCCCGTATAACCGAAAACAGCTCAAGGAACCCATTGGCATGGTCTGTGGGAAGCATTAGCTGTTAAGCAGTACTGTCCTTTCATGACACCTTTTGAGCAGGATCCAGAGTGTCCACCTGAGTCAGTTATCCCAGCTCCTTATTGAGATGTTTGACTCTGAATTGTGTGTGCTTTAAGCTGACTGGAGTAACTGGAGAAGAAAGATGTAGGCACTGTCATCATCCATTTACTGTAATCTACTGGTTTCAGAGTAGCAGCCGTGTTAGTCTGTATTTGCAAAAAGAAAAGGAGTACTTGTGGCACCTTAGAGACTAACCAATTTATTTGAGCATAAGCTTTCGTGAGCTACAGCACACTTCATCGGATGCATTCAGTGGAAAAAGTTTTTCCACTGAATGCATCCGATGAAGTGAGCTGTAGCTCACGAAAGCTTATGCTCAAATAAATTGGTTAGTCTCTAAGTGCCACAAGTACTCCTTTTCTTTTTGTAATCTACTGTAATCTTCTAGTGGTCAATGGTGGATGGGTCAGAGGAAGGTGTAAACCCCTCCATAAGGCATCCAAATGTGTAATGGGGACAACTTTCTCCCTCAGTCGATGAGCTAGTGGGCTGAAGCTGGGGCTTGAATTGTAAGACTCTTCTAGAAAGTGTCTTGGCAGCAAACTTTTCCTATTTTAACATCAGCCCATTTCATTACTCCTTACAACAGGCGAGCTTGTGGCCATCCATACCCTTTGTGGTTCCCCAGGCAACGTTAGGGACAGCTATGGGGCTTGCAACCTCTGTGCAGATGATTGGAATTGGCCTCTCCAATCTGATCGTTGGACACATTCTGGGAACCAAGTCCAGGTGAGAACTAGTGCCTTTTGTCTCTTAAGCAAAAGCCCACAAGTTGTGCTGAGGGGGACTAAACTTGAGAGCATAAAACCAGTTTTGTTTGTGGTCTAAACGAAGCATGGTTTCAGGACATGAAACTCAACACCATATGCTGCTTCATTTTATCTGGATGTTATATAGCGCAAGGAAACACATTCTCACATGATCATATGTTAATCTTCTGGACCCAACAGTGAACTAAAGATCCCACTATAGTGCTGGCAACAGATGATGATCTTCATGCTGGCAAATACCATTGCATGCATTATTGCCTTGTTAGCCTCAACATGGTGGACAAGCAGCAGGTCATAACATGCTTACATTTTCATTACCCTCCTACCTCCAGGACAAGGTGCCTTAGACTCTAGGTATTTCCTACAAAAAGTGCATTGCAGCAGGTCTTAGGTGTAAACTTAGCTCCCAACATATTGGTTTGAAAGGGACCTTAGGTAGTGTAGTTTGTGTAGGTTTTCTCACCGACTCTGGAGAGGTACTGTTGAGTTGGTCACTGCAGAATATCCTGCAAATACCTACTGCTTTCCCTGTTTTGCTACCATACCATTTAAAAGATAGGCATGGCAATGGTGGGAACCACCAGTATCACATATGTTGGTGGCCTAATCATACATTCCTTCGCCAAGGTGGGTTGCACAAAATACTAAAGACCAAAATATCTGCTGAAAGGTTGTCTGTAAGCTACACCCATTTTCGAGGAAAGCTACTTGTTTGTTTCACTGTCTGCTTCTCTGAATTGCCAGGGTGAGACACTGAACAGAGCAACAAAGCAGCCATCTGCAGAACAGGAGGTCAGGCAGCCTGTAGACACAGCACCACTCCTGGATGAAGTGGGAGGAGATGAAGGGTTCATCAACGAAGAAGCACCAGGATGCCCTATTTTGGATCCTACAGTGACAGTACAACTACAACTGGTTGCTGGCACAGTATTGTCCCTCTTTATTTCCAATTGTATGCTTTTAAGGAATACATTGTAATATTTTTAGGGGTGTTTTTGTTTTTTTACAAGGATAACCTTATTCAGTCATCCATGAAAACAAGCTGGTGTATGAAGGGAATTATGCATATGAAGGGAAAGTTGTTTTGTTCCTTGTGTCTGGAACAAATCAGCCACATGGTACATTAAGCCAATGATGAAGCTTACGTAGTGCACTTTTTGAAATGGACTACACTACAATGTTTAGAGTCTAAACTCAATCCACCTGAAGTTTGTTCTAAGCAACTATATACCATCTTCTAATTCACCTTAATTCATCATTATAAATGTGTCAATATAAGGTATTTCATTAAAATATCACTGCACCTTCACAGAAAGCTCCTCACACAGTGGCGTGAATGGGTTGAGGAGCCTTCCATGTCAAGAATTGCTGTCGATTGTCAATGTCCTGTCACAAATTTATTGTGTGTGTAAATAAGTTTGCCATTTTGTAATGGCAGAGGCTGCTGGGATTGTTTTTACTTATTTTAAATTGGCAAGACCAATTATATGAAAACTAGCCAAACCTTTTGCTTAACACTCCCACAAGCTGCATTACTCAGATACAGAGATGTTACCTTCAAATGGTATGAAACGGTTGATCGAAAATAGTAAATAAACCCCTTAAAACCTGAACTTATACTGTCAATGCACATTGATCATTGACTTGTCTGGATGAGTAAAACAATCATCTTTACTATGCAAGCTCTTGAACGGTGCTCTTATAAGCATTGAGGACAATGCTTCAAGTGTGTGCTAAGTTCATTGTTAAACAGAGCTGAGAGCAACCACCTGAAAGATGATTTTTTTTTTTTTTTAAAAAAGCAAAAGACAGGTATGGAATTTGCTTCTTGTACATGGTTGAACAATTGCAGAGTAAAATTACTAACCTCTGTATTAATGTGAGAACAGACAGTGTACTGATGAGTCTGATAAAGTAACCTTTTCTAAAGTAATTGTTACAGAGGAGAAATCCTCTGTTATAGCAAATTTTGTTCCAGTGATACATTTGAGCTAGGATAAGATTTTGATGTAGCAATTGCCTCTCTGCCTCCTGTTAGTATGTGTTAAGTTCATCTGAAGCTACTCCGGCTCACAGTACAACCTAATGCAAATAATGGAAGGACTGGACTTTAGGAACACCTATGACTAAGGCAACTGAAAGACTTATTATTTGTTATGGAGGGGGAGAGGCTATAACCTGCTCCAATTCCTGGAGCAGGAGATTTTGAAAGATACGATGCCCTATCTTGAAAACTTGATGGCTTATGCTCATACCTTCTACTATCATGAGGCAGTACAATGGAGATACTTGTAATGTGAGCGCACATGTCCTACAGGGATGGTCATAATTGGACTTAGCTTGAAACTTCCTAGTGGCTGATCAGGAGCCTGTGTTTGCCAGCAACAGGTTGCTTATTCTGCAGAAGAGAAGAGTGAGGGGGGATTTGATAATAGCCTTCAACTACTTGAAGGGGGTAGGTTCCAAAGAGGATAGAGCTCAGCTGTTCTAAGTGGTGGCAGATGACAGAACAAGGAGCAATGGTCTCAAGTTGCAATATCATAGAATCATAGAATATCAGGGTTGGAAGGGACCCCAGAAGGTCATCTAGTCCAACCCCCTGCTCAAAGCAGGACCAATTCCCAGTTAAATACTCCCAGCCAGGGCTTTGTCAAGCCTGACCTTAAAAACCTCTAAGGAAGGAGATTCTACCACCTCCCTAGGTAACGCATTCCAGTGTTTCACCACCCTCTTAGTGAAAAAGTTTTTCCTAATATCCAATCTAAACCTCCCCCACTGCAACTTGAGACCATTACTCCTCGTTCTGTCATCTGCTACCATTGAGAACAGTCTAGAGCCATCC
Source organism: Lepidochelys olivacea (assembly GCF_965140295.1). Lineage (NCBI taxonomy): Eukaryota > Metazoa > Chordata > Testudines > Cheloniidae > Lepidochelys > Lepidochelys olivacea. The sequence continues at coordinate 38,706,281 of NC_140420.1, read as the reverse complement.
TCTTTGGAACCCCCTTTCAGGTAGTTGAAAGCAGCTATCAAATCCCCCCTCATTCTTCTCTTCTGCAGGCTAAACAATCCCAGCTCCCTCAGCCTCTCCTCATAACTCATGTGTTCTAGACCCCTAATCATTTTTGTTGCCCTTCGCTGGACTCTCTCCAATTTATCCACATCCTTCTTGAAGTGTGGGGCCCAAAACTGGACACAGTACTCCAGATGAGGCCTCACCAATGTCGAATAGAGGGGAACGATCACGTCCCTCGATCTGCTCGCTATGCCCCTACTTATACATCCCAAAATGCCATTGGCCTTCTTGGCAACAAGGGCACACTGCTGACTCATATCCAGCTTCTCGTCCACTGTCACCCCTAGGTCCTTTTCCGCAGAAAAGGAAGTAGGGGAGGTCTAGGTTGGATATTAGGAAAAAATATTTCACTAGGAGGGTGGTGAAGCACTAGAATAGGTTACCTTGAGAGGTGGTGGAATCTCCATCCTTAGAGGTTTTTGAGGCCTGGCCTGACAAAGCCCTGGCTGGGATGATTTAGTTGGTGTTGGTCCTGCTTTGAGCAGGGGTTTGGACTAGATGACCTCCTGAGGTCTCTTCCAACCCTAATCTTCTAGGAGTTTAACAATAGTTTTAGCCACCTATTAGTTGAGGGGAGAGCCTTTGGTGAGTTAGTAAAGCAGACCTCAGATATACTATCCCTTTAAATGCATCTTTTTACATGCAATCACTGCTATTCTGCATTAGCATCGCATTACTAGACCTCCATGCTGTAACATTCTGTTGTTGCATTTGGAAAGTCATGCTGGGATTTCTATAGTCCAATGTAGCACACAAATGGTAGGGCTCTGCCTCAAAAGAATAACAGATGTACTCTGTGCCTAGTTAACATAGTCATAAGCAGCAGTCTAACACTTCACAAAAAACATAGCTGTTGGTGACCAGAAATGCATGTAGTATTCAAGGTGGGGGCATAGCATGGATTTATATAGTGGCATTATATTTACTATCTTATCTATAGATAAGATACTAAATATCTAACCTACTGGTTCCTAACATTATTAGCCTTTTTGACTACTGCTGCACATTGAGCAGATGTTTTCATAGAACTATCCCCAATGCCTCTAAGATCTTTCTTAAATTAGCTGTTACCACTCAGGCCCCATCATTTTGCATGTGTAGTTGGGATTGGTTTTCTAATATGCATTACTTTGCATTTAGCCAGATTGAATTTCATCTGCCATTTTGTTGCCCAGTCATGCACTTATAGTGAGATCCTTTGTAACTCTTTGCAGTCAGCTTTAGACTTAACGAACGAGGAATTTTGTATTATCTGCAAATTATGCCACCTCTCTACTATACATCCCCTTTTCCAGAACAGCACAGATCCTTAGGCCCCCATTTAATTCCCTCCATTGAGAAAAATATTTATTCCTAGCTGTTGTGTCCTATTTTTTACCCAGTTACTAATTGATGAGAGGATCTTCCCTCTCATCCCACAACTGCTGATTTTGCTTAAGAGCTTTTAGTGAGGGACATCTTCAAAAGCTTTCTGGAAGTCCAAGTACACTATGGATGCTTATTTGAACCCTCAAAGAATTCTAATATACCTCACTGATCTAACTTACTTTATTTATTTCAAAGGTAATGGGAAGGCCAGTAACCTTCTGCTCCTTCCTCTTCCCTCCCTCAATATGTAAGTTTGCTGTTTCTCATGAATTATGTATAGTGAATTTTGAACTAGACTGTCAGATGCTACCTGACTGCTGTTTGAGACATGAAAAAGCCTACAAGTGTTTTCTCTAGTGACTTGCCAAAGCATGCAATTGATCAACATTTCTGCTACATCTTAAGATAACTTCAGTATGTAAACTAGGCACCTGCACTTTTCTGTTACATTGTCTAGAGCATTAACCTGGATAATGTTTACCTTAATAATCAGGAAACAGTACAGAAGTCAGATTTGTTTCTTCTAGAAGAGAAATAAAAAAATTAATTTGCAGATTGTATAGTATGACTAACATACAGTTCTGTTACTGTGGTCATGCATCAATTAGGTTGCTTAATCCTTTATTGCAGTCTAGGGATTACATCCACTGTTTGCACTCATTTATCTCCTTCCTATCACTGTATTAAGATTTAAATATTATTGATACTATTTCATAGGTGCACAAGCTCTTACCTAAAAGATTATCTTAAGAATGTGTTCCACCAAGAGATGAAATAGGAAAGCTTGGTCTTACAAGCAGCACAGAGATACAGTGAAGTTGTCTGCAGCTGGAATATGGATCCCTGGTTGTTTACCTTCCAGCTGTGACAAAACATCAACTTTGACAGAGGGTCTGCATAGTTCACCCTAAGTTAATATTTCTCTCTAATTGCCATGCTGTTTAATTTATCTGGAGTTGGATGTGTAATAGTCTTAAAGTATCTAATCTACAGAACAAAAGCAGCTAAATATACAAGGACAGTTTTATGCACTCTAGTCCAACCCCCTGCTCAAAGCAGGACCAATCCCCAACTAACTTACATTTGTTGCAGTAGGGAAAAGGCTTACAGGTATGAATTTTCACAAATATGGATCAATTTCTAGGGACAAGTGTAGATGCTCAATAGCAAAGCAATTAGAGGCAAATTTAGATAATGTCAAGGTTTATGGAAAGGGGCTAAGATAGCAGAAAAACACATCTAAACACAGACTGTTGGAAGCTACTGCACTTTCATTCTTGTATCCATCACAGGGGAAGCTAACGTAGATTCTGATTCCAGGCATGCTCTAGGATGGAGTGGGCAAACTTTTTGGCCCGAGGGCCACATCGGGGCGCAAAACTGTATAGAGGGCCAGGTAGGGAAGGCTGTGCCTCCCCAAACAGCCTGGCCCCTACCCCCTCCCACTTCCCCCCCATCAAACCCCCTCCATCCCCCGCTCCTTGTCCCCCTGACCACTCCCTCCTGGGATTCCACCCCATCTAACCCTCCCCAGAATCTCTACCCTATCCAACTGCCCCCTGTTCCCCATCCCCTAACCACCCCCTCCCAGAACCCCCCACCCCTAACCACCACCCCCAGGGACCCTGAAACCCGACTGCCTCCCAGGACCCCCTGCCCCTTATCCAACCCCCCAGCCCCCTTACCATGCTGCTCAGAGCAGCATGTCTGGGAGCTGTGCCGGAGCCAGACATGCTGCTGCACTGCCCCGCATGAGTGCACAGCCCTGCCGCCCAGAGTGCTGCCCGTGTGGTGGTGTGGCTGTGGGAGAGGGGGGACAGCAGGGGAGGGGCCGGGCATTACCCTCCTGAGCCAGGAGCTCAGGGGCCGGGCAGGACGGTCCCACGAGCCAGATGTGGCCTGTAGTTTGCCCACCTCTGCTCTAGGATAGGTTGCCTCTGCAACAGGGAGGGAGGCTGCCCTGCCACACCATGTCAGAGGGTGGAGCACCTTTAAAATAACTGTGGTAGGAAGTAGAGGTGCTTGAGAAGGCTCACTATATTACACAAGAAATGTTATATGGAATTTGATCACAGGGTAGTTTGCGCTATAAACTAGAATGGAGACTTATTTACAGGAGTACCCAGTGAAGTAACAAAATACTGTGGTTTATTAAGAAGTCCATGATTTAACCATTAATACAAGTTCCACTCCTCTTCCTAAAAAAAAAAGAAAAAGAAAAAGATGTGTCCTTATCAAACTTAAACTTGAAACACTGAGCACAGGGTGTATGCCAGTATGGGAAATGTTAGCCAAACACATGCAGACAGAAATCCATAGTAGTTTAAGACTTAGCTGGAAACTGCTGTTTAAAACACAGGCACTGTACAACTGCATCTCTCAGTATTTCAGCTCCAGTTAGTCTATAAGATATCAAGCTTTGAGTCTAAGCTCACTGACTTGCCCACAGACAAACCCTTCAATACAAAAGCTGAAGGCAGAAGAGCAGACTGGTTGGTCTTTCCTACCTGCTAACCTTTTGAAAAGCCTAGCTCATACTGGAAAGTGAAGTTAAACACTAACAAGGCAGAAGGGGACAGGGGAGCTCTTACAGACTTGATCAAATAAGCAAAATAGGAATAGCAACTAGGAAACTGCTATATTAGGGGAATATGAATCTAAAAACAGACGTATTGGGCTCACACTCCCTCAATACTGATCAGCATCCTCTTACAGCTGGAGGGGGCCAACAGCAGGAGCGCCAAGTCTCCTGTGGAAGAGGTACAGGAAGCATTAAGATTCCTGTCACTTCCACCCTACAAAAAGGGGATTTTCACTTTCGTAAGTTAAAAGGCAGCTGCAAGTCTTTGTGGTACAGTTAGTCATTCATCTTTGTTGGACACTTTAATAATCATTATGACCTCTAAGCTGGTGTAGCACTTAGCTAAGAGACAACTCTTCTGAATAGTTTGTCACAGAAATAGTTTTCAGTGAACCTGGGCTAGAACAGCTACTGGTATGTGGAGCCATTGTGTAGATAAGGCCACTTGGTCTCTGTACCTGAATAACTCCTATATGTAATGAGTTAGGTAGTTTAAAAAAATTACTATTACAAGTGGCCAACAATCTAAGCACCTAATGTTATCAAATACTGATATTTCAGATACATTTGAGGAAAGTCCAGTCAGAATTAACAACTGAAATTTGAGAGCCCTCCCCTAACCCCACATAGCTAATTGGAGAAAACAATGCACATTCTTGCAAACATAATTCAAAACAGCCACTGTGCCAGAAGAGTATTGCAGTGCTCCCTAGACTGGCCCAAGACGATGAACAGGGACTAACAGTCTTAAGATAGCTACAAGAGTATGTGTGGATGAGCAACTTGGATTGTCCACACTACCAAAGAATAACTGAGGCAGTCAAAGGCAACCCACAGCTAACAAAACAGAGGTTTCACTAACAGAGTCAGTACAGAAACAAAAAACAAAGCTACTGGGGGATACAAGCAGAACAGTTCATTATTTCTCCAAGACAGAGGGAGAAAAAAAACCCTGCAGAAGCTAAAGCATCATTACATGAAGGCTTTTAGAGGCTGGTGATGGGACACTGGCTCACTAGAGATCTCCTGGGACAGTTTCCAGAATCTAATTATACACTGCTGTAGTTTGTCAGAGTTCTTTCAATAGATGTAACTCTGCGTGCCCAAATCACCGCCCTCCCTACCAGGAAGGCTGGAGGCACCCTTGCATGACATCAGTGAAATAAGATCTTTCCAGGAGTGCCTGGATGAGACAGAACACTAGACTACAATTTTTCCTTTATCAAGAGCTAATATGTATCAGCACAGACTATTACTGAAGTGCTCCGAAAGTTTACACAACTTGATGGCTTGCGAGATTGCCACAGAATAATGAGAGTTTTAAAATAATAAACCTGGGGAGGAAGCCTCTTCTTATGGCCAAGCACTAAGCAGAACTCTTCAGAACCCAGCAACACCACTTAGGATGGAGTATGTTTATATTAAAGTGGTTGCAGATCCATTTTTAGCTTCTTGAGGTTAGGATACACTGCCCAGGGGAAGAGCATCAGTTCTTGTTAGGTTCAGTTAGATGGGTGCCAGGCCTGGCACTCGAGTCCCCATCCACTGGGATGAAATTTCACCATGCTGACTGTACCTAAATGCTTAGGTCCAAGAGTCTGAGCTACTAAATGGCTGCAAGCTTAAGAGTATTTTTTTTTTAATTGCCCACCACAAAGGGACACTCCTCTTGCACCTACCTAAGCTACTGTCCCGCTGAATCCTGTGCTGTCTAGCACATAAGAGTCTTCAGTTATTTCCATAAGCACCATAACTAACAGGTTTTACAGAAGTCTTAACATCAAGATGTCCTCCATTTGGATTAGATGAGTCACTAAAGCCCCCATCCTCCTGCCTAAAACATCTGTCCCCATACAAGTGTCTGAAAACAGAAAACTCATAGATAAAGTTTCTGTGCTGACTCCATTAGTGAAAGTGAACGTTCCTAATAAAATGCAATGCTGGATTTGCCACCAGGGGGATTGAGGACTTTGTTGTGTGACCGTGGCCTTGGCCCCAGTCTGGGTTCATGATCATCTATCTTGGGGCCTGGCTCTTCTTTCCCAAGATCTCTCTTCTCGCTTCTGTCTTCCATCTGTGGTTTGTTTTCTGTAGCTGTGTGATGACAAGGGAGGTTAGAATGGTTGCACTGCAGTAATATTGCCTTTTATGCACTCATCTTCAATAGCCCTGTATATTCTTCCCTCTTTCCAACCCTAACATCCTTCCCCTACATTTATCTTCCCCCTTCACTTATGCTGCCCCTGCTCTGACAGTCTCCCTCTACGCCTGCACTTTTCCTGCTCAAGGCCTACTTCTTCCAAGACTCTCCTATCTTGTTCTCAACAATTATTTATGTTCCCCTTATAGACAAGCACAAAAATAGTCTCCTATAAAAACAGACAGACCATCTAGGAGACATTGGGAGGGCAGGTATCAAGACAGACACTTCCCATATCTAGATATCAGCTTAGCATAGGGCCCATTTTCAACACCCTACCTAAAGTGACCCAGCTTAATAGAAGAGGTTAGATGGTTATTTCAGGGTCACTTCCTATCATGTAACTGATACTGAAAGTCTGATTCCCCAGTTTGAAGTTCTATAGCCATGACCTTGCTTGACTGTGTTGTCCTGAAAACCAGGATTAGTCTTGTTCATTGTTCCTCTTTGCATACACAAAATACTCTTCACAGCATCTCAGAAAAAGGTTTCTCTTGCCTTACCTTTCAGTTCCTTTGATGCATCTCCTGCCTCTTGTAAGACAATGTGATCCTACAATAAATTCAGAACTGTTTTAGGGCTTCATAGGGTATAGGTCAACTACTACTCCACTACAAGATTTTCTTAAATCTTAGACCTAAAGGATCCTTTAAGCCAACACAATGCGATTTCTGCATTAAGAGCCAAATGCTGCAGCTGGCTCTCCATGAAGCCTCCTGCAATGGCATTGTAAGAGCAACTGTAGCATCGAGTTCGTTAAGGAGACAGTGATCCTTGTGATGGGTTCGGTTACAGAGAACCCCTTGGGACCATCACCTGATGTGCTGAGATTACCTCTGAGCCCGTTTTCTCTGCCAGTTTGGGCCTTCAGAACCCTGCCTTGTCAAGCCAGACATGCAAGCCTACTGCAACACAGAGCCAGGGTCTGAACCACATCCCCATAGCTGCAGACTTAACTGAAAACAGCTTAAGAAGTGCTCCCGTCTCCAGCACCCAGACGCCCAGTTCCCAATGGGATCCAAACTCCAAATAAATCCATTTTACTCTGTATAAAGCTTATACAGGGTAAACTCATAAATTGTCCGCCCTCTATAACACTGATAGAGAGACGTTCCCAGGAAAGCTCAGATGTGGATTGTCATCTCCCAAAGTCCATTGGTCAGTTAAGTGTTTCTTGACTGGGCAATTACTCAGAAGTTTCCTTTCTCAGGAAGCTGACCAAATACAAAAACGATACACACATACAGACAGCATAATCATAACCAGCAAATTACAACTGTTCCATAGACGCCTTACTTGACCTCCTTTGTACTAGATTTGGTGCCACTGTAGGACCTTGGTTGCAACAATGATCTATATGGTCACCGCTCATGTCAATAATGTCACAATCCCCATGTGCTCGTCACATTATGCTGGGCTGCCTGTATGTCTTACCAAGACAACTCTCTTAATATACAGAAGCAAGATATGGCAATAGTCCATTAGACCCTTAAGACTTTCTACCGTTGGATCTATATCCATTCTAGACCATTATCTTGCAACACTCTTTTCTACAAGTACCCACTGATGCCCAAAAACAGCAGCAAGTGTTCAGACCCAGAACAGCAAGCTCTTCAGTGCTCCAGTGGGTGTCTCAGCAATAAAAACATGCTCAGTGAAGTACCCAGACTAGTTTGGATTACTAAGGGTATGTCTTCACTGCCCGCCGATCCGGCGGGTAGTGCTCGATCCAGCGGGATCGATTTATTGCGTCTAGTCTAGACACAATAAATTGATCCCTGAGCGCTCTCCCATCAACTCCTGTACTCCAGCGCCACAAGAGGCACAGGCAGAGTCAATGGGGGAGTGGCAGCAGTCAACTCACCACGGTGAAGACACCACGGTAAGTCGATCTAAGTATGTTGACTTCAGCTACTTTATTCACGTAGCTGAAGTTGCATAACTTAGATAGATTGCCCCCCCCCACTAGTGTAGACCAGGGCTGAGTCAGATGAGCCTTAAGGACAGTTTTTACCCATCCTCATATTCAGGAATCAGCTGTGATGAGCCAGCATGGCTTCAAAGGATCTCCTCACACCAAGACTGCTGCAGTCAAATCAATACAATTCATTAAAGTGCCCAGTACATCAAATCATTACTGTTCTACTGTTTCTATAATAGTTTCACCCCAGCAGAAAGGGCTGGCATGAAAATGACATTAAGAGATTTTTTTTTTTTTTTTTTACTTTTAACCCCCTCTTTAAAGACAGCATCACATTATCCAACAGAGTAAATTCTTTCAAGCGAGTACTCAAGCATTTCTCAATCAGTGGCTTGTGAGCTTAAAGTAGGTTGCAAGAGGGCACACACATTTGGGCTGCATGCTCTGAGGATGAGCAAGTGACTAGAATTCTACCTAAAACCCAACAGAATAATTTCATCCCCCTCCTCTTGCTGCTCTCACTGCATCCCTGCTCCATCCCAAATTACAATGCCTCATGCCACTCTCTAGAAACACAATTTTGACCATCACTGGATGTGGGGAGAGTGGAGCCAACTGCACAGCAGTGCTACCCCAGAACCATCCAATACAGAGGATAGGAAGAGAGGCAAAAAACACACCCTCTAAAGTAACACCAGACCCCTGAGCAGGCATGCACCCAACCCTCAAAATTCTCAGTTTCTTCCTATGACCCAAATCCCAGAATCCCTGGGAGTCAATACTGGCAGGACTGCATAAGAGGTTGGGATAAAGAATATCACTTCTGACTCCTGCCTCAAGTTTAGTTCTATGTTCTTAAACCATATTCTAGTAACATTGGTCAACTAGAACTTTAGAAGCAATAAAGCTACTACCGTCAGTTTCCCTTCAGCAGAAATTTTAGTGGAGCACAGGTTCCATTAACACTAGTGTTTAAGGGACAGTATGTTTCCAAGACTCTCCACTCGAGAACTTTGCCAGGATGATGGCTGACTCACCCAGTGGTGCAGTTTCAACTTAAGGAAAGAGTTAACCAGCCAAGATGCAGGAGCCAATCTACTATGCAAGAACATGGTACATAAGTGGCAAATATTTACATTCTTGATTCCCCCCAGAAGAATGTTTGCTCATAGCTATGACCCTGTGTCTAATGTGATTATGCAGCCAAATAAATTGCCACATAGTAATCCTATGACTGACACAACTGTGTACCTGAATCAGTTTCCGTACAGCCCCAATTTTTGCCCAAGATCCCTAAATGGCCCCCTCAAGGATTGAACTCACAACCCTGGGTTTAGCAGGCCAATGCTCAAACCACTGAGCTATCCCTCCTGCCCCAAATTCAGCGCCTCCCAAATTTGAAGTCCGCACCACCTGGAAAAAGGAACAAGGAGATCCATCTCCTTCCAATTCCAAAAGCCTGAAATGCCTCCTGGTTGTCAGAAGACAGCCTCCTACACCTTATCTGGGTGACACAAGCACCAGTTCTCCTCTATCCAACTGAGAAAGCTTCCGGGTTCCCCCTCATACCTCCACAGTGCAACTGTACATTTTTACGTACAAAAATCTGCAATACACTGAGAACTGATGCAGCATAAATGAGTTTACTATCAAAAGTAACAAGTAACAACTTGACTAGAAGAGGGTTGTGGAGGCAGTGCTGACTAATTTTGCATTACCTGAGGCATAATGTAGGACTAACATGCCACATAGAGTTAATGTTCTGAACAAGGCTCCTATGTACTACCAGATTATAGTTAGCCCTATTAGCAGTTTTTTCTAACCCATTTTCACAGTCACAGCAGTACAGATACCTTGGGTTTGTTTGGGTGTGCTCGAACAGGGCTGGCAGGTACTGGAGACCCAAAGATATCACTTGTCTTCCCACCAGGCGGATTCATGCGTTGACGAGACTGGACAGGGCTAGGATCCTCAAAGATACCACTTCCTTTCCCCCCTGCAAGGTAACTAACAGTTACTTGGAAAAGGGTTTTAACTGTTTTGTACTTTTCCCTTCTAACTTCCTGTAAAACTTTAACTAAGGTAATTAAAAAACAGTCAAATATCCAAGTTTGAGGTTTCTGGTATCACTAACTGAATCTGTACCTTAAATCCAGAAATCCTAGAATTTTGCTTACTACAATATTCTGAAAATACTTAAGACTTTTGTCATCAGAACTCAGAAAAATCTTGGCTTTACATGTGGTAGAACTGAAGTAGTTTCTTTGTGTATGTCACCATTTCAGCTGGAAAAGTCTCTGGAATGGATCCTCCAAGTGTCGCTCCCCCTCCCTGACACTACATGGTGGCTACATTAGGAAAGAGATCTAATTCCCTACTAGGATTGGGCAACCTGATGGTATCATACCTATTCTATAGCTTAGGCCAGAAAACTACAGGCCTGAGTTCTGCCAATGTAGACACAGACTTAGACATCATCCAGTAGTTACTTTATAGTCTTGAGCACTTACATCTCAATGGCTGCAAACAGGCAGGGCTGGAAAGTTGCCTATGGTTTTAGTAACATGTTTTTTTAAAACCAAGAGCCTATAGTAAAGTCCAGTGTAGCACTCTAACTTTACTTGCCATTCTAATTCATGCTTTGTTCAATTATGTACAGTAATTTCACTTCAAATAGTAAGTTTTCATCAGTAGTTTGTACAGTTAATAGCTGCCATATTGGACTAATGGTAACTATTTACCTAATGCCCATATTTCACTGCTGGCAAGCTTATCACCACTAAAACTATCCATGTAACGAAAGCTCACACTAAATATGCAAGCAGAAACATCACCCTAGTGTATGGTTTACACAGTGCAATATCAGCTCTATTTCAAGCTTAAAAATGACTGTCCATGTCATAAGAACCCTGAAGTAGAGTAGTCTCATTGCTGCCTACAGGCAGAAAAAAAGACTACCAAAACTCTTATCCCACAGTACCTTTGTTCAATGTTTTAAGTCCTTTAAGCCTAGCAGGTGGATTAATGATTTCCCCAATCCCTATATTTAACAAGGTCAAACTGATGGTTCATCAGGAGAAAAAGTACTGTATTTTACAGCACAAATTCAGTTTAGAGCTAAACTCAGAACTCATGATTGAATGCTCCCTGATTCAGGTGTGCAGATGGGTTTAGTGCACAAGCTCAATCAGCTAGCAGTAGTGTACAGTTTACAGGGACAGCAAAAAAATGCTGTTGCATTGATATTTATCTGCTACATTGCTCAAAGTGTAACTTTGTTTCAGGATACTGAGCTGGAACATGAACTTTGTTCAAGAACCAATTATACCTGCCAACCCAGAATCAGCTATACTACTTCTCCTCAGTAGTTTCCTTGAGGAAACTGGTGTTCTCACCTGGAGGGTTTGTTCTTTTTGGAAAGTTCTGAGGTTCCTCAGCTGCTCCAAAGATGCTAGATGCCATTCTGTGTGGTCTGCTGGAAGAGGAAACTTCTTCTGTGCTCCCAAACAGATTACTAGAGCCTCCTCCAGGGGGTTTCAATACTCTGTTGTGGAACATTAACAGTTACTGACAGATGCCAACTTATCTGAAGTCTACTGCATTCAGCATGTTTGCCACACTCCTCCCCATCCCCCAAAATTAAGATTAAATTTGGTTAAAGTGCTCAGTTTTTTATACTATATAATTTGGAATTAGCAGACCAGAGTTAGGAATACTGTGTGCAGTTCTATCATTAAAAAATTCACCTAAAATTCACAAGGTCCAAACTATGACAAACGTTTGTAAGTCAACACTGAGCAGCAGTGGGGTGCCATATCTGCCTCTTCCAGAATATAAAATATTCAAAATGTTATTCTAGTAATTAGTTTGACAGTTTGATACAGATACTGGTTCTGAACAGGATATGCCTGAATATAATCCCATTGTGACATTATACTACTGTAATAATGCAGGCCTGAAGGGTTACATTCCAGAATTTGGACATAACCCTCATGTTAATACAGAGCAACATTTCCTTTGGCTTGACATTTTCTTCTATAAAAGTGTAAATTTATCTGTAGTTTCCATTTGAGCAAAGTAAACTTAGAGATAGTAAGCAAGGGAAGGAAGACCAGTATACTTGCTAAAGCAAGATTAGAGTCAGCCTTATGTTAGAGGACTTTCCCTTCACCCTCCCACTTCCCGGGTTCTTGTCACACAGACAGCAAGCAGCAAAAGACCAGAAGTCTGAAGTGCGGACAATGTGATGTTTATTGGGGTTAATTTCCAGAAAGCATGATTCCTGCATTAGTAGGAGCATGGCCAGCAGATTGAGGGAAGTTGTTATTCCCCTCTATTTGACACTGGTGAGGCCACATCTGAACCCTCTGCCAAAAGCCGCATCATCCCAAGATTGCGGGATGGTAGCGTAGTGTGACATGAAAGTATGCACTGAAGACCACATGGCAGCCCTGCAGATTTCCTGGAGAGGTACATGGGCCAGGAAGGCTGTCGATGAGGCCTGTGCCCTCGTGGAGTGAGCAGTGATGTCAGGCAGAGGAACCTATTCGACATTGGTGAGGCCTCATCTGGAGTACTGTGTCCAGTTTTGGGCCCCACACTACAAGAAGGATGTGGATAAATTGGAGAGAGTCCAGCGAAGGGCAACAAAAATGATTAGGGGTCTAGAACACATGACTTATGAGGAGAGGCTGAGGGAGCTGGGATTGTTTAGCCTGCAGAAGAGAAGAATGAGGGGGGATTTGATAGCTGCTTTCAACTACCTGAAAGGGGGTTCCAAAGAGGATGGCTCTAGACTGTTCTCAATGGTAGCAGATGACAGAACGAGGAGTAATGGTCTCAAGTTGCAGTGGGGGAGATTTAGATTGGATATTTGGAAAAACTTTTTCACTAAGAGGGTGGTGAAACACTGGAATGCGTTACCTAGGGAGGTGGTAGAATCTCCTTCCTTAGAGGTTTTTAAGGTCAGGCTTGACAAAGCCCTGGCTGGGAGTATTTAACTGGGAATTGGTCCTGCTTCGAGCAGGGGGTTGGACTAGATGACCTTCTGGGGTCCCTTCCAACCCTGATATTCTATGATTCTAGGATTCTAACCCTCGCCAGGTCATAACAAGTGCGGATACATGCTGTAATCTAGGAGGAGATCCGCTGGGAAGAGACTGGCAAACCTTTCATCCGGTCTGCTATAGCAATGAACAACTGGGTTGTCTTGCAGAACAGCTTCGTGCAGTCGATATAGAAAGCATGTGCCCTCCTGCTATCAAGGAAATGCAGCTGCTGTTCATGGGGGCTGTTGTGTGGTTTCAGATAGAAGACTGGCAGGAAGATGTCCTGGCTAACATGGAAGTGGGAGACCACCTTGGGAAGAAAGGCCAGGTGAGGTCTAAGTTGCATCTACCTTGTGTTTATGAAAGAGAGCGTACAGAGGCTCAGACATGAGGGCCCACAGCTCAGACACGCAGCGCGCCGATATGATAGCCACCAGGAAGGCAACCTTCCAAGAGAAGTAAAAGGAGCAAACAAGAAGCTAACGGCTTGAAGGGAGGGCCCATGAGGCGAAAGAGGACTAGGTTGAGATCTCAGGCTGGAACAGGGGGCTTCTTCGGGGGAAATGTATCTTTTCCAGACCTTTCAGGAAACATCCCACAATGGGGTGCGTGAACACCAAGCATCTGGAATCACCTGGGTGAAACGCCAAGATGGCCACAAGGTGGACCTTGAAAGAACCAAACACTTGTCTTTGAGGTACAGAAGATTGTCTAGGATACAAGGGATGGGAGCCTGGAGTGGGAGCACTGCCTTTGGGCACACCAGCTAGAGAACCTCTTCCATTTCGCCCTGCATGTGACCCTAGTAGACAGCTTGTGGCTCTCCAGAAGGACCTGCCTCACTGGGTCCAAACAGGGCAAGCTCAGCCTGGTTCAGCTACCGATTCTCCAGTGCATGAGGTGGAGCGACTGAAGGTCCGGGTGAAGGAGGCGACCGTGGTTCTGTGAAATGAGGTCGGGAGTGAGAAGTAGCCGTATCGGTGACTGGACTGACAAGTCCATGAAGGTGAGGTACCAGCACTGGTGCAGCCAAAGTGGGGCCACCAGTAGGATGTCCGCCTTGTCCCTGCGGACCTTGAGAAGCACTTTGTGGATGAGTGGGAATGGTGGGAAAGTGTATTGCAGCTGACCGGACCATGGAATCATGAATGCATCTGCAATCAAGCCTGGACTGTGGCTCCTGAAGAAGCAAAAGGCTGGGCACTTCCTGTTGGCCAGTGTGGCAAACAGGTAGATTCAGGGGAACCTTCCGCTGTGAAAGATGGAATGGATGATGTCCGGGAGAATTGACCACTCGTGCATGGGGAAATGTCTGCTCAAGCTGTCCGCCACCATGTTCTAAACACCCAGCAGGTACGAGGCCTGGAGAAGAATGGAGTGGGCTAGGCAGAATTCCCACAGTAGGAGGGCTTCCTGACAGAGAGGAGATGATTGGGCTCCACCTTGCCTGTTTATATAAAACATGGTCATGGTATTGTCCATCAATGCCGCTACGCAGTGGCCCTGAAAGCAGGACAGAAAAGCTTTGCAGGTGAGGCGAATCGCCCTGAGTTCTTCGGTGTTGATATGTAGAGCCAGTTCCTCTACCAGCCATAAGCTCTGAGTTGTCAGGCTTCTGAGATGCGCTCCCCAGCCCAAAGCGGAGGAGTCTGTTACCAAAGCCAAAGTGGGTTGGGGAGGGTGGAAAGGAATCCCTGCGCCTACCATGTGGGGATCTAGCCACCACATAGGGGATCAAGGGTTTGCCTCAGGATGGTAAGCACCATGTCCAGGCTGTCGCGGCACGGGTGGTACACAGACACTAGACACGCCTGCAAAGGCCTGAGACATAACCTGGCATGTTGAACCATGTAAGTGCAGGATGCCAGATGGCCTAGCAGTCTGAGACACTGTCTTGCTGTGGTGGTGGGGAAGCTGCAAAGGGTGCTGATTATCTGCGAGAGGGCCAGGTGACGCGTCTCTGGCAGGAATGCTCTCGCTTGATTTGCATCCAGAACCGCTCCGATGAACTCTATTCTTGGAGTTGGAGTGAGCATGAATTTGCTGACATTGAGAATGATACCCAAGTTCAAACGTGTCTGACCATTTGCACCTGCGATTCCACCTGCTGATGGGAGCGGCCCCAAAGAAGCCAGTTGTCCCGGTAAGGGTAGACATGCAAATGGTGGCAGCAAAGAAGACCTGCCACGCATTTGGTGAAGATGCGAGGAGCTGTGCACAGTCTGAATGGGATGGCCGTGAACTGGTAATGCACCTTGTTCACCACAAAGCAGAGGAACGGTCTGTGAGCCCGGGTGACAGATATGTGAAAGTAAGCGTCCTTCATACCGAGGGCGGCATACCAGTCTCCCAGGTCCAGGGAAGGGATGATTGTGCTCAGTGAGACCATAAGGAACTTCAAGCTGACTATGAACTTGTTGAGCTCCTGTGGGTCCAGGATGGGCCTGAGGCCGCCCTTTGCTTTGGGGACAAGAAAGTATCAGGAGTAGAAACCCTTGCCTTTGAACTTCTGGGGGGACCTCCTCCACCGCTCCTACAGGAAACTCTGGACCTCCTAGACGAGAAGGTGCTCATGAGAGGGGTCCCTGAAGAGGGACGGGCAAGGGGGATGGGGAGGAGCAGAAGTGGATAGAATATCCTGCCTTTACCATGCAGAGCACCCACCGGTCTGATGTAATGAGGGACCATGCACGATAGAAGTGGGATAAACTGTTCAGGAAAGGAGGATGAATGGCCAGGTTGTGGACTGGTAATCTGTCCTTGTGCACACTTTCAAAAGGGGCGCTTAGGGCCCGGAGGGGGTTTGGGTTGTCCCTGGACCTGCCCAGAGGGAGGGCGTGACAGCTTGTGCTGACTATATGTGTTTCTCCTGCGGGAGAAGTCCTGTTTGGGTCTGGGGGAAAGACCACCGTTGGGTGGTCTGTGGTTTAAAGGACTTCCTTTGGGTCGTTGGAGTGTGCATGCCAAGGGACTTAATTGTATTCTGGGTGTCCTTTAGGCTATGCAGTCTGGAATTTGTTTGTTCAGCAAATAGGCCCTGTCCATCAAAGGGAAGGTCCTGTATTGTTTGCTGAACCTCTGAGGGAAGACCAGAGGATTGGAGCCAGGCGTTGCGCCTCATTGCAATCCCAGATGCCAGAGTACATGCTGCAGAGTCCGTGGCCTTGGAGGGAAGTCTGGGCAACAGCCCTGCTCTCCTACACAATGGCCCCCAACTCCACTCGTGACTCAGAGGGGAGAAGCTCTTTAAACTTCAGGATTGAGGACCACAAGTTGCAGTAGTATCTGCTCAGGATCACAAGTTGATTAGCGATCCTGAGAGAGAGACCCACCCCCCATGGAATAAATTTTCCTTCCAAACAAATCAAGTTATTTAGCGTCTCTTGATTTGGGAGCGGGGGCCTGCTGACCCTGCCTCTCTTCTTCATTTACCGCCTCCACCACAAGAAAGCATGAGGAAGGGTGGGTGAAAAGATACTTGTATCCCTTAGTGGGAACAAAGTATTTAGGCTCAGCCCCTTTGGCCGTTGGGGGCAATGGAGGCAGGCATTTGCCAAACAGTCTTGGCGTTAGACTGAATAGACTTTATGATGGGTAAGGCCACCCTACAGGCCCCTCTGGTGCCACGATGTCCACCATAGGGTCCTCCTCTCTGACCACCTCCTCCACCTGGAGGTTCATATTCAGGGCCACCTTTTGGAGAATTTCCTGTAGGGCCCTGTAGTCCATGGGTGGTGGTCCAGATGTGGAAGTGCCCGCCACCATGTCATCAGGGGACAATGAGGAAGAAGCCACTGGCAGAACCGGTTCTGTGGCAGCCTCTTGATCCTCAGGGGCCAGGTCCTCACGAGCACCGGCTTTAGCTTCCACATGGGGATATGGGACTGGGTCCAGGTCCTGAGGTGGGCAGCTGAGAGTTGCCTGTGGGAGGCGAGATCCTAAATGGGAAGGCAGAGGGACGCCAGGAGGGGCACCCTGGGCCTCGTGGTACACCCAAGGAGTCCAGGATTGCCACTGGGGCACTGAAGCATTCTGCCTTAGGCTCCCCTGCCATGATCTGGACATCTCAGATGCTCCTGCTGCCCTACCAATCTGAGGGAGGGTGATCTCGAGCAGGAAGGCCAAGAGGGAGTGGTGCGAGACTGCACCAGGGAGGCATCCTCCTCTGAGGGACCGTGAAGGGTAGCGTGGGTCTTGATGTTTACTGGTACCACAGTACAGGGTGGTCCTGCTGCGAGGAGTGACTGCAGGATGTGGAGCGGTGCCGCGACATGGGGAGCGATGCTGCGATGTACAGCAGTACCGCAATCAAGGACAATGTCGAAGCGGAGACTGCTGCCATGAGCGGGATTGGGAGTGGTGCCGTGTTGGGGAGCGGTGCCTGGAATGTGCAGGCTGAGGTCGGAGCTGAGAGTGGTGCCGTGAGGTCACAGAGCGAGACCCGACCTCTAGCGGGACCACAACCTATCCCCTGATGACCACCTCGAGCGGGAGTGGCTCCAAGGATCAGGGCTGCGAGACTAGTGCCGCGAGTGGGACCAGCACGGGGCATAGGTGCGATGCTGGGACTCAGGGTGCGAGGTTTGGAGTCCTGGCACCAGAGATCCTGGTCGGGGGGGGGGGGGGGGCAGACGGTCCAAACATGCCAGCTTGCCCTTGGACAGTAACATGCCTTGAGGAAGTGGGGGCCTTGAGGTTGGAAACTTGGGCGCAGTCATCTCTATGAGCCCCCTAGCGGCTTCGAAAGCGTCCAGAGTGGAAGGCATCATGACCTCCGCCACCTGCGGCCGTGGTGAGTCCAGGAGCGCAGGGCATCCTGGGGAGACAGGGGCCCGCGATGATTGTGCCTGGCCCTAGGGTCTGTTGGCCATAGACCCGTTCCCTGCACCGTGCCCTTCCAGGGGTGCAGTGTCCATGGCAGGCTGCTGGGGGGACTTCCCCTTGGCCTGTTTCTTACAGGCAGCCAGTGAGTGAGAGCGGTGCTGGGGAAAACGCTTCTGGGACCCGGGGGACCAGCAGCCCCTGGGTTGGCGTGCCAAGTCCTTTCTCGGTACCGCAGACGGCACCGCAAGAGGAGCACTCTGCACCGAGGCACTTGGGGCCGGGTCCTGCTGCGGACAGAGGGCTGACTCCATAAGGAGTTGCTTTAGACGAATGTCCCTCTCTTTCCTGGTGTGAAGCTCGAAGGCCTTGCAGACCTTGCACTTGTCCAGGAGAAGCCCATCAATCAGACACGGGAGGCAGGAGTCGTGGAGGTGACCCATGGGCATAGGCTTAGTGCAGGAACTACAGTGTTTGAAGCCCTGGGACGGCATGCTCCGGAGCCCTGCAGGGCGCGTGTTGGAGGGGAATCACCCTCAACCGCTAAAGACTACAATTAACAACTAAGTGAGAACTATTAACTAACAATGAGTAACTATGTACAAAGATTAGCAGAAGAGCTAGGGATTAGTGGGACACTTGCGAGCAAGAGACAACTATTCCAACAACTGTCACTGGCGGTAAGCAGGAACTGAAGGAAGGTCGGGCCAACAGGGTCATATACAGAGCGCCATACCGGCGCCACTCCAGGGGGCTCCACAGCCAGCCCGACAGGTAGCTGCTAGGGAAAAGTTTTCCAACAGCTGTGGATGTGGCACACGCACACCTAACTGGTATTGATATGAGTAAGAACTCGAAGAAGAACTGGGCTTGCTTAATCTGCAGAAGAGAAGAGTGAGGGGGGATTTGATAGCAGCCTTCAACTACCTGAAGGGGGGTTCCAAAGAGGATGGAACTCAGCTGTTCTCAGTGGTGGCAGATGACAGAACAAGGAGAAATGGTCTCAAGTTGCACTAGGTTGGCTATTAGGAAACACTATTTCACTAGGAGGGTGGTGAAGCACTGGAATAGGTTACCTAGGGACGTGGTGGAATCTCCATCCTTGGAGGTTTTTAAGGCCCGGCTTGACAAAGCTATGGCTGGGATGATTTAGTTGGGGTTTGGTCCTGCTTTGAGTAGGGGGTTGGACTAGATGACCTCCTGCGGTCTCTTCCAACCCTAATCTTCTGTTATTCCAATTTTCCCACCCGCTTCCTGTTTTACCCCAGTTTATATAGTAATATTCTCAGCTATACATTAACCAATCATTTTACTGAAACTGAACCAATTCTCTAACCAATTATATCCCACTATCCTAATTAACTTACACCTAGCAAAATTAATTATACAGCGGACAGAAACAATTAGAGAACCAGACAGATTAACAATAGAAAAGTGGGGGGCCATAAAGATAAAACAATATGGAAATGAAGGTTTCACAACCCCTGATAAGTGATTTCTTGCCAGACAGGATGCTATCAAACTAAGTTTTCCTTAACTATCTTAAGATCTGTTTCTTTATATGGTGGTGATGGGCACTATCAGGACAGGATCGTCTACCTAACAGCCCAATACCACCTTATTTCAATGTGACTGGTTTGGAATGTGAGGATATGACCATATGCTTTCCAGCTTATGGCTGCCCCTGCTGCTTAGCCAGAGGCCTTAACCTAGAACAAGGCTTCAGACTATCCTAGTGAGAGAAGGCCCATACAACAGGCGCACTTGTGAGTCTGATTCTTTGTTTTATACCTCTATAACTAGCTAAGAGACACAAATACACCTAAGTTCTTAAAGTATAAGCCTTTACAGGCAGGCCTGAATATCTATATTCTAACACCCTATACACCCTGTGCATCATCAATTCTGCTTAGTTTGTGCTGTGACTGGATGAACAGAACAGTGCTTTTCAAGAATGAGGCAGCATTTAGTTCTATCCCATTTAAAGAATGTTGTCCCAGTGGAGTCTTAGTTTGGCTACATCACACTAAGAGTCACCTACTACAATTTAACTGTTCAAACTGCACCCTGCCGATGGAAGCTTATTCTCAAGCAAATTGCAATTTCAGTCAGAGTTTGTAGCGCAGTGCTCTAGCTTTTGATTTGAATTAACTTGCTATTTCTTTATATGCAGTGTGTAACTAGATGCTAATGTCCTATTTCTGAACTTTGTTTAACTACACATGGATGCTTTGATATCTCCAGCATGGCTAAAATGATTTAACTAAAGTCTGATTTAAACAAATGATTAGCTGTTGCTACTTTTTCTTTCTTCTAATGTCATAGTCTTAAAATTAGAAACCAGATGGTTAATACAATCAGTGTGACAGAGGCAAGAATTTCCTCATTGTTAGAATTTCAGATTTTACACAGAGTTTCTTATTAAAAAAGAATCTTCAGCTCTGATCCTGTACACATTTATACACCCTTATTTGAGATCAGTATGAGTGCTTGTGTATTTAATACCTGAATTCCTGTTAACACTTAGAAGCCTCAGTCACGGAACAAGAACCTGTTGCACTAGGTGCTGTACAAACAGAACAAAGATGGGCCCTGTCCCAAAGTGCTTACAATAAGTGTTTTCAGGGCCTTAAAATGCTTATCTATGTCAAGACATTAGGTCCAGGGCCTTGTTAGCCTCCTCTGTGGGAAAGCCACCAGAAACCTCAGAACACTAAGGTGATAAGCTTTGCTCTATCTGCAGCACACACTACCTTTTGATATATTAAGGATCCACAAATCAAGAAAGCTGAAATACTTCAGGGTTTGGAATGGCACCAGACATCTTTTGGATGAAGTGGTTTAAAAGGAGAAGACCAAGGCCAAGACTTAAGAGTCTAATTTCAGGCACCCATTTTTAAGTCCATATTTTAGGCACCTAAACAAACTAACCTGTTTTTCAAAGTGCTGAGCACCCAACAGCACCCACTGCTCTGAATAAAGGTATTTTTAATACTTTGTTCTTTGCCTACAGCAGTTTGTAAAATTTAGATAAGATATCTTATCCATAGGGACACTGAAGTCAGTGGCTGAAATAGGATAAAGTTTATAATTAAACTGAAATGGCACTGAGCACAAATTTTCAAGTTAAATTGAGGCTAACTTTAAAAAAAAGAGCGCCAGGTGATAGTTAATTCCACTTTATATAAGTTTTTGTCCCATACATCTTTTTTTGGTTGACCAAAACCATCTACAGAACAGAATGGCTAGTGGTTATTTGTGATGTTCCAGGAGCAATAGGAGACTAAAAGGAAGTCTGAATCAACAGAAATTTCATAAAGTTAACCTTCAAACTGCATCAGACTTTTTGCCAGAGCTCTTTTGGTGTCTTTATGTCAGTTTTTCTGCTACAATTCCAATTTAAAGTTGGAAATAAGAGCAAGCATTTCAGCCCTAGGCCATGTAAAAACTTCTTAAACTAGAAAATTTGTGACCCCATCACCAAAGATCAGACTCCATTAACCATTCGAGGGTTTACAGTGGACAGATGTAGTCCAGTGAAAGTCAAGCTTTCAACAAAGAGAATGCAGCCATAAGAAGACTGCAGCAAGGGAGACAGGAATGAGTGCATGGAGAGGTGGTTATAGTAGAATCAGATTAGTGAAGCCTAGCAACAAGCTCCAACAGCTAGAGCTTGCCCCTGGAGTAGTAAGTCCGTAGCTTTATCTATGTCTAGGTCAGCTGCCTTTACCTCTTACGTTTGAGTAACAAGTTTATCTTGTACAAGAAAGGGGCCGCATCAGCAATGTGATGGAACCCAGAGCAGCAGAAAGGAAAAGTTAGCGTGTTACACAGTATGCTTTAGTTGGGAATTGTGGGAAAAGACAAGAATCTATGGAGGTTACGACTAACCATAGGGACATTTCTCCTTATGATGCAGTTCTTTCCCCTTTACCACCAAGTGCCTCCAGATCTTGAAACAAATGTCATCATCTAGTTCATAGCCTAAATTAAGGGTTTTTTGTTTGTTTGTTTTTTTAAATCTCAGAATGCTTGAAAGGAAGAGTAACTGCAAGAGCCTCATTCCACTCTAAATTATGTTTTACCTCAGCTAAGTGTTTACTGCAATGCATCTCCTTCATATGGATAAGACAATACTGTCCGATTCCAATACTGCAGACACAAATGAAGATATGAAAGAGCCTGTTTCTATGCTGTGTATGATAAAAGCAACATCTAACCCAAGCAACAGGTAACAGTCTATTTTCAGTGCAGCACCTCATAGCCTGCTGCCAGGTATCCATTTCTATGAAGCTTGACTTCAGTTACACAAATTAAATGTCAGCATTTCAGATCTCCTGAAAAGGGAAGTAGCTCCAGTTTGTTACAAGGGGTGGGGGAAAAAAAAGCAGAAAGTTCCCCTTTTGTGTTCAGAGCAATTTCTTCCATCAAATCAAGCCTCAGTTGCATTTTGCTTTTTGTTTTCACCCATTTCATTAATTTTTTTTTTTTTTTTACACTTCCTAGTATCACTGAAGGCCAGTTTACTGAACCCCTTCCATTTGCTGTGATTTTTAGCTACAGACTCAAACACAACAGGTAAGGCCTTTTGCTCATGATGTAGCAGGTTCAAGTTTAAGGTTGAATTTGTCACAACACTAAGCTAATCAGTTCTCCAGCTGGGTGAGCTATATTTTTCTAGCTATTTTAAAAAGAACTAAACTGCAATCAAAATATACATAAGAAAGCCATGTTAGAAAGAGTCCGCTTTATCTCAGTGCTCTATTTACACAAAGCCAAGTTATGGCTTGAGGTCACCTGAGTGACCAAAAACCATAACACGGGACCTGGGGGAGGGATTTCTGTGAAGAAGAGCATATGAGGACATACCAAGACACTAATGGAGCCAGTTAAATGATTTACTTTTTGTGGTCTTGTTCTTTATAAGAACTATAGCACTTTTATGTAAGATTTTGCCTTCCCAACACAGTGTAAACACTGCCACAATACAGATTGTTCCTGCAACCACAGTTTCATGGTTTCCTGTTAGAAGAGTTCATCCCCGCAGTCCAAACTCCATGCAGCAATACAGCCTATGAGTTACAAAGAAAACAGTTCCCAAGCTGCCAAACCTGAAAACAGAAAACTCTTCAGGGGTTACACTGAGCGTGCAGTTTTCATGGCAGCCCTTCAAAATTCAAGTTATAGCTTATTTTGGACTTTGAAAGTTAGATAAACTGAAAGGGGCCTCATAATTTTATAATTAAAAAAAGAAAAGCAAACTGAACTGCAAATTAAAAAGTAAAACTAGTCTCCTTCCATCACATCACAGAGCCACGTGGCCCTATTGCAAAGGAAGGAGAAGTGCAGACACATTGTAAGGGTATTTGCTCACAAAAAAATGCAACGCCCACTTAAATAAAGTTGGTATTGCACGGGATCCCTCCCGTGCAGCATCCGATGAAGTGAGCTGTAGCTCACAAAAGCTTATGCTCAAATAAATTGGTTAGTTTCAAAGGTGCCACAAGTACTCCTTTTCTTTTTGCGAATACAGACTAACATGGCTGCTACTCTAAAACTTGGGATCCCTCCAGAGACATATACCAAACAGCATGATCTGGACCCCTTCCACAAGCCAGCCTAAGTTAAACCTGTAGAGGGAAGGTTTCAGAGTAGCAGCTGTGTTAGTCTGTATTCGCAAAAAGAAAAGGAGTACATGTGGCACCTTAAGACTAACCAATTTATTTGAGCATAAGCTTTAATGAGCTACAGCTCACTTCATCGGATGCAACCAATTTTCTTTCTGTAGAGGGAAGTGGCACCAGATAGCCTGGCCCTTCTTCTAGGACTAGAATCCATCCTGGGAACCAGTGAGGGGCAGAGTATCTGACTCTCCTCCCAGCAGTGTAATTCTCCATGGAAAGACTCCAGCAAGGAGTGGGGTCAGGATCCCTAGTCACTGAGGCTCACATTACCAGGCTTTGGCGGCGGGTGTGATCCAGGCAGTCACGAGAGACGGACGTTCTCCAGCACACAGAACACGTGTTTACACTGTCCAGCACAATAGGACCCCATTCCATATAGCAGCCTGCAAATGCTCCTGTAATCTGAACTACTGGACCTTCCCATCCTCCCGCCACCCCACGCCCAGCCCAGTGCACCACAGGCCCCCATACAAACCAAGCACCCGGCCCCTTTAAACGAGAACGAGCACTCACCTCGCCCCCTCCAGGCAGCCCTTTGGGACCAACCAGAGACACCGAGGAAGTGCAAGGTCACCCAGCCTTGCCCACGTTCACACGCAGGAGCCCGGGGAACAGAACCCAGACGTCCTGCCTCCGCCCCTGGCGGCAGGGGAAGGGGGTATGGGGACCACCCCCGAAGGGGAGGAAGGGGAGTATGGGCGCCGTCTCCGGAGCGACCCCGCAGCCTACGCCCGCCCATAAGGAGGCCTCCCCAGTCCCCAGGGCCGCTCCCCGCCACCCCCGCAGGGCAGAAGCCTGCGCCCCGCCCTGGGGAAGGCAGGGCCCCGCCACCACCCTTGAGCCGGCCACCCCAAGTACCTAGAGCTGGGCTTGGCGGATTCGGCCTCCGGCCCCTGGAACATAGCAGCAGCAGCGGGCCAAGGGACGGTTCTCTGCTGACTCGGCTCCACAGCCCGCTCTCGCGGGTTGAGCTCGGTCCGGCCGCCTAGACAACAGGTAGCGCCCCGGCCCGCCCTGCTAACCCATTGGCTGATCTGTACGCCAATCTCATCGAGCCGCCTACCATACGCTACACACTCCCACAAGAACCCGCCCACCAGACCTGGGAGGGAAGCTTTAAAACACCCGCTCCGTGACTCACGCTGCCCCCCTGCCCATTGGAGCAGTCACCTGCCATTCAGGAAAAGCTGCGGGGCCATTGGGCAAAGTGTGGGGCTAGAAACAGGAGGGCAACCCTTGATATTTAACGGGACAGGTCTAGGCACTTCACCCTTTCTCTGTTCCTTAAGGAAGGCCTGTCCCTAGGATTCATCCCCAGCCTGCCCGGGCTATCTGGAGCCACACTGGGCCATAGATTAGGGTGCCCAGATAGCAAGTATGAAAAATCAGGACAGAGTGTAGGAGGTAATAGGCACTTATATAAGAAAAAGCCCAAATATCAGGACTATCCCTATAAAATCAGGACATCTGGTCACCCTACCCTGGATACAGGAGACATCAGGTGAGTGAGGCGATATCTTTTATTGGACCAACTTCTGCTAGTGAGATACAAGCCTGGGGTAGCTAAAAGCCTTGTCTCTCACACCAGCAGAAGTTGCTTCAATAAATGATATTGTCTCACACATTGTCTCCCTAATATCCTAGGTGAGGCCCAGATCCCAGCCTGGCGTGCTTGGGCCGAGGCAAGGCCTGCTGAAGCATCTCTGGGGTTACCCCTACCCATCCCAGTTGGGCCTACTCCTTCAGGGGCAGTTGATGTTGCTCCATCCCTGGCAGGGGTAGTAGAGAAGGCTGTTCCCAGCATCTGCTCCAGTGATCACAGTGGCCAAGAGTTGCAGTTTCTATGGCTTGAAGCTCTGCGTGGAAGCATAGGACTGTTCTGAAAACAAGTATGGGGTTCTACAGTTGTATCACCCTGAAGCCCATATCAAACATGCTCCATTAGCAAGTAAAAATTTTTCTATTCTATCTCCTAGCCCTCCAGTACTCACTGTAAAGCTTAACCTTATTTTACATTTCACCATTATTAGTAAAGATTGGGTAGGCTAAATTATACCCTTAGTGAACCTATGCCGCTCCATTGTCTTTGAACAGGTATGGAAGAATATTCATGACTTACTCCCCTCTTACCCTGTGTCTTCTCTTTGGTACTGACCATAATAAGTAAAAACATGTCAATAGGAGCTGCAGGGGCAGCACTTGGGGTGGGGGCGGCTTGCAGAGCGGAGCCCCCGGCTGCCCCTATGTGTAGGAGCCAGAGTAGGGCCATGCCGCTGCTTCCAGGAGCCACATGGAGTGGCCCCTGACCCTGCTCCCCACTTGGAGTGCTAGAGCAGGGCAAGCTCCAGACCTGCTCCCCAGTGCGAGTTTGAGAGACAGATTAAAACAGCAGGTGGTCCAGATGCGGTCCATAGTTTGCCCACCCCGGTCTAGTTCATATACATGCTGAGTGCAAAGTGGATTGCCTTTCCTCTGATTCCCAAATAGTACAAAAAGCCAGAGGTCTTATGACTAAATTCAGACGTGATGCCTTTTGTGATGTATATTAGATCCCCTTGCGCATGCCCTAGCTATGTATAAGAGAGAGACCAAGCAAATTTGTGCTTAAAAAGATGTGGGTAGCATAGTGGCTAACTTTCACCAACTGGTCCTTACATAGAAGAGGCCTTCCTGCAAAACATAGGATCTTCCTTCTGTGACCGGTTCGGTCACAGAGACCCCCTTGAGGTGGTCACCGGAGGAGCTGGAATTACCTCCGAGCCAGTTTTCTACAGCCAGCTTGGGACTCCAGAACCCTGCCTTGTTGAGCCAGACACGCTAGTCTGCTGCAACACAGACCCAGGTCCGGTCCACGCCCCCAAAGCTGCAGACTTTAACCAAAAACTGCTCAGCAAGTCACCTATCTCCAGCACCCAGACACCCAATGGGATCCAAACCCCAAATAAATCCATTTTACTCTGCATAAAGCTTATACAGGGTAAACTCAAATTGTCCACTTTCTATAACATTGATACAGAGATATGCACAGCTGTTTAATACCTGGGGGAGCAATCACTTACCCTGGGTTAATGAACAAACAAAAGTGATTTTATTAATTATAAAGAGTAGGATTTAAGTGGTTTCAAGTAATAACAGGCAGAACAAAGTAAGTAACCAAACAAAATAAAACAAAACATGCAAATCTAAGCCTAATACATTTAAGAAACTGAATACAGGTAAATCTCACCCTCAGAGATGTTCCAATAAGCTTCTTTCATAGACTAGACTCCTTCTTAGTCTGGGCCCAATCCTTTCTCTCGGTACAGTTCTTGTTAGTTTCAGCTCAGGTGGTAACTAGGGGATTTCTCATGACTAAGAGAAAAGATTTCCCATTTGTTCTGTTCCATCCCCTTTTAGATCTTTAGCACAAGGCGGGAATCCTTTGTCTCTATCTGGATTCCCACCCTTCCTTCTAAATGGAAAAGCACCATGTTTAAGATGGATTCCAGTATCATGTGACATGTTCACATGTCCACCCCACTCTTTGTTGCCAACAGGTCAGCTGGGTGAACTCTCCCGTCCAGGAGATCTGACCCCCAGTCTTCCCTCAAAACCTGATTCACAGGTGAGGGGTCTGGCATTTTAGATGCAGATCCTTCACCCTCCTCCTGGGGAAAAGCCTTTCTACAAAAAGGTGGGCAAACCTTCCTTCCATCTGGACTTTCGTCTCTGGGCTCCCCTTGGGGACAGACACTCTTGTATCCCCCAAAAGGGAAGGTGACCCTGATCCAGCTGTGGGCTCACATCTACCAGCTATGACAGACTCTTCACTGGCCAGCAAAATCCCTCTCCCTTTCACTCAGGTTGGGCTTGCTTCCAGCTTCTGAGCCCTTGGGGTCTCTTCCCACTGCAGCGGTTGTCAGGACCCCAACCTCCATCTCCGGGATACATGTTTCTGTGCACCCCAGGGCAGGCCCCATCCCCTGCTGACCTGCAACTTCCTGGTAATTAGCAGCTAGAAAGGCCTCCCTGTTATAAGGTGGAACATCCCCCTCCCCCTGGAAGATGATCACAGGACAGAAGCTGGCTTTATCCAGCAATTCCCGCTGGTACTTGCCTTGAGCCCTGGGGCTACAGGAACCAGTTATGACCATCCCTGCTGCTACCGAGGAATTAAAGAGACACTCGCCTGTTTCCCCAGCAGCATTTGTGACTTTGTCCTGAAAGCCCCAGAGGGGAGGTAAGATTACTTCTTGCTGATAACAAACCCTGGAACAGATTCTGCCACATCAAAAAAATAATTCCCCAGTAGAAACGGTGCAAAAGTATGTGCCACCGCTGCAACAGTCAGTTCAGCTTCCAAATCACCAGTTCCATGTGTACCTTAGCTAAAGGTGCAAGGACTTTGTAACCTCCCACCAATTATTATTCTGCCATTTTTCCGGATCAGGTCTCTCCTGACCACAGAAACCTCTGCACCAGTGTCCCTTCAGCCTTGGAGCACTTTGCCATTAAGTTTAACAGCATGCATATGCTCACTGCTTGGTTGTGTAGAAGCAACCTTTACAAATCCTGTGTGGAAAGAGGCAGTAGCCTGGGATACCCCTGTGCTCTGAGAAACAGCAGCTTCATGAGTTACCTGTTCCCACTCAGCCAAGGACATTTATTCCTCAGGTGTTCAGTGGACTTACAATGATAGCACCTTTTGGGCTCCTCTGCTTGTACAGGAGACTTGGGACGAATAATAGGGAAATAGGGAGGTGAATGCTCAGCCTCAGGCATTCACCTTGTATTGAGGGGTAAAACGGTGATTCTGCTTTTCACTAACCCTCTACCCCTCTGCCAGTGGTTTATGTTTAATTGAAGCTTGTGACTGCTCGTAAGAGTCTGCAAATCCAGCCAATTCCCCCATTGCACACACCTTTTTATCCCACAAATACTGTTCCTGAGTAATTAAATCTCACATTTTTTCAAACCTTGTAATGCCTTTTCCCCTCACCCACTTGTCTAATAAATCTCTCAATTCATTTACATAGGCCACATTACTTAATCCAGATCCCCTCTTAAAAGTCCTGAATTTAACCCTGTAGATTTCAGGTGTAATCTGAAATAGTTTCAAAACCAGTTTCTTAAATTTATCATTGTTTGAAGCATCATAAATAGGCATCTTATTGAGTATGTCCAGAGCTCTCCCAGTCAATTTTGCCACCAAAGTGGTCATCTTTTGATCTTCAGGAATCGCATGGAGAGTGCAGTCTCTCAAAGGTGATGAAATATTTGGCAATATCACTAGATTCATCATACTGCAGGCATAATCATTCCCATTTGTGGATTTTTGGGGAAGTGAAACCAGCTGCTGAAGGGTTTTGTCTCTTCCACTCCATTACAGCCAGTTCATGCTCCTGGGTCTCAATTTGGGCCTGTATTTCTGTGTCTTAATTCCAGGGCTATCTGCCTCTCTCTTTCCTTCTCCTCCTGAGCATCTTGCTGTGCTAGGGTCTGGGCTTCAAGCTCTGTCTTTTTACTCCATGGCTCTTTTGTAAGCAGCTTCCTCCCTGGCTGCCTCTGCTTCTTTGAGCCTCATCTGAAACTCATGCTCTTTTGCCTTCTTTTTCTTCCAGTCTGGCCAGCTCTAGTTTTGTAGCTCCTCACTGGTAGTCATTTTCCTGCTTTCTTGTGCTTATTTCCCCTCACCCAAACAAACAGAAACAACAAACAGAAAGTAACAAACCAGTAACCACTTTGTCTGTTCTCCAGCCACCACACTCAACTCACTTAAAATCACTACCAGTGTCTCAAGGCAATCAGCTGTGCACAGATCCTATTCGACTATGCCACTGTGACGTGTTCGGTCACAGAGACCCCCTAGAGGCTGTCACCTGAAATGCTGGAATTACCTCTGAACCCATTTTCCATTGTCAGCTTGGGACTCCAGATCACTGCCTTGTTGCACTAAACATGCTAGCCTGCTGCAACACAGACCCAAGTCTGGTTCACACCCCCAAAGCTGCAGACTTTAACCAAAAAAGGCTCAGCAAATCACCTATCTCCAGCACCCAGCTCCCAATGGGATCCAAACCCCAAATAAATCCATTTTACTCTGTATACAGCTTATACAGGGTAAATTCATAAATTGTCCGCCCTCTATAACACTGATATAGAGATATGCACAACTGTTTGCTCCCCCAGGTATTATGAATAAACAAAAAAGTGATTTTATTAATTATAAAAAGTAGGATTTAAGTGGTTTCAAGTAATAACAGACCGAACAAAGTAAGTAACCAAGCAAAATAAAACAAACACACGCAAGTCTAAGCCTAATACATTTAAGAAACTGAATACAGGTAAATCTCACCCTCAGAGATGTTCCAATAAGCTTCTTACACAGACTAGACTCCTTCTTAGTCTGGGCCCAATCCTTTCCCCTAGTACAGTTCTTGTTAGTTCCAGCTCAGGTGGTAACAAGGGGATTTCTCATGACTGGCAGCCCCATTTGTTCTGTTCCATCCCCTTTTCGATCTTTGGCACGAGGCGGGAATCCTTTCTCTCTCTCTTGGTTCCCACCCTTCCTTCTAAATGGAAAAGCCCCAGGTTTAAGATGGATTCCAGTATCATGTGACATGTTCACATGTCTGTGAGACTTTATTACTCACTGGCTGGCACCCACATATACAGGAAGGCTTACAAGTAAACAGAGCCATTTACAACCAATTGTTCTAGTTAATGGGAGCCACCAAGATTCCAAGCCACCATTAATGGACCACACTTTGCATAGTTACAATAGGACTTCACAGTAATACTTCATATTTCTAGCTTCAGATACTAGAATGATACATTCATACAAATAGGATGAACACACTCAGTAGATTATAAGCTTTGTAATGATACCTTACAGGAGACCTTTTGCATAAAGCATATTCCAGTTACATGATATTTACACTCATAAGCATATTTTCATAAAACATATGGAGTGTGACATCACACCTTCCACTTTCACTTGTCAGTTAAAAAAAATGAACTGAAACAGCAGAGGGCAACTCTAAGATAGAGTTACTATAAAGAATAGGTTTGTAAGCATCCCCCTTCCCCACAAAAAATGTCAGGGTCACATCCACTGGAAGATCCTCCCTACCCACCCACCCTAAATGCACACACAAAAGGCATACCTAGAATTGCTTCAGCTGTAGTTTAAACTAGGTTATTATCTGGCCATTAAATTCTCAGGCTTAGAAGTGCAGCCCCATCACTGCTTTTGTAAAGAACATTTGACAGAGTAGGCAGGAGAGTAACTATATCACAAGGAACCTTGTTTCATATGAAAAACTACCTCAAAATGTAACTGTATCCATGCAGTAAGTCACAGGCAATTTTGTTGCTAAGATGCTGGAAGTAGTTTTGGTGGAAGCTTGTACCAGTGGGTTGCTTTAATGGAAGATCTTCCCTGTCCTCATCTACCTGAGCACTGCCCAGGCTTTTGTTATTATTCCACATTGTTAATACAATTCAGGTATCAGTGCAGTTACTACACAGGCTTGGTGCTTTATGCAGCCCCACCATTAAGTTAGCTGTCCTCTTCTCTTCTTTCTCTGCAATACCTGATGGAGGTGCGTTTGCCTCTTTGGAAGACAAGGAAGCATTAAAAAAGGAAAAATATAAAAATTTTAGCTTTTATTTATATTCTCTTCCACCCTGCCCCAAAAAATAAAATCTGGAGCTTTTGGAATTTTTGTTCAGATGGTGTAAAACAAAATAATACCTCAATTACATGGCTCCACATTGTGAAACTGAGTAACTGCAGGTATGACATTAAGAACATAGGGTAGCAAGGATTAAGAGCAACAAGAAATGTCTTTATAGGGAGTCTGAACTTTTTGTAGAATGGAACATAGTTTAAGGCACTTTTACACTGAGACATGCAGGAAAATTAATCCAAATTAACCATAAATGTGAATTTAAAGCACATTAAACCACATTAAGACCCTATATGGGCACTCACTTGGCATTAAAATGCCTTTAATTCAGTTTAACTTTATTCCTGAGAATTAAGCTAAACCAAATTAAGGCTATTTTAATTCCAAATGAGTGCCCACACAGGTGTTAATGTGATTGAATGAATGTGCTTTAGATTTACAATTTTATTTAATCTGGATTAATTTACCTAAATTCCTCCATCTAGACAAACCCTTAGTGACTCAGACATTTGACCTACCCCCATTCCGACCTGAACATTCCACCTCCCCTCTCATTCATCCAGCTTTGCTTAACATCCTGAGGCAACTACAACAATTGCTTATATGTGGGAAAAGTAATATTATGAAGGTAACATTCAACTGTCTTTAGTGTGATGTAGAGCAGGTGGAAAAAGAGGCAGTATCATGTAACTAGACAGCTCCTTGAGGCCTCTAGTTGTCCACAGAACACAGTGAAGGACTTATGTTGCTAAGACGATAGGAGTGGGGAGGAGAGTTGCAACATACAGAAATATCTTAAGGTGGTTCTCTCACCCATATCTTCTAGAAATAAGCGGTGAAAAATATCGGCTCCACTGTAATCAATGGGAATTTTGTCACTCACTTCAATGGAGCCAGGACTTCACCCCAAGAATTAAAATTTTGAGGACAAATCTCAGTCGCATTTGTTTCCAATGGGAGCATCACCAGTCACTACCAAGTAAAAACTGGTTAAAACCCAAAACCTAATGAGAGACTGCAAGGCAGAAACTGCACATGTAACAAACAACTGACCATCAGTTAGACCAAGTATTAGTATGTATTTATGCACAATAAAAACTTTACAAGTTGAATTGGAAATTTAAACAGAGGAAGTTTAACAGCTTTTGTATATTATATTAAATAACCAAAAACATCTTTTTCCAAAATTGGTAAAGAATAAATAATATAATTTACAATATGGTACAAAAAATCAGTAAGGACAGGCATTCTGCTTTATACATACACTATATATGTATATTTATAATCTATAAAACAAATTCACATCTCAAACAAGCCAAAAACCTTAGATGATATGGCTTAACTATTATTAAAAGAAACAGCAATAAATTTTGCTGCCAAACCAAAAGCTCTAAAGCCAGTTATCACGTTTCAGTAACTAATGATAACTTACTGCCGTAGTGCTTGCCAAGGTTTCACTTATTTAACATGTATAAATCACTGTGAACTCAGGAGATTTAAAGGTTTGAAAAGGTTAAAAAAGTGCAATACTTTCCTTACAAATGCATCTGACTTTTGAGCGTAAAAAAAAAAAAGCAACAGTAATTTACATTGCGGGATTGGTAGTCAATAGATGAGCTTTCTTTGTAGATTATGTTTGATCCAAGCTATTTAATTCAATTTCGAAATATAAATAAGAAGGGTGTGAAGGAAAAAGTTACACAATGCCATTTTAGAAAACAATTAAAATTCCTATACTTGGTAGATTTAGTGATGAAGGACAGAATGAATTGTTTGGCTGAGCAGAATCTGATGCCCTGGTAGGTGGCCTATTACTAAGCGCACAGGTACAAAAAAGGGCAGATATATTCTTTAGGAGATAATATTGCTTTATAACCAAACTACAATGACAAGTTTCATGTTTTCAACATCCCACTTTAGGGGATACAAAGAAACCAGTTACATCATTCCATGTATGCTCACAGGCTTGCCAAACAACTGAGATCAAGAAAATAACTCTAAACTCTAAGTCAGAGCACAAGCTTTACAGGAACTTACATCAGAAGTGGAGGCCAGGTTGTCAATGTCCATTCCCCCCTCCCAGCCTCCTCACAGTGCCTCATGAAGATATGAAAATAACGGAGTAAGTGTTACTCCCCTGAAACAATCCTGCCTACAGCTGACTAGCAACATAGCTGAACATCTGTTCAGGAAAAGCTGAAATGGTTACCAAAGTTGTTCTGGTTACTTAGTCATGTTGGAGGAGCTGAAATAGCATAATTCAAATTTTATTTTTCTACTTTAAACAAGATGTTAGCTTTCCCCATGGCAGCCCTAAGTACAACCTCTTGAAGTCCACAATACAATTGGGCATCTGCTAGAGATCCACCAATTCCTAGAGAAAGGTATCTCCCAAGGTGTGTGTACAAGCAACTTCACGAAGACAGTAAGTTCTCTATTGATATGAATTTATCATTATGATCTAAGTTTGTTTTAAAATTTTCCCTGATGCCAAAAAACTTTGTTTTGCTTGGGTTTTGCTATTATGATGCAATGTGCAGGGTATCATAACATTCCTGAATCAGAGAACAGATATAGCAGGTGGGAGTATTCTGTGTGCACTGAAAATATCAGGAAGAGAGGAGGGAAGGAAGGGGCCATGGAACCCATGGGGAGAGGAGAGGATGTTCAAATGTGTGTTTATAAGAAGAATTTTTTAAAAGCAGATGCTAAGCACATTTTTACCATAAAATTTCTGGTAGGTGAAAGGTGGCTCTGCCTATTCTCCACATTTGCCTCCCCACCTAGTGCTCCTGATCTGCCTTGAGAAGTCCAGGATATTAAAATCTGCTGGCCTCATGGGCCATTACAAATATCGACTACATTGAGATTCATCCTGTAACAATTCTGTTCCTGTGGCAAGGCATATGGGCTGTAGACAGCTCCCTGCATTCTGGCGACAGACTCATAAGTAGATACTGCTGAAATGTCATGCCCTTCACTTCCAACAGGGCTGGCATAATCTAGACCCGCTTATGGGAAGAGTGCTCACAAGATCAATGTGACATCTGTCCTATTATCAATATCTATTTTGGGGGGTGGGGGAAGGTTGAAGTAACCAAATATACTTGCCAGCATAAGGCTAGCTTCTCAAAATTTAAGACATAAAAACCAACTGAAGGTTCAGATTTGTTGCACTTGACTAAAACTGGTCACGTCTCCTCCTTTTACATGTGCTAAATGTCATTATGTTTTGGTAATCCAGACACATCTATACTAGGAAGCCTCTGTTAGTTAGCAGAAGTAATTCTGGAGAATTACAGATGGCATTACTAACATGGGTAGCCAAAACCTGGAGTTGCTGCTTTGAGAAAAACTGGACTAAAAGACATCTGAACTACAACAATCACTGGAAAGATTCAGACAGTGGGATTCTTGGGTTTAATGGAAATCCTGGTTTCTACCAAGTTTGAACCCTTCAGAAACAAATATACATGACTAGGTGTAGATTTGGCTGGCAACTTTAAACATGCTTGTGATCTAAGACTGCATGAGACCCTGCAAATCGTGATAGGATTTTAGACTGCATGTTCTGAGAGGAAAGACCCCAGGTAATCTATAGCCAAAGCAGGGAGTTAGCTTATTAGTATGAAATCTTCCCCCTTTAGTTTGCTGACCCACTGCTTGCTCGTGATGCAGGTCTGAGTCCCTGCTGGGAATACTCAGTTGTATGAATGCTGTGTCTAACTGGGCAGGTGATTCCCACATCTAAGAAAAGAACAAAGCAACCAGACACAAGGCATCCTACAGCATGAATCAAAGGAGTGGCCTCCAAGTCTTAGGGAAGGAGGTAAATAAACCTGCTCTGGGTCACAGAGTATGAATATCAGAAAACTGGTTAAATTCTCTCTTAAAGCTAGAGAAGCACAAAGCAAAGAACATACCAACCAATATCAAAAATGTCTACCCGGGTGGGGGTAAAGTGACAGGGAACATCATATGCCCCATCAGTGCTTCGTGGGCAACATTTTAATAAGACTCCCAGTCAAATGCTTTGTAGGAGTAGGTAGAACTAAATCCAAAGCATAGCGCAAGTTGAGAAAACGAAGCCCTGGTAATGGCCTTAAGGATAGAGGGGTTTATGTTTTATTAATTAGCAAACAGCTATGTATATAAAAGTTTGAAGTTTATACAGGACTAGCTCCTGGAAGAGCTTCAGAGCTACCTAAAATAGTCAAGGGGAATCTTTTTCCTAGAGGCTGCAGATAATGCTTTAAAAACAGGCACAGTAAAAGTATCCTTTTCAAGACTGATGGGAAAAGAAATAGGAGAAGGATGTATCCTGAGCTGTTAGAAACAAAAGGAAAACCATCTGTAAAGGAAGTAACGTTACCAGAACTCCTTTGGACCTACTGATATCAGGACTTGGGTCTTTCAGGCATTAAAACACTATACCATAGAAATGCACAACAGCTTAGCTGGGAACTTCTGGACCCATCGTGCCAGGGAGGAACTACAATGAAAAATTATGCCCTGAGGTACCACAGATCATCTAGGTAGGGCAGGACAGGGTGGAGAGATCAGATTAAAATGAGACTTGACACCTCGCCTCCTCATTTGAAAGACATAAGATTGCTGAAATCTAACTTAGTTTAAAAATATTATTTATATCTTTATATGAACATTGTTCTTTCCTATCTCCTCTCCCATAAGAATCCCCAGCGAGATGCTGGATCTGGCATATATGTGGAGAAAGATGGTGATATACAGGTTTCCTAACAAAACCAAAACCTATTAAGGCAAAGCTTTAAGAGTGATTCCAGGAAAACCCCTTTCTGCAATGTTTCCTCTCCTGGAAAGTAACCATCTTCCAGGGAAACAAACTCCCATTGGTGGGGGATGACCCACTGCACTGTCCAATGAGATGAAGAATCCTGTGTCAACCTACTAAAAGGAGCAAGTAGATTCAGTCAGAAGGATGGTGGCTGTGATGTAGGGTAGGATTTAAAAAACAAGAAAAATCTGCAGGGATCCACTGAATATGTAGGGGAGCCTACATCCTCCCCAAAACAAGTATGCAGGCATCTGCCCAACTGGAATGTTCAATATACAAGGTGTAGCCAAAGAAACAGAATGTTTTATAAAATGGCAGCACAAGCATTGCAGAGTAACGGTGCCTTTCAGGAGAGTGCAAGAAACTTCAGTTTGACTGATTCGACAATCTTGCCAAGCAGTATGTTTCAAGATATGAGTAGAAAAAGCATTTCCCTCTCTCTCCGCCCCTCAATTTCAATGTGGATCCCAAATCATGGTATGTCTATCACCATACAAAAAAAGATTCAAGTTGAAGAAGTTTCTAGTCATACTCTTGTCCAAGCTTCTTGCCTAGGCCATGCCAAAAGTAGAAGTCCAGGACCACCTCAAACGCATTTATTCACCATCTTAGATAATTGATGCAGACATCACTCCCTGTAATAATGTTCCCCATTACATTTTTCCCAGCATATTGCACATTCTAGGACTTGCAGATACTTCTTCAAAACTCTAAAGACAACGTTGCTCTTCTAGAAAGGCGTGCACCGGTCAATGGCATTTGGACTTCAGTTGCATATCCTCAACTTGCCTCTCAGATCTAGTACAATAAATTCCACTAAGCTGAACAGTCTCCACCAGCCTCCTAGTCTCTTATGCTCACTGCGAGAGGTCACCAGTTGGAGGGCCGCCTCCTCCTCCATCAAAGAGGATTTCCCTACGGGTTGGCTCAGGTATTGACAGCTCCTGGGCAAGATCGTTGAAACGAGATATGTAATCTATGCTGTTCTCATTCATCATGCAAGCCAGCTGGGAATCCACCACCTAGAAGACGGATAGGAAAAAAGGTCAGCAGAGGCTTGTCTCATTCATTTGGGTTAGAGAGAGTAACATCTGCCTGTGACTGCTAAGGGACCAAATAATACAAGCTGAGATCAGGGCCACATAGGAAAATATAAGATTTTCACCTCCAATTCATCTGTTCCAATGCAGCCCAGCTCAACAGTTAACTGCTGGCTCTTCAGTGGCCTCTCTGAAATGAATTAGTAGCCTCAGTCCAATTTTAGCTGACAAGTGTCCACTTCACAAAAAATTTCAGATTGGTATGTCTGTGGCCACCTTAACCAAGAGCTTAAGAATGAATGGGACATGCCAACACACCCTCCAGATCAGCAGCGAGGTGCACTGGCAGAGTGATGTGGGGTAAGCTTGCGCAACTGCTACCTGCACTGTACCTGTTCCATACATAAAGAAGACTTCCTTCTGAAGGACCCTTGATGACAGACCTTTCAGAACACTGTTTTTGTTAAGACTATTATTAAACTGTTGTGGCTGGCTCCCTCCACAAAAAACATGACAGCTTGCCTAAAGTAATGGCTCACATATCACCTTCTCTTAGATGACTACACTGGGTCAGTCAAATTCTATCCAAGTACAATGCTATGAGCTCTGAGTTAACATAGGCTTGATTCACTCCAGCAAAAACTGGCAGTCTTTGCTGACAGAAAGTTGGACTGGAGGCTGCAGTCGCATAAAGGTGCTCACTCCCTCACCTCCCTATCCAGAGTGGAGGCATAGTTATAACAGCCAGTGATGTATACTGCATCAGCATAGTCCTGCTGCAGCTCCATGAATCAGGGTACAGAGAACAGCTGGACTAGAACTCCCAGTATGCCGAGTTCAAAGCATATAATCTATAGCAGCGTTTCTCAAACTGGAGTCCCCACTGATCAACTCCTCCCCCTTCCTCCCAGTGCCTCCTGCACACCAGGGAATAGCTGTTCAGCAGCATGCAGGAGGTGCTGAGCGGGAGGGGGAGGAGCGGGGATGAGACATGCTCAGGGGAGGGGACAGAATCATGTCCTGGGGCCTCCAGCTGCGCTGATCAACTCCTCCCTCTCAGTGCCTCCCTCATGCCACGGAACAGCTGTTCCCTGGTGTGCAGGAGGTGCTAGGAGGGAGGGGGAGAAATGGGGCACACTCAGGGGAGAGAGCAGAAGGAGGCAGAGAAGAGGTGGGGCCTTGGGGGAAGGCGTGCAGTGGGCACGAGGCCTGGGACTGAGCCAGGGACTTGGGGGTCCCCGAAAAATTTTAAATCAAAATGGGGGTCCCTTGGGTTGCTAAAGTTTGAGAACTGCTGATCTATAAAATTGACCTGATCTCCACCAGCCAGTGAGGCAGAAGTCATAAGGTTGCTCACAAGAGTTTCACACAGCAACTCATGCAGAACATACCACCAGTTCATTCTGCATCTTCCGTGTAAATCTGTTTCTCTGCTCTGTTAAATGTAAAGCCTGGCATCTGCCATGAGTATCCAGAGGAAATATAATGAGTAACATGAACAATACTATTAAAAAGGGAAGCAAGGAGGCCCATTCAATGGTAATTATTTCAAGTGCAAATACAGCCTGATGTGATTTGACCACATACCTCTGCTACATCTGCCAGAGAGCGAGACACAAAAGAGTCCCGTGAGTTTCCATCCAGCAGGCTTGGTCCCAATAAGGAGGTGCCACTAGCAGTTCCAACAGGAGTTGGCAACATTTTCCGGCCCTTCTCGGGGGAGATGAAACTTGCTGCATAGAGAGGAAAAGCATAAGAACATAAGAATGACCCTACTGGGTCAGACCCAGGGTCCATCTAGCCCAGTATCCTGTCTTCCAACAGTGGCCAGTGTCAGGTGCCCCAGAGGGAATGAACAGAACAGGTAATTATCAAGTGATCCATCCACTGTTGCTCATTCCCAGCTTCTGGCAAACAGAGGCTAGGGACACCATTCCTGCCCATTCTGCCTAATAGCCATTGATGGACCTATCCTCCATGAATTTATCTAGTTCTTTTTTTACCTCTGTTATGGTCTTGGCCTTCACAATATCCTCTGGCAAGGAGTTCCACAGGTTGACTGTGTTGTGTGAAGAAATACTTCCTTTTATTTGTTTTAAACCTGCTGCCTATTAATTTCATTTGGTGACCCCTAGCTCATGAAAGCTTATGCTCAAATAAACTTATTAGTCTCTAAGGTGCCACAAGTACTCCTTTTCTTTTTGCGAATACAGACTAACATGGCTGCTACTCTGAAACCTAGCTCTTGTGTTATGAGAAGTAGTAAACAACACTTCCTTATCTACTTTCTCTACACCAGTCATGATTTTATCCACCTCAGTCATGTCTCCCCTTAGCGGTCTCTTTTCCAAGCTAAAAAGTCCCAGTCTTATTAATCTCTCCTCATATGGAAGCTGTTCCATACCCCTAATCATTTTTGTTGCCCTTTTCTGAACCTTTTTCAATTCCAATAGATCTGTTTTTTGAGAAGGGACAACCACATCTGCACACAGTATTCAGGATGTGGGTGTACCATGGATTTATATAGAGGCAACAGGATATTTTCTGTCCTATTATCTATCCCTTTCTTAATTATTCCCAGCATTCTGTTCGCTTTTTTGACTGCTGCTGCACATTGAGTGGATGTTTTCAGAGAACCATCCACAATGACTCCAAGATCTCTTTCTTGAGTGGTAACAGCTAATTTAGACCCCATCATTTTATATGTATAGTTGGGATTATACTTTCCAATGTGCATTACTTTGCATTAATCAACATTAAACTTCATCTGCCATTTTGTTGCCCAGTCACCCAGTTTTGAGAGATCCTTTTGTAGCTCTTCGCAGTCTGCCTGGGTTTAACTATCTTTAGTAATTTTGTATCATCTGCAAATTTTGCCACCTCACTGTTTACCCCCTTTCCAGATCATTTATGAATGTTGAAAAGGACTAGTCCTAGAACAGACCGCTGGGGGATACCAATATTTACCTTTCTCCAGTCTGAAAACTGACCGTTTATACTTACCCTTTGTTTCCTATCCTTCAACCAGTTACCAATCCATGAGAGCACCTTCCCTCTTGTCCCGTGGCAGCTTACTTTGCGTAAAGAACCTTTGTAAGGGACCTTGTCAAAGGCTTTCTGAAAATTTAAGTACACTATATCCACTGGATCCCCTTGGTCCACACGCTTGTTGACCCCCTCAAAGAATTCTAGTAGATTGGCGAGTCATGATTTCCCTTTACTAAAACCATGTTGACTCTTCCTCATCTATGTGTCTGACAATATTGTTCTTCATTATAGTTTCAACCAGTTGGCCCGGTACTGAAGTCAGGCTTACAGACCTGTAATTGCCAGGATCCACCTCTGGAGCCCTTTTTAAAAATTGGCGTCACATTAGCTATCCTCCAGTCATTTGGTACTGAAGCTGATTTAAATGATAGGTTACAGACTACAGTTAGTAGTTCGGCAAATTCACATTTGAGTTCCTTCAGAACTCTTGGGTGAATACCATCTGGTCCTGGTGACTTATTGCTGTTTAATTTATCAATTTGTTCCAAAACCTCCTCTAATGATACCTCAATCTGGGACAATTCCTCAGATCTGTCACCTAAAAAAAGAATGGCTCAGGTTTGGGACTCTCCCTCACATCCTCAGCCGTGAAGACCGATGTAAAGAATTCATTTAGTTTCTCCGCAATGGCCTTATCCCCCTTTAGTGCTCCTTTAGCACCTCGATCGTCCAGTGGCCCCACTGGTTGTTTAGCAGGCTTCCTGCTTCTGATGCACTTAAAATTTTTTTTGCTATTACTTTTTGAGTCTTCGGCTAACTGTTCCACAGATTCTTTTTTGGCCTTCCTAATTGTATTTTTACACTTCATTTGCCAGTGTTTATGCTCCTTTCTATTTTCCTCACTAGAATTTAACTTCCACTTTAACTTCCACTTTTTACCTCTCACTGCCTCTTTTACTTTGTTGTTTAGCAGCAAGT
The DNA here is from genome assembly GCF_965140295.1 of Lepidochelys olivacea. Taxonomy (NCBI): domain Eukaryota; kingdom Metazoa; phylum Chordata; order Testudines; family Cheloniidae; genus Lepidochelys; species Lepidochelys olivacea. The sequence continues at coordinate 38,665,085 of NC_140420.1, read as the reverse complement.
AGGTGTATTGAACTTGTACATTTGAAGAGGAGGAGGAGAGGTACATGGAAACCTAGCACAAAGCAGATCTAAAGCCATCTCTCTCCTCTACTGCCTCAGAATAAGAAGTTACTAGCATGAGCACTACCAGCAGGCTGCCAAATGGATCAAGTAATCACCTCAGCCCAAAGGAGGTAAACACACATTACACTGGAGACACTAGCCATACAGCTATTCATTTTTTGAGCTAAGTCAGAAAAAACAATTCTCTCACCTCCTTAGAATTATGCACCACGCATACAATGAAACCTACACGTTCCAAACAGAAGAGCTGGTTGCATCATTTTGCTGTTTTAGCAGAACACTCAAAATGTTTCAACCTAAAAGATGAGTCTGACTTGCAAAACCTAGCAGACCACAAAAAGGTCTCAGTTACTCGCTCCAAGGTATATGCTGTTGCCCCGTGCCAGTTGAGCAACTTCTATTTCAGGAGCAGACTTCCAAATCTGGGCTGAATGAAATTAAGTCCATCTAGGGGTAACAATTCCAGTTAGAGAGGAAGGTGGGAAGGAAGGGAAAAAGTCTTCCAACATCCTACTGAGTTTACTCTCTTCCAGGGACTCCCTCCAAGTCAAGGGACTGGGGCTGGGTGAAGAGAAGCTCTTTAGAAAAGATAGGACCATTCCTCCATCATAGTTCTCTGTGTACGGACACTCACAAAACAGGCTGCTGAGAGATGAGTCGGTAGAGTCATTGGGGTACCACTGTGGGTCATGGCTCGGAGAGGCAATCCAGTTCTGCTGAGGACTGCTGGAGGGGGACGGAAGACTTTTGGAGCTGTCACTGCCATTCAGTTTCGCAGGAGAGAGGGAAACACCTTCATCTGAAAGCCAATGCAAAGAATCACTGACTGAGTCAATTCTGTAAAGCCACCAGGACAACTTCAAGTACTTTGGGGTGTTTAACACATTTTCAGGCAACTGGAAGCAAGGCACTCCATAATACTCTTAGAATGAATGCCACTGTACAGAGAATCAACCAACACCAACTTATTCTGAACTACAATGGCATTACTCAGTGGAGTAAGGGAAACTGGATTTAGTCCTAAACCAACTAATCTTAAGGATATTGACTGGTTGATGAAAGAATTTAGCTATGGTGCAGTGTAATTTCCTGAGGGAGGAGTGTGATAGTGGAAGGTGGGGATCTGAAAGGCCCAATTTAGTTCAGTCCTAACTGGACCAGGTGTGTCAAGATTTCTGTGGGAAAAGGAAATAAGATAGAAGCTACTGTCCACACTCATTTAAAGAAACTACAAGCAAACTGAAAATATAGAATCTTTAGAGGACAGTTGGACAACTGGGTAAGTGGCACAGAATTACCATAGTGTGAAAGACCATTTGACGCTATATCCTACTAAAGATAATTGGGTGTTGGGTCTCTCTATAGGTTCTCTGCTAGTAGGTGAAGACGTTTAGGCCCTTATTGACTGCCAGGTAATGAGACCTAACTCGTTCCTGCATGCCCAATAGGGTAGGGTTCTGATGGGCTAGCCAGACATCTGGAAAAAGAACACCAAGTTGCTCAGAATTCAAATCCACAATTCTTTTAAAAAAAAAAAATGCCCCAAGATGTAAATTTTTAAAAATTGATATCAAAATTTTTTTTGCATAAAGAATATTGTTTTTAGAAGCATACACCATTACATCCTAAAGCATGTTCACAAATGAGAAACAGTACAATTATTCAATCTAATGCAACACTTTAAAGGTGAACTGAAAATCTGAACAAGTAGAGTTAAACCCAGATTTGTATGCCAAGTACTGGTGGGTGCTTAGTCCTGAGGGAGGTTTTGACTGACTTGTTTTAAAACTGCGTCCCTCACCTCTCAGTACATGCTGCAGACTTCACAGTTAATTTACTAGATCTCAGTGCATTTTCAGTTACACTAAATGGCTCCTTACCAGAAGTATTATGGGTTGGGTTGTATCTGCAATATCCAAAATTTGAGTTTCAGGCTCTGACATTGACTTTTTGTCGGGTCTTGGGCAACTCAAATTAGTATGGCATTTTAAATGACAAAAAGTGATGTGATGGGGCTCTATGTTCATTATACATCAACATTTCGAGATCAAATTTGCTCAGCTGACCAGTAACAGGATGTTTTAAATGTCAGTCCTACAAAGTCACCCTGGGAAATGGCTCTTTCCTTCTTCTGTAACCTCACAGATACTAAAGATGCTGTAGGTCAAACTATGCAACCCCATTGACCTTTATTATCGATGAAGATGCAGGAGAAGTAAAGAACTCAGTTTGAGTCTCAGATCTCAAGGTGAATTTGCAGGCCCAAATTTAAAACATATTTTTCCTGGGAAACTGAGCAAATTTTACCTGGAAATACTGACACACAAACATAGAATTATAGAAGTCAATGATGAAAGGAACCTCGAGAGATAATCTAATCCAGTCCCCTGCCCTCAAGGCAGGGCTAGTAATAACTAGACCATTCCTGACAGACCATTCCTGTTTGTCTAACAAAAAACACTGTTTCAATACTCTGTATTTTTACAGAATAATATTTTAGAGCAGAAGTTCACTTTAACCTCTGTCTCAGTTTTCCTCATCTGAGAGATGGGAATAAATGTTCCATTCGCTTGCATATTTGTTACTTTAAGAAATCTCTTACATATGAAAGTCATGGTATAGTCCACCAAGGCCATGTTTCTGCAGGGTTAAATGAAGGATTGGAAGACAATACTTAAGCCATGTCTAAACTAGCACTTATATTGGCAAAACTTTTGTCGCTCAGCGGTGTGAAAAAACACACTGCGGAGTGACATACGTTTTGCTGGCATAAGCGCATTTGTGCACCGTGCTCTGTCGGCGGGAGACGCTCTCCTGCCAACATAACTACCGCTGCTCATTTAGCTGGTTTTATTATATGCTGATTGGAGAGCTCTCTTCTGTCGGCATAATGCAGCTACAACAGTGCTCTTACAGCAGCACAGCTGTATCAGTACAGCTGTGCCACTGTAAGCCTGTAAGCGTAGACATGACCTAAGTTCAAAAAATCATTTATGAAGACCCATGGTATCATTGGCCAAAAGCCTGCCTAATTCACTTAAATAATATGTAAGAAGCCATATTCCCTCCTCATGTGTGTCTACAGGGCTACCACTGAAATCAATAGGTAACCCAGAGGGAGATCAGAGAGAAGATTTTGGTCCTTACTATTTAGTAAGCTATGGAGGACACTGCTGCAGAGCTGTTCAGTAAGTTCAAAGAGCTACCAAAACTCTCTGCTAGGCCAGCAACAACTTAAATGTACATTAATTTAAAATGCAGTCAGACTCGTTAAGAAAAAGGGGAACTACACAATTTAACTTCTCAAAGGATATCACTAAGTCCATGATGATGCCTCGTAATAAGGGTTTTTCTGATATTTAGAACATGCTGCAGTTAATAGCATTTTTTTAACTTTAGTAATGAAAATGCCTGATCTTGACTTAGTCTTACTGTATTGACCAGAGCTGATAGCGATTTCAATGATAGAGTCGCTTATTTGAGTAGCAGGTTCTCCCTGAGAAAGCACATCTTCAGGTGGCCCAGGCAGAGAGATATCCAGCAGAGCAGAGACGTTGGGAGGACACAGATGCGTACTGGAGGCCTGTGATGGAGGAAGAGGAGGAGTGGAGAGACCATTCTGGAGAGGGGTCTTGGACAGTTCTGACAGAGAAAGGACTGATGTGTCCTGCTGTAAGAGTCAGAGAATGAACGAGTCATTAGTTTGCATAGGACTTGGACACTTCTAAAAGTTACAACAGACAGATCATGCGTGCGGAGAGCCTGAGCGTTGGGTTGAAAGAGAAGAACAGATGGATGCAACAGAAGCAGGATAAAATCAAGCAGAAAAGACTCCTAGCATACTCTGTTCCACCAGTCCAACTACCTGATGAAATATTTGTATTTTTCATACAAGAATAAAAGATCTACAGGTTCCATGCTCTGGACACCTATCAAAAACTGAAAACCACACAAAAGGACAGCCCACAAGCATACTCAGCCCATACCCTCCACAATAGCCTGACAAAAGTTGGGTTTTGCATCACACTCAAATGCAACTGATTTAAACTAGAGCATTTCCGAAACCTTCTACAACTGAAACCAGTGAAAGAGTTAATGAGAGGAGTCGCATTATTCTACAAGACTCTTCTTAACAGCTGAATATTGAATCAGGCTTTGTCAGCTGAGAAACATGCAGCTGCTTGGAGATCACCCCTGATTTAACAAGATTATTTTTCTTGAGAACTTCTGCAGCCAGCAGGTTCCACTACAAAAGTGAGCCCTACACCTTCTTCCACTAAAATAACTGAAGCACCATTAAGTGCTCCCATATATATCCTTGAAGAGTGTCTCAACATCACATTTGAAGTTGCATTAGCCACCAGATTAGTCTGAGGTTATAAAATTAACATCCATCGAACAATCCTTGCTTCTATAATTAGCCATAGATTCATAGATACTAAGGTCAGACGGGACCATTATGATCTTCTAGTCTGACCTCCTGCACAACGCAGGCCACAGAATTTCACCCACTCACTCCTGCGAAAAACCTCTCACCTATGTCTGAGCTATTGAAGTCCTCAAATCATGGTTTAAAGACTTCAAGGAGCAGAGAATCCTCCAGCAAGTGACCAGTGTCCCATGCTAGAGAGGAAGGCGGAAAACCTCCAGGGCCTCTTCCAATCTGTCCTGGAGGAAAATTCCTTCCCGACCCCAAATATGGCGATCAGCTAAACCCTGAGCATATGGGCAATATGGGCAATATTCACCAGCCAGATACCCAGGAAAGAATTTTCTGTAGTAACTCAGATCCCACCCCATCTAACATCCCATCACAGGCCATTAGGCCTATTTACCATGAATATTTAATTAACAAAACCATGTTATCCCATCATACCATCTCCTCCATAAACTTATCTAGTTTAATCTTAAAGCCAGATAGATCTTTTGCCATGAGCTAGACCCAAAGCAAAGTGTTTCTCTTGAGAAGATTTGGTTATGCAACTAGTACTGTCATCAAGATCACACTATTGGATAATGTTCCTCCTGCAGTGATACACAGTGACAGCACTGCCAGAATGCATACTTTACTCCTGGGGGAATGCTACATCACTGCACAATGCAGAATTTGAGTAGAATTAATGTTCTGTGCAGAATTTCATTCCCCGCACAGAACTGATGCTGCAGAGCTGCTGGCCACCACTAGGGGCTGCTGGACTCAGCAGAACCTGGCTCTCCAGCTCACATATACAGGACCCCATGGGGGAGGGGGGGGTCAGAGCTGGAGGGTTCTAGGCAGCTGCAGTTCCCATCATGTCCTGAAGGAAGGAGGCAGCGTGCAGGAACGCCATACAAGCCTGAGACCCATCATCAGGCTGTTTTTCTCTCTGGATCCCTGGGCTCTGGTAGATAAGGGGTGCTATGGGGTGCCCCATGGCTGGGCTCTGTGAGTAGGGGGTGTGGGTGTCTGAGACCAGAGGGGCAAAGTTTCCCCGCAAGATGTGTCCACCTGGCACGTGTGATACACCCAGACTGAGGCACACAACAAAAACATGACAGAGAAACAGGAACTGAGTTGTCATAGGGGTTTCTTTAACTCTCTACTCGCTGGGGGAATCTTTTTTGTTTTGTTACAGACATACTTGCTGACAGGTATTTTGAAACAAATTGCCAAAATAATTGAAACTAGTTTGATTATATTATGCTATTTTGGCAAATAAAATATGCAGAATTTTTTTTATCGTGCACAGAATTTTAAATTTTTTGTTGCAGAAGTCTCCCAGGAGTAATACTTATTTCAGTTCCTGGGGTCTACTTTCCCTTCAGACAATGTTTAAAATAGACTGGTGCAGTATAAAGGTACCTGTTTGCTTTGCTACACTCCTCCACTGTACCAGTCAATGCACAAGCGCAGCATTAAACCAGATCTGTTTGCTCTTCAGAGATCAGAACTTGTCAGTTTCATTCTGCTCTTCCACTCTCAGAGTAGTATAAAATCACAACATAAGCAGCTGTCCACAGCAACCTGTGAGACTTCCATTCCAGCACAGTAACAGTCATGGAGAACAATTACCCTGATGGCTGAAGGAAGAGCCATGTGACCTGCAGACTATTTCTGCAAAAATGGTTAGAAAATGGGGACATGGTAAAAGGATGGCACTGGAATATGAGTCCCTAAATAATGCTTGTGTGAAGAACACCACTGCTATAAGCTTCATGCAGCTGCTCTTTGATCAGCTCATACTGTACCTGGAATCCATCAGGGACCGCTTCCTGCTCTTGCTGTGTCGGTAGGTTAATGAAAGGAACCCGACACCTACTGCTTGAACCCTAGAAGTGCAAAAGGGACTACATGAGTCACACTTATACACCAATTATAGCAAACTTAGCAGGAGCTACAAGAGACAAGCACATGATCATCCTTGCCACAATTTCCCCCCTTATCCTCTCTTCTAAGATGGGATCTCAGGGATACTGCTCTCTTAACCACCATCCCAGGGAGGTAGTGAACACAGACACCTGTTCTAGGTATAGATAAGGGAAACAGTAAGGGTCATCACAACTCCCACTTATAAAGTGATCTCCTGAAAGAGGATGCAGCTGGAATCAGAACGCAGGCACTCGGAGACCCATGTGAATACTCAGTCACATTAGGAGAAAGCTGTTTACTACCAGCACTCTCTTGTGCCCACAATTCCCTACTCAATGCATCTTTCTCAAATGGTGCCTTGCCTTTTGGCTTCAGACTTCTGGAGTGCAGATCGAAATTGCATGGCTGTAAGCCTCCCAGCAGGATGGAAACTTATTTTCCAACACAGCAGTGCCTGTTTCCCTAGATTCTCCCCAGCAGGTCCTGAACACCACACACCCACCAACCCACTCCGTCCTGGGCTAGGCTTGCTCTGAAAAATGAATCCATCCAACAAGTCTCAGGAGGAAGCTGACCACAGATTCACAATTAATACAGATGTTGGCTTCTTACACAAAACGAAGGAAATTATGAATGCTTTGACAAGCCTATTTAAGAGATACTGACCCCTACTGTGCCAATGGAGCCTCCAATCTGATCTGCCTTGGCCGACTCCTGCCCTGTGACCACTGCAGCCACACAGTCTGGAGACAGTGGAGACACACCTGACAAGCCCTCAGAATCCAGGACAGGCAAGGGGCTGCCAGGGATAATACCAGCACTTTTAGCTGCCAAGTCAATAGCACCTTTGGTAAAATAGAGAGAAAAAATATTAGAGATCTTTTCTTTCATTGACTGCCCATCTCTCCTATAAATATCTTTGGGGAAGAATTGAATCAGGCCATGTAGCTAAATCTTAACATAAGCATAGAGATGCAGAAGTGGTAATGTTGATTCAGATCCTGCAGACATGCTTGTTGTCCATATTTAGGAGGTGCAGTATTTTTAGCAAAATATTTATCATTTTTCCACTCTGTCCCCTTAAGGCCCTCCCAGTCCATTGTACTGCACTTCAATGGAGTTTAAAAGAGGTATCCCAGTTTTTCCTCCACAAATGTTCCTAGTAGTATTTACATATCAGATATGCTGTTTGTCCACATGATTTTTAAAATTATGCAGTAATGCAGTTAGTTGTGTAATTTCTGGGAAGTACCTACAGTTTGAGAGAGGTGCTATAACACCAGCATAATAGTCTCATCTAATACCTTGCTTCTGGCTGCAGCCTAGGCTTGATATTTCTGTTGGAGGAAAAACCCATAATACACTTGGCCAGCTGTGTTATTCTGCATGAGGGAGGAAGATTTCTCCATATTAGCTGACCAGCTTATTCTCTGAAGCATAAAGTTGTGCTCTGCATTTTAACTTGCACAGGACACAGCGTTTAGGTAACTTAAGCTTATCCAGCTCTTTCACAACTTACAACATTTAACTGTCTTCCTATGGCAGAGAATTCCCCAGGCCAACTACACACAATATGAAACAGGATTCCTGGTTACATGTTCTCACTACCAGTTCATTTAATTAAGAGGCATGTTCTTTTATTATGGGGCAGGGTAGAAAAGGAGGCATTGGTGAAGTCCCCTCCATGCCCAGTATTCCAAATCTTGTCTTGGTGGATAAACTATTAGGGCTTAGAACAAAATGTAACACATACATATGCAGAGCTGAATGTGAGCCACAAAGTCTGTATTCTAACTTTCCCCAGAGATCAGGGGATTCATGATGCTCGGTCTGGTTCAGATCTGTAGATACATCCATCCATCTATATGCCAAGTGTTAGGATATGAGCATGGTATGTGATATTAGTTTGGAGTGTGTCATCATTGCCCACTCCGCTTCCCTACAGCAAGTCTCTCCACACCTATTGTGGTGCAAACTGTTTTTATGTATTGCAAAAGTATATATATAAAAACAAGCAAAACATTTTAAAGGCACCAAGGATTTGTACCTGGATGTAGGAAATCAAAATATGCCAGTTTTATGAGGGGAGACTTACTGGACAGGTGGTTGGTATCTTGTGCTGGAAGAACCTTGGGCACAATGGGTCGAGAAACAGCAGCTTTAGTCAATGAAGACTGGATTGGCCGAAATGAACCTCTCCCTAAAGAGTGAAGAATTAAATCTCAGAAGGAGCCAAAACTGGACATCTTCCTTAAACCGCAAAAAGAAAAGGAGTACTTGTGGCACCTTAGAGACTAACCAATTTATTTGAGCATAAGCTTTCGTGAGCTACAGCTCACTTCATCGGATGCATACTGTGGAAACTGCAGAAGACATTATATACACAGAGACCATGAAACAATACCTCCTCCCACCCCACTCTCCTGCTGGTAATAGCTTATCTAAAGTGATCACTTTCCTTACAATGTGTATGATAATCAAGTTGGGCCATTTCCAGCACAAATCCAGGTTTTCTCACCCCCCCCCCCAAAAAAAACAAAAAACCTACACACACACAAAAACTCACTCTCCTGCTGGTAATAGCTTATCCAAAGTGACCACTCTCTCTACAATATGCATGATAATCAAGGTGGGCCATTTCCAGCACAAATCCAGGTTCTACAAGCCATTACCCTATGATCCCACTGAGAGTTACCAAAAGCAACTACAGCATTTGCTCAAGAAACTTCCTGAAAAAGCACAAGATGAAATCCGCACAGACACACCCCTGGAACCCCGACCTGGGATATTCTATCTACTACCCAAGATCCATAAACCTGGAAATCCTGGGCACCCCATTATCTCAGGCATTGGCACCCTGACACCAGGACTGTCTGGCTATGTAGACTCCCTCCTCAGGCCCTACGCTACCAGCACTCCCAGCTACCTTCGAGACACCACTGACTTCCTGAGGAAACTACAATCCATCGGTGATCTTCCTGATAACACCAGCCTGGCCACTATGGATGTAGAAGCCCTCTATACCAACATTCCACACAAAGATGGACTACAAGCCGTCAAGAACACTATCCCCGATAATGTCACGGCTAACCTGGTGGCTGAACTTTGTGACTTTCTCCTTACCCATAACTATTTTACATTTGGGGACAATGTATACCTTCAGATCAGCGGCACTGCTATGGGTACCCGCATGGCCCCACAGTATGCCAACATTTTTATGGCTGATTTAGAACGCTTCCTCAGCTCTCGTCCCCTAACGCCCCTACTCTACTTGCGCTATATTGATGACATCTTCATCATCTGGACCCATGGAAAAGAAGCCCTTGAGGAATTCCACCAGGATTTCAACAATTTCCATCCCACCATCAACCTCAGCCTGGTCCAGTCCACACAAGAGATCCACTTCCTGGACACTACAGTGCTAATAAACAATGGTCACATAAACACCACCCTATACCGGAAACCTACTGACCGCTATTCCTACCTACATGCCTCCAGCTTTCACCCTGACCACACCACACGATCCATCGTCTACAGCCAAGCTCTGCGATACAACTGCATTTGCTCCAACCCCTCAGACAGAGACAAACACCTACAAGATCTCTATCAAGCATTCTTACAACTACAATACCCACCTGCGGAAGTGAAGAAACAGATTGATAGAGCCAGAAGAGAACCCAGAAGTCACCTACTGCAGGACAGGCCTAACAAAGAAAATAACAGAACGCCACTAGCCGTCACCTTCAGCCCCCAACTAAAACCCCTCCAATGCATTATTAAGGATCTACAACCTATCCTGAAGGATGACCCAACACTCTCACAAATCTTGGGAGACAGGCCAGTCCTTGCCTACAGACAGCCCCCCAACCTGAAGCAAATACTCACCAACAACCACATACCACACAACAGAACCACTAACCCAGGAACCTATCCTTGCAACAAAGCCCGTTGCCAACTGTGCCCACATATCTATTCAGGAGACACCATCACAGGGCCTAATAACATCAGCCACACTATCAGAGGCTCGTTCACCTGCACATCCACCAATGTGATATATGCCATCATGTGCCAGCAATGCCCCTCTGCCATGTACATTGGTCAAACTGGACAGTCTCTACATAAAAGAATAAATGGACACAAATCAGATGTCAAGAATTATAACATTCATAAACCAGTCGGAGAACACTTCAATCTCTCTGGTCACGCAATTACAGACATGAAGGTTGCTATCTTACAACAAAAAAACTTCAAATCCAGACTCCAGCGAGAAACTGCTCAATTGGAATTCATTTGCAAATTGGATACTATTAATTCAGGCTTAAATAGAGACTGGGAGTGGCTAAGTCATTATGCAAGGTAGCCTATTTCCCCTTGTTTTTTCCTACCCCCCGCCCCCCCCCCCCGACGTTCTGGTTAAACTTGGATTTATGCTGGAAATGGCCCACCTTGATAATCATACACATTGTAAGGAGAGTGGTCAGTTTGGATGAGCTATTACCAGCAGGAGAGTGAGTTTGTGTGTGTGTGTGTTTTGGGGGGGGGGGGTGAGAAAACCTGGATTTGTGCTGGAAATGGCCCACCTTGATTTTCATACACATTGTAAGGAGAGTGGTCACTTTAGATAAGCTATTACCAGCAGGAGAGTGGGATGGGAGGAGGTCTCTGTGTATATAATGTCTTCTGCAGTTTCCACAGTATGCATCCGATGAAGTGAGCTGTAGCTCACGAAAGCTTATGCTCAAATAAATTGGTTAGTCTCTAAGGTGCCACAAGTACTCCTTTTCTTTTTGCGAATACAGACTAACACGGCTGTTACTCTGAAACCTTCCTTAAACCAAAACACTGCACAGTTAAATAGATCTGTGGGAATTTTAAGCAGCTTCCAAACTAAGCTGACACTGAAAGCAGTGATGAAATTAAGACTTCAAATAGTAGTAGCACAAGCTAATCAGCAGTTCATTGCCAGGCAAGACAATGGCAATACTGCGTGTAACCACAGCTGCATGCCATTATTTCCAATTAAAATAACCTTGAGGTTCTAATGCTGATTTTGAGATCCATGGTGGGATGCAAATTAACTTGTGTCAGTGCTATACTCAAGAAGAGGCCAGAGGGAAAGGCCAAATGGCAGACAAAATACCGGTCAGTGAATTTATTTCACCATATGAAATTCATATAACATTCTGACGCTAGAAAAAGCCTAACATAAAGTTGAGTATGACAACTCTCAAAGGAAAAGAATTCCTGGCTCAGTATTTTCACCCACAAATTCAGTTTCTTGATGTAGAACTCCATGGAACTAGGATTAGGAAAGAGGGAGAGAAACTGAGGAGAAATGATTACAAGCTAGGTAAAAATGATCAAGAAGCAGAAGCTTGTCACCCCATGGGACATGACTCAACTAAACTGGTGAACGGTTGTGGTTTTGAACGGATTTTTTTTTTTCTTTTAAAGATTATTCCCTCACTCCTCACCACACACAGTGGTAAGAGAGCCTTTCTAATTCATCCCAGTATCAGCTCACAACTTAATATTCCCACTATGGATCTTCATTCTGTAATGCAGAAAGGGCAGACTCACCTGTTATGGAAGAGTTGGATAAGATGGAGAAGGAGCAGACATGCTGGGACGGATTTCCCGATGGCCTGGGGAGCAGTGTTCTCTGCATGGGGGAAGATAACAGACCAAAACAGATTTAAAAACAGAACAAAGTGAGTTGGTTTCATATAGTGCCCTTTGCAGTTGTGATACCTTACAGAATAAGGAGTTGAATATCAGTACAGTAGGAACCAGCGCTGGCCTTACTATGAGGCGAACTGAGGCGGCCTCACCACAGATATGGTGGAGTGCTGTGCTGGAGGAAGGAGGGCACATGGGACATAACAGGCAGGAAGGAGAAAAGGTGAGAGGGAATAACAGAAAGCAGCAGGAGCTGCAGGGAGAGAGAGGAGGAGGAGCAGCAGCCTCTTATGTACCTTTCTACCATCCCCAGGAGCCTGAACTGATTAACACCAACTTCTCAGGGAGCTTCCTGTTTCCTGCTGCTTCCCTGAACCCACTTGAGGCGAACAGGCAGTCAACTGAAGTAGTAGGAGCCAATTTGGCCCTTAAGACGCTGATATCTTCCCTCACTCAGCTACCAACCTGCTTATTTGTCCCCTTCAATTGAGTGTTGAGAGCCACTATAGCTGGCACAGAACAGCAGTCATGAGTGAAAGAAGAAAACGGCCCTCTGGGGCAGCATTCAGATAAAGAAAGCAAGCAAAGGAAGCTTTTCTACATAAGCAGGAAGGAGCTCTCCTGAGATAGACACACAAATGTTCACGGTGAGCCTTCTGGCCCCAGTGAGGATGAGAGTGGTGAGGAGATGCCTGATCTTCCAGTTAGTCAGAGTGCAGGTGACCTGGCAGCTACTGCAGCATCCATATCTCCATCTCAAATGGATGTAACCATGCACATTCCTGAAGAAAAAGTGTAGATCAGAGAAGAGCGTGGTGGAGGAGCAAGAAACAGCTGCTGCTGAGTTTAGTTCCTTAAGTCTAGATGATCTAGGACTGTGGACCCACTTGAGCAGTAGCCTGAGAGACTTCCTTGTACTGCACGGGCCACAGCAAGTGAAAAACTTCATGTTCCCCAAAGACAATGAAAATAGAAGTTTCCATCCAACACATTACTGGCGTGAAATCCCCAATGGTGAGAAAGAGGAGAGGCCATGGCTTATGTACTCAAAACCCCAGAATGCTGCATACTGTTTTTGTTGCAAACTCTTCCAGTCTAATGTTCCAGACATATTGGGTTCTAGAGGAACAAAGGACTGGAAAAATCTAGCTAGAAATCTGCCATGAGAAGGCAGCAAATCACTGGAGAGCATTCCACAGGTGGAAAGAGCTTGAGATAAGACTAAGGTTAAAGGCCACCATAGATTATCAGCATCAAGAGAAGATTGCATCAGAGTCTCTTTACTGTCAAAATGTTCTGAAAAGGCTCATTGTCATTGTGAGAATGCTTGCTACCCAAAACCTAGCACCGCATGGCACTTCAGATCAGCTGTATGTGCCAAACAATGGAAGCTTCCTTAAAATTGTGGAGCTGATGGCAGAGTTTGATGCTGTACTCCAGGAGTATCTAAGAGTCACCACCCAAGAAATGTACACACACCACTACCTTGGAAAAACAATTCAAAATGAGGTCATACAGTTACTGGCAACAAAAGTCAAACAGAAAATTGTGGCAGATCTGAAGTCAGCAAGATATTACTCTGTTATTCTGGACTGCACACCTGACATTAGCCATACGGAACAAATGACTTTAATGGTGTGTTTTGTAACAACAACAGAACCTAGTGAAAATGTCCCTGCAATGGTGACTGTCAGAGAGCATTTTCTAGAATTTAATGACACCGATGATACTATAGGAGCTGGTATGACAAATGTGCTTCTTAAAAAGCTGGAAGATACGGGAATTATGAAAGCTGACATGAGACGTCAGGGCTACGGTAATGATGCCAACATGAGAGGAAAGAACAGAACAGTGCAGACACGGATCAGAGAGTTAAACCCTCGAGCTTTTTTTGTCCGATGCAGTTTTCATTCATTGAACTTGGTGGTCTGTGATGCATCAGCAGCTTCTAGTGAGGCTGCTGAATTTTTTAATGTAATTCAAAGTATCTGTGTATTTTTCTCTGCATCAACTCATCGATGGCAAATTTTGAACCAAATCTGGGAACATACTCTGACACTGAAACCACTGAGTGCCACATGATGGAAAAGTCAAGTGGAGGCAGTAAAGCCTATCAAACACCAAATTGGGAAGATAGATGATGCCATAGTTGCCATTATGCAGGATAATGCTATGACAGGAACTGTTCATGGGAGAACAGTGGCAGCGGGGAATGAAATCACCAGAAACATGCATAACTTCAAATTTCTATGTGGCTTAGTGTTGTGGCATACTGTTCGAAGTAAATGTTGTAAGCAAGAGACGCCAAGGTGTTGACCTTGCTATATCTGGAGCAATGGAACAATTGGACAAAGCAAAAAGCCATACCTAGAATCTTACCGGTCAGATGAGGGATTTCAAAACATTCTGAAGAATGCACAGAAGTTGGCAGAAGAACTTCACTCTGAAGCTATATTCCCACCCATTCAAGAATACAAGAGTCACCGAAGAGGACAACATTTTGATTACGAGGCACGGGATAATCCCATAAGAGACCCCAAACAACAATTCAAAGTTGAATTTTTTAACCAGGTGCTAGATTGTGCAATACAGTCAGTTGAAGAACGTTTCATGCAGCTCAAGGAACACAGCAGTATATTTGGGATGTTGTATGATATTCCGAAACTCTCACTATACCTGAAGAAGACCTACACCAGCAATGCAGTGACATGCACGATATTGATGCAAGTGATTTAGGTGATGAACTGAAAGCCCTTTCAAGATACATTTCAGCAGGATCAACTCCAAAGGCTGTTCTGGAATATATGAACACAAATAAGATGAGCGCCCTCTTTCCAAATGCTTTTGCTGATCTGCGCATACTTCTAAACACTTTCTGTAACAGTTGCCAGTGGAGAACGCAGCTTCTCCAAGCTGAAGTTAATAAAAACACATCTACACTCCACAATGACACAGGAGAGGCTGGTTGGCCTTGCAACCATATCAGTAGAGCATGAACTGGCCCAGGCTGTGGACCTTCAGGAAGCAGTTCAAATCTTTGCAACCAAGAAGGTACGGAAAGCACCACTTTGATTATTCAAACAGATAAAAATGCCAGTCTTTACTATGCATACAAGAAAAGTTACCTTTGCTGTTCAGGTGTTTGAAAGTTAAGTGTTACTTAAAATTTTAAACAAGGCATTTTAAGTTGTTAGTTCTCCTTTATTGGGGTAGGTAGCAGAGCACTAGGAGAGGAGAAGAACAGGAAGAAGGCAGAATTGAGACCTTTCAAATTTTTGGCCCAAGCGAGGGGCCCTGGCAGTGACTATGTGGGCACACACCAGTCAGACGCAGCAAGAACCCTTTCTGCTTCCGTTTGAGAGGGAATGTAAGTTACATGTCTCTTTTCTCTGCAAAGCACCATGGCATTGAAATTCCATCTGGACAACATCCAGAGATGGATGTGAAGTCAAACTCAGCTCCTGTCTCACTGATAATGCAGCAGTCTCCGAGTCCCCTAGAGCAATGGTTCTCAAACTTTTTTTTTTGCGGACCACTTGAAAATTGCCGAGGGTCTCAGCGGACCATTTAATGATCTTTCCAAATGTTGTTTGTACCTTTAGCTAACTATTGTAAAGTGCTTTGGATAAAAGCACTATATATTAAAACAAACTTAATAATTAACTTTTTTTTGTTCTACAAATAAAAGCCCACAACTCATATTTTAATATCAGTAGTCTTACCTTTCTAATGTGATGGATGTGCCCTCTCTTCCCCGCCACGGCAGCCACGGAGCTGAGGCTGGGAAGGAGAGGGGTCTCTCCCTTTTCCCCCCACCACAGCAACCACAGAGCGGAGGCTGGGAAGAAGGGCAGTCTCTCCCCAGCAGCCGCAGCCCTAGAGCTGGGGAAAGTCGCCTCTTTCTCTGGCCCTCGCAGCCCTGCACATCCCAAATTCTCCTCACCCCCTCTTCTCACCCCACTTCCCCCTTCCACCTACTCTTTATCCCCCCCAAGGCCACCACCTCACCTTACAAGTGCATCTTCTCCAGGGACCAGGCACCTAATTAGTGGAGCCACACCTGCACGGCTCCACTAATTAGGTTGGTGGCCCTTCATTCTCTCATGTGCGGCCCCCCAGGTGCGAACCTTAGAGGGAACTAATCGGTGGACCACCTGAATGGAGCTCACGGACCACTTGTGGTCCACAGACCACAGTTTGAGAACCTCTTTCCTAGAGTATTACACTGTAGTGTCACCTCTGAGCATGGGCACAAGCTTTTGTGTGGGACTTGATCCTCTGTCATGGTTAACAACTAAATGATAATGAACGACAAAGGAAACTACATTCAGAAATTTTAAAAGATGGAATTGTATGGAACAGAACATCTCACTGAGGCCCATAAAATGCAATTTCTTAGGCACAGGAGACCTCTAAGGCAGAGCGTGGACTCTCTCTTTTCGTCCCTTACATATAGCTAAGGAGACTAAAGAGCCCCTGGTCACATGCTAGCATTTCATAAGATTTTTTCAAACAAATGCCAAATAACGTTTCCATTTTCTTATACTTTGTTGTTCCTGCCAGTTACATCAGCCCTGAGTCTCTCTCCCTTCCCCTACCATCTGTGCTTTTATAATCATATTTTCCTTTTTGGCTGGGATTTGCAGGGAGCTTTAGAGAGGCTAATGATACCCACTTACCAGTGAAATTCAGAAGGAGCTGGACACCTTGCTCCCATCAACCTCACTGAAAATCCCAGCCTTCATTTTTAAATTAGTGCCCCTTTGAACTGAGTTTTTTTTTCTGGTATAATCTGTCTCCCCACCCAATTTCGTAGACATTTCAAAAACAATCAGTGGGAAGACAAACTGAAGATCTTGTTGTAATAAGGAATGAGACACCAGGATTCCAAATATACACAAAAGATAGAAGTCTGCAGGACTGAGGTATAAAGTAGAATCCTAGTTAGGATATTCCATTTGTTCCAAACTTTCTTCCAGACCAAGTATATTTTTGCTTTCCCAACCTCCCTTCCATGTGGCTACACTACACTGTTACTGCAGCTGCTGTTGCTGTTGCGGGAATCTAACCAGGTTTAGTTATTAAAGAGGCTAAAAGAGAAAGTTACTTACCTTGTGTAGTAATGATGGTTCTTCGAGATGTCCCCCCCATGGGTGCTCCATTGTAGGAGTGTGTGTGTGTGTGTGTGTGTCCTTGCACTTCTAATCAGAGACCTTTGGTACCAGTGTCTGTTCAGCCTGCACATGCTCTTTATCCCCCTCCCTCTGTGCTCTGCGTCGAGGCTAATTAGCACTGCACGGGCGAACCCTCAGGTTCTTCTCTACTCTGAAGTAGAGTTGTTGGTTGTTGAGCACCCATAGGGACACACATCTCGAAGAACCATTGTTACTGAACAAGATGAGTAACTTTCTCTTCTTGAGTAGTGTTCCTATGGGTGCTGCACTGTGGGTGACTTCTGGGCAGTATCCCCAATGGGAGGTTGGGGCTTCGGCGTCTAGTTTGTTATGGATGATAGTACTATGAAGATGGTGTGAGAAACAGAGTCTCCAGTAATCGCAGTGTTCAGCAAAGGTATGAGCAGATGCCCGAGTCATTGCTCTGCAGATTTCCAAGATAGGGACATTCTTGAGGAAGGCAACCAAGGAGGAAACCAACCTCATGGAGTGCGTGCGGATTCCAGATGGAGGTACCACATTGCAAACATTACAGGAGTGTTTAATACAAGTTCGAGACCCATTAGGAGAGTCTTTGGGCTGATACTGCCATGCCTTTAGACCTTCTGCAATGGAAAGGAAAAGCTTAGAAGATTTCCTAAAGGCCTTTGTCCTGTCCAGGTTAAAGGTCAGAGCTCTCCTAACATCTAGCATGTGCAGTATAGCCTCCCTGTTATCACAGTGAGGCTTAGGGTAAAAGGTCAGGAGGTGAATCAGTTGGCTCATGTGAAAAGACTATGTCACCTTGAGGATGAACTTTGGATAGGGCCAAAAAGAGGAACCTCATTTTTAAAGAATATTATAAAGAGTGGTGCACCATTAGTGCCACTAAATGTTCTCCTTGCCAAGGTGAAGGCTATCAGAAATGCTGTCTTCATTGCCTGGTATGTGAGTGAACAAGTGGCAAAAGGCTCAAAAGCGTGATCTAGTGAGACTCTTTAAAACGAGATTTAGGTCCCACACTGAAGTGGGATGTCTGGGTTGGGGAAAAAGAGGTTCACCATGTCCCTGAGGAATCTTTTTGTAATTGGGCAGGAGAAAACAGAGTATCCCTCTACTTGTAAATAGAAAATTGCTGTGGCCGCCAGATGTACTTTGAGTGAACTGAGGGACTGATTGACCTGACCTCTTGAGGTCAACACACATCATGGGAAGGATAGAAGATGCCAGGGTAATTTGTCTGAAATTGCCCAAACCTGAAACCTAGTTCACTTTTGCAGGTAAGTATGACCAGTAGTCGATTTTCTACTGTGTAGCAACACTTCCTGTACAACCGTGGAGCAGCAGCATTGTGTGTGTTGGTACCATGAAGGAACCAAACCTTGAGCCATTCCGCAGGTTGGGAAGGAGAATGTGTCCTTCGTTCTGTGAGAGGAGGTAAGGAGTTGGTTGAAGAGAGATTGGTGGACACACTGCAAGCTGTGACAGATACAGGTATCATGTTTGTTTGTCTCAGTCAGGTGGGAGCAATCAGGATGACATTTGCTTTTTCCCTTTTTATTTTTAACAGGATTTTCAACAGCAGAGGGAATGGAGAAAAGGCATATAGAAGGTCCTTGTCCCATGGAAGAAAGAGAACATCTCCTAATGAGTGCTGTCCAAGGCCAACCCTGGAGCAGTAGTGTGGGCACCTCCTGTTCAGCTAAGTAGCAAACAAGTCTGTTGTCGGTGTCTCCCATTGACAGAATATGCTGTGGAGTACTGCTGGGTTCAGTTCCCACTTGTGGTCATGTGAGAACTTCCAAATCACAGTGTCCGCTGTTGTGTTCTGCACTCCTGAGAGATAGGCAGGCTGCTGATATTAGAACATTGTGGCAGATTCACCAGTTCCAAAGCTTTAGCACTTCCACGCACAGGGAGGCCAATCTGGCGCCGCCCTGACGATTTAGATAGTACATGCACACAATGTTGTCTGTCATGACCTTCGTGTCTGTACCTCTGATCAGTGAAAGAAAGTGAAAGCAAGTGTTCCTGACTGACCTGAGTTTGAGGAGATTGATGCGGAGAGTTGCCTCCAGGGATGACCACTTGTCGAGTTGTGAGGTTGTTGAGATATGCACCCCAACATATGAGGGATGCATCTGTAGTGAGAAGTAATGTTGGGGGGGAAGTTGTGTGAACTTTTCATGAACACCCATGCAAACATTTGTTGGGTCTTTCCACCAATCCAGGGAGCGTTTGACCCTGGAAGGCGCTGAGAGAGGTTTGTCTAACCTGTCTGTTTGACCTGCAAACCGAACTGAACCCTGTCTACAGACATCTCATGTGAAGTCTGGCATGAACTATTACAAACGTGCCAGCTGCCATGTGTCCTAGAAGCTGGAGGCAATGTCTGGCTTACATTTGTGGACTGCTTTGAACTGTCTCTATGAGCGTTGACAGGCTGTGAAATCTGTGTTGTGGGAGGAGCACTCTCACATGCAGTGCATTGAGATCGGCCCCTATAAGCTCCAAATACTGTATCAGAGTTAAGGTTGACTTTTCGATGTTGATTTGTAGCCCTAGCTTCATGAATAACTCCACTGTCCTGTGGGTGGCCGATAGGGCGTCTTTGAAGGAGTAGGCCCTGAAGAGACAGTCATCCAAGTATGGGTAGATCACGATCCCCAGGGTGTGTGGAGAATACTCTGGGAGCCAACAAAGGCCAAAAGGGGTACTCTATACTGGTAATGATCCTAACCTAGGGTAAGCCAGAGGAATTGTCTGAGAGACTGTAGAATTGATATGTAGAAATAGGCATCCTGAAGGTTGAGGGCTGAGAATCAATCCCCCTATTCCACAGATGGAATAATCACTGGTAGTGTGACCATTTCAAATTTTTTCAGCCTTCACATTTTTCTTCCATGCTCTAAGGTCCAGTATCGGTCTCCAACCTCCCTGTTTCTTGGGGATCAGGAAATATCAGGAATAAAATCCTTTGCCTCGGAGATATGCACAAACAGAGATAGGAGGTGATTTATTTCCTGTCTAAATAGTCTCTTGTGAGAAGGATCCCTGAAGAGAAATGGGGAGGAAGAGTAGAGAGGATGGAGGGAGGTGAAGTGGATGGAATACCCATGGGAGATAATTTCTAAAACCTATCTGTCGAATGTTGTGTTCCCAGTTCTGATGGAACAGAGCCAGAAAGCATCCAAAGGGATGTGAGAGGTTGAGAGAGCTGGTGTGGTAGAGAGTGACATCAAAATTGGTGTTTTGAGGTGGCAAGCTGAGACATGGTGGCCTGATGGTTTGCCCCTCTGAAATTTGGACATTTTTCATTGTGTCTGTAGCACTGTGATGGGTAATTGGGTGGATGTGACTTCTGTGATGGCTGAGGACTAAGTTTCCCTTTTTTGTCTGGACATATAGATCCCCAGCAACTGAAGTGTGAATGTGGAGTATTTCAGAGAGTGGAGTGCGGCATTGGTCTTGTCCACAAACAATTTCAGGCCTTCGAAGGGGAAGTCTTTGACCATCATCTGAATCTCCTTCTGCAGTCTCAAAAGATGCAGTCACAACACTTGCTGCATCACGACTGCTGTCGAGATCAAACAGGCTGCAGTTTCCACAGCACCTAGTGCGGTCTGGAGTGCTGGTTTTGTCACTAACTATCCCCCCCCGTACGATGGCCTGAAATTGGTCTCTGTGTGACTCTGTCAGGTGATCCATAAAGGCATTAAGCTTTACATAATTTGTGCAGTCATATTTGGCTGCTAAGGCTTGGTAGTTGGCAACTCAAAATTGCAAAGTTGTGGAAGAGTAGGCCTTCCTCCCAAACCAGTTGTCTCTTCCAATCTCTATCGTAAGGGATGGATTTTGAGTAGTGCTGGTGGCCATAAGAGTTCACCAAATCCACCACGATGGAATTAGGTGGCAGGTGGGAGAAGAGGACATAATACTTCTTGTTGGCCCATTTGTTGGCCAACAAACCATCCCGATGTGTAGAAAGAATAGTAAATATGGCAGGCAACCAGCTTGGCTTAACAGTGAAATCCTTGCTGATCTTAAAACACAAAAAAGAAGCTTACAAGAAGTGGAAGATTGGACAAATGACCAGGGAGAAGTATAAAAATATTGCTCTAGCCTGCAGGGGTGTAATCAGGAAGGCGAAACCACACTCGGAGTTGCAGCTAGCAAGCGATGTTAAGGGTAACAAAAAGGGTTTCTTCTGGTATATTAGCAACAAGAAAAAAGTGAAGGAAAGGGCCACTTACTGAATGAGGGAGACAACCTAGTGACAGAGGATGTGGAAAAAAGCTAATGTACTCAGTGCTTTTTTTGCTTCTGTCTTCACGAACAAGGTCACCTCCCAGACTACTGCACTGGGCAGCACAGCATGGGGAGGAGGTGACCAGCCGTCTGTGGAGAAAGAAGTAGTTCGGGACTATTTAGAAAAGCCGGATGAGCACAAGTCCATGGGGCTGGATGCGCTGCATCCAAGGGTGCTAAAGGAGTTGGCAGATGTGATTGCAGAGCCATTGGCCATTATCTTTGAAAACTCATGGCGAAAGGGGGAGGTCCCGGATGACTGGAAAAAGGCGAGTGCCCATCTTTAAAAAAGGGAAGGAGGAAGATCCGGGGAACTACAGGCCAGTCAGCCTTACCTCAGTCCCTGGAAAAATCATGGAGCAGGTCCTCAAGGAATCAATTTTGAAGCACTTAGAGAAGAAAGGGATCAGGAACAGTCAGCACGGATTCACCAAGGGCAAGTCATGCCTGATTAACCTAATTGCCTTCTATGATGAGATAACTGGCTCTGTGGATGAGGGGAAAGCAGTGGACGTGTTATTCCTTGACTTTAGCAAAGCTTTTGACACGCTCTCCCACAGTATTCTTGCCAGAAAGTTAAAGAAGCATGGGCTGGATGAATGGACTATGTGGTGGATGGAAAACTTGCTAGATCATCGAGCTCAACAGGTACTGATCAATGGCTCCATTTCTAGTTGGCAGCCCGTATCAAGTGGAGTGCCCCAAGGGTCGGTCCTGGGGCAGGTTTTGTTCAATAGCTTCATTAATGATCTGGAGGATGGCGTGGATTGCACCCTCAGCAAGTTTGCAGATGACACTAAACGGGGAGCAGAGGTAGATATGCTGAAGGGTAGGGATAGGATACAGAGGGACCTAGACAATTAGAGGATTGGGCCAAAAGAAATCTGATGAGGTTCAGCAAGGACAAGTGCAGAGTCCTGTACTTAGGACAGAAGAATCCCATGCACTGCTACAGACTAGGGACCGAGTGGCTTGGCAGCAGTTCTGCAGAAAAGGACCTACGGGTTACAGTGGATGAGAAGCTGGATATGAGTCAACAGTGTGCCCTTGTTGCCAAGAAGGCCAATGGCATTTTGGACTGTACAAGTAGGAGCATTGCCAGCAGATTGAGGGATGTGTTCATTCTCCTCTATTTGGCATTGGTGAGGTCTCATCTGGAGTACTTTGTCCAGTTTTGGGCCCCACACTACAAGAAGGATGTGGAAAAATTGGAAAGAGTCCAGCAGAGGGCAACAAAAATAATTAGGGGGCTGGGGTACATGACTTACAAGGAGAGGCTGAGGGAACTGGGATTATTTAGTTTGCAGAACAGAAGAATGAGATGGGATTTGATAGCTGCTTTCAACTACCTGAAAGGGGGCTCCAAAGAGGATGGATCTAGATTGTTCTCAAGGGTACCAGATGACAGGACAAGGAGTAATGGTCTCAAGTTGCAGTGGGGGAGGTTTAGGTTGGATATTAGGAAAATCTTTTTCACTAGGAGGGTGGTGAAGCACTGGAATGGGTTACCTAGGGAGGTGGTGGAATCTCCTTCCTTAGAGGTGTTTAAGGTCACGCTTGACAAAGCCCTGGCTGGGATGATTTAGTTGGGGATTGGTCCTGCTTTGAGCAGGGGGTTGGATTAGATGACCTCCTGAGGTCCCTTCCAACCCAGATATTCTATGATTTGCACGTTGGTTTGGCTGATGCTGGTGTTTGCCACAAGTTTGGCTCGATCAAAAAGCACCTGGTCAATGAGGAGGGCGATCTTTGAGGAGGAGGGTGTATGTAATATGTCCAGCAGCTTATGGTGGGTGTCCCTCACCTTCTTGAGAGGGATTTGTAATCAATCTGCCACCCTCTTTGTAAGATCCTGAAAGGACCTAAAATTGCCTGCCATGGATGGAGGAGGGGACATCACTGCCTCATCTGGAGAAGAAGAGGAGAAATTAGTTGGTGGTGTGGTCTCCTCTTCTAGCTCCATCTCCTGTTGTTCGGATATTTCCTCAGGAGGTGCTGAGGCTCTAGATGCAGAGGTAGAAGGAGAGCCCCTCATGGATTCCCAGTGGATGACTGCGATGGGATCCCTGTTTATAATCTGGAACTGGGGTACTGCTGTGCCCCCTTAACTCTCCAGCTTGGGCTGTCTCCCACAATGCTTTGCTAGTGACAAGCAGCAAACCCCTCCAGGCGAGGTTATAACTCAGTACAACAGCATGTGGAGCCCCACATCAAGCTAAATTGCATGAATGTTCCCTGAGTCACTCATGAATCACACACAGAAAGGCACCAGCAAATCTGCCAAGCCCCCAGCCTTGCCCCCAGAACTGAACTGTCTTGCCCTGGTCAGAAGCCTGACCAGTATAAGTTCATTACCCAATCCACCCTCTCTCAGTGTGGAGAGGACATACACTAGCCTTGGTAACCTGAACGAAGATTGTCCAAGCACTTCAACCAAAACACACTATTTTAGGTAAAATATAAAACAGATTTATTAACTACAGAAAGACAGATTTTAAGTGATTATAAGTGGTAGGCTTACAAGTTCAGAGATAGTTACCAAAGAAAATAAAAAGTAAGCACACAGTCTAAATTCTAGACCTTATTAGACTGAGCAATATTTGGATCATACAGTTTCTCTCACCCCACTGGATGTTGCAAGTAGGTTACCGTTCTTAACACACAGGCTTTCCCTTTAAGCCTTGGACCAGTTTCCTCAGTTCAAGTCTTTGTCTTCCCAACATTCTTCTTCCCTTCAGCATAGGTAAGGGAAGAAAAAGGTGAACAGTGGCATCATGAGGACCTTATTTTATACTAAGTCCATGCCCACGGAAAAAAACTAGTCCAGGTATACCTGGTGGGCCTTGCTGAGTTACAGGGTTGAGCAATCCCCATTGTGTGGTGCTTCTCTTACACAGTTGTAAATCCCTTGTTTACAATTCCCCTGCTGATTAATGGTCTTTTAACACTATGTAGGTGTGGATCACCTCCTTTGTTGCCAATGGAGAACTAGTGATGCCCAAATTTGTAACATATTTCAACAACCACTATACAGCAAAATCTCATAAGATCATACACACTGATATACATGATCATATTTTCATCAGATCATGATCTTTTCTAGGATATATTATATGACATGCTTTGTATGAAATATCAAAATCATATATGAATGATGAATATGGGGATTACAGGGCACTACTCTGAGGTACAGAATGCTACCATGACACTGGACGCCTCGAAGCTCTGGTGTGGCTGCTGTGGCCGTGGAAAAGGCATGGGTGACAGAGCCCACAGCTAGTCATACCATGGGGTTGGAATCCAGAGTGAAACTGTGCCTGGGAAGGTCCGGGCTGAGGGTGGGAGGGAGCATAATGTGAGTGACAGAGAAACTCCTCCTGGCCGCTACCAATTGGAGGTGCAGATAAGGAGACTGGAGGCAAACTGCTTAGTACTGGTGGTGATTCAGGGTTTGAGATGAATCCAGTACCGAGTAAAGGAAACTCTGGGGTTTCAGATACCACCAGGTTCTTAGAAAATCTGTACTCCTGCAGTGCCATGGTCATCAGTACGGTCAGGGCTTGCCAGTGCTGACTCATCAGTACCGAAGCAATCTGCAGTCTTGACCAAGATGAGCGGTCCAGTGAGGTTTAGTTGTTTTTGGTACCGAGGGTTTCCGTATTGGTGCCGACTTCCCACAAGCAGTACGGTCTGTGCTTCTGTCTGACAGGCAGTACTGCTACCTCAAGTGCCTGTGCCCAGAGGGTCCTTAGGCTTACTCCAGGTGTCCGCACTGGATGACCCACATGACTTGGGGGTACCATGTTTAGGAGCCATTGGTACCGAAGTGACCAAATGTGACGGGGATCTCCTCTAGCTGGTTAGGGACTCACTGTGAGGACTTGTGGCTCTCATTTTGGAGATGTTTCACAGGGAATCTGAAGGTTTCTTCTTCAGTTCACCCCCCTTGGAGGTAGAAGGCTGCAGAGATGGCTCTCATCACTGAGGAGATTCAACTGCAGGTTGCAGAGCTCCCTCCATCAGAGGTAGTTTTAAGCTTTATTTCCCAGTTTTTCCAGGATTGGGCTTTCAGTTGCTGACACAAAGCACACTTTTGGGGAATGTGGGCCTCCCTGAGGCACTGTATGTGGTGGGAATGTCCACTTGTTATAAGTAAGGCCTCCTTACAGGAAAGGCACCTCTTTAACCTGAGGGAGCTGGGCATACCCCTTGATGGCAGCAATCTCCAGTAGAGGAGGAAAAAATAAAGTAAAAACTTTGGGTGTGAGGGGGAAGGGAAAAGAATAGCAATGAACCCCATTACCTAAGAAGAAAACGCACACAAACACACTAAGGCTATGTCTACGCTGCACTTTTGTCGTTAAACTTTTGTTGGTCAGGGTGTGGAAAAAAACCAAACAACCCTCCCCTGACTGACAAAAGTCTTAGTGACAAAACGCGCCAGTGTGGACAGTGCTTTGTCAGCAGGAGACTTTGTCAGCAGCAGATGCTCTCCCGCCAACAAAGCTTCTGCTTCTCACTGGCAGTGGGTTTAATTTGACGGCAGGCGAGCTCTCCTGCTGGCAAAAAGTGGCTACACTGAGTACCTTAGTCACTGTAAGGTATGCAATGTAGACATAGCTTAAGAATGACTAAGAAAGAATTTCTAAAGACCTAAAGCAGGGGTCTCCAAAGTTTTTGGATTGCGCACCCCCAGCGCCAGCTCTAGGGAAGCAAAAAAAAAAAAAAAATAAGGTGCCGCCAAAGACGGAGCGGGGAGAGCCGAGCTGCTGCCGGCGTCCCACCGAAGAATCAAAGGTTCAGGAGAGCTGCTGCCGCCATGCTCCTTCTGCAGTGCTCCTCCTGCTGCACACCCCCAGGGATGGTCTTGCACACCCCACTTTGGAGACCACTAATCTAAAGTATCTGTGAATAGACTGCTAATCACTCCATCTCTAGTCAGGGGCAGTTAAGAAGGAAGTAAAGGTGGCTCACCATGCAGCACTAATTAGCCTTGAGGCAGAGCACGAGGAGAGAGCACATGTATGGGTCGAACAGACACTGCTACCAAAGATCTCCGATTAGAAACACAGGGACGCATACACACCTACAGTGGAGCACCCATAGGGATACTACTCAAAGAAGAATCCTTGTTCCCTATGACCTTTCAGTTTTATTTCCCCGGAGGACATGAGAGAGGAAGCGAAATTCTTATTTTTAGGAAAACCTCACTGATTGTCTACTCAACAAGCAAATAAATGCCAGACTCAGTCAAATTTCTCTGACCTGTACCACCAATGGCTTCCGCAGGTGCCTGTTCCGCAATCTCCTTGGTTTTGGCAAGAAGTAGTCTGACTGCATCTGGGGGAGCGGGGGGGGGGGCAGGGAGAGAAAGGACACGTGTTACACACTATTTTGACCACCCAGTCATGAAAAATTCCTCCCTAAACTCTGATGAATAATGTAACTATTAAAGACACCAGAAACAAAACACCACCTCTTTCATAGAATAGCAGGGTTGGAAGGGACCTCAGGAGGTCATCTAGTCCAACCCCCTGCTCAAAGCAGGACCAATCACCAACTAAATCATCCCAGCCAGGGCTTTGTCAAGCCTGACCTTAAAAGACTCTAAGGAAGGAGATTCCACCACCTCCCTAGGTAACGCATTCCAGTGCTTCACCATTCTCCTAGTTTAAAAGTTTTCCCTAATATCCAACCTAAACCTCCCCCACTGCAACTAGAGACCATTACTCCTTGTCCTGTCATCTGGTACCCCTGAGAACAGTGTAAATCCATCCTCTTTGGAGCCCCCTTTCAGGTAGTTGAAAGCAGCTATCAAATCCCATCTCATTCTTCTGTTCTGCAAATTAAATAATCCCAGTTCCATCAGCCTCTCCTCATAAATCATGTACCCCAGCCCCCTAATTATTTTTGTTGCCCTCTGCTGGACTCTTTCCAATTTTTCCACATCCTTCTTGTAGCGTGGGGCCCAAAACTGGACAAAGTAATCCAGATGAGGCCTCACCAATGCCAAATAGAGGGGAATGATCACGTCCCTAAATATGCTGGCAATGCTCCTACTTGTACAGCCCAAAATGCTGTTAGCCTTCTTGGCAACAAGGGCACACTGTTCATTCATATCCAGCTTCTCGTCCACTGTAACCCCTAGGTCCTTTTCTGCAGAACTGCTGCCTAGGCACTCGGTCCCTAGTCTGTAGCAGTGCACGGGATTCTTCTGTCGTAAGTGCAGAACTCTGCACTTGTCCTTGTTGAACCTCCTCAAATTTCTTTTGGTCCAATCCTCTAATTTGTCTAGGTTCCTCTATATCCTAACCCTACCCTCCAGTGTATCTACCACTCCTCCTAGTTTAGCGTAATCTGCAAACTTGCTGAGGGTGCAATCCACACCATCCTCCAGATCATTAATGAAGCTATTGAACAAAACTGGCCCCAGGACTGACCCTTGGGACACTCCGCTTGATACCGGCTGCCAACTAGACAGAGCCATTGATCACTACCTGTTGAGCCCAACGATCTAGCCAGCTTTCTGTCCATCTTATAGTCCATTCATCCAAAACACCCCAGCCAGAAGCTGGGAATGGGCGACAAGATGGATCACTTGATTACCTGTTCTGAAGCACCTGGTATTAGCCAGTCGGAAGAGAGGATCCTGGGTTAGATGGACCTTTGGTCTGACCCAGTATGGCCGTTCTTAAGTTTCAAATCAGTCTAAAGTCCTTCATGCCAAAATTACCTGCAGACCATATATACCTCCCTCATCTTTGGTATATGGTGTATTGAAATTGTATATTATTCTAACTGCAGGCTGCTCAAAGTTAGACTTCAATGAGGGGAAAGCTCCACTGAACTATGTACACTATGTTTAATTTCCCTAAACTAGAAATTAATACTTTAAGGTCCTCTTCCAGTTCTCCTCAGCACTGAAGCAGCTTGGTCCAACTGACAGGGCATTAGACTGGGAATCAGGAGACCCGAGTTCTTTTCCTGAATCCGCTACTGACCTGATGTGAGACTCTGGGCAAGTCACCTCATCTCTACATGCTTCTGCTTCCCCTGCTCCCCCATATTTGGTCTGTATTGTGTATCTACACTTAGGCAGTTTGGGGCAGGCCCAGTCTCACTGCGTGTTTGTAGGTGGTCTAGCACAATAGGGCCCTGATCTCTTTTAAGGCCTCTAGGAACTACTCCAATAATGTTTTCTGTCAGGATCACTCATTTTATAAACTGAGCAATACATTCTTTTACCAGTTTTATGGGAAGGAAGAGGAGGTTACTTACCTGTTACTGGAAGTTCCTGGAGATGTACCTGTATTCTGCTGTGGATTACGCATGCGCAACAGGCACTTGGGAGTCAGAATTTGAAAGTAGTGTCTGTTGATCCACACATGCTCCCCAACTTGCTTCGTGCTTCTGTCTGAGGTGACAAAGGGCAGGGCAGATCAGGTCTCCAGTTCCTTCTCCAGTGTGAATCTGGCAGATCCAAAGCAGAGGAGAAGGAGGGCGGGAAGTGGAATACAGATGGGGACCACCCACCTCGAAGAGCCTCCAGTTAGAGGTAAGTAACCTCCTCTTCAAGTGATGGTCCCTACTGTATTCCACTGTGGGTGACTGACAAGCAGTAAGTAAGTAGGAGGAGGGTGTGAGGACGAGGACAGAAGGGTCATGTGGAGAACCACCATGCCAAAGGAGTCATCTGCCACCAAGTCCTGCACCAAGGTGCAGTGTGTGGCAAATGTGTGGACAGAATACTCCATGTGGCCGCTCTACATATCTCTGTGAGAGGCACATCTTGAAGGGATGCTGTGGTTATTCCTTCAGCTCTAGTGGAGTGAGTTTGTACCCTCATGGGGGGTGGGGGGGAAGGCAGATTTGACCAGGGCTTTGGAGCAGAGCCCGGAGCTGGAGCGCGGAGCAGCTCCAGAGCAGTGGAGCTGCAGGTTTTTGCCTGGAGCTGGAGTGGAGCTGGAGTACAGCTCCAAAGCCTGGATTCAACGTCTGGTAGCAGAATTTAATGCAGCTGGAAATCCATTTGGAGATTCTCTGGGTGGAGACAACCTGGCCCCTGATTTTCTCTGCCACCACAACAAACAGGCGAGGGGAATTCCTGATTGTTTTTGTTCTCTGTAGATAAAAGGTCAAAGCCTGTCAGATGTTGAGGGGAGATGTAGAGTTTGTGGGTGTGTGGGAAGAAGACAGGTAGGTGAATGGATTGGTTAATATAAAACCAGGAGACGACCTTTGGTAAAAAATAAAATTTTGGGTGTAGGTATAGAGACCTTATCCTTGTGGAATACTGTAAATGGCGGGTCCACCATCATAGTCCTTAGTTCACCAACCCTTCTCGGTTAAGTGATGGCAACAAGGCAGGTGACCTTCATGGAGAGGAGGAACATGGAGCAGGATGCCACTGGCTCAAAGGGGTTTTTTTGTTAATACTGAAAATACCAGATTCAGGTCCCACTGAGGTGTGATCATTTGTAGAGTGGGACCGTTCTGAGGAGGTCTTTCCAAAATCTATTGGTTAGTGGGTGTGTAAAAACTGAGTAACCCTCTGTTGGAGGATGGAACACACTAATTGCCGATAGACAGACTTCCAAGCAGCTGATAGAGAGACCCGATATCTTTAAGGACAAAATGTAGTCCAGGACTAGGGGAATCTCTGCAGCTTCCGGAATTGCACCTTTATTCTGTGGGACGTTGTGGAGTTCCCAAGGCATGGGACACCAGAGGCTCTGGGGAAGGTGAGCAGATAGTTGCTACCATGGTTGTGCCGGTCTCTGTGGTGGTGCATAGGAGTGGTATGGGAAAGGTGATTCTTCTGCAGGTTCAGATTCATCCAAAAAAGAAAAGGAGGACTGGTTCCAAAGGCAGTACCGTTGGAGCCAATGGAGAGGTGTATAGCATATATGTTAGGGGGCAATAGACCCTGTACCGCAGGCATGTCTTATGCCAGAAATATGAGTTCCCTAGAGCTGGAAGGACCCGATGGAGGAGGAGACGACTTTAGATCCAGTAAAGCAAAGACATCTTGGGGTGCAGCCATAGATCAGGATCTCCCTGGCAGAAGGGACACTACACTCTCTTTTATGGCTGCCAGTAGTGGCACTTTACTGGTGCCAGAGGGTCTCACGTTTTGTGAGGTGCTGGAGATAGCAGTACCGATGGGTCACTGCCTGGAACCAGTGTTCTCACTGTTTACGGGTCTTCTTTTTGTGCCTGTGGAATGTAGAACACATGTCATCCCCTTGGGCCGAGCTGGTGGAAGGAGTGTTTCTTTGAGGTAAGACTTGGAGGAAAACTTAGTCCCACACTGATGGGAGTGCTTCCAAATCTCCCAAATAGGCCCCAACACGAGCTCTGTAGGGGTGGCTCTGCTGTTACCGGAGTTGGATGTAGTAGCAGCAGGAGGCACACTCCTCACTGATTCTGGCAGATGTATGGGGGAATTCTCCAGCCTGGGTCCAACTGTAGTCTCACGGCCTTCTCCAGGAGATACTTCTGGAGACAAAGTGCTTGACTTCTGCTACAGCTGGGAAAAGACTGACAAACACTGCACCTAGCTGCAATGAGAGCCTCTTCTAGGCTGTAGAGACAGCATTGGTGGTCATCACTGACCGAGAAGAATCGTGGGCAGGAGGTGCAGTTTGAAATGCTGGGCATAGTCCGGTACTCGAATAAGGTATAGGGGGTGTGGGGACTGGGGGAAGTCGCTGACCTTTATTCTGAGCTGTTAAAACTACAACTAAAACTAAAAACTATGTACAATTAAAGGTAACAGAGCTGCATCAGAGATGAGGACACTGGAGGTTCCAACCCAGACCACGTGGCAGTGAGAAGGAACTGGAGATGCAGTTGGTCTGCCGTGACCTTTATCACCTTGAACAGAAACATGAGGTGAGTCAGGGTGCATGTGCATATCAATGGACACTTCTTTCAAATTCTCCGACTCTGGATCCATGTGTAACCCACAGTAGACTACAACAGGGACCATCACTTGAAAAAGAACAAGTAGTTATTGAGTCAACAAAACCTGATGAGACATTTCAAACTTTGATAAACAAAGAAATATCAACTAGTTTTTCTACATGTGTAAATACGACAGAACTTTGACTTCAACTGGTGAACTTGAATTAGCAAAGTGCCAGTGAGATCGCATTCTGGCTTTCAAGTTGGTGTAGCTTTGAAGCTCAGCTGTATGCTCAAGCACCTGACAAGCTTCTTCCAGTGTAATGTCAGTTCTGAACACTATTGGAGACATTTCTTCATAAAGAAGACGGTGCTTTTTAATATTCAAATCAGTCATTCTTGGACCAGTAGGATTTTAATCCCCACTAGGAGCTGGGTCAGGCTCCAGCATGCTACATTTTGTTCACTGGTCTCTGTAAGAGGGCGTGGCTGCCTGTAGTGCCCCCTGATGGCCAAGTGTGGCTCTATAGAGGCCTGTCTCAATTTCCCCTTCTTTCAGGACTCCTTAAACTCTACACAGGCTCTCTCATGGCTAACACCATGCTTCCTTGGGACTGGTTCAATAACAAACAGTTCACAACAATCCTCAAAGTCCCACAATAAAGTCCATCACCACAACACAAAAGTTCATATTCAGCCAGTTCTGGAGCTCTTCTGTCCCAGTCTGCTCTTCACCAAGCAGCCATTCCCTTCCCTTCCTAGCTGGAGCTCAGCCTTCTTCAATTCTCTTTTTCCGGATCAGAAAAATCAGCAGGCAACCCCTCTTTGGGCTCTCTTGGCCCTCCCCTGGTTACTCTGGGTCTCCTGCGGGAGCCTCCTGCTCTCCACAGTCTCTGCCACAGCTACATCCTCGAGCTGCACCCTTACCTCTCTGGGTAGTCCACCTTCTCCTGCTGCTGTCTCCCCCTTTACAAGACCCAGGTGCCATCCCTTAAACCTAATTGGGCAGCAGGTAATCAGTCAGAGGTGCACTGGACCCTGCTCCCTCTTAAAAGTGCCAGTCACCCTGAAACAATTTCACTTACACTGATCGTGTCCAAGTGCTGTCGGAAGGTCATTTCTGCTTCCTTGCTAGGCAAGAACAGCTTTCCATGTCGGCTATTGGGTGGTAGAGTCGTGGGAACTGCGAAGAGCCCACCATCTGCATCAGCTCCTCCAGAACTTGAGGGACCAGCTGCCAAGAGAGGTCTAGGGGGGTTTCTCAAACCTGGAAGATTTTAATCAACCATTTAACAAAATAAAAATGAAAGGAATTATATTTAGTAGATGGAGAACAGGACTGGGAGTCAGCACTCCTGGATTATATTCCTGGCTCTGCAACTGACTCACTGTGTGACACTGGGCAACTCAATATCTTTGTGCTTCAGTCTCCCCATCTATACAATGGGGATACACTTATATACTTCACAGTGATATTGCGACTCATTAATTTGCTTTGAGATCTTTGGATGAAAGGCATTAAAAAGCAACACATTAATACAGACACTGACATCTATGGATCTGATTCAGAGATTCACACGACTCTACTGAGAAGTGTATCTTTTATATCTGCTGAAACAGTTGAGGGCGGGTTTTCCAAATGGTAAATATACATGACTAATACATTCACAAGCAAAGGAGTGTAGTGCAAATAAGAGGTCAGTGTCCAAAGATTCTGTATTGTTTATTTCTGGTTCAGATTGATACTGTATTTGAAAAAAACTAAAGTATGAAATATAGTTGAACAAGGTAAATACAGAGGTACAATCCCTATGTAACTTTCTGATTACAGTAAATTGAGAGACTATTGCTCAGTTCACTAGAAACACTCTGCCACTACTCCCAGAGGTACGAGGCCATAGATTTTTGCATAATTAAATATGGTTATGATGATTTAGTGAAAATTTCATTTTTTGAAAATTAAATATAAATGGAAAATATCTTGGTTTGGACAACAATGCAATGTCACACTCCAAGCTGCCAATCAATTTTGAAAAAAACACACTGGCTGAAATCCAATATTGCTAATGTTCTATGACAACTGAAAAGTGTGTGAAATTTACACTGTGCGTATAAAACTGGGTGTCTATATAACAGTTTATTATAATGCATAATACTTTACTTAAAGAGTGCTTTGAAGAACATTAACCCTGACTTACCTAGTTTGCAGTGGATATATTTTCCCCATTTTACAGATGCGGACACTCAGATACATACGAGATAAAAGTGTAGGGCCATATTTCAAAAGAGCTCAGTACCCAGCAGCTACACTAGTGGATGCTGAACTCTCCTGAGAAATCTATTTCAAGATTTTGAAGAGCTACTGAGCGACACAATTCCCATTGACTTCAGTGAGAGAGTTTAAAAAAAAAAAAAAGGCAATTTATAGTAAATTGGTTAAGACCACACAAGTCAGTGGAAGTGGTGGGATT
Source organism: Lepidochelys olivacea (assembly GCF_965140295.1). NCBI lineage: Eukaryota > Metazoa > Chordata > Testudines > Cheloniidae > Lepidochelys > Lepidochelys olivacea. Next base: position 38,631,156 of record NC_140420.1, on the reverse strand, counting down.
GTGTTCAGTTAACGAGGCCACACCGTCCTTTCTAAAAATCACCTAGGGGTTTTGGTTACAAACCAGGAGAGCAAAGCCCACATGGTTTGTGATACTATTAGTTACCAATTTTTATTTGGTAAAAAGAGTTAAACAAAACTGACAGCAGAAGGTATTTTCTTATATAAAGCAGTAAAAAGGGGTGTCAAATGTACCCAGTAAGACACCATTCAGCAGATGCAATATAGTTTATGGGATCAAATTTAATTTTGTTTAAACTTTCTAGTTCACACTGTATCTCTCCTGCTGCTCTTCCCTTTTTTCCCCGCAGTGTACAATCCCCTTTTTCCTCATCCTGGCCTTCTTTGCTGCTGCCGTGAAACTGTCTGTTAGTCAAGACTTTCAATTCCCCTTAGAGTGTGCACAAGCTGGCTTTTAAATTGTTACTTTCTATTGGAAAAGCTAACTCAATTTAGCTATAAGAAGTTAGATGTCAGAAAGGCTCACGATAAAAAGCACTGTGAGAAATCACAGCTAAAAGGTTCATTTCTAAAAACCTGACTATTTATTTTCTGGCAGACATTCTACTGCAGACTTTAATAGCACTTTATGCACAGATGAGATGGAGTTTGTTACTGTGTACTAACAGAGTTATGATCCAGACCACTGAAAATACATCTTAGATTTACTTTCTGGGAGTAATTTCCAAATTCAGCACCCAGATCAATGCTACTAAGTACCATACTGATAGTGTGAAAAACTACTTAAATTCAAGCTATGATTTTACATTATTTTCACCTTAGTGAGTAAAATCCTATAACATAAGAGTGGCACTATATCTCTATATGTTGCGATTAGCAGGTGTGAATGATGCAGGCTAACACAGACAACTATATCTTCCTATTTATATGTGAACATGAAGCTACATAGAAGCAGGCACCGTTTTGTTTTATTTCTAAGGGACAGATATACAATACAATATCTCAATTAGAGCTGCATGAATACTAGATTTTCTCTTTCACTGGCAGGAACACCATTTCAGACCTTGGTGAGGGGAGCATCTTTAACCATGATTCCAGGGGCTACTTAGGCACCTGAAAACTTATTTTGCAGATGATAGCTCCAGTGCTCATGTCAGCTAATTTCTAAGTTAACTTCTATATAAAGAAAGAAAATTAAATAAATATTAGACTCCACTCAGCTCCAATATTAACATGCTCTGACATCTTGTGGCTAGTCACTTAAGGGACACTGTTTAACATTGGAATTGAGCCTTTCACTTTTGGAAACATCCTACTAGTAGAAGGCCTGGTGAGTTTATACTGCAGCTGTGTGGGGCTCTAGGGGTGTTACCCAACTACTAACAAAAATAGGCTAGAAAGTGACTATAAACAGGAGTGAAACTGACACTTTTAAGTCACTTTCACTTTGGTTTAAAGCAGGGGTCTCAAACACTGGGCCCGCGGGGTTATTTTCTGCGGCCTGCCAGTTCCCTGTGGTACCTCCGCCATTTACCGAGAAGCGGCCAGGATCTGGAGGCACAGGGGTCTGTGTGTTGCCCTGGCCGCTCCTCCAGGTACCTCCCCCAAAGCTCCCTTTGGCCACGGTTCCCTGTTCCTGGCTAATGGGAGCTTCAGGGGAGGTACCTAGAGAAGCAGCCAGGGCAACACACAAACCCCTGTCCCCCCCCGCACAGGTCCTGGCTGCTTCCCAGAGCAGCATGGGGGCAGGGCAAGCAGCCTGCCCTGCCCACAGTGCATGCCAGGCTGGATCCGCCCCCCGGAACCCCTCCTGCACCCTGACCCCCTGCCTTAAGCCCCCTGCTGCACCCCAACGCCCTGTCCTAAGCCCCCTGCTGCACCCTGCACCCCTGCCCTGAGCCCCCTGCTGTACCCTGCATCCCTCCTGCACCCCAACCGGCCTTGAGCCGCCTGCCTCACCCTGCACCCTGACCGCTTGCTCCACCCTGCACCCCTGCCCTGAGCCCTGACGCACCCCGCACCCCTCCTGCACCCCAACCCCCTGCTGCACCCTGCACCCCTCCTGCACTCCCTGGGGGCAGGGAGGGGGCAGAGTTGGAGTGGGGATTTCAGGGAAGGGGTTGGAATGGGGGCAGGGAAGGGGTGGGAAGAGGCAGAGTGAGGGTGGGGCCAGGGAGGTCAGTGGTGCGGCCCTCGGGCCAAAGTCCTCATGTGGCCTTCTTGGTCATTTGAGTTTGAGACCTCTGGCTTAAAGGCTAGTTACTTTCCAGAAGGCTCTTAAGCACAACACTACAGTGATTGAGCTGCAGTTCTCACAGGAGAATATTTAAAATCAAACACTAAGAGAATTCAACATTTTTAAGTTGAGAAGAAAATTGAGCCTTATTATTTAGAGAGTTTGTGTGTGCACGCATATTTTTAAAGTACCTCTGTGTTTGGAAGCTGTGCCTCAGTTCCCATTACTGTAACATGGGAATAATACTACTTGCCTGTCTGCCATATCCAATTATAAGGAAGATAATTATAGAGATCTGTGAGACAGGAACTGGGCCTTCTTAATAGTTTGTATGGTGCTTAGCACAATGCGGGGGACTCCTACTGATTAAGGTCTTTGGGCACTACTGTAACATTAGTCAGCTGTTGAGATGCCTTCTGGTGGTAACTGAAGGAGACTTATCTGGGAGCAGGATGTCAGTGGAGGACAGGTCAATCTCTGTGTTGGCCAGCAGCACAGCCTTCATCCCCCATGAGATCAGCACTGCTGGCAGAATTTGCAGCACAGCATGGACACACAACTGTCCTTGAAGCAGCAACCACCAGTGGTCAAGATGACTGTGGACCAGAAGAGTCTGTCTGCAGTCTACACCCAGGGAGAGGTGAGGGTGCTCTCTGCTACTCGGAGGGCAAACTGACTCCCAACCCTTCTTCAGCTCCCACTCCCTCAGAATCCTTGCCCCAGAGATGGTTTCCCTTCATCTGCTCCTCCCACACTCACTGCCCACCCCCTCCCTCAGGGCATAGTCCAATGTCCTCACCTCTCCTTTCCCCTGGTGATTGACTTCCCTTTCCCACCCCACTGCCCCCATTTCTCTTTGCACTAACAAAAAGGGTTTTTACACTTAGACCTATAAAATTACTGGGCTCTTTCCTGAAAATTAAAATACAGTCTTGTCTGCAAACCAATGCAAGGAAGATTTAAACTAAGATGAAATTGCTTCGTATTACTCTATAATGAGAAACACACAGAGCCCTAAGTACAGTGTTTTACAGCATTAATTAAATTGATCATTAAGGCACTGGCATTACAATAATGATATAAAAATGCTGATTATTCCCAGTAACCTTGACACCTTCATGGCCTGTTCTGCAAGCCATAAAATGTGTGATGACAAAAGCAACTAGACTGAGAATGAGGACATTGAAATTCTGTCCACACAGTTGGAGCTGACAAGCGACAATCCTCTAGTGGGATAAGAAGGTAATTCATGCTCATTCAATATTCCAACTTGGTAGAATGACACAGGAATGTCTCATTTTAAATGCTATTTTACCTGATCTTAACCAACATACTTCTTATCCCCACATTCTTCACCCTTATGACACTGTACAATCCAACATCAATCATTATCTCACAGAAGGATGCTTCCCCAGGAAGACTGACTAGTGAGTGGCTTCCTTTACTAGAAAATGTTTCACAGTCACGTAAAGTTAACCTACAGCATTCCCACATGTAAATGCATTATTGAGGTGAGTAGTTTGCAAGATTCAAAAAAATAAACCTATATACGAGTAACTTGTAGTGACTCTAGCTAAGTTACCAGGGATGTGTGTCTTCATCAACTGTCAAGAATGAATGATCATCCCTTCTCAACCAGCCACAGAAATAATATTGCAGAACTGACCAGGTGCATTATGGGTAAGTTTAAGATTTTTGTCATGGTTATTTTTAGTAAAAGTCAGGGACAGGTCACAGACTTCTGTGCATTTTTGTTTATTGCTTGTGACCTGTCCCTGACTTTTACTAAAAAATACTGACAAAAATGGGGCTGACAAAAGGGTGAGAGCCCAAGCCTTGCAGAGGGATAGAAGGAGGGGTGGGGGGTCCAGCACCCACTGCTCGCAAAGGCTGAGAGCTGCAGGGTCCCCCCAATGCCTGCAGCAGCTGAAGATGAAAATGTCACAGAAATCTCAAAGTCACAGAATCTGTGACTTCCATGACATAATCTTAGCCTTAATTATGGGAAGGGTTTCCTCTGAAGGATGGGACACTGGGGTAGTGATTTGGTGGACCAATGGTATGATCCACTGAGGTCATTCCCATGGGTGCTCACCTGAGGAGCTGGAACTAGCATTGGGAGAAAAGGTCTTGTTGCGAAGAGCAGATTGGTTTCGGGCACAGCCTGGACTCCTGGTGCTGATGGCAATCACCTTCCCAGGAGGAGTCAGTGATTGCTCTTCTTGAGTAGGTTTTATAGGGGATGTGGCGACAGAGTTCATCTCAGGTGTCTGAAAAACCAAGCACAATTGTTCAAAATGCTGCCAGAATATTACAATAAATTATTTAACAAATGCCCTCCTAGGAAACTTAAAAGTCATTACGAACTTATCCATTACGAACTTATCCACTTTATAGTGTGATTGATCAGCATGTTCCTGTATTTGGTTAATCCATACCATATGTGTAGGTTCCTGCATTTGGTTAATGCATTTCCCTATGCTGAATATGGGACACCTGGTAAAATTACTCATTCAAGCAAGTTCAACGGCAACCAATCAATCAGAAGAACTATGCAGTACAAAACATTCAAATTAACATCACTTGACTGAGCCCATTAAAAAGAAATACTACATAGTTGGATTCTTTTTATTTACCTTCTTATCTTTAAGGCTTTAGGGTTCACACACCCCTACCTCCCCCCCCCCATAAATACATGGGGAGAAGTCTCACACACACCTGTACACCTCTCTTACACGGGGGGTGACTGACCAATCTGACCCTCCCTGCCCAGTATTCTCCGCCCTCCATGCCTGGCTGGGCCCCAGGACGGACCCACCTCTCCTGGTACCTGGCGCCATGTCTTCCAAGGCAACACACTGGGAGGGGCATGCAGTCACATCCCCCCCACCCCTGATTTCTGCCAGGGTTCACACCAGAATGTGGCCAGCAGCAGCCTTTCTGTACTGTGTGGGAGGGAAGGGATGGAACTGACTTGGCCCATTTCTTTGCAGAGCTCATCTCTTCTCCCTCTTCTGCCACTCCCCAGTGGTTGGAAGTAGCTTGTCCCTTCCTGCCTGCAAAGTGTCGAAAGGTAGCCAACACCTCCAGGCTGCTGCTAGCCACCAACATAACCCAGCTGCCTCCTGTCCCCCAGCTACAGCACAGGCAGGAAGGGGTTAAGCCCTAAGGCATTGTGCCCCAGGGCCCAGAGAACCTGACTGCAGGGGCTTCTGCAAACCCGTCTCAGCAGAAGAGGGTGCCTAGGGGATGGAGAAGCCCTGTACTCCCTGGGGGTAGACACTGGGGGGGAGGAGCGGGGCAGGGCGGAGACAGGCGAAGAGGGCGCTAAGCCCCTGCCTGGGGGGCTGCTGTGAAGCCTTCAGGGGCAGGGCACGAACAGGCTGGAAATTGCTTTCCGCCACCACTCCAGAGCTTAGCTGATGAACAGAGAGGCTTCCCTGTGTCAGCGCTGTGTGGGGCTTTGGTACATGCAGGACTCAGCTCCTCCTGGCCAGTACCCCGGGCTGGAGGGTCTTGGACTTTCCTGGGGCACCAACCCAGCCAGACGCAGCAGGGGAAGGAAGGAACCTGCCAGCCAGGCTGTTGGTGATCTGAGCACTTCGACCACGGGCTGGCTCTCCGCACAGCACTGGGAACGGAACGCACTCTGCCTGGGATGATATGGAGGACAAGCGGGACTGGGGAGGGGGAGGGGGAGGGAGAGGACAGAGAGAGGGGGAGTAGCTAAAGGGCCACCGGGTGGGCAGCAGGGGCGATACCTAACTGGCTGCCATCTGGTGCCTGCCTGCACTTACCAGTCACTGCAGCTCACAGTGTGCGGCCAGTGCCGGCTGGAAACAGGACGGGGGGCGGGGCCCTGGTGGCTGAGAGTCGGCATGCAGCTGTGGGCTGCGCTGACAGAGCAACAGGGGGAGCAGCTGGCCAGGTGCACTGCAGTTTTGCTCCACCACCAGCCTTGCACACCCACCCCATCATAGAATCATAGAATATCAGGGCTGGAAGGGACCTCAGGAGGTCATCTAGTCCAACCCACTGCTCAAAAGCAGGACCAATTCCCAGTTAAATCATCCCAGCCAGGGCTTTGTCAAGCCTGACCTTAAAAACCTCTAAGGAAGGAGATTCCACCACCTCCCTAGGCAACGCATTCCAGTGTTTCACCACCCTCCTAGTGAAAAAGTTTTTCCTAATATCCAATCTAAACCTCCCCCACTGCAACTTGAGACCATTACTCCTTGTCCTGTCCTCTTCTACCACTGAGAATAGTCTAGAACCATCCTCTCTGGAACCACCTCTCAGGTAGTTGAAAGCAGCCTTTTTTAAAGATTGGCACTACATTAGCCTTTTTCCAGTCATCCGGGACTTCCCCCGTTCGCCACGAGTTTTCAAAGATAATGGCCAATAGCTCTGCAATCACAGCCGCCAATTCCTTTAGCTCTCTCGGATGCAACTCGTCCGGCCCCATGGACTTGTGCACGTCCAGCTGTTCTAAATAGTCCCTAACCACCTCTTTCTCCACAGAGGGCTGGCCATCTATTCCCCATGTTGTGATGCCCAGCGCAGCAGTCTGGGAGCTGACCTTGTTAGTGAAGACAGAGGCAAAAAAAGCATTGAGTACATTAGCTTTTTCCACATCCTCTGTCACTAGGTTGCCTCCCTCATTCAGTAAGGGGCCTATACTTTCCTTGGTTTTCTTCTTGTTGCCAACATACCTGAAGAAACCCTTCTTGTTACTCTTAACATCTCTCGCTAGCTGCAGCTCCAGGTGCGATTTGGCCCTCCTGATTTCATTCCTACATGTCCGAGCAATATTTTTATGCTCTTCCCTGGTCATATGTCCAACCTTCCACTTCTTGTAAGCTTCTTTTTTAATGTTTAAGATCCACTAGGATTTCACCGTTAAGCCAAGCTGGTCGCCTGCCATATTTACTATTCTTTCAACACATTGGGATGGTTTGTCCCTGTAACCTCAACAGGGATTCCTTGAAATACAGCCAGCTCTCCTGGACTCCTTTCCCCTTCATGTTAGTCCCCCAGGGGATCCTACCCATCCGTTCCCTGAGGGAGTCGAAGTCTGCTTTCCTGAAGTCCAGGGTCCATATCCTGCTGCTTACCTTTCTTCACTGTGTCAGGATCCTGAACTCAGCCAACTCATAGAATCATAGAATATCAGGGTTGGAAGGGACCCCAGAAGGTCATCTAGTCCAACCCCCTGCTCGAAGCAGGACCAATTCCCAGTTAAATCATCCCAGCCAGGGCTTTGTCAAGCCTTACCTTAAAAACCTCTAAGGAAGGAGATTCTACCACCTCCCTAGGTAACGCATTCCAGTGTTTCACCACCCTCTTAGTGAAAAAGTTTTTGCTAATATCCAATCTAAACCTCCCCCACTGCAACTTGAGACCATTACTCCTCGTTCTGTCATCTGCTACCATTGAGAACAGTCTAGAGCCATCCTCTTTGGAACCCCCTTTCAGGTAGTTGAAAGCAGCTATCAAATCCCCCCTCATTCTTCTCTTCTGCAGGCTAAACAATCCCAGCTCCCTCAGCCTCTCCTCATAACTCATGTGTTCCAGTCCCCTAATCATTTTTGTTGCCCTTCGCTGGACTCTCTCCAATTTATCCACATCCTTCTTGAAGTGTGGGGCCCAAAACTGGACACAGTACTCCACATGAGGCCTCACCAATGTCGAATAGAGGGGAACGATCACGTCCCTCGATCTGCTCGCTATGCCCCTACTTATACATCCCAAAATGCCATTGGCCTTCTTGGCAACAAGGGCACACTGCTGACTCATATCCAGCTTCTCGTCCACCGTCACCCCTAGGTCCTTTTCCGCAGAACTGCTGCCTAGCCATTCGGTCCCTAGTCTGTAGCGGTGCATTGGGTTCTTCCGTCCTAAGTGCAGGACCCTGCACTTATCCTTATTGAACCTCATCAGATTTCTTTTGGCCCAATCCTCCAATTTGTCTAGGTCCTTCTGTATCCTATCCCTCCCCTCCAGCGTATCTACCACTCCTCCCAGTTTAGTATCATCTGCAAATTTGCTGAGAGTGCAATCCACACCATCCTCCAGATCATTTATGAAGATATTGGACAAAACTGGCCCCAGGACCGACCCTTGGGGCACTCCACTTGATACCGGTTGCCAACTAGACATGGAGCCATTGATCACTACCCGTTGAGCCCGACAATCTAGCCAACTTTCTACCCACCTTATAGTGCATTCATCCAGCCCATACTTCCTTAACTTGCTGACAAGAATACTGTGGGAGACAGTGTCAAAAGCTTTGCTAAAGTCAAGAAACAATACATCCACTGCTTTCCCTTCATCCACAGAACCAGTAATCTCATCATAAAAGGCGATTAGATTAGTCAGGCATGACCTTCCCTTGGTGAATCCATGCTGGCTGTTCCTGATCACTTTCCTCTCATGCAAGTGCTTCAGAATTGATTCCTTGAGGACCTGCTCCATGATTTTTCCAGGGACTGAGGTGAGGCTGACTGGCCTGTAGTTCCCAGGATCCTCCTTCTTCCCTTTTTTAAAGATTGGCACTACATTAGCCTTTTTCCAGTCATCCGGGACTTCCCCAGTTCGCCACGAGTTTTCAAAGATAATGGCCAATGGCTCTGCAATCACAGCCGCCAATTCCTTCAGCACTCTCGGATGCAACTCGTCCGGCCCCATGGACTTGTGCACGTCCAGCTTTTCTAAATAGTCCCTAACCACCTCTATCTCCACAGAGGGCTGGCCATCTCTTCCCCATTTTGTGATGCCCAGCGCAGCAGTCTGGGAGCTGACCTTGTTAGTGAAAACAGAGGCAAAAAAAGCATTGAGTACATTAGCTTTTTCCACATCCTCTGTCACTAGGTTGCCTCCCTCATTCAGTAAGGGGCCCACACATTCCTTGGCTTTCTTCTTGTTGCCAACATACCTGAAGAAACCCTTCTTGTTACTCTTGACATCTCTGGCTAGCTGCAGCTCCAGGTGCAATTTGGCCCTCCTGATATCATTCCTACATGCCCGAGCAATATTTTTATACTCATGGTCACTGCCTCCCAGATTCCCATCCACTTTTGCTTCCCCTACTAATTCTTCCCGGTTTGTGAGCAGCAGGTCAAGAAAAGCTCCCCCCCAGTTGGCTCCTCTAGCACTCGCACCAGGAAATTGTCCCCTACGCTTTCCAAAAACTTCCTGGATTGTCTATGCACCGCTGTATTGCTCTCCCAGCAGATATCAGGAAAATTAAATTCACCCATGAGAACCAGGGCGTGCGATCTAGTAGCTTCTGCGAGCTGCCAGAAGAAAGCCTCATCCACCTCATCCCCCTGGTCCGGTGGTCTATAGCAGACTCCCACCACTACATCACTCTTGTTGCTCACACTTCTAAACTTAATCCAGAGACACTCAGGTTTTTCTGCAGTTTCGTACCGGAGCTCTGAGCAGTCATACTGCTCCCTTACATACAGTGCTACTCCCCCACCTTTTCTGCCCTGCCTGTCCTTCCTGAACAGTTTATAACCATCCATGACAGTACTCCAGTCATGTGAGTTATCCCACCAAGTCTCTGTTATTCCAATCACGTCATAATTCCTTGACATCACCAGGACCTCCAGTTCTCCCTGCTTGTTTCCAAGGCTTTGTGCCTATCCTCTGCCACTGGACCCTCCCACTCACCGCTGGTGGGTGGGTAGCTGGCAAGCAGGGATCTGTCCAGCAGTACGACCTGCCATTACTGATGGGAGGAGGGACACAAAATACGGGACGATTTGCCCATTTTTAAGAAAAAGTCAGGACACCTGCAATATATAAATATGGGACTGTCCCTTTAAAAACCGGACATCTCGTCACCCTACATATGTGAAACGTTATTATTTTGTTAGAATCAAGTTGGCATTTAATAGGCCTCATCATCGTGCTAGCGGTTTGAGATCTTAACAGAAAAAGCCATAACAGAGGGCAGATAAAGACTATAAGCTACAAAAAGGTCTGCTTTTAGGTTCAGTAGCAAAACTGACAACTTAACTATCACATACTCAGTAACCATGCAGTTGCTTCCTTTTGTTGCAAAGATATGTGGGAAACAAAGTTTAATTGTAAAATGAGCTATTCTGACTTGGCATCAAAGGTGATCTGTTCTGAAATGCTGCCCGTTTCTTTTCCTATTTCAGATAATATCATAGCAATTAAAGTCAGAGCCACATGGTGAGGCCCTTTGCTAATGTTCCAGGCATATACAATTAATTTCACTACAAAAGTTGTTTATGATGTTTTCTAACAAAGGCTGTCTTTTAAAAGAATCTGTATGTAACCACAGGCATAAAATTACCTCCCACACTTGATTGCAATGCAATTTGCTACAGTTTGTTTTATGCTGATAATCTTCATTTAAAGGAAAGAATCACAACACAGTTAGCCATTCTGGTTTGGTTACATACAGTCTTGTGAAAAGAGTCAATCAATGCATCTTTTGTTACAGCAGATTTTCATCTTTCACCTCAACAGCATGGATCATCCAGATCGGCAATGATGAATTACAGTCTGAATCAATGATGGCTCAGCTGCCCCTGAAATTCACAACATCTAACCTGCTATTATTAAGAAGCTATTTTCAGGGCAGACCTGGAAACGCTGCAGCAAAAGAGAGTGACCTCTGATCACATGCTTCATGTGGCAGCAAAGATCAGGCATGTGTCACAGCTGACAAAACTGATCTCCAGTGGAACTCAAGTGCCTCCTAGCAGAAATATTTTACCTTCCCTATAGCCATCTGAGGTGCAGCAGGTTTAAAAGAATAAAACTGCAGGGGGTTTCCAGATCTACAATGGTTGCAATTAAAAAGTAAACATTTCGTCCCAGAATGCCTGTCATCTCCCCACAATATCACAATACAATCGATATGAGAATGTTTACTTTTTACTGACAGCCACTGTCATCTAAACTGGCTCTGGCCATATAAAGAAATGAGTTCACTTACCCTTTAAGTTTTATTATCTGAAAGGACTTAATTTTTCCAGGACATTTCATTACCATGATAAAGACATCAATGAAACTGAAAGGTCAGGAATGTACTTCCAAGTTAATGCCTCAAGTTTCACTTGGCTTTTTATTATTATTAATTATTATTATTAATAAAGATAGTGTTCCTCTTCCTACTTTACATCTGCTCACATTTATAATTAATGTGGTTTCGCTGGATGTCACATGTCTCCCAGTGTGAGGCTTTCCATCACCAACCGCTAGGAGAAGAGATCAGTACAGATCTGTAAGATGCCTGACCACAAGGCAAACCAGAATGAAAGGTGATAGTATAAATCGAAAGCCACAATTCCACCAGGAACCAGTTTTCAGGGAGGAGCTGCTCAGAAATGCCATCAGCAAAAACACTACTGTCTAATGAGCTTTGGCTGATAGGATCATGTCTGCTCCTTGGTGGAGAGACTTGGGACTCTCCTCAGGTTTAGAAGTTAGAATCAGAAGAGAGTTTGAAAAAAAGAGGAAAAGAACCAAGTCTCCACCAGCAAGCAAAGATCAAAAAACTACACATTTCCCAGCACAAATGATGAATGTTTAATTTAATTTGAAATAACTATGCAAACATCACCTTTAACTCAAGTTTATTCAGTCATACCTGTTATATTCTAATTTCTTCCTATGCATCAACAGAATCACTTATTAAGCTCCAATCAGCTACACCATTAAAAACAGGCTGAATGAGCATCAGAGGGCAGAATTTACCCTGTAAAATCTTTAACATTGGTGGATGATGTGCAAGGAAGGAAGGAAGGAACACAGACTGACTCAAGTCCCACATTAGGTCCACTGGGCTTGCAGTTCAGAAAAATATTTTTTATGTGTAAAACACCACATTTATTCTGGAGTCACTAAGATACAAACGCACACTGCCACTTCTAGGGAATCACTTTCAGAGCTCACTCCTAGACCAGTTGTTCTATATATCACCTTGGAATCAGAAGCATTTATCATTTTTTACCACTGCAGAAGAATGGAGGACCTGGCTGGCTCAGCCACCCAAGATAAATCAATTAATTTTCATGCCAATACTTTAAAAAGTCAAATTAACAACCGTAATCAAGGGTTTATAGTTCCTCCTAATGGATTAACTCTAAATAGCCTAGCATGCTGCTAATCTCATGACTTGGCTGCTACAGCAGCCATGTTAAATATTCATCATAACTAACGCTATGATTTGGTCATGCAGGTCGCGGAAGTTACGGAATCTGTGACTTCCACAGATCTCGATGACTTCAGCCCACAGCTGCTGGGAGCTACAGGGTACCCCCACCTCCTGTGATGGTCTGGAGCTTCAAGGTACCCCTGCCAGCATTGGCGGGGAGTTGGGGAAATCACCCGGCAGTTCCCCGGTGACCAAGAATTTTTGGGGTGCCCCAGCCACCACGGGCGGGAAATCCCCCGGCAGCTGCCCAGCCTCCGTGGGCAGCGGGGGTATCCCCCACAGCTCCCTAGCTGCCACAGGCAGGGGGCCCCCTCCCAGCTACTGGGCAGGGGCCACAGCTCCCAGCCACAGCAGGGCAGGGTGCTGGATCCTCCTCCCTCCGTGTTTTGTCATGGACGTTTTTAGTAAACGTCAGGGAGAGGTCATGGCTTCCGTAAATTTCTGTTAATTGACCATGACTTGTCTGTGATTTTTACTAAAAATGTCCATGACAAAATTGTAGCCTTAATCATAACAGCTACTGAAGCTGAAGACACATGGAATATACTGTTAAAAGTTAAAATGGGATTAAAAAACGGTAGCTGCAGCATATAGTGGAAGGAGTCTAACTCTGCTGCAAGCTGCCTGGGATGATTTTCAGATAGAAATCTCTAAGATCTCCATAGGGCTTACCATGGAAACAACAGGAACAAGCAATTGTCTCCAAAATCAAGCGTCACGCATAGGGCATCAATGCTAGTTACTTACTGGTTTGGGGTTGACTTCAGTGGAGATGAGTTTTAAGAGGCAGTTGAGGAGTCTTTGCTTGTGAAAGGTGGAAGATGTGGGGACAGCACTGGGTTCGGATGTTTCGTCCCTGGAATCCTGGGTTTCTGGCCCTAACATAGCTAGCCAGTCATATTCCAGCTGCAGCTTGTTTGGCTTGCCCATCATGAGGTAAACTTCAGCCAACGTAAGGCTCTCAGAGTTTCGTAGACTCCATCCCTCCTCTCTGACCTGTTGAGCAAGTCGGCTTGGGTCATCCTTCAGAGGCTTTGCAGAAGGTTGTCCCTGAGGTGGATGCAGAAATGAAGAGCTCAGCTTCTCTTGAGTCTCCTCCACTATTGCATCTTGTAAAACCTTACTAAAAGTATCAGGCTGTGGTCCCTGGCTGTGGGTAGCTTGAGTTTCAGGTCTGGATAGGCCACTGCCAGGCGATGCTACCACAACTCTTGCTATCTGTGCAGAACAGGGGTCAGCTGCCTCTGTATTCTCAGCTGGAAGAGCCACAGGAGAGGCACTCCCAGCTGAGGGAGCAGGGTCTTTCCCTTGCAGTTTGTCTGTGCAAAAACATTTCTCTGGGACAATCAGATCCTGACAGGACTTCATATACCGAGGGAATGGATCGAGCAGAGAGAGTTCCTCCAGGTCAGGGATCTTGCTGCAAACACAAGCTGTGTTGCATGATGGTAACTTGGTTGCTTGGTCACTGGCCAGGGCCTCCTCACCCTCAGCACAGAAAGCCATGAAGATTGGCTTCTCCAGACTCCCTCCTGGGTCCTGAAGTCCAGAAGGTGGTTTTTCGATAGAGTTTGTGATGCTGAAACCAGTGGGTCCTTCTGTCAGGCCACTCTCTGGGGAGACATCTTCAGGGTTTGCAGAGACTTCCGCTATGGGCTGAGAGGTTCTGCCTTGCTCCATAGTGCTCTCTGTCCTTCCGCCACTCTTACCCTCTGATCCCCGAGGGTACTTTAGCTGCCCTCTGGCTGTCCCCTGACCACTCTGAATGCCTAGGATTTGGGCAGGAGGCAATAAGTGAGAGTCCTTTGTATTCTGTTTGCATTTGCCAGTTTCCTGCCAATGCACTGTGCAGAAAGCCTTGGAGTGGACTACTCTGGCCACCTCAGGGAGGGGGATGAGTGTACAGTTCTCTCCTGGGAAGAGATGAAGCATCACTTTCTCCTCTGAGAGGCTGCCTCTTGCTTCTGAATCTCTGGAGTCCTGAAGCTGCCGTTCCTCTAGTGTTTTACGCTAAATATACTTTGTCAAAGATTACAACCATTTTACATTATGCAGATTAGCTGCAGCATCAGCCACAGATACCCCTAAAAAGAACATCTGGCAGCCCAATTTGTAGTTTAAAGAGATTAATAAGCAGCTCTCCACTCAGGATAGATGTGTATGTTCTGTAATCAGGAATTAAGCCTTTACATGTTGAGAAGGGAATATACCCAAGACCACAATTTTTCCATGAACAGCAAACTGATCCTACATTCTAGGACAAGGTCATTGGTCTCAGCTTCACTTACAGATTTATAGTTTAAGGTCAGAAGGGACAATTCTGATAATTTAGTCTGACCTTGATAACACAGACTATAGGAATACCTGAATTAATTCCTATTTGAATTAGAGCACGTTTTGTAGAAAAACATCCAACCTTGATTTAAAAATTGGCAGTGATGGAGAACCCACTGGATCTTGTTATACCCTTGTCTGCTAGACGGAAGAGCCCTCTATTATCAAATTTCTGTTCCTCACATAGGTAATTACAGACTGATCAAATCACCCTTTAACCTTCTCTTTGATAAGCTAAATATATTGGCCTCCTTAAGTCTATCACTATAAAGGCATGTTTTTCCAATCCTTCAATCATTCTTGTGGCTCTTCTCTGAACCCTCCCCAATTTACCAACACTCTTGTGCCGCAAACTAGAAATTCCATGGCAACTTTGTTTAAATTAAAATGAGAAGTTTTCACTGATTTTGGTATAAAAATGGACTGTAAAGTCAGTACAGTAGCTCCTTGTTATATATTTTCACCTTGGTATCTGTCTCCACATGTAAGGTGCTACTCTGCAGCTGCTGCAAGGCTTACAAGTTAAAGACTTACAAGTTGAAGAAAAAATAAATTAACAGAAACGTGAAAGAGCTAGGAAGAAGAGACTAGTTGGCATCTTATAAGCGTTTCTATTAAATTACAAAGATTAAAGTTTAGAGGTAGGAACATTAAAAAAAATACATCTTTGCAACAAACTCTAGGGCTTTGTGATGGGGGTTAACAAGGGCCTAAGAGGTTAACTGGTGTCACCTGTGAGAGGGAGAGCCAGGGTTAGTTAAGAGTGAAGCTCAGCTGGGAAGGGCTGGGATTGCAACATAAAGCTAGGAGGCTGAAAGCAGAAAGGAGAAGCAGAGAAAGAGGGGTGCAGTCATAACCTGGGAAGTCAACAGAGACAAAGGAAGAAGTCCAGGGAGAGAGAGTAAGCCCTGAGATCCCGGAGCAAGGAGTCTGCCAAGAGGCTAGGAGGGGGTGAAGTAGCCACAGGGAGTACAGTAGGAACCCATGGTAAATCCAGAAAAAGGCAAAGAGAGGCTGCGTAGGAAACTCCCTAGGGAAACAGCAGCAGGGATTGGGACTGAGCAGACCTGGACTGCTGGTTATAAGGTCCCTAGGCTGTAGTGGGTGGGCCTGGATTTCCCTCACACCACTGGTATAGTGGCACTGAGCCCCAGGCTGGAGTTGAACACTGACCAGAGAAGGCATTTGGACTTTGGTCCTCTTGGACTTAGTCACCTTGGAAAGGGTGGTCTAAATGGGGACCTACCTGGAGAGCCAACTTACCAGAAAAGAGACTATTGCAGAGTGAGCAGAATGGGTCATCCAATGCCCTGAGAGTTACTTCCCCAGATTAGAAGCGATTCCCCAGACATAAGGAGGTGCACTAGCAGTGACCGGGAACCTTGTTACAAGGCTTGTACAAGAGAAAGCTACTCACCTTATGCAATAGCAATGGTTCTTTGACAGGTGACTCCCTACGGGTGGCTCCATTGTAGGCATACTTGCGCCCCTAATCAGAGATTTTAGGTAGCAGTGTCAGTTTGGTGTGCACATGCACTCTCCTTTCCACGTAGTCTGCCTCATGACTATCTTGGGCTGCTCAGGCAAACTGCCCCCAGTTCCTTCTCTACCACAGAGTGCCATATTGAAAACTCCGAAGTAGAGGGGAGGACAACAGGTTATGGAGCACCTGTAGAGAGACATCTCAAAGAACCATTGTTGCTGCACAAGGTGAGTAACTTCCTCCTCTTCTTCAAGTAGTGTCCCTATGGGCTAGGTTCCCTCTAAGCTGTGCGACCAGTCGGCCGCCCAGCAGGCTATCAAGTGCTATGCACTGCAAGTGTCCCTCCGCCCACTGCTGTGCTGCTCCTGCCCTCTGCCTTGGAGCTGCTCCCCGAAGCCTCCTACTTGCTATGCAGAGTAGGGTGGGAAGGGGGGTGCTGATGTCAGGGTGTGCCCCTCCCCTGACCTCTGTACCAATCTCTGCAGAGCTGGGCTGTGGGGAAGGGAACGCGACAGGGCTCAGGAATGGGATGGAGGGAGCTTGCCGGTAGCTGCTGCTGTGTCTGTTTTAAGTGCAGATCTACTTAAAAGGGAAATGTACAGCAGCAAATCATAGGGCTGAAAAGAAACAGTAGCGCTCAGGATTTTATTGAGACTCCTTTTTGTCATCATCTGAAATTCTGCGCTTTAATTAAAGCAATCCCTGAGTTTCTATCTTTTTCCATTGTGAATATAGTGTAAATAGTGTTAATTGATGTGTAAACACTAGAATGACAGTAACCTCCACAGAGCTGCCTCTGGTGGAGAGAGGGGGCTGGGTCCTCTGTAGAATAAGAAAAAAAGGGCCCTTTTCAGTGAGGAATGCAGTCTGGGAAATGTATTCTCCCACCCTGGATTCATGTTGCCTGGGGCTGGGGCAATGGCCTGACTTCTCTATCTGCACGCAGCTCCATGTTGGAGCGGTCAGGCAGGACTCCACATTTAGGGCGTACGGATACTTTTAAGTTTTAGTCCCCCGACTAAGAATGGGAGGAAGCCATTCCACTTCTCCCAGAACTCAAGGACATGCTGTATGTATATACATACATACTACTTCCTGAATATCATCCTCCCGTGCCCATGTATACACACTGGGACTTTAAGGGAAACCACCATATAGTGTGAGAATTAGCAATACTGATTACCTGAAGGATGCCCCAGGGCATCTGCAGTCCACAGGGGAGTCCTGCCAGGCTATGAACGTACTTAAAGGGGCAATGCATATCTGTCTTGCGCGTGTGCACACACGAGTCTTTCACACTCACCTCCCAACACATACTTGTATTATTCTTGGTGTTACTTCTTGATACTTCCTGCAATGCACATATAGTCTCTATAATTGTATGCTTTCAAAGTGTTTGAGTTTTTTGACTGGTCTATACATTTCATAATTTTTATTTCTCTCTCCCGATTAAATTTTATTCTTTGAGTACTCTCTTCAAAGTTCTTTTCAACTTTCCCTTATGGTAATTGTTGACTATCAGTCTCGTGCCAGTATTCAGCCTTAGATGGAGTTTACCACCAGCTTTGGGCTGCATTCCCAAGCAACGTGACTCCAAGAAGACCCGGTCTAGGTGCGCCGGGGGCCGCTACCGGACTCACACCATCCACTGGCTGGCGGTCATCTCCCTCGCCCCCAGGATGCGGCGAGAGCTGCTGCCTGGGGGCTGTAACACTCCCTGCTGTGAAGCAGTGAGCCACCTGCCCGCCAGGCTTTCCCAGCCAACCCAGAGCTGGATGCAGCGCACCACCTAGGTGGAAATGAGCCCGATGGGGGCCAGGGCCGTCTGAGCGGTGGTCCCCTCTCAACACCCCCGCAGAGGGCGGCGAGGGGGATCCATCGTCCCAGGCCAGCCAACCGAACCTGCCAGGTTGAATCCTCTGGGCAGACTGCGCGGACTCCACCCGTTTACCTCTTAACGGTTTCACGCCAACTCGAGTTCTTTGAGTAGTGAGTCCTAAAATGCCTAACCTGTCCTGACTAAAGTAATTATCGCTATGGTAACTTTTAAAAATTTATATATACCGAGAGGGAGAGGTTCTTTTGTTTCTACTGGTGGCGCACATCCGCACATTACCTCGATAATTTGATGCACATAACAAAAATCATTCCACACATGGATGGAAAAAATTAGAGGGAACATTGCCTATGGATGCTCCACTGTAGGTGATTTCACAGCAGTATCCCCACCAGGGGGCTGGGTTTCAGAATGGAGTCTGTTATGGCAGAGAATATGGTGCTGCCGAAAGATGGAATGGGAGGCTGAGGCTCTCATGAAACACTATGCAATCACGGAAGTGTGGGGAGAGGCACAAGTTGCTGCTTTGCAAATTTCGGAGACAGGGACATCTTTAAGGAATGTGACAGAGGTAGAGATTGACCTCTTGGAATGTGTACAGACTCCAGAGGGAGGCAACAGGTTGCACCCCTGATAAGTGATTAATTCAACCAGAGACCCATTTGGATAATTTTTGAGCCGATATTGCAGAATCTTTGGAACCTTTCAGCAAATGAAAGGAAGAGCTTAGACTACCTGAAGTCATTAGTCCTGTCCAAGTAAAAAGCTAGTGCTCTTCTAACATCTAGTGTATGCAGAATTGCCTCTGACACTGAATCTCAAAATAGCACCCTGGAACCCCATATTCACCACTGTGATATGATTAAGATATGTTTTGTACAATGAATGCCTTGTGAAGTATCATTTAAAAAGTCTCGATCTCTTGAACAGTAATATCATGTTGAATTGTATGTACTATCATTTAATGTGAAGTTATGAAGTATTGCTATAGGTTTGTTACTGAAACAGGATGTGAGGTTGGGAGACGCCCACAGCTAGCCTTTCAGTGCAACAAAGGGGCAACTGACAAGACAGATTTACATTAGGACCAGCCAGACATGTGTTGATGGTCCATCAAGAAGAATCCACTCTCCAGAGACTAGTCAGAGAAGACACATATGCAATGGGGGCCACCTAAACCCCATGTCACAGCAAGGTTCTTTCTAGCACCTAGAGAGAAAATATAAATGAGGATTGATGACATCACCATTTGGCCTCTCTCCTCCCCCATCTCAACACCTGGAAGATCATTTGGAATACAAAGACTTTGAACTGGGAAATTGGTTCCAGGCTAAGAAGGAAATTCTGCCTGTGTAGTGAGAACTGAAAACTGCCTGAAACATCCAGTGGGGTGGAAAAACTTCTTGATTCAAATCTTGCTTAGTCTGCAGAATTTAGATTGCAAATTTTATTTTTATTTCTTATGTAACCAACTTTGATCTCTATGCCTGCTACTTAAAATCTATTTTTCTATAGTTACTAAATCTGTTTTCAGAGTAGCAGCCGTGTTAGTTTGTGTTTGCAAAAAGAAAAGGAGTACTTGTGGCACCTTAGAGACTAACCAATTTATCTGAGCATAAGCTTTTGTGAGCTACAACTCACTTCACCTGTTTTATAATTTATCTAGAACAGTGTGTTTTTGGCTGAAGTGCTTGGGAAATCTCAGCTCAAGTTAACAAGGGTTGTTGCAAGTCCACCACCCTTTGTTGGAGTGGAGAACTAATTAATGAGCTTGCACTGTTCAAGAGTGTCTTGAGCAGTGTAAGACTGTATATTTCTGGGGTGCAAGGCTGGGGTGATTTGCTGGTGCTGCTGTATAATTCATGAGTAGTTTTGAGAGCATTCATGCAATTTTGCTGGGTGTGTCTCCACATGCTATTGTACCGAGTGATTACAGCGCCTGGAGGGGTTTGCTGCTTGTCATGGGCATAGCATTTAGAGACAGACCAGGCTGGAGATTTAAGGGGGCACAGAGGTTCCACAGTTTCAGGTTATACCCCAGGGATTCTATCACAGCATCCCTGTTGTCACAATGTGGTTTAAGGGATAAAACAGGAAGATGGATTTATTGATTCATATGAAAGGGGGAGGCTACTTTAGGGAGAAACTTGGGATGTAACCTCACTGTTACTTTGACTTTAAAGAATGAATGGTGCGTGTGGCATCATATTTCTCCTATTCATCTGGCTGAGGGCAATTTAAAATGCTGTCTTCATGGACAGATATAGGAGAGAGTAAGTCACCATGGGCTCAAAGGGGAGCCTACTCAAGGCTCTGAGAATTAAAGTAAGATCCCAAGTTGGAGCAGGTGGCCTCACATGCAGGAAGAGATTTCCAAAACCCTTAAGGAATCTACGTACCCTTAAGGGAACAGAGAAAGAGCTTTGACTTTTTGAGGACTAAAATGTAGTCTGAAATGGGGGGGCGGGGGGAAGGGGGAGAAAGAGAGGAAGGAAGATGTTTGGTCTATGTGCTTAGAACGACACGAAATTTGGCATAGATTAAATTTCTGCAGGTAAGTACGCAGAGTGGTCTACTTTCTGTGTAGTAGCACATTTTTCACTTTGTCAGAGCATTCTACCTCTAGATCCTGGAACCAAGAAGGAGCCAAACCTGGAGGCGAGAATCTGCAAGTTGCGAGGAAAGATCTGTTATTTTGAGAAAGAAGATGAGGAATGGGCTGAAGAGGAACCAGAGAACATAGTGCCATCTGTGCCAGGTAAGGGAACCACACCTGCCTTGGTCTTGGTTTACTTCTTTTAAGTACATCAGAAGCAGGAAGCCAGCTAAACAACCAGTAGGGCTACTGGACGACCGAGGTGCTAAAGGAGCACTAAAGGGGGATAAGGCCATTGCGGAGAAACTAAATGAATTCTTTGCATCGGTCTTCACGGCTGAGGATGTGACAGAGATTCCCAAACCTGAGCTATTCTTTTTAGGTGACAGATCTGAGGAATTGTCCCAGATTGAGATATCATTAGAGGAGGTTTTGGAACAAATTGATAAATTAAACAGCAATAAGTCACCAGGACCAGATGGGATTCACCCAAGAGTTCTGAAGGAACTCAAATGTGAATTCGCCGAAGTACTAACTGTAGTCTGTAACCTATCATTTAAATCAGCTTCTGTACCAGATGACTGGAGGATAGCTAATGTGACGCCAATTTTTAAAAAGGACTCCAGAGGTGGAACCTGGCAATTACAGGTCTGTAAGCCTGACTTCAGTACCGGGCAAACTGGTTGAAACTATAATGAAGAACAATATTGTCAGACATATAGATGAACATAATTTGTTGAGGAAGAGTCAACGTGGTTTTAGTAAAGGGAAATCATGACTCACCAATCTACTAGAATTCTTTGGGGGGGGGGGGGGTCAACAAGCATGTGGACCAAGGGGATCCAGTGGATATAGTGTACTTAGATTTGCAGAAAGCCTTTCACAAGGTCCCTTACAAAAGTTCTTTACGCAAAGTAAGCTGTCACGGGACAAGAGGGAAGGTGCTCTCATGGATTGGTAACTGGTTGAAGGATAGGAAACAAAGGGCAAGTATAAATGGTCAGTTTTCAGACTGGAGAGAAGCAAATATTGGTGTCCCCCAGGGGTCTGTTCTAGGACTAGTCCTTTTCAACATTCATAAACGATCTGGAAAAAGGGGTAAACAGTGAGGTGGCAAAATTTGCAGATGATACAAAATTACTAAAGATAGTTAAAACCCGGGCAGACTGCGAAGAGCTACAAAAGGATCTCTCAAAACTGGGTGACTGGGCAACAAAATGGCAGATGAAGTTTAATGTCGATAAATGCAAAGTAATGCACATTGGAAAGTATAATCCCAACTATACATATAAAATGATGGGGTCTAAATTAGCTGTTACCACTCAAGAAAGAGATCTTGGAGTCATTGTGGATGGTTCTCTGAAAACATCCACTCAATGTGCAATGGCAGTCAAAAAAGGGAACAATGCTGGGAATAATTAAGAAAGGGATAGATAATAGGACAGAAAATATGTTGCCTCTATATAAATCCATGGTTCACCCACATCCTGAATACTGTGTGCAGATGCGGTTGCCCCCTCTCAAAAAAGAGATATATTGGAATTGAAAAAGGTTCAGAAAAGGGCAACAAAAATGATTAGGGGTATGGAACAGCTTCCATATGAGGAGAGATTAATAAGACTGGGACTTTTCAGCTTGGAAAAGAGACCGCTAAGGGGAGATATGATTGAGGTGGATAAAATCATGACTGGTGTAGAGAAAGTAGATAAGGAAGTGTTGTTTGCTACTTCTCATAACACAAGAACTAAGGGTCACCAAATAGAATTAATAGGCAGCAGGTTTAAAAACAAACAAAAGGAAGTATTTCGTCACACAACGCACAGTCAACCTGTGGAACTCCTTGCCAGAGGATGTTGTGAAGGCCAAGACCATAACAGGGTTCAAAAAAGAACTAGATAAATTCATGGAGGATAGGTCCATCAATGGCTATTAGACAGAATGGGCAAGAATGGTGTCCCTAGCCTCTGTTTGCCAGACGCTGGGAATGAGTGACCGGGGATGGATCACTTGATTGCCTGTTCTGTTCATTCCCTCTGGGGCACCTGGCACTGGCCACTGTCGGAAGACAGGATGCTGGGTTAGCTGGACCATTGGTCTGACCCAGTAGGGCCATTCTTATGGTCTGGAAGAGGCAATCAGAATAACTCCCACTTTATCTCATCATACCTTCAGCAGGAGCTTGGACAGTAGAAGAAATGGGAAAAAGGCATATAAAAGGTCTCTGTCCCATGGGAGAATGAGTGCATTTCCCAGGGACTGATTCCTAAGGCTTGCTCTGGAGCAATAGCAAGGACATTTCTTGTTCCAGTACATAGCAAAGAGATTTATAGCCGGGGATCCCCAAAGGGCAAATATGTTGTGAAGCACTTCTGAGTTCAGTTCCTATTCGTGGTAGTGATAGGCTGTCAAAACTTCTGTTGGCTGTCACATTCTGTATTCCAGGTAGGTAGATGGCTGAGATTGGAATAGGTGCATCCAACACAATGTGCCTAACTCGGAGTGCTCCTGTGCAGAGGGAGGGAGATCTGGTGCCCTCACGGAGATAGATGTAAAACATACAGGCTATATTGTCCTTCATGACTTTTGTGTGGGTGTTTCTTGATAAATGGGAGAAAGTGTGCACGAGCATTCCTGACGGCTCTTAACTCCAAAAGATTGATATGGAGGGCTGCTTCTGTAGGAGACCACTTGCCCTGAACCTTGTGGTTGTGTAGATGAGCTCCCCAGCCTATCATGGAGGCATCCATTATTAGGGTCAGCATAGAATCATAGAATATCAGGGTTGGAAGGGAACTCAGGAGATCACCTAGTCCAACCCCCTGCTCAAAGCAGGACAAATCCCCAATTTTTGCCCCAGATCCCTAAATGGCCCCCTCAAGGATTGAACTCACAACCCTGGGTTTAGCAGGCCAATGCTCAAACCACTGAGCTATCTCTCCCCCCAAGGATCAGTGGCAGTTGTATGAATTGAATACCTGCTCAAATGTTGGATGAGTCTTTCCACCAGTCCAGGGAGTGTCTTACAGTAGAGGGCATTGACAGCAGTTTGCTTAGTCTGTCCTTGTTAGGGAATAGATAGACCTGAGCCACATCTTCAGACACCTCATGAACAACCAGGCGTGTGGAATGACGAAGATGAATGCTGCCTTATGACTGAGTAACTGTAGGCAGGTCCTGGCCAATGTTTGTGGGCTGGCCTAGACTATCTCTATGAGGTTCACAAGGATGGTAAATCTGTGCAGTGGGAGATATCCTCTTGCTTGCACTACGTTGAGTTCAGCTCCAATAAACTCAAATCGCTCCACTGGAGTGAGGGTTGATTTCTTGTTTCGAGCTGTAAGTCCAGTTGTGCAAATGTGCATAAGGTCATCTGAGTGGTGCGTATGGCATTCTTGAATGAGGGGGCCCTGAGGAGGTAGTTGACTAGCTATGGGCAGATCACAATGCCCAATGTTCACAGGTGCGCCGTTAAGACAGAGAACCTTGGAGAATACCTTGGGCGTGGACGAGTCACTGTACTGATAATGGTCTTGCCCAAAGGTAAACTGTAGGAATCTCCTGTGTGATGGACATATGGAGATGTGGAAGTAGGCATCTTTGAGGGCTGAAAACCAGTCTCCTTGTTTCAGAGCTGGAATAATGGCTGCTAGCATGACCATCTTGAACTTCTGAACCTTCACGTTTAATGTCATTAGATCTAGAATGGGCCTCCAACCTCTCTTCACCTTGGGGAATCAGGAAATGATGAAAGTAAAACCCCTTGCCTCTGACTTCCACTGGGACTGGTTCTATGGCCGTTAGGTGAAAGAGATGTTCTATCTCCTGACAAAGTAGGTTCTCGTAAGAAGGGTCCCTGAAGAGGGATGGGGAAGGAGGGTGGGAATGAGGGAGAGATGTAAATGGAATGGCATAACCCTTCAAAATACTCCAAGGCTCATCTGTTGGAAGTGATGCTCTCTCACCTGCTGTGAAAATGGGACAGGTGATTTCCAAAGGGACGTGACAGGTGCATAGATAACAGCTGATGTTGCAAGGCATAATTGTTTGGGCCCTCGACCAACCCATCAAAAGTGCTTAAAAGAGGGTCTGAGAGGTTGAAGATTGGGGTGCTGACTGTTTCCATGTTTGTACCCTGGGCCTCTTGTGCTGTGACACTGGGTACTGAGAAGGTTGTGACCTGTGGTGTGGATGAGAGCAGTATCTCCTCTTTTATCCCACAGTATAGATTCCCAGGAAGCATAACGTGGCACAGGAGTCCTTCAGGATGTGAAGAGAAGTGTCAGTCTTATCAGCGAAGAAGTTGGGCCCTTTGTACAGGAAATCCTCAGCTATAGTCTGTACCTCTTTGAGCAGCCTGCCTCATAATCACTTCTCTGGAGACCGAGCAGGCTGCTGTATCTGCCATGTCCAATGCTGTCAGTGCAGTTCTGGCCACTAACTGGCCTGCTCTGACAATGACCTGAAACTGCTCTTTTTGCACCTCCAGTAAATGTTCAGTGAATACGCTGTTTTCCATAATTAACAAAATCATATTTGGCCATGACAGCTTGGTAATATATGACCTGGAACTGCGATGTCACTGATAAATACACCTTCATAGAATCATAGAATATCAGGGTTGGAAGGGACCCCAGAAGGTCATCTAGTCCAACCCCCTGCCCGAAGCAGGACCAATTCCCAGTTAAATCATCCCAGCCAGGGCTTTGTCAAGCCTGACCTTAAAAACCTCTAAGGAAGGAGATTCTACCACCTCCCTAGGTAACGCATTCCAGTGTTTCACCACCCTCATAGTGAAAAAGTTTTTCCTAATATCCAATCTAAACCTCCCCCACTGCAACTTGAGACCATTACTCCTCGTTCTGTCATCTGCTACCATTGAGAACAGTCTAGAGCCATCCTCTTTGGAACCCCCTTTCAGGTATTTGAAAGCAGCTATCAAATCCCCCCTCATTCTTCTCTTCTGCAGGCTAAACAATCCCAGCTCCCTCAGCCTCTCCTCATAAGTCATGTGTTCCAGACCCCTAATCATTTTTGTTGCCCTTCGCTGGACTCTCTCCAATTTATCCACATCCTTCTTGTAGTGTGGGGCCCAAAACTGGACACAGTACTCCAGATGAGGCCTCACCAATGTCGAATAGAGGGGAACGATCACGTCCCTTGATCTGCTTGCTATGCCCCTACTTATACATCCCAAAATGCCATTGGCCTTCTTGGCAACAAGGGCACACTGCTGACTCATATCCAGCTTCTCGTCCACCGTCACCCCTAGGTCCTTTTCCGCAGAACTGCTGCCTAGCCATTCGGTCCCTAGTCTGTAGCGGTACATTGGATTCTTCCATCCTAAGTGCAGGACCCTGCACTTATCCTTATTGAACCTCATCAGATTTCTTCTGGCCCAATCCTCCAATTTGTCTAGGTCCCTCTGTATCCTATCCCTCCCCTCCAGCGTATCTACCACTCCTCCCAGTTTAGTATCATCCGCAAATTTGCTGAGAGTGCAATCCACACCATCCTCCAGATTATTTATGAAGATATTGAACAAAACCGGCCCCAGGACCGACCCTTGGGGCACTCCACTTGATACCGGCTGCCAACTAGACATGGAGCCATTGATCACTATCCTTCCTTCCAAAGAGAGCTAGCCCTTTCCAATCTTGATCATATGGGGTTGACTTGGGGTGATGTTGCCTGCATCATACATTAACTGCATCTACGATTGAACTGGGTTGAGGATTTGAAACAAATTCTGCCTCTTTGGGAGGGACATAATATTTTTTGTTGGCTCTCTTGCAGGTTGGGGCGATGGAGGCTGGTGTCGGCTGGAGGACTTTAGCAGCATCCAAAAGTGCCTCATTAATTGGGAGGGTAATTCTGGAGGAGGAAGTGTGCAGAATATCTACCAGCTTGTGATGTACGGGAATTTGCAGCTCATCTTGAAAATTCTTAAAAATCATCAGCTACTGATGGAGGGGAGGCATTACAGCCTCATCTGGTGAAGATGAGAAGTTTGCTGGAGGGGTAGCCTCCCTTTCGACCCTTTCCTCCTGTCCTTCAAAAGTTTCCTCCTCCTCCAGTTCAGGGGCTCTGGATAGCAAAGCTATCCAAAACAGTCTGGCCGACTCTCACTGGGAGACAATGGACACCCACCAAGAATCCCAATACGGCCATTGGGGATGCCCAAGTAGGCCTGTACCAAAATTGCAGGTTGGCATGAGGGTGAGGAGGACCCTAGTACTGTGACAGCATGCCATGGTGAGAGACCAGGGAAATAACAACATCCTCTTTGTCACTGTCAGACTCGTCACTGTGTAAAGGTGGTGCTGACCAGGGTGTTGGTAGTAAATGGTGAGGTGCCATGTGTGATTCTGGGCGTTAGGATCTGCTTGGTACCTGGGTCCTGGTACAGAGTAATGGGGATTGCGGTTCTTCTATGACCTCCAGGTCTCTAGGGTACCAGAGATCTTGTGGTACCGTTGACTCACTAGGCACTGTGTAGGAGTATCAGCGATAAGTTGTCAGTACTGACTGTTGCTTATGTGCGGAACACTCTAGGGATGGGAGTTTTTGCTGCACTCAGTATGGGTGCTTTACTCAGTGCTACTGCCTTAGAAGTGGTGTGGACTTTATTCTTCTTAGGGAGTGATACGCTGCATCAGAGCTTGAGCCCCAGCACCTCTAGGCAGTGTGGCTAATCTTATAGCAGAGGCACCCTGATGCTTCTGGGTACTGTGCTTCAGAGCCCTGGTACTGAGGTGGCTGAGCATGCTGGTGAACCCCTCTGGCTGGCCAAAGACTCTGTTTGGGGGCTTGGAGGCCTTTTTCTCATGCTTTCATGGGGGGAAATCTGCTGATTTTTTCCACGATTCTACCCCCTTGGAAGTTGAAGATTCCAGGGACAATCTGTGTCCTGGAGAAGGTCTGGCACCCAAGTCATCTGGCAGCTGAAATTCACTCTCCATCAGGAGTTTTAACTTCAGCTCCTGTTTTTTTCAAAACCTCACCTTGAGCTGCTCACAGAGGTGCACTTTTATGGGATATGCGATTCTTCCAGACACTTTAAACAGTAAGAGTGCCTATATGTTACCAGGATTGCTTCCTTGCAGTAGAGAAGTCTCTTGAAACTGGGAGAGCCAGGCATGCCCCTGGGGGGGTGGGTCTATCACCCTGCAAAAGTGAGGAATGCAGAAGAAAGCTGGTCCCGCTTCTTCTCCCCCCTCGCCCACCCCTTAAAAAAAAAGTTAAAAAGTCTAAACTACTAAATGCCCTGTGGGGGAGGGGGGGGAATTCCCCCAGAAAAGGCAGGAAACATGAAATAAATGTTCTTTTCTTTTTTTAATCTCAATGGGGTAAACCAGGGGTGGGCAAACTTTTTGGCCTGAGGACCACAT
The DNA here is from genome assembly GCF_965140295.1 of Lepidochelys olivacea. Taxonomy (NCBI): domain Eukaryota; kingdom Metazoa; phylum Chordata; order Testudines; family Cheloniidae; genus Lepidochelys; species Lepidochelys olivacea. The sequence goes on along the minus strand of NC_140420.1, from coordinate 38,603,124 downwards.
TGGGCTGCGAAACTGTATGGAGGGCTGGGTAGGGAGGGCTGTACCCCCCAAACAGCCTGGCCCCTGCCCCCTATCCAACCCCTCCCACTTCCTGCCCTCCTGACCCATCCAACCCCCCCACCCGCTCCTTGTCCCCTGACCACCCCCCAGGATCCCACCCCCCCGCTCCCTGTCCCGACCCCTATCCACACCCCCACCCCCTGACAGGGCCCCGGGACCCCACCCCCTATCCAATCACCCCGCTTCCCTGTTCCCCCCCCAAACCTCTGCCCAATCCAACTGCTCCCTGTCTCTTGACTGCCCCCCGGGACCCCCTGCCCCATATCCAACCCTCCCCCAGCCCTGGCCCCCTTACCATGCTGCTCAGAGCAGCATGTCTGGAGACGTGCCACCTGGCTGGAGCCAGATGCTCTGCCCTGCAGGAGCACGCAGCCCCGCCACCCAGAGCGCTGCCCACACAGGAGCATCGCTGCATGGGAGGGGGAACAGCAGGGGAGGGGCTGGGGATGAGCCATCCTAGCCAGGAGCTCGGAGGCTGGGCAGGATGGTCCCATGGGCCAGATGTGGCCCACGGGCAGTAGTTGCCCACCTCTAGCTATTAAGGGAAACAAGAGGACTAAAACTACTACTACTTATGCTAATGACACAGAAAGAAGAGACAACTGCTCGCTCTGTTCGAGACCAAAGGCGGTCGAGAAGGAACTGGGGGTAGTTTGCGCAGTGATAGGTAGACGTGAGGCAGACCACAAGGGAGGAAGAACGCATGTGCAGGCTGAAAAGACACTGCTACCTAAAATCTCTCATTAGGGGCTCAGATACACCTACAGTGGAGCACTCATAGGGACACTACTTGAAAAAGAATATACAGATTTGTCCAGGGCGGTAGCAGTACAAAAAACTTCCATCCTACTGTCCAACTAACAGTCTCACAAGACCATGATTAAGGAATATCTTTAAGTGCAAGTTGCTAGATCAGTCCTCCTTTGCCTCTTTGCTGAGGCTGCCAACCCAAGGGCCAATCATCATGATGGATTTTGTAATGTGAACATCCATCCATGAGCAATTGGACTGAGCCCACTGGGGGGGAAGGGTGGGGGGAGGTGAGCTTCATTTAAAATCAAATATATTTTTCCTGGGAATTCAGGATAGAAGAGCTGAAGGAAAGGGAGAATACTTCTAGATTCCCTGGTAGAGATATCTTCACTTCACCGGCTCTGATATATTAGCACCTTACCTTTAGTAAACAGGGGGCTAGTGTTCCTTTAATGGAGATTTGGGTGTGTGTGAGAAAACAGTGAGGTTAGAATAGCGAGGGAATTGCCCTGAACACAGTACACAAAGCAGACTAACGGTTTTGCTATAAACAGGAAAAGGATACAATGCGCACTTCATGGAGAGCCCACTTCTGTTTCAGGAACTCAATGAGGCTGGAGACCTTCCGATGTAACTCCACTATCATTCTGCATAGGAGGTAAACAATGTGAGGGAACTGAGAACTCAGTCAGCAGAAACTCAAAGCACAACCTGCTCCCAAAACAGAATCAAGGAGAGAGATTGGACTGGCACAGTGTAAACTAGGAGCAGAGACTGCGGCAATGTACACACTATGCAGAGTTATCCTTGCACCTACCCCTGTCTTACTGTAACCCCCATGAGAAACAGGAGGCAATTATAATGCACAACGCTAACATGTAGGTAACTCATAATAATTTGTGAGTAGCCTCAAAATTCTGTCAGATATATATTGCAGAGGTGACTTGGGCTCTCAGTTTCTCCTGGAGGAAAGAGAAGAGGAGGGGAATGTTAGCTATAACTCTTAGCAAGTAGAACACGAAACTACAATACCAAGCGTGGTAAGGAGGATAAAATTGGGATAAAATTTTTGTTTTCTCCCCTTGTCCTCAAAATGTCTGGCCTCTATCACAGGGTAGGAGGATAAATCCTACCCTAAAATACTAACTCTCCCCCCGGCCACCTTATAGCATTTTGTTATTGGTTCTGAATTTTTCATTGAAGTAATGAAAGTTACACTGACCAAGGTCCAGGACTTGTTACACTCAGTCCTGGACTAGTGCTAAGAAAGTGCTGGACAGCATTAGAGTGATATCATGAACTCCCAAAAGAACGTTGTATATCTCCAGAAATCTAGAAATCTGCTTTTCATCAGTATGTAGTAATTGCCATGTCCAGAATCACAGAAACCTATCATTTCAACTGCTATTTTGCCCTCCCTCTCAACACACTAAATCCAACACATCTTAACTAGAGCTAGTGCCACAAGCCAGTGATCCACCTAGATCCCCTCAAAGCTTATTAATGCTTTGTGTATCTATGCTATCTAACTTCAGCAGTTCAGGAGAGAAACTGATAAAGTCATACGTGAACCAAAATAAGGGGATTTAAAGCAGAATAAAATGTCATTCTGATTACCAAAGTCTGGTATCACATGACCTATTAGAGAGGTGGTTCTCAACCAGGGGTATGTATACCCCTGGGGGTATGCAGAGGTCATCCAGGGGGTACATCAACTGATCTAGATATTTGTCTAATTTTACAACAGGCTACATAAAAAGCACTAGCTTTTTAAGTAGCCTGTTGTACAAACTAAAATTTCATACAGACAAAATGAGAAAGTAAGCCATTTTTCAGTAATAGTGTGCTGTGACACTTCTATTTTTATGTCTGATTTTATAAGCAAGTAGTTTTTAAGTGAGGTGTGACTTGGGGATACATAAGACAAATGAGACTCCTGAAAAGTTTGAGAACCACTGCACTAGAGTCAAGCATTTTGGCAGACAAGCACAAATGCTTTCAGGATCAGCAAATTTAAACATGCTGGTCCGGGACTGGTGATTAGAAAGTATTTCGATTTAACTCTTTGCAGCCCTGTTAGCAGATAGAATGCCACAGGCACCAGGAAAGGACAAATCCTCAACTGAGAGGGAATGAAGTTGGAAAGGTGCCCTGTACCACACCCGTGCATTCTCTCCCTTCATTCTCAACATATAACATTCATCTTGCCCTTGGTTACCTGAGCCGTGGGTTCTGGGCCAGGCTTTGCACCCGAGCCCATGCATGATTATTTCGTGGCTGTAACTCCACAGGGACCCTCAGAGGAAGACGCACTGGCTTCTGATCCTCCTCATCACTAATGCCTAAAGGAAGGAGAGCAAAACAATGGGTCAAAGCGGACATGTGTTCCTGACACATGCAACTCGGTCAGAAATGTAGCTAAATGTTCAGTCAGATGAATTAAAAACTGTAGGTGGGGAAAGCATCATAAGAGCATTTGGGCAGCTCAAATTCACCAGTGGAGCCCACTTCCTCAGATTACCTCCACTTCTGATGCACCGATGTTATCTTTGGACACTGCAACTGCACTAGAGCGAACAGGTGATTAAGCAGTGCTATGTCAAAACACAGATGGCTGGGAACTGACAACTTTAAATTGCATTTAATATTGCTCGCTGATGAAAGCGTGCTTTGTATTGAGGTGGAAAGAGTAAAGAAGACCTGAAACGTTCAATGCTAAGCAACATACTGCTGTTCATTTGCTGGCACTAGGATGAAGCTAGCCATCCACAAGTACAGAACAGCCTGAGTAAAGGTCTGCTTGTGCCTAATTTTTAAGCCTGAACCAGTTTTGAACTGGACCCAAGACCACCCGATCCAACCATAATAATTAACTGACCCTTCCCCACAACCTGAGTCAGCACCGCTGACACCTGCCTGTGGGGTCGGCAGGTTGGCTGCTGCATGCAGTGATTGCATGCCCTACTCCTATCAGCCACTGACCTTGCTGGGCTGTGCACACACACTGCGGAGTAAGAGGCACTGCAACTCCTTGGCACACACACTCTGTAGCACACCTAGTACAGCGAGGTGATGGCAGTTGGCAAGAGCGGGACATGCAAGCCACTGCACTGACCCCATGGGTAGGAGGGGGAGAGTCAACCTGACCCTGAGTGGGTCAGGTTGCTTTCTGACCCGACCAATAACTGACATGTAGTCTGGTCCTGTCAGGTTCAAGCTGGGTTGCAGGGCTCTAAGCCTGAGATGCAAAGCAAAGAGGATTATCTCCAATGTAGCAAATTCCTTTCCAATTTCTCTATTGGCATGGTACTTTAGCAGCCAGTGTCAGATCTCAAGATCTATAGAAGTGGATTTTTCTCAAAGCTGTATCACTGGTGATGCAAATGAATGGGTCAATGAGAGAACAGGAACATCCAGTGCCCCAAAAGAACCTGAGATAGCATGAATTCCCTTGCCAGAGAGGCACACACCAAAAAAGCCCCACTGCCACTCACACTCTCCTGATCAGCTGTTACAACTCTTTCTCATTTCAGCTTCTCTTACGTACCATCTGGGTCACAAAGTTTCTTCAGCGCCCTGCACATTGGAGCTTTAATCCGAAGGTTTCTCCCTTTGTAGCGAACAGTCGTGGCCCTAAGTATATTTGAAAGAGAAATATTTATAGGCACTATGAACAAAGCAACATATATATAGCTCAGTGAAAAAGTTGGATGCAAAGAATTGTACATGACTGGGCAGGAATGCAAGGGTTTGCTGGGCAGGAATCCAGATTTACAGTGGCATGTTGAGGCCTTTGCCATCTCTTAGGTGCCTGAAAATGAAACAGAAGTGACTCTTGTACCTCTGCACTGCTAGACTCACAGGAAGCACTATACAAGAAGCTGCCCATTAAATGAGGGACCCTATATGAAAAACAGGCTTGAATTCTTTGTCACCTTGGCAAGAGGAGATGATCCTCAGAGCCAGCCTTTTCGTTTTGGGGTGACCAAACAAGTTTTGTCTTACTTCCTCCCCACAATTGCACCACTGCGCACAGGGCCTGCCTGAAGATTCCGAAGAGTCTTTGAGAGGATTCTTTGCATGCTCTCAAATCTAAAGGCCATCACCAAGCTCCTCCATAGCAGAAATGAAGGCCAGCTGCTTGTGCTAGGGTCTCTGCATAGTAAACATTTACAGTATGGTTAGACAGTATGTGGCTCCAAAACCACATCAATAATCATAAGTCTCCTGAGAAGTAAGATAATTTTTGTTTTCCTTTTGGGAAAAGTGTTACTTGTAAACCTCTTTCCCCACCCCCACCCCTCTTAGGCTGTCCTGCTCTCTAGTTACAGGCCCATGATGCAGGGGCTGACAGCCCTGAGCTGCTGATGGTGGTAACCAGAAGGGGAATCCAGATTGTGCAGAGGCTGGCTGGGCTAAGGAGATCCTACAGAGTGTGAGAGGAAGCAAAGGAGTCCTGGAGGCCGCCTTCTTTGTATGATGGAGGGAAGAAAGATGGACAGGTAAAGGGTTCCTAACCTAGGCTGCTAAGTGGGGAAGCTGCTAATGGGGGCGGGGGGGGGGGAGGAATGAATATGATGATTCAGAAACTCTCAGATTCAGAAACTGTCAGAGTAGATTTTTATTTGCACTGAGCTGTCAGAAGCCAGGACAGCTCTTTTGTACTAGCACCATTTGATGAACTTTTGTGATACACAAGAGGTGATGACTGATCCCTTAAAAAAAAAAAAAAGATTTTAGAAAGCTCACAAGTGAAAGAAAAAAAAACCTTTTTTGCTTGAAACAAAAGCTACTTGCTAAGCTGTGAAAACAGTGCTTCCTATCCTCAGTCTGCTACAGACTTGTCAGCCATGGGACCTTCCCAAGTGTACGCAAGGACTGATTTCTTCACACTGATGCAATATATTGTAACTGCTATAAGCATAGCATTGCTGCCTTTTTAAAAAATCTAACCAAAACTGGGATTGTTTGGAGCCAACGATTAGTCCCTGAGGTCCATCAAGTCTAACACCAGGTCTCTGGCAATGACCAATACCTGATGCCTCAGAGGAGGACACAATACACACCTGGCTGTCTATGCAATGCAGCAGTTGAAGGGTGGGATTCCTTCCTGACCACCGCAACAGAGATCTTATGCCCCAAAACTTGAGTTTTGATCCCCTTGTCCTAGCTACAATTACTACTGATCATGAAGTCACAGTCCTTTTGAAAAAAATCAACCTCCTGCAAGCAAGTAGATTTACATGAAACTAGCATGTGATTTAGCAACCCTGATTAAACACAAAACACTCGTTTGTGTTTAATCAGGGTTGCTAAATCACATGCTAGTTTCATGTAAATCTGGCATGAATGAACTGGCATGAATGAACTTCATTCACAAGGACTGAAATCTATCTTCCTAGTGGGCGGACAGTGTGAGAAGGCAACAAACTCAGACGAGAATGCCTCTATCAGACTGTTTTGCCTAAGTTTAGTTGGCGAACATTTGAGTTTTGCTTTGGGCAAGCATAGAACCTCCTCCTTGTGTCTGACTCATCAGATGTATGATGTCAAGCACCCACTTTTCATCAGAGGCCCAATTTTCCATTTCCATTGGAGTTTCGGGACCTAAGTGGTTTGCAGGTGTCTGTGCTAGTCACAGTGCCACCATCTCAAGAGTGACACTGGGGATAACAGCACTGAGGATTCTGCTCTAGGCCATGCTGTCTGGAATGGGAAATGAGTTGGAAAGATCTAGTGAGTCTGCAGTAGACAAAAAGCTCTGGATATATATTAGCATCTTTGTTCAATATTTATTATTGTTTCTCCTTCCCGCAAAATAGTAACTAAAAAAACTTAAATGAACTTAAATTTTTGTAGCCCAATACAGTGTACAGAGTGCCAGAGTGATGTTTCAGTAGTGGTTACTGCTGGTGAGTTACTGCTGCCCAAAGTGTGTCTGAGCAGGAAGCAGACAGCTGAGTAGGAAGCATTGCAGCTAGCCCATTATACGTGGCAGATGCAACGTGCATAAATGTTTTGTGGGCAACGCTGTCAGAATTCGTAACGCAACAAAAAATACAAACAATGACCCTAATCTTAAATGGAAGGTTGTCTACTTTTACTGTAACTCTTACAAATGTCCTTGAATTCTGATACTTTGTAATGTTCTAAAGCAATATTTACCAGAGATTCACAATGCTTCCAGCAACAGGAATACCCCAAAGTTCTGACTGTGTTAGGCAAAAAGGTATCACAACAAACCACTGCTTGGAACTCTCCATTTACACAACCGCTGTCCCAGATGTTTTATAAGTATTGGTTGCAAAGCAAGGTCTGGATCAGGTTCTGTTGAACCAGTACAGCCTCCTCAATGAGGACGTGAAGGTACAAGCATTAGACATACAGTACACTGCTGCAGCTCCCTCCTACAATGTAGTGCCTCATGTATGTTAATCATCAAAAAGCCCCATTCCCACCAACCGTTCTGGGCATTATGGGAGAAGCATTTTATGAAGTCCATGCTGGATAGGATAAGGTGCAAGAACACACATCATAGTTGTAAGATGTGTTATGCCTGGATGCACCAAAATGGTTCTAGCGGACGCATTGCTGCTACGTGGACATGTCAAATCATTATGTGGACAAGTGGGACCACAATGGATTCACACAATCAACACCCCTGTAACCATTTTTTTTTTTGCTCAGTGGAAACTCAGTTTTCCACTGTAGTAAGAGGGGAAACTATTGGTGTCATCACAACCTAATTTATGACTTGATCCAAAGCCCACTAAAGACTGTGGAAAGTCTCCCATTGAATTTAATGTGACTTCCAGAGACCTCCCTGACATTTTCTGCTTCGGCCCTGGTGCGGCAGGGGGACCCCACAGCTGGCCAGCCACCATGGATGGACCCTGGAACTCCCAGCTGTGGGCCCACAGCTCTGAGTAGCCACAAGTGGCAGGGGGACCCCAGCACTCTCAGCCACCATGGGTGGTCCCCCGGAGTCCCAGCAGCAGTAGGTGCTGAACTCTCCTCCCTCCCCATTTTGTCTCAGTTATTTTTTTAGTAAAAGTCAGGGACAGGTCACAGGCTTCCATGAATTTTTGTTTATCACCCATGACCCGTCCGTGACTTTTACTAAAAATATCTGAGACAAAAATCTTAGCCTTAGTTATGGATCAGGCCTTTTAGGTACAAATCTGAAAAAATGCGGAGAAGCCCCATAGGAGGTGCAAATTATCATAGCACCATCAACTTGCATGACAATTTAGAACAGCTGAGGATCAGCTCCTGTAACTAGATCTTAATTAAACCAAAATTTCTCAGACAAGTGTCTTCAATGTAGTATCACATATAAATTCACTGGTGCTGTACAACTGTGTCACACAAGCCATCAGCTCAGTTTAAGTGCCTGACCCATGTCCAGATAAGGGTACATTATCGACTCTACAAAAATAGCTTAATAATTTCAAGGTACTAACTGGAGCTAGGGTCGTAAAAATGCAACAGCCACTCTAACAGATCACTATAGTTTTACCAAAAAACTCAAACACTAAGAAATTCTAAGATAAGGTCACACTTTGTTTGTCAATAAAAATCAGATTTTCTGAACCCCCACAACAGATTTTAAATGTATAGGGAGACAGGAAATGAAAAATGAAGAAATATTTTACCACTTTTTGCCAATTTATTGCATCTCTTATAATAATGTAACTGATCCAAGCAAAAGAAAAAAGGTTAGGGTTATTGTTTGTATTTTTTGTTGCATTATGAATACCACAAAACATTTATGCACATTGCACCTGCCATGTATAATAGGCTACCTGCCATGCTTCCTGCTCGGCTGTCTGCCGCCTGCTCAGACACACTTTGGGCAGCAGTAACTCAACAGCAGCAACCGCTACTGAAACATCACTCTGGGACTGTATACATGTATCTGGCTACAAAAATAAGGATAGCTGACCAGTATACCATGTGATCCTAGGCATGATTCTCTCTGCAACACATCAGACGTAAGAAGTGTAGAGACAGCAGAGAAAGGGCAAATAAAGGAAAAGAAAATAAACCAAGGATCGAGGAAATAAGATAAAGGCAAAACTACTGACTGCACTACTGCTGGATGACCACATCACGCTACCCTATGTATTTCATGGGCTACAACAGTTTGGAAGCAAGCGATCAAGTTGTGCTCCACCAAATTATTATATACTAAAACTATTTATTTACCCCAGGTAGCTTATCTAAAAAGGATGAGAGGGAGATGAAGAATGCTACATCAATATATTCACATGGAAATTCACCATGTCTGCCCGTGGATACTAATTCATGACATTAGCACTCAAAATTTCTACTCTTTACCCTCCTTTAAAATGAAAGAAAAGAGCTCTCCTCCAAGATTACATGTCCTGAGGTGGTGGAATGATTTCTCTTTCTCCCTTTTCAGTAAGGCATGATGTTTTTAAATGATCTAGGAAGGAGTCCAATAATCAGTTATTGCAACTTTAAACTAGTGTAAAATTAAATACGGCTGAAGGAGGCAACTTCCTAATGCAAACATATGGCACAGCAGGGATAGCGGGAGGAGTAGCTTAATTAATTTAAAAGAACATGACAGATTAATGAGTATCAAAACAGAAACAGCCTGCAACTAAAGTAGTTATCTTAAAAATATGCTCTTCCTTCTTAGCTCTTGGTTTCTTTTAACCACAGATGTTTCCAAACCTAACAAAGTGCTGAATATTTAAAAACTGATATTACACAAAATATGATTAAGAATCTTTAGTATTAGGAAATGCTGTGGATGTGTACTATCTGCTGAAATAGAGCTTGTGATGTTTGCGGCCTTTCTGCAGTATAGATTCCAATTTGATTTAGGTATTGAGAGATTAATTGAGAGTTATCAAACATGAATGTCAAATGACAATTCTAATCCTACAGCATGTCCAAGCACCCAACTCCCAGCAAAATCAAAGGGAACTCAAGCACAGCACCTTGCAATATCTTTCTTACACCAAACAAAGCAACCCTCTGAGTTTAACTGAGAATGCAAGCATTCATCAAATGGACACAAAATTAAAAATTTCTTACTTGTGCTTTTAACATTATTATTATTCAATGTATTTGAATTCTCTGATTTGTCAGAGATGCTGTACACATTACCATTGATGCCGTTTTTGTTTTGAATTTCTCTCAGTTTAGACACATCCATCTACCCACTTACAGCCCCTATGACCACAGTATCCAAGCACCACACAATCTCTAATACATTTAACATTAGCACACTGCCCTGTGCTGGCACTAGAGGCACACAGAGATTAAGTGACTTACTCAAGTTCACCCAGGATGTCTGTGACAGAGCAGGTACCTGAACATAAACCTCCCACTTGCTAGGCTAGTGGTCCCGCCCACTGGTTCATCCTTCCTCTAACAGATTACTTGGTTTCCCCTTCTAGTCTTTATGAACTAACACACAACTCACACTGGATTTACAAACACAGACAGAGTAGGTTTAAATCCCCCACATATGCGTTCAGTGAATTTAAAAAAATCCAAAGGAACATTTATCTTGAGCCTAGGCTTTGTAAAACCTTTGTTTACTAAACAAAACATAAAATTTGGGCCTAAATCCGCCAGTATCACTTTTAATAACTCTAATACGATATCATGTGATTGGAATAATAGAGACTTGGTGGGATAACTCACATCACTGGAGCACTGTCATGCATGGGTATAAACTGTTCAGGAAGGACAGGCAGGGGAGAAAAGGTGGAGGAGTTGCACTGTATGTAAGTGAGCAGTATGATTGCTCAGAGCTCCAGTATAAAACTGGAGAAAAGCCTGTTGAGTGTCTCTGGGGTAAGTTTAGAGGCGAGAGCAACAAAGGTGATGTTGTGGTGGGCATCTCCTATAGACCACCAGGATGAGGTAAACGAGGCTTTCTTCAGGCAACTAACAGAAGTTTCCAGATCACAGGCCCTGGTTCTCATTGGGGACTTCAAAATCACCCTGACATCTGCTGGGAGAGAAATACAGCAGTGCACAGGCAATCCAGGAAGTTTTTGGAGTGTTGGGCACAACTTCCTGGTGAAAGTGCTGGAGGAACCAACTATGGGCCGTGCTCCTCTTAGCCTGCTGCTCACAAACAGGGAAGTAGAAGTGGGTGGCAACCTGGGCAGCAGTGACCATGAGATGGTTGAGCTCAGGATCCTGACAAAAGGAAGGAAGGAGAGCAGCAGAAAAACTTCTGAAAAACCAGATTTTGATTCCCGCAGGGAACTGATGGGCAGGATCCCCTGGGAGGTTAATATGAGAGGGAAAGGAGTCCAGGAGAGCTGGCTGTATTCTAAAGAAGCCTTATTGAGGGTGCAGGAACAAACCATCCCAATGTGCAGAAAGAACAGCAAATATGGCAGGCAACCAGCTTGGCTTAACAGTGAAATCTTCAGTGAGCTTAAACACAAAAAAAGAAGCTTACAAGAAGTAGAAACTTGGACAGATGACTAGGGAGGATAAAAAACATTGCTCGAGCATGCAGGGGTATAATCAGGAAGGCTAAAGCACAATTGGAGTTCCAGCTGGCAAGGGATTTGAGGGGTAACAAGAAGGGTTTCTACGGGTATGTTAGCAACAAGGTTGCGGTCAGGGAAAATGGGGACCCTTACTAAATAGGGGAGGCAACCTAGTGGCAGATGATGTGGAAAAAGCTGAAATACTTAATGCTTTTTTTGCCTCGGTCTTCACAGACAAGGTCAGCTCCCAGGCTGCTGCACTGGACAGCACATTATGGGGAGGAGGTGAGCAGCCCTCAGTGGTGAAAGAACAGGTTAAGGACTATTTAGAAAAGCTGAACATGCACAAGTCCATGGGGCCGGATGCAATGCATCCGAGGGTGATCAGGGAGTTGGCTGATGTGATGTGAGTAGTTACTACAACTCCTGAGGAAGCTCGTAGAAGGAAGGTAATATGGATGGGGGCGTGTTCAGCTGTTGTGACTTGCACTGGATGTGCCATGTTTGTCTTTCTTCTACAGGACAGAAGCGACTTTGTCTGTACAAAGTGCAAGCTGGTCTCCATATTGGAAGAGAAGGTTCAAGGTCTGGAGAAACAAGTATTGACCGTGCGTTGCATAAGAGAAACTGAAGATTTCCTGGACAGACGTCAGGATCTGCTTCTACGGGCACAACATTCTGAAGATTCAGAGCAGGCTGCGCAGCGGGGACAGGAGGACGGTGAAGAAATTTGGCAGCATGTGACCTCCAGAAGAAAGGGGAGCCATGTACCAACAATACAGATACAGGTAAGCAACCATTGTCATGTTCTCACCACAGGTACTAATGCGGAGAGTGGACTAGATGATACATCTGAGGGAAGGAGACTCCGTCAATTGGAAGGCATGAGATGCGCTGTCCTAGGGATGGGGGTTCCACGACCACTGCTCCCAAGAGAAGGAGGTGGGTGGTGGTGATCGGGGACTCTCTCCTCAGGGGGGCTGAGTCATCTATCTGCTGCCCCGACCGGGAAAACCGAGAAGTCTGCTGCTTGCCAGGAGCTAGGATTCACGATGTGACGGAGAGACTGCCGAGACTCATCAAGCTCTCGGATCGCTACCCCTTGCTGCTTCTCCACGTCGGCACCAATGATACTGCCAAGAATGACCTTGAGTGGATCACTGCGGACTACGTGGCTCTGGGAAGAAGGATAAAGGAGTTTGAGGCGCAAGTGGTGTTCTCATCCATCCTCCCCTAGGAAGGAAAAGGCCTGGGTAGAGACCGTCCAATACTGGAAGTCAACAAATTGATATGCAGGTGGTGTTGGAGAGAAGGCTTTGGATTCTTTGACCATGGGATGGAGTTCCAAGGAGGAGGAGTGCTGGTTGTTTGTTTGAAAAGTGTGAATTGGGAGTGCTTTGTTCCAGGTGAGCCTTGAGTGGGCCTGACTGTTATAAAAAGCCAGTCAGCTGCGAACCAGCCAAGCGGCAAACAGCAGAGAGGCTAACAGAGGGAGTTTGCCTGGGATCTGTCAGAGGAGGTACGCTAAGCGCTGCATTAGGGTGGCTGTGTTGGTAAGTATCTGAGTGTTGGTGAGTATCTATGTGGCTCTGGGAAGAAGGATAAAGGAGTTTGAGGCGCAAGTGGTGTTTTTGTCCATCATCCCCATAGAAGGAAAAGGCCTGGGTAGAGACTGTTGAATTGTGGAAGTCAACGAATGGCTATGCAGGTGGTGTCGGAGAGAAGGCTTTGGATTCTTTGACCATGGGATGGTGTTCCAAGAAGGAGTGCTAGGCAGAGACGGGCTCCACCTGACAAACAGAGGGAAGAGCATCTTCGCAAGCAGGCTGGCTAACCTAGTGAGGAGGGCTTTAAACTAGGCTCACCGGGGGAAGGAGACAAAAGCTCTGAGGTAAGTGGGGAAGTGGAATACCGGGAGGAAGCAGGAGGAGAGTGCAAGAGGTGAGGGCTCCTGACTCATACTAAGAAAGAGGGACAATCAGTGAGTTATCTTAAGTGCCTATACACAAATGCAAGAAGCCTGGGAAACAAGCAGGGAGAACTGGAAGTCCTGGCACAGTCAAGGAATTATGATGTGATTGGAATGACGGAGACTTGGTGGGATAACTCACATGACTGGAGTACTGTCATGGATGGATATAAACTATTCAGGAAGGACTGGCAGGGCGGAAAAGGTGGGGGAGTTGCATTGGATGTAAGAGAGCAGTATGACTGTTCAGAGCTCTGGTATGAAACTGAGGAAAAACCTGAGAGTCTCTGGATTAAGTTTAGAAGTGTGAGCAACAAGGGTGATGTCGTGGTGGGAGTCTGTTATAGACCACCAGACCAGGGTAATGAGGTGGACGAGGCTTTCTTCCCGCAACTAATGCAAGTTACTAGATCGCAGGACCTGGTTCTCATGGGAGACTTCAATCACCCTGATATCTGCTGGGAGAGTAATACAGTAATGCACAGACAATTCAGGAAGTTTTTAGAAAGTGTAAGGGACAATTTCCTGGTGCAAGTGCTGGAGGAACCAACTAGGGGCAGACCTCTATTGGACCAGTTGCTCACACACAGAGAAGAATTAGTACGGGAAGCAAAAGTGGATGGGAACCTGGGAGGCAGTGACCATAAGATGGTCGAGTTCAGGATCCTGACAAAGGGAAGAAAGTAGAGCAGCAGAATATGGAGCCTGGACTTCAGAAAAGCAGACTTTGACTCCCTCAGGGAACTGATAGGCAGGATCCCCTGGGAGAGTAACATGAGGGGGAAAGGAGTCCAGGAGAGCTGGCTGTATTTTAAAGAAGCCTTATTGAGGTTACAGGGACAAACCATCCCGATGTGTAGAAAGAATAGTAAATATGGCAGGCGACCAGCTTGGCTTAACAGTGAAATCCTTGCTGAGCTTAAACATAAAGGAAAAAAGCCTACAAGAAGTGGAAGATTGGACAAAGGACCAGGAAGGAGTATAAAAATATTGCTCAGGCATGCAGGAGTGAAACCAGGAAGGCCAAATCACACTTGGAGTTGCAGCTAGCAAGGGATGTTAAGAGTAACAAGAAGGGTTTCTTCTGGTATGTTAGCAACAAGAAGGTGGTCAAGGAAAGTGTGGGACCCTTACTGAATGAGGGAGGCAACCTAGTGAAAGAGGATGTGGAAAAAGCTAGTTGTACTCAATGCTTTTTTTGCCTCTGTCTTCACGAACAAGGTCAGCTCCCAGACTACTGTACTGAGCAGTACAGCATGGGGAGGAGGTGACCAGCCCTCGGTGGAGAAAGAAGTAGTTCGGGACTATTTAGAAAAGCTGGACGAGCACAAGTCCATGGGGCTGGATGCGCTGCATCCGAGGGTGCTAAAGGAGTTGGCGGATGTGATTGCAGAGCCATTGGCCATTATTTTTGAAAACCCATGGCGATCGGGGGAGGTCCCAGATGACTGGAAAAGGGCTAATGTAGTGCCCATCTTTAAAAAAGGGAAGGAGGAGGATCCTGGGAAATACAGGCCAGTCAGCCTCACCTCAGACCCTGGAAAAATCATGGAGCAGGTCCTCAAGGAATCAATTCAGAAGCACTTCAAGGAGAGGAAAACGATCAGGAACAGTCGGCATGGATTCACCAAGGGAAAGTCATGCCTGCCTAATCTAATTGCCTTCTGTGACGAGATAATTGGCTCTGTGGATGAGGGAAAAGCAGTGGACATGTTATTCATTGACTTTAGCAAAGCTTTTGATACGGTCTCCCACAGTATTCTTGCAGCAAGTTAAAGAAGTATGGGCTGGATGAATGGACTATAAGGTGAATAGAAAGCTGGCTAGATCGTCGGGCTCAACGGGTAGTGATCAATGGCTCCATGTCTAGTTGGCAGCCAGTATCAAGCAGAGTGCCCCAAGGGTCGGTCCTGGGGCCAGTTTTGTTCAATATCTTCATTAATGATCTGGAGGATGGCGTGGATTGCACCCTCAGCAAGTTTGCAAATCACACTGAACTGGGAGGAGAGGTAGATATGCTGGAGGGTAGGGATAGGATACAGAGGGACCTAGACAAATTAGAGGATTGGGCCAAAAGAAATCTGATGAGGTTCAACAAGGACAAGTGCAGAGTCTTGCACTTAGGACGGAAGAATCCCATGCACCGCTACAGACTAGGGACCGAATGGTTAGGCAGCAGTTCTGCAGAAAAGGACCTAGGGGTTACAGTGGACGAGAAGCTGGATATGAGTCAACAGTGTGCCCTTGTTGCCAAGAAGGCCAATGGCATTTTGGGATGTGTAAGTAGGGGCATTGCCAGCAGATCGAAGGATGTGATCGTTCTCCTCTATTCGACATTGGTGAGGCCTCATCTGGAGTACTGTCCAGTTTTGGACCCCACACTACAAGAAGGATGTGGAAAAATTGGAATGAGTTCAGTGGAGGGCAACAAAAATGATTAGGGGGCTGAAGCACATGACTTAGGGGGAGAGGCTGAGGGGGACTGGGTTTATTTAGTCTGCAGAAGAGAAGAATGAGGGAGGAGTTGATAACTGCTTTCAACTACCTGAAAGGGGGTTCCAAAGAGGATGGATCTAGACTGTTCTCAGTGGTAGCAGATGACAGGACAAGGAGTAATGGTCTCAAGTTGCAGTGCGGAAGGTTTAGGTTGGATATTAGGAAACCTTTTTCACTAGGAGGGTGGTGAAGCACTGGAATGAGTTACTTAGGGAGGTGGTAGAATCTCCTTCCTTAGAGGTTTTTAAGGTCAGGCTTGACAAAGCGCTGGCTGGGATGGTTTAGTTGGGGATTGGTTCTGCTTTGAGCAGGGGGTTGGACGAGATGACCTCCTGAGGTCCCTTCCAACCCTGATATTCTATGATTCTAGAGCCATTGGCCATCATCTTTGAAAATTCGTGGCGATCGGGGGACGTCATGGATGATTGGAAAAAGGCAAACATAGTGCCCATCTTTAAAAAAGGAAAGAAGGGGGAATACAGGGAACTACAGACCGGTTAGCCTCTCCTCATTCCCTGGAAAAATCGTGAAGCAGGTCCTCAAGGAATCCATTTTGAAGCACTCAGAGTAGAGGAAGGTGAACAGGAACAGTCAACATGGATTTACTAAGGGCAAGTCATCCCTGACCAACCTGATTGCTTTCTGTGATGAGATAACTGGCTCTCTGGATGAGGGGAAAGTGGTGGACGTGATACACCTTGATTTTAGCAAAGCTTTTGATACGGTCTCCCACAGTATTCTTGCCAGCAAGTTAAAGAAGTATGGATTGGATGAACGGACTATAAGGTGGACAGAAAGCTGGCTAGATCATTGGGCTCAATGGGTAGTGATTAACAACTCGATGTCTAGTTGGTAGCTGGTATCAAGCGGTGCCCCAGAGGTCGGTCCTGGGGCCAGTTCTGTTCAACATCTTCATTAATGATCTGGATGATGGGATGGATTGCACCCTTAGCAAGTTTGAGGATGACACTAAGCTGTGGGGAGAGGTAGATACACTGGAGGGTAGGGATAGGGTCCAGAGTGACCTAGACAAATTGGAGGACTGGGCCAAAAGAAATCTGATGAGGTTCAACAAGGACAAGTGCAGTCTCTTGCACTTAGGAAGAAAGAATCCCATGCACTGCTACAGGCTGGGGACCGACTGGCTAAGCGGCAGTTCTGCAGAAAAGGACCTGGGGATTACAGATGAGAAGCTGGATATAAGTCAACAGTGTGCCCTTGTCGCCAAGAAGAATAACAGCATAGCGGGCTGCATTAGTAGGAGCACTGCCAGCAGATCGAGGGAAGTTGTTATTCCCTTCTATTCGGCACTGGTGAAGCCACATTTGGAGTACTGCGTCTAGTTTTGGGGCCCCCACTACAGAAAGGATGTGGGCAAATTGGAGCAAGTCCAGCAGAGGTCAACAAAAATGATTAGGGGGATGGGACACATGACTTATGAGGAGAGGCTGAGGGAATTAGTCTTATTTAATCTGCACAAGAGAAGAATGATGGGGGGGATTTGATAGCAGCCTTCAACTACCTGAAGGAGGGTTCCAAAGAGAATGGAGCTAGGTCAGGGGTCTCAAACTCAAAATGACCATGAGGGCTACATGAGGACAAGTACATTGGCCCAAGGGCCGCATCACTGATCCCCCCACCCCTGTGCTGCTCCGGCCCCGCTCCCACTCTACCCTTTTCATGAGGCCCTGCCCCTGCCCCACCCCTTCCCCGCCCCCATTCCAACCCCTTCCCCGATCAATACTTGCTATTTGCGGCCCTGGTTTTCAGTTCAGCTGCAAAGGTTCTGACCAACATATCTAGTCATTTAGTTTTGATAAATAATGAGTGAGGATCTTGTGGAAAGTCAGAGATGCTGCATGGTCTAAGTAGAATGAAAGACGTCAAGACCCTAAATTCAAGTCCCAGCTATGCCAGTAACTTGCTGGGTAGCTCCTCACTGTTCCTCTGCATCTCAAAGTTTCCCCGCTTGTCAAATAAGGCTAAAACTTACCTATCTCATATGGGGACTGTGGAGATAATCTACTTTCATATATATGTTTCCTGTTGTGTTTGGGAAGGGGGAAGAGAAAGATCGCCTGTGACTAAGAGTGTGATTATGGCTTTCTAACAGGACGTGGGGTAACTTCCACAGCACAGTGAGCTGGAGAAAGAAGGTTTTAGTCCATATTGTATTTGACTATGCATGTGGAGTTGGGGGGCTGTGTCTCTACCCATCTTTCCTGGATTAATGTACACAGACTACTATTTGGGTAATGGAAATATAATTTTACACGCTGCTTTTGTGCAGCTTGCTCATTGGAATGACAGGATACTTTTTGGGCAGAAAGAGGATGTCCCTATTCTGCCTGATAAGAGTAGAGTCAATCTGTGCTATTTCATCTGCCAAAGAGTGAATAATTCTGGATTTCCCAATAAGAAAAGTAAAACCTATCAAAACTCAATCTCTTAATATGCCCTGGAGTATAAATATATTTAAGTGCAAGGATCCACACTTCTGAAATGCTTGGATAGGAGACAAAATCTTTGTAAGATAAATATCTAACTTTCTCCCAGACAATCACCATTTGGTTAGAACAGATAAGATTAATGAAAACTAAGGCCCCAGTCCAGCAAAGTAACACTGACAGGAAAACCCCTGAGCCTGTAAACATCACACTACAGGACGGGGCCTAAATTTGCTAAAAATGAACATGTTCTTGTCATTATGTTGTGCTGCTCAGAGTACTTGGATGACACTGACTTTATAAGAGATCCCCAATTCACCATATACCTATTTCCTAAAGTCTAGGTGTTAGAATAATGAGCCATTTAGAAATGCCTGAAATAAAAATATCACTAGTACTCCGTTAACACAAATGCAGTAACTAAACAGGCCTACAACTGGTGAAACTGTTCATATACTCTAATACAGTTATGCTTATTAAAAAATGTTTAACTGAACATTTGTGCAAGAGCACAAAACAGCTATCAAAGCAAAACAGTGATGGGAAGAAAAAAAGAAAAGCAGACTAAAAATCTCAAAATTTAAAAAAGGATTATATGTAAAATTACATGGCTGGCACACAAGAGCAAACCCAAGTGGTAATTTTTAGCACATCACTTTTGCCCTAATTTTAACAGACAGAAGCAAACTATCTAGTTAACAGAACAGCTATCAGGCTATTCCAAGATTTGTGATCCTATTGCAAGTCTTACAAAAGAAGTGCACCCTGGAGATGGGAAGTCATTAAGAGGGGAGGTCAAATGCTCCATTGTAAGGCTCATTATAACTGTGTACAAGGAAAGGACTTGAAGAAGCTGTCAGCATTGAAAAGCAGAACAATTCAATTACTTACTTCCCCTGCCCCCTCCAGAAGTATTTCATGCATTCATTTCTAAAAGTAGTAGAACTTCCTACCACTTATATAATCTAGGGGATAGTGCAGTTCAGGAGTGAGGCCCCAATCCTGCTTGAAGTCAAGGAAACTACTCATGCTTACAGTCAAGTACATCCATAAGTGTTAATAGGATTGAGACCTAAGGTACATTGGCAGAGCTGTGTGAAGGCCTAAAACCACAGTAGTATCAGTGCTGAAAGTCATATTCTGTACATTCAATCAACTTAAAAAAAAAAAAGACATCTTCTACAAAGCATTCACACACTATCAGGGAATGTCTTAAACTTTACCCTGGTGTATTTACTATTTAAATTAGTTTGCCTCTCAGGAAAAGGTAGGGGAAAATATGAAACAAGGTTATTTCATGTTTTTCAGCATATTAAATCAAATTACAGCCCTTACAAAGTAATAAATGCTCCCTGCACTGGGCCATCAACTCAGCAATCAAGCTGCTTTATGATCTGATTTTATTAGTTGCGAAAAAAAATTTTACTTACCCAATTTGAATGAGCTCATTAAGTTTTGTTGCATTTTTATCATCCATACCTTTAAGTGAAAAAGAAAACAAACACAACACACTATATTAAGAATTAAATAATAGGACACAGAAATGATAATCATGTCTGCTTGCCTTATAGTTTATGATGTTGTATTACAATGGGAAGATGCTTTTGATTAGCATAAAAATACCAGGGCTACAAAAAAGTTCCTGAACATATTCTATTCATATGCCTCAGTATAGTACAATTCAGTTTAAGCAAGACAAGTAGGGTTTATACACACCTTGCTGTGTTAATTACATTTCAGACACAGATTAAAAAAGAAAAGTTCATCAGTTCTGCAAAGGCCTTAGGTTTCTGGGTGTGGATCTGACACTGCAGTATTGACAGCAAAGATACCTGCTCTTCATGCTCTGTTGCTAAGGCAGCACAGCACTATGGAGAAGCCTGAAACCTTCACAAGTTTGGATGCAATACAAGAAAAAAACCCACATACACCCACGTCCTATGCAATGAACTGCACATTTTGAAACACATATTATGACAACTTGATTTATATCCTCTAAGATAGCAAAGCCTAAACCTACTTGCAGAGGAATTGACCTTTCCCCAGCAATGCTGGAAGTCATTCCTGATACACTTTCATCCTTCCATGGCATCTGCAATTTCTGGGAATGCAGACAACCACCTAGTTCCCAAAGGAAAGGGAAATAAGCGGATTCTGGCAAGCAACAGGGTAGACCTGCGATAATACCTGGGAGGGGAGGTTGCTGCTCAAGTCTATTGGGCAAATGGAAACAAAGAATTTTCAAGGTGAGGGTGAAGATGGTACATAAGAGGATGCAAAAAAATTATTAGATAATACATAGTTGCACAGACAACATGCATGCATCACCAAGATGACTGAGCGACACTTGATTTCCTGTCACAGCCAAGGTGGGGTCAGTTGATGCTCCTGGTCATTCTAAGACAAGGTGTGGAGAAGCAGGAAATACACTGTTGGTGTTTTCTATTGACAATGCAACCTGCCCTACCTTTGTCATGAAGCAGATCAAAATTGCTTCTCCAAGATTGATGAGCACACTGGAGATCTTTGAACTAACAGAATAAAGTGAGTATGAACAGTCTAAACAGTCCCAACAGTCCAATTCATGAGATAATAAAGTAAAATCCCACAGTGAGGAGAGAATGTAGTAAGAAGTCCCCAGGTGCAACACTATACTGTAGGGAATTCAAATGATCCACCAATTATGCCTTCTTGTTTTGTTA
This sequence comes from Lepidochelys olivacea, assembly GCF_965140295.1. Taxonomy (NCBI): domain Eukaryota; kingdom Metazoa; phylum Chordata; order Testudines; family Cheloniidae; genus Lepidochelys; species Lepidochelys olivacea. Next base: position 38,582,207 of record NC_140420.1, on the reverse strand, counting down.
TTTTATAAATAATCCAGTCTTTAAAAGGAAATAAAAGTTGAGAACATTCTACATTTAGTTCCCACATCCCACCAGCAAAGCTATACACATAGATGCTACACCATCCCTGCTAGGGCACTGGTCCCACCAAAAATGCTTGAGACCAGACTGAATGAAACACATAGGACACATAGTGCAGACAGGGTTAAAGAAGTTGATTTATTTAGAATGCATCTTACTGAACAGTTAAAGTTTTTATTGCTGATTAAGACTGGTAATGTTTATTCATTAAGTATTTATTATTATATAAAGATTTAAGGCCCGACTTGGAGAACAGCATCATCCCAGACTCTCATTTTGGAGGCACAAATAATGGCAGATGCAAGTGATATAGTTTATATATTTAATTGCTTGATTTTCAGGAACCACCAGGTAGCCAGATATATAAATCACATGTATTTCACCTGTAAAACTGTGGATGGTTCTTAAAAAAAAAAAAAAAAAAAAGAAAGGACAGTTACTTACCTTCTTGTAATTGTTGTTCTTCGAGACGTGTTTTTCACAGCCAGTCCAATCAGGTGTGTGCGCGTCGCATGCATGGTCGTCAGAAACTTCTTCCCTCAGCAGCTCCCATTGGGTCAGCTAGCGAACCCCCTGGAGTGGCGCCCTCATGGCACTCAATATATGACCCTGCTTCAGTTCCTTCTTGCCGGCTACTCCAACAGAGGGGAAGGAGGGTGAGTATTGGAATGGACGAGAACACCATATCTCGAAGAACAACAGTTACAAGAAGGAACAAGCTTGCAGGCCAAGCTTCCTTTTCTTCTTCGAGTGTTTCATGTTGATTCCAATCAGGTGACTCCCAAGCTCTCCCATGGGGGTGGGGTTGGAGTTAAGGAATCACTGATTTGAGAACCGCTCTGCCAAAAGCTGTGTTGTTTCTAGAATGCTGGATGATGGCATAGTGGGTGGTAAACATGTGCACCGAGGACCAGGTTGCTGTTCTGTAGATCTCCTGGATGGGCACCTGGACCAGGAAAGCGACAGACAAGGCTTGAGCTCGTATCGAGTTGGCCGTAATAGCCAGGGCTGGGAAGTTGGCGACGTCATAATAGGTACGAATGCAGTCCGTGATCCAGGAAGAAATGCATTGTGAGGAGACCAGAAGCCCCTTCATCCGGTCTGCCACTGCTACAAACAGTTGGTTTGACTTTCCAAAAGGCTTTGTGCGCTCAGTGTAGAATGCTAGCGTTCTCTGCACATCTAGTGAGTGAAGCATCTGCTCCTGTGCAAGAAAACTGGTAGAAAAATGGCAAAGAGTCCTGTATAAGGTGCCACAGGATTCTTTGCCGTTTCTACAGATCCAGACTAACATGGCTACCCCCTCTGATACTTGGTAGAAAAATGTTTTGGCCAATGTGGAATTGGGATACCACCTTGCGCAGGAAGGCTGGGTGCAGCCTGAGCTGTATTTTGTCTTTGTGGAAGACTGTAGGGGGGGCAGAGGTTAACGCTTTTAACTGACACCCTCCTGGCTGACCAGGAATGCCATCTTCCATGAGAGATACAGAAGGAAGCATGTAGCCAGTGGCTCAAATGGGTCCCCCATAAGCCTAGGTAGGACCAGATTGAGGTCCCAAGTAGATGGATGGAACTGTGGATATAGCCATTCCATGCCCTTAAGGAAAGGGGCCACCATAGGGTTGGCGAATACCGAATGACTTAACTCTCCCGGATGGAACACTGAGATGGCCGCGAGGTGTACTTTGATGGATGATCCGGCCAAACCTTGCTGCTTCAGTTGCAGTAGATACTCCAGGATGAATAGTATAGATGCCTGAAGCGGAGGTGCGCAACTGTGCTCACACCAGCACAAGAACCTTTTCCACTTAGCTAGGTAAGTGGCCCTGTTGGAAGGTTTCCTGCTACCAAGCAGTGATTCTGTGCATTGGAGCTCCATTGGGTTTAGCCATGAAGCTTCCAAGCCATGAGATGTGGGGACTGGAGGTCCGGTTGAAGCGGGTGGCCGTGGTCCTTTGTGATCATATCAGGGAGGAGTGGCAGCTCGATTGGGGTGTCCACTGACAGCTCCAGAAGCATGGTATACCAGTGTTGGTGTGGCCATGCAGGGACCAGCAGAATTACCTCCTCGTCTCTGCTGATCTTGAGGAGTACCTTGTGGATGAGTGGTATCAGAGGGAAGGCATACAGTAGACTGTTCCCCTAGGGTAGCATGAACACGTCTGAGACAGAGCCCAGATTATGCTTTTGGAAAGAGCAAAATATTAGGTCTACCCGGGAAAACCTCCACCTTTGGAAGATGGAATGTATGACGTCCGGCCGGATAGACCAGTTGTAGTTGCAAAACAACCTGCTGAGGTGGCCTGCAAGCTTGTTCCGTACTCCTGGGAGATAGGAGGCCTCCAGGTAAATGGAGTGAGCTATACAAAAATCCCACAGCTGGAGAGCCTCCTGACAGAGAGGGGAAGAGCGGGCTCCGCCCTGCTTGTTTATGGTGGTAGTGTCAGTCACCATGGCCATGCGCTGACCTTGTAATCTGGTATGGAATGTCTAGCAGGTTAGTCTCACCACTCCGAGATCCTTTATGTGGAGGTTCAACAAGGACAAGTGCAGAGTCCTGCTCTTAGAACAGAAGAATCCCATGCACTGCTACAGACTAGAGACCGAGTGGCTAGGCAGCAGTTCTGCAGAAAAGGACCTAGGGGTTACAGTGAAGGAGAAGCCGGATATGAGTCAACAGTGTGCCCTTAAAAAGAACAGGAGTACTTGTGGCACCTTAGAGACTCAATTCTTGTTGCCAAGAAGGCTAATGGCATTTTGGGCTATATAAGTACGAGCATTGCCAGCAGATTGAGGGACATGATCATTCCCCTCTATTTGACATTGGTGAGGCCTCATCTGCAGTACTGTGTCCAGTTTTGGGCCCCACACTACAAGAAGGATGTGGAAAAACTGGAAAGAGTCCAGTGGAGGGCCACAAAAATGATTAGGGGACTGGGACACATGACTTATGAGGCTGAGGGAACTGAGCTTATTTAGTTTGAAGAAGAAAAGAGTGAGGTGGGATTTGATAGCAGCCTTCAACTACCTGAAGGGGGGTTCCAGTAATGGTCTCAAGTCACAGTGGGGGAGGTCAAGGTTGGATATTAGGAAAAAATATTTCACTAGGATGGTGGTGAAGCACTGGAATGGGTTACCTAGAGAGATGGTGGAATCTCCTTCCTTAGAGGTTTTTAAGGTCAGGCTTGACAAAGCCCTGGCTGGGATGATTTAGTTGGGGATTGGATTTAGCAGGGGGTTGGATTAGATGACCTCCTGAGGTCCCTTCCAACCCTGATATTCTATGATTCTATGGAACAGGATCTCGGACTGCGACCACCTGCCCTTAGTCTGTAGGTCTCCTAAGTGGGCCTCCCAACCCAGATCTGACGCATCCGTTACTAAGGTCATGGACGGTTGAGGGGTGCTGAATGGGACTCCTTCGCAGACCATGCGAGGGTCCAACCAGCAGCCTAGGGTATTTAAGGCTCGTGCCGGTACAGTTACTACCGAGTCAACTGTCTCAACCTGGGTGATAAGATGAGGCAAACCATGCCTGGAGTGATCTGAGCCTCAGCCTGATATACCTGACCACACAGGTGCATGCCGCCATGTGTCCAAGAAGACTGAGGCATGTCCTCGTGGTTGTGGTGGGGTATCATCTGAGAGTCTGAATGATGTCTGACAGTGTTTAGAATCTGGTCTCTGGTAGTATGGCTCTTGCCTGAACTGAGTCCAACACTGCCTCAATGAATCCTATTTGCTGGGTGCGTGATAATGTTGGCTTGTCCACATTGAAGAGGAGACCTAATCTCTGGAATGCATCTCTGACTAACCAGACCTGGGACTCCACCTGCTCCCTGGAGCACCATTGCAGTAGCCAGCCATCGAGGTAGGGATACACCTGCCTCTTGCAGAGAAAGGCCATGACCACAGACATGCACTTGGTGAACACCCTAGGGGCTGTTTATAACCTGAATGGGAGCACTGTGAACTGATACTGTATGCAGTGGATAACAAACCTCAGGAAACATCTGTGGGCTGGCCAAATGGCAATATGAAAGTAGGTTTCTTTCATGTCAAAGGCAGCATACCAGTCCCCCGGATCCAGGGAAGGGATAACTGCGCTCAGGGAGACCATGCAGAAGTTCAACTTTACCATAAACTGCTTGAGTCCTTGAAGATTTGAGATGGGTCTGAGACCCCCTCTTTGCCTTGGGGATGAGGAAATAATGTGAACAGAATCCCTTGTCCCATAGCTCCTGAGGAACCTCCTCCACTGCCCCTACGGCGAGGAGAAATTGTACCTCCTGGATAAGGAGTTGCTCGTGAGAGGGGTCCCTGAAGAGGGACGGGGAAGGGGGGGTAGAAAGGAGGGGAGGAGCAGAATTAGAGAAAATATCCCATTTCTACTGTGCGAAGAACCTAGCGGTCCCATGTTATATGAGACCATGCACGGTAGAAGTGGGGTAGATGATTCAGAAAGTGGAGAGAAGGATCTGGGATAGTGGCTGGTACGCCGTCCTTGGGCGTCCCTTCAAAATCCTTGCTTGGATCCCAACAATGGCTTGGTCGGGCCCTGCCCCTGGCCTGAGGGATGGTTAGAAGGTCTATGCCTATTGTTCCTGCCCCTACAGCAGTAAGTATCTTGCTTTGGGCAGGGCTGGTATTGCCTCTGCTGCTGCTGGGGTTGAGGCTTGAAGGGCTCTCTCTGTGTAGCAGGAGTGTGCATCCCCAGAGATTTCATAGTTGCCCTCAAGTCTTTTAGGCTGTGAAGCCTTGAGTCTGTTTGGTACAAAAACAGCCTTGTGTCCTCAAAGGGAAGGTCCTGCAGGGTCTGCTGAACTTCCAGGGGAAGCCCGGAAGCTTGGAGCCATGCAGTTCTCCTCATGACCACCCCAGAGGAGATGCTACATGCTGCAGAGTCAGCCAAGTGGAGGGAGGCCTGCAGAGATGTCCTGGCCACTGCCTCCTCGACCAGAGGTGAGAACTTCACCTTCAACTCAGTGGGGAGCAACTCCTTGTATTTGGACAGAGTCCCAAGAGTTAAAATTATATCTGCTGAGGATAGCTGGTTGGTTGGCTAGCCTCAGTTGTAGGCCCCCCACAGCATAAACTTTCCTGCCAAAGAGGTCCGTACATTTGGCCTCTTTAGCCTTGGGTCCCGGTGCCTGTTGCCCCTGGAACTCCTTCTCATTCACCGCCAAGATCACCAGGGAGCAAGGGTGTGGGTGGGAGAATAAAAACTTGTATCCCTTGGAGGGAACAAAGTATTTCTCTCCACATTCTTGGCGGTGGGCAGAATGGAGGCTGGAGTCTGACACAGAGTATTATAGTTGTCGTGAATAGTTTTAATGACTGGCAACGACACCTGGAAGGACCTTCTGGGGCGATAATGTCCACCATCCGGTCCTCTGACTCAATGATTTCCTCCCCCTGTAGGCCCATGTTACGGGCAATGTAGTGGAGTGGGTCCTGGTGTGCCCTGTGGTCAATGGGCAGATGACCTGAAGCTGACACTCCTGCCACAATCTCATCAGGCGAGGATGACGAGAAAGCAAGTGGGGATACAGGGTCCTCGTGGCCCTCTATGTGCCCACGTTGCCCCTGGGTTGCATTAGACTTGTCCATTGGTTCGACACAGTCAGATGTGACCTGGGCTATGGGTGGGTCTGGAACATACTACCCTGTAGTATGAGGAGGCAGTCTGGATAGGGTCGCCTCTGTAACCCAAGGAGCAGGTCCATCCATCAGTAACCGGGAAGGATGATGTCCCAATGCCACCAACCTAGAAACTCTTGAAGGAGTATCCTGGGCCTGATGGAAAGCCCACGGCATCCAGAAGGACCATTGCATGGCAGATGGCCACTGTGGCTGCAAGGCCGACTGTGCGTGTCTCTGGCGCTTATCCGACCTATGTTTATTGTACCACGAGTAATAGGAGTCGGCCTCAGAGTCAGAGGATCCCAAGGGCGATGACCACAGTGGTGCCGACGATCCCTGAGCCGGCGGTTGGTGCCGAGAGAAAGAAGCCGGGGATCGGAGCTGCGACAATCATGTTGGGAATCAGTGCTGGCAGTCCCACTACCGAGACTGGTGCCACATGTACGGTGCTGAAGAACGGCTGTTGTGCTTCGGTGCTGTGTCTAGGTGCCAGCCCAGCAAGGGTGTTCGCGATCGGTGCCAAAAACCTCGGTGCCGAAGACACAAATTGTTGAACTCCCGGCACTAGGCAATCTTGTACCAAGGCCAGTGCCGGGCAGTGCTGCGGCAATGGAGACCGGGAACAGTGCCAGTCCGGCAACAAGGAGAGCCTTATCATTGCGGGCTTACCTCTAGATGGCACCCATCTAGGCGGTGCCAGAGGCGTCTCTCTAACAGCAAGGGGCTGAGGTGCAGTAATTTCTATAAGCTCTTTGGCAGCCTCAAAAGTGTCCGGGGTGGAAGGGGGCTCCAACGCCTTGACCAGGCACTGCCCTGTCAGAGAGTCACGGAGTGCCAGGCTCAATGGTGCCACCTGGCGCGCTGGAGTCAACAGCACAAGGTCTTGCTGCTTGGAAGTCGAGTCCTTCCTCTGGGGCAGCAAAGTCTCCCCAATGGTCTCAATCTCTGAGGAGAGCGACCTCTGTCCGCTGCCTTATGGCGCTTGTGGGCCATCGGAGATGTTGACCGGTGCTGGGGCGCTGCTCCTTGCTGTGGTGCTGGGGATCTTCATTACCAAGGGTGCCTCACAGCGTAGTCCTTCCTTGGTACCGATTTGTGGACCGATGCCAGAGCACTCTGCACCAAGCTCGGGCCCGGGCCTTGGTAGTCAGGTGCTGCTGGACGGAGTGTGGCTTCCATTAACAACTGCTTCAAACAGAAGTCGCATTCCTTTCTAGTTCTGGGCTTGAAAGCCTTACAAATCTTGCAGTGCTCAGACTGATGTGACTCCCCTAGACACCTCAGGCACGAGTCATGGGGATCGCTATTGGGCATAGACTTTCTGCATATACCACAAGATTTAAATTCCTAGGCTTGAGGCATGCCCCGAAGCCCAAGGTGGGATGAGGGGAGAAAGTATAGACTTGGTGAGTGGGATCAAACTACAAATAACAATTAACTACTAAACAAAAACAGGGTAGGACTAGGTAATAGGCTAAGGGAACACTTGCAAGCAAAATGCAGTTCCAATGCTGCCACAGATGGTAAGAAGGAACTGAAGGGGGATCGGGTCAGCAGGGTCATATATTGAGCACCATGAGGGCACCACTCCAGGGGGCTCCCTAGCCGACCTGACGGGAGCTGCTGAGGGAAAACGTTTCCAACGACCACGCATGCGGCGCGTGCACCCCAATTGGCATTAACGTGAACAAGCACTCGAAGAATAAAATAAAATCAGGCCTGTGTTTTCTGCATTATCTGCATAAAGAAAGCTAAATAAATATTATGTTAAAGAAAAATGGGAATCCCATGTGACTGGCCAAAAAAATTCTTCTAGGGAAAAAAATCCCTTAAGAAAGCTACACTACACAGAATTGCACCAATACAACAGGCAGACATTTTGAAAGCAACCAAAGCACAACAGTACAGGTCAAGCCCAGTCCTCACGGTAGATTCTAGAGTAAAAGAACTAGAGGAAATTCATACTCACAGCCCCCAATCTTCTTCCTTAGTTCCCCATAACAGACTAAGCCATAAAGCTCCAGAGAGGATTTTTTCAGACCTTGAGAAAACACTGTAAAACAAAATAGGTATCAGGCGAAATATGAGACAGAGAGCGCCCTCTCTGCAGATATGCCACTAGCTGCAATAGACCAAGTAACTTTCCTTAGTGAAAGGGACAAAAATCCACATATTTAACAAATACACAAAGATCTCACTGCAGATAGCTCTAAGTCCTATTTCACAGTAATGCTAAATCAGAGGAGTGCATGTATTTCATAGCTATGACTTTATATCTTAGAAATGCAACATTTTTATACAAGATCAAAAACTTAGAAGAGATTTCACAGAATTTTAACAAAACGTTTCAGCAAAATGAACTGAAGTTAGAGGTGACAATTTGCTATTACCCCACAACTTCATCACCACTCAAGTTAGCTGTCTATAACTATAATCAAATTAAGTTTCAAGACACATTGATGCCTTCTAGAAAACTCAAATATACGTACGTCTGTGTGTTGAGTCACACACACACTTGAGTTTTCTAGAAGATATCAGTACATTTTGAAATTTAATATATGTATTTTTTCTAAATTTTGGGTCAATTTCTGTAATTTTTTCTTCCAACAACAGAATACATTGGTGTGGGCATTTTATTTGTATTGTGGTAGCATGTTACAGCTTATATCCACAGCTAGTGTTAAAGAAAACCCTTTGGCATACAAATCAGACCAAGAAATATTTATACCTGATGCTGCGGTGACCATTGCAATTCTCTTTGATTTGCAGGCTACAAATAAGTCCAAAATTCAGCCATATGCATTTTCACCAGTACTCAAGTTTAGCCACATGCTCCTCAGATTCTTAAGCCTCTACACTGGCAGCTAAGAAGCTTTCATACCTTGCAGATTTAGGTATTTTACTTTCATTTATTCATTTCTGCTTATCCAGACCACAACTGACGATCTACTTTGGAAGGACTTCTGAACTTATATGCACATAGGCTTCTTCCAATGCTGAATTTTCAGGGTCATTTATTTTTAAATTAAAAACTAAGGCTTGTTTGATCTCACAAACTGTGACCATCTTCTGTGTATAGAGGGAACATTCGAAGAATACCTATGCTAACTGTGCTTTACAAATGGAAATCATCTTAAAAATCCTAATCTTAAGGGGCAAGACCAATCAATTTTTAAAGGGATTTTACTGTAGAGCCTTTACATGCTGTTTCTGTTTTCCGAGAAGCATGCTGTAACACATGCTAAAGAACTACTTTCATTTGCAACTGGTCATCAGCACTGAAAAATCTTATCTATCCCTCTCAGACAAGCACACTTCTTTAATAAGAGTAGTTGTAGCTGTAAAAATTAACGGGATGAACTGATTGTGGGGATGATGGCAAAAGTTAAAGAACTGTTTAAGGGCAAATGTATTTAACCACCTTCTAGATGTAACAATATATACTCCTGAGGGAATTCTGCGCTACTACACACACGTAATTAATGAGTCACGCATCTTTTTAATTTTTTGCGCAGAAAAAAAAGGCCTCTGCTGAAATGTTGCTGCAGTTCTGCCTTTTGCCCCCCAGATGGTGCTGTGGCAATAGAACAGCGGCAGCTCCCAGCCAGCAAGGGAAAAGAAAGAGCCTGCCTTCTTTGCAGCACCTGTCACGCCATGTCAGGAAACAGACAGCATACGGTGCTGGGCGGTCAGACAGGGGCTCATAAGGGCCAGTGGGGGAGGACAAACTGGGGCAGGGGCTGAATGGGAGTGGAGGCACAGGACCACAGAGGGGAGGGAGGTGCAGGGCCACAGGGACACATGTGGGGGAGGGAGGACACGTGGTCAGGGGGTGCAAGGACACATGGGGTACAGGAACATTGGGACAGGAGCAGATGTGCCTGACTGAATGGGAGAGGATAGGAGTCAGCCAGGGTCTGCATGGAAGAAGCTCCCTCCCAATCCCGCCCTGCCCCCCCAAAAAACCTGTTCCATACTTTTCCCAACCATACCCAACAACCCTCCAATTTCACACCCAGGCTCCTTCCCAGCAATTTACTTCCCTCTCTCTCAGTTCCTCCGTTATCTTTGACTCCCGCAAGTCTCTTCTGAGGGGTGCAGGAAATGTGGTTCTGTATTGTAGTTTAAATGAATTATTACTCGAAGTTCTGTATTAATATGCCTAGTAAAGAATCTATTTGTTAAAAAACATTTCCTGAATCTTTTTTGTTGTCTGTATTGTTAAACATAGTTGCTGACAGGTATTTTGAAATAAATGACCAGAAATAATTGAAACTGGTGTGATTATACTGTGTTATTTTGACAAATAAAATATGCAGAATTTTGCAGAATTTTAAAATATTGTGTGCAGAATTTTTATTTTTTTGGCGCAGAATTCCCTCGGAGTACAATGTACAACTACAATACAGGATCAGTAGAATATGAAAACTAAGGGGACCTGTACTTGCTGCTCAACTTGCTAATATAAGAGGCACTCCTGATTAGTTCTTTTGAATGTTAAAAGATATTACAAGTTTGGAATTCACACACTTTGCAAGACAGATTTTTTTTAAGTCCATCATCTAGACAAGGTTACCGGCAAACAGTCCTGGACCCTAGTTTCACTAAGTACATACAATTCAAGTGAATTCAGAACTCAGTTAGTACTAATTACTATCACAGGTATGAATCACTATTGCCAGTTACTTGGCTATCTGGTTTCCCCACCACTGTCCAACAAGGGGGAAAAACACATACATTGCGTAGGATTACCTTGGATTGTCCAATCAGTGAAATAAAGTAACTTAGACGTTTACTGAGTATACAAGTGCAAGAAAAGTTCACCATTTTGGCCATATGTTAGCATGCAGACTAATTTGCTTCTTACTGGATTTTGCTTGACCCAAGAAGTTAGGAACACCGAAGTCATGATTTGCTACAATGCTCTGGCTGTCTATCATCGCAGTCAAAACGCTTGGAGCGGTGACATCCAGGATATGTTGGAAGATACATCTCTTTAATCTGGCTTTTTGCTGATTAGGTCAATAGTTAGATGAATATTTATTATAGGTGCATGGGGTTAGTAACAGAGGAATGGTCTTGTTTTCTAACTGGAAAATATTTTGTTTTAAATTTGTGAGAGTGAGCCTATTTGTGGCCATGACAGGTACAGTACAAGGTATTCAGTGATATCTTAATAGTATCTGATATTTATTTTTCTTATCTTCACCATTCCTGTGCTCTGAGATCATATTAAAAGACAGGGCTCCAACTCCCACCAAAAGGAATACTCATCCCAGACCCTGAGCTGGTCATGGAATCCACTCCCACTGCATACTCACCATTATCAAAATCAATATATTTAGAGATCTTGTGCCAGGTGCGGTAGTAGAAGTGCCGGACCTGCTCTTTGTTCTTCACCATGCTTGCTGGTTTACCTTTCTTCTTGTACTTCAGGGCAATGTTGTTCTGAATAGCTTCAAAGTCCTTCCCATGCTGAAAAAGTACAAGATTCAAAACCAATTAAAGAACAAAGTACAGAGGATAAAAAGGATGAGGAATCCCATCTAATGACACAGACTATCGTCTTCTGGACTTTATGATCTAGCTAGGGCTTTTCCATTTCTCCTATCCAGTTATAGGCCTGGCCAGATCCTGTTTAGGAGTTTAAGACTGCATGACAGCTGATGTGAGAGGGTTGTTCTTTGCCAAAGAAGTTTTCCATTTCTAACTTCTATAAAAAAAACTCTATAATAAAGAACTGAGGTTATGCTGCCATGTAAAAAAAATAATGCAGCACAATTGTATACATTTTATTTCTGAAGGTTGAGATGGGGGCACCATATGTATTTTTCCCCACTGGAAACAATTTACACTACTTTTAAATTGTGCTTTTATTACAGTCATTTTGTAAATGAAAATAAAATACTAATCACATGATTTCATTGTCAGGGCTTGTGTGTTCATTATGGAATGCTCACATCTTGCTGAGGATTTAACATTTTGTTTTTTCAGGCAGATGGAATAAAATAGAGAAATGGCCCTATCAATGCACAGGAATGATGCAAGTTTGTTCATTACATCTCGAGACAGGCACTTTATTTTAATAGACAACCTCAAACATGTACAAATTCTATGGACAAGGGAAGAAAACAGGAGGTTTGGGGGTTGCATGCATATAGTAAACTGATTTCTTCTTCTAGCTTCACAGTGCCTGATGATTTTAAGCAGATAGCTTTGGTTCTGCCTCAGTGCAAGAAGATGGACTTGACTTCAAGATCCCTTCCAGCCCTACCTTCTTATGATTCTATGGTTCACATGCATTGTGCAGCCAATTGTGCTCACTTGTATACAGGATATGTGCACATACAAAACCAATCTGAAATGTCATCCTCTACAAACTCCCAAATCAAGTTTTCATTTAAACATAAAACCAAGCCAGCCAAGCATGGGCTCCATAAGAAGCACCAGGCCAGCTGCCTGCCTTTCTTCTTCCATATACAAACACACCTCATAAAGTCCCTCAAAGAAGGTATTCTTGTCCTCTGTGCTCCATGATTCCCACTGACGTCTGACCTTCTTTCCTTCCTCCTTCTCTCCACTTGAGGTCCCCAGGCTCCTGGCGGCAGTCTTAGAACTCCCAGCAGGAACACTGGGAGGAATTCCTGATGTGCTACCAGATGAGGTCCCTCCATTATCTGTCCCTTTAGACAACAAAAGTGAAATTAGAAGCATTGTGAGAGGTCACATAAAGGGGAAAAATCCTAGAGAATTAAAAGAAAATATCTGATTTTTTGACTGTACCATGTTTTCCAAGGTTTTCACCTGAAACACATTAGGCAGATGATGAGTTGCTGAAAGCTATGAAAAGCAGCAGTATGCCTCAGCAGGAGGGTTAGCAGGCAAACATAATGAAGGCTGGAGTGGGTCAATTGTACATCTACAGAGAGATGGAAGATAGGTGAGAGCATCTCTCTTCAGAGGTGCTAGAGGGATGATGCAAGCTGCAGTCCCTATACTGGTATATAATAAAAGTACATATGCCCTGGCACAGCTGAAAAGAACCTAAACACAATGTTGAATAGTGATGTGCACATGAGTAATCCACTGAACTGAGGGCTGCAAGATCCAGCTTTAAAACTCAAAACTGCAATACCTCAATTGATTAAAAAAGAAGCACTAATAAATGATCACATCATTCATTGGAGCAGTGTTCTCAGTAATCCCCTCTGCTGTACATAAAGCAGTATCTTTGGAGTGTGATGACTCTGAAGTTGTGAGCTGTATCTCAAAGACGAACAAGCCCCCCATCGTCAACACCCAGTCGCATGTTGGTCTGACTGCTCTCCATAAACACAACTGCCTGTCTGGAAGCAGCACCCTTGTGCTTAGGTATACTTAGATATTTTTGAGGTCAGGCTTGACAAAGCCCTGGCTGGGATGATTTAGTTGGGGATTGGTCCTGCTTTGAGCAGGGGGTTGGACTAGATGACTTCCTGAGATCTCTTCCAACCCTGATATTCTATGATTCTTGTCAATTTGTCAACACTCCAAAAGGCAAGATTCAGAGAGTAGCAGAATCATGGGAACAGTGAATGATAAAGCTGAATGGAAAAGGAGGTAGCTTAAAAGAAAACGGTAGGGAAGATGAAGATGAAACTAAGTGCAAAGGAGGTGAGAGGAAGGAGGGAAGAGAATTTCAGGGAATGGAAATAAGGCAAGAGTTAAGGTATGTTGACACTGCGCACGTTACAGCGCAGCCGCGGCAGCACTGTGACGTGGGCAGCAGAGACACGCTTTATCGCTAGGGGAGAGCTCTCCCGGCAATTAAAAAAAACGCACCATGAACGAAGGGTGGTAGCTTTATCGCTGGGAGTATGGTTCCCAGCGATAAAGCGCCGTCTATACTGGTGCTTTTCAGCACTAAAACTTTTGTCGCTCAAGGGGGTGTTTTTTTCAGACCCCTGAACAACTAAAGTTTTAGCGCTGAAAGTGGCAGTGAAGACACAGCCTAAGTCATAGTGCAATAAGGTTCCATATTACAATTATTTCATAATAACAAAAGCATTTTAGCTTCTGCATTGTTCTGGTACGATCGCTTTGGGTTCTCATGGGCTCCAGCATACTAGCGGCTTTCCAAACAGTGCAAAAGTAGAAAAAATTCTCTCCTCCTCCTCCAAGAATCCTAAATTTATTAATCCCCCACAATTCAGATGTCATTGAAGGGAGTTGGAGCTCTTCTCTATTCACCTTAACAGTTCTTTAGCTAGAAAAACCCTAGATTGACAATCAGTGATAGAATACAGCATAATACTAATTTACAAATCTGACTGTTCTCACAAAAAACATTGCCCAACCCCACTTCTCTATAAAGATTTTAGAATGTTTACTGACTACGTTACATTTTAAAAACAAACACTATCTTCAATAACATGCTATGAAGCACTAACGTTTTAAAATTAGACTACCGTTGTCAAAATAGAGATACATTTTGTCACACAACAGCCTCCATTTTAATATTAAACCTGAGTTTAATACATCATAAAACATTACACTGATGACCACTTCTCTAGCTAGCTATCACATTTGGTTGAAATATTGGATACTCATACTGTCCTCACACATAATATTTACCTTTGTGTCATTTTGTATGCCCTGCTTTCCTGTTATTTTAAAGAGAATATGTTGCCTTGATTTGTTTTTATTATTGTTGTTTGTGAAATTTTGTGAACTGATGAGTAAGCAGTAAATTTCCCAGCTCTTTGTGTGAATTAGCAAGATTCTATTATATATGCTTAGGTTTAAAAATAAACTATTGAATAAATATTTGAAAGCAGCTTTTCCATTTACCTACCAACTCTGGAATTCAAGATTGTGTTCCCCATACAAGAGTTGGGGACATCGGACCCTAATAGCATTGCAACAGAGTACAGGGAATTGAACTGTTCTAGGTTTATTACATTGTGCAAGGGAAAGAGAAACCTGAATGCAAAACTTAAAGGAAAGCGTGACTACTTTTGTTTCAAAAGACTAATGGTTACTAATTTGGGGTGTTAAAAATAGTTTTGCTTTATATTTTAAATAAGGTAATTTTGATTCAAATGTAACATAGAATATTCCAAACTAACTTGTTTAAAAATATTTTGTAAGAAAATTTGAAATTACGTATTTTTCTTTTGAGTGTAACTGTACAATATTTCATATGAAGTGCATAGTTAACACAACAACAATTTTAAGACTGTTTCTTATGGTCTCCTAGTTTAGACTTTATCTTTCAACAGAAAATTATTACTACCTTGGGGGAGTGTGTGAACCAAAAGGAGGTTCAGTCTATCAGAAGCAGAGAAAAATCAATTTAATTTTTAAAATACTTTGCAAATAAACTACTTTTCTATCCCCTGAACCTAAACTCACACATTTATAGAAAAGTTTGAAAGATACAAAAATTGTGAAATAAACAAAATCCCCAAAAGGCTCGTATTTTGACATTAAGACTTGATAGCTTTTTATAGCAAAACCATTTGGCACTGCTAATAGGTGGCTCAGAAGAAAAAAAGCGGTTTTAAAACCAAGAATTGCTTATCAAAAGAGACAGATCTGAATGTTTTTTTCTAATATGTTATTTGAAAATGACATTTCAATCTATCATTACTATAAAGATTTCTCTCAAAAACATAGATAGAGCCCTGCAAATCTGAGACATCTGCTTTATATCCACAGATATCCGTGGACCATGTTTTGCAGACCAGATGCAGATACAAATTTTGTATCCGCGCCGGGCTCTAGACTTAGGGGGAGATCCTGTAGAGAATCTATCCCTGGGAATCAAGATCCTAGTCTTCAAACCTCTAGCCAACAAGGGGAATTCAAGTCTATCCTCTTTTTGCAAAATCCTCCTCCCTCATTACTGTGCACAATGCTGTTCACCAGCTAGTTGCCACAACCTACCCTAGTGTGGCTGCATTGCAGTGGGGATTATCCCTATCACATAACTTTATAAAGTATTTTGCATGAAAGGGACTGAAGAAAATGAAGATATTCATGCATCATTATGTTTTGCCTCCGGAAATCCATGATTTAAGTTCTCGCAATACTACTTATATATATTTTTTACACACACACACACCCCTCTCCATTGAATCTCGCCATCCGTCACAAAGTTGTTGGATACCGGAAGAGGAATATTTCAAGAATCTCAGTTAGGTGTCTATTCTAAAAAAAACATTTATAAAAGGACCTCATTGCAGATGAGGCACAGAGGCTATTCTTGATCTGTCTGTTGACATCAAGTTACATGAGTCCCAAGACTGGTCATCCCACATGATCATATCTCTGACAATTCCTTCCACTACCCTACACATGAGAGAAAGAACTCTTGCACAGTAGGTAGAAAGCACCGAGTTTGGAAGCAAGAGTTCTTAGCATTTTGTTCTTGTGCTACTAATTGTAAAGGCAGAAGTTTCTGTACATGCTGATATTTGCAATGACCTGTGAGGTACGAGTCCAAACAAAACTACACGTATGAACCCTACAACACTGGTGTTTTGGCTCCATTTACTCATTTTGTTAGTGCAGTGGTCCCTACACATTTATAAGCCTGGTAGTACTGGTACACGAGACTTCTGTGACTGGTGCTTTGGGCCCCACTGCCTAGCTTCACCATGTCCCTCTGTGCTGGGTCTTTGGGCCTGCCTTTCAATCAATTGTGCAAGTTTAAACCTCTATAAATTCTGGACAGTTGGTAAAACCTAGTACTTAGCCTGGTAAACAAGTACACGTAAATTAGGAGGTCGGAAATCACATTAGGCTGAACTGGACTCAATTTTTAGTATTTCGTCTGGACTTCAGAAAACAGCCATTTTCCCTCTTGTGTGGTTTGAGTTTCATCCTCATGATCTTCATGTTCTGATTGCGAGAACCCAGATATTCTACTTAGAAGCATGAAGACAGAAAATTTGCTAAAAAAATTGCACTAAAAAAAAAATCTAAGGATTGAAATGCAAAAACCTAATGTGCACGTTAGAAACAATGGAATATTGCATACATCAGATACAATAGATGAGTCAGAGACAACACTGGTGTCTCATAAAGGCTAGTCACGAAGAGTTCTTCCATCCAGGCTCCAAACAGCAGCTTAATGTTTGGTCTCCGACACCCCCACTGGCACCTTTTAAAAGTCAGAAAATTCACAGCTTCACCTGATGGGTCCTGCATACAAAGGGTCACTCTCCACTAGAGTCCCTCCTGTACCAGCCTAACTGAACATACGTTAGATTAAGCTCCCCTTATCCACATTCTACAGGCCAATATTAAAATGAGTACAGTATGCAAAATGCCATCTTCAAGGGTCACTTGTCAGCTGCCTGCTGAACATCTACCAGGTATATCTGTTGGAAAAGAATGTGGTTTTTACTGTTATTCGCATAGAACAAGGGCAAAATTAAGAGTTAAACATGCTTTTGTCTCCATTTCCTAAAAGGATATCTACTGAATACCATCTTTTAAGACATATGGAAAGATTATTTTTGAACAATCTTTTTAGATGTTTTGGCCTTTCATTATAGCAATCAGTAACACTAAGACTGCATATAACTTCTTCAGAAGTACTTCTTAGCTGAAGGATTGTATTAGAAAGACTATGGTAGAAAATTCCTTCTTGGCTCAGGAATTTTATGTAAGCCCTTGAATTAATTTAATAGTCCAGCACAGTTACATAGCAAAATACTTATCCCTATTGCCCAGGTGCACTTGTGTAAGGTGTAAAGGTTTACGTTTCAGAAAGGTTACAAAAGCATCCTGCTACTTTTATAGCGATATCTTTCTTGTTGAAAAAGCAACCAAATGCAAGACAGGTGTTGAAATTTCCTCACTGCTCTCCAAACAAATAAGTCCCATTGTTAAACCGCAGTCAACTTCCTTTCATTGGCCAGAGATAACACAACAAACACTGCAGTGAAAAAATGAATCTATCAACCCAACAAAAAGCATGTACTTCAGGAATTCAGCAAAGCATCTTGACCTGTGGGGCAACCCTCCAAAGCTGAAGCCTAGATCTGATTTGCTTTCTGCTCAGAGAGGGAAAAGCAGCTCCAGCTAGGAAAAGGATAAAAAGCAGGGATGGCTGATGCTTCATTTTGAGTATTTGCCCTGTAATGGGAAAACTAATTCATAGCCTGTTTGCCTTCTACAGCAAATGGCATGGGCCTCTCACAAGTACAAGTCTAGGACAGCACTAGCCCCCTGGATATGTTCACACCGCTGTTTTATTACTGACACTTGATGCTTCAAACAAGGCAATTAAAAGGCCAATAAAGATGAAGCCTAATGGCGAGCTTCTTCCATCTCCCCTACACTACCTGCACAAATCAAACAGCTGAAGTGCAGCTAAATTTGTTTCAGTATGTCCCATTCTAATTGCTGTCAGGGAACTATACACAAAAAACATAGTTAGACGCATTCCCTACACCAGTGGTGTTCAAACTGTAGGTTGCGACCTACTGGGTCAAGGCAGCTCTGGTCAGCACCAGCAACCGGACCGTTAAGTCCGGTCAGCAGTGCTGCCCGTCTAAAGCGGGCTAGTCCCTACCTGTTCTGACACTGCACTGCGCCCCAGAAGCGGCCAGCAGCAGGTCTGGCTACTAGGCGGGGGGGCCACAGGGCTCCATGTGCTGCCCCCAGCCCGAGCACCAGCTCCACACTCCCACTGGCTGGTTCCCAGTCAACGGGAGTTGGGGGTGGAGGGTTGTGCCTGCAGGCGAGAGCCGCAAGGAGCTGCTTGCGCGCCTCCGCCAAGGAGCCGGACCTGCTGCCAGTCGCTCCCGGGGCATAGCGTGGTGTGAGGATAGGCAAGAAGCCTGCCTTAGCACCCCGCTGCGCTGCTGACCGGGAGCCGCCTGAGGTAACCCTGGTTCCCAATCCCCTGCCCCAGCCCTGAGCCCCCCCCAATCCCAGAGCCCCTTCCTGCACCCCAAATCCCTCATCCCCAGCCCCACCCTAGAGCTGGGCCCTCAGCCCAGAGACCTGACTCCCTCCCACACCCAAAACCTCTGCCCCAGTCCAGAGCCTTCTCCCACACCCTGAACCCCTCATTCACAGCCATACCCCAGAGTCCTCACCCCAACCCTCATCCCCAGCCCTGAGCCCCTCCCATACCCCAAACCCCTCATCCCCAGCTATGTTGGGTCACAGGCATCAATAATTTTCTTCAACTGGGTCGCCAGAAAAAGTTTGAAAACCACTGCTCTACACAGTACATACTTTAACAAGTGCAGAGATATACATGGCTAGTATGGGCATGGTACATCTGCATACATTGTACATCATTTTAAATAAATGTGGCATGAGGCTCCCACCCACAGTAAATCAGCATTCACTTGCTCTCACATTAAAAGAAAGGGCTAAGAAGAGGTGTGCATTTTAGACACCAGCACTAAGCATACAACTGAGTGCTCATTTGTATTTTCACCTTGGAAAATTACTTAGCCAGTTTAAGATATGACAGAGATACTGTTAAGTTTATGTGAGCACTTCAACTATAATCTCTTTCGCTTACACACATCCCTTACAGGATTTTATAATATGGCTGGGGGGAAATGCAATCAGCCAAAAAAAAATCATTAGCATACAATGGCTTAGCTGGGAAGAGGTTTTTTTATGACAAAATTTAACATAAAATCTAGCTAAGTTGTACATACACAAAGTTGGGATTTATGGACATATTGTGTGTCAACCCACCTGGGGCATAGTTTATTTTAAAAAGTATCATTAGACAGCATTCCTTATTAACTTGTTATAATTAAGGATATGATTTAGTCATGGAGTCTGATTTTACCAGACCTCTGTGGCTTTAGCTTCAGCAGTGAGTGGTGGGGATGGAGGTGGGGCAGTGCACCCCCCGCCCAGCTGTGGCAGGAGCTGGGGCTGTGCTTCCCCCACCACCACAGCTTTGGCTCGGGCTATGTGACCACTTTCCTCTCCCCGGGCATGGACCTGTGCGCCTCCCCACCCCCTCACCCCCAAAAAAAGAAAAAAAACAACCCTGCAGCTTTGGCCAGGGCTATAGCCAAGGCTGTGCCTCCACCTCCCTAAGGCTGCAGTGTTTCAGCTTTCATCCCTTACTCCTTCCAACTCTCTTTCTCCCCGTTATATTTAATAAAGTCATGGACAGGCCATGACTCCCATGAAGTTTTGTTTATTGCCCACAACTTATCCCTGACTTTTACTAAAAATAATCATGATAAAATCTGAACCTTTTGTATGTTAAATACTATAAGTTATATCCTTAAGTGGAAAGGTACAGTTCCCATCAGTGTTCCCCCTAAACCACATGGCTGTGCAGCCACACCCCTTACTGACATGCATCAAGTGCAACTCAGAGTCTTGTAGGCAAGGGAGCTGCACTTTGGTGCTACTGTTTGGGGGGTAATGAGAGAGGTTCTGCAGAGCTCTCCTATTCCCTGGTCATTTTCAGAACAAGGAGGAGGGTGCAGTAATAAACATGGAACACAATGAATGAGAGCAAGTCAACAGGGAGGAAGGAAATGGACTGATTGAATGAAGGGATAGACTGAATTAGACAGGAGAAAGGAGGTTTTAAACAGTTATTCATTATCCAGAGATAAAACCAATTTTCAAAGCTCAAGGATAAAATTAAAAAAAAAAAATCAAATATCTCAAAAAGGTTTCCTGTTTGCATGAGTGTAATTTACAGTTAACCAGTGCCCTAATACATGTCCTATAGCACATGCAACTCATGGAGGCCCGAGAATCAATTTGGGGTTCCTCTTTCTAGTGAATTTTACAGGAACAGCTACAAAAGAATATTTAACAAGATGGAGCATTTTCATTCAATCCACTCCTCCAGCTGAACAACTTTCTGACTCACAGGAACTACTACTGAGGAAGCAAAGAACACCATTTAGCCCATTGGGACTAAATCTGGAACAGTAGTGCTGTAAAATGCTTCCAAACTTCTGGAAGAAGCTTCTATCTTGGGTGATCCATCAGAGGGCTACTGTCTCCTTACATTCATTCATTCATTCTCTGAACAGAGAAATGGGTTAAGTGCAGGAATGAAGACCACTTAACTTTGCCTCAAAATATAGCTGCAATATTTAGCAAAGACTACAACGCTCTTAGTATTCATTTTTGCCAAGATGCTCACAAAAGAGTTACTTATCTGTTACACACAATGCACTAGATAAATCACTCAGCAAGTGAAAAAGTGGGCCGGAAGAAAAAAACAGAATTGATGCTTCACTTCAAGATGCGTTTATGTCACCTCTTTCCCTAAAACTGCAAAATGCAACAACAACTCAGTGTGCTACTGGAGCAAGAGCTGCAACCCAAGAATCCAACTGGAAATACATTCCTACTTATTTTAAAGTCAAAGTTCCCAAGAGATTTCCTTCTGCTGAACAGAATTGGAGAAAGAGGATGGATAAAAAGTTCCTTAAACTCCACTGATTCCTCTTCAAACTATAGTCAAACTATTTTTCCCCATCACTTTTAATTATATCCTAAATATAAGTTTTTTATTTATATAATTGGTTTCCTAAAATGATATGCCCAAACAGCACAAATAAAATTGATTTTCTTTTTAAACCAAAAGACAAAAGCACATCACTTACAGGTAAATCATAACAAATAAATGATGAGGCCCAACCAATGCACTGTGACAAGCTACTATTTAAAAGCAGGGCTTTGGAGCAGAACCTGCGGAGCAGCTCCAGAGCAGTGGAGCTGCAGGTTTTTGCCTGGAGCTGGAGCAGAGCCGGAGCACAGCTCCAAAGCCCTGTTTAAAAGAAATTAAATGCCATGTTTAATGACTGTACCTTTGCTAATTTCCCTCCTGACACCCTCTCCACATATTCTCAAGTGAGCGTTCTAAAGATTCTAAAAGAATTCTTTAAGAATATTTGGAAAGGTAATCATGAGTGTATTAGGGATGTAAGAGTTTAGCCGGTTAACCAATAAGCTTGATGCTTACTGGTTTCTCTTAATGGTTAAACTCCACCCAGGGTCCCAGCAGCCACGCAGCAGGAGTCCCTCCAGACTGCCAGGGTCCATCACAGTTGCCAGCCCTGCACCCAAAGTCCCAGCTGCTGCCCTGCTGCCACCTGGCATCCATCCCGGTTGTCAGGGGACCAGCAGCAGGGAGCCCCATGTAAAATGTAGGAGTGCTGCAGCACCCTCCCCCCCAACCATAGTTCCCCAGGTAAATGTTTAACTGTGTAACCGATAGAACTGTAATCTAGAACCGATAGAACAGCTACTGTTTTTAAATGTTATTTACATCCTTAGAGTGTATTATTTGAAGATCATAACACAAGGTGGATTTCTGATATGGTCCAAATGTAGCTGCAGAATGGCCAGTGTTAACATGGTCCTTGCAGCAGTCATCTGGCAGCAACATGCCAATGGAAAGGCTTGAGCTCTCATAGCAGATCCAAAGGTTTGAGGAATCCTACATGAGTACTGCAGCAAAGCACAAAGCACTGACCATAACCAGCTCAGATGCATAATTTTTTATGGGGGTGGGGAGGAAGGGTTTGGGTATGGGATGGAAAATGAGAGAGAGCAGCAATTTTTAGCTCCGTTTTCTTTAAAAGCCTCCTCCCTTCAATTTGTTTCCTGCAGGAAGCTCACACTGTGTGGTACTTCACTTGGAAAGTAAACCCCTTTACATTTTGATCACAAGACACGTCGTTATCACAGATAGAATTTAGACGAACCAGTAAAATGTTTCAGAGCCTACATCTTTGGACATAAAGAATTCAAATTCGGAAGCATCCCATACTCCACAGCTCTATTCTCTATGATTCTGACAGATACAACGTCAGCCATATCAGAGGAACCACCTCCAATGCCTTCACAGCAAAACTAGCCAAGTGGAGTTTCTAGCTGCTCTCAATTTGAAATGTGTTATTGACGGTCCTCAATGATTGAATAAAATTCCCCAAAACATGGACAAAATAGAGTCAGGTACAGTGACTTGTTTCTATAATTACTGAAAAGATTCTAGTCATTATATTCGCAAAAAGAAAAGGAGTACTTGTGGCACCTTAGAGACTAACCAATTTATTTGAGCATGAGCTTTCGTGAGTAGCTCACAAAAGCTCATGCTCAAATAAATTGGTTAGTCTCTAAGGTGCCACAAGTACTCCTTTTCTTTTTGCGAATACAGACTAACACGGCTGTTACTCTGAAACTAGTCATTATATTGTACTGTGCATAACTTTCTTTTGTTAATTTTAGTATGTGAATCTTAAAATAAATGGAGTCTGCTGATTTAGTGTAAGCAAGGCTATTTCAAGCCATTCCACTGTTCTGAAAATGTGTGTATGCATTTAATGTATAATATACACAAATACATACACATTTACCATGCTGATTATGGAACATATACATCCCAGAGATATAATACATTAATACCACTCACAATCCTTAAA
The DNA here is from genome assembly GCF_965140295.1 of Lepidochelys olivacea. NCBI lineage: Eukaryota > Metazoa > Chordata > Testudines > Cheloniidae > Lepidochelys > Lepidochelys olivacea. Next base: position 38,559,075 of record NC_140420.1, on the reverse strand, counting down.
ATAATTAGCTGCATCAAAGTATTCTTCTGTTTATTTTGTTTGTTTAAGTGCATTGGGGAGAGAATTATCTAGGCTTCTCAGTACTAGGCACCCCACATTGAAGTTCTGCTGAGGCTTTAAAAGATTAAAGTAGAATTTACTAACCTATAAAAAGTACTTTCATAAACTTTACAAAAATATTTGCCATACAACATACTTAAATTTTTGTTTAAATACACCTTGCAAAGTTATATTTTATTTATTTTTAATGCAAAGCTAATATTGATTCTCAGCATTTTTACCTTCTGTATACTATGTGAAGATTCAGTAATTGGGAAAGAAGAGATAAGGTGACCTCTATAACATATTTAAGAAGTACCAAGTTATTTTTAAAGGACAGATGGAGGTAAAAATTGCTTACTCAGATAAAAAGGCTAAGAACAAAAACATTACTTATCCTCAAAATAATGAAAATACACTTAAGTATTGGTGCCCAAAAGTAACTAAAATTATATCCAAGTATCACTCAACTATAGAGCCAGGTGTCAACCAGAAAGCACAGTTTGCACATAATAGAACCAAGTCTCTCCAATACCCTTTCCCCTGTTCCCTCTATATAGGGAAGCAACAGCTCTGATGAAGTCATCCATGGAACTAAAGTAAAATAACTAATCGAAGGGGTTAACATATAAGTGCCCTGGACTATTCTGAACTAGTAACACACTAGCAGAGGATGCTGCACAGAACCTAAGGCAACATGGTTAGACATGTTTACAGTATGTACATTTCAGACATGTTTCCAAAGCCAGAGCTCTTTGTTGCAATAGTCTCACAATTTATCGTGTGGGGGACAGACTGCAACCTCTCTTTCAGATATTATCCTGCACACCCAATAAATATTCTGTTATAGCCCAATGCTAGTAATTGTGTGTGTAATCACCTAAATGAACCCATTTTGCTACATTCTAATTTATGAGCCAAAATAAAGGAATTTAGTGAGGATTAAAACAGAGTAAATACAGGTGTTAAATACCCTCATTGATATTAAATGGAGAGCAGGGAAATATCCATGCACACATCCAAAGTGCCCATTTTTGCAACTTAAACATGACAGTGGGCAGCATTCAAGCTGAAGCCTTGAGACACAAAGAGGAATTCAGCTACTACAAGAAACAAAACAAAAAACATCACAAAAGATAGCATCTGCAGGACAAAACTGTCAGCCTCTGAAAATGCACTTGACCCCCACCCCCACCCCTTAGGTGTGTTTTAGGGGTGACAGAATACAGTACCTTTTCCTTTTGCAGTAGTGCTGCTGCTATTGCCAACTGAGCAGGATGCCTGAGAATCCTTCCTTAACCTCTTGCTCTGAGGTCTGACACTGGACCTGAGAAAATGATGCTGGTCCTGGCTGTGGGAGGGCTGGAGGGAAGATGGGGCTTGGGGTAGATTGGGGCTGGATGAGGGGTTATTAGTGTTGTTGTTAATAATCTTCTCTTCTTTCTTTGTGCTGCTCCTGCCTGGAGCTGCCTCTCCTCCTCTTCCTGCCCCTTCTTCCAGGGACTCCTCATCTCCTCCTGCTCGCTTGCCTAGCTTTTTCACCCCTTCCTCACCGCTGCTGTCTCCCAGCTTCACTGTCATCCTGTTGGGGAGGAGAGAAAGAAAAGAGGGGGGCAAAAAGTCAAGCCACAGACCCCCACTAGAGAGGGAGGAAAATCCTTGAGCTGAGAGGGGAGAAGTTTAGCTGCAGAAATTCCTCTCAACATGGCCGCCGTTGTTTGTTACTAAATCCCCTTTCGTTTGCTGTCCCGACCCAACAACCTGTGCCGAGGGGTGGGAGGGGAAAAGCCCCATAGGAAACCCCCCAAACCACCCCAAAAGGGAGCCAGGCTCCCCAGCAGACCCCTGGCACCTTCCTGGAGGGATTAGGAGCGCCTTTGGCAAGGAAATTGACAAGCCAAACTCAGGCGTTTGGAAGCGCTCGATAGGCACACACACAGAGAGAAAAAACAGCCACCAAAAAACCCACAGCGAAACAGGGGGAGCGCAGAGCAGGGACGGGGCCCCTAAAAGTGACTCGCCACCATCCCCTCCTACCCATTGTGCTGTTCCTCTGGCCCAGGGGGGCTCTTCTTTCTCCTCACCATGGAGCCGAGGTGATCCGACCTGCTGAGGGGGGGAAATTCATATTCCTAGATGCAGCAGCAGCTACTCCTCTCTGTCTCTGTCTCTCTCTGAGGCTGGGACTGGCCAAGGCTACAAAGATTTCCAACTCCCCCCGCCCCCGCCTCCAAATTACTAGGCACCTTTCTGCTTTACCCTAAGCTGGAACTTTTTCCCCAGGAAGGTGGCAGACCGTCAAGTACACAATGAGCCCAAAAGCTCTGGTGTCTTTGCAAAGGAGCATCGCTTTGGGGGCTGATTGCCTGTCAACGTTTGCATTTTAAAAACGGCACACCGGGAGAGGATTTGGCTTTCCAAATCCAAAAACTTTGCTTGCTACGTCATCAACTTCCAGCATTTTTATACTTATTGTAAGCCCCCCCATCCCAATTAAAAAAAAACCTACAAAACGCTCAGATCCAAACATTTGCTGTTGTTTTTTTCAACCCTAAAGGAAACCGTTCAGCTCAGAGATTCTGCAATCACTTTGCCAAGTAAAAAGTTTAAGCACATAGATTTGTTACAAGTCCACTTGACTGGGCTCTGCTGCCACTGAAATGCATTATACATCATCGTTAATTCCAAAATTGGACCCACTTTGGACCCACTGTAGCCGATAACCTGACCACTCGCTTTGCTTTGGTTCATAAATCTGCTCCATTTTAAATTCAGTGGAAAATATCACACTACACACGAAAGTTTTAGACAGTGAGACTTTTAGCAGATTTAATTTTTACAGAAAGGAAATATATTACAGACACTATATCTAAAAACAACAAGACTACACCTTTCAATAAAGACGCCATACTAAAATAAAACAGAACGATCTGGCAACAGCAATGCAATTGCCTTATCACAAAGCCAGAATCCATAGTCCAACTTAAATTAAGAAAAACTAACTACCAACAAAAAAATAAAATTCCAAGTAACAAAACTAAAACATTTAATACACACTGAAGTGAATACAGAAAAAGCAGACACGAACATAATGCATTTGTAAAGGGAGTCTGTTGGCTGCACAACCTTTTACAGTAGTGATTTTGTTAAAAAAGGGTGACAAAAAAATACATATTTTTCTCTCTATGCTTTAAATTAAGCCATTATATTTACAAGTGTAGAATTATTCTGGAAAATGGTCTCTGTCAACAGCGTACACAACTGGGCTGAACTACACATCAAGGCACTTAAACCCTGAATACATATTAAATCGTGGTAAGCGATTCACCTGACAAACCACCTCAACTACAGACAACAAGGCAATTTACAGTTTGCTCTTTAAAAAACAAAAACAAAACCACTTTACCTACTAATAAGACTAGGGGTGTATGATATTTAAGGGGGGTTTCAATCCCTTTTATTAAAAGAGGGTAGTTACAAGCCCACCATTTGTTTCATGGTCACAAATTAAACGAATACATCCTCCAACGACCAGGGCAACAGGGAAGAAAATGTACCCTCCCCACCAGAACAAAATCTGCATAATGAAAGTCAGTGTAATGGCTACTGAAGTATCAGGAAAAGCAAGTCTCAGTGTAACCAACAGTTTCTTTTATAAACTGTTCTGGCTAAAATCTCTCATGCTTATCACAGTGCAACTCTCCTCCCAACCCACACACCCAGCTGTTGTCGCGTAACTTTCTTCTCCACATTACACTCGTTTTCCCCTTTCCTCTAAAACGGAAAGATCTTGACACCTGTATAGCCTTTGCTTTTCCATATCTTCATGCTCTGCTACCCCTTCCTCTGGTAAAACCCACACTCCCCTCTATGGGCACTTCTCTTCTTTCCAAAAATTGTATTAAGACTACAAAACTGTGTTTTAATAAGGAGTTGATCTGTGGTTCTTCAGTCCTCCTTTAGAGCCAAAGACACATGAGAGGGAAGACAGCGGCAGTCTTCAGGTCCCACGGGGCAAAATGCCGGTCCACACACACAAATATAGATGCCAACTTTTGGTTTCTGAAATCGCTCCTCTCTTTCCTGATGCAGAGATTCCCCCCGACCCAGATCACACTAGAGGCCCCATCTCCTAATGAAGCTTTACCTGATGCATCAATACCGCGCTGCAGCCTTTACGCCCCAGGTTTTCCGGTCGATCTTCTGGCTCTGGCAGCCCCAGGACCCCCCCCAGCTGCACCCCAAATCCGCCAGCTCGTACAGCTGCCTCAGCACGCCAATATCCTTCGGTTCCAGCTGTCCCCCCACACCCCAGTAGTTTCTGCAGCAGCCCGTGCTCTGCCGGAGAGGCGAAGCCGGCTCCCCCAAACACGGCCTCTGCCCCCGGCCGGCGCAGCTGGCCGTTCTCCGCGGGCCCTCAGGCCCCCCCGACCAGAGCAGCAGCCCCCACCCCTCAGCTCTGGAGCTCGATCCTGCAGCGGGCCGCGTAGAGGAGTCCTGGCAGCGGGACGCGGTTCCGCTTCCTCGTCGCCCTGAGGCCGGCGGCAGCGGGGGAAGCGCGGCAGGCAGGCGCGGGCCCAGCTGAGAGCGCGTCGATACCCCCAGCTCCTCCCTCCAGACCCCAAACAAACCACCCCATTGGCCGATGGAGAACGGGCGAAAGGCGAGAGGCGGGGTCCCGGCCACACCGCTGGCCAACCAGAGAGCGGCGCGCGGACGGTGACGCAACCCGAAGGCAAGGGGACAGGCGGGATCTGGCCAGGCTAGGCAGGGGTGGAGCGGGACAAAATCAAGAGGCTTTGATTGGCCGAGTGAGGGCCAATGGCGATACTTGAGGGCGGGGCCTGAATATGGAATTTCCTTCAGAAGCGTCCGGAAAGGGGTGTGGCCTATGAAATTGGCATTTCCCAGCATGCAGTGTCGCACTCTGGTCGGGCCGTTGCCAGCACTGTGGGGACAGCGTCTTAGGTACCGGCGGGTTCTGAGGTCTTGTCATGTGGGAATGGTACATATCCGGGGAAGAACTGTTGTCTTCCAGAACTGAAGAAGAAACATAGCAGCCCGCAGAGCAGGGAGCTGTATTAAATATTATCCCCATCGAGGATGGTGTAGCTGTGTTAGGGCAGTGTCTTTTAACCTTCCCAGAGGCTGTACCCTTTTCAGGAGGCGGATATGTCTTGCATGCTCCCAACTTTCACCTCACTTAAAAAGTACTTGCTTACAAAATCAGCCATAAAACTGCTAAATTATTAGTTTTATTATTACTGAAAAACTGCTTACTTTCTCATTTTTACCATATACTTATAACATAAATTAATTGGAATACAAATATTGTACTTACATTTCAGTGTATAGCCTATAGAACAGTATAAACCAGTCATGGTCTGTATGAATTTTTAGTTTACTGACTTCGCTAGTGCTTTTTATGTAGCCTGTTGTAAAACTAGGCAAATATCTAGATAAGTTGAGGTACCCCCTGGAAGACCTCTGTGTACCCCCAGGGGTAGTCCTGGTTGAGAACCACTGTGTTAGGGTTTTCTGCCACTTGGCTATACTGTGCTTAAGGGTACTGACTGAGGTGGTCACAGTCAAAGAAACTGCATCTCTTGTGTCACTGCATGAAGGGAGCTCTGTAGCCAGTCCAAATCTGGTACAGAAGCCTGATCCGCTGCTAGGTTATCTGCAACCTACCATGTACAAGGGGTATGTGATGTGTCAGAAGTAAAGGTAACCTAACTAGTGCCAGAGGATAACAAAAAAGGAAAGAAAACAGTGAAGAAGAAAAAAGCAACAAATGCTGCAGGATCAATCCCATCAACCTACCATTCCTCAATGCCAGAAGCACTGACTTCCCCTCTTTCCTGTGGGTGCGCGACCCGCCTTCTACCCCCAGCCCCGCCCCCGTTCCAACCCCTTCCCCCAATCCCTGCCCCAGCCCCACCTCTTCCCACCTCCTCTCCTGAGCACACCACGTTCCTCCCACACCCTCCTGGAGCATGCTAACGCTGCCAAACTGCTACTTGGCGGCAGCTGGGCAGTAAGCGCTGGGAGGTAGATGGAGGGGCGGGGACACAGTGTGCTCAGGGGAGGAGGAGGTGGGGCAGGGGATGCAGAGCACGCACTAATTTTTCCCCGTGGGTGCTCCAGCCCTGGAGCACCCATGGAGTCGGCGCCTATGCTCATTGCCCCAGAAAATTTCAGCTTTGGCAGACCTTCAGAATGGAGAGAGTAGAAGCAGAGCTTTGCAAGATTTCACATTGCTAGTAAATTCCACCAGGAAATTGGAGCCATCCAGATATTGTCTTTAAATTATGCTGTGGGGAAGGAGGCAGAGTATATCTTAAAATCCTGTGATTTGCTGATGATAGTCACAAAGATGACCATTAAAGAGTTCTGGCTATGTTTGATGCATACTTTGTACCCCAGAGAAATGTGGTTTATGAAAGCATGTGTTGTCAGCAGAGAATTCAAGAACCAGGGGAATCTGTTGAATCTCTTATAAGAGCTGTGCATGCCTTTCTGGAAAACTGCAATTTTAGGACTGTAAAACATGAAACTATCAGAGATAGGTCATTGGCCTTACCAATAAAAGCTCTCACTTAGCTACAGTTAAAGATAGATTTAACTCTACACACAGCTGTCTAGATCACAAAGCAGACTGAGCAAATGCAGCTGCAAAACAAAAGGCAGAAGCAACTTGAAAAACTAGAAAATAGCTAAGAAACTGTAGAGAGACACAGTATGATTGCTGAAAATAATTATAAAACCCTGGAAAAGTCCTAGGCAAACTACAAAACCTTTCAGACTAAATATACAAGATGTGAAAATATTCATAGCCAGAGAGAGGTATGTCCAGCCAAAGTTAAAAGATGTAATAAGTGCAAATAATATGGACATTTTGGAGCTCTTTGCTGCAGTAAGACAGTCAGGGAACTGACAGTTAAGAGCTGTTGTTTTGGGATTGATCATGTGATGACACAGAGCCTGAATGGAGAGTGAAACTAAACATTTATGGAAAAACTATTGACTTTAACAGTTACTAGGAGTAGACGTGACAGACGTATCACAAAGGACATATAACCACCTTCAATCCCTCCCAGAGCTGAAATCACTTACACAGTCCTGACTAGCCGTAAAAATATTCTGAGCAGCATGCACCAATTCACCACAGGAACAACTTTCAAAGATGAAAGCTTTGCATTCAGCATGCATGTGATCAAAGGATCAAAGACCAACAACCTTCTCAGCCACACCAGCCTTAATGGGCCTAGTGAGAAGGGTGTAAGAATTTGACTGAGTATTTGGTGATATTGGACTTTTGAAAGGAGATACGGTACAAATGACTTTAAGATATAATCCTGAATCATATAGTGTACATACACCTCACTGGATTCCTATCCAATTGCTTCATAAAGTGGAAACTGAGTTAAAGAGAATGGAATGGATTGGCACAATTGATAAAATCTCTGAGCCAACAGCATGGTGAGCCCCAGTTGTACTGATTACAAAAACATGGAAAAATATAAATCTGTGTGGATCTTAAAAGACGTAATGTAGCAGTTGTCAGAAAAATATATTCCCAACACTGGATGACTTCTTCCCCAAAATGAAAGGTGCTACTGTATTTTCCAAGATGGATTCTTTTAGTTTAAGAGAATGCTAATCAACCTACATTTATCAAACCCTCTGGGAGATTTTGCTTTCAAAGATTATTTTTGGGATTACCAGTGCACCTGAAATTTTTCAAAGAAAGATGGCAGAACTGTTAATAAACACAAATGGAGTTGTAGTTTTTGTGGGTGATATTTTGATATATGGGTCATTGAGGTAAGAACTTGACAAAACCCTCAGTTTAATCAGTTTAATCAGTCAGTCTGGACTGAAGCTAAATAAGGAATAGTCCATTTTCCACCAACACCAGATCAAGTTTTTGGGACAGACAATTAACAAAGATGGAATCAGTCCTAGCCCTGAGAAAGTAAAAGCAATTTGAGAATGAATGCACCAATGAATGTACCAGGACATCTTGGCTCTGGTGGCCACATCAAGAAATTGCCTTCAAAAGGGTAAAAGAAATTATTTCAACATCACCAGTTCTCAAGTACTATGATGTGAACAAACCGACAATGGTCTGTGTGGATGCAAACAGCTATGGCCTAGGTGGTGTATTGTTGCAACAACATGGATCTGTGTGGAAATCCAGTGCATTTTTCCCTTGCACACTCACAGAAGCAGAAAAACTACATGCTCAGATTGAAAAGGAGTACAAGCATAGGGGCACGTGAGAACTTTTACTTATATCTATGTGGATTGGATTATTTTTCACTGATAACAGATCATAAACCACTTGTAACACTCAATAGAGAAGACCTGGATCAAGCACTGCTGAGATACCAATATCTTGTGATAAGGTTAATGCAGTTTTAACCTAAATATGTTCATGGGAAAAATCTGGTAGTAACAGATGTGCGGTCACGGAGCCAAGCATTGCAATCAACTATCCATGAGCTTGAAGATAACATAAAGGTGTACGTTGATGCTGTGGACTCATACAGAGTAGAAAAGAGATTACTACATCATTTACAAAAGGTGACCTTGAGAGATGTCACTCAGAGAGCTGGTGACTGTGTTTGTGTTAAACTGGATGGAGAAAAAGGAGGGAGAACTTCAGCTGTCATAAAGAAAAGTAATCACCCTAGATCTCTAAGGTGCCACAAGTACTCCTTTTCTTTTTGCGGATACAGACTAACACGGCTGCTACTCTGAAACCTAGATCATATGTGATTGAGACTGACAGTGGAGAGTTCAGTAGAAACCGTTGACATCTTGAGTTTGTTCCTCAAAGGAACAACCAACAGAGCAAATTCTACAGTTGGTGAATGCAGAACAAGAAGACTCAAAGATTCCAAACTGACCTCAGCCAGTCATTGCAATTAATGGATAGCCAGATTATCGAGTTGTTACGTGTTTGGGTCATGTAAACCAGTATGATTCAGAGACACTTAACAGACTGAACTTCAAAGATAGTGTGATAATGTAAATGTTGTAAATGGTAGGAGTGTAAAACTGAACGGAGAGATGTGATGGAATGCTAAAACTATATTATAATGTTCCACCACTAGGTGGTGTCATGCATAGCATTCCTTACCTGAACTGGTAGCAGCCATATCTGGCAGTGCATTAAACTATCTTGAAGAGAGCACATCTTTTGTATTTCTCTCCATGATCTGTATCCAGTCCAAGTCTGGTACAGAAGTCTGACCTGCTGGTAGAAGCCCTGCAACCTACTGTGTACAAGGAGAAAAGGAGTACTTGTGGCACCTTAGAGATCTAGGGTGATTACTTTTCTTTATGACTGTTAGTCTCTAAGGTGCCATAAGTACTCCTTTTCTTTTTGCGAATACAGACTAACACGGCTGCTACTCTGAAACCTGTGTACAAGGAGTACATGACACTCTCCCTTTCTGTGCCTAGAAACATAATTTTTCTTTAACAATGAAGGCTGAAATCATCATATCCATTTGACCCCAGGAGCTGGGGTTTTAAGGAAAACAATAATTATCATGAGACTCATGACAAAATCATGAGAATTAGCAACATTGGTCCCTGACCAACGTGTATAAGATGTGTAGCCCTGGATAAGATGGCTCAGATATTTAAGTATGAAGTGTTTAATTATTGAGCATGTTATCACATGTTCACTGTGATGTTAATATCTATGAGTGGAGGTGCTGATGGCAATAGAAGTTTTACTTGCTTAAGAATTAGAAGATTTGACCCTCCAACTATCTTTCAAGGGGAAGAGCTGCCAAGAGTGCCTATGGCTGTTTATGTTCCTTTTCTGCCTGAAGTGGCCCTGATATACCTCAGAAGTCTCAATTTTTTTCTCAACTTTAAAATGTGGGATTTTCTTGGTGTTTGGTTTTAAATATTCTCCTGTGAAAACTGCAACTCACTCACTGTAGTGGTGTGTTTAAGAGCCTTCTGGAAAGTAACTAGCCTTTAAACTGAAGTCCTTCCCAATCCCCTGGGACCAATTGCTGGAGTCTCAGATAACTGACCTTTTTGGTTTTGCTACCATCTATCAGAGACTTCTTTTTCTGCAGCATGCAGCAGAGAGATAGGCTGGTCCAGTGGATAGGGATCTAGCCCTGAGAGACCTAGGTTCTACTCCCCGCCCCCATGGACTTCCTGTATGACCTTAGGCCAATGCCTTAAGGACAGAGTTTCAAAGGTTTTTGGGGAACCTAAAGATGCAGCTGGGCATCTAGTGCGGTTTACAAAGCACCTAACCTTAGCACTTTTGAAAATCCCACTAGGTGCCTAAATACCTTTGAAAATCTGGCCTTTAGTATCTCTGTGCCTCAGTACTCCATCTGTACAATGGGGGATAACAGCACTGCTCTACCTCAGAGGGGCTGTGAGGAGAAATAGTTTAGACAGTGTGAGGTGCTCAGATACTATGGTGATGGGGCCGCATAAGTACCACAGAGAGAGTGGGAACTTCTCTACTATCACTGCTATCTCTTCCCTTGGTTTTGGCCCCTTCCTTTCATGTACACCCCTCAAATTTCTTTCTTTTCTGAATGTAAACTTGGCTTATAGGGCTTGGATGTATTTCTTCTGAGTCTCCTGCAGATGCAGGGGAGGGCGTGGGGGGGAGGGGGTTCTTCAACACTCCCCACCTCCTGTATGAAACTCAGGGTGGGGACAGGAGCCCCCCACTCCCCCTAAATGGTGCCCCTGAGTACCAGAAATCCTCTCTTGGGCTAGTGTTTCCTTTTTTTTTTTTTAAGCACCAATCCTGCAACAAGCTCCATGTGAGCCTAGATTCCCTACACTCTTCACTGAAGTTGGGGTGTGCCAAGACAGATCCAGTTGTGGGATCCAGCCCTAAGTCTTTAATATTGTTTTGACAATGAAGTTTTGGAATTTTGAGCAAAAATGACCTATGTAATACTGTAACCCTATTTCCCTGGTCTTGTATTAAGACATACCATTTTTGGGGCAAGACTTAAAGAACTTAAAAAAAAAATCAACATTGAGGAAGTCAAAGCATACAAAATATTATGCAGTTGTAACAATCTGAGAATCATCCAGAATGGCGTAGAATAGCGTGATAAGTCTCAAACCTTAACAGAATTCTTGTTCCTTCTTGGGCAAAATTTCTCAGGTTTTATTTATTTATTTTTCCCTTCTCTGTTTCTTAGCCATGGAAGCCACTTAGATTAAACAGAGGTTTCCTAAAAGTACAGAAAGGAAACGACTAATATCCCTACTTTAATTTATAGCATCTTTCCAATTTGCATATGGAAGAGAATGTGGTAACATGGTAATGCAAAAGGTTCATAAAAGATTATTTCAAGCTTGTGATTTACTACAAGCCACTTCTGTTCATCTGGAAATGATCCCCTTTGAGACTGGTCATATGTTTGATTTAAACCTATTGTTGAACATCCACCAGGGGAATCCTTAGTGGAAGCTGACATCTTATTGATCACCCAGTTTCCTCAGAGGCTTAGGATAATGTAGAAGCACATATGCGTACCAGTTTGATATGCCCATCAATGACCAATTTATTAAAACAGCCCTACTGTTAATATGGTTGGTCGATTTACCTATTGAGGTCTGATGTCCAGTTTGTGATTTCTTTGCAATAAAAAGTGAATGTTCCCAAGTTGAAGTCTGATTACATAATATAATTATAGTGTATTCCCACAGTCCTTGAAGGATAATACAGTGCAGAAAGTACATGCATCCTGAGATCTTACTTGCTTAAGACTAAGGTACACAGTATAGAAGAAACAAGAGGCATCTGGTGTCAAACCCACTTAAACTGATATATGACCATAGTAGCAAGAGTATTTACATAACCACAATGGAGGAAGAATTCTATTGAAAAGAAGCCTACACCTCTGGGATTTGGTGATTAGAAATTAATCAGCTATACAATAAACTCTCCTCAAGAACAGAAGATGACCAGATCTAGATGAGTGGTAAAGCCTGTGACTTGTCCAGATCTATAATGTGTTGTTAAAAATTTAAACTTCAAGGGAAGGAGGTGTTCAGGGGCAGACAGAAAAGATATAGAGATATGGTCTTTAAAGAAGTCTGTGTCAGCCAGTAGCTTTACAATGAAGCACAGACAGAGTTGCCCAGAGGGAGGGGCAATACTATAGTATAGTATACTGCCCCGTGGCAGTATACTATACTATAGTATTGCAACTTTTTTTTATGGAAGGGGCCCCTGAAATTGCTTCGCCCCAGGCCCCCTGAATCCTCTGGGCGGCACTGTTTCTAACCCTTCTGGCTGTGGATAAAGCTTTAAAATGTGACCCAGTGCACTCTAAAGGCTCAAAAAGCAGAAGGCAAATAAAAAGAACACCACGTCTATTATTTTTACATAATTTCAATATTTTAAAGCCAATCTAATGATTTTTGATGAGCCTGATTCATGATTTTTGAACAATTGGGGTTGTCAATACTGTGAAAGTGACTTGAAAGTGTCAGTTTCACTCCTGTTTAAAGTCAATTTCTAGTCTATTATTTGTATTGGCTTAACACCCCTAGAGCCCCAGGCAGGTGCAGTATAAACTTATGGTGCCTTGCCCTAGTAGATTGTTTCCAAAAGTTAAATGGTCTATTCCAAGTTTGGTGAACTGCAAAAAAGTAACACAAAGTAATCTAAATTTTTCTATAATTGTTTCAGTTATTGTATTCAAGAGTTCAATTGTTGTATTCAAGAGTTAGTAACAAAGTAAGAATATACATTACAATTTTATACCTAACCAGTGTCCCTTAAATGGCTTGGCACAAGATGTCAGAACATGTTAGTATTAGAGTTGACTGAGTCTAATATTTATTTAATTTTCTTTCTTTATATAGGAATTAGATAGAGTGCTTCTGTCAGCTAATTTCTAAGTTATAATCTGCAAAAATACTAGAGTTTTCAGGTGCCTAAGTAACCCCTGGAATTACGTTTAAATTGCCCACCCCCCAAATCTGAAATGGCGCCCTTACTGGTACTTACCACATAAGTGTTGTGTTATAGCATTTTTCATGCGCAGTGCTTTAAAAAGGTGGGTAAGCATTAGCTCCACTTTGCAGATGGAGAAATTTAGATTTGTTCTATAATTAAATATTACTTGGTGTTTTACATCCCCTTTTGTAAAAGTCCTGAAAAATGCCATATCAGTGGCAATAACTGTAACCTGATACGCCAATTAAAAAGGGATTTAGCTACCAAAGAAACATTGAAAATTTGGGTTGCTAAACCTAGATTATGTAACTAAATTAGTAAACTCTGTGGTTGAATCAGATTATAGTATAGTTCAGTGTACAGTTTAAGGTTTACAATAAATAAAAATACTGCAGTCTTTATTTCTACCCTGCAGTCTTTATTTCTACCCTGTATTCTATTCTGGTTATAACCTGGCTTGATTCTGGCCATGTAGGTCACACCAAACAGTCTTGGAACTTACCTTCACCGCAACCAAATTTAACAACTGTCACAGGAAATGTTGCTTTCTACATTTGTTATTTTTTTAGTGCCATAAACTTACATTGTGTTTTACAAACCTAGAAGAAGACATGTTCATTTCCCCAAGGAGCTTACGGTCTATGGCTCTGATCCTGCACACATGCATATAAGTAAGTTTATACACTTGAGTAGTCCCTTTGACTCCAGTGGGACTAGTAATGTGTGAATTTACTCATGTGTAAAATGTTTGAAGAAGTGGAGCCCAATAAAAAAAGACATTGGGTAAAAGCTGAGATTAGGCACGGTGCTAGGGGGTTTTGAAGATGGTTGAACATTTTTGCATTCCTTTTTATAGCAGACAGGGTCCAAGAGGACATACTTGTGGTAAGCTTTTACACCAGCACAAAACAAAATGGAATTCAACTTTAATGTTATATTAACATAATTCCATTGTTATGGCAGCAGTGTAATTTTGGTTTGTTTCACATCCTGTATATTTTATTGTATAAATTAAACAGAAAAATATATTAAGTTGCACATTTAACAAGAAAAACAGGAATAGAACAACTTTGCTGCATTGAACATGTATAGCATTGCTGTAGGAACTTAAACCCTTATATGTCCTAACTCTAATTTAATCATGCAACCTCAATGTTGCGTCAGGTTTTTTTAAATTCAGTTTATTACATGTTATAATATTTGGCAAATAGAATGTCCTCGTAAGCCCTTTCTTAGCTATTAAAGAGAGCCACCAACATGGTAAACATCTTTCTATATTTTTCCTTTTTGATTGTCTTATGTTTGATGCCATGAAATCTCATTCATGGCTCATTCTTTCCTCTTAAAATATTTTCAGTTGTTTAATGTGACAGATGAGAATGGACTGTCCTTCTATAAAAGAGGCGGTCCCTGTCCTTTCCTATTCAGGTAAGAGAATTTAAACAAGTGGTCAAATCTCCACTGTTATTAATCCATAGAATGTATTAAATAGAAAGCACGTGGTTATATAGACATAACTAGTTTTTCAGTGCTCAGGGTCATGCGTTCAGAACAAGATGAAGCATAGTAGGTGTTGCTAGGGCTTGTACACTGCTGAAGCATGTCCAGCACCTATCCTTGTATGTATTGTTCTTGTAGCTGTGTCAGCCCCAGGATATTAGAGAGACAAGGTGAGTTAGGTAATATCTTTTATTGGACCAACTTCTGTTGGGGAGAGAGACAAGCTTTCACTGTGACACGCTGAATATTTTTCCCAGACCTGAAGAAGAGCTCTGTGAAGCTTGAAAGCTTGTCTCTCTCACCAACAGAAGTTGGTCCAATAAAAAGATAATACCTCACCATCTTGTCTCTCTGTACCTAGCCTGTCATTCAACAGGGGACTTCAGATTTTCTGGGCTGTTAATCTGGCACCTTTCACAAGTACAATAACAAAAAAAAAACAATAATAATATGGAAGGAAGGATGGTTTTGTGATTAAGGCTAGATTGAGATTTAATTAATCTGTTTTGTGTACTCAGATTGTAAATTGTTTATGGCAGTAACTGCCTCTTACTATGTGTTTGCACAGTGCTTATCATGTTGGGGCCCCTAGGTTGGGGGATTCTAGGTCCTGCTGACATACAAATAATGCTATTTTAAAGGGACTGCTGAACCTCGAAGAAAATCTAAAACCAGTTGATGCCTTCTTGAGTTCTGGATGTTTGTGCACCCTGAGCTGTATGTCTGTTTTGAACCCCCTACCCATTTTCTCCCTCCCCTTGCATTTTTGGTTAACTTATGGTGTGGAGTCATTAACTTTTTTTCCACCTGTACCCCCAAATCATCAAGTCTTTCCTTCTTGATAACAAACTGTCTTTTTCTACTGTGACCACATAATCCCAGAATCCCTTTGACTGTTTCTGCCATAAAGGGAATACTGTAATACATCATTTACATTACATTATCATGTAAGGTGACACTTACATTCAGTGCATATAAATCTGATAATTTCTCATTTTAAATTATATCTATAATAGTATAACTATGTTCTCTGTGCAAATTTTGACCCTAATCTTTCAATCTTGTATGCATGGGATTAATGTGACTTCAGTGGGGCTAGACGGTCACAGGGGTCTGCTCAAACAGAACAATTTTAGGACTGGGGTCTTGATGAATTGCACACTTTCCCCTGCTATATTTTCAATAAACATACTTATGGCAGCTATTTAGATTTTTATCACAAAAGCTTTGATGCTGTAAACATATTTCATATAAACTGCTTTCCCCCACCAAAAAAAAGAGACCTTTTAGGGGTCACAAACAAAAGGTGGTGAAACACTGATATTTTACTATAAAATATTATTAATTATTTGTATTAGAGTAGTGGTCAGAGGCCTCAGTTAAGTCAGGCCCCACTTTGTTAGGCACTGTACAAACACAGAGTCAGACACTTCCTGTTCTCAAGCGCATACAAACTAATGGCCTTGTGATGGGGCGGCTGCCCACCACTGGAGGACAAGGGATTAAAAGCAGCCCTAGGGAGGCTGCGCTGGAGGCAGCCAATCAGAGGAGAGCTGAAAGGAGCAGCCATTCAGAGCCAAGTAGGACCATATGAAAAGGGAGCTGCAAGGCTGAGAAAGATAGTTCTCTGCTGGGAGCCCAGGGAGGAAGGACTGTGTCCCTGAAGGGCCAAAAGAACTGCCAGTACCGTGGACAGAGCCGTGCTGCAAACAGGGGATGAGGAAGTCAGAGACAGCTCCTGGATGGTTGCGGGGGCGTTTCAGACTGAGGCCCTAATGCAAGGGTAAAGAGAGTGCTGGAGCCACGTGGGAAGTGGCTAGACCGTGGACTGCAGTTTGCCACTGGCAGGAAGTGGCTAGATCATGGACTGCAGGTCCCCTGGAAGGGGGGAGCACAGATTGTGACATGGCTGGAAGGCTGTCACTGAAGAGGATGCTGCAGCCCTTGGAGACGCATGGATCCAAGAGCAGGAGTCATGGTGGCAATACACCACCTGAAGGGGGCACACTCAACTGCAGAGCTAATTTCCAAGACAGGCTGAGGAGGCACCAGAGTGGTGGGTGGACCATGTTACAAGTGGTGGAGAATGCAGGCAGCACAGTCACCCCTGATAAGGGGAGGACAGAGACCTGGGGGGACAATTGCCTAAGTACAAGGGAGATTGAGAGACTAAAGGAAATATTGAAGGTGGGGATGATGGATCCGGAGTATGCAGAGGTCTTCTTTTCAGAGCGTTATTGCGCCATCCCAGGTTGGACACCGGGGTCAGTACCTCAGCAGAAAGGGACTGACAGATAGCAGGGAAGGCTGAAGGCCCTGCTGCAGGAAATCCTGGAGAACAAACAGAAGCAATGGGAGGCACAGTGGTACCGCTGGACTTATCTGGGGCAGCTGGTTAAAGAACAGCAGGCCCTGATAAAGCTCCTGTGGAGAGAGGTTAATAGAAGCGGCAGAGACCAAGAAGTGAAGCCAGGCACCAGGGCCAGGAGGCCGGTGGCTGGGCTGACTGATTGTTATGCCTGCAGGTGGCAAGGACACTGGAAAAGAAATTGCCCCTACTGGGATGGGGGACTGAAGCCTCAACCAGAGAGTGGGAAGGAGCGAGAGCCCAAGAGAGTCCACCCTGTAAGGAGAACAAGGAGGGGCATGTTGGGCCTGTGGGCAACAGGGGTACCTACAGAGGGAGTGCCCTTAAATAAGTTACAGGGTCAAGGTTAGCCTAGGGTAAGGGGCTGAACAAGGGAAGGACTATGGGGGGTTGATAAAGAAAAGAACCAGAAAACAACCCTATAATCATGTAAAGCTAGGCTTCTGTCTTTTTTTCTATGCTTATCTGTCTTCTCTCTAAGGTTATGGGTAGAAGGAATGTGAACTGTGTGTAACCTGTACTCCCCGTTTTGGGGAAAGAATTCCTTATACAGATAAGCCTCCATGTTCATACCTACCCCAGAACTTCAAACAGACTGGGTTAACCGGCTTGAACTGGAAGAGATATCACACTGTATGTTGAACCAGGCTATAAAAGCCCATCTCTGTTCTTTGTTCGAGGCTTCACCATATTCCTCTGTAAAGGAATTGGTGAGCCCTTCAGCTGTCGTACTTGCTAGCATTAAAGTGCCTCACTTTATCAAAGAGCCAAGACTCTGTGTTTTGTTTGGCTAATACAGAAGTCCAGGGAAGGCTACCCTCCTAAGCCTAGACGGGAAGGGAAACCTTTTTCCCTAACAATTTGGGGGCTCGTCCGGGATTGCCGCTTCTCCAGACCGGTGGACGGTCGGGACTCTGAATCCTTCTTGACGGCACCTGGATTGCTTTAACCCTGAAGGCTTCCCGTCTCGCTTCCACCCGCCGCTTCACCGAAATAAGGCATCCCTAAAGGCACTAGGGTCCGGACCTATTGGTGAACACCGGCCGGTGGGAACTTGGTGAGTTCTGAATTTTTCCTTTGCGATTGTCTAGACAACAGCCGGGGGTTTTGTCTTTGGGAAAAGATGGGGGGGGTCCAGTAGAACTGTTGATCCTTCAACGCCTCTGGGCTATATGTTAAAACATTATGATAGGGATATGAAGGCCTTACAATCGGATGGCAACAAAGCTTTGTATAAGTTTATATTTCTGTGTCAAGGTCCCTGGGTGGGAATGACGCAAGACGACCCGGAACCAGGAAATCGCTGGCCGGGGGAGGGAACATTTGAGTTACATAACATTGTTCAATTACGAAAAGTATTGTATGATTTGCAACCGTGGCAATGTAAGTATTCTGATGTATGGATAAGGGAGGCCGAACGGCGCAAAAGTGCCAGTGTAACTACTAGTTTACGTGCTGAGGTAGAAAAACTTAAAGCCATGCGGCCCCCACCCTACAATCCAGAATCTAGTAATGCTGACCGGAAGCTAAAAGCGTCAAAGTCTATTTATCCCCAACTCCCATTGAAAGAAGCGGGGGACCCTATACCATTGGAAGAATGTACCTGGCTATGGGGTGGGGTACCGCAGCCTGACCCTGATGCACCCACGCCCCCGAATGGGGAGAGGAGCGGCCTCACTTTCCCACTAGCTACCGATATCCCCACAACCGACACAGAGCTGGGGGATGATCCGGAGGCTGGCACCTCTACCAGGGGGTTGGCACGTCCTGATCCGCGACACCCCAGTGATGCGACCCCTGCAAAGACCCGGTCTCATAGTTCTCTAGGCACACCTAAGGCAAAAGTTACTGGAGCTGCAATAGCTAGTGCAGTCCAAATGCCTATGCGACAACTGCCGAGCGGTAGAGGGGGGACACAGATGGTGTATGTCCCTTTTACCAGCACGGATCTAATGAATTGGTCTCTACTTTTCCCTCCTTTCGACAGTGTCCGGAAGAATTTATTAAAAAGTTGAAGGGTATTTTCACAATGTATAATTGTAATTATGATGATGTGGAGATGTTTTTGAATCAAGTGCTAAGTGAGGGTGAGAAGGAAACGGTGTATAAGAAAGCTAGAGAGGCGGTGCAAGGCAGGGGGGCTTATCCACAAGAGAAACCTGAAATGGATTGGGATGTTCCGGAGACCGTTCAAGAGTGGGATAAAATGAGAAAGTGAATCTTAGAAGCATTAGAGGATATGTCTAAGCCTGTGTATGATTGGGGAAAGGTAGATGCATGTGTTCAAAAGCACGATGAGCACCCAGGGGAATTCTTTCACCGCCTTTGTAAGGTTTTGAAAAACCACGGCAGCTTAGATCCAACCTCCCCTGTAGGAAAAACACAAGTGATCGGCCAGTATGTAAAAAACTTATTACCATTCACTCAGAAGTATGTGTGTAGTCAACCAGCTTATGAAAACAAAACGTTGGAGGAGGTGGTGGGGTTAGCAGCCCATGCCTGGAGGAATAGGAAGGAATTAGACACTAGGAGGTCCGAAAAGCTCCTTAATCTGCAGTTGCAAGATTTCCAAGACGGCTCTCGGGGACGAGATGCAAGCCATAGGAGGGGAGGCTTTCAGGGACGAGGTGGGAGAAGAGGCAGCTCTACCCAGGGATGGGGACCACAAGGTCAGAACTTCCAGCCACGGCCCGGGAGGGCAGGGCCAGGTGAGTGCCGGCGGTGCCAACAAAAAGGACACTGGGCTGCCCAGTGCCCAAATTACCCCCTCCAGTCAGCTGACCCTCTTATGCAAGCCTACTAGAGGGTACAAGAAAGGGGGGGAGAAAAAGGGAGTACTGATTGAAAGCTAGCCGCCCACAATGCTTCGTCCCCCTCGCCAGGAACCCCCTCCGCTTCTTGGACAGTGCAGTTGGATGCAAACCACCCGGAACTTCCAGTTGTGGTGGGAGGAAAAACTTATTCAATGTTAATTGACAGCAGGGCAGATAGAAGTACTCTACAGGACCCCAACTTTCCTACCACTTCTACAACCGTAAAAACTATAGGCATTGGTGGCACCGTGTGCGCCCTTCCTCTAACTGCGGAGCAAACGGTCCAGCTTGGCCCGTTATCAGAGGATCATAGCTTTTTAATTGCAACTTCCTGTCCTGCAAATCTATTAGGCAGAGATTTGTTATGTAAACTACGAGCAACTATAACTTGCAGCCCGGAGGGGCTATATCTCTCAGTCCCTACTTCTGTCCCTGAAGCTACGGTAATGGCATTGTTAGCCACTAATGCCACCACAATTACACCCAGTGCCCCCCTTGTCCCTGCTGAGTTATCTGATATTCCTGAAGCATTGTGGGCCTCGGCGTCCACTGAAACTGGACTTTTAAAGTCAGCAGAACCGGTTTATATCACTTACCATACAGACATCCCTCTGCCCCGAAAAATGCAATATCCATTGCCTAAAGAGGCCATAGAGGGCATTCGGCCAGTCCTACAACAGCTTTTAACTCAAGGAATCATTAAAGAGGCTACCAGCCCTTGCAATACACCTATTCTTCCTGTTAAGAAACCCAAGCCTGGCCCCGATGGCAAACCAGTTTACCGTTTCGTGCATGACATCCAACTGATTAATGCTATTGTGATCCCAAGAGCTCTGGTTGTTCCCAATCCAGCAACTATTTTAACTGCTATTCCCCCAGGATCTACTTATTTTACTGTGATTGATCTGTCTTCAGCATTTTTCAGCATCCCTGTGCACCCAGACTCACAGTTCCTATTTGCCTTTACCTTTGACGGATGTCAATACGTATGGACCCGCCTCCCTCAGGGCTACAGGGAGAGCCCTACCATCTTCAGCCAGTATTTAAAGCGAGATCTGGACTCTATTTCGTTGACTATGGGTTCTACTTTGATTCACTATGTTGATGATCTGTTATTGTGCTCTACAGCCAAGACTGCCTGTGTACAAGACACTCGAATCCTTCTTTTTGCATTGGCCGAAAAAGGTCACAAGGTGGCACTCTCCAAGCTACAGTTTGCCCAACCCGAGGTGGAATATTTAGGGCATCATATTTCATATGCCTCTACTGCACTTACTCAGGACAGGATTGAAAGCATTCTGAGTATGCCGAGGCCTACCACTAAAAAACAACTCCGCCAGTTACTGGGAGCAAGTGGCTATTGTAGAGCCTGGATTCTGGCTTATGCGGAGTTAGTGCACCCCCTCACCAATTTGCTGTTGGATTCCGTTCCCGAACCCCTGCCATGGATGACTCTACACAACAACGCCCTTACCGCCCTCAAACAAGCGTTAACTTCTGCACCAGCCCTGGGCAGACCGGATTACGCAAAGCCTTTCACCTTGTTTTGCCATAAACAATCTGGCACAGCGTCTGGTGTGCTAACTCAGCCCTTTGGGCCTGGCCAACGACTGGTGGCTTATTTTTTGGTCCTTCTTGACCCAGTGGCTCAGGGTCTTCCGCCCTGTCTCCGTGCTGTTACGGCTGCCGCTGTATTGGTTGAAAAAGCTTCGGGACTTACCTTGGGCCACCCTCTTCTAGTTCAAGTGCCTCATGCCGTTGCAGCGCTTCTTAATCGTGGATCCACGCAGCACCTCACAGCAGCCAGATTGACCAGGTACGAGTTGGCCTTGCTCGCCAATCAGGCTGTTACCCTACGCCGCTGCGAAGTCCTGAATCCTGCAACCCTTTTGCCTCTGCCTGAGGACGGGGAACCTCATAATTGCCTCCACTTGGTGGATTTGATCTCCACGCCTCGTCCTGACCTCTCTGATATTCCATTGCAGAATCCTGACCTCCAATTGTTTTGTGACAGCTCCGCCTGTCGGGACGAGTTTGGGGCCTTACGAGTTGGCTATGCAATTGTTACCCTGATGGCAACGCTTGAAGCGCATGCCTTACCTACACAAAAGTCAGCGCAAGCAGCAGAACTTGTGGCGCTTGTTAGGGCCTGTCAATTATCTGAAAACAAAACTGTGGCCATCTACACTGACTCCAAATATGCCTTTTCAGTATGCCACTCTACTGGACAACTTTGGAAACATCGTGGGTTCCTTACCTCCAGTGGCTCTCAGATCTCCCATGTTGCCTTGATTTCAGCCTTGTTAGAGGCTATTCAACTTCCTGCAGCTGTTTCGGTTACACACTGTAAGGGCCACTCCCGCGCCTCAGACGAGGTTTCCAAGGGAAATGCTGCAGCCGATTCGGCAGCCCGTCATGCTCCCCTCTGTGGGGCTCCAGCCCCTTTTCCTTTTTTGGCACCCCTGCTACTGCAACCAGTGACGCCAGCCGTTTTGCTCTCTGCCCAGCAGATGATGCCCCCGGCCGAAGTTAGCCGTTGGAAATCCATTGGATGCCACCTAAATGAGGACAACCTCTATGTCAGCCCGGACGGTCGTCCGGTTCTCCCAGGACAACTCCTCCCTCAGGTTTCCCAGGCACTCCACCTGGCCTCGCACCTGGGAAAGGGGGGATTAGTGGCTCAAATGGAGAAGTTGTTTTTTGCTCCGGGGGTCCATGCAGCTGCGAAGACCGTCAGTGCACAGTGTGAATTGTGTCAACGGTATAATCATCAAGGAGCAATCAAACCACAAGTTATGGGACATTGCAAACTGCCTGAGTACCCATTTGCTGTGGTCCAGATGGACTTCATGGACTTACCACCAGTGACAGGTCTAAAACACTTCCTTATCCTGGTTGACCTTTTTTCAGGCTGGGTTGAGACTTTCCCCACTCGAAGGGCAGATGCAGTAGCCGTAGCAAAGTGTCTCCTCAAGGATATTGTTCCCTGCTTTGGGATAATGACTCGTTTGGAAAGTGACCAAGGCCCCAATTTCACTTCCCAAATTATTCAACACTTAGCGAAGGCCCTCGGCATAAAACAGGCCTTGCGTACCCCCTATCATCCACAAAGTTCAGGAAAAGTAGAAAGGGTGAATGGGCTGATAAAAACCCAATTAGCAAAGCTATGCAAGCAGACTGGATTAAAGTGGCCTGAAGTGTTACCCATAGTGTTAACCAATCTTCGTAATACACCCCATAGGAAGCACTCGTTGACACGGTTCGAAATTCTATTTGGCCGACCCTTGCCGATTCCTCTAACCAGTGTAGACGGGTTTGCCCCAGCGAAAACTTCATTAATGGCTGGGCAAGGTAAGTTGGCGGGTTATTGTTGCATGTTGCAAGATGCATTGAGTGATGCGTGGGCCAGAGTAAAAGATGCCCAACCTTTACCGCTTGATACTTGTGCGCACTCTCTTTTTCCAGGTGACTTTGTCTGTGTTAAAATCCATCGAAGGAAGCATTGCCTGGAACCAAGATGGTCGGCCCCGGCCCACGTCCTTCTGACTACTCCGACTGCAGTGAAGGTCGAGGGCATCAATAGATGGGTGCACTGCAGCCACTGTAAAAAGGTTCCTGCTCCAACATCCCCAACGACTGCCATCACGACCGCCGCTTCTACATGAACTGTGTACCGGTCGGTCAGCGGAATCAGAAGCAGTTACAGAACTCTGGAGCATTAGTTATACTGTTACAAATATTGTATTAATATTATTTATTTTTGTGTTGTTAGTAGCAGGTAGTGTTTATAATGGCTATGGGCGTTAAGCCTTTATGTGAATCAAAGCGGACGCATAGTCACGGATACTAATATAATTGCAAACGTGTCAGCCTTCTTTCATAAGCAGGCCTATATTTCTCCCAGTGTGGGCTTTGACTTATGGGGCTGGCTCACCAGCTGGTTGCCTAACTTTGGATGGCTAAAAACCTTGTTTGTGTATGGAGTGGGATTCCTTATGATTGTGGGTCTGCTGTGTGTCCAGTTGTTGTGCCCTCTTCCACCGGGTATGTACCAAAGCCATGAGCCCAGCAAAGATATTATATATAAAAAAAGGTGGTGTTAGCCAAGAAGAAAAGCATATGAACATGTTAAACAATGAATAATGAACCATGTAAGATAATTATCTTCAGGCTCAAAGGGGGGAACTGATAAAGAAAAAGAACCAGAAAACAACCCTATAACCATGTAAAGCTAGGCTTCTGTCTTTTTTTCTATGCTTATCTGTCTTCTCTCTAAGGTTATGGGTAGAAGGAATGTGAACTGTGTGTAACCTGTACTCCCCGTTTTGGGGAAAGAATTCCTTATACAGATAAGCCTCCATGTTCATACCTACCCCAGAACTTCAAACAGACTGGGTTAACCGGCTTGAACTGGAAGAGATATCACACTGTATGTTGAACCAGACTATAAAAGCCCATCTCTGTTCTTTGTTCGAGGCTTCACCATATTCCTTTGTAAAGGAATTGGTGAGCCCTTCAGCTGTCGTACTTGCTAGCATTAAAGTGCCTCATTTTATCAAAGAGCCAAGACTCTGTTTTGTTTGGCTAATACAGAAGTCCAGGGAAGTCTACCCTCCTAACCCTAGACGGGAAGGGAAACCTTTTTCCCTAACAGGGCCGGTGGCCAAGAAGAGGCAAGGAGGTTGCTTTTGGTGCCATGAGGGTGGCCATATAAAAAGGCACTGCCTCCTTAGGAGAAGGCAGGATAGGAAAGGGGTTTCCAGGAGCCAGGCTGGGTCAGAGACTGTCAGGGTGGATTCAGTGGTGATGGCTGTAGACCTGCCAGGGAGTCATCTCTCGCTCCCAGTAAGAGGTGGTAAGGAGGTCGTGGACAAAATGACGGGGACAGGGAGGACCCAGGAAGAGGTAGGAACAAACACAGCAGTGGAACTGGCTACTGTGGGTACCCAGACCCTGAGAGAAAAGGGATTGGGGGAGTCCGAACTACAAGCCCAATTAGTAGGGGCAGAGCAGGCCCGCCTAAGGGCAGAAGGAGACGTGAATGCCTGAGGGAAGAGTTTAGGGATGCTATAAAGAAGAAAGAAGATGTGTTTTTCTGGTTGCGGGAAACCAAGAAACAGCGGGATAACCTAAAGGGGCATCTCAGAGTAGTGCAGAGTCTGAGACCTCCCTACCCCCAAGGGTTGTAGTTTTAAAGTAGAGGGTGTGTGATGGTGTGGCCGCCCTGCACTGGAGGACAAGGGGTTAAAAGCAGCCCTAGGGAGGCAGCCTATCAGAGGAGGGCTGAAGGGAGCAGCCAATCAGGGCCAAGTAGGGCCATGTAAAAAGGGAGCTGCTGCAAGGCAGAGGAAGGCAGTTCTCTGCTGGGAGCCCAGGGAGGAAGGACTGTGTCCCTGAAGGGCCAAGAAAATTGCCAGCACTCTGGACAGAGCCATGCTGCTCCCAAGTGCTCCTGGACCGTGAATGGCCATTCCCACAACTCTTCCATTTTATGGGCCTGGAGAGCCTTAAAGACCATGACCTGGTCTCCTACTTTGAAGGAACACTCTCTGGCATGTTTATCATACCAGGCTTTTTGCTCTTTTTGAGCATCCTTTAGGTTTTCTTTAGCAAGGGCTAAAGAGGTTCGGAGGGTGTTTTGTAGGTTGGTTACAAAGTCCAGAATGTTAGTTCCTGGAGAAGGTGTAAACCCTTTCCATTGCTGCTTCACCAACTGTAATGGCCCCTTAACCTCACGGCCATATACAAGTTCAAATGGTGAAAACCCTAAACTGGGGTGTGGTACAGCTCTGTAGGCAAAGAGCAACTGCTGCAACACTAGGTCCTAATCACTGGAGTGCTTATTTACAAATTTACGTATCATGCCCCCCAAAGTTCCATTAAACTTCTCCACCATGCCATTTGTTTGATGGTGGTAAGGAGTGGCAACCAAGTGATTTACCCTATGAGCTTTCCAAAGACTTTCCATAGTTCCTGCCAGGAAATTAGTACCTGCATCTGTGAGGATGTTGGAGAGCCATCCTACCATGGCAAAAATGTCTGCTAGTGCCTGGCACACACTTTTAGCCTTGGTGTTGCTTAGAGCTACTGCTTCCGGCCATTGGTGGTAAAATCCATGAAAGTCAGTATGTACTGCTTCCCTCTGGGTGACTTTTTCAGAAAAGGACCCAGAATATCCATTTCAGCAAGTAGCTGTGGAACTTCAATGATGAGGAAGTGGCTGGAGAGGGGCTTTGATCTGGTTTTGGGGTTTTCCCACTCTTTGGCATACCTCACAAGACCGGACATAGGTAGGGACATCCTTGCCCTTTCCCTCCCAGTGGAATGACCTCCCGAAACGGTCTTTGGTCCTGTTCACCCCAGCATGGCCACTAGGATGATCGTGGGCTAAGCTCAAGAGCTTGGCCCAGTACTTAGTTGGAACTACCAACTGTCTCTGAGGATGCCAGTCTTCCTGATGTCCATCAGAAAGAGTTTCCTTGTATAAAAGTCCTCTTTCTACAACAAACCTGAATTGATTAGAAGAGCTGAGAGGCGGTGGTTGCTTCGTGCCGCTGTCCAAGCTCTCTGGAGGCTTTCATCTGATTCCTGTTCAGTCTGGAACTTGATGCTGGAGACATCAGTTCCTCATTGGATTGTGGACCTAGGCTTGGTACCTCTGGAAGCGATGTAGGGGATGGAGCTGTTTCTGTGGACTGTGAACCGCTCTCCGCTGGTGCACTATGTTGGGGTTCAGGCTCCAGCTGAACCTCTGGTGTAGGGTTATTGGCTGCTGCCGGTTCAGGTTCGGTGGGGCCCTCTGGTGTTGGGGTTGCAAGTACTGGATTCAGTGCTAGCAATAGGTCTGGTGCTGGTTGTTCCGCCGGTTCCGGTTCTGGGACTGGCTTTGTCTGGGTCTCTGGGACTGGATCCACTACTGCTGTTGCAGACATTGGCCTGGGGTCCGGGTCCATCACCTCTGACCAGGTCCTGGTAGAAGTTTCCGGAACAGAGCTAGGCATGACGGCTTGTTTAGCCTGGCTGCGGGTGACCATTCCCACCCTCTTGGCTAGTTTCACATGATTGGCCAAGTCTTCCCCCAACAGCAGAGGGATGGGATAATCATCATAGACTGCAAAAGTCCGCGTTCCTGACCAGCCCTTGTACTAGACAGGCAACTTGGCTGTAGGCAAATTGAAAGAGTTGGACTTGAAGGGTTGAATTGTCATTTGGATCTCTGGGTCAATTAAATTTGGGTCCACTAAGGAAGCATGGATAGCCGACACTTGTGCTCTGGTGTCCCTCCACGCGGTGACCTTCTTCCCGCCCACACTCACCGTTTCCCTCCGCTCCGAGGGTATCTGGGAGGCATCTGGGCCCAAGGACCTCTGGTGTGATTCCGGTGTAATGAACTGTAATCTGTTGGGGTTCTTGGGGCAGTTGGCCTTTACATGCCCTGGCTCGTTACGGATCACTGGGGCGAGGTGGGTTGCTGGAGAACGGTGTGGCGGGATGATAAGGTGTCTGGAGGGTTCCTTGAGGGGTAGCTGGGGCCTTGGGCTGCCCCCGGTAGTAGGGTTGCTCTGAGGTTGTCCCTTCTGGTATCTGCTCCAACTGCTACCAGTTTTTTTTCTTTTCTTCCACCTCCACCCATTTGGCTCCAATCTCCCCCGCCTCGATTACAGTTTTGGGCTTCCCATCTAGGATGTATCTTTCTATTTCCTCAGGAACACCCTCTAAGAACTGCTCCATTTGCATTAAGAATGGCAAATCTTCTGGAGATTTAACACTTGCTCCTGATATCCAGGCATCTCAATGTTTCACAATGTGGTAGGCATGTCGGGTAAATGACACGTCTGGTTTCCACCTTAGGGCTCTGAACCGCCGACGGGAATGCTCAGGTGTTAGCCCCATTCTGACTCTCGCCTTGGTTTGAAACAGTTCATACTTGTTCATGTGTTCCTTAGGCATTTCAGCCACCACCTCAACCAAGGGTCCACTGAGCTGCGGCCTCAGCTCTCCATGTATTGGTCTGTAGAGATGCTATACCCAAGGCAGGCCCTTTCGAAGTTTTCTAAGAAGGCCTCGGTATCATTGCCTGCCTTGTAGGTGGGGAACTTCCTTGGATGTGAAGCGGTACTTGGAGAAGGATTGCTATTCTGCTGAACCTTTGCCTTCTCCATCTCCAGTGTATGATTCATTTCTTTTTCCCTTGCCTCCATAGCTCTCCAGTGGGCAGCCTCCCTTTCCTCCTCAGCATGCTTCCATTCTTTTTCCTTTTCCTCCATTTCTTCTTCCTTTGCCTCCATAGCTCTCCTGTGGGCAGCCTCTTTGGCTGTTTGTGTTTTGGGCTCCGTCATGTTTGCCTCTGTTTTTAACCCGAGAGTTAAAAATAAAACAAACAAAAATCTTGGCTTGTAAAATTTTGCTGTGCTGTAATCAGATACCTATGTTCTGATAGTGATTGTCAGCCTACAGAAAAATCCTTAAAAAAAAAAACCTAACACCTTTGTCTCCAGGCAAATAGACAGAAAACACCTCTAGTTGCTCTTAGGTAAAAAAAACAAAACTTCTTCAGGTCTGTGAAAACTTGTGAATTTCCCTGCAGGAGGTTAACTACCCTGCCTTTAGATAGGGAAAACTCCAGCTCACAAAAGACAATTCCCTTTTGTCTCTGCTCTGGCCCCCAAGCAGAGACAAAAAAACTCTAACTGCTTTCAGCTAAAAACTTCCTTTCCAGCAGCCCAAAGGAAAAAAAAATCCCTTTTTAAAATCTGTGCTTCTTGTTCAAAAAATCTCAAATTGATCTCAAAATGATTTCAAATTAATCCCACCGCTCTGCCACCATGTCAAGGTTCCTTCCCCACTCTGAACTCTAAGGTACAGATGTGGGGACCTGCATGAAAACCCCCTAAGCTTATTTTTACCAGCTTAGGTTAAAACTTCCCCAAGGTACAAACTATTTTACCTTTTGCCCTTGGACTTTATTGCTGCCACCAACAAGCGTCTAACAAACATATAACCAGGAAAGAGCCCACTTGGAAACATCTTTCCTCCCAAAATTCTCCCCAAACCCTACACCCCCTTTCCTGGGGAAGGCTTGATAAAAATCCTCACCAGTTTGCATAGGTGAACACAGACCCAAACCCTTGGATGTTAAGAACAATGAAAAAGCAATCAGGTTCTTAAAAGAAGAATTTTAACTGAAGAAAAAGTAGAAGAATCACCTCTGTAAAATCAGGATGGTAAATACCTTACAGGGTAATCAGATTCAAAACATAGAGAATCCCTCTAGGCAAAACCTTAAGTTACAAAAAGGACACACAGACAGGAATCTACATTCCATTCAGCACAGCTTATTTTATCAGCCATTTAAACAAAACAGAATCTAACGCATATCTAGCTAGATTACTTACTAAGTTCTAAGACTCCATTCCTTTTTTTTGTTCCCGGCAAAAGCATCATACAGACAGAGAGAGCCTTTGTTTCTCCCCCCATCCTGCTTTTAAAGTATCTTGTCTCCTCATTGGTCATTTTGATCAGGTGCCAGCGAGGTTATCCTAGCTTCTTAGCCCTTTACAGGTGAAAGAGTTTTTCCTCTAGCCAGGAGGAATTTTAAAGGTGTTTACGCTTCCCTTTATATTTATGACACCATTCCAGTGCTTCACCACCCTCCTAGTGAAAAAGTTTTTCCCAATTTCCCAATTCCAATCTAAACCTCCCCCACTGCAACCTGAGACCATTACTCCTCGTTCTGTCATCTGCTACCACTGAGAACAGTCTAGATCATAGAATCATAGAATATCAGGGTTGGAAGGGACCTCAGGAGATCATCTCGTCCAACCCCCTGCTCAAAGCAGGACCACTCCCGAATTTTTGCCCCAGATCCTTAAATGGCCCCCTCAAGGATTGATCTCAGAACCCTTAGCAGTCCAATGCTCAAACCACTCAGCTATCCCTCACCCCCCACAATCCTCTTTGGAACCCCCTTTCAGGTAGTTGAAAGCAGCTATCAAATCCCCCCTCATTCTTCTCTTCTGCAGACTAAATAATCCCAGTTCCCTCAGCCTCTCCTCATAAGTCATGTGCTCCAGCCCCCTAATCATTTTTGTAGCCCTCCACTGGACTCTTTCCAATTTATCCACATCCTTCTTGTAGTGTGGGGCCCAAAACTGGACACAGGACTCCAGATGAGGCCTCACCAACATCGAACAGAGGGGAATGATCGTGTCCCTCGATCTGCTGGCAATGCCCCTACTTATAT
The DNA here is from genome assembly GCF_965140295.1 of Lepidochelys olivacea. Lineage (NCBI taxonomy): Eukaryota > Metazoa > Chordata > Testudines > Cheloniidae > Lepidochelys > Lepidochelys olivacea. The sequence goes on along the minus strand of NC_140420.1, from coordinate 38,529,133 downwards.
ATCCCAAAATGCCATTGGCCTTCTTGGCAACAAGGGCACACTGTTGACTCATATCCAGCTTCTTGTCCATTGTAACCCCTAGGTCTTTTTCTGCAGAACTGCTCCCTAGCCATTCGGTCCCTAGTCTGTAACGGTGCACAGGATTCTTCCCTCCTAAGTGCAGGACTCTGCACTTGTCCTTGTTGAACCTCATCAGATTTCTTTTGGCCCAATCCTCTAATTTGTCTAGGTTCCTCTGTACCCTATCCCTACCCTCCAGCGTATCTACCTCTCCTCCCAGTTTAGTGTCATCTGCAAACTTGCTGAGAGTGCACTCCACGCCACCCTCCAGATCATTAATGAAGATATTGAGCAAAACCGGCCCCAGGACCGACCTTTGGGGCACTCTGCTTGATACCGGCTGCCAACTAGACATGGAGCCATTGATCACTACCCATTGAGCCCGACAATATAGCCAGCTTTCTATCCACCTTATAGTCCATTCATCCAGCCCATACGTCTTTAACTTGCTGACAAGAATACTGTGGGAGACTGTGTCAAAAGCTTTGCTAAAGTCAAGGAATAAGATGTCCACTGCTTTCCCCTCATTCACAGAGCCATTTATCTCGTCATAGAGGCAATTAGATTAGTCAGGCATGACTTGCCCTTGGTGAATCCATGCTGATTGTTCCTGATCACTTCCCTCTCCTCTAAGTGCTTCAGAATTGATTCCTCGAGGACCTGCTCCATGATTTTTCCAGGGACTGAGGTGAGGCTGACTGGCCTGTAGTTCCCCGGATCCTCCTCCTTCCCTTTTTTTTTAACGATGGGCACTACATTAGCCTTTTTCCAGTCGTCTGGGACCTCCCCGGATCGCCATGAGTTTTCAAAGATAATGGCCAATGGCTCTGCAATCACATCCGTCAATTCCTTTAGCACTCTCGGATGCAGCGCATCCGGCCCCATGGACTTGTGCTTGTCCAGCTTTTCTAAATAGTCCCTAACCACTTCTTTCTCCACAGAGGGCTGGTCACCTCCTCCCCATGCTGGGCTGCCCAGTGCAGTAGTCTAGGAGCTGACCTTGTTCGTGAAGACAGAGGCAAAGAAAGCATTGAGTACATTAGCTTTTTCCACATCCTCTGTCACTAGGTTGCCTCCCTCATTCATCAAGGGGCCCACACTTTCCTTGGCTTTCTTCTTGTTACTAACATACCAGAAGAAACCCTTCTTGTTACTCTAAACATCTCTTGCTAGCTGCAACTCCAAGTGTGATTTGGCCTTCCTGATTTCACTCCTGCATGCCTGAGCAATATTTTTTTACTCTTCCCTGGTCCTTTGTCCAATCTTCCACTTCTTGTAAGCTTCTTTTTTGTGTTTAAGCTCAGCAAGGATTTCACTGTTAAGCCAAGCTGGTCGCATGCCATATTTACTATTCTTTCTACACATCGGGATGGTTTGTCCCTGTAACCTCAATAAGGATTCTTTAAAATACAGCCAGGTGTCCTGAACTCCTTTCCCCCTCATGTTATTCTCCCAGGGGATCCTGCCCATCAGTTCCCTGAGGGAGTCAAAGTCTGCTTTTCTGAAGTCCAGGGTCCGTATTTTGTTGCTCTCCTTTCTTCCTTGTGTCTGGATCCTGAACTCGACCATCTCATGGTCACTGCCTCCTAGGTTCCCATCCACTTTTGCTTCCCCTACTAATTCTTCTCGGTTTGTGAGCAGCAGGTCAAGAAGAAGTCTGCCCCTAGTTGGTTCCTCCAGCACTTGCACCAGGAAATTGTCCCCTACACTTTCCAAAAACTTCCTGGATTGTCTGTGCACTGCTGTATTGCTCTCCCAGCAGATATCAGGGTGATTCAAGTATCCCATGAGAACCAGGGCCTGTGATCTAGTAATTTCCGTTAGTTGCCGGAAGAAAGCCTCATCTTTACTTAGCTAACAATGTAAAACATCTTTTTATCTTCATGTAAAAACAAACCCTTTTTGCTGCGAAGACAAAGCCTCCATCAGGTCTTAAATCTGTCTCTTAACCCAGGCAGGAGCATTTGGCAGTAATGGGGAGTTTCTATGTTGTCTTTGCAATTGTCTCTTGGCACTAAAAACCGAAATGCGAGACCTCTGAAACCAGCACCAGCCGTGCCAATCAGACCTACTTCAGGCATCATGGCACTGACAAAACTGCTGGTGCCTGTTAGTGGGCATATTCCTTCACCCTCCCACTTCCCTGGTCCTTCTCGCGTGAACAGAGAACAACAATACCCGAAGTCCAAAGGTGCAAACAATTCAATGTTTATTGGGGTGAACTTCCAGCAAGCTTAAATCTAAGTTCCTTTTTCATTATTTTCGAATCACAACTTACTTCCTGTTTGCCCCTAATTTATATAGTAATATTCTCACCTATACCTTAGCCAATCATTTTTACTGAAATTTACCTAACCAATCCTAACCTATTGTAACATGATTAGCTACCCAATTATATCCCACCACCTTAATTAGTTTACATCCAGCAAAATTAATTATACAGCAGACAGAAACAATCACAAAACCAGACAGAGACCATGCAAATAAATAGCAAAGTGGGCACTAAAATGACAAAACAATACAGAAGTGAAGATTTCCCAACTACATCTATAAAGACACAAAAGTTTCCCAACTGTGTCTATTAATAAGCGAGTTCTTACCAAACAGAAAGTTATCAAACTAAATTTCCTTTTACATCTTCTAGGCCAGTGGTTCTTAACCTTTATAGCAGCCTGCACCCTTTTGGTTCTCAAAATATGTTCTCGCTCCCCTTATCAAAAATCATTGAAGTAGGTCAGTTCTTTAAACCTAGATATATTTTTGTTTAATCATTTAACAATTACTGTAATATACAATGTAATAAATACATAGGTTTGATGAAACAAAGTAGTTGTACTTGCGTGCCTGTGCTTAATTTGTGATTTCGATGATTTACCTTCTAAAAAAAAGCTGGCATGTCTCGCATCCCCAGAAAGGGCTGTTCTGAGCTCTTCCCTTTATCTGGAGGTGACAGATCAGATCACCTTTCTAACAGTCCCAGATTGCCTTATTTCAATATGTCTGGTTTGAAATGTGTGAGGACATGACAGTACACTTTCCAGTTTATGGCTGCTCCCACTGCTTAGCCAAGGGCCTTAGCTTAAGAACAGGGCCTCAGACTGTCACAGTGAGAGAAGGCCCTTACACAGGCAGGCAGTGATTTTGATTCTTTCTTTTATATCTCTATAACTAGTTAAATGATAAACATATACCTAAAATCTTAAAGTATAGGCCTTTACTGACAGGTCTGAATATCTATATCTATATCCTAACAGTGCCAATGTCCTTTTTGGCACTGAATAGATCCTCAGCACCGACTATGTCCTCAACAGTGAGTAAGACATCAGCACTGATGACATCCTTGGAACTGAGCAAGTGTTACAACCAGGGGTGCTGGAACAGTTTTTATAGTGGGGGTGCTGAGAGCGATTGAACCGAACTGTAAACCCTCTATATGATGGAAACCACTCCAAGCAAGGGGGTGCAGCACCCCTAGTTCCAAAACCTGTGCTTACAACCCCATCTGCTGGCTACTCAGGAGAATGCACCCCTTCTTCAACACTGATACGTGTGCCAGCACCGACCTATGCTCTTCCCTCCTCCATAGGAGTTTCGATACCTTAAAGACCTGCCTGTCTCTGAAGTGTCTGAATCCCCACTCCTCAGACATGACCTACCTCCACTGCCATCCTCATCACCAAAATCACATCACTCTTTCCTTTCCCTAGTGATGTGGAAGAGGAGGAGAATTTGGAGTACTCAATCCTACTCTCACATGTGAGATAACCTCACAAGGCCTTGTACATTACATGCAATCCACCACTGCACCAGGTCCATAGTATGACCCACCATGGATGCAACCCCATGTGCTGCTCCCTCAGTACTGGCCGTACTGGGATCCTTGGGCCATGCATAGAGCACAGTTTGGGAAACCTCCCACTGACTGGAGCCGAAGGCCTTCACCTTTGCCTGCTTCATCAGCCTCTTGTCTGCCACAGGTTGAGCCTCTGCCCATACCGGAGGAGGAAGAAGAGCAGGAGGCGGATATTCCACCACCACTCCATTTCTCCTCTTCCTCTCCTGATGAAACTATCATGCCTCCATCTCCTACTGCAGCTGACTACGTCAGCAGGGTGACCATATTTACCAAATATGAGCAAAGTAAAACGGGGACACAGTGCCAGCTGGCCTGAGCTGCCCAGCTTCACCACTTCACCACCTCCCCCTCCCACATTGCACGGGGCTGCCCCAAGCGACCTGGCATTGCTGCTCACCCAAGGCCCATGCCACCTGCGACTGGTTGGGACTGACATCCAAGCCCCAAGTCACCCTGGGCTGACTGTCCAAGCCCCTCACTGCCTGGGACTGGGGTTGGGACTGACAGCCTGAGCCCTATGTCGTCCTGGGCTGACTGCCTAAGCCCTGCACTGCCCAAGGCCTGGACTGCCCAGGGCTCACAGTCTGAGCCCCACCGCTTCGTGTCACCACTGGCCTCCCAAAATGTTCCTCCACCCCCCCCCGGGGGTGCAACCCACTTTTTGGGCGAAACTGGATATTTATTCCATTTGCTCTTGACAACTGATCAGAGCAACTTGCAATTGGCAAGAGCAAATGGGACAATGCCCATTTTTGCCAAAACAGTCAGGACATCCAGGACAGGGCTTAAAAAGGGGGACCATCCTGGCCAAAACAGGACCTAGGGTCAACCTAGACTTTACACATTTTCAGGAATTATTTCAGAGGATTGCAGACACTTTTCAGATTCCTTTAGAAGAGGTAATGGACCAACAACATAAGCTGCTCGACATCCTGCACACATCCTCCTCTTCTTCTAAAATAGCCCTCCCTATCAATGAGGTCCTACTGGATTCTGCAAAAATAGTCTGGCAGATCCCAGCATCCATTCCACTGATTTGCAAGCGGGCGGCCAAAAATATGATGTTCCCGCAAACGACTTGGAATTACTTTTTACTCACCGAATTCCCTAGTTGTTAATGCCATGCAGGAAAAAGGACATCAATACCAATCTCAACCTACCCACCATGATAAAACTGGAAATGACTGAACATCTTCGGACTATGACTGTCAAGCAATTTTAAAAATTGAGATTAATTGCACTTTTAATTTTACTGTTAAACAATTAATAGAATATCATTTATTTAAATATTTTGGAGGTTTTCTATATTTTCAAATATAGGCTCAGGATGTGGGTCTCCAGGCTTCAGCCCCCCTCGGGGCACAGGGATACAGCCCAGTAGTATAAGGGGCCTACCATCAAACAAATGTAGTCCCCTGCCCCCTGACTCCTCAGATTCCCGTCCCTAGAGGTATTATTTCTGGGGCCAAGACGGACACATAACCAGAAGCAAAGGGTGACGTGATCTTTCTAAGAAAAGATCATCCCACCGCCCTCTACCAATCAGGATGGCTTCCGGTCGCACAGGACCTCCTGGAGAGTGGATATGACCAATCAGAGCGGGAGGAGTTCTGGGGCAACTTGCCCAGAGAGGGTCATGTGACCCCTCTAAGATCTCCCCCTACTGCCCTCTACCAATCAGAGCCCAGAATCGCCCCGGGAAGTTCCAGCACCGCGCAGAAGATGCCATTTCCTTCCAAGAACGCGTCTTTTAGAAATTGTGGAAAGGCCGAGAGGAAACACGGACTCCTTCACCACCCTCTGTGAGAACTTCAGACTTTGTTTTAGCTCTGAGGGCCTTCGACCACCTGCGGAGGAAGTGCTACATCAGCAACAGTTCTGAGGAGGAGGAGGAGGGAGAGGCCATGCAGAGCCCTTTGGCCCAGCCCTTGATGGATATGCCGGAACCTGGTTCTAACTCTGTTTCAAAAAAACTTCAAAGTCTGTAGTTAGCAGGTTGATTTGATCATTACAACTCTTAATTAATAGATGCTTAAGGAAATTAGGCACCCCTCCCCAAAGTTCCCTTTTGTGATCTGAGGGGTGGGGGAATTAAGTTGTCTGCACAACGAGGATGCCTTTTTTTAGTTAATACTGTACTTTTTCCTGTTTCAATGAAAAAACAGCACTGTAAGGCCTTCTTACAGTATTAAACCGTAAATCACCATATATAACAATCCTTAATGTTACTGTACTGACTCGGGGGGGGGGACCTTGCAGATATCAATTAATGTCTTAGGGTTGTTTTTTTTAATAATGGTTCTTCCATGCTTAAAATTTTGGTTTGTTTTGAAATAAAATGGATGTAGCACAACCATAGTAAACACTCTACAAACACTGCTAGCTTTTAAATGTTTGATTCTTAGGGTTTTTTTCATAGCTTTTAAATGTTTGGTCGTTCTTACAGCAAATGCTTATTTTCTAAAAGCATGGTGGAGGTTTATGAACCCTTGAAACATTTCAGTTTTGGGTTAGACCCTTGTTTATTTATGTAAATATATTATTTAAAACTTTTAATTACTTTGAGTTGCTAGAAAGACTGACCTATAGCGGTCAACGAACTCCTGGGGTTATTATTTAAACTGTCCAATAGCATCAATGAACTCCTGAGGTTTTATTTAATTTAATATTAATCAGAGCTCATCATCCCCCCACCCTTACTGTGGGTGTAGACCCATCCAACTTAATTATTGATCACTAATACATTTAACCCTGATGGCAACAAGGGTGGATAATCACATCTAGACCTACAGACTCAATAGAAACCTGGCTATAAAGTGGGGGTGTGGTTAAACCATCAGCTCAACAGGCTGAGTCAGCTCTATTGTATTCAAACACATGTCTCAAACATCCCTGTTCTATATAGAGGCTTTTCTTGTTTTTTGCTTTATTTTAAACATATTTTTAGGGAGGGTTCCTCACAAGATTCTACTACACACATTTCAGCTTTTTTGCTGTAAATGGGTCTCTTTTATACAAAGACCCAAGAGCTAGTTTCTCACAACCTATTTTTTTTAAATTTAAAACAGATACAGCCCCTTGAAAACAAACCAAGAAGCTCCATCAAAGAAATCTGATGAAATTCAATGAGGACAAGTGTAGAGTCCTGCACTTAGGGCAGAAGAATCCCATGCACCGTTACAGACTAGGGACCAAATGGCTAGGCAGCAATTCTGCAGAAAAGGACCTAGGGGTTACAGTGGACGAGAAGCTGGATATGAGTCAACAGTATGCCCTTGTTGCCAAGAAGGCCAATGGCATTTTGGGATATATAAGTAGGGGCATTGCCAGCAGACCAAGGGACGTGATCATTCTCCTCTATTCGACATTGGTGAGGCCTTATCTGGAGTACTGTGTCCAGTTTTGGACCCCACACTACAAGAAGGATGTAGAAAAATTGGAATGAGTCCAGTGGAGGACAACAAAAATGATTAGGGGTCTGAAGCACATGACTTAGGGGAGAGGCTGAGGGGGAATGGGTTTATTTAGTCTGCAGAAGAGAAGAATGAGGGGGGATTTGATAGCTGCTCTCAATTACCTGAAAAGGGGTTCCAAAGAGGATGGATCTAGACCGTTCTCAGTGGTAGCAGATGACAGGACAAGGAGTAATGGTCTCAAGTTGCAGTGCTGGAGGTTTAGGTTGGATATTAGGAAAAACTTTTTCACTAGGAGGGTGGTGAAGCACTGGAATGCGTTACTTAGGGAGGTGGTGGAATCTCCTTCCTTAGAGTTTTTTAAGGTCAGGCTTGACAAAGCGCTGGCTGGGATGGTTTAATTGGGGATTGGTCCTGCTTTGAGCAGGGGGTTGGACTAGATGACCTCCTGAGGTCCCTTCCAACCCTGATATTCTATGATTCTATGATCAAAACTTTTATCTTACTTAAGGGCCACACAGACTTCTAACAGAAAAACAGATAGTCACAAAGCTCTTTTCAATAGATATTTTTTGTTTACAACAACCAAGTTTTATATCATGTTTGTCCCCTCACCATTCTCTAACATAATCTTTTTAGATTTCTTACAAATAGTTTTTTTCTTAAGCAGGGTTCTGTAACTTTTTGTGCGGAACAGACCATCAATATAATGCTGTAAGCAGGCATCTTCCGGTTTGGTCATTTTCTTTAAAACATTGTCAGGGTCTCGCCCGAATTGCACAGCATTTTCCAAGGTCACCCCTTGTGCTAAATTTTCTTGGGTTAGGCACAGACATTGCAAAGCACAACCTATGGCAATAACAGTGTTTAATAAGCTTACCAAACACAGGTCAGTGCACAGGTCCCAGAGCTTGCAGTTTATATCCTCTGAAGTCCAACTCACACAATCATGGTGCCATTGGACCCTCACAATCTTTGAAAAGCTTTTCCCTAAGACAGTGATTAAGGACAGCATAAACAGCAACACGTACAATAGAACACATGACATTTTTACACTCAAGACGTGATTGGTGATTGTTGAAATAACCTCTTGGGGCAGTCCGACAGGGGAAAAACCCATCTGATTGGTAGAGGGCGGTGGGAGGAGTTATTAGAGAGGTCACATGACCCACTTCCGGACAGATCACCCCACCCCAGAACTCCCCCTGATTGGTCAAATCTCCTCTCGGGGTGGTCCTGTGGGGGGCAAAACCCATCCTGATTTGTAGAGGGTGGTGGGAGGAGTTCTCAGAGGGGTCACATGACACCTTTTGCTTCTGGTCATGTGTCTGCCTTGATCTTTGAAGTACTACTCCCTGGGGTGGGGGTCTGAGGGGTCAGGGGGCAGGACCTATGTTTGATGGATGGTAGGCCCCTTATACTACTCTGCCCCCACCACCTCCGGAGCTCCCAGCCGGGGCTTCAGCCCCTGCACCGCCTCCGGAGCTCCCGGCTAGGACTGTTACAGCTGCCTCCCTCCCTGCCCAGAGGTAAGCGATTAACAGGTTCAATATTTTCAGTTAATTCCAGGCGTTAACTGTGATTAATTGACAGCTCTAGTTCGGACACAGAGCTTATTCATCTGCTACTCTCCAGTTTCACATTTTCAATGACGATGCTTTCATGGCTAAATATAATTATGTCAATTACTCAAAAGTACAGGAACCTCTGCCTAGACATTCCTGACGAAAAATGGGGACAACTTAAGGTGTTCATCTCTGAGGGACCCTCTTTGCCCATCCTACAGCTCTGCAAGTCTCTTTGGACTCTGTGAACACTGCAGCCTGATCCATCTCAACTGCCATTGTTATGAGGTTGGCATCATGACTGCACCTCTTGGGCTTTCCTAAAGAGGTACAAACTACGGTAGAGGGCCTACTCTTTGAAGGTCCCAGATTATTCATGGAACATACGGATGGCTCCCTTAAGGATTCCTGAGCAACTGTCCCCTCTCTCGGTATTTACACTCCAGCACCAGAGACACTCAGGGAATTATCAACTTCATCCAGAATCCCGACCGCTGCATTATACCGTACAACGGCAATGCGTTACCCGACGTTGACAGAAGCCATGTACCAAATGCAGACATACGACTCCCCACGGGGCCGTTTCCCATGCATCTCCAGCCAAACAATTCTGAAGGTGTGGTTGAGGCCCCAAGAAGCCTTCCACTGTTCCAGCCATGTCAACCATCTTCAACATCACATCAATTTGGCAACGGCCTAGCTCCTTTCTTCCCGTTATGGAGGCTAATTACCTCAGACAAGTAGGTTCTGGAGGTCGTCAGGGAAGGATATGTCATCCCTTTCTGGTCTATCCCATCCCACCATCCTCCCTCCCCATTCCTCTTCAGGGACCCTTCTCATGAACCCCTCCTATGAGAAGAGGTATCAGCTGTAGTAAATGCTGCTCCAAAACCCCATCCTTCCAATTAGGGGCACTGCTCTCTAGTCACTCACAGAGGAGCACCCATTGGGCTGTCGCTTGAACAAGAAGAAGAGGTTACTCACGTGCAGTAACTGAGGTTCTTTGAGATGTGTGTCCCTGTGGGTGCTAGCCTACCTGCCCTCTTCCGTTTGCTTCAGAGCTGCAACATTAGCTCTGTGGCAGAGAAGGAACTGGGGCCTGTCAGACTGCACAGTGCACATGTGCGGTCTGACGGGCACTGCTGATGAAGATCTCCAATCTCACTCGCGGGGGGGCGCTGCTGCATTCACCATGGAGCACCCATAGGGACACACATCTTGAAGAACCTCAGTTACTGCACAGCTTGAGTAACCTTCTCTTCTATTCCTAGCTCTGTCAGTGACCGGCTGGGTGACCCTGGCATGTCACCTCCCTGCTCTGTGGGTCAATTTCCCAATCTGTAAAAGGGGGATAATGAGACTGACTGCCTATGTGACATGCTTTGAGATCTACTGATGAAAAGCTTCCTATGAGAGAGAGCTGGTGTGATCTCCTCCCACCAGGGGGAGCAGCCAGGGAGACATCTGCCTGCTAACAGAACCCAGGTGGAGGAGACTAGTCAGGGCCGTCCCTAGCCATTTGGGTGCCCTACATAGCCCCAGGCCTTGCCCCCACCCCCCCAGGGTCTGGGAAGCAGGAGCTGTATGGGAGGGGCACTTTTGGGGGCCCCATAGGCCCAGAGTGGCCCAGGGGATTAGCGGGGGGGCTGGGAGCAGCCTGCTCCACTTTCCTCACCCCGGCCCCAGCCGTATCACTCGTGGGGTGGGGGTTGGGGAAAGGTCCTCCCCCGCACTCCCCGGCAGAGCAGCCCGGCCCTAGCCCACTCTACTCCACCAGCTCCTAGGCGCGCCACTTCGCTTCCCGCTGCCAGTGTGTGCAGGGGGGTGTCCTTTCCCTAACCTCACTGGCGGCTGGGAGCTAGCAGAGTGGAGCGGGCTGCCCGCTGTCAGTGAGTGTGGAGTCGCTGGGGGAAGAGGTGGAATGGGGGTGGGCCGGGGGCAAGGGGAAGAGGTGGGGCGGAGGGAGTTGTCTTGGGCCCCACACCCCACTAGGGATGGCCCTGCCCCTTGCAGTGGGCACAGCCCACAAAGCGGGGGGGGGGGGCGCTGGGGGATAGGGCTAGGCGCCGGGGCTGCCACGTATGTAGCACGCAGCTGCCTAGGGCCATCATGAAATTTGGGGCAACTTGGTGCCCCAAATTTCATGGTGCCCTATGCAGCTGCGTATGTTGCGTATGCCTAAAGATGGACCTGAGACTAGTGATTCGGTCAGGGGGAGGGATAGCTCAGTGGTTTGAGCATTGGCCTGCTAAACCCAGGGTTGTGAGTTCAATCCTTAAGGGGGCCATTTGGTATCTGGGGCAAAAATTGGGGATTGGTCCTGCTGAGCAGGGGGTTGGACTAGATGACCTCCTGAGGTCCCTTTCAACCCTGAATTTCTATGACTGTCAGCTGGGGCTGGGGAGAAGTGTCAAGGCAGAAGTGCAGGTGAACAGAGAGGGGGTAAGGTCAGTAGCAGGTTAGAGGGTGGGGGAACAACACCAGTCTGGAGTAGCAGGACTCCTGGGGGCGAGACAGGACAGGCGGTGGCACACACTGCACGTGGACTGCCAACTCATCGATTTAAAGGGCCAGCACCATTCCCGCAGCGGTGAAAGCGTTCTTCAGCTTTTGGCTTCGGCGATTTCCGTGACCGTTCGGTTTAGGCCGGGCGTTTCCGTGACCGTTCGGTTTCCCCGGTGGGCAGGTTCGGCGGTTTCCGTGGCTGGGGCTCCGCCGTTGTCAGGGGTAACGCTAAGCATCTCGGTGCAAGTGGAGGTCTAGAGGCAGCCACGCAGGCCTCAGCGGGTCCTTGCCCCCTCGCACGGGGCCATCTGCGCTGTTGCTAGCGGCGGGTAAGAGTGCGTAGAACTGCGGGGCGCGGACAGAGGGGTCGCGGGCTCCAGGCTTCAGAGAACGGCCGGGCGTGCCGCTGCTTTGCCCCCTATCTCTACGAGAAGCTGTTCGGGCGCCGGGCCCGTCCTGACGGGGCCAGTGCGGGGGCCGGGCCCGTCCTGCTGGCGGAGTGCAGGATCCGGTTCGGGCTTCTAGTCTGTTCGGGAGGGGAGGGGGCTCGGGGTCTGGTAATGGGCCCAATTTAGCCTTCGAAACCTGTGTGTGCGCGAGGGTCTTTTGCCCTCCAGTCCGATGAAGTGTGAAAAACTATCTGACATAATTTGCTGCCAATAGCAGTTTGTTACACTACATACTGCCTGCGTTACAGCGCTGTCGGAGTCTGCAGCACCGACCGAATACATTTTCACCCAGCTTCTTGCCACCTGGAATTTAATGCCCACATAATAAACATACCCAGGCCATCACACTTGAAAGTCTTGGAGAGTCTCCTCGGGTTGTAAGAGAAACGCACGAAGCACCAACGTAGTGAGTATGAGCTATAAATTGGAGAAGGCAGCCATTGAGGGAGCTTAAGAAACTTGCAGTTAAGGGTCAGATCTTTTATTGTAGTGGAAGGGAGTGATCTTGAAGATGCCTGTTGTGGAATCAAATCTTATACTTAATCATAATCAAGGTTTTTAAAATATTTTTCCAGTTTGTTTGTAAAATATTTTCTTTTTCTGTTTGTTTTACTGTCCATTTGACTTGTTTACTTATGTGATGCGTCTTTGTTGCTGTACATTTTAATAAGTAATCTGAACAGAAAAATTAGAACTAATAAATAAACTGGGGGGATTTAGAGGGGGGAGAAATTGGCCAGTCTCTTTTGGTGAAGATGAATGGATTCTGCCCACATGGAGTCCATTGTAGGCTGAGGGCCTAAATTCGACTTTTACAGTTCTTTTCACTTTAAAGTTTACAACTTTAGATTATTAAATGGGTAAGAGAATTTTTTTAAAACCGAATTTATATTGACAATGTCCCTTGAAACCTGGCCTTTAAATCTGTTCCCTTTATCTGCAATGTGTACATCTTTGACTTCTGTCACTTGTGTAATATAGCTTGATTTTGTACATTTTTTTCATATATAATATTTCAAACAGTTTTAGAGTTTGTTAAAAAATTAAAAATAATGGTACAGGGGAGAGATGCATCCACGGAGAGACTTTATAGAGGTAATTGCAGAGTTTCTGAGGGAAGTGTCCCAGAAAAGAATCTGGGAAAAGATTTATTGTTTATTGTTTATTATTGTATTTGCTGCTGGATTCATTGACAGGTATGTAACTGAGCAGGAGGGCAAACCATTGTTGATTTGGAATCTGGGGTAGCTGATAGTATCACACATGGAATATAAACATCTTTAGGAGTTGTGGAGTTCAGGGCAGAAGAACTGTAATTGTAATTGTTTTGCCTGAATCTAGATGGTGCAGCTGTGGATGAGGACTGTTCAAATGGCATGCTGGTTTGTTTTTATGCATTGCAAAAATTTGCGAATCTGGATCTCAAAAAAAAAAAAAATTCTCCCTCTCTCTTCAGAAGTTTGATTTTTATTTTGAAAGACATGTTGCTATTTAAAGTTCCAAAACAAAACCCTACCAAAACAAAATGTTCCACTGCGTACACAATTATCTCTAGGATATATGAGAGAGAGAGAGAACAAACCTCACGTGAAAAATGTTACTCAGATTGCTTAATGAACTACTGGAAGGCATGCAGATTCTAATGATTAAGTGTGTTGAAAGAGTATATATAGACTTATAGACATAGACTGCTGTGTCTGAATGGAGACCCATTGAGAGCCAAAGTCCCAAAAGAGTACTTCAACTCCAAGTTCTTGAAGCACTTTTGGGACACCTTGGTGGTATTTCAGAAGTATTCCCTGTATATTTTGGATTTATACTTAGGCCAGAGCTCTGAAGACAATGATTAAAATACTATTTGGCTGCTACTCACTTAAAATATATTTAAGAAAATGTTATGGGGCTAGTGTAGCCTGGGTTTGGGAGATTCTTAAGGAGATAAAGACTGGCATATTCGTAGATGTTGTGTTTCATGATGGATTTAATCACCCATGTGACTGAAGTCTCTAACTTTCCAAGGAGAGGCTCTCTTGTTTGAGGCTTTGCAAAAAATAAAAAGTGCTGGAACTTACAGCAATGAAAGACAATCTGGCCTTTTGTCTGAAAATGTTTCTTAGGTATGGTAAGTTTGAAGGGGTAGACACTTCTGGATCTTTAGAGGCAAAGCTACAAAATCAGAAGTTTGATGCTTCAGTGAATGTGTGGATATCTCATTTACCAGGTTTACAGCAAGCAACATTAGTGTGGTTTTAGAGCTTTGACTCAATACCGTGGTCTAGTTATTTAAATATATAAGTAGGCTTATTATGGCAATTTCATGTAGGGATTCAGAGAGAAACTAGGATTGTCCTCTGCTGGGGGCTGGCTCTAAAATTACCTGGTAATACCACCAAATCTGCAAGGATTTCACATTTATGTTTAACTAGATTTTAACTACAGTGTATGCCTTTTGGAATATATATAGTGTTGTTTTAGCCATATTGGTCTCAGGATAGTAGAGAGACAAGGTGGGTGACGTGATATCTTTTATTGGACCAACTTCTGTTGGTGAGAGAGACAAGCTTTTGAGCTTACACAGAGCTCTTCTTTAGGTCTGGGAAATGTATTTAGCTGTGACACGAGTAAAAGCTAAATACGTCTACTATAAATAACTCAAAGAACATCCTACACCACAATTTACCCAGGAATTTAAGGATATCATCAAATCCTTCCCCAAATAACTACAAGAGAACCTCTACAAGCTCATCCCCCACTGACCCACCGCAGGGACTTATATGAGCTTCCCAAGATATGCAACCAGTGGAACCAGGCAGACCCATCATATCTGGCCATGACACTCTTACTGAAGGAATATAGGGACTCCTAGAAACCATCCTCAAACCACTTACCACACAAAGGGCCAGCTTCCTCTGTGATACAACTAACTTTTCCAGAAACTCTGCAACATTAACAACCTCCCTCAGAACACCATCCTTGCCACCAAGCATATCATCTTCCTATACACCAACATACCTCACAATAATGGGGTCACTGCCTGCCTCAAATATATACAAGACAATGAAGAACCCTCAGATATCCAGCCCAAACACATCACCGACTCCTCTATATAATCCTCCCACATAACAATTTTACGTTCAACAAAACACTTTGCTTATACCCGGGGAACAGCAATGGGTACTAGGATGGCTCCCTAAAATACTAACCTCTTCATGGGCAACTTTGAAGAAGAATTTCTGGACAAATGCATCATGAAGCCAATGATTTACCTGAGCTACATTGATATTTTCATCCTCTGCACAGATGACCTAAACTCCCTTATAGATTTCCACTACAACTCCTCCCCCCATTCCATTAAACTCTCTCTACAACACCACTAGCATCAACTTCCTGTACACCATGATACACTTCAACATGTACACTTCAACAATGGAACTCTACATACAGCTATATACAAGAAACCGACGGATCACCACACCTTCCTTCAAAGAGCCAGTAACCACCCCAAACACACCAAGAAATCTGTTATCTACAGCCAGGCACTCAGATACCACAGAATGTACTCTGAGGAGAAAGTCAGGGGTATATACCTTAACACAGTTAGGCCTGGTCTACGCTAGGAATTTACATTGGTATAGTTATGTCCATAGGCGCCAACTCTGTGGGTGCTCTGTGGCTAGAGCACCCACTGGGAAAAATTGGTGGGTGCTCTGCACCCACCGGGAGCTCCTCGCCCCAGATCACTTCCGCCTCCTCCTCTGAGTGCATCGTGTCCCTGCTTCTCCTCCCAGTGCTTGCTGCCGTGAAACAGCTGTTTTGCAGTGTAACAAGCTCTGGGGGGGAGGGGGATGAGCGGAATGTGGCGCACTCAGGGGAGGAGGCAGGGTCGGGGCGGGGATTGGGGGAAGGAGCCCAATAGGGGCAGGGAGGGGGTGGAGTTGGGGCAGGGACTTTGGGGAAGGGGTTGGAATGGGGGCAGGGCAGGGGTGGAGTCGGGGCGGAGGGTGCGAGCACCCACCGGCGCCAAGAGAAGTTGGCGCCTATGGTTACATCTCTCAGTAATGTGAGAGCAGCATAGGTGCTGCAACTACGGGTGCTAGGGATGCTGCTGCACCCCCTGGCTTGAAGTGGTTTCCATTATTTTCAGGGTTTACAGTTTGTTTCAATGGCTCTATGCACCCCCACTGTACAAATGGTTCCAGCACTCCAGCAAGTGGTGACGCACAGATACTTCTTTCCCCCCAAGTTCCTCCATGCCCCCCTGGGGTTGGGGCAGGGGGTGAGGAGCAATGGCATGGCTTGCTGCATCCAGGTCCTTTGCCCACCTGGTCTGTGCTGTGAGGCAAGCATTAGAAGCTGCTGCTTTCCCCTTACGCAGCCCACGTGGGGAAAGTGACCTGGATGTAGGGAGTGCTGGGCATTGCTCCTTGCTCCCTCCCTCACAGCTTCTGGGGTGGGGCATGGAGGAGCAGCGTCGGAGGTGTCAGCGAACAGCAATGCTAGCCGGTCCGTGCATCCAGGTCAGTTTCCCCATGTGGGTGCAGGAGGGGGTGCAGGGGTTAGGGGCAAAGGGGGTACAATACAGAGGTTGGGCTACAGGAGGGGAGTGCAGGGGTTAGGTAAAAAGGGTGCAGGAGGGGTTGGGGAGAAGGGAGTACAGGGTTGAGGGGCTCAGGAGGGGTTGGGGAGAAGGGGCATAGAACCTCAAATATATACAAGACAATGAAGGATGGATTACATGGATTAGGGAAGAAGGGGCTGCAGAAGGGGGTTGGGGAGAAGGGGTGCAGGAGGGATTAGGCGGGAAGGGTTATTCATTGTTGTTGTGTATTTTACAAATATTTCAGACATACATCTCAGCTTAATGCCTGAAATCGCATTGAATTTTATCAATGACTACCATCTCTCAGCTTCTCTGCACTAGCACAAGATGGGTCCATCTCCCACTCTGTCTGCCTGGGTTCTCTCCTTCCTTTAATTTTATTCTTGAGAGCATGCAGTAACCTATTAGCAGGAGCCAAAGATTTTATCCTGAAACATTTACTCTGCAAGGAGGCTTTACTCATATACTTAATCTTGCTGAACTCATGAAGGTTCTGGGATCTGTCCCCAGCTCCTGCTGTAGCTCAGCAGTTCAGAGTTTTGGAGCAACACTACATTTGTGTTGATTTGTCTGCAAACATTTTAATGTTTTGCTGCTGCTGTGAAGAATAAAGAACGATCTGGTGTTCTACCGTACAGTCTTTGTACCCTGAAGTAAAATCACATATGCCAGACTCCTGTTGTCTATATATAGCATATGTTGTGACAGATAGAGCATGTTTTCTTGCTGATTCTGAGACAGACATTGCAGATGTGTAATGTTGTTAAAGCTAGTATGTATGGGTTTGCACAGGAGGAATTTCACTACAAATTAATTCCTAATAAAGATAATTTCTTCAGAATAAGCACTGGAATCAACTTTTTTGCAATATTGATTAGCCTAATCAAATTATAATTTTTGTAAAGACTGCTTAATAGCCGACAATGTATGTCCAAGTCCAAAATTTATATCCTTATGCCATGTTTTTTTCAGTTTATATATTTTTATTACTGCTTTTTATTTTTTAACTAAAATAGAAGTTGCTAAGTGGTTGCTAATTTGTACAATTATAACAACAGAAGCCTGGAGAGGCAAACACTGTGTGTTCTGTATTCTCATAGAATCATAGAATATCAGGGTTGGAAGGGACCTCAGGAGGTCATCTAGTCCAACCCCCTGCTCAAAAGCAGGACCCATACCCAATTAAATCATCCCAGCCAGGGCTTTGTCAAGCCTGACCTTAAAAACTTCTAAGGAAGGAGATTCCACCACCTCCCTAGGCAATGCATTCCAGTGTTTCACCACCCTCCTAGTGAAAAAGTTTTTCCTAATATCCAGCCTAAACCTCCCCCACTGCAACTTGAGACCATTACTCCTTCTGTTTGACTGGTTACTGTGAATTACTCCTTCTGTTTGACTGGTTACTGTGAATATGTTTTTAAGCCTTAATCTCTTGAGACTCCAATTCCACAGCTATGGATAGTGGAAATTCCTGTAGTAGATGATGCAGTGTCCATCCTATTTTACTGGAATGCGTGAAAGAATGTACAGTAGAACCTGAGAGTTATGGAACCTCAGGAATGGAGGTTGTTCATAACTCTGAAATGTTCGTGACTCTGGACTAAACATTATGTTGTTCTTTCAAAATCTTACAACTGAACATTGAGTTAATACAGCTTTAAAACTTTACTATGCAGAAGAAAAATGTTGCTTTTAGCGATCTTCATTTGAATGAAACAAGCACAGAAACAATTTCCTTACCTTGTAAATTTAAAATAAAAAAAACTTCCCCTTTATATTTTAGTAGTTTACGTTTAACACAATACTGTACTGTATTGGGAGGGAGCAGGGGTTGGTCTCTGCTGCCTATTTTGCTGCCTCTGTTTAGGTGTGTGTATACAGGGAAATCAACATAGGTGTGCGCATGGGGTGTGCCGGGTGTGCCCAGGCACACCCTAATGCCCTGAGCTCTGGCTGGGAAGGCTGCTCCTCCCCCTTCCCCTGCTGGAGGCTCGGGGTGGGGAGGAGGAAGAGGAGGAGGCTGCAGCAGTTGCAGGCAGCGATGGCAGCGGAGCTGTGTTTACATCGCTGCTGCGCTGCTGACCCCAGCAGCACCAAGTGAGTGGAGTCGGCCCAGGGGCCCAGCTCCACCAATATATGGGGCTGGGTGTCCCCCCGGCCCACCTGCTGCCCCCCCGCACCTCCCCGTCCTCTCCTCTTGCTGCCCCCACACACCTCTCCAGGCCCTGGAGCAGAGCATCCCTGCCTCTTCTGTGCAGCTCCATGCTGCCTCCCTGCAGCAACAGTTGCTGCAGGGTCCTAGTATCCTCCATCTCGACTGCCAGGGAACACTGACTCTGAACCTGCCCTTCCACCTCAGACCCTTCCCTTTTCCAGCGGGATCCTCCACCAGCACAGGGGGCCGCCCCGCCCACAGTCACTGCTCCTGCCCTATGCTGGACAAGGAGGCAGCCCCATCCCTCACCCCCAGTGAGGCTACACTCAGGGGCAACAGCAGGGGAGGAGGCGCACGCAGCACCCCCCAGCACCCACCACGGGGGAGGTGAGGGAGATTCCTGGACCTGGGAGGCTCCTCCCCCCGAGCTCACTGCTGCTTGCAGGGAAAGGGCTGGGGGGAGTCCTCCTCTCTGGCCCCTGTCCCGGAGCAGCCTGCCTGCACCCCAAACTCATCCCTCGCCCTGCCCCATCCGAGAGCGCACACCCCCAGCCAGAGCTCTCACCCCCGCACTGTACCTTCAACCCTCTACCCTAGTCCTGAGCCCCTCCAACACCCCAAACACCTTATCCCCAGTCCCAGCCAGAGCCCTCATCCCCCCGCACCCTAATCCTCTGCCAGAGCCCTGAGCCCCCTCCAACACCACAAACCCCTCATCTGCAGCCACACCCCACAGCCCTCATCCCATACCCCTCACCTCTGCACCCCTTCCCATTCCCAAACTCCCTCCCAGAGCCTGCACCCCAATCCCCTGCCCCAGCCTAGGGCCTGCACTCCAGACTTCCCTCACCCAAACTCCCTCCCAGAGCCTTGGGCAGGTGGGGGGCGGAGTTTGTTGGGGCGGGTTCTGGGCACCACCAAAATTTCTACAAACCTGCCACCCTGGTGCCAAAGTCCCCTCCCTGCCCGCCCGCGCAGGATGTATTTGTTGCATGTACAAACTTCCCCAGCAGCTGCACAAAGTTGTTGTAACTGTGTCACACAGCGAACCCCGCGCTGCTCCCATGACCCCCCCCTTGACCCCCCTGTCTGCCCGGGCCCGCCCAGCCAATCACTGCCTCCCCAGCGCTACACGTGACCTTTGTTGACTTACGTCAGTCATAGCGCTCTTCCACCACTGCGCTCCAGCTTGGTTGGCGCTCTTTGCACCTGCCTCATAAGTGCCATCACGTCATTGGTCAAGAAGATGTCCAAGGGGTGTGTCATAACCATACAGCTAAGGGTAGCCTAGAATTCCTCCTTACCTGTAAGAGGTTAAGAAGCTCAAATAACCTGGTTGGTACCTGACCAATGGGGAAAAAAGTTACTTTCAAATCTTGGGGGGTAGGGGGGTGGGAGGAGGCTGGCTTTGTGGTGTGTTCTCTGGGGAAAGCAGAGAAGCATCAGGTCAAAAAAACTCCTTCTCCTGTAAACCATCCTGTACAAGTCTCTGATATTACAAAAAGAGTAAGTAAATAAGGCAAAGCACGTTAGATTACCTTTTGTTTTCAACTTGTGAATTTTCCGTTTTCTAGAAGGAGGTTTATCCTGTTTTTTTGTAACTTTAAAGTTTTGCCTAGGGGGGAATCCTCTGTGTTTTGAATATGATTACCCTGTAAAGTATTTACCATCCTGATTTTACAGAGGTGATTCTTTTACCTTTTCTTTAAATAAAATCCATCTTTTAAGAACCTGACTGATTTTTCCATTGTTCCAAGACCCAGGGGTTTGGGTCTTTGATCATTTTGTAACCAATTTGTTAGGATATTATTCTCAAGCCTCCCCAGGAAAGGGGGTGTAAGGGCTTGGGGGGATTGCTGGAGGAAGAGGAACTCCAAGTGGTCCTTTTACCTGGTTCTTTGTTAAAGTCACTTGGTGATGGCAGCGTTACTTAAACCCAAGGTGCAAAGGAGAATTTGTGCCTGGGGAGTTTTTAACCTAAGCTGGTAGAATAAGCTTAGGGAGTCTTTCATGCAGGTCCCCACGTCTGTACCCTAGAGTTCAGAGCAGGGAGGGAACCCTGACAGGGTGGGATTTGGTGGGGACTCTGTTCTGAGCGGTGGTGCGGTAAGGGGGCTGGGCCGGGGGGGTTGGTGGGGGACAGGGAACGGGGGTGTTGGATAGGGCGTGGGAGTCCCAGGGGGCCTCTCAGGGGGCGGGGGTGAGGCTAGGGGTCGGAGCAGTCGGGACGGGGGGTTGGATAGTTGGTGGAGTCCTGGGGGGTAATTGGGGGTGGGGCCTCTGGAGGGGGAGGTCAGGGGACAAGGAGCAGGGGGAGTTGGATGGGTTAGAGGTTCTGGGGGGGACCTGTTGGGGCGGGGGTGTGGAGAGGGGTTGGGGCAGGCAGGGAGTAGGGGGAGTTGGATGGGTCAGGAGTTCTGGGGGTCCTGTCAGGGGGCGGGGAGTGGTTGGATAGGTGTGGGAGTCCCAGGGGGTCTGTCTGGGGCCGGGGGTGTGGATAAGGGTCAGGGCAGTCAGGGGACAGGTAAGTGTAGTGTCCTAGGGAGGCAGTTAGAGTGGGGGGGTCTCAGGAGGCGGTAGTCACAGGACAATATGACTGTAAATATGGCAGGCGACCAGCTTGGCTTAACAGTGAAATCCTTGCTGATCTTAAACACAAAAAAAAAGCTTACAAGAAGTGGAAGATTGGACAAATGACTGGGGAAGAGTATAAAAATATTGCTTGGGCATGCAGGAGTGAAATCAGGAAGGCCAAATCACACCTGGAGTTGCAGCCAGCAAGAGATGTTAAGAGTAACAAGAAGGGTTTCTTCAGGTATGTTAGCAACAAGGTGGTGGTCAAGGAAAGTGTGGGCCCCTTACTGAATGAGGGAAGCAACCTAGTGACAGAGGATGTGGAAAAAGCTAATGTACTCAATGCTTTTTTTGCCTCTGTCTTCACGAACAAGGTCAGCTCCCAGACTACTGCACTGGGCAGCACAGCATGGGGAGGAAGTGACCAGCCCTCGGTGGAGAAAGAAGTGGTTCGGGACTATTTAGAAAAGCTGGACGAGCACAAGTCCATAGGGCTGGATGCGCTGCATCCAAGGGTGCTAAAGGAGTTGGCGGATGTGATTGCAGAGCCATTGGCTATTATCTTTGAAAACTCATGGCGATCGGGGGAGGTCCCGGACGACTGGAAAAAGGCTAATGTAGTGCCAATCTTTAAAAAAGGGAAGAAGGAGGATCCTGGGAACTACAGGCCAGTCAGCCTCACCTCAGTCCCTGGAAAAATCATGGAGCAGGTCCTCGAGGAATCAATTCTGAAGCACTTAGAGGAGAGGAAAGTGATCAGGAACAATCAGCATGGATTCACCAAGGGCAAGTCATGCCTGACTAATCTAATTGCCTTCTATGACGAGATAACTTGCTCTGTGGATGAGGGGAAAGCAGTGGACGTGTTGTTCCTTGACTTTAGCAAAGCTTTTGATATGGTCTCCCACAGTATTCTTGCAGCAAGTTAAGGAAGTATGGGCTGAATGAATGGACTGTAAGGTGGATAGAAAACTGGCTATATTGTCGGGCTCAATGGGTAGTGAGCAATGGCTCCATGTCTAGTTGGCAGATGGTATCAAGCGTAGTACCCAAGGGTCGGTCCTGGGGCTGGTTTTGTTCAATATCTTCATAAATGATCTGGAGGATGGTGTAGATTGCACCCTCAGCAAGTTTGCAGATGACCCTAAACTGGGAGGAGAGGTAGATACGCTGGAGGGTAGGGATAGGATACAGAGGGACCTAGACAAATTAGAGGATTGGGCCAAAAGAAATTTGATGAGGTTCAACAAGGACAAGTGCAGAGTCCTGAACTTAGGATGGAAGAATCCTATGCACCGCTACAGACTAGGGACCGAATGGCTCGGCAGTAGTTCTGTAGAAAGGGACCTAGAGGTTACAGTGGATGAGAAGCTGGATATGAGTCAACAGTGTGCCGTTGTTGCCAAGAAGGCCAATGGCATTTTGGGCTGTATAAGTAGGGGCATTGCCAGCAGATCGAGGGATGTGATCATTCCCCTCTATTTGACATTGGTGAGGCCTCATCTGGAGTTCTGTGTCCAGTTTTGGGCCCCACACTACAAGAAGGATGTGAAAAAATTGGAAAGAGTCCAGTGGAGGACAACACAAATGATTAGGGGACTGGAACACATGACTTCTGAGGAGAGGCTGAGGGAACTGGGATTGTTTAGTCTGCGGAAGAGAAGAGTGAGGAGGGATTTGATAGCTGCTTTCAACTACCTGAAAGGGGGTTCCAAATAGGATGGATGTAGACTGTTCTCAGTGGTAGCAGATGACAGAATGAGGAGTAATGGTCTCAAGTTGCAGTGGGGGAGGTTTAGGTTGGATATTAGGAAAAACTTTTTCACTAGGAGGGTGGTGAAGCACTGGAATGCGTTACCTAGGGAGGTGGTGGAGTCTCCTTCCTTATAAGTTTTTAAGGTCAGGCTTGACAAAGCCCTGGCTGGGATGATTTAGTTGGTGTTGGTCCTGCTTTGAGCAGGGGGTTGGACTAGATGACCTCCTGAGGTCCCTTCCTACCCTTATATTCTACGACAAGGAGCATGGTGGCTTAGATAGGGGCAGGGTCCCAGGAGGGGGCAGTCAGGGGACAAGGAGCAGCCGGGGTTGGTGGTTTTGAGCAGGGAAGTCAGGGGGTGAAAAGTGGGAAGGAGTGGATGGGGTGGGACTTGGGTGGGGTGGGGGCTCCTGGGATGCACACCCTAATGAAATGTGCTGTGCACGCCTATGGAAATCAACGTTTATCAACATTCAGTGATAAAAATCTAATCCTTCCAAGCCTAATAGAGGCTAAATCATAATATACTGATGGTCATCTTTGGACATGAAGTAATGTTTAATCCATGGTGTGTTGTAAAGCTGGTAGGGAAATTCTGGATTGTTCAGTTTCCTTTGAAATAATCCAGTACAGGCCACTGCTGGAGGCAGGATACTGGCCTACATGGACCACTGGACTATTTCAATATGGAAATTTCTGTGCTCCTAAAGGTTGTACCAAAATGTCATTTTCACTTTTTTTATTTTCACCATAGTACAGTGAAGAGGGCAATATGTTTCTTCAATTTTGCCTAGTTCTTAGTTTAAACTGACTGTTAGAAATGTATGTGTGTTTGTTTTTTCCTTGCAGAGATCTGAACACTGCCTAGGACTGTGTATGTCACTATGGCTTTGTATGTTGGTCACAGAATAGAAGTCCCTGATTCAGTTGGGTCCCCTTCCCACATAACTTGGCACCCTGTTCATCCACTCCTGGCTGTTGCTTCCATTAGCTCAACATCTGGAGGCAGTGTGGATATCTATTTGGAACAGGTAAGCATTCAGGAACTTCTACTTTGGTCTTGATGTTATTTTGCTGTGATCTCTTTATAGCTGTTATATCTGTGGTGGAACAGAATTATGACGTTTAGCAGGTTTTTCAAAATACATATGTTTTGAAGGCTAATTTATATTCCTGGAATCCTTCTCTATCAATTTTGTTGCTCATAATGTTCAGTGATATTGATGGCATATCAAATTAATTAATTTTAGACTTTCCTGAAGTCAGTAGTGAGTTCCTCATGAATTAGTTGGATCTAAAAAACAGAAACACCACCTTGAGTTTTACAAACTACTGGCTTTTTTATTCTTCTTTGAGCTGATTGCCAGCATACTGTTGATGTAGGGGCTACTCAATGGTCACAGAATGAGAAATGCAACTCTACCTGCCAAATGTAATGTTTAATCCATGGTATGTTGATGTACGTCATGTCATGTCCCAAGATGACAATCAGTATATTATGATTTAGCCTCTATTAAGTTTAAAGCTGTTAGGCTTAGGCTTGGAAGAACTGGATTTTTATCACTAAATGTTGGTAAATGTTGATTTTTTTCCTGTGTACACACAAACCAAGGAAAAAATATTTCCATTGGCAATATTTGAAATTTATAAATAGGCAAAGCAAGAAGAATGTAGCTTGAGAAGTTATTAGTTTGATTTAAGGGGAAAAATTTCAGTGAAATGGATGCATACTTAGTTCTTGTGAACACCAAGCCAAAATTTATCTTAGGATATTCAGCACCAAGGAAATATTTATTGAGGTTTCGGCTTGAATCTGTGTTCTCAATATCAGGGAATGTAAAAAACAGAATAATTTCTCCACCCAGAGTCTGAGCCAGCTTGCTCGAGTCAGATTATTTTATCATATAGGATCTGTCCGTGTTATAGTTATTGCTTACTGCAGTTCTAGAATGATTTCCCTAGTGTGGACAGTGACTTTCTTTTTCACCCTGAGAACTGTTTATAGACTTCTCAAGCACGGTGGATTTGATTTAAATCACTAGTCAGGAAGATACAATTTAATCATGGATTTCTACATAAAAGTGCATTCTTGTTGGTTGTTATAACCTTAATTTATATTCTTCACAACTCAGAGATAGATGTGGGTTTCATTTTTAGAAGGTACACGCTATACATTTTAAAAGTGATTTATTTTGAAAACTTTTCAGATTAGTTTTACAGCTATATCAGAAAATGAATGATTGTTTGGTTATTTCATTTACCAAAGGTAACTGAAGCAGATATTTATGAAGTCATTGGGAGGTGAACTATCTCCAATTCAACAGGTTAATCATTAATATTTGGAGGATTTTCTTGCCATGCTGTATTAGGAGGAGAATATCATCAGTCAGAATTTAAATTGTTTTAGTTAACTAAAACAACAACATTATGTATTCTGGATTTTTTTTTCTTCAACAGCAAACATAATTTAACAAAACAAGCATATGAATTTTTGAATGTAAACATTCAAGTTTTTTAAAATCAGGTTTGTTTTTGTTAAAATTGTTTTTAATTAAAATAGTTAAATGACATTAAAAAAAACAACAAAAATGTAATCGAGTATGTCAGCCAGGTCAACATGAGAAACTTAAAATATTGGCTTCTGTGGCTAAGTCAGTCGTCTTCACCTTCATTTTCTTGTTTGTTCATGGTCTGGAAAAGAAAAACATGCTTTCCTGCTTTTTCAGGTCCCAAACGATTTCTCAATTCGGAATGAATTAGTCCAAAGGAAGAAAATATTCTTTCTACATTGGCAGAAGAAGTTACTGCTGTTAAAAGTGAGATAATCACTTCAACAGTCTCTGAATCCAAGTGCTTAAGTGACTTCCACCAGTCCACTGGTGTGACTTTCTTTAAAACATCATCAGCAAACATATATTTCTTGAATGGTTCACCCTTAGCTCTGAAGTTTATTATAGTTGGCATTATGGAGGGATGATTGCTGGACGTCCATGTCATAGCCAACTCCTCTTCTTCAGCAGTTAAGGTCTGACCTTGGTACCGAGTATTGGGAATATTTGCAAGAAAATGAGCTGGAGATAGTGCTTGTCCCATTCGTTTTTTTAATGCTTGTAATTTAACTCTGTCATTGCATATTTCTCTTTTTAAGATCTGACTCAGTTCCTTCCAAATTTCAACAGCGTCATCAATAAAACAGATGTTTCCCTGCATTTTGTTCAAGGCTACAGAAATAGGCTTCAGGGCACTCAGCATGTGTTCAACATTTCTCTTAAGCCCAGTGTTGAGAACTTTGGCTGTGACGGTGCCATCTATTTTTTCACGATTTTGTTCACAAACTGTCATCAGATTAGGCCATTTCTTGATATAGTGCTCAAAACAGTCCACTTCTGAGTTCCATCGCACATCCTGTGGGAGAGTTAGCTTGGTTCCTCCCACTTTTTTCAGAGCAGCTGCTGCAAAGTGATTGTTATGGAAGTATTTTGCCATTTCAACAACATTAGCCTTTATTTCTGGGACACTGAAGTCTTTGGCTAGGAGGTGCATCAAATGAGCACTGCAACTGTATGTTATTAGCTTGGGACTCTCTTCCAAATAATTTCTTCTCATCTTGGATACATTTGCAGCATTGTCTGTGACCAAGCTGCATACTAGACATTTGAATTCTTTTTCCCACAGTTTGTTATAGCTTTTACTGCTACTTTTTGTAAGTATTCTGCTGTGTGTGCATTTCCTGATGTATCAATTGTTTCTGTAAGGAAGACATTCCCTTCTTCTGTTGTCACACAAGCACATATAACAGGATCATTGTGGACATTGCTCCACCCATCAAGAATCAGGTTAACAATTTTACCCTCTAGTCCTTTTGTACACTGCTCAATTTCTCTTTCATACACTTTATCCAGCAATTTGCCTGCGACATCTGCTCTGTTGGGTAGACTGTATCCTGGTCTTAATGACTGAACCATGTTAATGAAGTGTGGGTTCTCAATTAGGAAACGAGAGTTTGTTGCATTAATAAACCGGGCAATTTTTTCATCAATTACTTCTTTTTGTAATCTGCTGGTTCTTATCACTAACTTATCTATGGTTGTTTCTGGATGATGGAGATTTTTTTTCTTTTTGCTGCAGGTGATATACTGTGGCTATGTGACATACATGATTTGACTGAAACATTATCATTGGCAGATAACTCTGAAACTATAGAAAATGATGGTGATTTTGAAGGTGGATAATCTTCAGACCAAATAAGTCAATGCAGTTAGTTAATTATTATTACCATATTGCTCATTTAGTATTACTCATTGCATTCACTGACACTCAGTACTACTTTAAAGGTAAAATTGAAATAGGCAGATCTTCCTTTTACAGCTATTTATTTTTTTTATCACAACTGCATCTAAAATGATAGTACCATAGAGTGTAAACTATATTTTTTGCTCAAACATGAGAATTCAAGAATAGTCCAGAAGGAAGATAGGCAGTCCTTAAACTCACTAACCTCTTTTGTCATATAACTTGAGGTGTGTTAATGAACCACTTCACCTTGAATGGTCCGAGAATATGTGTTAACTACTTATGCTAAACAATTTGTTCCAACTTATATTTGGCTGTGACACTTTGAGTACCTTTCCCAGACCTGAAGAAGAGCTCTGTGTAGCCTGAAAGCTTGTCTCTTTCACCAACAGAAGTTGGCCTATAGAAAAATATTCGATCACCCCCCTGACTGGCAAAAGTATTCTCTTGTATCTTCAGTCCTGGTAGAAACCTTCTCGATCCCCAGTACATGAATCAAAGTTTCTTTAGTTTCAGTGAGAGTTCTTCATATGTACCGAGAGAAGATAGAGCAGAAAAGCAAAGTGAGGCAGAGATTTTTAATACCAATATTGTGTGTGTTCATAAATAATTGTCATATGTCACTTTTTTAAAAACATATTTATACATGTGAAGTACTTGTGGACAACATAGGAAAGAAATGTCTTGTGTGTGTCCACTTCAGATGTTACTGCAGTGTGGTCTATGCTTATCTTGTGTCTATGGCAGAAAATATCTTATTTGGTGGAGGGCAGATATGTGTTGAATTGGAAGAGAGTTTATCCCAAAGCCCTGTAATGAGGTCTGTTTGTTTCCGTTTGCAGGGAGAGCATGTGCCTGATTCACACACTGAAAGGAGTTTTCGGGCCACATCTCTTAGTTGGCACCCATCCAGACTGATCCTGGCAGTGGGCTGGGAGACAGGGGAAGTGGTGGTGCTTAACAAACAGGACAAAGAGCACCACACAGTACCCCCCAACCATAATGCCGAAATTACTGTCCTAAACTGGAGTACTAATGGTACCCGCCTTGTGTCTGGTGATAGGGTAAGTAGCAAAACTGACATGCCATCAGTGTGCTTGATGCTCGTATAATGAGTCCTGGCGATGAAGAAGGAGAGTGGGATTTTTAACAATATTGGATTAATGTAGGGGGAGAATTTCAAGGAAAAGATGAGTCTAATTTCATCATAGTAAGTATTAGTTCTTTGAGTGATTGCTCATGTGCATTCCAATAGGTGTGTGTGCATGCCGCTTGCATGATCGTCAGAAGTTTTTCCCCTAGCGGTATCCGTCGGGTTGGCTGTGGAGACCCTTAAAGTGGCGCCTTTATGGCAGTGTATATAGGTCCCTGCTGACCTGCCGCTTGCTCAGTTCCTTCTTACAGCCAGTGATGGTTGTTGGAGCAGCTCAGTCTCTTGCATTTGCAAGTGCCTACCTAAAGTGGTTCCCTTTTCTTCATTGTATATAGTTGTTATATAGTAGTTTGTAGTTAGTTGGACTTACTTTGGGGGGCTTCCCCCCGCCCTAGTTTCCCCAGGCACTTGGGCATGCCTAAGTCGCAGGGGTTTAAGGCATGCCAGAGCTGTGTGAAACCTATGTCCACAGGCGATCCGCACACTGCCTGTTTCAAGTGTTTAGGAGAGGGCCATTAGACAGATAAGTGCCCAATTTGCAGGAGCTTTAGACCCAGGATTGAGAGAGAGAAGGACTATAGTTTGCAGCTCCTCCTGATGAACTCGGCCATCAGCACACAGCCGGCACCAGAAGCAGCACCGGCATCATCGGTGCGCAGCGCCCCCGCCTCAGTGCGGGATGTCCCAGCACTGAGGAAGGACTCCAAGGAGCATGGGTGCCGCTCCCAGACTCGTAAGGCCACTCACGGTCCCCGCGGCTACATAAGAAAAAGAAGGCGGACAGGAGTCGTTCCCCTGTCAAGAAGCCATGAGGGGACTCCAGCGGGGTGCGTCCTCTGGCGGGACAGCTATGGTCTGGACCTTTAGACCTGGCACCATTGACTCCGGCCCCAACAGGTGGCTTGTCGAGTCCGGTGCTGGTGGCCTCCCTGACTTGGGAGAATATGACTTCCCTCCACGCCGGATACCTACGAGGCAGCATGGGACCTCATTGCCATGATAGCGCGAGCCACGGCACCACAAGCCCAGGCAGCATCAGTGGCATTGGCAGCACCACCAGCAGTGTCTGTCCCGGCACTGCATGTAGCTCCGGCACCCTTTGCAGTACCGATGGCGGCACCACCTCTGGTTCATAATCGTGGCACGCCTATGATGTTACGGCGCTGCTCACCATCTCCCTGGTACTGCTCTCCAGCACCGTTGGGCTCCGCCCTCCTGTGGTTGGGCACAAACTACTCATCCGAGTCAGACGCCAAGTCTTCTGTCTCTCGACGCAGCCACTCCCAGTCCTGGCACCGCAGACCAGTGGAATCATCTTCACTGGCAGTCGCCTGGCTGCCCCAGTGGCAGGGCCCAGTCCAATGGCCCTTTTGGACCCTGGGGGCCTACCATCAGGCTCAGGGTCAGGGCTCCAGGCCGGCATTGGTGACATCAGCACTCTGTGCCCCTCCCTCAGCAACACCCTGAGGGGCTCGCTACACCCCCAGGGCTCATAAGGACCCTGCACAAGACAGGGACTCTGGGCTGTCATGCTCAGGCGCAGCACCCGAACCAGCGCCATCAGTGACACTAGAGCCACCTCCAGTCATGGGAGGCTCCGAGGTACCTCACCCAGCCTCCAGAGAGCCAGAAGAGCAGGAAGACCCTGTTCTATGAACCTCCTCCTCACTAAGCAAGGTGGTGACAGGTACTCCCAGCACCCTACCGGCAATGGACACCAAGGGACACCAGGACTTTCCTAGGACGGTGGCCCTAAACCTCAACCTCCAGGCAGAAGAGGTCATGAAGGAGTCTGACTTGATGGTGGACATCCTTGCCCCGGAGGGTCCTTCTAGGGTGTGGCCGTGCCCCAAATAAGAACAATACAAAACACCAGTAAGGTGCTCTGCCAGACTCCAGCTTCTATACCATCCACCGCTAAAGGAGTGGAAAGACCCTCTTTTTGTGGCACAAAATAGCGTGAACATCTTTTCACGCACCCCCAACCGGGGACTCTGGTGGTCGATGTGGCAAATTACAAAGAGCGGCAAGGACAGCTGGGTCCCACGCCTAAGTCATGGGACGCAAAGAAGCTGGACCTTTTCGGCGAAAAGGTCTACTTGACCAGAGGGCTCCAGCTTTGAGTGGCCAACCAGCAAGCGGTACTCAGCCACTATGCTTGCAACTCTTGGAACTCAGTGGCAAAGTTCCAGGAGTTGCTCCTGGCTGACTCACGCAAGGAGTTTAGCGCGCTCCTTGAGGAAGGCATGGTGTCTCCAGAACCTCCCTCCAGGCCTTGTTAGACGTGGCGGACTCGGCGGCTCGGACCATGGCCACGGCCATTACAATGAGGCACAGTGTGTTGCTCCAGGTGTCGGGGATACCACCTGAGGTTCAGAACACAGTTTGGGATTTCCCCTTTGACTGTGTGGGCCTGTTCACCCAAAATACGGACTCTCACCTGCACAGCCTTAAGGGCTCGTGGGCGACTCTGAAGTCTTTGGGGATCCACACCCTTGCACCTCAAAGAAAGCCTTTTGAGCTTCAGCCCCCGTCCCGCTTCTATTCTGGGCTTCCTAGGCGAGACCCGTCAAGGAGATGGGGCAGAAATAATAGGAGACATCCACCACAGTCCTCCTCAGGCCAAGGCCAGGGTTCGGCCAAACTTTTGAAGATGCGCCCGAGCATGGAGCATCAGTTTCAGTCTCAGAGCCTCATCCCGCCTTTGTGAATTGACTCTCCCACTTCTACCATGCTTGGTCCCAGATCACATCAGATTGCTGGGTCCTCAGCATGGTAGGGGTGGGATATTCTATCCAATTCTGTTCCCTACCACCCTCCTTCCCCGTCCCTCTTCAGGGACCCTTCTCATGAACAACTCCTCTTGCAGGAGGTGCAATCACTTCTCACTTTAGGGACAGTAGAGGAGGTTCCTCAGGAGTTCAGGGGCAAGGAGTTCTATTCCCACTATATCCTCTGGATCTGCGAGACCTCAACACATTCATAAGGAAAGTGAAGTTTCGCATGATCTCTCTGGCCACCATCATTCCTTCCCTGGGTCTGGGGGACTGGTATGCCGCCGTTGACTTGAAAGACACGTACTTCCATATATCCGCTATCCTGGCCCACAGACGATTCTTGAGATTCGTGGTCAGTGGCCAGCACTATCAGTTCAGGGTGCTTCTGTTTGGGCTCTCGGCGACCCCCCGGCTATTCACCAAGTGTATGGTGGTTGTGGCAGCCTTCCTCCACAAACATCAGGAGCAAGTATTCCCGTACCTAGATGACTGGCTCAGCAAGGCCAAGTCGCAAGCACGGGCCACAGAGCATGTGTCTCTGGTGCGGGCCACATTCCACAGGCTGGACCTCATATTGAATGTGCCCAAATCCACACTGGCCCCGACACAGAGAATAGAATTCATAGGGGCTCTCTTGGACTCCATGCAGGCCAAGGCGTTCCTGCCTGAGCTGTGCTTCCAAGCACTCACGTACATTATTGAAAATCTTTGCCGATTCCCACAACCACGACCAGAAATTGCATGAATTATCTGGGCATATGGCAGCCTGCACATACGTGGTCCAGCATGCTGGATTACGCCTTTGGCCCCCTCCAGGCGTGGTTGGCGCAGGTGCACAGGCCGGGCAGGGACCTGCTGGACGCAATAGTTACCCACCCCCCTCGAGTCTCTCCACTGGTGGCTGCAACCACAAGTTGTGAGGGAGTACCCTTTGCCAAACCCCAATCTACACTATCCCTAGTCACGGCCACCTCGGCACTTGGTTGGGAAGCGCACCTGGGCGATATCAGAACTCAAGGTGTATGGTCCCACATAGAACTATCGCTGCATATCAACGTAAGGGAGCTGAGGGCTGTTTGCTTGGCATGCCAAGTGTTCCAGGCCTGCCTGCAGAGGGAAAGAAAGCCAATTTGTTTCCTTTTCTTGAAGGATTATATGTAAATAACAACAATAAATGGATATAGCCAGATACCACTGTTCTCAGTGGTAGCTGATGACAGAACGAGGAGTAATGGTCTCAAGTTGCAGTGGGGGAGGTTTAGGTTGGATATTAGGAAAATCTTTTTCACTAGGAGGGTGGTGAGACACTGGAATGCATTACCTAGGGAGGTGGTGGAATCTCCTTCCTTATAAGTTTTTAAGGTCAGGCTTGACAAAGCCCTGGCTGGGATGATTTAGTTGGGATTGGTCCTGCTTTGAGCAGGGGGTTGGACTAGATGACCTCCTGAGGTCCCTTCCAACCCTGATATTCTATGCAGGGTGCATGTGTGTCGGTGCTGATGGACAACACTGCAGCCATGTTCTATATACACAAACAGGGTGGTGCTCGCTCCTCTCCCCTGTGCCAGGAAGCCTTTGAGCTGTGGGATTTTTTCATCGCCCACTCGATACATCTAGAGGCATCGCACCTTCCGGGAGCGCAAAATGAGCTAGCCGATTGCCTCAGTTCCAGGAGTTTCACGGTCACGAATAGTCTCTCAGGCTGGACATCGTGCACTCGATTTCCCAGAAGTGGGGCATTCCCCACATAGACCTGTTCGCGACACAGAGCAACAGATAGTGTCAGCAGTTCTGCTCTTTCCTGAACCACAGCACAGGCTCCATCATGGAGGCCTTTCACCTTTCATGGATGAGTCACCTGCTGTACACATTCTCGCCCTTCGGTCTCATACACAAAGTCCTCCTCAAGACTCATCGGGACTGGGCTTCCTTGGACCTCATAGCGCCAGCGTGGCCCTGCCAGCACTGGTTCACCATGTTGTTGAACCTCTCAGTGGACAGACCAGTAGCGCTTTGTGTGTGCCTGACCCTCATCACACAGGACCATGGCCATCTGCAACACCCCAATCTGGAGTCCCTCTGGAAACTCCATGGCTGAATCCTCTTGAGCTTCAGTGTTCGGACCCAGTGAAGAAGGTCTTGCTGGGAAGTAGGAAACCTCCACTCATGCCACATACCTGGCAAAGTGGAAGCGTTTCTCCATCTGGTCTCTGCAGAGGGGAACCGAACTGCAGCTAGCGCCAATTCCCCTTATTTTGGACTACCTGTTACAACTTAAGCAGGAGGGATTGGCAATATCTCTCCAGGTACAACTGGCTGCCATTTCGGCCTTTCACCTGGGGGCAGCGGGTAGGTCAGTCATCGGTAATCCCATGGTGGGCAGGTTCCTCAAGGGCTTGAACAGACTTTATACCCAGGTATGACGACCTGTTCCCCAGTGGGACCTCAACCTGGTCCTGTCCACACTCATGGGGCCCCCTTTTGAGCCCATGGCAACCTGCCCTCTGTCCTACCTTTCCTGGAAGATGGCCTTTCTGGTGGCCATAACCTTGGCCAGAAGGGTATCTGAGCTCAGACTTCCAAGCCCTCCTGTACTGTCTTTTATAAAGACAAGGTACAGCTACGCCCTCACCCTGCATTTCTGCCAAAGGTAGTCTCCCAGTTTCATGTGAACCAGACATTTTTACCTGTGTTCTTCCCTAAGCCCCATACCAGTAACAGAGAACACATGTTCCATTCCCTGGACATTAGGCATATTCTAGCTTTCTACATTGAGCGCACAAAGCCATTTTGTAAGTCACCACAGCTCTTTATTGCAATTGCAGAAAGGATGAGGGGGCTCCCGATCTTGTCCCAGCGCATTTCATCATGGATCACATCCTTTATCAGGACTTGCTATGACCTGCCAAAAATTCCAGCCCCTCCGCTTATGGTGCACTCCACGAGAGCACAGGTGTCATCGTCAGCATTCCTGGCACAGGTCCCTGTCCAGGACATATGCAAGGCAGCAACGTGGTCTTCCATTCACACCTTCACGTCACACTACGCCATTACCCAACAGGCGAGGGATGATGCAGCCTTTGGCAGGGCAGTCCTGCACTCAGCAACCAGTTGAACTCCGACCCCTGTCCCAGAGAAACTGCTTGGAAGTCACCTATTGGAATGCACATGAGCAATCATTCGAAGAAGAAAAAATGGTTACCTACCTCTCGTAACTGTTGTTGCTCATGTCCATTCCAAATCCCGCCCACCTCCCCTCTGTTGGAGTATTCCGGCAAGAAGGAACTGAACAAGTGGCAGGTCGGCAGGGACCTATATACATTGCCACTCCAAGGGTCTCCACAGCCGACCCAACGGGTACCGCTAGGGGAAAAACCTTCCGACGATTGTGCACGCAGCGCGTGCGCACACCTATTGGAATGGACATGAGCAACACATCTCGAAGAACAACAGTTACGAGAGGTAGGTAACCATTTTTTTACATGCTTCTGGAATGGAAATGGGTTTATATCAGGATTTCCCCAACTTTATTGGCTTTTCTACAGTGCTCATTGCTATTGTACCTAAGTCCTTTAAATATTAATGAATTTAACTTCACAACATATTCCTTGGTAGTATTTTGCAGATATGGAACAGAGACACACAGCAGTGGAGTAACTTGCCTGAGGCCACCTAGGAAGTTTGTGACAGCTGGCAATAGAACCCAGATCTCCTTAGTCCCAGTCCAGTGTCTTTACGACGAGCCCTCCCACATCCTTCCTCCCCTTTTGTAGAGTGACCCTCCCTCAAACACAGCAAAAACTCTTGAGTGTTCCTAGAATTAGTGTATTTTTAGTTGGAGCAAAGAGCAAAAAGACTCTAGTGGGGGGGAAATGTGTTGTGGAAATATATTTTAAATACATTTATATACATTTAAATTATAAATATATAAAATATATATAAATTATATACATTTAAATACATCATTTCTTGATGAGTTGGTTGCTTTTTTATGTAGCGAAATGAGGAATTATCTATTGATATTCAGTGTTGACTGCTAAATTTTCATACTGGATTCTGTTTTTGCCAATTCCTGAGTCAAAAAAGAAAAATGCTATTCCTTTTGTCTATTTTCTGTGACCTTTTTTGACACTCCCTAGGATAAGACAGCGCTTCTCCAGAGATTTCAGCTTTTACTGTCAGTATGAATCAATGAAAAAGCATAGATCTAATTATTGGCTGTAAAACTTCTGTTATGTTTGGTGGTCTTGACAAAGAAATTGACTGATAAAAGCCACAGTCGAATTGTCCATTTGCATATAGAAAAATTGGGCAACAATGGTGAGATTGATAATGGTGAGATTGCTGATGTGCAGAGACCACTGCCTATCAAGCAGACCACTGTTGTCTCATTGTTAACTTGTACTCCCCTATCTGGCTATATCCATTTATTGTTGTTATTTACATATAATTCTTCAAGAAAAGGAAACAATTTTTTTTCCCTCTGGATATCAATGCTGCTTAACTACAATCTGTTAAATGTAGGTGGTTTACTTCAGATGCATGTTACCGGGACTATAAGAGAGTGCCTGCAGAAAGAGGTGAGTGCTGTGTCTCAAAGATTGGGAGACTTGACCTCAGCCTAATCTTCTTTAAGCAGCTTTGTAGGCTAGTGTCCTCATCTGGGAATGCCCAGCCCCCAGTAATTCAAATTTAGGCTCCAAGAACCACTGAAAATACTTCCTAAAACTTGAGCAGCAACCAGTGAGGATCAGGAGCTCTTTATGTACATTCTAAGTACATAATACTTTGGATAACTTCCAGTTTTTGATGGCTCGATAGTATCGGAAAGGTCTAGGTGTTTTGTATAAGTATCTTGAGTGAAACTGTCTTTATGAAACAAATGCTTTTACAGCAAAAGGCAAAAGCTTTGGGCTATTAGAATGGTTCAAAGGATACCAAGATGTCTTAACAAATAAATCTCATGGGTACAAATGTTACTGTGTCATCTCCAGTTGCCATGATGAAAGCTGGCTAGTTCTATCCCTTTTCTGCAGCCACTAGCATTGGCACATAGAAACAAGCTTTGTGCATGCTCCGTTTCCAGCTTGATGTACTCATGTCTGAGTTTGGAAGCAAATAGAAGACTAGCTCGGCCTTGGCTGAGTAAATACTTTTATTCAAGAGCTCCAATCTTGTCTTCCAATTCTCTGACAGAACAAGAAGCAATGGTCTCAAGTTGCAGTGGGGAAGGTCTAGGTTGGATATTAGGAAACACTATTTCACTAGGAGGGTGGTGAAGCACTGGAATGGGTTACCTAGGAAGGTGGTAGAATCTCCATCCTTAGAGGTATTTAAGGCCCAGCTTGACAAAGCCCTGGCTGGGATGATTTAGTTGGTGTTGGTCCTGCTTGGAGTAGGGGATTGGACTGGATGACTGCCTGAGGTCTCTTCCAACCCTAATATTCTATGATTCTTCCACAAATATTTTCCCCCAGGCAGAGGCTAATGAGACAATTTAGTTTCAGATTCCAGGCTTTGCTACTAGCTGGGGAGCAAAGATTGACTTGACATTAAACTATGAAGAGAAAAAAATTCTCTCCCTAGTAAACATTTGGGGGAAAAAAATATTTTTAGCCATTTTTGGCTCTCTTTGATTCTCCTGCATAATGACAGGTTTCAGAGTAGCAGCCGTGTTAGTCTGTATGGGCAAAAAGAAAAGGAGTACTTGTGGCACCTTAGAGACTAACCAATTTATTTGAGCATAAGCTTTCGTGAGCTACAGCTCACTTCATCAGATGCATGCAGTGGAAAATACAATAGGGAGATTTTATATACACAGAGAACGTGAAACAATGGGTGTTACTATACACACTGTAACGAGAGTGATCAGGTAAGGTGAGCTATTACCAGCGGGAGAGAAAAAAAAATCAAGGCTACAACCTATCCTGAAGGATGACTCATCACTCTCACAGATCTTGGGAGACAGGCCAGTCCTTGCTTACAGACAGCCCCCCAATCTGAAGCAAATACTCACCATACAACAAAAACACTAACCCAGGAATCTATCCTTGCAACAAAGCCCATTGCCAACTGTGTCCACATACCTATTCAGGGGACACCATCATAGGACCTAATCACATCAGCCACACTATCAGAGGCTCGTTCACCTGCACATCTATCAATGTGATATATGCCATCATGTGCCAGCAGTGCCCCTCTGCCATGTACATTGGCCGGACCGGACAGTCTCTACGTAAAAGAATAAATGGACACAAATCAGACGTCAAGAATAATAACATTCAAAAACCAGTCGGAGAACACTTCAGTCTCTCTGGTCACTTGATTATAGACCTAGAAGTCACAATATTACAACAAAAAAACTTCAGAAACAGACTCCAACGAGAGACTGCTGAATTGGAATTGATTTGCAAACTGGACACCATTACATTAGGCTTGAATAATGACTGGGAGTAGATGTGTCATTACACAAAGTAAAACTATTTCCCCATGTTTATTTTTTCCCCCTACTGTTCATCACACAATCTTGTCAACTGCTGGAAATGGCCCACCTTGATTATCACTGCAAAAGGTTTTTTTTTCCCCCCTCTCTCCTGCTGGTAATAGCTCACCGTACCTGATCACTCTCGTTACAGTGTGTATGGTAACACACATTGTTTCATGTTCTCTGTGTATATAAAATCTCCCTGTTGTATTTTTCACTGCATGCATCCGATGAAGTGAGCTGTAGCTCACGAAAGCTTATGCTCAAATAAATGTTAGTCTCTAAGGTGTCACAAGTACTCCTTTTCTTTTATTCTCCTGTGGTGCTTTGAAGTAAACCATGGGGGCATGATCAGATACATGAGGAGACCTGAATCAATAGAACATGAATGAGGTCTGGGTTTATTACAGTGGATAAACCCATTTATTGGGTGGCATAAAGGAAAGGGGGAGAACGTATACTTTGAAGGATAAAAATCTGGTCATGAAGTGAGAGTCATGAGTCTCAGGGAATTTTGTGTCCATTACACTTCCCCATTTCCTCCTTGATGTTACTAAAACGTCAAAGGTGTCATGAGCTTTTTAGGGGTGGAAGGAGCAATCTGACTTGAAAATAAGTGTGTCAAGTCATCAAGCAGAAAGATGACCTCAACTCAGGACATAAATGGGAGAAATTTCCAGCTGTTTTTATGGGCATCTGGGCTCCCCTTTATAACGAGGGGCTTGGTTGCTTATAGAAGCAGTTGGGGGAAAAAAGAAAGTAGAACCAGCAATGTGTGACTTTGTACTTAGCAGAGACCACCAGCCAGAACTCTTGAACCACCAGTGGTCCACAGACCACCATTTGAGAGCGACAGTCTCACAGCTACTGTTTTGGGTTCTCTGCACACTTGAACAGAAACCACTGCATTGGTAAACATTTGGATAATATTTTCAACCTAAAGAACAGAATACATATTGATTTTGTTTTTAAAAATTAAAGCTTAGATTCTGATAACGTAAAGGTAAGAGGAGAATTATATGGTCACTTGTATGGCTTCAGAACCATGCTATATGCTGGACCTTAGGTGAGATGTGATGGAAGAGCTACGTGGAAGTGCTGTGCTATGCTTCATACCAGTACTACTAATCTTTCATTTTCATGAGGACTGTAAAGGGGCTAGCCAGGGCAGGGAGCCACACTGGCTCACTACACCCAGCTGAGGATTGGGGAATTAGTTTGGCCGCAAAAGTCTTCGCTGGCAGCTCTTGTGGAGGCAGAAAGTAAGTACAGTTATGCCGGGGCCCTAGGTCAGGGTGGGGCAATAGTGACTCAGGCCCTCAGGCAGGGCTGCACAATAATACTAAAGCAATAACAGTACAAACATTAGTGAGCCCAGGCCCTAGGTCAGGGCGGGGCAATAATGAGTCGGGAGCTCAGGCCCTCAGGCAGGGCTCAGCGTAACAGTAGGCCCAAGCCTCCAAATGGTTTGGGAGAGGGGAGACTGCCACCCATGAGTTGGGTGGCAGAGGGGACACAGGCCCTCCCACTCCACTGCGTCCCAGCCCAGAGCCCTAGCAGTGGTAGAAGATCTGCTGCTGTGTCAGTGGGGATCCTGGCCGCAACACACTGACGTGGGCTCTAGCAGTGCTACAGCCAGACTAGGGTCGGCTGTCCCCGGGCTACTTCCTGAGTCACGGTGGAGTCCTCCGGGGGGTCCAGCACCATGGGTTCCTCGAGATACCAGGCAAGCGGCAGGCCCGGCAACTCCTCCAGATAGCGGTCGCAGGACAGGTCTGGCAATTCCTCTGGGTAGCGGGCACAGGGCAGGTCCAGCAACTCCTCCGGGTAGCGGGCACAGGGCAAGTTGGGCCAGTCCTGGCGTGCACCTTGGGCTTCAGGGGCTTCCCAGTCACGGGCTAGGCTGGAGGCGTAGTGAGCTCTGAGGGTGAGCCTTTATACTTCCGGGTTGCTGCCTGACCCTCTGAGGGGTGGGCTCAGAGCTCCCTAGTTCCACCCACCCCGGCCTCCGGATGGGGTCGTCCGTCTCTGGGGTGGCAGGGAGCCACACCGCCTTACTACAAGGACTAAATTTACTTAAATTCACTTTATTTTAAAAAAATAAAATAAAATAAATCCTAATAACCCTTCACTGTAATTTGTCTTAATGAAATGAGATTGCAGTTTAAATTATACATTTTGATTCTGTTTTTGTTCATTGCCTAGCAGAGTGGGTCCCCAATTGCCACTGGGCACTCCAGGTACTACCATAATACAAATAATAAATACTCTTAAAATTCCAGCTGCAAAGCTGGTATCATAAGTCAGCTTTTTGGGATTGTGAATGTACATGTCATGCTGCATTGTTCCTCTGCTTCTCTGTTTGCTCCATTTTTCCACTCGGCAGAGGATTGAAATTGATAGGTATCCAAAATTGGAGTGCTTCAGACTGCAAAATTCTTCTCAATTTCAACTCTCTGCCAATTTGCAAAAACTGGGCCGGGTCTAAGGTTCAGCACAATACCCGTACTTGAATCATTATGTCTGCCTGTATTCTTGGTCAAAACAGAACCAGCAACTCAGACTTATTTTGTTTATCAATTGTTGGCTCTCTTGTTTAGAAGCTAATATACTTTCTATGATAAAGGGATATATTTTGTTGAAATGCATTTCTTGAGAATTAGAGCCCAACAACGTTGTCATTGTTAAATCTTGCAATGCCAAGCATTTCATTTAAATTAGTTAATTAGATTTTGATGTTTCTGTGATTTAAACATTTATGGGACTGGAGAGGTGCTGTGGGCAGCATGCTACTGAGTTCATGCAGCTTGTGCAGTTGGATCACTGTTTTGTCATCATACACACATGTGTAGTGCTTGTGAACGTGCATTCACTTTTGGACACTTCTTTTCTAGATAGCAGGAGGGCCATAAGTGGTGTTACTTATTTGATATGCATGGCTGGGGGAGAGGGAGAAGCAGTTGTATGTTGTTTGGACAGAGAAGAGAGTAAATAAAAGCTCTGTATTTCAAATGGCTACATAAAGGTGGCAGTAAACTGGTTTCATAATGGGAGATTTCAAGCTTCAGAAGCTTATATTATAACTTCTCATAATAAAACATGCTAGCAGCCTTCAAATACTTGACGAGGTGAAAAATGGCAAGACGAGTGAAATATGGTTTTGGGTGGAGCGAGCAGGTATAATGGGAATTAAAGGGAAAGTTTAGGCTGAATATCAGAAAAAAGCTCTTTGACAGTGAGCTCTGTTAAACTGTGGAACAGTCTCTCAAGAGAAATAATGAAGGCCCTTTGGTTGAGACACTTAAAACTAGGCTGGATGAAATGCTAGAAAATGGGCTCTGAGGAACAATTTTGTGTTGACTCCTGTGACGTGGACTACGTAACTAATGATCCAATGAGTGTTTTTCTTTTTTAACTTCTCTGATGGTTCTCTCAACTTCTAAGACTGTCATTTTAAAATGTCCTTCTGATCCTAAAAATGAATCAGTCCTCACTACACCCTCACCCTGATGATTTTTTTATAAAGCATTGCAACAGTTCTAAAATTCTCTCTTCTGTGCTGGGAAATCCACAAATAATGACTCCGTGTTTCTCTGATCATGAGTGCTTTTGCTTTGTTTGCCTGCTTGACCTTGAAAATAGGCAGTGGATTGAAACTAACAAGAGTTCTAGAGCTGGATTCTTGTTAGTTTTAGTAACCTGACTGCTCACAAGGAAGAAAAATGGGGTATGGGGTATGATGAGTACGTGCAAGTGCATGTGTCATGGTGCACATGTGCAGAACAAAACAAGGTTGGTCCAATTTTAGGCCTACCAGCCTTAGCAATGTCCTTTTAATTAAGAATGGAAGTAATTAAGGCACTTTTCCAGACAGCTTCATTTTAAATAAATAATGAAATGCCATCATTTAAAAAGTCACTTGAAGTTTTAGCCACCTGTGAAAGGGAGGTAATCTTACCTACATATTAAAAAAAAAAGATGAAAGGTACTAAATAAGAGAAAAATACCATGTTATCAGTAAAAGCATATTGCCTGAAGTGATTATTTAATGTCCATTGAGTAGTTTGTCTCCTATTATTATCTGTTTGCAAAGAAGGTCTGTCTCTTTTGTAATTCTTCCAGCTTGGAGTCATGGTTCTATGGAGAGTGGACCAGCGGGGTCGAGTGCAGGGCCTCCCTTTATTGAAACATGAGTATGGAAAGTATCTTTCTCACTGTATCTTTTGGCCTTCACCTCCTGGCGAGTAAGTGAAAATGCCCCAGTCGGAACTCTGCTAGACATTCTCTCTCTTTAGGGTTGGGGACTTCTTGTTATTAGGTTTGTTGCACAGAGATCCCATGTTTCAGAGTAGCAGCCGTGTTAGTCTGTATGGGCAAAAAGAAAAGGAGTACTTGTGGCACCTTAGAGACTAACAAATTTATTTGAGCATAAGCTTTCGTGAGCTACAGCTCACTTCATTGGATGCATTCAGAGATCCCATGGAAATCCAAACACACACACCTTGTAGTGGCTCCGCCTAACTGCTCCAGCCATTGGTAGTGCTTATCTGCCTTAGATGCAAAGCACAATTACCTGCTGCCTCCTATATCACCCCACTATGAGTGTCCCTTACTCTCTCTCCTACAACCAGATCCTTCTCTCTCCCAGCCTAGAGAGAAGCTCTCAGACCACCCTTCTGCCTAGTCCCTAGTTTCTCTCCCCGACTGCCATCCCATAGCACACACCTTCTGGCTTGTTTCCAGCACCCTTCCCTGCTGACTTCTTCCTCACCCTCCAGTCCCAGATCTTCCTCCTATTCAGATAGCCTCTTGAACCCATTCCCCTGCCAGGTCCCTTATACATGTATGGTTCCAGGCTTTGCTCCTCTTCTTTCCTTCCAACTATCATCTCTCTCCTCCCTCCCCTCCCCCCCACCGGCACTCTTCTAAGCTCTTTTTCCCATTGCTATTTCTGTGCCTTTCCTTTGGTTCCAGGTCCTTCTCCAAACTCCTGCTGCTGACTCCCTTTCCTCTGCACAGATCCAGGTCCCCTTCCTCTCTTCCCCATTGCTGCTGGCTCTCATATCTCCAGCAAGCAATAATGTTGATATTTCAGAGGACTGGCAGCATGAC
The DNA here is from genome assembly GCF_965140295.1 of Lepidochelys olivacea. Taxonomy (NCBI): domain Eukaryota; kingdom Metazoa; phylum Chordata; order Testudines; family Cheloniidae; genus Lepidochelys; species Lepidochelys olivacea. The sequence goes on along the minus strand of NC_140420.1, from coordinate 38,486,381 downwards.
TGTGATCATGTTAACAGATGTGATTTATACTAAATACAATGATTTTAAATGTACAGTGGATCCCCGGTATACGTTGGGTTTGTGTTCTTGGATACCAAAATGACTTATATTGGGGACCCGCTGGTACAGCATTGGCGTAGACAGGATGGGATACTTGGGTGGGTGTGCAATGACAGGAGAACGGAGGGGTAGGAGCGATCTGGCTGCCTCTCCCCTGTCTCCAGCCGGCCTTGCAGGGTTGGGGGGAATTGATGCTCTGGCCAGGGGCTCCCGGAAAATGGCACTCCTGCCAGGGAGTGGGGTTGGGGCACTGGGGCTTGCCCCGCTCTGACCAGGGAGCGGGGGTCGGGGGCTTGGAAGCCCCTGTGCTCCGACCCCACTCCTTGTCAGGAGGGCTGGGTGAGCGGAGTGGGGCAAGCCCCCGACCCTGCTCCACGACTGGAGCTCTGGAACTGGGCAAGCCCCCGTGCTCCATCCCTGCTCTCCGGCTGGAGCACCAGGTGGGCGGTGTGGGGCAAGCACTGGGGTGGAAGTAGAGCCAGGATTGAGGCAGTGGGCCTGGATGTTAAGTGGGTAGGCCACGGCCCACCCATGGCTATGCAGATCTGTTGCATATATGTCGCTCTTCAATAGGGGAACATGTTCCTATTCACATTGCTCCTGATCTGCATATCCGTTGTTTGCAACTTACGGCACAGTACTGCAAATAACTGATATGTGGGACCGATGTGAATCGGAACACTTCCCCTATTGATGAGCGACCTTATGCAAAACAACGGATAAGGGGGAGATGTATACTGGGAACCCCCTGAATATCCTTCTATAAGCAGGAAACAATATTAAGTCATGATAGAGATTAAATCATATTGAATACATTTGAGGATTCCAATATCTCTGCTGAGCTGAGCGTGAAAGATTTCTCCATCATGAATAGTTGCCATATTTTGTTAGTGAGAATCCCCATCCATTTTTTCTGGATTAAAAAGTCCTGTGCCAAGTAGGGAGCTGGAAATGAAATGCCTTTTGGTTGCCTGCAGGGACCTGATACAGCTAGCCAAAGCAGCGGTGAGTGGTGATGAGAAGGCCCTGGATATGTTTAACTGGAGAAAAGCTGGAATCGGAGTGCCTCTGAAAGTGGGACCCCAGGAGGGGTTGTCCTTCTTCATCAGTGTGGCAGATGGTAAGAAAAACAAAAACCCCAATGAACAAACGCTGCCGTTTGCTGGGAAATGTAGTCTCTTTGTTTTCAAAACTCTTCAGTGTAAGGTGGTCTTGTTTTCACTTGTGCTGTTGCACAAATTATTCTTAGAGGGGAAATAAAACACCTAGAAAGATGAAGTGTATAAAGTCATGAAAATGCTAACCTCTTCAGAGTGAGTTCTCTGTGCAGCATCCTTCCTCAGGACCAGTCCTGCTGGGATTGGAAGTTTTGGGAGCAGGATAAATGTTTGGAAGGGTAGTAGCTGTGATGACTTCAGAAGTGGAAATAGCTGATTCCTAGTAATGTCAGAAAGAGGTATCAAAAGTTATTTTCCTATTTTGCATGAGGGATACTCCTCTTAGAATAGAGCTGGTAGTTTTCAAGCACTGCTGTAAACTCAGTGGTTATTCCATTGAAGGAATATACTCTACCCCTTTGAGTGGACTTGATAATCACAGCCTAGCATATGCCTGCTTTTCTTTTCAGAAAGAAAATGAGGGTAATCTGTACCATCCAAAAGAGGTCAGAACTAGAGAGAAGCTATTTGTTCCCTTCCTTTCCAAAGATAGAAAATAATTAATATTTTGTGGTGTTGCTAGAACCAGCTAAACCACCAATGTTAAATGATGTCTAAAGCATATTTTTCTATAAAAATTATAAATAACTTAATATCTCCTTTTTTTTCTTCTTTCACTTTTCCTTTCTGTGCATCTATTCAGTCTTTTTTTCTTTAGTGTCTGTATTTTCCCTTAGACTAATTTGCTTCATGTGATCTCCCCATCCCCCCCAAAAATCTTTTTTTTAACATCTTTCTTCCCTATTTTCACTTTTAGTGGGTATTTGTCTCATCTTTTTCTTTCTCTTGCCCAGTTGCTCCCCTCTCTCTAAATCTCCTGTCTACTGACCCAGGACCAGAACAGATCCTCCATATACAGTTGAAGAGTGTTTTGAAGGGTGGGCTGGTGACCAGTAATTATGATTGCTGCCCTCCAAAAGCAGATTAACTGACAACTCTGGGGATCTAGTTAATTTATGATAATCTCCCAATAGAGTCGTGGTTCTGTTTGCAAGGCTGCATCTACACTGGCAAAAATGGGACTCCTGATTCAACACTGGTTCACCACAGGTGGTGGTAGCAATGGTGGAAACTATACTGGAGACAGGGCTCAGGCATTTTGATCATCATGTAATTTGATTTGTTGATATAAAATGGCATTATTTAATTCATTTAACTGGATTACTTGAGAATAGCATTGATTAGCTATACTGGGGAGGCAGCATGACCTAGTGGATAGGGCAGTGGACTGGGATTCTGGAGACCTGGGTTCAATATCTGATACTGCTTTGCTGGGTGACCTTGGGCAACTAACTTCCCTCTCTGTGCCTCAGTTTCACTAGCTGTAAAATGGGGATAATGATACTGAGCTCCTTTGTAAAGTGTTTTTGAGATCTCTTGATATCTAAGTTTTATTAATTATTTATTTTCTGAATAGGCAACGTCACAGTGAATTCTAAGAAAGTGAAACAGTAAATGACACTGTCAAGGTTCCTTCCCCACTCTGAACTCTAGGGTACAGATGTGGGGACCTGCATGAAAACCTCCTAAGCTTACTTTTACCAGCTTAGCTTAAAACTTCCCCAAGGTACAAACTATTTTACCCTTTGCCCTTGGACTTCCACTGCCACCACCAAACATTTATCCAGGTTTATTTTTATTAGGAAAGCGTTGTTTGGAAACGTCTTTCCCCCTAAAATCCTCCCAACCCTTGCACCCCACTTCCTGGGGAAGGTTTGGTAAAAATCCTCACCAATTTGCACAGGTGACCACAGACCCAAACCCTTGGATCTTAAGAACAATGAAAAAGCATTCAGTTTCTGAAAAGAAGGATTTTAATAGAAGTAAAAAGTAAAAAAGAATCACCTCTGTAAATACCTTACAGGGTAATTAGATTCAAAACATAGAGAATCCCTCTAGGCAAAACCTTAAGTTACAAAAAGACACACAGAGAGGAATATCCATTCTATTCAGCACAGCTTAATTTCTCAGCCATTTAAAGAAATCATAATCTAACGCATATCTAGCTAGAGTACTTACTAAGTTCTAAGACTTCATTCCTGTTCTGTCCCCGGCAAAAGCATCACCAGACAGACCCAGACCCTTTGTTTTTATTCCTCCTCCCAGCTTTTGAAAGTATCTTGTCTCCTCATTGGTCATTTTGGTCAGGTGCCAGCAAGGTTATCCTAGCTTCTTAACGCTTTACAGGTGAAAGGATTTTTCTTCCAGCCAGGAGGGATTTTAAAAGGTGTTTACCCTTCCCTTTATATTTATGACAGACACTGACAACAGTTCCTTTATAGATCAAAGCAGTGATATCCTTTTAATGGAGAAGAAACATCTTTGAACAGTGATGTGTTTTAAATACCATTTACAGGGGAATTTAGCTTTACAATGAGAATTGTCTTTAGAGCAACCATTACAATGATACACAGCTCCACCTAGTGACAAACTCCTTTTTCTGCAAGTGTGTGTGTTTTCTCAGATTTTCCCTTGTTTCTTTGATACGCCATCTAAACTCCAAATTAGGGGCCAAATTCTGCTTGCCCGACTCATTTAAATAGTTTGATTGATTCAGGAATATATGTGCCATTCTAGGTAGTGGCCTCTTACTATTCCCATTATAAATTAGTGTTTTGATAATTTTTGAAGTTTTAGCTTTAAATCCTGTCTAGGCTGACAGCAAACAGCTTCTCAGACCAAGAGCTATCTTTTCAAAAAAGAAGAAATTAAAATAATTTGGCCACTTTGGGTATTTCTATGCTGTAATCATGGGGTATGACTGCATCTTCAGTAGACATACCTCCTCTAGCTTTAATCTAGCCACAGTTTCTCTGCTCTGGTACACAAAATAGCTAGATTAAAACTTAGTTTAGGTATGTCTATACCACCCCACAATTTCACCCCACAATTTCAGTGTAGACATATTCTTTAAGAGATATGTTTCTTCTTTGAGTGCTGTCCCTGTAGGTGCTCCTCTTCAGGTGTCGGTATGTCCCGGTGCTGTTGATCGGAGATCTTCCGTAGCAGTGCCTGGTCTGTGCGTGCGTGCCCAATAGCTGTCTCGCAGCACCATTGGTGCCTCATGTAGCACGCACACGACCCAACCCCTTCAGTTCCTTCTCAACCATCCTCAGCCTGAGACAGAGCTCTGTAGTGGTGTTGAAGAAAACCTAGAAAGGAAGTAGATAACATTAGATTGTTTAGTTAAGCCTCAGTTTGTCGTAATTAGTTGGTTCACTTAGTGTTAAGTTTCAGTTAATCTTAGTTAGACAGTTTATTCCTCAACAAAAACAAAAGTCCTCCATTCTGCCAGTCCCAAGTTAGCTCTACAAAGGACGTTAAAAATATGCCTGGCTCCTCAGGTTTTAAGAGATGCACTTATGCAAGGACTCAATACCTATTTCGGATGGGCACTTGCTATGCATTCACCGCTTAGGTGAGTCGCACATATCACAAAAGTTTGCTCATGGCAGCAGTCTCAGAACTCGAGTGAGGAGGGACAGGGATCTCCGACTTAAACTCATTGTAATGGAGAAATTCCTTATGCCTACTTCAGACCCCAGATAACACTTGTCAAGGGACCCTCAAGGCACATCCTCTGTGGGCGGAGCTAGTAACCTTTCCTCCACAAAATTGAGAAAATGGCCACTTCCTCCCCAAACAGAGAACCATTAAAAAAGAAACTGTCTCTGGTGAGATCTCTCTCCTTGGTGCTAACCTCAGGCAGGGTGAGTACCTTTGAGGCACTTGGCACCTCCTGCACCCTCTGTACCGGGAGTTCTGCCAGCAGGGGAAAGGAGTTGAGTGGTAGGCACAAACCAGCCTCCTCCTCCACGGCATCAACTACTCCTGTGAAGGATACAGTGCCACAGCCTTCACCATTAGTGATGCCCCCTCTGCCCGCACCGACTTCATCGGAACCGTTAACAGAGAATTCAAGGATGGCACCACTGACTAAGGCTACACACAAACGATCAGCACCGACCAAGCTACCACCTAATGTGTCAGCACAGAAAGACACTGTATTGAAAATAGTGGCACCGTGTCCTCTTACACATAAAGTAGACATGGAAGTAGCATCTACCCCCAGATCTCTGCCGTTTGGCACCAATGGCTCGCCAGTCCCAGCAGCACTGGACCAGCTGGAATCCCCCACTGCTCCACCATTTTCAAGCGAAAATAAGGATGACCTTGAAGAGGCAGTCTTCTCGTCAGATCACTCCTCACCATCAGGTACCAGACCACCAATGTCCCACAAGATCAAGAGAATAGCTTACCAGGGACATGCATCCTTGGCTCACAAATCCCTGAACTATCACCCTCTTTCACACCCTAGAGTTACAAATAAACAAACAGAAATCTGCTCTAACCCCAGTACAGCAATTGGACTTCATCGGAGCGCATCTGGTCTCAATAGAGGCCAAAGCATCACTACCAATGACCAGATTCTCAGCACTGACCACTCTCATATCAGTGGACACAAATAGCCTACGGGTATCAGCATGTACCTGCCTACAACTATTGGGACATATGGCGGCTGCTATCTTCGTAGTAAAACACGCTTGACTACACATGTGCTGCCTACAGGGATGGCTGAGCTCGGTATACATACCATGAAAGCACAGCCTGAACAAAAGCCTAACACTAATACCAAAAGTCCAACACTTCTTAAAATGGTGGACAAGTCCAAGAAACTTATGCGCAGGGATCCCATTTCAGCAGGATCCACCATCCATACTGATCACAACAGATGCCTCACTGATTGGCTGGGGTGCTCCCCTGAACTAACATACAATCTGAGGGAAGTGGTCACCCACAGAGAGACACATTTACACATCAACCTGCTCGAATTATGTGCGGTTTGCAATGTGTGTATCCATTTCCTCCCAATAATAAGGAACAAAATCATAACAATCATGATGGACAACATGGCATATATGTTCTACATAAACTGACGGAGGGAGCATGATCTCACTCCCTATGCACAGAAGCCATAAACTATGGAACTGGTGCATAAAGCACATCACCATTACAGCATCATACCTCCCAGGTCGACAGAACATGACAGTGGACACATAAAGCAGACAGGTTTCCCAACAACACGAGTGGGAACTGAACGACAACATCACACAACACATATTCCACATGTGGGGGTTCCCACACTTTGACCTATTCGCAACAGAACGAAACAACACATGTCCAAGGTTTTTCTCACAAGCAGGACTGGGAACACGATCCCTAGGGGATGCCTTTCCCATCAGATGGAACACACCTTTTCTGTATGCATCCCCACTGATACCTTTAATCTCCAGAGTAATACGCAAGATACAAACTGACAAAGCCAAGGTCATACTTATAGTCCATGACGTGGCCCAGACAGACATGATTCCCATACCTGAGACTCATGGCGATCTGCACACCATACACTCTCCCTCTGTGATGCGATCTTCTCACAAGATGAAGGTCAAGCCTCCATCTGTACCTGGAGAAACTTCACTTGAAGGTGTGTGTCCCCCATGACGAATTAACCTGCTCCAAACAGGTTAAACAGGTATTACTAAACAGCAGAAAGACATCCACTCATACCATTTACCTCCAGAAATGGAAGAGGTTCTCCATGTGATGCCAAAACAAACACATAACCACTCTTAAGGCACCTATTCATTTGATCTTTGAGTACATAGTAGAATTAAAAAAATCAAGACGGTCCACAAGTTCAGTTAAAGTACACCTCGCAGCCATAATTGCTTTCCATCATAAGATTGCCGGTGTCTCAGTATTCACACACCTGATCACAAAGCGTTTCCTCACATGTCCCCAGAAATAGGCAACCCCACATCGGCATGGGATCTAAATCTGGTCCTCAGAGGCCTTACCAAAGCACCAGTTGAACCACTTGCTACTTGTTCTCTACTACACCTGTCAATGAAGGTAGCATTCCTGATCATAATTACATCAGTGCGAAGAGTAAGTGAAATAGGGCCTCTTGTGGCCCACCCTCCACAGACCATATTCTTCAAAGATAGTGACGCTATGACCACACCCCAAATTTGTCCCTAAGATATCATCCTTTCATTTCAACCAACCAAGTCACTTACCTATGTTTTACCCTAAACCACATGAGACTACACAAGAGACAATCCTCCACACTCTAGACGTTAGATGTGCTTTAGCATTCTACCTAGACAGAACGAAACCATTCTGAAAATCACCGAGACTTTTCATCTCCATGACTGGATGATCAAAGGAATCCACAATATCAAAACAAAGACTTTCAAAATGGATCTCCAGTTGCATCCATCTATGCTATCAACCAAAAATTGAACCCCCGACAGGGATCAGAGGCCATTTGACGAGATCAGTATTGACCTCAGCAGCCTTTTTGAATAACGTGCCAATCACAGAAATAGTTTGAGCCGCCACTTGGGCTTCACAACACACATTCACAAATCACTATACAATAACGCAAAGCTTAGACTCAGATGCAATACTAGGCCTAACAGTGCCAGCTTCAACTATGCATACAACTCTGAAGGCCACCCATCCATCCTCAGTAGGGCACTGCTCCAATCATCTGAAGTGGAGCACCCACAGGGACAGCACTCAAAGATGAGAGGGTACATCTTGTACAGTGTGTCAAAATACCTTGTTCGCCTCAATAGGCTCAGTCCTTTTTAGCCTTGGAGACTCAGGTTTGGGGCAAGGCGAATCCTTATAGGTGGCACAGGGTCCTGCTACTCCTCTCCTCAGTCAGTCCCTTGTGCTTGTTTTCCTTCCCTTCTGGGGAACAAGTGCAGCCTCTCTACTGGGAAAGTCTAGTGTCTTGCTGCAAACAGCCTACTGGCAACTTCCCTGCTCCTCTCACTCCCTCACTCTTTTCCTCCTGCCACCCAGGGGAGGGTTTAAAAAGGTCCCAAGTAGTTGGAGTCAGCTGAACCTTATTGGTTCCCTAGCAACCCCTTTTCCAGCTGAACCTTATTGTCCCGTGGCTCTCTCTCCTCAGTGGATAGGGAGCGGCCTTTTAATCCCTGGGACTAATTACTACCCCCCTTTTGTAGCTGTTTGTCCGGGGTTTACCACAACAGTAACTGAGGTTCTTCGAGATGTATGTCCCTGTAGGTGCTCCACTACCCACCCTCCTCCCCTCTACTTTGGAGTTCACGTTAAAGACTCTATGATAGAGAAAGAACTGAAGGGCTTGGGTTGTGCGCGTGATAGGTGAGGTGCCACCGACACTGCAAGATAGCTACTGTGCACGCATGCCCCTCCCAGGCACTACTACCAAAAATCTCTGATCAGGTGTTGATGTGTCCTGGTGCTGTTGAAGTGGAGCACCCACAGGGACACACATCTCAAAGAACTTCAGTTACTGCATAAGGTGAGTAACCCTCTTTTTTTTTTTGCTTCTTTTTTGCATTCATTAATCCATAATGGCTCTATTTAAAAAAAAAAATGCAGTGAGATGTTAGTGTAGACCATGGAGTGCCTTTTGTAATTAAAATAAAATAAATGACAATTTAATAACATTTGAAATGTTTATTTTTGTGCTTTTTTACTTGCCTGGAATAGATATATTACAAACATTTCTAAAGCTCTCATCACCATGGTAAAACAATCTACAAAATTCAGTTATCAGACCTTTTATGAGAGTTTGTCTAAAGCAAAGATATTTTCACTCTTGAAATTTACCAACAACTCCTTCATAATGATGTCTTACACAGAATTGTTGTCATGGCTCCATGCTACAGGTGATTGGTGCACTTATGTAGACTTCTGACATGAGATTGCCAAAGTGTTTTATATCCAGGCTCTAGTCTGTTCAAGGTATCCTGAGCTGTACTGAATGCACCCTTGTTGTGACTAGAGTACAGGTATTGACGGATATGTGCTGTTTAGGAAACACAGAAATAAAGGCAAAGGTGGTGGAGTAGCATTGTATATCAATGATGAGGTAGACTGTAAAGCAGTGGTTCCCAAACTTGTTCCGCCGCTTGTACAGGGAAAGCCCCTGGCAGGCCGGGCCGGTTTGTTTACTTGCCGCTTCCGCAGGTTCGGCTGATCGCGGCTCCCAGTGGCCGCGGTTCGCTGCTCCAGGCCAATGGGAGCTGCTAGAAGTGGCGCGGGCCGAGGGACATACTGGCCGCCACTTCCACAGTCAGGAGTTGTAGATCAAGCTGGATGAGCAAGCATCTCAGAGAGGTGATTGAGAAAAAGAAGAAAGCCTACAAGGAGTGGAAGATGGGAGGGATCAGCAAGGAAAGCTACCTTATTGAGGTCAGAACATGTAGGGATAAAGTGAGAAAGGTCAAAAGCCATGTAGAGTTGGACCTTGCAAAGGGAATTAAAACCAATAGTAAAAGGTTTTATAGCCATATAAATAAGAAGAAAACAAAGAAAGAAAGAAGTGGGACCACTAAACACTGAGGATGGAGTGGAGGTTAAGGATAATCTAGGCATGGCCCAATATCTAAACAAATATTTTGCCTCAGTCTTTAATGAGGAGCTTAGGGATAATGGTAGGATGACAAATGGGAAGGAGGATATGGAGGTAGATATTACCACATCTGAGGTAGCAGCCAAATTTGAACATCTTAATGGGACTAAATCGGGGGGCCCAGATAATCTTCATCCAAGAATATTAAAGGAACTGGCACATAAAGTTGCAAGCCCATTAGCAAAAATGTTTAATGAATCTGTAAACTCAGGAGTTGTACCATATGACTGGAGAATTGCTAACATAGTTCCTATTTTTAAGAAAGGAAAAAAAAGTGATCCGGGTAACTACAGGCCTGTTAGTTTGACATCTGTAGTATGCAAGGTCTTGGAAAAAATTTTGAAGGAGAAAGTAGTTAAGGACATTGAGGTCAATGGTAATTGGGACAAAATACAACATGGTTTTACAAAAGGTAGATTGTCTCAAACCAACTTGATCTCCTTCTTTGAGAAGGTAACAGATTTTTTAGACAAAGGAAACGCAGTGGATCTAATTTACCTCGATTTCATTAAGACATTTGATACGATTTGTCATAAATATAAAGGGAAGGGTAAACCCCTTTAAAATCCCTCCTGGCCAGAGGAAAAATCCTCTCACCTGTAAAGGGTTAAGAAGCTAGGATAACCTCGCTGGCACCTGACCAAAATGACCATTGAGGAGACAAGATACTTTCAAAAGCTGGGGGGAGGGAAAAACAAAGAGTCTGTCTGTGTGATGCTTTTGCCAGGGACAAAACAAGAATGGAGTCTTAGAAATTAGTAAGTAATCTAGTTAGATATGCGTTAGACTATCATTTCTTTAAATGGCTGAGAAAATAAGCTGTGCTGAATAGAATGGATATTCCTCTCTGTGTGTCTTTTTGTAACTTAAGGTTTTGCCTAGAGGGATTCTCTATGTTTTGAATCTAATTACCCTGTAAGGTATTTACCATCCAGATTTTACAGAGGTGATTCTTTTTTACTTTTTACTTCTATTAAAATCCTTCTTTTCAGAAACTGAATGCTTTTTCATTGTTCTTAAGATCCAAGGGTTTGGGTCTGTGGTCACCTATGCAAATTGGTGAGGATTTTTACCAAACCTTCCCCAGGAAGTGGGGTGCAAGGGTTGGGAGGATTTTAGGGGGAAAGACGTTTCCAAACAACGCTTTCCTAATAAAAATAAACCTGGATAAATGTTTGGTGGTGGCAGTGGAAGTCCAAGGGCAAAGGGTAAAATAGTTTGTACCTTGGGGAAGTTTTAAGCTAAGCTGGTAAAAGTAAGCTTAGGAGGTTTTCATGCAGGTCCCCACATCTGTACCCTAGAGTTCAGAGTGGGGAAGGAACCTTGACATGGTGGCAGAGCAGTGGGATCAACTTGAAATCATTTTGAGATCAATTTGAGATTTTTTGAACCAGAAAAAGATTTTAAAAAGGAAATTTTTTTTCCTTTGGGCTGCTAGAAAGCAAGTTCCCAACTGGAAATAGTTGGAAGTTTTTTGCTTCGCTTTGGGGCCAGAGCAGAGACAAAAGGGAATTGTCTTTTGTGAGCTGCAGTTTCTCTTCCTAAAGGCAGAGTAGTTAACCTCCTGCAGGGAAATTCACAAGTCTTCACAGACCTGAAGTTTTTTTTTTCTCCTAAGACCAACTAGAGGGGTTTTCTACCTATTTGCCTGGAGACAAAGGTGTTAGGGTTTTGGGGGGGGGGTGTTGAATGTTTTTTATTGTTGTTGGGTTTTTTTATTTTTATTTTTCTGTAGGCTGACAATCACTATCAGAGAATAGGTATCCCATTATAGCACAGCAAAATTTTACAAGCCAAGTTTTTGTTTTGTTTTCTGTGTAACTCTCGGGTGTAAAGTTAGTTAAAAACAGAGAGGTTAGGGTGACAGACTCCTCGGTTCAACAAAAGCTGGAATTAGCCAGAACTGAGGCTGAGGAAAAACAAAAGGAATATGAAAGACAGATAGAACTCATGCGGATGGAGATGGATGTACATGCGGCTAGGGAAAAAAAAACGGAGGCTGCCCACAGCAGGGAAATGGAGGCAAGGGACAAAGAAATGGAGGCAAGGGACAAAGAACTGGAGGAGAAGGAAAAAGAGAGGAAGCATGTGGAGGAGGAGAAGGAAAAAGAGAGGAAGCATGCACTGGAGATGGAGAAGGCAAGGGCTCAGCAGAATATACCAACAAACCCTAGCAATCCTTCTCCAGGTACCACTTCCCATCCCAGAAAGTTCCCCACCTATGAGGCAGGCGATGATACTGAGGCTTTCTTAGAAAACTTCAAAAGGGCCTGCCTTGGGTACAGCATCTCTTCAGACCAATACATGGTAGAGCTGAGACTGCAGCTCAGTGGACCCTTAGCTGAGGTTGCAGCTGAAATGCCTAAGGCACAAATGAACCAGTATGAACTGTTTCAAACCAAGGCGAGAGTCAGAATGGGGCTAACACCCAAGCATTCCCATCGGTGATTCAGAGCCCTAAAGTGGAAACCAGACGTGTCATTTACCCAACATGCCTACCACATTGTGAAACATTGGGATGCCTGGATATCAGGAGCAAGTGTTGAATCTCCAGTAGATTTGCCCTTCCTAATGCAAATGGAACAGTTCTTAGAGGGAATAGAAAGATACATCCTAGATGGGAAGCCCAAAACTGTAATCAAGGCGGAGGAGATTGGAACCAAGTGGGTGGAGGTGGCAGAGAAGAAAAAAACTGGTAGCATTTGGAGCGGATACCAGAAGGGACAACCTCAGACCACACCCTATTACCGGGGGCCACCCAAGGCCCCACCTACCCCCCAAAGAACCCTCCAGACATTATCGTCCCGCCACACCATTCTCCAGGAACCCACCTCGCCCCAGTGACCCATCAGCTGGACGATGTTTTAAATGTAACGAGCCGGGGCATGTAAAGGCCAACTGCCCCAAGACCCCCAACAGATTACAGTTCATTGCACCGGAATCACACCAGAGGTCCTCGGGCCCGGATACCTCCCAGATACCTTTGGAGTGGAGGGAAACTGAGTGTGGGCGGGAAGAAGATCACCGCGTGGAGGGATACCGGAGCACAAGTGTCAGCTATCCATGCTTCCTTAGTGGACCCAAATTTAATTGACCCAGAGATCCAAATGACAATTCAACCCTTCAAGTCCAACTCTTTCAATTTGCCTACAGCCAAGTTGCCTGTCCAGTACAAGGGCTGGTCAGGAACGTGGACTTTTGCAATCTATGATGATTATCCCATCCCTATGCTGTTGGGGGAAGACTTTGACCAATCATGTGAAGTCAGCCAAGAGGGTGGGAATGGCCATCTGCAGCCAGACTAAACCCGCCATCACGCCTAGTGCTGTTCCGGAAACTTCTACCAGGACCTGATCAGAGGTGATGGACCCGGACCCCAGGCCAATGTCTGCAACAGCAGTAGTGGATCCAGTCCCAGAACCGGAACCGGCGGAACAACCAGTACCAGACCCATTGCCAGCACTGGTTTCAGCATTGGCCTGCTAAACCCAGGGTTGTGAGTTCAATCCTTGAGGGGGCCATTTAGGGATCTGGGGCAAAAATTGGTGATTGGCCCTGCTTTGAGCAGGGGGTTGGACTGGATGACCTCCTGAGGTCCCTTCTAACCCTGATATTCTATGACTCTATCTATGACTCTATCCACTGAATCCAGTACTTGCAACCCCAACACCAGAGGGCCCCACTGAACCTGAACCAACAGCAGCCCATAACCCTACACAAGAGGCTCAGCTGGAGCCTGAACCCCAACATAGTGCCCCAGCGCAGAGCGGTTCAAAGTCAACGGAAACAGCCCCATCCCCTACATCGCTTCCAGAGGTACCAAGCCTAGGTCCACAATCCAATGAGGAACTGATGTCTCCAGGATCAAGGGAACAGTTCCAGACCGAACAGAAAGCAGATGAAAGCCTCCAGAGAGCTTGGACAGTGGCACGAAGCAACCCACTGCCTCTCAGCTCTTCTAATCGATCCAGATTGGTTGTAGAAAGAGGACTTTTATACAAGGAAACTCTTTCTGATGGACATCAGGAAGACTGGCATCCTCAGAGACAGTTGGTAGTTCCAACTAAGTACCTGGTCAAGCTCTTGAGCTTAGCCCACGATCATCCTAGTGGCCATGCTGGGGTGAACAGGACCAAAGACTGTTTGGGGACGTCATTCCACCGGGAGGGAATGGGCAAGGATGTTCCTACCTATGTCCGGTCTTGTGAGGTATGCTAAAAAGAGTGGGAAAACCCCAAGACCAGATCAAAGCCCCTCTCCAGCCACTCCCCATCACTGAAGTTCTATTTCAGCGAGTAGCTGTGGATATTCTGGGTCCTTTTCTGAAAAAGTCACGCAAAGGGAAGCAGTACATACTGACTTTCATGGATTTTGCCACTCGATGGCCGGAAGCAGTAGCTCTAAGCAATACCAGGGCTAAAGGTGTGTGCCAGGCACTAGCAGACATTTTTGCCAGGGTAGGTTGGCCCTCTGACTTCCTCACAGATGCAGGGACTAATTTCCTGGCAGGAACTATGGAAAACCTTTGGGAAGCTCATAGGGTAAATCACTTGGTTGCCACTCCTTACCACCATCAAACAAATGGCATGGTGGAGAAGTTTAATGGAACTTTGGGGGCCATGATATGTAAATTCGTAAATGAGCACTCCAATGATTGCAGCAGTTTCTCTTTGCCTACAGAGCTGTACAACATCCCAGTTTAGGGTTTCACCATTTGAACTTGAATATGGCCGAGAGGTTAAGGGGCCATTACAGTTGGTGAATCAGCAATGGGAGGGATTTACACCTTCTCCAGGAACTAACATTCTGGACTTTGTAACCAACCTACAAACCACCCTCCGAACCTCTTTAGCCCTCGCTAAAGAAAACCTACAGGATACCCAAAAAGAGCAAAAACCCTGGTATGATAAACATTCCAGAGAGCGTTGCTTCAAAGTAGGAGACCAGGTCATGGGCTTAAAGGCGCTCCAGGCCCATAAAATGGAAACCTTGTGGGAAGGGCCATTCGTGGTCCAGGAGCGCCTGGGAGCTGTTAATTATCTCATAGCATTCCCCACCTCCAACCGAAAGATTAAGGTGTACCATATTAATTCTCAAAAGCCCTTTTATTCCAGAGAATTAAAGGTTTGTCAGTTTACAGCCCAGGGAGGAGATGACGCTGAGTGGCCTGAAGGTTTCTATTACGAAGGGAAAAGTGCTGGTGGCGTGGAAGAGGTGAACCTCTCCATGACCCTTGGAGATCCAGATCCAGCAGATCCAGGAGCTGTGCGTTAGCTGTGCACCGATGTTCTCAGCCACCCCAGGACTGACTGAACGGGCATACCACTCCATTGACGCACGTAATGCTCACCCAATTAAAGTCCAACCTTACCAGGTGTCTCCTCAAGCTGAAACTGCTATAGAATGGGAGATCCAGGATATGTTACAGATGGGTGTAATCCGCCCCTCTGGAAGTGCATGGGCATCTCCAGTGATTCTAGTTCCCAAACCAGATGGGGAGATACGTTTTTGCGTGGACTACCGTAAGCTAAATGCTGTAACTCGCCCAGACAACTATCCAATGCCACACACAGATGAACTATTAGAGAAACTGGGACGGGTCCAGTTCATCTCTACCTTGGACTTAACCAAGGGGTACTGGCAGGTACCGCTAGATGAATTCGCCAAGGAAAGGTCAGCCTTCACCACCCATGTTGGGCTGTATGATTTTAATGTACTACCTTTCGGGCTGCGGAATGCACCTGCCACCTTCCAAAGACTTGTAGATGGTCTCCTAGCGGGATTAGGAGAATATGCAGTCGCCTACCTTGACGATGTGGCCATATTTTCAGATTCCTGGGCAGAACACCTGGAACATCTACAAAAAGTCTTCGAGTGCATAAGGGAGGCAGGACTAACTGTTAAGGCTACGAAGTGTCAAATAGGCCTAAACAGAGTGGCTTACCTTGGACACCAGGTGGGTCAAGGAACTATCAACCCCCTACAGGCCAAAGTGGATGCTATCCAAAAGTGGCCTGTCCAAGGTCAAAGAAACAGGTTCAATCCTTCTTAGGCTTGGCCTGTTATTACAGGCGATTTGTACCTCAATACAGCCAAATTGCCGCCCCACTGACAGACCTAACCAAAAAGAAACAGCCAAATGCCGTTCAGTGGACCGAAGAGTGTCAGAAGGCCTTTAACCAGCTTAAAGCGACACTCATGTCTGACCCTGTACTAAGGGCCCCAGACTTTGACAAACCGTTCCTAGTAACCACAGATGCATCCGAGCGTGGTGTGGGAGCAGTTTTAATGCAGGAAGGACTGGATCAAGAATTCCACCCTGTAGTGTTTCTCAGCAAAAAACTGCCTGAGAGGGAAAGCAACTGGTCAGTCAGTCGAAAAGACTGTTCATTCACCTGCACGTCCACCAATGTAATATACGCCATCATGCGCCAGCAATGCCCCTCTTCTATGTACATCAGCGAAACTGGACAGTCCCTACCCAAAAGGATAAATGGACACAAATCAGATATTAGGAATGACAATATAGAAAAACCTGTAGGAGAACACTTCAACTTCCCTGGACACACAATAGCAGATTTAAAGGTAGCCATCCTGCAGCAAAAAAACTTCAGGACCAGATTTCAAAGAGAAACTGCTGAGCTTCAGTTCATTTGCAAATTTGACACCATCAGCTCAGGATTAAACAAAGACTGTGAATGGCTAGCCAACTACAAAAGCAGTTTCTCCTACCTTGGTGTTCACACCTCAATGGCTAGAAGAGGGCCTCATCGTCTCTGATTGAACTAACCTCGTTATCCCTAGCCTGATGCTTGCTTGCATATTTATACCTGCCTCTGGAAATTTCCACTGCATGCATCCGATGAAGTGGGTATTCACCCACGAAAGCTTATGCTCCAATATGTCTGTTAGTCTATAAGGTGCCACAGGACTCTTTCCCGCTTTTACAGGTGAGAAGGACACACATGTTAAAGGTAGATGTCTTCCTTTTAAGGTATGCTTTTAGTTTTGGATTTCTTTGAAGAAAAGAGAACTACTTTTTACATGTGTCCTTCTTGTATAAACTACTATACTATTTTAACTCCAACAGTTAGTCTCTAAGGTGCCACAAGTACTCCTTTTCTTTTTGCGAATACAGACTAACACGGCTGTTACTCTGAAACCTGTCAGTATATAAGATGAGAAATAAAATTGTGGTTGTTGACCTTAACTGCGTATTTGCTAGCTTTTCAGCATTTGAGGAACATGTTGTTATTAAAGTAGAACAGAATAGTCTTAACCAAGATTAAGCAAGGCGCTTTTTCTGTGTAGCCTTGCCTCTGAATAACTTACGTTTGTGGGTTTGTCAGACCACTAACAGTATTGATAATTAATTTTGTGGTTTACAGGTGTATTGGAACAGTATGTAACTGGCTTGTGTTTACTGCAGGGTCTGTGCATTACGTGAATGAAAAAGGAAAGACAAGCCATGCATTGAGCACAGACAGTCCAATCCAAAAGCTGCTGATCATGGAGAAGAGGGATGTTTTGGTGGTAATAACAGAGAACCTCCTGTTGTCTATGTACACAATAACTCTTGAGGGAGAAGCAGAGGAAATCATGAAGGTAGGTGAGGTAGGCTGAGGGTTAAGGTTAGGTGCTGCTGTGGTACAACATCAGTTTCTATAGATGTATATTTCCACTTTTACTTTTGCCAACTTTTTCTTGTGTGACAAATTTATTAAGACCCATCTTTATTTCTTGGATAAAACCTTTACGAAAATACATGTTCCTCCCAAGGTTACTCCTGCAGGGATTCTGTGCCCCATATTAAAAATTCTGCAGATATTGTTTATCAAAATAATTCAGTATAATCACAACAGTTTCAATTTTTTTGGTAATTTATTTAAACTACAATAAAGAAAAAAAGCCACTTGGTAACTAATGCCCTGCATTCCAGTTATAATCCTGGATTTTCATTTAAATTATATTACATGACACCAAATGACAAAAAAAAAAAAAAGTAGAACATCATTTTAAATTACTGTGACTTTCACACATGAAAGTCATACAGTTTTGCTAATCATTGTCCTGGACCGGCTGGGTACTTTGGGAAATGCTTGGTTCTGATTGTCTTGACATTTTATTGACTGCTTAGTAAATGTTTTATTTGCCCTCAAAGTATTTTTTTAAATGGGTAAGTAAAATAAATCCTAAACTGTAATCTAACCCCATTGTGTCAGTTTGGCACAGGAAAAAAGTGAGAAAGCATAGAGATCTTCCTAGCTGTTTCCTTACTTTCATTTGCCAAAGTGATGTAATATAGGGACCTTAAAACTTGTACAGGTTTTATGCTCCTGGGGGAATTGATTGAGAATGGGAAGAGTTAACTAACAATAGGAACATTAACAATGTTACTATGCAGGCAGGCTGTTACATTTCTGCCTCAGGAAATGAGATCAATTAACCATCAACAGCAACATTAACAAAAAGAAAAGGAGTACTTGTGGCACCTTAGAGACTAACCAATTAATTTGAGCATAAGCTTTCGTGAGCTACAGCTCACTTCATTGGATGCATACTGTGGAAAGTACAGAAGATCTTTTTATATACACACAAAGCATGAAAAAATACCTCCTCCCACCCCACTCTCCTGCTGGTAATAGCTTATCTGAAGTGATCACTCTCCTTACAATGTGTATGATAATCAAGTTGGGCCATTTTCAGCACAAATGGCCCACCTTGATTATCATACATATTGTAAGGAGAGTGATCACTTCAGATAAGCTATTACCAGCAGGCGAATGGGGTGGGAGGAGGTATTTTTTCATGCTTTGTGTGTATATAAAAAGATCTACACTTTCCACAGTATGTATCCGATGAAGTGAGCTGTAGCTCACGAAAGCTTATGCTCAAATAAATTGGTTAGTCTCTAAGGTGCCACAAGTACTCCTTTTCTTTTTGCGAATAGAGACTAACACGGCTGCTACTCTGAAACCTAACATTAAAAAACTGTGGTTTTGTTTTTTTACAAAAACTATTTTCTTTAATTTAAAAACAATTTTTTTCAGTAATATGATACTAATATTTAATAGGTTTTTTTTTATTCTCAAGAAGTTACAGACCTGTTACTAGGCAGGCAGGCTACTACATTTCTGTCTCGGGGACAGAGCCTTCCTCGTGTATAATAAAAAGACCTACCCCCTCTCCATGCCAGGCGAGCCGCAGTAGCAATCAAGAGGGACAGAGTCTCTCTCGCTTATTGGCCCCCTGATGGTGATCAACATCTCCCTAGTAGGCATGCATGCCCAGCCCTCTTCCCCCTGGAGTTATTTTTGTCTCTGAGGCTGCTCCAGGCACGTTGGAACAGACACGCTGCCTGGACTGCTGGGGAAGAGATGCGTGTTCCCCTGCAGATTTTTTTTTGCATTTTTCTGCGCGGGTGGCACAGAAATATGCAGACTATATGAATTCTGCACCCCTGCAAGGATGCAGAATTCCGTTGGGAGTACAAGGTGGAGCCAAGAATTGTGGTGGTTAATTCAGAAGCATGGGTGTTCTCTTGCATCTCTGGTTTCTCTGTTCTAACCATCTCTGTCAGGACCCTGCTCACTCCTGTTCCTTCTCAAGTCCACAAACGTCTCAGAGACCTTTATCCTGGTAAAACACCCAGTGCCATTTATTTACAGTGTTGGTTCCTAGCACCCTTGTACACTGTTCAGCCTTACACCTACAGTCTTAAGGAGCCCTCAGCTCCTGAGGCAAGCAGGCAAGAGCGATCTTTCTCTGTTTGCTTCCTCTCTTCGCCTTTTCGTATCTTCTGTCTAGTGACATTAGCCTTCCAGCTCTTCTCCACCTGTCAGTTAGGCACAGCTCTTCTTAATGAGGTTTGTTCTGCAGTAATTAACTGGAGCTGCAGTGACCAGAATGCTGGCTCAGGGGCTGCTGCCCAGCACTCTGTCACACCTTCCATTTCTTCATTCTTGCCCCCACCCTAACCCATTCACCCCCATTTGTCCACTCATCTCTACTTTCTTGTCTCCTGTCTATTATCTGTCTACAGACACTGAACATAGAATCATAGAATTTCAGGGTTGGAAGGGACCTCAGGAGGTCATCTAGTCCAACCCCCTGCTCAAAGCAGGACCAATCCCCAATTAAATCATCCCAGCCAGGGCTTTGTCAAGCCTGACCTTAAAAACTTCTAAGGAAGGAGATTCTACCACCTCCCTAGGTAACGCATTCCAGTGTTTCACCACCCTCCTAGTGAAAAAGTTTTTCCTATATCCAACCTAAACCTCCCCCACTGCAACTTGAGACCATTACTCCTTGTCCTGTCATCTGCTACCACTGAGAATAGTCTAGAACCATCCTCTCTGGAACCACCTCTCAGGTAGTTGAAAGCAGCTATCAAATCCCCCCTCATTCTTCTCTTCTGCAGACTAAACAATCCCAGTTCCCTCAGCCTCTCCTCATAAGTCATGTGTTCCAGACCCCTAATCATTTTTGTTGCCCTTCGCTGGACTCTCTCCAATTTATCCACATCCTTCTTGTAGTGTGGGGCCCAAAACTGGACACAGTACTCCAGATGAGGCCTCACCAATGTCGAATAGAGGGGAACGATCACGTCCCTCGATCTGCTCGCTATGCCCCTACTTATACATCCCAAAATGCCATTGGCCTTCTTGGCAACAAGGGCACACTGCTGACTCATATCCAGCTTCTCGTCCACTGTCACCCCTAGGTCCTTTTCCGCAGAACTGCTGCCTAGCCATTTGGTCCCTAGTCTGTAGCTGTGCATTGGGTTCTTCCATCCTAAGTGCAGGACCCTGCACTTATCCTTGTTGAACCTCATCAGATTTCTTTTGGCCCAATCCTCCAATTTGTCTAGGTCCCTCTGTATCCTATCCCTGCCCTCCAGCGTATCTACCACTCCTCCCAGTTTAGTATCATCCGCAAATTTGCTGAGAGTGCAATCCATGCCATCCTCCAGATCATTTATGAAGATATTGAACAAAACCGGCCCCAGGACCGACCCCTGGGGCACTACACTTGACACTGGCTGCCAACTAGACATGGAGCCATTGATCACTACCCGTTGAGCCCGACAATCTAGCCAAACTTCTACCCACCTTATAGTGCATTCATCCAGCCCATACTTCTTTAACTTGCCGACAAGAATACTGTGGGAGACCGTGTCAAAAGCTTTGCTAAAGTCAAGAAACAATACATCCACTGCTTTCCCTTCATCCACAGAACCAGTAATCTCATCATAGAAGGCGATTAGATTAGTCAGGCATGACCTTCCCTTGGTGAATCAATGCTGACTGTTCCTGATCACTTTCCTCTCATGTAAGTGCTTCAGGATTGATTCTTTGAGGACCTGCTCCATGATTTTTCAGGGGACTGAGGTGAGGCTGACTGGCCTGTAGTTCCCAGGATCTTCCTTCTTCCCTTTTTTAAAGATTGGCACTACATTAGCCTTTTTCCAGTCATCCGGGACTTCCCCGTTCGCCACGAGTTTTCAAAGATAATGGCCAATGGCTCTGCAATCACAGCCGCCAGTTCCTTTAGCACTCTCGGATGCAACTCGTCCGGCCCCATGGACTTGTGCATGTCCAGCTTTTCTAAATAGTCCCTAACCACCTCTTTCTCCACAGAGGGCTGGCCATCTATTCCCCATGTTGTGATGCCCAGCGTAGCAGTCTGGGAGCTGACCTTGTTAGTGAAGACAGAGGCAAAAAAAGCATTGAGTACATTAGCTTTTTCCACATCCTATGTCACTAGGTTGCCTCCCTCATTCATGAATGGGCCCACACTTTCCTTGGCTTTCTTCTTGTTGCCAACATACCTGAAGAAACCCTTCTTGTTACTCTTGCCATCTCTCGCTAGCTGCAGCTCCAGATGCGATTTGGCCCTCCTGATTTCATTCCTACATGCCCGAGCAATATTTTTATACTCTTCCCTGGTTATATGTCCAACCTTCCACTTTTTGTAAGCTTCTTTTTTATGTTTAAGATCCGCTAGGATTTCACCGTTAAGCCAAGCTGGTCGCCTGCCATGTTTACTATTCTTTCGACACATCGGGATGGTTTGTCCCTGTAACCTCAACAGGGATTCCTTGAAATACAGCCAGCTCTCCTGGACTCCTTTCCCCTTCATGTTAGTTCCCCAGGGGATCCTACCCATCCGTTCCCTGAGGGAGTCGAAGTCTGCTTTCCTGAAGTCCAGGGTCCGTATCCTGCTGCTTACCTTTCTTCCCTGTGTCAGGATCCTGAACTCAACCAACTCATGGTCACTGCCTCCCAGATTCCCATCCACTTTTGCTTCCCCTACTAATTCTTCCCAGTTTGTGAGTAGCAGGTCAAGAAAAGCTCCCCCCCCAGTTGGCTCCTCTAGCACTTGCACCAGGAAATTGTCCCCTACGCTTTCCAAAAACTTCCTGGATTGTCTATGCACCGCTGTATTGCTCTCCCAGCAGATATCAGGAAAATTAAAGTCACCCATGAGAACCAGGGCGTGCGATCTAGTAGCTTCTGCGAGCTGCCGGAAGAAAGCCTCATCCACCTCATCCCCCTGGTCCTGTGGTCTATAGCAGACTCCCACCATGACATCACCCTTGTTGCTCACACTTCTAAACTTAATCCAGAGAGACTCAGGTTTTTCTGCAGTTTCGTACCGGAGCTCTGAGCAGTCATACTGCTCCCTTACATACAGTGCTACTCCCCCACCTTTTCTGCCCTGCCTGTCCTTCCTGAACAGTTTATATCCATCCATGACAGTACTCCAGTCATGTGAGCTATCCCACCAAGTCTCTGTTATTCCAATCACGTTATAATTCCTTGACAAAACCAGGACCTCCAGTTCTCCCTGCTTGTTTCCAAGGCTTTGTGCCTTCATATATAAGCACTTGAGATAACCTGCTGATCTCTCCTCATTCTCAGTATGAGGCAGATGCTCTCCCCTCACAGACATTCCTGCCTGTGCTTCCTCCCGGTATCCCGCTTTCCCACTTACCTCAGGGCTTTGGTCTCCTTCCCCCGGTGAACCTAGTTTAAAGCCCTCCTGTCACGGTTCCTCCCCCACTCTGAACTCTAGGGTACAGATGTGGGGACCTGCATGAAAAACCTCCTAAGCTTATCTTTACCAGCTTAGGTCAAAACTTCCCCAAGGTACAAAATATTACCCCTTGGACAGGCCGCTACCACCACCAAACTAATACTGGTTACTGGGGAAGAGCTGTTTGGACGCGTCCTTCCCCCCAAAATACTTCCCAAAACCTTGCACCCCACTTCCTGGACAACGTTTGGTAAAAAGCCTCACCAATTTGCCTAGGTGACTACAGACCCAGACCCTTGGATCTTAAGAACAATGAACAATCCTCCCAACACTTGCACCCCCCCTTTCCTGGGAAATGTTGGATAAAAAGCCTCACCAATTTGCATAGGTGACCACAAACCCAAACCCTTGGATCTGAGAACAATGAAAAAGCATTCAGTGTTTTACAAGAAGACTTTTAATAAAAAATAGAAGTAAATAGAAATAAAGAAATCCCCCCTGTAAAATCAGGATGGTATATATCTTACAGGGTAATTAGATTCAAAAACATAGAGAACCCCTCTAGGCAAAACCTTAAGTTACAAAAAAGATACACAGACAGAAATAGTTATTCTATTCAGCACAATTCTTTTCTCAGCCATTTAAAGAAGTCATAATCTAACACATACCTAGCTAGATTACTTACTAAAAGTTCTAAGACTCCATTCCTGTTCTGTCCCCGGCCAAGACGACTACAGACAGACACCCAAACCCTTTGTTTCTCTCCCTCCTCCCAGCTTTTGAAAGTATCTTGTCTCCTCATTGGTCATTTTGGTCAGGTGCCAGCGAGGTTACCTTTAGCTTCTTAACCCTTTACAGGTGAGAGGAGCTTTCCCCTGGCCAGGAGGGATTTCAAAGGGGTTTACCCTTCCCTTTATATTTATGACACGCCCCCCAAATCTCAGCTAGGGTGAAACACTGGCTGGGATTTCTTCCTGGAGCTCTAGGAAAACAGAGTTAATAAGACACATGCATCTCTAAATATACTACCAAGTACATAAAGACTAACAATATTTTCCACATCTCAAGGACGATTTTAACCAGTTGATTCTGGGAAACTTTCACGGGAGAGTGCATCAGCCACTTTGTTAGAAGCTCCTGAGATGTGTTGGATGTCGAAATCAAAATCTTGGAGAGCTAAACTCCACCGAAGAAGTTTTCTGTTAGTTTCTTTGACGGTGTGAAGCCACTTTAGTGCAGCATGGTCGGTTTGCAGGTGGAAACGCCGTCCCCAAACATATGGGCGTAGCTTTTCCAGAGCGTAGACAATGGCATAACATTCTTTTTCAGTGACTGACCAGTTGCTTTCCCTCTCAGACAGTTTTTTGCTGAGAAACACTACAGGGTGGAATTCTTGATCAGGTCCTTTCTGCATTAAAACTGCTCCCACACCACGCTCGGATGCATCTGTGGTTACTAGGAACGGTTTGTCAAAGTCTGGGGCCCTTAGTACAGGGTCAGACATGAGTGTCGCTTTAAGCTTGTTAAAGGCCTTCTGACACTTTCCGGTCCACTGAACAGCATTTGGCTGTTTCTTTTTGGTTAGGTCTGTCAGTGGGGCAGCGATTTGGCTGTAGTGCGGTACAAATCGTCTGTAATAACCGGCCAAGCCTAAGAAGGATTGAACCTGTTTCTTTGACTTTGGGACAGGCCACTTTTGGATAGCATCCACTTTGGCCTGTAGGGGGCTGATAGTTCCTTGACCCACCTGGTGTCCAAGGTAAGTCACTCTGTTTAGGCCTATTTGACACTTCTTAGCCTTAACAGTTAGTCCTGCCTCCCTTATGCGCTCAAGGACTTTTTGTAGATGTTCCAGGTGGTCTGCCCAGGAATCCGAAAATATGGCCACATCGTCAAGGTAGGCGACTGCATATTCTCCTAATCCCGCTAGGAGACCATCTACAAGTCTTTGGAAAGTGGCGGGTGCATTTCGCAGCCCGAAAGGGAGTACATTAAATTCATACAGCCCGAGATGTGTGATGAAGGCTGACCTTTCCTTGGCAGATCCATCTAGCGGTACCTGCCAGTACCCCTTGGTTAAGTCCAAGGTAGAGATGAACTGGGCCCTTCCCAGTTTCTCTAATAGTTCATCTGTGCGTGGCATGGGATAGTTGTCTGGGCGAGTTACAGCATTTAGCTTACGGTAGTCCACGCAAAAACGTATTTCCCCATCTGGTTTGGGAACTAGAACCACTGGAGATGCCCATGCACTTTCAGAGGGGCGGATTACCCCCATCTGTAACATATCCTGGATCTCCCGTTCTATAGCAGTTTTAGCTTGAGGAGACACCCGGTAAGGTTGGACCCTAATTGGGTGAGCATTACCTGTGTCAATGGAGTGGTATGCCCGTTCAGTCAGTCCTGGGGTGGCTGAGAACGTTGGCGCGTAGCTAGTGCACAGCTCCTGGATCTGCTGTCGCTGCATACGCCCAAGGGTCATGGAGAGGTTCACCTCTTCCACACCACCAGCACATTTCCCTTCGTAGTAGACACCTTCAGGCCACTCAGCATCGTCTCCTCCCTGGGCTGTAAACTGACAAACCTTTAATTCTCTGGAATAAAAGGGCTTTAGAGAATTAATATGGTACACCTTAGGCTTTCGGTTGGAGGTGGGGAATGCTATGAGATAATTAACAGCTCCCAGGCGCTCCTGGACCACGAATGGCCCTTCCCACGATGCTTCCATTTTATGGGCCTGGAGCGCCTTTAAGACCATGACCTGGTCTCCTACTTTGAAGGAACGCTCTCTGGCATGTTTATCATACCAGGCTTTTTGCTCTTTTTGAGCATCCTGTAAGTTTTCTCTAGCAAGGGCTAAAGAGGTTCGGAGGGTGTTTTGTAGGTTGGTTACAAAGTCCAGAATGTTAGTTCCTGGAGAAGGTGTAAATCCCTCCCATTGCTGCTTCACCAACTGCAATGGCCCCTTAACCTCACGGCCATATAAAAGTTCAAATGGGGAAAACCCTAAACTGGGATGTGGTACAGCTCTGTAGGCAAAGAGCAACTGCTGCAATACTAGGTCCCAATCATTGGAGTGCTCATTTACGAATTTACGTATCATGGCCCCCAAAGTTCCATTAAACTTCTCCACCATGCCATTTGTTTGATGATGGTAAGGAGTGGCAACCAAGTGATTTACCCCATGAGCTTCCCAAAGGTTTTTCATAGTTCCTGCCAGGAAATTAGTCCCTGCATCTGTGAGGATGTCGGAGGGCCAACCTACCCTGGCAAAAATGTCTGCTAGTGCCTGGCACACACTTTTAGCCCTGGTGTTGCTTAGAGCTACTGCTTCCGGCCATCGGGTGGCAAAATCCATGAAAGTCAGTATGTACTGCTTTCCTCTGGGTGTCTTTTTCGGAAAAGGACCCAGAATATCCACAGCTACTCGCTGAAATGGAACTTCAATGATGGGGAGTGGCTGGAGAGGAGCTTTGACCTGGTCTTGGGGTTTTCCCACTCTTTGGCACACCTCACAAGACTGGACATAGGTAGAAACATCCTTGCCCATTCCCTCCCAGTGGAATGACCCCCCCAAACGGTCTTTGGTCCTGTTCACCCCAGCATGGCCACTAGGGTGATCATGGGCTAAGCTCAAGAGCTTGGCCCGGTATTTAGTTGGAACTACCAACTGTCTCTGAGGATGCCAGTCTTCCTGGTGTCCCCCAGAAAGAGTTTCCTTGTATAAAAGTCCTCTTTCTACAACAAACCTGGATATATCAGAAGAGCTGAGAGGCGGTGGGTTGCTCCGTGCCGCCGTCCAAGCTCTCTGGAGGCTTTCATCTGCTTCCTGTTCGGTCTGGAACTGTTCCCTTGATGCTGGAGACATCAGTTCCTCATGGGATTGTGGACCTAGGCTTGGTCCCTCTGGAAGCGATATAGGGGATGGAGCTGTTTCTGTTGACTGTGAACCGCTCTCCGCTGGTGCACTATGTTGGGATTCAGGCTCCGGCTGAGCCTCTTGTGTAGGGTTATCGGCTGCTGCCAGTTCAGGTTCGGTGGGGCCCTCTGGTGTTGAGGTTGCAAGTACTGGATTCAGTGCTGACACGGGGTCTGGTGTTGGTTGTTCGGCTGGTTCCGGTTCTGGGACTGGTTCCGTCTGGGTCTCTGGGACTGGATCCACTACTGCTGTTGCAGACATTGGCCTGGGGTCCAGGTCCATCACCTCTGACTGGGTCCTGATAGAAGTTTCCGGAACAGAGCTAGGCCTCACGGCTTGTTTAGCCTGGTTGCGGGTGACCATTCCCACCCTCTTGGCCTGCTTCACATGATTGGCCAAGTCTTCCCCCAACAGCATGGGGATGGGATAATCATCATAGACTGCAAAAGTCCACATTCCTGACCAGCCCTTGTACTGGACAGGCAACTTGGCTGTAGGCAAATTGAAAGAGTTGGACTTGAAGGGTTGAATCATCACTTGGATCTCTGGGTTGATTAAATTGGGGTCCACTAAGGAAGCATGGATAGCTGACACTTGTGCTCCGGTGTCCCTCCACGCGGTGACCTTCTTCCCGCCCATACTCACAGTTTCCCTCCGCTCCAAGGGTATCTGGGAGGTGTCTGGGCCTGTGGACCTCTGGTGTGATTCCGGTGCAATGAACTGTAATCTGTTGGGGTTCTTGGGGCAGTTGGCCTTTACATGCCCCAGCTCGTTACACTTAAAACATCGTCCAGCTGACGGGTCACTGGGGCGAGGAGGGTTGCTGGAGAACGGGGTGGTGGGACGATAAGGGGTCTGGAGGGTTCTTTGGGAGGTAGGTGGGGCTTTGGGTGGCCCCCGGTAATAGGGTGTGGTCTGGGGTGGTCCCTTCTGGTCTCCGCTCCAACTGCGACCAGTTTTCTTCTTCTCTGCCACCTCCACCCATCTGGCTCCAATCTCTCCTGCCTCAATTACAGTTTTGGGTTTCCCATCTAGGATGTATCTTTCTATTTCCTCAGGAACACCCTCTAAGAATTGTTCCATTTGCATTAGGAAGGGCAAATTTACTGGAGATTCAACACTTGCTCCTGATGTCCAGGCATCCCAATGTTTTACAATGTGGTAGGCATGTCGGGTAAATGACATGTCTGGTTTCCACCTTAGGGCTCTGAACCTCCGACGAGACTGCTCGGGTGTTATCCCCATTCTGACTCTCGCCTTGGATTTAAACAGTTCATACTTGTTCATGTGTTCTTTAGGCATTTCAGCTGCCACCTCAGCTAAGGGTCCACTGAGCTGCGGCCTCAGCTCTACCATGTATTGGTCAGTAGAGATGTTGTACCCAAGGCAGGCCCTTTCGAAGTTTTCTAAGAAGGCCTCAGTATCATCACCTGCCTTGTAGGTGGGGAACTTTCTGGGATGGGAAGTGGTACCTGGAGAAGGATTGCTAGGGTTTGTTGGTATATTCTGCTGGGCCTTTATCCTCTCCATCTCCTCCACATGCTTCCTCTCTTTTTCCTTCTCCTCCTCCTTCAGCCGCATGAGTTCTATCTGTCTTTCATGTTCCCTTTGTTTTTCCTCAGCCTGAAATTTGGCTAATTCCAGCTGTAGTCGAGCTGAGGATTTGCCCATTCTAACCTCTCTGTTTTTAACTAACTTTACACCCGAGGTTCAGAAATAAACAAACAAAACTTGGCTGTAAAATTTTGCTGTGCTGGAATAGAATACCTATTCTCTGATAGTGATTGTCAGCCTACAGAAAAAGACAATTCCCTTGTCTCTGCTCTGGGCCCAAATTAAAGCAAAAAACCTCCAACTACTTGGAAACCTGCTTACCCAGCCCAAAGAAGAAAAAAAAAATTTCTTTTCAAACCTGTGCTCCTTGTAAAACAAAAAAAAAATCAAAATCCTAAAAAAAACCCTGCCACTTTTGTCTCCAGGCAAATGGGTAGAGCACACACCCCCTATTTACTTTTAGGAAGAAAAGAAAAAAAAAACAAAAACCTCTGGGTTGGAAGACTGTGAATTTCCCTGCAGGAGTTAAGTACCCTGCCTCTAGGCAAAGAAAACCTGCAATTCACAAGATAATCCCCTTTTGTCTCTGCTTGGCCACAAAGCAGAGAGAAACCAAGCTGCTTTCAGTTTCAAAGCTGCTTTCTGGACTTCCTAAAAATTCCTTTTTAAAATCTGTATTTCTAGTTCAAAAAATCTCAACTGGATCTCAAAATGATTTCAGGTTAATCCCACCACTGTGCCACCATGTCACGGTTCCTCCCCCACTCTGAACTCTAGGGTACAGATGTGGGGACCTGCATGAAAAACCTCCTAAGCTTATCTTTACCAGCTTAGGTCAAAACTTCCCCAAGGTACAAAATATTACCCCTTGGACAGGCCGCTACCACCACCAAACTAATACTGGTTACTGGGGAAGAGCTGTTTGGACGCGTCCTTCCCCCCAAAATACTTCCCAAAACCTTGCACCCCACTTCCTGGACAAGGTTTGGTAAAAAGCCTCACCAATTTGCCTAGGTGACTACAGACCCAGACCCTTGGATCTTAAGAACAATGAACAATCCTCCCAACACTTGCACCCCCCCTTTCCTGGGAAATGTTGGATAAAAAGCCTCACCAATTTGCATAGGTGACCACAAACCCAAACCCTTGGATCTGAGAACAATGAAAAAGCATTCAGTGTTTTACAAGAAGACTTTTAATAAAAAATAGAAGTAAATAGAAATAAAGAAATCCCCCCTGTAAAATCAGGATGGTATATATCTTACAGGGTAATTAGATTCAAAAACATAGAGAACCCCTCTAGGCAAAACCTTAAGTTACAAAAAAGATACACAGACAGAAATAGTTATTCTATTCAGCACAATTCTTTTCTCAGCCATTTAAAGAAGTCATAATCTAACACATACCTAGCTAGATTACTTACTAAAAGTTCTAAGACTCCATTCCTGTTCTGTCCCCGGCCAAGACGACTACAGACAGACACCCAAACCCTTTGTTTCTCTCCCTCCTCCCAGCTTTTGAAAGTATCTTGTCTCCTCATTGGTCATTTTGGTCAGGTGCCAGCGAGGTTACCTTTAGCTTCTTAACCCTTTACAGGTGAGAGGAGCTTTCCCCTGGCCAGGAGGGATTTCAAAGGGGTTTACCCTTCCCTTTATATTTATGACACCTCCTCACTAGGTTAGCCAGCCTGCTCGCAAAGATGCTCTTCCCTCTCTTTGTAAGGTGGAGCCCGTCTCTGCCCAGCACTCCTCCTTCATGGAACACATCCCATGGTCAAAGAATCCAAAGCCTTCTCTCCGACACCACCTGCGTAGCCATTCGTTGACTTCCACGATTTGACGGTCCCTACCCAGGCCTTTTCCTTCCACGGGGAGGATGGACGAGAAGACCACTTGCACCTCAAACTCCTTTATCCTTCTTCCCAGAGCCACATAGTCCGCAGTGATCCGCTCAAGGTCATTCTTGGCAGTATCATTGGTGCCCATGTGGAGAAGCAGGAAGGGGTAGCGATCCGAGGGCTTGATGAGTCTCGACAGTCTCTCCGTCACATCGCGAATCTTAGCCCCCAGCTAGCAGCAGACTTCTCGGTTTTCCCAGTCAGGGCGGGAGATAGATGACTCAGTCCCCCTGAGGAGAGAGTCCCCGACCACCACCACCCACCTCCTTCTCTTGGGAGTGGTGGTCGTGGAACTCCCCGTCTCAGGACAGTGCATCTCATGCCTTCCAACATATCCTTCCTCTTTCTGCAAGTCATAGATATATGTATACACTTTGTGATGCAACAGCCAACAAACATTTTAAAAATCCCAGTTTTTCTGCTAGAATGTTGTCAGGATGAACAAATGGCTTCAACTGTTTCCATTACTCTAATTTTTAGTACCATTGGAGCAAGGGTCTGATGGGGGAAGAAAGGATGGTGGTGGCATTCTTAAAATCTCCATAATCCCAGCATCATTGGTTGCTTCTATTAAAAATTAGTAGTTAACCACAATGACAGTTATATTGTCACCATACATCACTAGCATTATCATTCCATTAAGAATGGGTGCAGTACATACCTTTCTTAGAGCTCCTGTTTCTGTCTTCAGACTCAGGATGATGGTTTTGTGCTCATGTTACAACCACAAAGGCTAGAAATTTAAAAATAATAAAAATAAAATTAATGTAAAATTCTGTAGAAATTGATGGAGCTACTCATGAAGGGCTGCATAGGGTTCCACTTAAGAACAGCTTTATCGAAACCTGACATTCAGCCTGGCTACATGTTTAAAAATACAGTGATATTGATGTTGCAGTTCCTTTTACCTCTTCTTTATTTAAAACAGTTTAATTCTGAGTAATGATGGTTCTGAAAAAATCCCTCCCCCCCCCCGCCCCGTTTCCATATTTTCAGATGCCAGAACTTTGTAGGAGTTTGGAATCTTAATCCAATCCTGAATTTTAGCTGGGGCTACTTTTTAGACAAAGCTGCAAGACCTATCTCTTTGCACACGTCTTCTCAGCTGATCAAGTCCTAATTTCCAAGCTGACTGGTAAAATTTCTAACAGGAGGGGATTTTTTTCCTTTGGTCGTTCTGTGTACTTGAACGTCTTGGTTTATGCCTTGCAAACACTCAGATATTTCAGTGATGGGTGCCAGATGGATAAATTTTAGCAAAGAGATTTAAGGGTTAATCATTAAAAACAAAACAACCACCCGCCCCTAAATTTCCACTTTCTCTCCTTGTCTCTTCCTTCTCTTTACTTAGAATCATAGGATATTAAGGAAGAGACTTCAGGAGGTCATCTAGTCCAATCCCCTGCACAAAGCAGGACCAACACCAACTAACTCATCCTAGCCAAGGCTTTGTCAAGCTGGGCCTTAAAAACCTCCAAGGAAGGAGATTCCACCACCTCCCTAGGTAACCCATTCCAGTGCTTCACCACCCTCCTTGTGAAATAGTGTTTCTGAATATCCAACCTAGACCTCCCCCACTGCAACTTGAGACCATTACTTCTTGTTCTGTCATCTGCCACCACTGAGAAAGCCGAGCTCCATCCTCTTTGGAACCCCCCTTCAGGTAGTTGAAGGCTGCTATTAAATCCCCCTTCACTCTTCTCTTCTGCAGACTAAACTCCAGTTCCCTCAATTGCTCCTTGTAAGTCATGAGCTCCAGCCCTCTAATCATTTTTGTTGCCCTTCACTGGACTCTCTCCAATTTGTCCACATCTCTTCTGTAGTGGGGGGCCCAAAACTGGACACAGTACTCCAGATGTGGCCTCACCAGTGCCAAATAGAGGGGAATAATCACTTCCCTCAATCTGCTGGCAACGCTCCTACTAATACAGCCCAATATGCCTTTGGTCTTCTTGGCAACGATGGCACACTGCTGACTCATATCCAGCGTCTCGTCCACTGCAATCTCTAGGTCCTTTTCTGCAGAACTGCTGCTTAGCCAGTCAGTCCCCAGCCCTTAGCAGCGCATGGGATTCTTCCCTCCTAAGTGCAGGACTCTGCACTTGTCCTTGTTGAACCTCAGATTTCTTTTGGCCCAATCCTCCAATTTGTCTAGGTCACTCTGGACCCTATCCCAACCCTCCAGCATATCTACCTCTCCCCTCAGCTTAGTGTTATCTACAAACTTGCTGAGGGTGCAATTAATCCCATCATCCAGATCATTAATAAAGATTTTGAAGAAAACCAGCCCCGGGAATGATGTCTGGGACGCTTGATACCAGCTGCCAACTAGACAACGAGCCGTTGATCACTGCCCATTGAGCCTGACAATCTAGCCAACTTTCTGTCCACCTTATAGTCCATCCATCCAGCCCATACTTCTTTAACTTGCCGACAAGAATACTGTGGGAGACTGTGTCAAAAGCTTTGCTAAAGTCAAGGAACAACACATCCACTGCTTTCCCCTCATCCATAGAGCCAGTTATCTCATCACAGAAGGCAATGAGATTAGTCAGGCATGACTTGCCCTTGGTGAATCCATGCTGACTGTTCCTGATCACTTTCCTCTCCTCTAAGTGGTTCAGAATTGATTCCTTGAGGACCTGCTCCATGATTTTTCCAGGGACTGAGGTGAGGCTGACTGGCCTGTAGTTCCCAGGATCCTCCTCCTTCCCTTTTTTAAAGTCATCCGGGACTTCCCCTGATCGCCATGAGTTTTCAAAGATAATGGGCAATGGCTCTGCAGTTACATCCGCCAACTCCTTTAGCACTCTCTGATGAAGTGCATCCGGCCCCATGGACTTGTGCTCGTCCAGCTTTTCTAAATAGTCCTGAACCACTTCTTTCTCCACAGAGGGCTGATCACCTCCTCCCCATGCTGTGCTGCCCAGTGCAGGAGTCTGGGAGCTGACCTTGTTCATGAAGACAGAGGCAAAAAAAGCATTAGCTTTTTCCACATCCTCTTTCACTAGGTTACCTCCCTCATTCAGTAAGGGGCCCACACTTTCCTTGACTTTCTTCTTGTTGCTCACATACCTGAAGAAACCCTTCTTGTTACATCTCTTGCTAGCTGCAACTCCAGGTGTGATTTGGCCTTCCTGATTTCAGCCCTCTGTGGAGAAAGAATGGATGGTGTGGATTGCACCCTCAGCAAGTTTGCAGATGACACTAAACTGGGAGGAGAGGTAGATGCACTGCTACAGACTAGGGACTGAATGGATCGGCAGCAGTTCTGCAGAAAAGGACCTAGGGGTTACAGTGGACAAGAAGCTGGATAGGAGTCAACAGTGTGCCCTTGTTGCCAAGAAGGCCAATGGCATTTTGGGATGTATAAGTAGGGGCATTGCCAGCAGATCGAGGGACGTGATCATTCCCCTCTCTTCAACATTGGTGAGGCCTCATCTGGAGTACTGTGTCCAGTTTTGAGCCCCACACTACAAGAAGGATGTGGAAAAATTGGAGAGAGTCCAGCGGAGGGCAACAAAAATGATTAGGGGACTGGAACACATGAGTTATGAGGAGAGGCTGAGGGAGCTGGGATTGTTTAGCCTGCAGAAGAGAAGAATGAAGGGGGATTTGATAGCTGCTTTCAACTACCTGAAAGGGGGTTCCAAAGAGGATGGATCGAGACTGTTCTCAGTGGTAGCTGATGATAGAAAGAGGAGTAATGGTCTCAAGTTGCAGTGGGGGAAGTTTAGGTTGGATATTAGGAAAAACTTTTTCACTAGGAGGGTGGTGAAACACTGGAATGCGTTACCTAGGGAGGTGGTGGAATCTCCTTCCTTAGATATTAGATAACCTCCTTCCTAAGGTCAGGCTTGACCAAGCCCTAGCTGGGATGATTTAGTTTGGGATTTGTCCTGCTTTGAGCAGGGGGTTGGACTAGATGACCTCCTGAGGTCCCTTCCAACCCTGATATTCTATGACTTCCAGTTCTCCCTGCTTGTTTCCCAGGCTTCTTGCATTTGTGTATAGGCACTTGAGATAACTTGCTGTTTGTCCTGCATTCTTAGTATGAGGCAGGAGCCCGGCCCTCTCATGCGCTCCTGCTCATGTTTCCTCCCGGTATTCCACTTCCCCACTTACCTCAGGGCTTTGGTCTCCTTCCCCCAGTGAACCTAGTTTAAAGCCCTCCTCACTAGGTTAGCCAGCCTGCTTGCGAAGATGCTGTTCCCTCTCTTCGTTAGGTGGAGCCCGTCTTTGCCTAGCACTCCTCCTTATTGGAACACCATCCCATGGTCAAAGAATCCAAAGCCTTCTCTCCGACACCACCTACGTAGCCATTCGTTGACTTCCACGATTTGATGGTCTCTTCCCAGGCCTTTTCCTTCCACAGGGAGGATGGACAAGAAGATCACTTGCACCTCAAACTCCTTTATCCTTCTTCCCAGAGCCATGTAGTCTGCAGTGATCTGCTCAAGGTCATTCTTGGCAGTATCATTGGCGCCCACATGGAGAAGCGGGAAGGGGTAGCGATCTGAGGGCTTGTTGAGTCTCGGCAGTCTCTCCGTCACATCATGAATCCTAGCTCCTGGCAAGCAGCAGACTTTTCAGTCGGGGCGGCAGATAGATGACTCAGTCCCCCTGAGGAGAGAGTCCCCGACCACCACCACCCGCCTCCTTCTCTTGGGAGCGGTAGTCGTGGAACCCCCTTCCCTAGGACAATGCATCTCATGCCTTCCAATCGGCAGAGTCTCCTTCTGTTCCCTTCCCTCAGATGTATCATCTAGTCCACTCTCCGTATTAGTACCTGTGGAGAGAACATGAAACCGGTTATTTACCTGTATCTGCGTTGCTGGTACATGGACACTCCCCTTTCTTCTTTTGGAGGTCACATGCTGCCAGATTTCTTCACCGTCCTCCTATCCCCGCAGTACAGCCTGCTCTGAATCTTCAGAACGTTGTGTCTGTAGAAGCATATCCTGACGTCTGTCCAGGAAATCTTCAGTTTCTCTTATGCAACGCAGGGTCGATACCTGTTGCTCCAGACCTTGAACCTTCTCTTCCAATATAGAGAACAGCTTGCACTTTGTACAGACAAAGTCGCTTCTGTCCTGTAGAAGAAAGACAAACATGGCACATCCAGTGCAGGTCACAACAGCTGAACACCCTCCCTCCCCATCCAAATTACCTTCCTTCTACGAGCTTCCTCAGGAGTTGTAGTAACTACTCAGAGAAGCTGGCAAGATGTAAGCCTCAGTGAGCTCTCCCCAGGCGAACTCCCCGGCAAACTCCCTCTGTTAGCCTCTCTGCTGTTCTAGACCTTTAATCATTTTTGTTGCTCTTCTCTGGACTGTCTCCAATTTGTCCACATCTTTCTGAAATGTGGCGCCCAGAACTGGATGCAATACTCCAGCTGAGGCCTAATCAACGTGGAGTAGAGTGGAAGAATTACTTCTCATGTCTTGCTTACAATACTCCTGCAAATACATCCCAGAATGTTAGCTCTTTTTTTTTTGCAACAGTGTTACACCGTTGACTCATATTTAGCTTGTGATCCTCTGTGACCCCCACATCCCTTTCCTCAGTACTCCTTCATAGGCAGTCATTTCCCATTTTGTATGTGTGCAACTGATTGTTCCTTCCTAAGTGTAGTACTTTGTATTTGTCCTTATTGAATTTCATCCTATTTACTTCAGACCAATTCTCCAGTTTGTCCAGATCATTTTGAATTTTAATCCTATCCTCCAAACCACTAGCAACCCTCCCAGCTTGGTATCATCTGCAGACTTTATAAGTGTACTCTCTATGCCATTATCTAAATCATTGATGAAGATATTGAACAGAACTGGACTCAGAATTGATCTCTGTGGGACCCACTTGATATACCCTTCCAGCATGACTGTGAACCACTGATAACTACTCTCCGGGAATAGTTTTCCAACCAGTTATGCATCCACCTTTTAGCAGCTCCATCTAGGTTGCATTTCCCTAGTTTGTTTATGAGAAGGTAATGTGAGACAGTATCAAAAGCCTTACTAAAGTCAAGATATACCACATCTGCCGCTTCCCCCCATCCACAAAGCTTACCCTGTCAAAGAAAGCTATCAGGTTGGTTTGACATGATTTGTTCTTGACAAATCCATGCTGACTGTTTTGCACTTATCTCATTATCTTCTAGATGTTTGCAAATTGATTGCTTAATTATTTGCTCCATTATCTTTCCAGGTACAGAAGTAAAAATGACTGGTCTGTAATTCCCCGGGTTCTCCTTATTTCCCTTTTTATAGATTAGCACTATATTTTCCCTCTTCTAGACATCTGGAATCTCTCCTGTCTTCCATGACTTTTTAAAGATTATCGCTAATGGCTCAGATATCTCCTCAGTGAGCTCCTTGAGTACTCTAGGTTGCATTTCATCAGGCCCTGGTGACTTGAAGACATCTAACTTGTCTAAGTAATTTTTAACTTGTTCTTTCCCTATTTTAGCCTCTGATTCTCCCTCATTTTCACTGACATTCATTATGTTAGATGCCCAATCACCAGCAACCTTCTCGGTGAAAACCGAAACGAAGTCATTAAGCACCTGTGCCATTTCCACATTTTCTGTTATTGTTTGCCCACCCCCTCACTGAGTAACGGTTCTGCCCTGTCCTTGGTTTTTCTCATGTTTCTGATGTATTTGTAGAATGTTTTCTTGTTACCCTTTATGTCTCTAGCTAGTTTGATCTCTTTTTGTGCCTTGGCCTGTCTAATTTTGTCCCTACATACTTGTGTTATTTGTTTATATTCATCCTTTGTAATTTGACCTAGTTTCCACTTTTTGTAGGACTCTTTTTTGGTTTTTAGATCATTGAAGATCTCCTGGTTAAGCCAGGGTGGTCTCTTGCCATACTTCCTATCTTTCCTACGCAGTGGGATAGTTTGCTCTTGTGCCCTTAATAATGTCTCTTTGAAAAACTGCCAACTGTCTTTCTCTTTAGACTTGCTTCCCATGGGATCTTACGTATCAACTCCCTGAGTTTGCTAAAGTCTACCTTCTTGAAATCCATTGTCTTTATTTTGCTGTTCTCCCTCCTACTATTCCTTAGAATCATGAACTCTTTCATTTCACGATCACTTTCACCCAAGCTGCCTTCCACTTTCCAGTTCTCAGCCAGTTCCTCCCTATTTGTCAAAATCAAATCTAGAACAGCCTCTCCCCTTGTACCTTTCTCCATCTTCTGAAATAAAAAATTGTCTCCAATATATTCCAAGAACTTGTTGGATAATCTGTGCATTGCCATGTTATTTTCCCAACAGATGTCTGAGTAGTTGAAGTCCCCCCATCATCACCAAGTCCTGGGCTTTGGATGATTTTATTAGTTGTTTTTAAAAAAAAAAAGCCTCATTCAACTCTTCTTCCTGGTTAAGTGGTCTGTAGTAGGAGGCTCTCCATAATGAACAAAAGAGGAAGAGGCCAGGATGGGGCAAGAGAGGGAAGCACAAAGAAGGGGAACTATTAAAGGAATTGGCTAAGTATTGCTGAAGGCATTTAAAGGTGACTTTCAGTGGAAACCAGAATTGGTTTTGTGACTTTTTTTGCTGCTTTATGGCTTTGTCTACATCAGAGTTTTGCCCCAATTCCAGTCATAGATATAATGGCACTTGTGCAACCCTGCCCCTCAGTGCAGATGGTAGACTGTATCCTACTTTCGAGCAGGAGTAAACTCAGACAGATCTGTTATTTGTAGTGGTGGAGCTTACTCCTCTTTGAAACACCAGGGGAAGCTCCACCAGTACAAATAGAAGCCTTGCCAGTCTAAACTGCAGGTGTTGCACCTGTACAGCTACTCTAGTGGCTGGAATCAGAGCAAAATCTCAGTATAGACAAAGCTTTAGCTAATGGCAAGATTGTTGATCCTTAACTATAATCTGTATCTTTATGTTAAAATATGGATCTGCCACATCTCAAATACGCAATTACCTAACCTCTTTAGTAATATGTACCCTTTTCCCTACCCTGTGTTTCTCAGTTTGAACTGCAAATACAGTAGCACCCAAACAGCTCAGGATCTTATTCTGATAGACTTATAACTGTGACATTCTGTACTTTGTGAGAGCATACTGTAACCCCCATATTCCTCATTTTCATATAATCGTGATCTTGCATGTAAAGCATGCCTGGTAAGGTATTAGGGGAAATGTCTTTCAGCAGATCATGTCATTTCTCTATCCATATGTGTATATCATATCATATATGAAGTTATGAGAATTGTGTTGTATGGTGGTCACTGAAGCCTTGTCTACAATGGCAAGTTTCTGCACAGTGAAGCAATTTTCTGCATTTTAACTCCCGAGGTGTACACACTGCCAAGCCACTTAGTGTGGAGAAACTGCGCAGTTGCAGCGCTGTA
Organism: Lepidochelys olivacea; assembly: GCF_965140295.1. Taxonomy (NCBI): domain Eukaryota; kingdom Metazoa; phylum Chordata; order Testudines; family Cheloniidae; genus Lepidochelys; species Lepidochelys olivacea. The sequence goes on along the minus strand of NC_140420.1, from coordinate 38,447,848 downwards.
AAAAAAAACCACCCCAAAGTGTACAGGTTTCTGCACTGAGGGTGCAGCGCTGCGGTGCCAGTGTAGACGCCCTGGTCAATTACAGCTCTGCAGTTGGGCTCCGTGAGGTGTCCTACAATGCCTGTTCTTGCCTCTCTGGTCATCGATTTGAACTCTATTGCCCTGCCCTCAGGTGACCAACCGTCATCCCCACCCCATACATTCTTTTGGAATTTTGAAAGTCCCCTTCCTGTTTGCTTGGTGACGCGTGGAGTGGTCTCAGCACATCTTTCCAGGTGGCCATGCCTGCTCCACGCACCAGGTGATCCCCTACTTGGAGCAACACCGAGCTGCTGGACCTCATCGGTATTTGGGGAGAGGAGGCTGTCCAGTCCCGGCTGCGCTCCAGCCATAGGAATTATGATACCTAAAGACAGATTTCAACAGTCATTTTGCACTTGCTCAGGGTGTTGTTGAACCACTCCTTGCTGCTGTCAAGTTGCCCGGTGTATGGCTTCATAAGCCATGGCATTAAGGGGTAGGCGGGGTCTTCCAGGATCACAATGGGCATTTCGACTTCCGCTATGGTGATTTTCTGGTCCGGGAAGGAAGTCCCTACTTGCAGCTTCCTGAACAGGCCCGTGTTCTGAAAGATGCATGCATCATACACCTTTCCTGACCAGCCTGCATTAATGTCTGTGAAACACCCACAGGGATCCACAAGCTCCCGGAGAACCATTGAGAAATAGCCCTTGCTATTAATGTACTCGGTGGCTAGATGGTCTGGTGCCAGAATTGGAATATGTGTGCCATCTATTGGCTCTCTGCAGTTAGGGAAGCCCATTTGTGCAGAGCCATCCACAATGTCACACACGTTGCTCAGAGTCACGGTCTTTCGGAGCAGGATGTGGTTAATGGTCCTGCACACTTTTAGCAACACGAGTCCAATGGTCGACTTTCCCCCTCTGAACTGGTTAGCGACCAATCGGTAACAGTCTGGAGTAGCCAGCTTCCACAGTGCAATCGCCATATGCGTCTCCAATGGCAGGGTAGCTCTCATTCTCATGTCGTTGCGCCGCAGGGCTGGGGCGAGCTCAGACAATTGCATGAATGTGGCTTTCCTCATCCGAAAGTTCTGTAGTCACTGCTCGTCATCCCAGACATGCATGACAATGTAATCCCACTACTCAGTACTTGTTTCCTGAGCCCAAAAGCGGTGTTCCTTTGTGGTCAGCACCTCTCTGAATGCCACAAGCAATCTCTTGTAGTAGCTAGTACGTGTGGCGAGATCAGTGTCACACTCCTCTTGCCTTTGTTGTTTAAGGAATAACTCCACTACCACTCATGACGTGTTGGTTAGAGCGAGCAGCATACTAGTGAGTAGCTCGGGATCCATTCCTGCAGCCAGAAAGAGGCAGAGCGCATAGTACACAAACCGTTGAAAGATGGTGCCAAATGCAGATGGAAGCACAGGGATTTCTGTGATGCGAAGCAATGCATCATGGGTCACTGGGACAGGACCCAGGGTGTCCTGGGACCCCCTCCATCTTCCCACAGCTCTTAGTGGCAGAAGAGGAAGAGGTGCTCTGTGGGATAGCTGCCCAGAGCGCACAGCTTCGAATACCACTGCAAGTGTCACAAGTGTTAACATGCTATTGCGCAGGCAGCTTACAGTGTGAACACACAACAGTTTCCCTTCAGCACTCTCTAAGTGGTGCAGTAAGTCTGCCAGTGTAGACATACCCTAAAACATGCTGTAAGTTGGGGAATCAGCCAGATATTAGCTCCCTAGAGGCAACAGCAAGGAAAGTAACCAACCCCCGGTCGGGGTGTCAAACAACCCATGAACAGCCATTGTCCATCAAGGGAGCTTACTCCAACAACAATTCAGTGACCATCTGCATGAGGCCACACCAGGGGAATTGCTCAACCTTGCTTGGAGACTCAGCGATGCCCCCAGACATGCCTGGACGTGTGTTTTCCAAGTACATGAACTGAGGGTATAAAACAGACAGAGTGGACACATATGAGGCTTTTCTCCTTCACCCACCTACACTGCAAGCAACTAAGACACTGAGAAGAAAATAAGAATCCAACAGAGGAAAAAACCTGTATATTAAGGAGTGCAATATCCAGTGGGTGAGAAAAACTGCTTAATCCAGATGTTACCCAGTCTAACAGGGTTGAGAGTTTAGACTGTGTGCTTATATTTTATTTCTTTTGGTAACTAACTCTGACTTTTTGTCTATCACTTAATATCTGTCTTTTATAGTCAGTAAATCTGTTGAACTGATTATCTTTACCAGTCAGTTTGTATGAAGTGTGGGGCAAATCTGCTCAGGGTACAAAGGCTAGTGTATATCCACTTTCTATTGATGAAGCGGTGAACCAATTAATAAATTAGACTGTATATTTCTGAGGTACAGTGCTGGGAGCGGGGGGGGATTTGGCTCTGGTGCCTTTGTCTGTGTGATTCATGAATGGCTTTGGGAGCCTTTATGCAATCTAGCTGGGTGTGGGGTCTCCACATGTGGTTGTGTTGCACCTGGAGGTGTTGCTGCTGGTCACTAGCAAGGCATTGTGAGAGACAGCTCAGGCTGGAGAGCGTTCAGGGGGTACAGCGGTCCCACAGTCACAGGCTGCACACCAGGGGGATCCCATCACAGTGGTGCAGCGAGCAGGGTAAAATACACAGCTTGTTGTACTGAGCAAGATTTGCACTTCATACACTGGTGTAAATATTTTAAGTGAGGCTTTAAGTGCGGTGGCTAAGGATAGTCAGGAGGAGGCTACCGGTTTGTTATTTTTTGTTAGTTTATTTTGAGAAAGGGAAGTAGGAACAGAAAAGCAGGAAAATGACTGAAAGTAGTGAAGCCATTGCAAAGTTGGACCTTTTTAGACTGCGGGCTGCAGAAAAAGAGGGATCACCAGAGATTATTGCAACGGAAAGAACTGGAGATGAAGGAGAAACGGGAAGAAAGAGAGAGCGGAAAGAGAGAGAGTGGGAGGAAAAAGAACGAACGGGAAGAAAGAAAGAACAAAAACACCAACTGGACCTGCTAGAGAAGCAGAACCCAGCTATTCCCATCACTCCAAAAATCCGCAATTTGGACATTTATGATATTGTTGAATATCTGACTACCTTTGAAAGCCCTGATGCCAAGAGTTCCTACCCTGATTGCAAAATTAATTGGTAAAGCTTTAAGTGTATTAAATGAAATGCCCATTGAAGATGCTTTAGACTATTGTAAATTTAAAAACATTGTTTTGCAAAGGTTTCAGATTACCCCTGAAACATATAGTTAAATTTAGGGATCTTAAGAGGAATATTGGTATGAGTAATGGGGAACATGTGAACAGAATGAAAGATTTGATGGGAAAATGGGTGAGGGGTAAAGGTGTTACAAGTTTTGAGGGAATGTTTGACCTGTGGCTCAAAAGCATTTCCTAGGCATGTGTAAGACTGATGTAATGCAGTGCCTATGGGACAAAGATGTAAAGTCTGTGGATGAGATGGCATCTCTTGCTGATGCCTTCGAACAGACCCAGGCATCTATTGAAAACAAACCACTGAAAGAGGTCTTTAAAGCTGGTGGGAAGGGAAGACCCCATTTTATCCCTAGCAAGAGGGAGGGTAGATGGGAGGCTTTGTACTCACTTCCCCAAAACCATTTCTCTAACCCTCATTCAAATCTCCTGTAAAAGCAGAAGAATCTAAAAGGTGCTATCAGTGTAATTCCACTGATCGTCTGAGGAATAAATGCCTTGTGTTAGGAGGAAGCAGGCAACCAATAGCTCATGTTAGTTCTGCTGTCCTCAACACAGAAAACCCCCAGGCAGTCAAAACCTATCATATTGGTTTTGTGAGATTAGCCTCTGCAGAACCAGACATGGAGCATGTTAAGGTTGTCCAAATTAATGGTAGGGAATGTGTGGGGCAGAGGGATATAGGGGCTCAGATCTCTCTGGTTAAGCAGAGTGTGGTCCCAAAGGCCAGTATGTTACGTAGCCAAATGGCAGAGATTGTAGGGGTGGGCAAAAGCAGATTCTTCATACCACTAGCCAAAATCCATGTGATTTGGGAAGGTTTGGAAAGTGTTTTGACTGTGGAGGTAATGAAACACATCCTAGTTGACCTGCTTCTTGGTAATGATTTCTTCCATGTAGCTCAGGTTAAAGTATTTGCTTGCAGCAGGAGAGAGAGTTTTATGCTGGGACCCTCGAGGGAAAGGGTAAGATCTCAGGAACTGCTGAGAGAATGGGAAAGTCTCCTTGATTCTTCTGCAGCAGGGGGAAGCCACATGCTTCCAATTGGGAGGGTGGTTGAGACCAACTCCTACACTACAGCTGGAGGCAACACCGTCTCAGGAAGGAAGGGGCACGTAATGCCTGCCAGGGAGAGAATTGTCCAGGTTGTTAGCTGCCAGCAAGTTGCAGCTAAACAAGAGACAAACCCCGCTCTAGGGAGCATAGGGAAATGTATCCCAGAGGGGAGCCTAGAAAAGTGGGAGGGAATCTCAGAAACCACTGAGGTGGGTGAGGATTCTTGTGACTCTGTCACATGGGGAAGCAGTTTGCTTTGAAGACTAGCTTCTTTCAAGCAGAAGACAATATGCCCGCAGGAGAGGGGTTGTCAGTGATTGCACAGACAATCCAGGAAGTTTTTGGAGAGTGTTGGGGACAACTTCCTGGTGCAAGTGCTGGAAAAACCAACTAGGGGCAGAGCTCTTCTTGAACCTGCTGCTCACAAACAGGGAAGCAAAAGTGGATGGGAACCGGGGAGACAGTGACCATGAGATAGTCAAGTTCAGGATCCTGACAAAAGGAAGAAAGGAGAGCAACAGAATATGGAGCCTGGACTTCAGAAAAGCAGATGTTGACTCCCTCAGGGAACTGATGGGCAGGATCCCCTGGGAGAATAACATGAAGGGGAAAGGAGTCCAGGAGAGTTGGCTGTATTTTAAAGAATCTTTATCGAGGTTGCAGGAACAAACCATCCTGATGTGTAGAAAGGATTGTAAATATAGCAGGCGACTAGCTTGGTTTAACAGTGAAATCCTTGCTGATCTTAAACACGAAAAAGAAGCTTACAAGAAGTGGAAGATTTGACAAATGACCAGGGAGAAGTATAAAAATATTGCTCAGGTATACAGGAGTGAAATCAGGAAAGCCAAATCACACTTGGAGTTGCAGCTAGCCAGGGATGTTAAGAGCAACAAGAAGGGTTTCTTCTGGTATGTTAGCAACAAGAAGAAGGTCAAGGAAAGTTTGGTCCCCTTACTGAATGGGGGAGGCAGCCTAGCGACACAGGACGTAGAAATCTGAAGTACTCAATGCTTTTTTTTTTTTTGCCTCCGTCTTCACGAACAAGGTCAGCTCCCAGACTACTGTACTGGGCAGCACAGTTTGGGGAGGAAATGACCAGCCCTCTGTGGAGAAAGAAGTGGTTCAGGACTATTTAGAAAAGCTGGACAAGCACAAGTCCATGGGGCTGGATGCACTGCATCTGAGGGTGCTAAAAGAGTTGGTGGATGTGATTGTAGAGCCATTGGCTATTATCTTTGAAAACTCATGGTGATCGGGGGAGGTCCCGGATGACTGGAAAAAGGCTAATGTAGTGCCCATCTTTAAAAAAAGAGAAGGAGGAGGATCTGGGGAACTACAGGCCAGTCAGCCTCACCTGAGTCCCTGGAAAAATCATGGAGCAGATCCTCCAGGAATCAATTCTGAAGCACTTAGAGGAGAGGAAAGTGATCAGGAATAGTCAGCATGGATTCACCAAGGCAAGTCATGCCTGACTAACCTAATTGCCTTCTATGACGAGATAACTGGCTCTGTGGATGAGGGGAAAGCAGTGGACGTGTTATTCCTTGACTTTAGCAAATCTTTTGATACAGTCTCCCACAGTATTCTTGCCAGCAAGTTAAAGAAGTATGGGCTGGATGAGTGGACTATAAGGTGGATAGAAAGCTTGCTAGATCATCGGGCTTAACAGGTAGTGATCAATGGCTCCATGTCTAGTTGACAGCCGGTATAAAACTGAGTGCCCAAGAGTCGGTCCTGGGGCCGGTTTTGTTCAATATCTTCATAAATGATCTGGAGGATGGCGTGGATCAAGTTTGCAGATGACACTAAACTAGGAGGAGAAGTAGATACGCTGGAGGGTAGGGATAGGATACAGAGGGACCTAGACAAATTAGAGGATTGGGCCAAAAGAAATCTGATGAGGTTTAACAAGGACAAGTGCAGAGTCCTGCACTTAGGATGGAAGAATCCAATGCACCACTACAGACTAGGGACCGAATGGCTCGGCAGCAGTTCTGCAGAAAAAGACCTAGGGGTTACAGTAGACGAGAAGCTGGATATGAGTCAACAGTGTGCCCTTGTTGTCAAGAAGGCCAATGGCATTTTGGGATGTATAAGTAGGGGCATTGCCAGCAGATCGAGGGATGTGATTGTTCCCCTCTATTCGACACTGGTGAGGCCTCATCTGGAGTCCTGTGTCCAGTTTTGGGCCCCACACTACAAGAAGGATGTGGAAAAATTGGAAAGAGTCCAGCAGAGGGCAACAAAAATGATTAGGGGACTGGAACACATGACTTATGAGGAGAGGCTAAAGGAACTGGGGATGTTTAGTCTATGGAAGAGAAGAATGAAGGGGGATTTGATAGCTGCTTTCAACTACCTGAAAGGGGGTTCCAAATAGGATGGCTCTAGACTGTTCTCAGTGGTAGCAGATGACAGGACAAGGAGTAATGGTCTCAAGTTGCAGTGGGGGAGATTTAGGTTGGATATTAGGAAAAACTTTTTCACTAGGAGGGTGGTGAAACACTGGAATGCGTTACCTAGGGAGGTGGTGGAATCTCCTTCCTTAGAAGTTTTTAAGGTCAGAGAAAGAGGTGGTGGAGGTTACCCCAATCAATGTCCCAGTTTTTCAGGATGCTATTTCTGATACGTTTTTGAAAAGCAACTGTCTCTCTTTAGATCAAGATGCACCTCTGATAACAAAGGAGTTGAGACAGGAAAATGCCAGGTGTTGGTTTGTGAGAATACAAATGACCCAACGGGCAGAGGGGGGGGGGGTGTTTTCCCCAGGCTGGTGAGACACAGAGAACAGTTATGGGAAAGCTGCTGGGAAAAGGTGCATCTGATCAAAGAGTAAACACACCTCACCCAGAGGGTACAGAGCACAGCCCTCTAGGAGGCAGAGAAGGACTCAGTGCTGGGAGTGGGAAACACAGGGTAACCCCAAAAAGGGAGCTGGATTTTTTGTATATCGTACAATCCTAGGGTTGGGAGACAGCTCCCTGAAGGGGCCAGTCAATATGCACGATCCCCCTAAATTCTTATCTTGCCAGACCCTGAGGTACCAAAATTCCAGAAACATAATTAAAATAAGAACCCAGGCAGAGGGGAACACTGGAGGGAAAGAAAAGCCAGTGACTGATTACATGGGAGAGTCAAAGGACACCGTGGGTAATGAACAAACCAACCTCAAACCAGACTATCTGAACAGAGGACGTGGTATCATAAAGATACTTGTAAATGCACATCTGTGATAAAATTTTTGGTATTAATGTAAAGTTTTGAGGATAAGAATTTTGACATGGATGTTAAACCTTATGGTAATGCTAGTTCTCAGTTCATACATGTAAACAGATTTAAAGCTTATCTCAGCAGAGAAATCATAACAAACCTGGTTTGCTGTGTGAGTGAAAAGGAAACCTGAGGCACACTGCCTCCTGGCCTTGATAGCTGGATGCCAAGAGAAGTATAACACAAACTGCCTGTGAGATAGTGGCTATTCCTCTTGCAGTAAACTGACTAAGGGGAAAGGTGTGACGTTCTATACCTTAGGGAAGTGTACTGTAACCACCATAGTCCTCATTTTCATATAATCCTGATCTTACATATAAAGCATGCCTTGTAAGGTATCAGGGAAAGGTTATGATCTGCTGAAAGACATTTCTCTATCCATATATGTGTATCACTAATGCATATGAAGTTATGAGAATTGTGTTGTATGATGGTCACTAAAACATGCTGTAAGTTGGGGAATCAGCCAGATATTAGCTCCCCAGAAGCAACAGCAAGGACAGTAACCAATGCCTAGTCGGGGTGTCAAACAACCCATTAACAGCCATTGTCCAGCAAGGGAGCTACAATAAGATGACTCATCTGCATGAGGCCACATCAGGGGAATTGGCACAACCTTGATTTGAGACTCAGCAGTGCCCCCAGACTTGAGTTTTCCAAGCACATGGACTGAGGATGTAAAACAGACGGAGAAAAGCCTCATGTGTGTCCACTCTTTCACCCACCTACACTGCAAGCAACTAAGACACTGAGAAGAAAATAAGAGTCCAACAGAGGAAAAAAACTTGTATATTAAGGAGTGCAATATCCAGTGGGGTGAGAAACTGCTTAATCCAGATGTTGCCCAGTCTAATAGGGTTGAGAGTTTAGACTGTGTGCTTATATTTTATTTCTTTTGATAACTAACTCTGACTTTGTCTATCACCTAAAATCTATCTTTTATACTCAATACATCTGTTGAACTGTTTATCTTTCCCAGTGAGTTTGCCTGAAGTGAATGGTAAATTGCTCAGGTATCAAAGGCTGGTGTATGTCCACTTTCTATTGATGAAGTGGTGAACCAATTAATAAATTAGCTGGTATATTCCTGAGTGCTGGGAGGATTTGGCTCTGCATGATTCATGAAGGGCTCTGGGAGCATTCATGCAATCTAGCAGGATGTGAGGTCTCCACATGTGGTTATGCTGAGTGATAACAGCACCTGGAGGGGTTGCTGCTGGTCACTAACAAGGCATTGTGAGAGACAGCCCAGGCTGGAGAGAGTTCAGGGGGCACAGTGGTTCCATGGTCTCAGGCTGCACCCTGGAGGAAACCAGTCACAGTAATAGACAACCCTTTGTCTTCTGCATTACACCATTAATTCTGCAGCAGCTATAGTAGAATTGTTGTGACATAACTGCTCTGAGTATTACAAAACTAGAACCATTAAAAATGTACACTAGTCTGTTTTAATAAGGCTTGTGGTGAGATGTCAAGGTTCCTTCCCCACTCTGAACTCTAGGGTACAGATGTGGGGACCTGCATGAAAACCTCCTAAGCTTACTTTTACTAGCTTAGGTTAAAACTTCCCCAAGGTACAAATTAATTTTACCCTTGGAATTTCCACTGCCACCACCAAACTTTAACTGGGTTTACTGGGAAACATAGTTTGGACACGTCTTTCCCCCCAAAATCCTCCCAACCCTTGCACCCCACTTCCTGGGGAAGGTTTGGTAAAAATCCTCACCAATTTGCAAAGGTGACCACAGACCCAAACCCTTGGATCTTTGAACAATGAAAAAGCATTCAGTTTTCTTACAAGACTACTTTTAATGGAAGTAAAGGAATCACCTCTGTAAAATCAGGATGGTAGATACCTTACAGGGTAATTAGAGAATCCCTCTAGGCAAAACCTTAAGTTACAAAAAAGACACACAGACAGGGATAGTCATTCTATTCAGCACAGCTCTTTTCTCAGCCATTTAAAGAAATCATAACCTAACACATACCTAGCTAGATTACTTACTAAAAGTTCTAGGACTCAATTCCTGTTCTGTCCCCAGCAAAAGCAGCATAGAGACCCACACAGACCCTTTGTTTTTCTCCCTCCTCCCAGCTTTTGAAAGTATCTTGTCTCCTCATTGGTCATTTTGGTCAGGTGCCAGTGAGGTTACCTTTAGCTTCTTAACCCTTTACAGGTGAGAGGATTTTTCCTTTGGCCAGGAGGGATTTTAAAGGGGTTTACCCTTTCCTTTATATTTATGAAATGAGTGTATTAGTTGTAGGCGCTATCTGTTCTTACTTGATAAGAGATGATTTGGTTGTCTTCCTCGCAAATGATTCTGTATTGTGAATACCTGTAGAATGTACTGTTTATCACATCACAGCACACATGGCCATTTAGCAAGCCTGGTCTTATGAAGAAATAAATGCTCTTGGAGAAATAACCCTGTTTTTTATATCCTACGTCACTGCCACAATAATGACCCTAAAGTTGCTCTTCAATGGAAACTAATGCACATTGTTGCAGTGGATTGAACCATTAGAGACTATAGCTTTTAAAAAGGTATTTTAAAAAAAAATTAGCAAGATTCAGAAAAGGGATTGTATATTTGTGTTTAACTAGAATATATAATAGTTAATCAAATAGTTAACAAATTTTGGAATAGATATTAAATCTTGTGCTTTAGAATTTAAACCACCCTTTAACTGTTAGGAATAAGGAGTATATCTACTTTAAGGGGAAGATTATCCCATATCTGCCTAATGCAAGGTTTCTTTTATCTTTTATCTGGTGCTGGCCACTGTTGGAGACAGGACACTGGACTTGGTCTATGGCCATGGTCCACTATGGTAATTCCTGTGTTCCCGCTTTGCAACCCAGGTTTGCGGTGCTGACACCTGCTGTTTTTCAATTATGTCCCTTCTAACTAATGGGGTTTTGTTTTATTTTGTTTTTGTTAATAGGTGAAGTTGAGTGGAAAGATAGATCACTCTGCAGACATTATTTTAATCGATCGTAGCCTCCTTGTTACAGCAATAGGTGAAACAGTCCTCAGGTAAGAATTTGACTTTGAGACACAAGAGACTTGCCAGCTGGAAGAATCTTGTTCAGTGATGGACCAAAGATTCAGCTAACTCTAGAGTGCCTTTGCTTTCATATTATTAATTTAAGATAGAAAATTTATATTTTCAGTTTGTTACTCATTGTTTCTCATTCTTCAAAATAATGAGCTGAAGCCTGTTTAATATTGTTGAATCCCTAAAAGTTTTCACGTGCTTTCCTTTCTCCCATGGAATCCATATTTTATCTTCTGATATCATCTGACCTCTTACCTCTCAAATTCCAGCCTTCACTTTGCCTTTGTCTGTTTCTTTCTCTGGAAAAGTAGAGTCCTTTGATTTTGTGCAAGAAGAGGATGGCCAGTTTGTTCTTCCCAACCTGTTGGCTGATTGTTATGGCAGCATACACATCAACAGTGGAAAAATGGACTCTTGTGCCCTCTTGTCAGGAATTCTCTCTTCCTGTCTAGGATAACAGTAGAAATGCTGTGATGCTTATACACTCTCTTCTTTGAAACCGGGTGTAGCGAAGTGGAGACTCACCGGTGCAGCACCTCCTGCTGGTCTTAGGAATTAGCTCAACTCCAGCTCCAGAGCACCCTCTGCTGGCCGGTGTCTTGCCTGCCTCAGGCCTCCATGTCCCTCCTGGACCCCAGTGCCCATGTACCTCAAGGTTCTGCCCCAGCAGTACCCCACTCTCCGAGTCTCCCCTCCCAGGGGAACTCCTAACCCAATAAGCCCACCTTGCCTCAGTGGCTACAGCCAGTCATCATCTAGCCCCCACTCACTGGGGCAGACTGCAGTCTGTAATGGCCACTCATCACTGGCAAGGGGTTAGGACCAGCTGCCGCTGCCTATTCCCAGGCTGCCCTTCTGCAGCCCCAGTACCTTTTGTAGGCATTCACCAAGTCCTGCAGCCTAGGGATTTACCAGGCTGGAGCTCCCCAGCTCCCTTTACCCTTCCCCAACACTGCTCCACTTCAGGTACCTTGCTCCCAGACAGCTAGCCCTTCCCACTACAGTGCTAGAGTAAGACTCCTTAAGCTTCTGGGCCCCAGCCCTCTTATCAGGGCCAGCTGGGCCCTAATTGAGCTGGCCACAGCTGTGGCTGCTTCCCCAATCAGCCTAGCTTGGCTGCTTTTAACCCCTGTTCTCCAGGAGTGGGGCAGCCACTTTACTACTGTGTTGAAATATTCTGTGTGCTTTTATTTCTTTGTATTTTAAGAATATGTTCTCTTTCCTTTTGGATTTCTAACCTCATTGCAACTGGGTCATCCTTTAACACAGAATCATAGAATATCAGGGTTGGAAGGGAGCTCAGGAAGTCATCTAGTCCAACCCCCTGCTCAAAGCAGAACCAATCCCCAATTAAATCATCCCAGCCAGGGCTTTGTCAAGCCTGACCTTAAAAACTTCTAAGGAAGAAGATTCCACCACCTCTTTAGGTAACGCATTCCAGTGTTTCACCACCCTCCTAGTGAAAAAGTTTTTCCTAATATCCAACCTAAATCTCCCCCACTGCAACTTGAGACCATTACTCCTTGTTCTGTCATCTGCTACCACTGAGAACAGTCTAGAGCCATCCTCTTTGGAACCCCCTTTCAGGTAGTTGAAAGCAGCTATCAAATCCCCCTTCATTCTTCTCTTCCATAGACTAAACATCCCCAGTTCCCTCAGCCTCTCCTCATAAGTCATGTGTTCCAGTCCCCTAATCATTTTTGTTGCCCTCTGCTGGACTCTTTCCAATTTTTCCACATCCTTCTTGTAGTGTGGGGCCCAAAACTGGACACAGTACTCCAGATGAGGCCTCACCAATGTCGAATAGAGGGGAACGATCACGTCCCTCGATCTGCTGGCAATGCCCCTACTTATACATCCCAAAATACCATTGACCTTCTTGGCTACAAGGGCACACTGTTGACTCATATCCAGCTCCTCATCCACTGTAACCCCTAGGTCTTTTTCTGCAGAACTGCTGCCGAGCTATTCAGTCCCTAGCCTGTAGCGGTGCATTGGATTCTTCCATCCTAAGTGCAGGACTCTGCACTTGTCCTTGTTAAACCTCATCAGATTTCTTTTGGCCCAATCCTCTAATTTGTCTAGGTCCCTCTGTATCCTATCCCTACCCTCCAGCATATCTACGTCTCCTCCTAGTTTAGTGTCATCTGCAAACTTGCTGAGGGTGCAATACACACCATCCTCCAGATCATTTATGATCTGTATTACTGTATAACATCTGTATTACTTCTTTATATTTGCATTTCATTAATGTCAATGGAATGCCAAAATGGGGAATGTATGATCAGCAGCATAAGAGGTACACTTTTCTTGAACATAGGCTTGCTAATATGATCAGCTAGTCACCTGGTTAATTTTGGGAGAATGGTAGTAAAGACCCAGTACCATTTTCTAATTGGCAGGGAAGGTATTTGGCTTCAGTGCTTTGTTCCAGAAAATCCCCCTTGAATTCAAAGGGTTGTTAGCAGTTAATGGTAATGGGGAGCATTTTAAAAAAGATGGAGAACCATGAGATGGAAAGTAAAGGGATATCCAAGCTCCTCTGTATAAATGAGGCCGTTTGTTTCCAAATCTTTTTTCATACATGATATCAGAAAACAGAGTAAATAATAAGTTAAAGGAAAAAGTAAGATTGTAAGGAGATAAGTTAAAAAATGAGTGAAAGTTAATAAGCGGCTTTTGCACATTCCACATACTAGTTGGTCTCCAACCTTTTAAAGCAAAGATCACTTTTTGAATTTAAGTGCAACCCAGGATCTACCTCAAAGAAAATGTAGAAATAACAGTAATCACACAAACCCAAACACCTGTGCCTCGCTCCCTGCCCAGCCCCTTCTCTGAGGCCCCGCCCTGCTAAATCCATTCCCCCTCCCTTCCGTCATTCGCTCTCTTCCACCCTCACTCACTTTCATCGGGCTGGGACAGCGGGTTGGGGTGTGGGAAGGGGTGCAGGTTCTGGGTGGGGGCAGAGGGGTTTGGAGTGTGAGAGGTGCTCTGGGTTGAGCCTGGGGCAGGGAGTTTGGATGCAGCAGGGGGCTCAGGGCTGGGGCAAGAGGTTGGGGCGCAGGACGTGGGCTCTGGGAGGGGGCTAGGGCTGGGGGTTGGGGTGCAGGAGGTGTTCAGGGTGTGGGCTCCAGACAGGCACCACTTGCCTCAGGCGGCTCCCAGGTGGTGGCGCAGTGGGGCTAAGTCAGCCTCCTTGCCTGCCTTGGCCCTGCGCCACTCCTGGAAGCAGCCAGCATGTCTGGCAGTGGTTCCTGGGGTGGGAAGGGCAGGCGGCGCCGTGTGCTGCCCCTGTCCGCAGGCACTACCCCTGCAACTCCCATTGGCCACAGTTCCCTATTTCCGGCCAATGGGAGCAGCGGTGCTGGTGTCTGCAGGCAAGGGCAGCGTGTGGAGACCCCCTGACCCCTCCCCCAGGGGCCGCAGCAATGTGTTGGCCACTTTCAGGAGCAGCACGGGGCCAGGGCAGGCAGGGAACCTGCCTTAGCCCTGCTCTGCCGCTGGACTTAGAGGCCGATCTCCCAGTTTGGCTGCAGGAGGGTTGGCAATCCTAGACTGAGACAGATCTACTGTCAGAGGCACCACGGTCAACCAGCTGATCACTATCTACCGGTTGGTGACCACTGCCAGACGGCTGCTGGCAGTTTCATTTTAAAATGAAATGATCTGGGTATTCCAGTAATAGAAAATGTGTGCCCTGCATTGTATCCTATTGAATCTCTTCAGTCAAACATCTGGAAGGCTATCACTTTTTAAAAGCCCCTTGTTTTCTGTGCACTTAGGTTCTGGGATTTAGAGCGGAGTGAGAATTATGTGCTCTTTCTAGATGTGCAGCTTGGCTTTGAAGTAGGGGAATGTTTAAACTCTGTCTCTTACTGCACTGTTAAAGGTAAGAAACCCTATGAGAACTGTGATCCTTAGCTCATAAACCTTGTTGTGAAATGTCTGTCTTTGGTGCTCTGTAGCAATTTTAGTGTAGTTATAGTTTTCATATTACTGTGTCCAGCAGGATACTTTTCAATAGTAACAAATCTGCTGTGGGGACCTTATCTACTATGTGAACACAAATGTGTAGCTGTTTAAACTAAGGTTCACTCCTGACACAGTTAAAGCACGGTTCAATCTTGAAGCACAGAGGGACTTTAACCCACTTACAGCCATGTGATATTTCTTGCAGTTTCTCCTCAAGGGAGATTCAGGACTGGATTGTTGGTATCTAGTCAATATGGAGAGACATTGGCAGAACTGTATGGGGATGCCTGCATACTGCCTGTCTATAGTGTTGCAAGTCTTTTATTTTCATGAGCACAACTCTGACTGTTGGATTACAAATAAAACCAGACTTTGGTTATTTTTTTACCTCATTTAATGTTTGTTGCTTTTTCTGAACTTGATTTGAAATATAGAACAACTTTATTAATGGCAGGTCTCCTAGCAGCTGGTACCAATAAAGGGAGAATAGCTATGTGGAGGAAAGCATCAGTGTCCAATCAGAGCACATGGGTGTTGGAGGGAAAGGACAGATGGAAGCTTCAGACCCCTACAGAGCTGGAGGGGAATATCACTCAGATAAAGGTAAATCTGGGTTGAGTTGATCTCTTTCCCCTTTAGGATTGTTTGCTGTCAGAGGAAAGTGTTGGTAAATCTTTCTAATACTCTGCATATTCCCTGTGTCCTATAGTTTTCAAATACTAGAATTAGGAAGAGAAGAGTGTCAGACAAAGTAGCCTAAATATAATACTTTGCATTTCTTTGACACTATCTGTCTGAGGCTCTTACAGCACTTTACAAGTAATAAGTTAATGTGTCTTTTTGTGAAGTAGGTAAATATTATCCTCTTTTATAAAAGGTGTGTAAACTGGCAGAGACTAAGGCCCAGATTTTTAAAGGTAATTTGGCGTTGCTGTGTTCAGTGTTCAAATGCCTAACTTATTTAGGAGCCTAAGGGTAGGTCAACACTACCTGTCGGATTGGTGGGTAGCGATTGATATATCGGAGGTCGATTTATCGCGTCTAGTCTAGATGCGATAAATCGATCCCCGAGCGCTCTCCCATCGACTCAGGAACTCCAGTGCCGCGAGAGGCGCAAGCGGAGTTGACAGGGGAGCGGCAGCAGTCAACTCACCGCCGTGAAGATGCTTTGGTAAGTCGATCTAGGCACTTCAACTATGCTATTCTCGTAGCTGAAGTTGTGTACCTTACATCAACTCCCACCCCCTAGTGTAGACCAGGGCTTAATGTCATTTTACGAATGGATCTAGGCACTTAGGAGGCTTAATCTCAGACTGTCAATGGATTTTGGCTCCTAAGTGCCTCGATCCCTTTTGAAAATGCATTAGACTCCTAAATCAGTTAGCTGAGCACCACAATACCTAAATACCTTTTAAAAATCTGGGGATAGGTTACATGCCCAAGGTCACACAATACAGCAATGACAGATCTAGGATTAGAACTTGGAATATAGACTCCTAGCTGTGTGATTTGACCACAGACCCATCCTTCCCCTCCAAATTGGAGACAAAGAACTCAAACGAGGACTCCAGATATTTTCTGAGATTTTCCTCCTAATGTTTATAATTTCTCATTATTGCAATGCCTTGAAATTACTTCATCCTAAAACACATGTTGGAACATACACTTGCAAATTTGCCAAAATTGCTATTACAGAATTGTTATTTCTGTATAAAATCCTGTATGGACATTCTTATTCTGGAATGAGAATGTCCACATGGGCATTTATATCAAAATAACTATTCTAGAATAATGATTTTGGAACAGCTAATTTGGTAAATTTTCAGGTGTGGATGTATTCTGGGATAAATAAATTTCTCAAAAAAAAGCGAAGTATTCTGCTGGATATTCCTCACTTGTTTGTTTTTCTCCTCCAGTTCTCCTCCAGTACTTGACAGGGTTGGGATGCTTCTAGGGTAACACTCTTGAGAGCAGTTAGGCATGTGCCATCTAGTAAAGAGGGAGTTGATCTGTTGTCCTCAACCCAACCATCTCTATTTTTATGTCTTATTGGTCAGAAAATCCATTTGATTCAGCATCCTGATCTGGCTTTCTGGCCCAGGAAAACAGGAAAGCTTTTGCTTTCAGATCCTTCTGTGATATTTTTTCAGCCTTCAGTTTTCAAATTTGTATCTTTTTGATTTTTTTAAAAAATCTGTAACAATTTTAATATATAATATTTTGTTGCCCTGTTTTAACTTGTGAGGAACAGCCCCCCACGCTCTTTTTGTTTGTTTGTTTAGGAACGGGGGAGTCAGTCATGAATGTATCTGACTCTTTGCAGGGGAAGGAGGTCTGAGATTTCTTTTTGCTTGTTTCACTTATTAGAATGAAAAGTATATAACATAAATAGCAATGGCAGTTGCATGCTCTAGGTAAGAATCAGGTCATAAGAACAGCCATTCTGGGTCAGACCAAAGGTTCATTTAGCCCAGTATCCTGTCTTCCAACAGTGGCCAATGCCATATGCTTCAAAGGGAATGAACAGAACAAGTAATCATCAAGTGATCCATCCCCTGTTGCCCTAGCTTCTGGCAAAACCGAGGCTAGGGATACCACCCCTGCGCATCCTGGCTAATAGCCATTGATGGACCTATCCTCCATGAGTTTATCTAGTTCTTGACTTTCAGACTGTCAAATCCCTATCTCTGACAGACATGCGCAGTGTGTCCACTGTCTCAGTGAGACACACATCCCTCAAAAGTCTACTGTGATGGGGTGTACAAACACCACACTGGCAATAGGGGTTTAAGGGATTACTTTGGGCTCAGCCAACCCTGCTCCACCACACTTGCAGCAAATGCTCCATCTGCTGGAGGAATTAAAAGGAAGGCAATTAGCACATTTGGGGGTAGAGCTGGAGGTGAGCAGACCTGCAGCCCACAGCTCCAGCAGAGCAGAGGGAAGCCTAAGACTCTGACACAGCTGCCTAAAGGTCCCTCCTTGAGGGAAGGGAGAACCCACCCCAGAGACAACCAGAGAAGGAAGTATCCTGTGGACCTTGAACATTGGTGTCCCCCTCTTATTTATTATGGTTTGGATTTCCCCACCAGGGGAAAGCCTTGGACTAAGCTGACCCTAGGGGGGGGGACAAAACAAAGAGGTCCAGGGAGGACAGCATTAAGCAGCCTTGGTTGCCAGACTACTGGTAGCCCAAAGGGCCCTGGGTTGGAGTCTGGTGGAGTGAGAGGGCCCGGGCTCCCCTCCTGACAACCCCCTTGGGAGTCACGAGCTGCAGCCATGACTACTAGGCCACATTCCCCAACAAGTCCCCAAGTTAGAACCATTACATGTCCACACTGCCGTAATCTAAGGACCAGAACAAGAAAAGTGAGGGACCTTCAACTTAAGCTCCTTATGATGGAGAAATCTCTCTGAGACCTGCCTTGGACCCTGAGTCAAGGACTTGCCAACAGTCGCCATTAGCAGCCTCTGACAGAGGTCCTGCCTCAACAGCCCCTACAAAAGAGACTTTATCCAAGAAGGCTACAAAAAGCAGACTCAGATTTCACTGCAACGGGAATTGGTTAAGAAAAAGCAAGACCCTGACCCCCAAGACTACCTTGGTGCCAATGGCAGCAGGCACGTTGGCGTCCAAGATACCGGGACCTTCCTGTATCACGAGTTCCCAGAGAGCAAAAGACCCTAAGTGGGCAAGCTTGGACCGAGGCTCACAGGGCAAAGTAAATCCCTCCACCTCGGTACCCACAGAGCCAAAAAGACACTGGGCACTGGGCAGTGCAATGACGCCACCTGTGGTACTTACACAGCACAACACAAGATCCTTGGCATTGGCTGCTACTACTCACACTCCCGTACCACTGCAGCACCGACATCGGTACCAGCATTCACGGTACTGTACCAATTCCTAAGACATACAGAGCTACTGGTCTCTTCAGTGCTGGAGTTCCCGCTCATCGGTACTGATGGCACTCCAAATCAGTAGGTACCGAGCCCCCTGACCACACCACCTAGATCGGCTCCCCCTCTTTCCAGTGATGATGATAGGGACGAAGGGAAAATATATGCACCTCATCACTCTTCACCCAAACCAGAACCATCCCACCAAACAGAATACCACTCACCTTTAGAGGCACATAGCTGGTATGGGCACCCATTGGCACCGCTTCCCATGCCATTCCCACCAAATTGGCCCTACTGGAACCCCTTGACAGCATGCAGGGCACAACATCTCAAGCCCCCAAGCCCACCAAGATCTAGAGCACCACAATTTCCATCATCGCCTATACCAGGACCCTCAGAAACACAGGAGGAGGTGAATGAGGAAACTGAAGAAAGACCAGGAAGCCTTACCACCAGTGAACCTGTCATCTTCATCACCGGATGAAACTATAATGCCGCCACCTCCCCACAGGAGATGACTTCAAACAATTCCAGGAACTCTTTAGAAGGGTGGCGGAGTCCCTGGGCATACCCCTAGAAGAGGTACCTGACGCTCAGCATAAACTACAATACATACTTCAGTAACACTGTCTTTGCCTAGGAAGATGTCTGATTAATGGTGCTATTATGGAGCCTGCCAAAACCATCTGGCAGACACAAGCAACAGCACCTCCCTCATACAAAAGATCAGACAAGAAATACTATGTGCCATCTAAAGGAGTGGAGTTCTTGTTCACACACTCCACGCCAAACTCACTAGTGGTGGAGGCAGTAAATGAGAGGAGAAAGCAACACCATACTAGAACAACCCTTCCTACAGAGAATGGAAGAGGTTAGTGGGACGTTGCACTCCATATGTTTTATGGAAATATGCTTCTGAATATATTCCTATTTGTATGCATGTATCATTCTTGTATCTGAAGCTAGAAATATGAAGTATAAATCTGAGGTCCTATTGTAATTATGCAAAGTGTGGGCCATTAATGGTGGTTTAGAATCTTGATGGCTCCCATTGACTAGGACAATTGGTTGTAAATGGTTTATTTACCTGCACACCTTCCTGTGCATATGTGGGCCAACCCAGGAAGAATGGAGACTAGAGGTCTTACAGTGACATGTGATCATGTCACATGATACTGGAATCCATCTTAATCCTTGTACTTTTCCGTTGATGAGGCGGGGCTGGGGACAAGCACAGACAAAAGATTCCTGTCTTGTGCCAAAGCTATAAAAGGGGGTGGAGCCGGACAAAAGGAGCCGCCAGTCATGAGAAAACCCCTGCTTATCACCTGAGATGTCTGCTGGAACTAACAAAGACTGTACCGGGGAAAGGATTGGGCCCAGACCAGGAAGGAGTCTAGTTTGTGAAAAAATCTTATTGGAACATCTCTGAGGGTGAGAAATTACCTGTAATCAGTTTCTTAATGTATTAGGCTTAGACTTGCATGTTTTTGCTTTATTTTGCTTGATGACTTACTTTGTTCTGTTATTACTTGAAACCACTTAAATCATACTTTTTATACTTAATAAAATCACTTTTGTTTATTAATAAACCCAGAGTAAGTGATTAATACCTGGGGAAGCAAACAGCTGTGCATAACTCTCTATCAGTGTTATAGAGGGTGGACAATTTATGAATTTACCCTGTATAAGCTTTATAGAGAGTAAAACAGATTTATTTGGGGTTTGGATCCCATTGGGAACTGGGTGTCTGAGTGCTGGAGGGAGGTAACCTGCTGAGCTGTTTTCAGTTAAGTCTTCAGCTTTGGGGGCGTGGACCAGACCCTGTGTCAGTGTTGCAGCAAACTAGTGTGTCTAGCTCAACAAGGCAGGGTTCTGCAGTCCCAATCTGGCAGGGAAAACGGGCTCAGAGGTAATTTTAGCACATCAGGTGACAGTCCCAAGGGGATCTCTGTGGCTGAACCCGTCACAGTTAGATCTCTTCAGTCATCGCAAGGTGTATTCATCTGCAAAATGGCAGTTTCATATAGCAATTTTACGAAGCCCTACTGTCAAAATATACACATGTAATTTTTTCAAAAAATGTTGGAATTTATTGACCGCTTACTGGAAGAGAAAAAAAGAACAATTTAACATTGCCGAAACTGGTTATTCCATCACCTTTATTGCCACCCCACTCTCCCTTCCTGTTCCTGTTCAGGGACCACTCTCACAAGTACCTGCTGCAACAGGAAGTAAACCACCTTATACACCTAGGCTCAGGAAACCAGTACAAACAGAGCACAGAGGGAAAGGATTTTACTCACTGTTTTCTAACCCAGAAAAAGACAGGCAGGTGGAGACCCATTCTGGACCTAAGAAAACTCAACAAAAACCCAGCATTTCAAAATGGTGACACTAACAACTATAATTCCAGCGTTAGAAAATGGTGACTGTCTCTCAGCCCAGGACACATATTTCCATATTACCATCCATCCATCACACAGAAGATTCCTAAGGTTCACCCTGGGAAAACAACACTTCCAATACAAAGTATTACCCTTTAGCTTGTCGACCGCCCCAAGGGTTTTCTCCAAAGTCTTAGCAGTGATGGCGACACACCTCCGCATACACAGAGTCATGATGTTTCATATCTGGACGACTGCCTCATAAAGGCACCAACACAACATGAAGCAATGAACACCACTCAGAGTACAATAACCCTTTTCACAAACTTACGGTTACAAATAAACATGCAAAAGTCAACACTGATACCTGTCCAGAAACTGGAATTCATCGGAGTTTGTCCAAACTGTTCAACAGCAACCCTACCTCATAAACGCTTCATTACACTTTGTCAGCTTCGTTTCGACAGTGACTGACAACCCACAAACATCTGCCAGAATATGCCTACAACTTCTGGGACATATGTCAGCAACAACGTTTGTCTTCAAACATGCCAGACTACACATGCGATGCCTGCAGGCCTGGCTTCGAACCGTGTACATACCACACAGGCACTGCCTAAGCAGATGTCTTTATAATGCCAAATAAGTTAAAGGATTCCCTAAAATGGTGGACACAATCGAAGAACGTCTGTACAGGAGTCTCATTTCCAACAATGACAATCACCGCGGATGCCTCCCTTATAGGTTGGGGAGTGCATCTACTCAGCACAGTCCTAAGGCTGAAGTTCCCCATCAGAGTCCAACAGGCACATAAACTTGCTGGAGCTAAGGGCACTCCGTAGCGCATGCAACCACTTTCTACCTCTAAACAAAAACAAAGCCATCAGGACCCTCACGGACAATGTAGCATGCATGTTTTACATAAACCGCCAATGGGAGGTGGGGTGGCGTGATCCTACTCCCTATGCACAGAGGCAAGAGTGCTCTGGAATTGGTGCATCAGCCACAACATTGACATATCAGCATCCTATCTTCCAGGATGTCAAAACACAACAGCAGATGTGCTAAGTGGAGAGTTCTCCCAGAATCCTGAATGGAAAATATACCCTGGAGTTCTACGTATGATGTTCAAGCTATGGGGCTTCCCTACCATAGACCTCTTTGCAACACCACAGAACACCAAGTGCCCACAATATTGCGCCAGAGCTGGACTGGGACCCCATTCCCTAGGTGACGCTCTCCTCATCAACTGGGATACCCTGTTAATGTATACATTTCCCCCCGACCCTACTCTTAACCTGGGTCAGAAACAAGATCAAGAGGAACAAATCCAAAGTCATCCTAATAGCACCTTGTGCCCACCTCAAAAATCTTCCTCTAATACCTCATCTTCTCTCCCAAGATGCAGGAGACATCCACCATCTGAACCTCACAATACTACACCTCAAGGCCTGGCTACTCCATGGCTGAGAGGAAATTAAATGAAATGACCTGTTCGGAGGAAGTAAAAGACATATTACTGCACAGCCGTAGACCAAATATAAGAAAAACATGTATTCATAAGTGGAAATGGTTCAACATATGGTGCCAGGACAAACAAATCATACCAACATCCTCCCCTTTACCAAGGGTACTGGATTACATATTAGAACTAAAAAAACTGGGTCTCTCCACAAGCTGCATCAGGGTACGTTTGGCAGCTATCACAGCTTTCCACAATAAGATGGATTGGGTCACCATATTCGCCCACCCAACAACTAAACATTTCCAAGGAAGTGAGAACGCTTACCCCGAAATAAGGAACCCACCTCCTACATGGGAACTCAACCTGGTATTACGCTGACGTGGGGGAAACCCTTTGAGCTGCTGGCCATCTGCTCATTACTCCACCAATGAAGGTGGCTTTCCTCATCGTCATTATGTTTGCCAGATGGGTGGGAGAACATGGTGCCCTAATGGCACCCCCCCATACACCACTTTCTTTAAAGATAAAGTTACCTTAAAACCACACCCTAAATTCCTAGCCAAGGTTGCCTCCCCCTTTCGTATGAACCAACCCATTTTACTTGCCTATGTTTTTTCCAAAACTGTATGCATACAAAAGAGATAGGCATCACTCCAGACACTGGATGTTCAAAGAGCATTAGCTTTCTACATGGAAAGAACAAAAACATTTAGAAACTCACCAAGACTATTCATCTCTATAACAGAATGATCAAAAGGGAAAACTATTGCAAAGCAGACTATCTAAGTGGATATCAGGATGCACCTTTGTTATCAAAAGCATCAATTACAAGTCCCAAAGGGAACCTGCACAAACACAATCACCAACTCCATGGGTGCTGACGGGCTGGAGCACCCATGGGGAAAAATTAGCAGGTGCTCCGTACCCACTGGCAGCAAAGCTCCTCCCGCTCCCACCCCCTCCTCCTACCCTGAGCACGGTGTCCCTGCTCCGCCCTATCCCAGCACTTCCCGCCCACTGCCTAACAGCCATTTGGCAGTGCTTAGGACTTTTCTGGAAGGAGGGGGAGGAGTGAGGATGTGGCGTGCTCAGGGGAGGAGCCGGTAAAGAGGCAGGGCGGGGATTTGGGGGAAGGAGAGGAATTGGGGCAGGGTGAGGGTGGTGTGGGGGTGGGGTCGAGCACCCATGGGGCAGAGGGGAAGTTGGCACCTATGCGCACACACTTCCAGCATCCATAGCCTTTCTCATCAATGTCCCTGTTATTGACATTTGCAGAGCAGCAACTTGGGCATCTGCCCACATTCACAAAGCTCTATGCTATAGAGCAACAGTCATCATCAGATGCTCTGTTTGGACTCTCAGTTTTATCAATCATCACTAATGCAACTCTGAAGCCTGTACCTTCCACTGAGGGGCACTGCTCCACAGTCACCTAAAGTGGAGCATCCACAGGGATGCTCCTCAAAGAAGAAGAGATGCTTACTCACCTTGTGCAGCAACTGAGATTCTTCAAGATGGTTGTCCCTGTGGGAGCTCCACTACATTCCCTCCTCCCCTCTACTTTGGAGTTTCACGCTAGGTTCTCTGTGGTAGAGAAGGAACCGAGGGACGGCTGGTTGCACAGTTCTGTTTAACCACCTGGGGTGGCGCATAATGGGGACGGCATGTGCGTGACCCAACTAGGCACTGCTACTACAAATCTCTGATTACAAGCACAGGGCGCAAAGTGGAGCACCCACAGGTGGTTACATAGCACTGTGCATCTTGAAGAACCTCAGTTACTGTACATGGAGTAACCCTCTCCTCTTGGAATCCTCAGATAATTCCTCTAAAAGGTTTTTACCCACTTTTCCATGAAAAACCCCAGATGAGGCAGAAAGCCATAACAATATATTGAGGCCAAAAGTCAATATCAGCTGAGTTTAGCTCCTGGCCAGATTAATCTTTCATTTTGTTACAATCTAGTCCAGTGGTTTGTGTAGAGAGGTAGATGGGAAATACTCTGTAGTCCAGAGGTTCTCAAACTTTAGCAACCCGAGGCCCCGCATTTTGATTTAAAAAATTTTATGGACCCCTAAGCCAGCTTCTGATTTTCTCCAGTAGTGCTCAACCCTCAGTCAGCCCCAGGCCTGCCCCAACTCCACCCCTTTCCCCAAGACCCCACCCCCACCTCTTTCCATCCCCTGCTTCACCCCTGCCCCTCCTCTTTCTGCCCCCTCCCCTGAGCGCACCCCATCCCCACTCCTTCCCCTCCCTCCCAGTTCCTCCTACACGCTGCTGAACAGCTGTTCTGCAATATTCAGGAGGCACTGGGAGGGAGAGGGAGGAGTTGATTAGCAGGGCCAGCGGCCCCGGACATGACTTGTAGACCCCCTGGAGTACCCTCGTGGACCCCAGTTTGAGAACTGGACTCTGGACCCCAGTTTGAGAACCACTGCTCTCGTTCATTTATGCTGGAGTATAATAGTATGGTAGCTGTCAATCAGTGCTGTTAATGAAGTACCTTCAGAAATGAAAATGAAAAATAATAAAGCTATAATTTAGCCTTATTTTCCAGATCACAGATTAGGTTAAAGTACAATTACCACCATATACAGATATTTAAGTCAATGTTATTAGAATGGTGTAGTCATAGAAACACCCCAAATGTTTTGAGTTCAGTGTTATAGTTAAAAACAAACACTTGAAAATCTGAAAATTAAAATGTTCTACCAGTAGCTCAAAAATCCCAGTAAAATGCAGGATCCATGGAGACTCACCATGTCTCAGAAACTTTTAGCGCTTACAAGTTCTGCAGGACAGAGAGTTTCTGGAGCCCAAGAGAGCCTTCTGCTTCTGCAGCACTTATAAATTCTGCAGTTTATCCTAACCCATTTGGTATGTCTACTCTGACCGAGTTTCTAAGCCCCTCATGGATGCCATACAAGGAACCTGGGAGCTCTGTAATATCTGTGGAGCATTCATGGAATTGTCATACATTTCAAAGAAATATACTTAATAACCCCACAGTGAGTTCACCAAACTTTCCAAGAATAGTTAGATATCAGATCTTACCGAGATCAATAGAATAAACCAAATTTGGAACCTGTGGGCTGAGCTGTTTTTGAGAAATGACTTTTCAAAGAAAGTAAGAAAAATCTTTTGTAATGAAAAGCTGATGCAAATTTGACAAGCCACCCCAAACATTCAGGAAAAAAATCTCCTGTGATGGGACTAAACATAAGAAACTTCAGGCTTTAAAGTTTAGAAACAAGGGACAAAAAGGGGAACATGGCATCAAGCCAGTTACTATCATAACTATGTATATATACAGGCTACCATCTGTTAACTGAAATGAATAACTACACAAGTCATCCCAGAGTCAGGTCTTGCATATCATACAAAAGTCCCATTCACTTGGATTTTGGAGTCCCCTAACATGGCCACCACAGCTTTCTTTTCTTTCCCGATCATCATATTATTATTTATATTATTGTAACGACAATTTAGAGGCAGTTTAATGATCCCAGATGATATACAATTTATCATTTTCTGCTGCAAAGTTTGGCAGGATAAAGTAGAGTTGCAGCAATTTACTACTGCAGGAAGCTCTGTGTACTAACATTGCACAAGTGGCTTTATTTATTATTTATATTGTTAGCTCTTGAGGGCAGGGACCAATTCTTTGTTACAGATTTATAACTTGCGTAGCACAATGGGGCTGGGGCCTTGGGGGGCTACCATAATGTAAATAATAGTTTATTAATGTACAGCAAACCCATTAGACTTATCTGGGATACTATACCCTGCAAAAACTTAAATGGTATTTAAATAACTGGTCCAAGTAAGCCATAACCAAACTAGTTGACTGTATCTGTTAATAAAGTACAAATGAAGGCCATAGGGAAGCGGTAAGATCTCAGAACTGGGCACTTGAGACGACACACCTCCATTTTACCATCAAAGCTCTTCTGACATGTGTTGTATTTGAGTGGCTTAAAGAATTGCGTGAAGTACTTGGAAGGTGTCAGTGATGCGCAAGTGCGAACAAATGACTCTTCTACCTTGGGAAGACTCCTGGCTTTACTGGCTGTGAGATCTGCTGAAGGGTATTGGACAGGTATAGCAGTCCAATCTTGGTCTTGAGTGCTTCCTTGAAAATTCTCTGTCTATCCAAAATGAAGTTGGTCAAAGAGGCCTCAAAAGAAGACTCCAAGACAGTGTTCTCCCCTCCAGGAATCAGTTTAGCAATAGGCTTAAAACATTATGCTGTGTTTTGGTCAAAGCGAGTCATGTACTCTTCGTATAGGGTTGTTTTGTTTTGGGTTTTCTTTTTTTGGAGACCGTCTGTAGAACTCAGCAGAGAATTATATCCCCACTACATGATGGCTTAAAACAGAGAAGGAGAGCCTTCTTATTTATTTATGTAGGCTTTTGGAGTAATTTTGATAAAATTCTGTTGATGATTTGTAGAAACCGATTAGTCTAATCCCTATTAAATTCAATAGAACTCTCCCCAATTATTGCTTATGAAAGACTTTTGTGTGCGACTGGTCTTAAATTTTTTGGGGGGAAATAATCAATATTTAATAATAATAATTAATAATAATATTATTTAGCCTGAGTAGGGTGGGACTCAATAGGGAAAAATACTCAGACCTCTTAATTTGTGCACATGATGGGTACTGTATGGCCTGGGAAGTTGAACTGCACTATTGATTGAGATGGCTGGCAAAAGAGGGTGAAATTAGAACTAGATATTCATAGTGGCAATTCATAATGACAGTGAATAGTCATTGGACAAGACTGAGTGAGTGAGAGGGCGACTCTATAGCCTGGTGGTTGGGGCACTCAAGTAGGATGTGGGAGACCCAAGTTCATGTTCCTGCTCCAGTGACTGTTTATATAAAGTGGAAAAGCTTCAGTGGGAGAGACTGAGAAAGACCTTCCCCATAATATCCCATAGTCCTCTCCTGCAATTTTCAGATCCGTTCTCCACATCACTAGAGGGGAAATTGGACTCAGGTCTTCCACATCTCAGGTGAGTGCCCTGACCGCTGGACTAAAGTGTAGTGGGGGGCTACTGCTACCTCATTCTCCACTGCTGCCACCTACCATTTAAGTCTTGGGGGAAATGTTTTTTGGTTGAAACTGCATTTTTCATCTAAAATATTTGAACCAGCTCTAGGTGAAATCTTAAGAAAACTGCTAATAGGACTTTGGGTAGTCAAAGAAGAAACAATTTGTCATGAGAAAGAACCTCACATGCACATCTTGCTGGGGGGGGCAGGGGGGAGAGGAATAGCTCAGTGGTTTGAGCATTGCCCTGCTAAACCCAGGGTTGTGAGTTCAATCCTTGAGGGGGCCAATTAGGGATCTGGGGCAAAAATTGGCAATTGGTCTTGCTTTGAGCAGGGGGGTTGGACTAGATGATCTCCTAAGGTCCCTTCCAACCCTGATAATCTATGATTTTATAGGAAAAGGTATTAGCTATCTTGTTGAGTACTTTATCTTTCTCTAACAGTACTGAATGCAAGATGGTGTAATAGTGGCAAGCGGTGGGATGAAAAGAGGTAATAGTTTAAAACAGGCTCTTCCATGTACCCTTCTTCTTAGTGTATGTGCAACATGCCTCAAGTGGCACATGACCAGAATTTGGTCCTCTGGTTGGATCCTTAGCTTTTCCAGCTGGGGCTGGGTACTGACTGGGAGTGCAACATGAACGCTGATCCATGCCCCCCTCCATGTACTGAAGGAGTATAGGTGAAAATATAGTTATAGCATACCCTGAAGAAGTACATGTGGGTATGCAACCTCTTGACTATGCCTGAGTTCAGAAACTAGGATTTCATTTTGAGATTATATTCATACGTATGTTATATGTGCCCCCCACCCCAAAACACTAGCTGTAACTGAGGCCCCTCTGAATTAGTGTTTCAAAAATCTCTGATGAAAGTATGTTGGATTTTTCTCACCCTCTCTGTGTGTAGTGGGGCTCCAGGAAAAACCTACTGGCAGTGAACAACATGAGCTCTGTGGTGATCCTCAGCGAGCAGGCTATGTCATCTCATTTCCACCAGCAGGTGGCAGTAGTGCAAGTGTCCCCAAATCTGCTTAATGTGACCTTCTTCGGTACAGGAACCACGCACAGCCTCCGCATTGATATGCATATTAATGGCGTATTTGCCACTAAGGTAACTCACCATCTCAGTTGTTGTGAGCAGTTTCTTTTCTTGCCGAAGACTCACTTACTTAATGTGGTTTAATTATTTCAGAGATGGAATCCAAAGTTTCCACCATAATTTATCTAACTCTTCTTAGATTCCCCCTTCCTTATATTTTAGTTGCTTATGCAGTATATGTGTGTTGATGGAAAATAGCATCACTACTACAACAGGCATATTCCAATGGAGCTGATTTCCAGGCAGCACAATTATTCATTAATAGCTCCCTGGTTACTGACCTTTGGGCATTGGACAACACAGCAAATATATAGAGGAAGGTATAAGATGTTGGCTGTGATGGAAAGTTTATTCCATTGTTGTTTGTTCGTGCACAGAAATGAATATAGCATAGACTCTACATGGGACTTCAGCAGAATTACTAGATTGGCACTAAACTGAGTTACAAATCGTTGAAGTATTTAATGCATGTTTCCAGCAGAAATGAAACTGCTTTGTAACTTCTCTATGGCTATTTCAGGATGCTGTAGTGTTCTGGAATGGGAAGCAAGTCACTGTCTTTGAATGCTCAGGAGCCACTTTACGAAATGCAGGTAGGACTTCACAAGAGGTAGCCCACAGGAGAACATGTATGAGGGTGGTGAATCCCCCCAAAATTATACATTCACTGAACTCATGATAACTCCTAGGCTTTAATAATCATACTTTGCATATCAGAACTTTACAAGCACCTAATTAGCCCTCACAACATTCCTGTAAAATGGTTGGTATTCCAATTTTACAGAATAGGAAAATAAGGCATAAAGAGGTGGACAGATCCTTGATCATCTGAGTCAATGACAAGACCAGGACTCAAATCCTGGCTCCCAGACCTTTGCTCTAATCACTAGCTGAAACCCCTGGATATAGTGTGCAGTTTGATACTTGAACCTCTCTACATTCTTATATATGTATCATGAGTAGTACTAAGCGAGGAACTGAGCTGTAGTAGAAATGATGTACACTTTCACTCCTTAGGGGTCTTGATAGCATAGAAACTACAAGAGAGCTAGAATAGCTTGATTATATCTCTGAGATGCCTTATTCACAGGTTAAAAACAAAACAGAAAATCCCAAGCTAAATCAGTTTAAAATAACCCACACAAAACTCAAACCCTGATGAAGCACATTCCAGAGACATAGTTCTTAATAAATCATATATAAAAGTCCTACCTTATTGCATTTGCAAGTGTGATACAAATGTAAGGCTTTATTTTTAATGATATTATAAAGCAATATCTACTTTTAAGGCCTGTGGGTGCTGGGAAACTGAAAACAGACTTATGTGCCAGTGTTAACAGATAATGCTTGTTACCCACCACAAAACATGTTCACATCACTTCTGATCACTTCATTTCACTCTTCTCTTGGGCACTGCTCCTAGTTAGTTTAGTGCTAAGAAACTGCATTAGATTAATAAGAATGCGTTGATTAGATTTAAAAAAATAAATACACAAAAACCCACAGAATGGTTTCATTGCAAAATAATGTTCAAACGTAGAAGTCCCTTGTCATGGTTACAGGGCTAGCTGTACCTCTGACCCCTTGAAGATCTGAGTGCATCAGCTGTCAGTCAGGCCTCATGCATTTACCACTCCTGAGGTGGAATTCCACAATTCTCCTTCTCTTAAGACGGGGCCCTGGCTATAGAACCCTGTGTATGAATTGTGCTTACCCCATTTTATTTAGGTTCCTATACTGTGCTCACCACCTCAGTGTCTGAACACCTTCTAATAGTAGAGGTCCAACTGGGTTTGGTAGCTGTGATTTCTCCCTTTGGGAGTGTGTGACCAAACAGCCTTCTTAAAAGCCCAAGTATTGTTTATTTTAATAGTAGGAACAAAGCATTTAAAATAAAAGGATTTTTAAATGACAGTTTACATGCATAACAAGGAGTCCAGTGGCACAGGACATTTCTAAGCCAAGGAGGCATTAGAGCCTCAAAGTTCTCATTAGCTTTGTGCAGTATTGCCAACTCTTGATATTTGGTACTCTTCTTGTTAAATCCTAGATTTATGTGATTACGTGAGAATCATACAATCATAGAATATCAGGGTTGGAAGGGACCTCAGAAGATCATCTAGTCCAACCCCCTGCTCAAAGCAGCACCAATCCCCAACTAAATCATCCCAAGCCTGACCATAAAAATCTCTAAGGAAGGAGATTCCACCACCTCCCTAGGTAACCCATTCCAGTGCTTCACCACCCTCCTAGTGAAAAGGTTTTTCCTAATATCCAACCTAAACCTCCCCCACTGCAACTTGAGACCATTACTCCTCGTTCTGTCATCAGCTACCACTGAGAACAGTCTAGATCCATCCTCTTTGGAACCCCCTTTCAGGTAGTTGAAAGCAGCTATCAAATCTCCCCTCATTCTTCTCTTCTGCAGACTAAATAATCCCAGTTCCCTCAGCCTCTCCTCATAAGTCATGTACTCCAGCACCGTAATAATTTTTGTTGCCCTCCTCTAGACTCTTTCCAATTTTTTCACATCCTTCTTGTAGGGTGGGGCCCAAAACTGGACACGGTACTCCAGATGAGGCCTTATCAATGCCGAATAGAGGGGAACGATCACGTCTCTCGATCTGCTGACAATGCTCGCACTTACACAGCCCAAAATGCCATTAGCCTTTTTGGCAACAAGGGCACATTGTTAACTCATATCCAGCTTCTCATCCACTGTAACCCCTAGGTCCTCTTCTGCAGAACTGCTGCCTAGCCTCTCGATCCCTAGTCTGTAGCAGTGTATGGGATTCTTCCCTTCTAAGTGCAGGACTCTGCACTTTTCCTTGTTAAACCTCATCAGATTTCTTTTGGCCCAATCCTCTAATTTGTCTAGGTCCCTCTGTATCCTATCCCTACCCTCCAGCGTATCTACTGCTCCTCCCAGTTTAGTGTCATCTGCAAACTTGCTAAGGGTGAAATCCATGCCATCCTCCAGATCATTAATGAAGATATTGAACAAAACCGACCCCAGGACCGACTCTTGGGACACTCTGCTTGATACCAGCTGCCACCTAGACATGGATCCATTGATCACTACCTGTTGAGCCTGATGATCTAGCCAGCTTTCTATCCACCTTATAGTCCATTCATCCAGCCCATACTTCTTTAACTTGCTGGCAAGAATACTATGGGAGACCGTGTCAAAAGCTTTGCTAAAGTCAAGGAATAACACATCCACTGCTTTCCCCTCATCCGCAGAGCCACTTATCTTGTCCTAGAAGGCAATTAGGATATTCAGGCAAGACTTGCCCTTGGTGAATCCATGCTGACTGTTCCTGATCACTTTCCTCTCCTCTAAGTGCTTCAAAATTGATACCTTGAGTATCTGCTCCATGATTTGTTCAGGGACTGAGGTGAGGCTGAGTGGCCTGTAGTTCCCCAGATCCTCCTCCTTCTCTTTTTTAAAGATGGGCACTACATTGGCCTTTTTCCAGTCATCCGGGACCTCTCCCGGATCACTATGAGTTTTCAAAGATAATGGCCAATGGCTCTGCAAATCACATCCGCCAATTCCTTTAGCACTCTCGGATACAGTGCAACTGGCCCCATGGACTTGTGCTCGTCCAGCTTTTTAAAATAATTCTGAACCACTTCTTTCTCCACCGAGGGCTGGTCACCTCTTCCCCATACTGTGCTGCTCAGTGCAGTAGTCTGGGAGCTGACCTTGTTCGTGAAGACAGAGGCAAAGAAAGCATTGAGTACATTAGCTTTTTCCACATGCTCTGTCACTAGGTTGCCTCCCTCATTCAGTAAGGGGTCCACACTTTCCCTGACCTTTTTCTTAGCTCACGAAAGCTTATGCTCAAATAAATTGGTTAGTCTCTAAGATGCCACAAGTACTCCTTTTCTTTTTACCATATCTGAAGAAACCCTTCTTGTTACTCTTAAAGTCCCTGGCTAGCTGCAACTCCAAGTGTGATTTGGCCTTCCTGATTTCACTCCTGTATGCCTGAGCAATATTTTTATACTCCTACCTGGTCATTTGTCCAATCTTCCACTTCTTGTGGCACCTTAAAGACTAACAGATTTATTTGGGCATAAGCTTTCATGGATAAAAAACCACTTCTTCAGATGCAATCTTTTACATACATGTCTGTCTTACCTAAAGTCCTACCATCCTGTGATGGTGCGCTAGGCACACCTAGCTTCTTCAGATACCCTCACTGGAACTTTTTGTCAGTCTGCCCCTGCAAACAGTTCCCCAACCACTACCTGCTCGCTGGAGAGAGAGAGAGCGATTGAGAGATTTTTTTAAACTGCTCTAGTCCTTTTGGTCTTCTGATTCCCAGGCATGGATGATGCTGTCAAAATTGGTTCTGTAAGTTGGCTGGAGCCATGGGGTGGACTCTTAAAGGCCAGTAGTTCACACGTTTTCTCTAAAGAACCTTCAGGTGTTTGCTGAGAAGTGGCTTATCGTGGGCTATTCTTCTTCCCTTCCTGCTGATTTTGTCCTTACAATCCTCCCTATTACTAAACCAACATATTCCAGTAACTATCCCAATAGCCCGGTCAGCATGTGATATTCACAGATTGTTCCAGAGCAACTCCAGTTCTGTTGCACCCTCATTTACAACTTCCCACTTGTAGCGAAATCATGGAAGGGTGAATCATCTCATCTGATAGTAAAACTGGGGCTGGTCAATTTCCATCTCTCTGCCTCCCCCTGCTCTTCCACCCCTTACATATGAACAGAGCATATGGAGTGCCTTCTGTTTGAGTTATAATTTCATACTCTGGACGTAGTTCCTGATGAGAAACCAGCATAAGGGACAGATGAATGTGGGGAGGGGGAGTATTTTGGGAACTGCTACAGAATGGTTGAAAAACAGATTTGTTTGGAGTTGGAAATGACCTGCTGTCAATGCACACTGCTTTCTTGAGACCACTTTAAGGACTAGTCACTTCATGAATTAGGCTGAAAGAGACTGCTTTCTGGGCAGAATGTTTTACTTTGATTAATAGCATGTAACCGTTTATTCTAATGATGGTATTCTTGTGAATGTTCCAGGCTCTTTCCTCTGTGATTCTCCAGTGCTGGCTATGCATGAAGAAAGCATTTACACAGTTGAGCCAAATCGAGTTCAGGTCCGCACCTGGCAGGTGAGTACTGCTGGTCCAGGGCTGGTGGAACAATGGGATAGTTAATAATACATTACTGAAGTGCCTGGGAAGCTTACTTAGTGAGTTTACCCAGCTGCATGTAGTTGACCCACACTGTTTTTTCTTGTTTAGTTTCTCCTCAGATCAGTGCCTGAGGCAAACCAGACCCAGATAGGGGTGCATATGTTCTTGTGGTATAGGGTGCTGGCCTCACTGATTATTCAAGAACCCCTTTCTTACTCACCAGAGAAGGGCAGTGACCTATAGGGTTGAAACTAACCAGTCATCTCTCATCCCTCTCAGAGGTCCGGTGCTGTGTTTATGGCTGAAAAAATACAGATTGGGGTTCAGTAAACGTTGCACCTCTCCCTTGGCATAGGAAGGAAAATGTGCAATTTAAAGTTTTGGCTGAAGGACCTGTGTCATTTTCTGTATTATAAAACACCTAGCATATTTGGGCACTACTACAATCTAAATAATAAGAAACAACAATAATAGACAAAGGGACTTTGTAAGGGCCAGAGTTTTTAAAATGTGTCAAAATATGTGGGCACAAGCAGGTAAATGCATGTGTAAAATACAGTTGCATGCCTAGAATGGATAAATGTGCATTCAAATGGGTGTGTGCTTCTACAGTCAGTATTTCTATGTATGTAACTGCATTCTTTGTGCAAACATGTACATGTTTGTATCCCCACTTAGATATTGTGAGCACAGTTTATACATCTGTTTTGGAAACTTTCAGTCTAAAATCTATGGTGTTTAAAAATCAGCAGAGATAAAAGATTCAAGAGAGACTTAAACTGGTTTCATAAATTACCTGTACAAAACAGGTCTTGGTTTCCAGGACTCAGTAACTTATTATTCAAGTATACACCTAATTTAAGTAAATTAAAGAGATACTGTTTAGTCAATTTTTGCCCAAAATTAAGTTTTATAAAAATAATTTTAGGATTTCTAAAACCCAGTAGAGATGTTTCCATTAAATTATATTTACATTCCAGTGAAAAAGGCTTTTGGTTTAGATTTAAGTGCTCCCTTGCAGAGTTTGTAACTCAGACTACTTCAAGTAATTTCTCATGTCCATTCCATGTCAGGTGTGCACAAGCCACATGCACTGTTACCGGAGATTCTTCTCCCAGTGGTATCTGTAGGGCCAGCTCTAGCACCCCCTGGATGCCCACGCTTATGGGCCAGCATAAGGGGCACTGCCGGCCCTGCGCCCTTCCAGTTCCTTCTTACCGCCCATGACAATTGCTAGAACATGCCTTGCTTTGGCATGCCTCTACTTGTGGTTCACTGAACTGTTTTCTTGTAAATAGTTAGTTTTAGGTGTTAGTTTCTTTTAGTCATTAGTTAGTGAGTTAGTCCCCTTAAGGGACGTTGTTCCCAGGATGGGGAATGCCCTGATCTCTGGGTGTCAAGCCATGTGCTGCCTGCACTAAACTCATGCCCATGAGTGATCCCACGTCAGCTGCTTAAAGTGCCTGGTAGAGGCTCATGTAAGAGAAGTGCAGGATCTGCCAGGGCTTTAGACCCCACACTTAAAAAGCCTGGGACACCAGGCTGAAAGCTCTGCTGATGGAAGCCGTGCTAGATTGGGCTCCGAGCTGAGCTGGTTGGACTCGGCACTGAGCATGTCTGCCTCAGTGTGTAGTGCGCCTCCGGCACCATGCACCCCTCAGCACTGCTCTACATCCCCAGTGCAGAGAAAGTGGCACAAGAAGCATGCCCCAAGAGGGTGCTCCCCAGTGCCCAAAGGACACCAGAGAGACTTGGGGAGCGAGACGTGACCTGTGCTGGGCTACTTGCCTTCACCACAAGGGCGTGCAGCTTCACCGCAAGGGTGTCCAGCCCAAACTAGGAGCCACCCCATATGCCTGGGAATTGCAGAGGCACAGCACACCTGAGGGTGCCCTCAATGCTGGAAGCCTTTCAGGTGGCCAGGGACCTGCTGGCCCTGCCAGTTCCTCTTACACCTTGGAACTGGTTGCCTACCGCCAGGGAACTACTGAGGGCAGTTGTATTGTGGGGGAAGCCTGCACAGGGCCCTCAATCACAAACACTGACTTTCCAAAGTGCCGTGCGATGCTCGACCCCCGGCTCTGCCCTAGGCCTCATCCCAACTCCACCCCTTCCTTCAAGGCCCCGCCCCGCTTCTTCCTGCCCCCTCTCCACTCCCACCCCATCTCTTCCCACCCAGTTCCACTCCCTCCCCTGACCGTGCTGCGTCCTCTCTCCTCTCCACTTCTTCCCAGCCTCCTGCACACCGTGAAACTGCTGCTTTGCGGCTTGCAGGAGGCTAGGAAGGAGGGGGAGGCACTGATCCACAGGGCCCGCCGGTGAGCGGGAGGTGCTGGCGGTGGGTGGTGATAGGGGGGCTAGCGGTGGGTGCTCAGCACCCACCATTTTTCCCCATGGATGCTCCAGCCCTGGAGCACCCACAGAGTCAGCGCCTATGCCCTCCACCATGGTCCCCAGCCCAGTCTCCATCACCTACCCGACGTCAGTCTCCAGTGGAGCAATGGCACCGATCACCCGCTCCCAGGCATTGGTCACCCAGCACCAATCCCCCGAACCCGAGCACCCGTCACCGGAGTCCTGATGCCACTCACCAGAGTTCCAACACCGATTGCTGGTCTCTGGTACAGAGGCATCATTCTCCAGCTACCCATCATAGCCGGCAAGAGGGTGCATCAACGACACTGCCCTGTTCTTCATATGAGGAGCCATCGTCAGACTCTCTGAGGGAGGCAGCGTCCCCTCAAAAGAGGCGCCATCACCTGGCATATCAGGCGGACTTCTGTGCTGGCCCATCTATGGGCCTGTGGCCTCCAGGGAGTGGCCAGTCCAGTGGCAGTATTGGAACCCTTGGGGGTTCCCAGCAGCACCGAGACAGTTCTTGTACCTCCCATCTGTGGTGATCTCTGAGAGACGGGCTGTGGCCCTGCCCCAGTCAGGACTGAAATCAGGTTCAAACTCAGACCCGGTACCAAAACCCCAGCAGTACCCCAGTTGAGATGGCCACAGGAGAGGTAGAGGATCTGGCCACTCGTCCACACTGGCATCCTCCTCATCTTCCCCAGATGAGGCATTCGTGGGTCTTGTTAATGGCCTGTCTTCTGATAACTTGTGAGCCCACCAGGATCTCCTTGAGAGGGTGGCTGCCAACCTGGGCCAGGAGGCAGAGGAGCTCAAAGAGCCAATGGACGCCCTTTTTGATATTTTTGTGGCTCCTGCCATGGTGACTCTACCTTTGCATGGGGGGGTAAAAGCACTATGGCAGACACCTTCAGCTCTGCCGCCAATTTCTAAAAGGGTGGTGTGACAGGTTTCAGTCGGTCCACCGAGCCCCTAGGGGGCAATGGAGAGCTATGGTCCCACGGGCAGGCCTTAGTCACACCTTTCGGGTGCTGGGGAATTAGCGGAAAAGGTGTGCCGGCCGGAGTCTGCAGCGCGCCCCTCGGGCACCGGGGAGCGCTGGCACGAGTCTGCAGCGCGCCCCTCGGGCACCGGGGAGCGCCGGCACGGGTTTGTAGCGTGCGATTCTGCTACCCAAGGCAGGTTGGCCGGGGTAAGGGAACGCAGGCCCACCCGACTCCACTGCATTCCAGCCCAGGGCCCTGACAGTGGCGGGAGGCGAAGGTCCCGCCGCTGGGTCAGTGGGGGTCTATCCACACCCCGCTGACCAAATACACCCACCACACTGTGCAGTTCTGCCCCTGGGCTACTTCCTACCCAGTCTCTCAAGCGGGACTCTCTGGTCCCTCCAGCTCATCCAGGTATTCAGCTGCTGGCAGCTCCAGCTCCCCCTCTGTGTTGGGCTCACGCTGGCCCGGATTACAGCCTGGCCCCTCCAGGTCCTCCGGGTACTCAGCGGCTGGCAGTCCTGGTTGCCACAGGCCTTCCTCCTGGTCAGGTTCCTCCTGGCCCAGGGCCTCCCCTGGGTTGGCAGCAGGGTCTGGAGGGAGCAGCCAGTGTCTGTCTCCCTCCCTGGTGCTGCCCTGGTGTTGCCCTCACTGGGCAAAGGGCCCCGCCCTTTGTACTTCCTGTCCCACCCCTCCCCTTTCCGGGATTGGCGTAAGCTTGGTCTGGCCCTGCCCACTCAGGCTGAGAGGGTGGCTCTTTACCCTCTGGTTCGGAAGGAAGCCACCCTGGCTCTCTGCAGGCGGTAAAGAAGTACTATGTGCCCACAAAAGGGTTCAAGTATATGTACTCTCACCTGCCCCCAGACTCCCTGGTGGTCGCGGCAGCCAACGAGCGGGATAGGCAGGGCCAGCCCAGTGCTACCCCCAAAAAATGAGGAGGAAAAACACTTGAACCTTTTTGGTAGACAAATTTATTCTTATGCAAGTCTCCAACTCTGTGTCGCAAACTAGGAGGCGCTGCTAGGGCGATATGACTTCAATGTTTGGGACTCCATGACCAAATTTAAGGACTTCCTGCTGCAAAAATCATGGCAGGAATTCTTGCCCATCTTGGAGGAAGAAGAGGCGGTGGCCAGAACTTCTCTCCAAGCTGCCTTTGATACAGTAGATTTGGCAGCCTGGTTCATATCTGCAGTCTTCAGACTGTCACAAGAGGTGCAGCAGCTAGTGCAAGATCTTCCATTTGAAGGGTCCTCACTATTTTTGGACCAGATAGACTCAAAACTGCATGGCCTCAAGGACTCCAGAGCCACACTGCAGTCCCTAGGTGTTTATATACCGGCAGCCTCATGAAAGCACTTCAGGCTTCAGCAACCCCTTAGGTTCTCTGCTCCACCTGGACATAAGCCCTACAAAAGAATGAGGAGAGGTTACAGGTGCCATCAGGGCCAGCTGGCCAATGCTACTGCCCAACCGGGCACTAGCCGTTTCCCACGCGGGAACAGCAGTCCATTTGAAGGCACGCTCGGGGATGGATCCTTAAAGGATCTTTAGTGAGGTTGCAGGAACAAACCATCCCGATGTGTAGAAAGAATAGTAAATATTGCAGGCGACCAGCTTGGCTTAACAGTGAAATCCCGGCTGATCTTAAATACAAAAAAGAAGCCTACAAGAAATGGAAGACTGGACAAATGACCAGGGAGGAGTATAAAAATATTGCTCAGGCATTCAGGAGTAAAATCAGGAAGGCCAAATCACACTTGGAGTTGCAGCTAGCCAGGGATGTTAAGAGTAACAAGAAGGGTTTCTTCAGGTATGTTAGTAACAAGAAAAAGGTCAAGGAAAGTGTGGGCCCCTTACTGAATGAGGGAGGCAACCTAGTGACAGAGCATGTGGAAAAAGCTAATGTACTCAATGCTTTTTTTGCCTCTGTCTTCACGAACAAGGTCAGCTCCCAGACTACTGCACTGAGCAGCACAGTATGGGGAGGAGGTGACCAGCCCTCTGTGGAGAAAAGTGGTTCAGGACTATTTAGAAAAGCTGGATGAGCACAAGTCCATGGGGCTGGGTGCAGTGCATCCGAGGGTTCTAAAGGAGTTGGCGGATGTGATTTGCAGAGCCATTGGCCATTATCTTTGAAAACTCATGGCGATCTGGGAGAGGTCCCGGATGACTGGAAAAAGGCTAATGTAGTGCCCATCTTTAAAAAAGGGAAGAAGGAGGATCTGGGGAACTACAGGCCAGTCAGCCTCAACTCAATCCATGGAAAAATCATGGAGCAGGTCCTGAAGAAATCAATTTTGAAGCACTTAGAGGAGAGGAAAGTGATCAGGAACAGTCAGCATGGATTCACCTAATTGCTTTCTATGACAAGATAACTGGCTGTGTGGATGAGGGAAAAGCAGTGGATGGGTTATTCCTTGACTTTAGCAAAGCTTTTGATAAGGTCTCCCATAGTATTCTTGCCAGCAAGTTAAAGAAGTATGGGCTGGATGAATGGACTATAAGGTGGATAGAAAGCTGGCTAGATCATCAGGCTCAACAGGTAGTGATCAATGGATCCATGTCTAGGTGGCAGCCGGTATCAAGCAGAGTGTCCCAAGAGTCGGTCCTGGGGTCGGTTTTGTTCAATATCTTCATTAATGATCTGGAGGATGGCATGGATTACACCCTCAGCAAGTTTGCAGATGACACTAAACTGGGAGGAGCGGTAGATATGCTTGACGGTAGGGATAGGATACAGAGGGACCTAGACAAATCAGAGGTTTGGGCCAAAAGAAATCTGATGAGGTTCAACAAAGACAAGTGCAGAGTCCTGCACTTAGGAAGGAAGAATCCCACGCACTGCTACAGACTAGGGACGGAATGGCTCGGCAGCAGTTCAGCAGAAAAGGACCTAGGGGTTACAGTGGACGAGAAGCTGGATATGAGTCAACAGTGTGCCCTTGTTGCCAAGAAGGCTAACAGCATTTTGGGCTGTGTAAATAGGAGCATTGCCAGCAGATCAAGGGACGTGATCGTTCCCCGCTATTCGACATTGGTGAGGCCTCATCTGGAGTACTGTGTCCATTTTTGGGCCCCACACTACAAAGATGTGGAGAAATTGGAAAGAGTCCAGTGGAGGGCAACAAAAATAATTAGGGTGCTGGAACACATGAAAACTTATGAGGAGAGGCTGAGGGAACTGGGATTATCTAGTCTGCAGAAGCGAGGAATGTGTGGGGATTTGATAGCTGCTTTCAACTACCTGAAAGGGGATTCCAAAGAGGATGGGTCTAGACTGTTCTCAGTGGTAGCAGATGACTGAACAAGGAGTAATGGTCTCAAGTTGCAGTGGGGGAGGTTTAGGTTGAATATTAGGAAACACTATTTCCCTGGGAGGATGGTGAAGCACTGGAATGGGTTACCTAGGGAGGTGGTGGAATCTCCTTGCTTAGAAGTTTTTAAGGTCAGGCTTGACAAAGCCCTGGCTGGGATGATTTAGTTGGTGTTGGTCCTGCTTTGAGCAGGGGGTTGGACTATATGACCTCCTGAGGTCCCTTCCTACCCTTATATTCTATGATTCTATGGAGTACCAGTCTCCCCGTTGGATCAGCACATCCCCATTTTGTTTTTGGACCGCCGTTTATCATACCTCCCTGCTTGGGCGTCAATAACATCAGACCACTGGGTGCTCAGTACCATTGCAGTGGGGCACACCCTCCAGTTTATTTAAATCCCTAAATCACACCCCCATGCCCCGTCCCGCTTCAAGGACCCTTCTCACAAGCAACTTCTTCTCCAAGCCCTCCTGTGGACAGGGGCTGTGGAGGAAGTTCCTCCAGAACTGAGAGGGAAAGGATTCTCTGCCCGCTATCTCTTGATTCCCAAGGCGAAAGAGAGCCTAAGGCCTATCCTAGATCTGCATCATCTCAACAAATATCTCAAGAAGATGCGGTTTTTCTTTGGGTGATTGCTCATATCGATTCCAATTA
Source organism: Lepidochelys olivacea (assembly GCF_965140295.1). Taxonomy (NCBI): domain Eukaryota; kingdom Metazoa; phylum Chordata; order Testudines; family Cheloniidae; genus Lepidochelys; species Lepidochelys olivacea. The sequence continues at coordinate 38,406,835 of NC_140420.1, read as the reverse complement.
GGTGAGTGCACGCCTGCATGCACGGCCGTCAGAAAGTTTTTCCCCTAGCAGCATCCCTTGGGTTGGCTGTGGAGCCCCCTGGAGTGGCGCCTACATGGTGCTCAATATATGACCCTGCCGATCCAGCGCCCCCTCAGTTCCTTCTTACTGCCCATCATGGTCGTTGGAACTGTGGCGTCTTGCTTAGCAAGTTCTCCACGTGTCCCTAGCTTCATTTAGATAGTAAAAAGAAAAGGAGTACTTGTGGCACCTTAGAGACTAACCAATTTATTTGAGCATAAGCTTTCGTGAGCTACAGCTCACTTCATCGGATGCATGATAGTAGTTGTTCTGATTTTTGTTGGTAGTTTCTTTTGTTTTTTTGTAGTTAATGGCAGTTGGGTTGTCTAACCATCTTTCTTTGTGGCTCTAATGCCCAAGTCCCCAGGATTTAAGCCCTGCAAATCCTGCTCCAAGCCCATGCCAATGGGCGACCCCCATGATTCTTGTCTGAAGTGTCTGGGGGAGGTTTACCAAACCGAGAAGTGCAGAATCTGCAAGGGATTTCATCCTTGGATTAAGGAGGAGTGGGACTTTCTCCTAAAGCAGCTCCTTATGGACCTTAGCTCCTTATGGACTCCTTCGGCGCGGCAGGACCTGGCACTGAGCTCTTTGGTACACAGCGCCCTGGCGGCGGTGGTGGATGTGGCACCACGGATGGACTCTCGCTGAGACCCATGGCACCACTGCTCCCCGGCACCGAAGCCTGCAACACTGCTCCCACTCCCAGGCGCCGCTCCCACTCCCCGGCACCAAAGTGACACCAGAAGCCAGAAAAGGGTGGCTCTCCTTCGCAGAGACCCAGCCCCCTGGAGCTGACCTCTGGCGCATCCAGGGGAGAAGCGCTCGGGAGCAAAACTTGTGGACTCGGCACCGTTGACTTTGGCCCCAGTGCGGGAGCCGTTGAGTCCACTGCCGCTGGAATCCCCGTGCCGCAGTGTGGTGGAAGTTCAGCTACTGTCCACCCCGGACACCTTTGTGGCTGCGAGGGACCTCATTGCCATGACGGCACCAGGGTCCCCTCCACTCCACACCAAGCTTCTGGTGCCTCAGCAGACGGCACCATCTCAAGGCAAGCTGGCACTGATCCATCTATCGACTCCGTTGGGTAAGCCCTGGCACTGCTCAGAGTCCTGGCACCGCTCCCCGTCTCTGTGCTGATTGTACTCCCCAGCCTCACGGCACCGCTCTCCTCCTCCTTGGCACTGCTCATCGGCGCAGATCCGCTTGGTGCCACCCTGGCCCTTGCAGTCCTGATCTCATTCCTTGAGTTTGGAGATGGGGTCGCGGTCTTTGGGTCAGGACCGCCACCAGTCAGACCGTAGCTGCCCTGACATGGGGGCAGGATCATGGCCGCTGCATGGGCAGGGGCCTACCCAGTGACCATTCTGGACTTCATGGACGTACCATCAGGCCCAGGGTGCATAGTCTGGAGCTTCCTGGTCGGCCGCTAATGAAACAAGGGTGCTGGAAGCCTCGACCAGTCGGCCCACTCCTCGGGGTGCGGAGGAACCCTCCCTCCCTTGGGACCCCTTCCAACTCCAATTCCCGAGCCTTGGCCTATGGTCAGTGACACGGGGCATCAAGCCCGCATAGAACAGGGAGGTCGAGATGACCCTCTCCCCCCTCTGGCCTCTTTCCTCCTCCCCTGACGAGGCTGTGGCAGGCATCTCTATTTCCAGGCTGCCACCCATAGACATCTGCCCCCACCAAGACCTCCTGTGCAGGGTGGCATGCAACATGGGTCTGCAGGCTGAGCAGGTGGTGGAATCGGAGGACTTGGTGGCGGTCATTTTGGCCCCGGAAGGTCCATCGAGGATGGCCCTGCCCGTCATCAAGACCATTCAGTCCAATGCCAAAGCCATCTGGCAGACCCCAGCCTCCATTCCCCCTATGGCCAACGGGGTCGAACGCAAATAGTTTGTACCCTCGAAGGGCTATGACTACCTCTTCATGCACCTGAAGCCCTGCTCGCTGGTAGTTGCAGCCATGAATGAGAAGGAGAGGCACTGGCAGCAGGCCCCAGCTCCTAAGTCTAAGGACGCCAAGTAGCTGGACTTGTTTGGCTGCAAGGTGTACTCCACAGGGAGGCTCCAGCTCCGGATTGCTAATCAGCAGGCACTCCTGAGCTGCTACAACCTTAACTCCTGGAACTCTATGCTGAAGTTCAAGAAGCGTATACCACCTGAGTCCAGAGAGGAGTTTGGGACTCTTATTGAAGAGGGCAAGACAGTGGAACAGACCTCTTTGCAGGCCTCACTGGACGCTGAAGACTCAGCCACTTGTACCTTGTCCTCCGGGGTTGCCATGAGGCCTGGCCTGCCTCCTGAGGTTCAGCAGACACTGCAGGACCTGCACTTTGATGGGGAGGGCCTGTTCACAGAACAGGCTGACTCTAGGCTGCATAGCCTTAAGGCCTCGAGCGCAACGATGAAGTCCCTGGGTATGCACACCCCAGCAACCCATTGGAAACACTTCAAGCCCCAGCTGCCGCAACAGCGCTCGTATCCTCCTCGGTCGAGGCAGGATTTTTACAGGTGGTGGGGGAGGAATGGCAGAAGGAAGCTCTCCAACCTCCCGTCTGGTCAAGGCCAGGGCCTGACCAAACCATCGTCGGGTTCCAAGCAGGCCTTTTGAAAGGATGCCCGAGGATGGCATACCAGACTTACTCCTGGATCCTTCCCCACCCTTTTTGAATAGTTTATCCCACTTCCACCGTGCATGGTTCCAAATAACCTTGGACTGCTGGGTCCTCCTCACGGTGGAAGCGGCAAATGCTCTCCAATTCTGCTCCTACCCGCCTTCCCACCCCCCTTCCCCGTCCCACTTCAGGGACCCCGCTCACGAGCATCTCCTTATTCAGGAGGTTCGGGCGCTCCTTGCCATGGGTGCGATAGAAGAGGTTGCACGGGATCTAAGTGGCAAGGGGTTCTACTCCTGCTATTTCCTAATCCACAAGGCCAAAGGGGGCCTCCGGCCCATTCTGGATCTGCACTGGCTCAACAAATTCATAGTAAAGTTGAAGTTCCGCATTGTCTCCCTTGGCACCATTATCCTCCTCTTGGATCCTGGAGACTGGTATGCTGCCCTCGACATGAAGGAGGCGTACTTCCACATAGCAGTTCATCTGGCGCACAGACACTTCCTGCGCTTCGTGGTCAACCGCGAACATTACCAGTTTATGGCCCTTCCATTTGGCCTTTCAAGGTCCCCACAAGTGTTCACCAAGTGTATGTTGATTGTGGCTGCCTTCCTCTGTCGACGGCAGGTACAAGTGTATCCCTACCTGATGACTGTTAATTTGGGGCTGCACCAGAAAGCAGATGCAGTCCCAACTCCACCTGGCCAAATGTATGTTTGAATGGCTGGGTCTCCTCCTCAACGTGGAGAAATCGACCCTAGAACTGACCCAGAGGATAGAATTCATCGGGGCAGTGCTGGCGTCTGTTCAGGTGCAGGCCCTCCTACCAGACTCCCGCTTCCGGGCTATCGTGGGCATCTTTCAAGGCCTTCTGCAATTCCCGACCTCGACAGCATGAGGGTGCATGAGTCTCCTCAGCCACATGGCTTCGTGGACGTACGTGACCCGACATGCCAGGCTCCGGCTCAGGCCGTTGCAAGCATGGCTCACCTCGGTCTACCACCCAGGGCGCGACAGCTTGAATTTAGTGGTCACTGTACTGGAGCTTTTTCCACATGCTCTGTCACTAGGTTGCCTCCCCCATTCAGTAAGGGGCCCACACTTTCCTTGACCTTTTTCTTGTTGCTAGCATACCTGAAGAAACCCTTTCTTGTTACTCTTAACATCTCTTCCTAGCTGCAACTCCAAGTGTGATTTGGCCTTCCTGATTTCACTCCTGCATGCCCGAGCAATATTTTTTTACCCTTCCCTGGTCCTTTGTCCAGTCTTCCACTTCTTGTAAGCTTCTTTTTTGTGTTAAAGCTCAGCAAAGATTTCACTGTTAAGCCAAGCTGGTCTCCTGCCATATTTACTATTCTTTCTACACATCGGGATGGTTTGTCCCTATAACCTCAATGAGGATTCTTTAAAATATAGCCAGTCTCCTGGACTCCTTTCCCCCTCATGTTATTCTCCCAGGGGATCCTGCCCATCAGTTCTCTGAAGGAGTCAAAGTCTGCTTTTCTGAAGTCCAGGCTCCATATTCTGCTGCTCTCCTTTCTTCCTTGTGTTAGGATCCTGAACTCGACCATTTCATGGTCACTGCCTCCCAGGTTCCCATCCACTTTTGCTTCCCCTACTAATTCTTCCCTGTTTGTGAGCAGCAGGTCAAGAAGAGCTCTTCCCCTAGTTGGTTCCTCCAGCACTTGCACCAGGAAATTGTCCCCTACACTTTCCAAAAACTTCCTGGATTGTCTGTGTACCGCTGTATTGCTCTCCCAGCAGATATCAGGGTGATTGAAGTCTCCCATGAGAACCAGGGCCTGCGATCTAGTCACTTCTGTGAGTTGCCAGAAGAAAGTCTCGTCCACCTCCTCCCCCTAGTCCGGTGGTCTATAGCAGACTCCCACCATGACATCACCCTTGTTGCTCACACTTCTAAACTTAATCCAGAGACTCTCAGGTTTTCTGCAGTTTCATACCGGAGTTCTGAGCAGTCATACTGCTCTCTTACATACAATGCAACTCCCCCACCTTTTCTGCCCTGCCTGTCCTTCCTGAATAGTTTATATCCATCCATGACAATACTCCAGTCATGTGAATTATCCCACCAAGTTTAATTGTTGTTAGTTAGCTTTTAAGTAGCTGTTAAGTGTTTAGTTAGATAGTGTCCTGGTGGAGACTTTGCCCCAGGAGGGGCATGCCCCAGTTTCCAGGTGTTAAGCCTTGCTCCACATGTAACAGGCCTATGCTTGTTAGTGACCCGCAAGATAGTTGTCTAAGCTGCCTCAGGAAATCCCAAATAAAGGAGTGCTGTTGCATCTGTAAGAACTTTCGTCCTCGGACACAGAGAGAGCGCAACATAAGTTTCAGGGCCCTCGTGATACAGGTTACCCTGTGCCCAGCTTTGGAGCTGGCATGGCCCGACATGGCACACAGCACTTCGGCTTCGGTGCGTAGTGCACCCCTGGCATCAGGCTCTTCCCGGCACCAATCCCTGGTGCCAAAGAAAACAAAGAAGTTGGCACTGAGCAAACCCGACTAGGGGGCTCTGGGCAAAGGACCCTGTTCGGGCCTTACGCCTACTCCGGACCCGCAAAAGGGCTTAGCCCCAGGGAGTTCCTCCCCCTGAAAGGACACGCCACCAACTTCAGGGAACAGTGAAGGGCCCGAGCCAACGGTGCAGTCGACTCCCTCTCAGCCTGGACAGCTAAGAATGCCCCCGCCGCAGCTGGCACGGGTTATGGCTCCCCATGAGGGCAAGCCTGCCAGCAAGACCTTGCACAAGACAAGTGAGCACCACCAGTCTCCAGAACCAAGACAGAGCCATAGGTTGACATGTTCTTGGTCTCTGCATTGGCCCAGGTCTCCGGCTCGTCGCTACAAGTCATCGGCACTGTGCTCCCGATCCCCGTCTTCACACCGGGGCTCGCACAGGCATAGACTATCTCCTCGGGACTGGTCTTTGTCATGCTGTTGGTCACCATTACTGAGACCTTGAGGTTGCTCCCTGACCTGGCGCTGCTTTCCCTACTCCTGGCACTGATCAGACTGCTCCGGGCAGTGGTCGCCAGTGGCGACGGTGAGCCACCAGACCCAAGCCTCACCAGCCTCGCCTTAGTCACTGGAGGGTGACGACTTCTCCGGCTCGGAGGTGGACTTCAGCCCCTCGCCCAGGCAGCAATGTTATTGGGCTCCAGGGAACGCGTCAGCGGCATCGGTGCCAGCCTGACAGCAGGCCCAGTGGCCGACCCAACGACCTTATTGGAACAGCTGGGGCATTCTTGTTATGCCGTTGCTCCACTCTTGCCAGCCCTCAGTCGCCGCGTTACACAGGCCAAAGTCAGCGCCCATGGTACCAACAGCACCGGGTTTAGTGCAGGACACTCTGGTAGCCACCACGGGTGAGGAGCTGGTACCTACCCCGAGACCGCCCTCCCCAGCGGGTGAGGACACCACTGTATCTCCCTTGGTGGTTCAATCATCCTCCACCTTTCTGGACAGGGCAGTGGTGGGCCCCTCTAGAGCTAGCCCACCAGATGATTTCAGGGTGCACCAGACACTGCTCCGTAGGGTGGCATCAAACTTGGACCTCAAGGTGGAGGAGAGGGAGGAGCAGACAGACACATTATTTAATGTACTTTCACCATCTTACCCGGCCCACATCACACTCCCAGTGTATGAGGGGGTCCTGAACATTGCCAAGACCATCTGGCAAACCCCATCCTCCATCCTGCCCATTTCTAAGAGGGCAGAAAAGAAGAACTTCGTTCCCATAAAAGGGTTTGAGTACTTATACACCCACCTGCCACCTGGATCGTTGGTCATGTTGACGGTCAACGAGAGGGATAAACGGGCCCACCAGTTCCACCCCTAAGAATAAGAAGGCCAAGAGGCTGGATTTGTTTGTTCGCAAGATTTTTTTTTTCTATGGCCAGCCTTCAGTTTCGGGTGGCGAACCACCAGGCCCTCTTCTGTCGCTATAACTTTAAATTGTGGGACTCTCTCCTCAAGTTCAAGGACTCCATGTCTCAGGAGACGGCCCAGGAGTTCGCAACTCTAGTGGAGGAGTGTACTGCGGCAGCTCGGTGCACTCTCCAAATGGCTTGGGATGTGGCCGATTCAGCTGCCCAGGTGGTAGCCTCGGCAGTGGTCATGTGGTGCAGTTCCTGGCTTTAGACTGCCGGACTGTCCCAGGAGATGCAGTTCTCTATTCAGGACCTCCCGTTTGATGGTGTTGGCCTTTTTTCAGATCAAACCAATACGCGACTGCACAGCCTAAAAGACATGGGGACGACCCTCCGCTCCCTGGGGATGCACACTTCTCAGGCGTCGAGACAGTGGAGGAGGCTGGAAAGACTGTCTTAACAGTAGCAGCCTTGACAAGGGCCTGTGAGGAAAAGGGACATCTGGTTTAGCTGCCACCACCCTTCATCATCCTGATCTCCTGTGCAGCCTCCCACAGGAAAGCACCAGGGGACCGGAAGTGCTCATTTTGAGGGTGCATTCAGGAGTGACATACCAGCTAACTGCCCAGATCCTTCCTGCTTTTTCCTCAACCACCCTTCCCAGACTGCTTGGGCTGGTCATGGGTTATGTTGGACTGCTGGGTCCTGGACATAGTGGCTCAGTGCTATACCCTGCAATTTTTGACCACTCCTCCCTCTCACCCCTCCCTCCCACCTCCCCATCCCTCTTCAGGGCCCTTTTCACAAGCAACTTCTATCCAGGAGGTCAAGAAGCTCCTGGGCATGGGGCTGTGGAGGAGGTTCCTCGGGACATGGAAGGAAGAGGAAGAGGATTCTACTCCCACTACTTCCTAATTCTGGGCCTCAGACCCATTCTGGACCTAAAGAAGTTTCTCAAGAAGTTGAAGTTCCTCATGGTCTCCCTGCCTCCATCATCTCTTCCCTGGATCCAAGGGACTGGTATGCCGCTCTCGACTTAAAGGACACGTACTTTCATGTCTCCTGTAGGGAGCCAGGGTGGCTCCCCTCCGAACCAGAGGGTAAAGAGCTACCCTCTGAGCCTGAGTGGGCGGGGCCAGGCCAAGCTTCCGCCAATCCCTGGAAGGGGAAGGGTGGGACAGGAAGTACAAAGGGCGGGGCCCTCTGCCCAGTGAGGAGAGCACCAGGGAGGGAGACAGACACAGGCTGCTCCCTCGCAATCCTGCTGCTGACCCAGGCGAAGCCCTGGGCAAGGAGGAGCCTGACTGGGGGGAAGGCCTGTGGCAACCAGGGTTGCCGGCCGCTGAATACCCAGAGGACCTGGAGGGGCCTGACTGCAGCCCGGGCCAGCGTGAGTCCAATACCGAGGGGGAGTGGGACTGGCCCGCAGCGGAATACCTGGAGGAACCGGAGCTGCCCGCAGCGGACTACCCGGAGGAGTTGGAGGGACCGGAGCGACCCGCCTGAGAGAGACCGGGTAGGAAGTAGCCCAGGGGCCCAACTACACCATGGAGTGGGTGTATTTGGGCAGCAGGCGCAGACTGCCCCGCTGACCCAGCGGCGGGTCCTTCGCCTCCCGCCACTGTTAGGGCCCTGGGTTGGAAAGCAGTGGAGTTGGGTGGCCCTGCGTTCCCCTACCCTGGCGCTCCCCTGCCTGAGGGGCGCGCTACTGACTCTTGCCGGCGCTCCCCTGCCTGAGGGGCGCGCTACTGACTCTTGCCGGTGCTCCCCTGCCTGAGGGGCGCGCTACTGATTCCGGCCGGCACACCTTCCCGCTAATTCCCCAACGCCCGGGAGGTGGGGCCAAGGCCTGCCACGGAGACCATTGCTCTCCATCGCCCCTAGGGGCTCGGAGAACCGACCGATGCCTGTCACATCTCCATATTCCCAGGACACAGGCGTTTTCTGTGTTTCATAGTGGCTGGGCACCACTTCCAGTTTATGGTGCTACCCTTTGGCCTGTCCTCGGCCCCCAGGGTGTTCATGAAATGTGTGGCACCGGTAGTGGCTTACCTGGGGCGTCGAGGAGTCCAGATCTGTCCATATCTCGACGACTGACTCATCAATGGCAGGTCTCTGGAGCAGGTGCAAAGGAGCCTCGCTCTGTGCTATCCACCGGTAGTGACCTGGGCCAGTTAATAAACACAGAAAAGTCCACATTAACCCCAGTTCAATGCATAGAGTTCATTAGAGTGGTCCTCGACTCCACGCGAACCAAGGCCTTCCTTCTGGAAGCATGTTTTCAGGCCCTGGTGGACTTGCTCTCCCACATAAAGACCCACCCGCTCACCACGGCCCACATGTGTCTGCGACTGATGGGCCACATGGCTGTGTGCATGTATGTGATCAGCCATGCCTGCCTTCATCTAAGATCTCTGCAGGTGTGGCTGGCCTCAGTCTACATCCCCCGCAGGCACCCCCTGGACCAAGTGGTCATGATGCCGAGCCACGTCCTCTTGTCCCTAGGCTGGTGACAGGATCCCAAGTCGGTGCTGCAAGGAGTTCCCTTTGCGACCCTGTCTCGGTGCTGACCCTGGTCTCAGATGCATCGGATCTGGGCTGGGGAGCCCATCTGGGTGAGCTCAACACCCAGGGCTCTTGGCTACAAAATGGTCTAGCCCTTCATATCAATGTCAAAAAGGTCAGAGCAGTTTTCCTGGCCTGCCAGGCTTTCTTGCCTGACCTGAAAGGTAAGGTGGTGCAGGTCCTCACAGACAATACCACTGCAATGTATTACATCAACAGGCAGGGTGGTGCCAGGTCTTCGGCCCTTTGTCAGGAAGTGCTCAGCCTCTGGGACTTCTGTGTGCGGCATGCCGTTCATCTGGTAGCCACCCAACTGCCCGGAACCAAGAACATCCTGGCAGATCGCCTCAGCAGGACCTTCTCGTCTTGCCACGAATGGTCGCTCCATCCGGAACTGGTCAGCCTAATCTTCCACAGGTGGGGGACTCCCCAGGTCGACCTGTTCACATCCTGGCAGAACAGAAAGTGCCACATATTCTGTTCTCTGCAGGGCAGGGACAAGGGCTCCCTGTTGGACACTTTCCTGATCCCATGGTTGGAAACGCTGATTTACGCCTTTCTGCCAGTGCCGTTAATCCACAAGGTCCTGCTAAAGGTGAAGCAGAACCAAATGATGGTCATCCTTATAGCCCCAGCGTGGCCTTGTCAACACTGCTGCTGAGACTTTCGGCAGCCACCCCGCTGCAGCTGCCTCTTTGGCCGGATCTGCTGTCCCAGAACCATGGCAATCTGCTGCATCTGAACCTGGCGGCGCTGCACTTGACAGCCTGGCTACTGCATGGCTAAGGGGACGAGCAGTGGTGTTCCGCTGGTGTCCAGCAGGCCCTGCTGGGCAGCAGGAAACCCTCCACTAGAGCTACCTATGTGGCAAAGTGGAAGCAGTTCATGTTTTGGGCCTCGGATCATCACATTAGCTGCAAGACATCCTGGACTATTTGATGCACCTTAAGCTCTAGGGCCTGTCACTATCTTCGGTCAAGGTATACCTGGCAGCCATTTCGGCATTCCACCCTCTGTTTCAAGGCAGATCGGTCTTCGCTCATCCCATGACGGTGCAGTTCTTGAAAGGTCTGGAGCGCCTTTACCCGCATATCCGGGACCCAGTTCCCCCCTTGAATCTTGTGCTGTCAAGACTCATGGGACTCCCCTTTGATCCCTTGGCTTCCTGCTCCCATCATGGAAGGTCTCCTTCTTAGTTGCTATAAAACTTCAGCCCACAGGGTATCCGAGATCGGGGCACTCATGTTGGAACCACCTTATACGATCATCTATAAGGACAAGATCCAGCTGTGTCTGCACCCGGCCTTTCTGCCCAAGGTCATCTCCCAGTTCCATACTGGCCCAGACATATTCTTACCAGTCCTTTGTCCAAAGTCTCATGCAATGGATGAGGAACGCAAGCTGCATACCCTGAATGTCAGATGGGCACTGGCCTTCTACATAGATAGAACAAAGCTGTTCTGTAAGTCTACACAGTTGTTTGTTGCTGTCGCAGACAGGATGAAGGGTCGCCCAGTGTCTGCCCAGAGAATTTTGTCTCGCATCACGGCCTGCATCTGTTACTGTTACAAGCTGGCAAAAGGTGGCCCCACCCGCGATCATGACGGCTCACTCAACTAGGGTGCAGGCGTCAGCAGCTCAAGTGCTGATCCAGGAAATTTATTGGGCTGCAACCTGGTTGTCTGTCCACACATTCGCTTTGCACTTTGTGCTGACCCAACAAGTTCAAGACGACGCTGGTTTTGGCAGAGCAGTGCTCCAATCTGCAAGACTGTGAACTCTGAGCCCATCTCAGAGGATTCTGCTTGTGAGTCACCTACAGTGGAATCGACATGAGCAAACACTCGAAGAAAGAACAGTTACCCACCTTTTCATAACTGTTCTTCAAGATGTGTTGCTCATGTCCATTCCATTAAGTGCCCTCCTACCCCTCTGTTGGAGTTGTCAGCAAGAAGGAACTGAGAGGGCGTAGGACTGGCAGCGCCTGATATACCATGGTGTGAGTGCAGCACCCCAGAGGGCACCATAGCTGGCCCTATGGATACCGCTAAGGCAAAAGTCTCTGACAGCTGCACAAGTGGATGCATGCACACCTACAATGGAATGGGCATGAGCAACACATCTAGAAAAACAAGTTACAAAAAGGTGGGTAACTTCCATCCCCCTCCCATCTATTGTATAGCTGTTCCTAGATAGGATATGTGATGGGTTTGATCACAGAAACCCCCTGGGGACTTCCACCTGATGTGTCAAGACTACTTCTGCTCTTGCTTTCCTGCCCTGTCAGCTTAGGACTTCAGTGCCCTGCCTGGTTTGAGCCAGACCCACTAGCCTGCTGCAAACCCAGACCCAGGGTCTGAACCACATCCCCTAACAGCTGTAGGCTTAACTGAAAGCAACTTAGGAAGTGTTCCTGCCTTTAACACTCAGATGCCCAACTCCCAATGGGTTCCAAATCCTAAATAAATCCGTTTTAAAATCCATTTATAAATCTTATACAGGGTAAACTCATAAATTGTTCGCCCTCTATAACACTGATAGAGAGAGAGGTGCACAGCTGTTTGCCCGCCCTTTCCCCCCAGGTATTAATACATACCCTGGGTTAATTAATAAGTAAAAAGTGATTTTATTAAATACAGAAAGTAGGATTTAAGTCGTTCCAAGTAGTAACGGACAGAACAAAGTGAATTACCAAGCAAAATAAAATAAAACACACAAGTCTATGTCTAGTACTGTCAGGGTTCCCTCCCCACTCTGAACTCTAGGGTACAGATGTGGGGATCTGCATGAAAGACCCCCTAAGCTTATTTCTACCAGCTTAGATTAAAGCTTCCCCAAGGCACAAAGTCTTTGCCCTTGGATTAAGTATTCGCTGCCACACCAAGTGATTTAACAAACAATCAGGGAAAGGACCACTTGGAGTTCCTATTTCCCCAAAATATCCCCCCAAGCCCTTACAAGTACGGTAATAAAATTGAATACAGATAAAAACGTCACCAATAAGCTTCCTTTTACAGACTAGCCTCCTTCAAGTCTGGGTCCAGCAATCACTCACACCCCCTGTAGTTACAGTCCTTTGTTGCAGTTTCTTTCAGGTATCCTTGGATGTGGAGAGGCTTGCTCTTTAGCCAGCTGAAGACAGAATGCAGGGGTCTCCCTGTGGTTTAAATAGACTCTCTTTTGTGGGTGGAGACCCCCTCCTCTCTCCTATGCAAAGTCCAGCTACAAAATGGAGTTTTGGAGTCACCTGGGCAAGTCACATGTCCATGCATGACTGAGTTCCTTACCAGCCAAGCCACATTCCTGGGAAAGCCCAGATGTGATTGGCATCTTTAAGTTCATTGTTGGCTTAAGGGCTTCTTGACTGGGCACTTACTGAGAATAGTCTTTTCTCAGGAAGCTAACCAACTGCTTCACTAAAACCTACTCAGAATCAAACAAGTATGCAGCTAATATTCATAACTTCGAATACAAAAATGATACATGCATACAAATAGGATTAATAGATTCAGTAGATCATAACCTTTACAGAGATATGTTACATGGAATATGTAGCATAAAACACATTCTAGTTATGTCATATATACATTCATAAGTATATTCCCATAAAGCCTTAAGTCACAGGATAGTATCAACAAATTGCTGTGATGCACTTATTACATTAGTGGTGGTTGTTGGGATAAAACAGAAGTGGGCTTGATGTGCAAGCTTAATTGACAGAAAAACCTCCCTGTCAGAAAGTTAACATTTAAAGTTGCTGCTATCTCCCGTCCCCAGGGTACTGTCAAACAGCTGCTGATATTCTCTGAAGCAGAGGGGAATCCCTGCCTGTTGGATGTCTGCGGGAATTTCCTGGCTGTGGGAACGGACTTGGCTCACTTTAAAATCTTTGATCTCTCTCGCAGGTATTAATAAGCATTTACAAGGGTCTGAATCTATAACTCAGGTTTCTGTCTTTTCTTTTTTTTTTCCTTTTTTACCTTAAGGGAATTTTGTACTAGTGAAAAATGCTAGACTGACAACCCTGGAGACTGAATTCATAGAATAAGTACATCAAAGGCAGTGGGAGTGCAGGCTTTTTTGTGGCCATGTGTGTGCATGCCCTGTAGAGGTTATCTTGGCCTATTTAGTCCTTGGCTTCTTAAAAAAATATATATGTATATATATTTTTTACTTTGTAGACTCCTGCCAAATTTTACTGCTCTACTTTCAGTGTTTACAGGGAGAAGCTGAGGTTAGAAGACCCAGCCTTACCTAGTGAGGTGTATTGCCAGGTCAATAGTATCTGATGATAAACTGATGTTTTATACACTCACAAACCACTCTTGTGAGAAGTTGACCCTTTTGTATTCTCAAGTTCTTCATCAAATGCTTGTTCATGTCAATTCCAATCAGGTGTGAGCACGCTACATGCACGACAGCTGGAAGATTTTTCCCCTAGCAGTATCTGCAGGGTCGGTCTGGGTGCCCCCTGGAGTTGCGCCTTCGTGGCACCCAATATAGAGCCCTGCTGACTTGACCCCGCCCCCCGCCTCAGTTCCTTCTTACTACCCGTGATGGCTAGCTGGAACTCCACTGCTCTCGCTTCAGCAAGCTTCGCATTATCACCCTTTGTATGTATAGTTAGAATTGGTAGTAGAATAGTTACACTTAGTGTAGATTGTTTTTCTCATAAGGTTCCTATGGGGGTTCCCCCCCCCCGCCCCTGATGCTTTTCCCTGGCACCAGGGTATGCCTCAGTCCCCAGGCTTTAAGCCATGCTCAGACTGCGGCAGGCTTATGCTGAGAAATGACCCGCACACTTCGTGCTTGAAGCGTCTCGGTGAGGGTAATCTTAGGGAGCGTTTTAAGATCTGTAGAGGGTTTTGCCCCAGGACCCTTAAAGACAGAGAACAGCGCCTCCGAGTTTTGCTTATGGAGGTAGCATTTAAGCCTCAGTTGGAGCCCGGTGCAGCAGACCCAGCTCCAAGTGCAGCTTCTTTGGTGCCCAGTGCTTCGGCACTGTCGACTCCTCTAGAGACCCTAGGCACCGCCACGGCTCTGTGCACAGATCCCAGACATTTGTGAGGCCCCACAAAAAGAGGAAGGCTGACAGAGGGGGTTCCCTGACCAGGTCTAAAGACCAGGTGGTCAGCAATCGGTGGGACTTCCACTGACTCCTGCCCCTGGAGGGGTCCAGTCGAGTCCAGACCACCTGGACTGCTTGCCAGCACTAGTTCCTGGCCCAATATATTCTATGGGCAAGCTGGTGATGAGAGTATCATCCCCAGTGTATCGACTCCTGGCACCGGTGGCCCATGTGGGGGAACTGCTCTGATCCCCCAGTTGGCATCTCTCGCCAGCACCAAGGGGCTCTGCTCCTCCGTGGTCATCACAGTCGGAAACCTCGGAGTCGGAAGTGGAGTCATCGCATTCCAGCAGAAGCAGAAGATCTTGCTCCTGTTGCAACAGACCGCCCTACCCGGGTCAGTGGCAGGCTCCTGAGTGGCCCTTCTGGACACCCTGGGACTATCACCAAAGCCCGGGGCAGAGCCAGGGTTCCAGATCAGCATCGGTGGCCTCTGCTGCACACGCCCTTCACACCAGGGATCCCGGCGGGGACCCATCGGGCAGCCATACCGACATTGACAATCTCGGCACTGATTGCAGCATTGACAATGGGGGCGCCGATTGCTTCACATCCTTGGCACCGAGTGCGACTCTGATCCCGGCATCGATCCTGGTACTGGCCGTGGCACCGACAGCAGCACCCAAGGGGGCTGAGGGCAGGGAGCAGGCTCCAGTACTGGCCGCCATCTCATCCCCCTCATCTCCGGATGAAGAGATGGCTGGCTCATCAATCTCTCCAGCCTTAGAGGACAGCAGGGTCCTACAGAAGCTGCTGAGACAGGTGGCCCAGAACCTAAACACCAAACTGGAGGAGGAGGTGGTGGAGGCTGACCCAATGGTCGATAGCCTTTCTCCTCCAGAACTATCCTGTATCGCGCGGCTGCTGATTAAGACAATCAGCAATGCCACTAAGACCCTGTGGCAGACCCCGTCCTTGTTGCCGCCTACCAAGAAAAGGTATGAGTGGAGATATTTAGTCTCCTCCAAGTGGTATGAACACTTATATACGCACCCCCTGCTGGAGTCTCTGATAGTGGATGCAGCCAACCTATGCAAGCACCAAGGCTACCAGGGGCCTTCTCCCGAGAATCAAGAGGCCAAAAAGCTGGACCTCTTCGGGAGGAAATCTATTCGATGGTGGGAGATTTGAAGCTCCATATCGCTAACCATCGGGCAGTGGTTAGCAGGTACAATTACAATACTTTTGGGGCCATGGAAAAATTTGCAGAACTCCTGCCTATGGTCTCTCCCACAGAGTTTTCCGTGCTAGTACAGGAGGGCAAATTGATCTCTCATGCATCCCTGTAGGCAGTCTTAGACACTGCGGACACAGCGTCTTGCACCATAGTTACCAGGGTGTAATGTACCTACCGGGGTGGCTATGAGAAGGAGTTCCTGGCTGCAGGTTTCTAGCCTCCCATACGAGGTACAGCAGACAGTCCAGGACCTCCTGTTTGAGGGCCAGTCTTTGTTCTCCTCAAGGACTCTCAAGCCACCCTGAAATCCCTGGGCCCCCACACCCCTGCCAACCAACGGAGGCACTTTAGACTTCAGCCCCCACCGAGGAATTATCAACCTCAGGGTAGGCAGGAGGGGTTGAGCAGGAGGAGTAGGAACTCGAGGAAGAGACCTCATCCCTCCTCTGGGCATGGCTCTTGCCAGTCTAAACCCTCCTGAGGCCAAAAACAGGCCTTTTGGAGGTGCGCCCTGGAGTGATACACCAGTACAAAGACTGGATGCCTTACCTTTTCATCCCTTCTATCCCCTTTCTACCCTGCATGGGCCCATATTACATCGGACCGCTGGGTGTGCTGCACGGTTGAGAGGAGGTATTTGTTCCAATTTTCTGCCCTTCCGCACTTCCACCACCCTTCCCCATCCCTCTTCAGGGAACTTTCTCATGAGCAACTCCTTAAAAAGGAGGTGTTCTCGCTCCTCTCGCTAGGGCAGTGGAAGAGGTTCCTCAGGAGCAGAAAGGCAAGGGCTTCTATTCCCGGTATTCCCTGATACTGAAAGCCAACGGCAGACTCGGGCCCATCCTAGACCTGCGAAAGCTCAACAAGTTTATGAAGAAACTCAAGTTCCACATGGTCTCCTTGGCTTCCATCATCTCTTCCTTGGGTCCAGAGGGCTGGTATGCCACCCTCGACTTGAGGGATGCATACTTTCATATAGCAATCACACCATCCCACAGAGAATACCTCAGGTTTGTGGTGGACAACAACCACTTCCAGTTCACAGTCCTCCCATTTGGCCTGTCAGCGACACCTCAAGTTTTTACCAAGTGCATGGCAGTCGTGGCCGCGTTCCTCCGCAGGCGGCAGGTACAAGTGTTTCTGTACCTTGACGACTGACTGATCAAGGGCCACTCCAGGGTTCAAGTGGAGGCACAAGTCGACTTCATAAGAACAATGTTCGATGAACTGGGCCTTCTCTTGAATGTTGGGAAATCAACACTGCCCCCGGTTCAGCGGATAGAATTTATAGGGGTGGTACTGGACTCTACTGAGGCCAAGGAGTACCTATGGGAATCGAGGTTCCGGGCCCTGGGCGACATTATTCGGAGTCTCAGGCAGTTCCCCATCAACACAGCAAGGAATTGCCTGAAACTCCTGGGACACATGGCTGCTTATACCTATGTGATGCAACGTGCCAAGCCAAGACTCCAGCTGCTCCAGTTTTGGCTAGCCTCAGTGTATCGGCCAGTTCGGGACAGTTTGGACAGGGTCGTGACTGTGCCTCGCCTGGTCCTTGACTCCCTTCTCTTCACCAGCCCCCAGCCAACTCTCTCGTTGGTTACGGATGCATCAGACTTGGGCTGGGGAGTACATCTGGGAGACCTCAGAACACAAGGCCTCTGGTCTCAGGCAAGGCTCGCTCTCTGTCAATGTCAGAGAGCTGAGAGCAGTACTCCTGGCATGCCAGACTTTCCGAGCCCATTTAAAGGGGAGGATGTGTATCAGTGATGACAGACAATGCCACGGTGATGTTTTATATCAACAGATGGGGGTGCACGCTCCTCTCCCCTTTGCCAGGAAGCCCCCATTCTGTGGGACTTCTGTGTAAAGCATTCGATACACCTGCAAGCATCATACCTCCCTGGGGTACAGAATGAATTAGCGGATTATCTCAGCAGGTTGTTCCATGGCCATGAGTGGTCCCTACACCCGGACGTCATGAACTCCATTTTCCAGCAGTGGGTCTTTCCCCAGGTAGCCCTCTTTGCCACGCGACACAACAGGAAGTGTCAGCAGTTCTGCTCCTTCCTTTGAGCAAGGGATTGGACCTCCTGAGGTCTCTTCCAACCCTACTCTTCCATGATTCTATGATTCCTAATCACAGCCCGGGCTCCATAACGGATGCGTTCCTCCTTCCCTGGGGAATCCATCTCCGATATGCAGTTCTGTCCATTCCTCTCATTCATGCAGTGCTCCCCAAGATATGGAGGGATCAAGCAGTGCTGATATTGATAGCTCCAGTCTGGCTCCGCCAGCACTGGTACACATTGCTCCTGGACATGTCCGTGGAAGCCCCAGTCACCTTGCCGCTCTTCCTGGACTTGATAACTCAGGATCATGGCCGTCTCCAGCACCTGAACCTCGAGTCATTGAACCTCACGGCGTGGAAGCTCCATGACTGAACCCGATGGAGCTCTCCTGCTCAGATCCAGTTAGACAAGTCCTCCTTGGCAGTAGGAAACCCTCCACCAGAGCTACCTACCTTGCCAAATGGAAGAGATTTTCAATCTGGTTGGTGCAGCATCATTTGTCCTTGATGATCGCCTCTATGCCACTCATACTGGTCTACCTTCTCCATCTCAAGCAGCAGGGTCTGTCCATGTCGTCAGTAAGGGTTCACTTGACCACCATTTCTGCCTGCCATCCAGGTGCAGAGGGCCGGTCAGTGTTCGCCAACCCTATGGTCAGCCGTTTCCTCAAAGGTCTCCACAGGCTATATCTGCAAGTCCGACAGCTCGTCCCGGCCTGGGACCTCAACCTGGTCCTTTCCAGACTGGTGAACCACTAACCCTTTGAACCACTAACAACGTGCTCCCTGCTCTACCTCTCATACAAGGTGGTGTTTCTGGTAGTAATAACTTCAGCCAGGAGGGTTTTTGAGCTCAAGACCCTAACATCAGAGCTTCCTTACACAGTGTTCTTTAAGGACAAGGTTCAGTTCTGGCCTCACCCAGCTTTCCTCCTGAAAGTTGTCTACCAATTTCACATCAACCAGGACATCTTCCTCCCAGTGTTCTATCCTAACCTGCACACAAGTGGCAGGGAGCAGAGGTTTCATTCGTTGGATGTCTGCAAAGCATTAGCCTTTTAAATCGAGAGAACAAATCCATTCCGGAAGTGCATTCAACTATTCGTGGCTGTGGCAGACAGAATGAAGGGTCTTCCAGTCTCATCTCAACTAATTTCATCGTGGATCATGTCCTGTATCCGAGGGTGCTATAACCTGGCGGGGTACCTGCCCCTCTGCTCACTGCGCCCTCCACCAGGGCTCAGGCTTCTTCAGCTGCATTCCTGGTACAGGTTCCCTCCCAACAAATATGCAGAGCTGCGACGTGGTCCTCCATACATACTTTCACCATGCATTATGCGATTACCCAGCAGGCCAGAGATGATGCAGCCTTCGGTAGAGTGGTGCTCCAATCAGTGGACAACTCCGACCCTGCCTCCTGAATTTACGCTTGGGAGTCACCTGATTGGAATTGACATGAACAAGCACGCAAAGAAGAAAAAAGTAACTCACCTTCTCGTAACTGTTGTTCTTTGAGATGTGTTGTTCATGTCCATTCCAATACCCACCCTCCTACCCTGCTGACGGAGTAGCCGGCAAGAAGGAATTGAGGTCAGGTCAGCAGGGCCCTATATTGAGCATCATGAAGGCACAACTCCAGGGGATGGGGTGCCCAGACAGACCCTAGGGCTACTGCTAAGGGAAAAAATCTTCTGACTGTCGTGCACGTGGCATGCGCACACCTGATTGGAATGGACATGAAGAACACATCTCAAAGAACAATAGTTACGAGAAAGTGGGTAACCTTTTTTTCCAGGTCTGAGATTTGGGATCAAGGGTAATGGCTTCAGTGATGTCACTGCTGCTTCTCCATGAGTTTGAATTCTCAGTGAGGACTTGGACTCTCAATCCCAGAGAGCAAGAAATTCATGCACTGTTGTAAGCAACACATATAGTGTATTCAGGGCTTCCCGATCTTCAGTATTTGTTTCCATCATTACTCCAATTATCAATGAGTATTTCTTTGGGGATAAATACAATGTTGCTACTGGAGTGGAGTTTGCATGGCTTATCTTTTTTTTTTTCCCTAGAGGGAAGGGAAACTTGAAATAATTACCCTTTTCCCCCACAATGATTCCCATCTGGGGTGACACTGAGTAACAGCATCGTGGTTTGTTACTGTCATTCACTAGCCAAAACCTTCTGTGGTAAGGCTGATGATGGCTCAATGAGTAGCTTGATACTCTCCCATGTAGGAAACCTAGCTTTAGGAACAGAACAGGGAGTTTTCGCAGCTCTCTCTGAGAACATAAGCACTTTTGGGCAGTGGGGGAGGAGTCCACAGAAACTTTCTCAAGGCGTTGACTTCAATCTATCAAGTGAATTGGGTCTTGAATACTTAAGACTATCTTTTTCCCTTTGTTCTTAGTAGTTGAGAACAATTTAGATATTTCTACTGCCAGCCTGTAAGTACAAACATAGGACGAGTTAGAGGGTCCTCAACTTTGGAATTCACTTCCTCTATTGAATCAAAAGAGCCTAAGTTTGTTGACCTACAGGGCAGGGTGTAAGGTTCTCCCCCCCCCCCTTTTTTTTTTTTGGAACTTTTCCTGAGGTGAAGTACTTGATTAAATTCTGAAATGAGTGAGAGTTTAATATTAGTCATACTGTTATGTTGAAGTGTGCTTCTACTCTGACAAATGACTGTGTCAGACTTGTACATTTTGACTCCACACTTCTGCTCCTTGTGTGTGTTCAGAGCCTCTTATCTGTTGACAGTTAGTGACGAAATAAGTTTGAGAACCCTGCAGAACCAAGAGGGTAAGCTGAAGTCTGTTCTTTCTTATGTATCTTATATATCAGCAGAACAATTTGCAAAACTCCTGTCAGTCAAACCTGTGAAAACCCGTTGGCAGCACTGGCATTGCACAGGTATCACAGAGGGCCTAATTTGAAAACCCTGGGTTTGTGCAGGGTATCACTATGACTTGTGGGGCCTTTATTATTGGTGTTGATGTTGGAGATTGAAAGAACCCAGCTTAACTCTCAGATGTCAGGCTGAATTTTTAGGGCTGTAAAAAAAAAAACTTGTTTTCTTGTAAAGTGAGCATATTTGATCTGGAATTAACAAGACCATAAATAGAACCCTAGAATGTTATTTTTATATATGAATTCAGAGGCCATGCCTGGTTTTCATTTTATAAGTCTAAAAATAAATACTGTCACTCTTGTTAGCTGTATCACAGTGACGGATAGGAAGTGTTCTCTCAGGCAGAGTGAATGTTGTTACTGTTGCTGCTACAGTAGGAAGGCTTGATTGGGTATAGGGAGAAAGGAGGACAAAAGTGTGAACAATTCAGTCTCTTAGGCTATGTCTACACTGCCCAGCAGTTCAGACTATGAGGATGTGAATGTAGTACTGTTTTGAGAGGACTAAGTTAATATGAACTAGGATCCTTTTAGTTCATGCTTGTGTTATCCACACCAGGGTCTTACAGCAGAGCAGCACTTTGGTGCACACTGCTGTTCGAATGCCTGGAGTCCAAACTGCAAGGCAGTGTAGACGAGCCCTTAGAACTTTTCTACATGGAGAAACTGACTAGCATAGCGGAAGTGAAATAACTATTCCACTATAGTTATGCCAGTATAACTTTCTCATGGGGACACAATAGTTATTCCACTTCAGCTATGCCAGTCAATTTCCCCATGTAGACAAATTCTACTTCTCCTGAAACAGGGTGGCAGGATTTTCTTGTTGCAGGTGTTGGAACACAGCAGAACACTTAAGTTTACTTCTGCTGTGTTTAAGCCTCTAAGGGGAAGCTAGAGTCTTGGACCAAAGGTGAGAAGACGTCAAATATTTGAGTCCTGTGCCCTATTTGATTATTAAAGGTCTTTTTTGAAGTTTGAAAAATATTTTTAACTGTTTTTCAAGTACTGACACTTGGCACCTCATGAATCATTATTGTCTGTCCCCACAGAGAGGCAAAAGTGCACTGCAGTAGTAAGAACTTGACTGAGCTTTTTCCTGACCTGGGGGGCATTGCATCCGTTAAGTGCAATTCTTATGGCAACAAAGTCAGCATCCTCGTCAACAAGGTGAGACAGGACTCTCCAGATACCACACAGAGGTCTGAATGTGACACCAAATGCCAGACTAGCTATAATGCAGAGATAAAGTGGGTTAACTTCTCTAATTTAAACCCACATTGGCTATGCTCTGTTTTCAAGAATCAGAATTTCTGGGGTAAGCATTGATAGAAGCACTAAAAGTTTTTGTAGGTCTAAGCGCTCTATTGTCCCATCTCTGGCCATTGGAGATATTTGCTAATAGAAGTTGCGGATTGGCCAAATGCCATTATAGGAAATCTCATCATATTATCCTCTCCATAAATTTATCAAGCTCATTCTTAAAATGAGTGAGGTTTTTTGCCTGCACTACGCCCCTTGGAAGGCTTTTCCAGAGCTTCATTCCTCTGATGGTGAGAAGCCTTTATCTAATTTCAAGCTTAAACTTATTGATGGCCATTTGTTCTTGTGCCAGCATTGGCTCTTAACTTAAATTAACCTCTCTCTCCCTCTGATATTTATCCCTTTCATATATTTACAGAGAGCAATCATATCTCTCCTCATCCTTTGTTCTGTTAAGGAGCTTGGTTTGTTTAGCCTAAGTCTCCTTTTGTAAGGTAGGTTCTCCATTGCGCTGATCATCCTAGTAGCCTTGTCTGCACCTGTTCCAGTTAGAATTCATCTTTCTTAAACATGGGATACCAGAATTGCACACAGTATTCCAGATCAAGTCTCATCAATGCCTTGTATAATGGTAATAAACCTTCCCGGTCTCTACTGGAAATCTTACCTGATACATCCTAGCATTGCATTAGCCTTTGTCAAGGCTGCATCACATTGGTGGCTCATAGTCATCCTGTGATTGACCAATACACAAGGGCTTTCTCCTCCTCTGAGACTTCCAACTGATACCTCCCTATCTTATAGGAGAAATTCTTGTTGTTAGTCCCTACATGCATGACCTCGGACTTTGCACTATTCAATTTCATCCCATTTGTATTACTATAGTTTTCAAGGTCATCCAAATCTTCTTGAATGATATTCTGGTCCTCCTCCATATAGGCAGTACCTCACAACTTTGTGTCATTTGCTAATTTTATTAGCACACTCCAACTTTTTGTGCCAAGGCCATAAATGAAAATGTTAAATAAGATGGTACCAATACTGATCCTTGAGGCACTCCTCTAGTATCATAGAATCATAGAATATCAGGGTTGGAAGGGATCTCAGGAGGTCATCTAGTCCAACCCCCTGCTCAAAGCAGGACCAATCCCCAACTAAATCATCCCAGCCAGGGCTTTGTCAAGCCTGACCTTAAAAACTTCTAAGGAAAGAGATTCCACCACCTCCCTAGGTAACGCATTCCAGTGCTTCACCACCCTCATCATGAAAAAGTTTTTCCTAATATCCAACCTAAACCTCCCCCACTGCAACTTGAGACCATTACTCCATGTTCTATCATCTGGTACCACTGAGAACAGTCTAGATCCATCCTCTTTGGAACCCCCTTTCAGGTTGTTGAAAGCAGCTATCAAATCCCCCCTCATTCTTCTCTTCCGCAGACTAAACAATCCCAGTTCCCTCAGCCTCTCCTCATAAGTCATGTGTTCCAGTCCCCTAATCATTTTTGTTGCCCTCCACTGGGCTCTTTCCAATTTTTCCACATCCTTCATGTAGTGTGGGGCCCAAAACTGGACACAGGACTCCAGATGAGGCCTCACCAATGTCGAATAGAGGGGAACGATCACGTCCCTTGATCTGCTGGCAATGCACCTACTTATACATCCCAAAATGCCATTGGCAACAAGGGCACACTCTCGACTCATATCCAGCTTCTCGTCCACTGTAACCCGTAGGTCCTTTTCTGCAGAATTGCTGCCTAGCCATTCGGTCCCTAGTCTGTAGCAGTGCATGGGATTCTTCCGTCCTAAGTGCAGGACTCTGCACTTGTCCTTGTTGAACCTCATCAGATTTCTTTTGGCCCAATCCTCTAATTGGTCTAGGGCCCTCTGTATCCTATTCCTACCCCCCAGCGTATCTACCTCTCCTCCCAGTTTAGTGTCATCTGCAAACTTGCTGAGGGTGCAATCCACACCATCCTCCAGATCATTTATGAAGATATTGAACAAAACCGGCCCGAGGACAGACCCTAGGGGCACTCCACTTGATACCGGCTGCCAACTAGACATGGAGCCATTGATCACTACCCGTTGATCCCGACAATCTAGCCAACTTTCTATCCACCTTATAGTCCATTCATCCAGCCCATACTTCTTTAACTTGCTGGCAAGAATACTATGGGAGACCGTGTCAAAGGCTTTGCAAAAGTCAAGGAACAACACATCCACTGCTTTCCCCTCATCCACAGGGCCAGTTATCTCATCATAAAAGGCAATTAGATTAGTCAGGCATGACTTGCCCTTGATGAATCCATGCTGACTGTTCCTGATCACTTTCTTCTCCTCTAAGTGTTTCAGAATTGATTCCTTGAGGACCTGCTCCATGATTTTTCCAGGGACTGAGGTGAGTAACCTCTCCAGCCCGGCAGTTCACCTTTCAGCATGACCCATTGTAGTCTTCCCTTTAACCAGCTCCTTACCCACCTTTGGATTCTGGTATTAATCCCCATTTTCTCCAAATTAACTAATAATTTCCCACGTGGAACTATATCAAATGCTTTACTTGAAATCCAGGTAGATTAGATCTAGTACATTTTCTTTGAGAAGATAACTGATTTCCTAGACAAAGAAAGAGATCAGGTTGGTCTGGTACAAACTACCTTTTATAAAACGGTGTTTTATTTTATCCCAGTTGCCATTTGCCTCTAGGTCTTTAATTACTCTCTCTTTCGAAATTTGTTCTAAGACCTTGTATACAATTGAGGTCATTGTGACGGGGCTGGGACTCACCACCGCAGTACCTCCTGTTGGTAACTCTGGGAATTAGCTCAGTCCATGTGGAGCACCCTCCATTGGTGGTGTCCCGTCCATTTTTTGCCCTCTGTTGGCGTTTGGACCAGCGTTGCTCCCTTCTCTCATGGTGTCCTCTTCAGGCCACTGCCCTCCGGCAGTGCCCCCAAGTCCACACTCACCCCCTTCCAGGGCGGGTTAACAGCAGTCTTTCCAGTTCACTCCTGCTGCAGTGGCCAACCACAACCCCTCTAGTCTAGCCCCTCTGTTCAAGGGCTGGTTGCAGTCTGTCATGGGCACCCTTCCACAGCCAGGTGCTGTACAAGGAGGAAGGGGGGAACCCAGGCCCGCCCACTACTCTGGGTCCTGACCCAAGGACCCTCTAATGGCAGCCTCCCTGCCCTCCTTCTCTCCCCTTGTCTAACTGTCCCTGGGCCACTTCCCCTCTGGCCCTTCACACCCTCTAGGCCCTTTCTATCAGGGCCCGCAGTCTGGCAGGTATTGGGCCAGAGCCCTTCTATGCTCCCCTGAGCCTGCCTAGCATGGCTCTGTCCAAGGTGCTTGTCTCCTGCTCAGGAGACAGAACTTCCCCCATAAAGGTCTGGGACAGACTGCCTGCTCCCTTCCTGGGCAGCCTTTATATAAGGCCTAGCCTAGCCCTGATTGGCCGGCTGTAATACTGGCCCTGATTGGCTCACAGTAGGCCTTTTCCTGATTGGCTGCCCTTCTGTGCAGCTGCTCTGGCCTACTCTAGCCCTATCTCTCATAGGGGTGGGGCAGTTGCCCCACCACAGTCACACTAACAGGCCTGTAGTTTCCCATATGATATTTTTCCCCTTTCTTAAGTATAGGTACTATATTTGCAATTCTCCAGTCATAGGGTACAACCCCTAAGTTTACAGATTCATAAAAAAAACTTGCTTTGGGGTTTGCAATTTCTTGTGCCAGTTCCTTTAATATTTTTGGATGGAGATTATCCAGGTTCCCCCATTTGGTCCCATTAAGCTGTTTGAGTTTGGCTTCTGCCTCGTATGTGGTAATTTCTGCTTCCATATCCTTGTTCCTATTAGCCACCCTGCCACTGCCCTTAAGTTCCTCATTACCTTTATTAAAAACTGAGGCAAAGTATTCATGTAGGTGTTGGGTCATATCTAGATTATCTTTAATCTCCATCCCAACATCAGTGTTTAGCAGTCCCACTTCTTTCATTGCTTTCTTTTTATTTGTTATGTCTAAAGAACTTTTAACTATTGGTTTTAATTTCCTTTGCCAGGTCCAATTCTCTTGGCTTTTGGCAATTCTCACTTTTCCCCTGCGCTTTCTGACCACCAGGAGATAGCTTTCCTTGCTGATCTATCCCTTCTTCTTTGCCTTGTAGGCTTTTTATTAATAATCTGTTTGGAACACTTGTTCATCCAGTTTGGTCTGCAATTCTTCCCTACAAATGTTTCTCTTTGCTTGGGATACAGGCTTCAAATAGTTTCTGCAACGTTAACTTAAATCATTCCAAGCCTCCTCCACATTCAGATCCTTGAGTTCTTCAGGCCTGTCCATTTCCCTAACTAATTCCTTAATTGTTTGAAGTTTGCTCTTTTGAAATCAAGCACCCTAGTTGCAGACCTATTTTTGTTTATCCTTCCATTTAGTTTAAATTGAATTAACTTATGATCACTCAAATTAAGGTTCTATATATCCAGTTCTTCTATGAGGTCCTCGCTACTTACCAATCTAAATCTAAAATGTCATCACCTCTTGTTGGTTCAGTGACTATTTGGTGAAGAAATCTGTTGGCTATCACATCCAAGAATATCTGGATCTTACATTTATTAGTAGCACTAGTCCTCCAATTTATATTGGGAAATTAAAGTCTCCCATAATCGCATAATTTCCAGTAGCTTTTATTTCATTAAAAATATTAGCGGCCTCTCTTCATATTCAAATCGGGTCCTGGGGGGTTGTAGCACCCCCAAGCATTATTCCAGTGGAGCCTCTGTTACCATTTTTCCCATAGTGATTTTGACCTAAACTGATTTCATTTTATCCATTCCATCATTTCTAATTTCTTTAAGTCTTCCTCATCACTAATATACAATGCTACTCCACCACCTTTACCTTTATTTCTGTCTTTTCTGAACAGCACATATCCTTCAATATATGTATTCCAGTCATAACTACTTTCTACCATGTTTTCATTATCCCTATAATATCTGATTTCACTTACTGCACCAGTAGTTGTAGTTCCTCCATTTTGTTACCCAGGCCCCTTGCATTTGTGTACAGACGTCTTTCTTGTTTCTGCTTGGCTTCACCCAGATTCCTCGCCCATTTACGTACAGTCATTTTACCATCAGTATTACCTATTTGACTGTTACTGTCATTGGTATTGGCACTATCTTTCCTTCTGTCATCTGTTCTCCTACCCTCTGTTTTTCCTTTCTCCATTGCTGTATTCGCTTTTACTTGATTTTCCTTCCTCTCAATATTAAAATCAGGTGTGGATATTACATGAGCATCTCCCAACTGTCTTAGCCGAATTCCTAGTTTAAAGCTCTTTTAATCAGTTGTGCAAACCTCCATCCTAGAAGTCTGTTGCCCTTCCTACATGGATGGATGCCCATCCTATGAGAACAGTCTTCTGTCTGTTAAAGCCTCCCAATAGTGGAATGTCCCAAAGCCCTCTTTATAGCACCATTAGTTGAGCCATCTGTTGATCATCATAATCTTGTCTTGTCTTCGCTCTCCTCCTCTAGGGACAGGTAGAATCCCTCTGAAGATCACCTGAGTGTCCATTTCTTTCAGCACCTTCCCCAGCCTGGCATAGTTTTCCTAGCTGTGTCTGAGCAAGAATCTAGCAGTATCATTTTTTTTCACAAGAAAGACAGTCAATGGATTCTTTCCTACTCCCATTAGGATCCTCTTCTGTCTTAGGACACATCCCATATCTTAGCTCCTGGCAGACAGCACACCCTTCTGTTCTCCAGATCAGCTCTGGTGACAGGCCTGTTGTTCTTAGTAGGGAGTCCCCAGTTATGTAGACTTGCCTCTTCTTGTTGTTGGTATGATTGTCCGGCCTTCCCTCTTTTGTTCTTTCTGGCTGCAAGTCTTCTTGTTGTCTGTTCTCACTTGCAATCTTCTACAAGTTGTCCTCTATCCTCTGGCGTCTCTGAACTCTGGCTAGCTCTATTGTCTCTTCCCCTCTTCTTGTAGGACTAGCCTCTCTTCTCTTCTTCCTTGCTCTCCCATCTTCTGTTACTGCCTGCCTCTCCCCTTCATTTTCCAACTCAGCAAACCTGTTCCTCAGCTCTGTTTCTCCTTCACTAGCTGGTTTTTCCTCTGCCTTATTCTCGAAGTCACATGCTTCCACTGTCCACTTTCTTCATTCAGCAGTCTACCCTCACAGTTCCCTGGTCCAGCATGCATCTGCAATTCATGAAGTTTCCTTTCAGCCTCCTCTCTCTTTCTCTCCATCACCTGCTCAAATCTCCTTTGAAACTCTAGGTTTCTAGCTGTAACTCCAAACCTCAGATCTTCTTTTCCATCAGCTCTATCAGGTGGCACTTCATACAAACAAAGCACCTTTCCAGTACCCTCTCCAGAACAATGTACATCCCCACAACTTCCATATCCAGTCATATTCACTAACTCTTCCATTCCTTGGGTCACTTCTATAGCTGCCCCTGTAGCTGCCATAGCCTTCCCTGCTAATCTACTGTGAAGAAGGAAAAAAGAACCCCCAAAACCAAACAAACAAAAACTGCCCTCCCACCCCCAAATCCCCCACTCGGACTCCTTTGTTTTCAGGTGTTTGTTGGCTCCTGTGCTGCTGGCTGGCTTGTGGGCTGCCTTTATAGGCCAGCTGAATTTTACCTTGCTGGTCTCTTCTACTGTTGGCTCTAACTCCTTCTCTTTTCCCCTGCCATAGGCCGATGAGAGTCTTGACTCTAAGATCTGTTTCTATGATGTTGAAATGGACACAGTCAAATTCTTTGATTTCAAGGCTGGACAAGGGGATGGTGGAGCCATGCCTTCCTACTCTGGACAAAAGCCTGAAAAGTAAGAAAACTTCATTTTGGAAAGTTTGGCTTATGGTTTAGGATAGGAATCTAATTTACGAAAACAAGCCATTCCTTGATGCTGGAAGAACCCTGCACAAATTAGCGAGTTGCTCTGATTTAATTAAGTTTGTTTTTTTAACTGATTTTACTTAAATCGGGACAAAAACTGTGTGTAGATAAATCTTGTTGGGGCTTCCTTTCTCCAACTTTTAGTGGAACATTTTGTTGATAACCACATTTATCCCTGTTGCATATGTAGAAGAGAAAAATAATTACTGGTGAGGCCTCTGTTTTCTCTTTCCCTTTACACTGATACTTAGCATTTATGGTCATGCTTTGTTTTCAAAGCACTATGCGAACATTAATTAACCCTCACAGGTATTGTGAATCTACCTAGGATTTTATATGGCCCTGATCTTGGTGGTATGTAAATGCCTGAGGTATGCAAGTAAGTGTTAGCTCCATTTTACAGATGGTGGAAGTGAAGCATAGAAAGTGATTGACTTGTCCAAGGCTGCGCAAAAAGTCATTGGCAAAGCCAAGATAAAAATGCGGGCATTCCTGGGTTACTGCGCTGTGCTCAATCCACTAGACCACAACACCTCTCTGTTTTTTAAAAAAATGCTGAGTTTAGTACTTGTGAAAATCGCTGATTTTGACACATCTCAAGCCTGAGTACTGAGTAAGCAGCTGCAGCAGTGCTGGCTCCCTCATTGTGTCTCAACTTCAACATAGAGGAACCACCTCTCTGGATCAGAGGGCAGATCTGTCTTTATGGCTTGTTCATTCATTGGTCTCTTTGCTCAGATCCCCAATGATGGTACACATTTTGTTTAGTTTTGTGCAAGAGGTACGGGCACTTTTCCATCAAGAACAGAACTCATTTTGCATAGGCCACCAAACGGCCATCAAATCAGACCTCTTGATTGCTACTGAGCTGGATTTGAACCCGTGACCTAAATGGCTAAGACACTACATGTATGTCTATAGTGCAGCTGAGAAGTGTAATTTCCAGTTTGCACAGACATACCTGCACTAGCTTTGTCTGAGCTAATATGCTAAAAATAGCAGTGAGGCCATGGCAGCTCATGTGAGTCACCTGAGTACATATCTAGGGCCTCTTATGGGTTTGTACTCAGGTGGCTAGTCTGAACCACTGCCCATGCCACCATAGCCACACTGCTATTTTTAGCACGCTAGCTCTGAATGAGCTGGCACGTGTATGTCTATCTGAGTGGAGAATTATACCTCCCAGCTGCAGTGTGATGTATCCTTAGTGTTTGCTGCTTGGCTAAGTGTTTATCTGCATTTGTGCTATCGTTAGCTTTTAGCTATATAAATGTTTGTTGTTCCTGGTATTCAAAAAAAAACCCCAAAAACGAAAAATACCACACATCCAGGACAGACTAAAAGTAGTGCAGTGTCAGATAGATAATGTGCTAATGAAACTTGCAATGCTGTTTAGGAGGCATTGAAAATTGTGATTTGTACAGTTGATGTTGAAATGCAGTGGATTTTATATTTGATGAGTGAGTGCAAATAAAGGAGTCTGTTTAACTCCTTGCTTCTGACAGGATTATTCAATATAAACATGGAATAACCAGTCCGTTGTCTAATTTAGTCTCCAGCCTGCCCTGGTTTAGTGGGTGCTTTTCACCACCTCACTGCCCAGTCCTGTTGGCCCTGTACTTCCTTGTCTTCTGGCTAGCTTAATCCACTTGGCCTGCATGTGCACAAGGAGTAAGTAAAAAGAAAGTGAGACTGATGAAATATGACGATAAGTCTCTGTATTAATTGCATATTTCAGTCTGTATCTCAAAATGTTATTTGTGTGCTTGACTTCTAAGATGGTGAAGTTTAGACTGAGAGTGTGATTCCCAGTGCAGGGAGACATACTCGTGCTAGCTGTGATGGAGCTAATGGGGTAAAAATAGAATGTGGCCGTGGCAGCGCAGCCAGTGGATGGGCTAGCAGTCCTGAGTACATGCCTTTGGCTTTGGACAGGTACATGCTCTGGGAGGCCAGCCCCTTCTGTTGGTTGCACTGCCGTGACTACAGTCTGTTTTTTGTGTTGCTAGATCAATTAGGCTAGTGCAAGTATGTCTCTTTGAGGTGGAACTCACACCTGCAGCTTGAAGTGTAGACATACCTGACAAAGGTGGTCAGACCGTTTCAACATCCTCCCCTAAAGGTGAAACACCGTTGTGAAGCCATTGATTAAAACCCAATGTGGATCTAACTGCCCAAACAATGAAGCAGTCATTGTAAGAACATTCTCTTGAACAGGCCCTGGTGGATTCTCCTTCAGACTGGGAAAAACAGGCCTGATCTACATTTAAAAGTTAAGTCTATATAGTTACATTGGTCAGGGGTATGAGAAAACAAACCCTGATCCACATAACTGTATGCCAAGCTAGCCTCCAGCATAGATTCAGCTATGTTGACGGACGAATGCTTCTGGTGACCTAGCTACCATCACTCAGGGAGGTGGCATTCCTACACCGATGGAAAAACCCCTTCCATTGGTGTAGGCTGTGTGTACTACAGGATTATGCCAGCATAGCTAGATAGCTATGCTGCTGTAGTACTTGTAATGTAGATGTGACTACAGTCTCTTATTTTGTTTCTGAATATGAGTGCCCTCACAAAGGTTTAATATGCTTTAATTAATGCACTTAATTCCCTTTAATTACACATCTTAAATTATTTCAATTTAACTTTGCATGTTAAATCCTCGGCCTTGTCTGCACACACAAATAGTTAAAGTGGTACAACCCCCCCACCCCTACCATCTCTTAGAGAGGTGAATTAACTACTTGGATAGAAAAGACCCTTTCGTTGATGGAGGAAGCTTCTACGCTACAGTGGCACAGTTGCACCAATGTAGCTATGCCTCTATAGTGGCTGTAGTGTAGACATGCCCTTAGACACCTTTATACCCATATTACTGTGTCCACACTTGGGATTGGACCAGATAACTATTTCAGTTAAAAAAAAAAAAAACCCAAACACACAGTTAGCCAAAAAATTCACATTGATACAAAAACTGTGTGTGGAGCAGGTCTCAGGCACCAGGAGGCTTCACATCTGAGGCCTGAAACAAAGGAGCAAACACAGGCAGGGGCGGTGAGTTATATACACTCATGTGCCTGGGCTCCAGCAATATTCAGGGCCCGGGGGCCTGGCTCCACCAATGTTTGGGGCCGGGTCTCTCCCCGGGCCCCACCTGCCGCCTTCCCGCACCTCCCCCGAATGTCCCCTGGCCCCCACTTGCGGCCCCCGCTCACCTCCCCTGGTCCCCGCATCAACTGCTGCTGCAGGGTCCTAATGCCCCCCATTCACTAATGGCAGGGCAGGCTGCCCTTACCCTGCCCTTTTACCCTAGCCCTGAGCCTCTCCAATCCCCCAAACCCCTCAGCCCCAGACAGAGCCCTCATCCCCCCGCACCCTAATCCTCTGTCCCAGCCTTGAGCCCCTCCCACACCCCAAACCCCTCATCCCTAGCCCCAGCCAGAGCCCTCATCCCCCCACACCCTAATCCTCTACCCCAGCCCTGAGCCCCCTCCCACACCCCAAACCTCTCATCCTCAGCCCCACAGCCCTCACCCCTGCACCTCCTCCTATCCCCAAACTCCTTCCCAGAGCCTGCACCCCCTCCCTCTGCACCCCCTCCAAGCCCAAACTCCCTCCCAGAGCGTGCACCCCTCACCCCCTCCTACACCCCCACCCCCAGCCCAGAGCCTCCATCCAAATGCCATCCCAGAGCCTGCACCCCTCACCCTTCCTGCACCTCCCATCCCCTGCCCCAGCCCAGAGCCTACACCCAACACCAAAACTCCATCCCAGAGTCTGCACCCCAGACCCCCTTCCGCACCCAAATTCCCTCCCAGAGCCTGCATCCTGCACCCTAATCCCCAGCCCAGGGCCTGCACCCCAGACCTCCTCCCCCCACCCAAACTCCCTCCCAGAGCCTTAGGCAGGTGGGGGACGGAGTTTGTGGGGGTGCGGGTTCTGGCCACCACCAAAATTTCTACAAACCTGCCACCTCTGAACACAGGTGCCAGACCTGCAGGGTGTTCAGTGATTGGTATAATCTGGGTGATGTACTCAGGTATGGTCTAAGAATGGAAGAACTGTGAGATTCCACCCAAAGGCAGGTAAGGCAAAAGGCTGATCACTGAGTTGAGTGCGCACTGCAAGTGAAGATGTTGTTCTAATGCAGATAGGCATACCCATGCCAGCTTTAATCTAGTTAGCCTGAATAGCAATACTAGTAAAGACATGGTAGTATGAGCAAGCTGCCTGCGTGCTACTGGAGGCCCTGGGCACACATTTGGGTTCTGTGTCTGCACTGCAGCCTGTGCAACCATATCTTTACTCTATTGTTACCCATACTAGCTTCAATTACACCTTCATTTGCTGTGTAGACATACCCTCAGAGAAAACAGGCAGACGAACAGGCAGCTAGCCTCGTAACTGTGACAGACACTGAGGTTAGTCACTGCAGTGGGAGTCCTTGGTTCTTTTCCTGAACACAGCTCCCTCCGTGCTGACTTTGTTTGCAAAAAGTTAATCATCATTACCCATCTCCAAGAAGAGGAGATACCAGAGGGAAGATGAGAAGTCAGTCAAACCAAGTCTCTTCCCTTCACTGTTAGATTTTACTCCTGGCAGAACTCTGTGCCAAAAAATTCAAATTCTGCACCAAAAAATGCAAAAATTCTGCATATTTTATTTGTCAAAATAATCCAATCAGTTTCACTTATTTTGGTAATTTATTAAAACTACCTTACAGAAAAAATAATCACAATAACTTCAGCATTTCCTAAACACATGAAAGTTAAGTTACAAATACTTGGTAACTAAGATTCTGCGTTTCAGTTAGAATCCTGGATTTTCATTTAAATTACATTACTTTTATTTTTGTGTACTGTAAAGTAGAATGTCGCTTTAAAGGGCTCAGACTTTCACACTAGAAAGTCCTACAGTTTTGCTAATAATTGTCCTGCATTTTTTTAAAATGGATAAGTAAAATAGATCCTGAGCTGTAATCTAACCCCATTGTGCCTCTCTGGCACAGGGAAAAAGTGAGAAAGCATGTAGACCTTCCTAGCTGAGGATTTTGTTACTGTCATTTACAATAAGGCTTCTTTACACCACTCAGGCAAGGTAAAGAAGTCTTAATTGACCAAGAATGGGAACAATTAACTAACAATTGAAACATTAGCAGCCTCTCTGTATAGTTGTTACATTTCTGCTCTGCCTCAGGGACAGAGCCCGCTTCACACAGCCCTACATCTCTAAGCTCAGGATGCAACAGTAAGTCTCTCTCATTCATTCGCAGGCAGGTGCCCAGCCCCACCCCCTTAACATCTCTCCTTGGACACGGACACACACACACACACACATGCCCAGCCTCTCTCCTCCCCCCTGCTGTGATCTGCTCTCTGCTGTTGGCTGCTCCAAGCAGACCAGGGATGAAAGTAAGTCGAGTGACTTACCTGTACGCTGGGGCCAGCTCTGGCCCCTGGAAGGGGCTGGGCCTAGGGTGGAAGGGGTGGGGCTGAGAGGGTCAGAGCCAGCCCCAGCCCCAGCCCACCCTGTAAGGTACGTGCTCCCTCCCCTCCCACCAGGGTAGCAGTAGCAGTCCGGGGCTCCAGCAGCTATTTAAAGGGCCCGGGGCTCCCCTGCTTCTACTGCCCCGGTCCTTTAAATAGCACCCGGAGCCCTGGAGTAGTGGCGGTGGGGCTCTGGCGGCTATTTAAAGGGCTGGGGTGGTAGAAGCAGAAGAGCCCCAGGCCCTTTAAATAGCCACCGGAGCCCTGCAGCCGCTACCCCAGGGCTCCAGCAGTAGGGCTCTGGAGGCAGTGTAAAGGGCCTGGGGCTCCAGCCACTGCTGGGAGCCCCAGGCCCTTTAAATTGCCCCCTAGGGAAGCCGGGCTGCCCCAGTACGGTGCATTGACTCTTGCCGGTACACCGTACTGGGGCGTACCAGCTTACTTTTACCTCTGAAGCAGACACACCCGGGCTGCTGTGGGAGGGGCGTGTGTTCCCCACAGATTTCTTTTACTCCCCCATTTTTCTGCGGGGGAGCCAAGGAATCTGAAGAAGCCATCAGGAAGAGGACTCTGAAGCCTCATTAGTGTCACTCACCCTCTTCGAACTAAGAGGAAGAGGCACTGGGCCCTTCGAGCCAGTCGCTCTCAGCCAAGCACGGAGGAGCTCCTCTGGTACTGCCGACTGGTGCTTGGCCCCAGGGCTAGTGGTCTCCCCCATGGCGGTTCTGGAACCCATGGGGGTTTCCGTGGGCACCTGGGACTCTCGTCCAGCGCTCTGTGTCAGGCGCATCAGACAGGTGATCAGTGACTGTCTCCTGTCCTCCCCTGGCATCAGACGCAGGGTCGGAGCGCAGTGCTCAGGAGCCTTCTACCGGGGTGGAGACTAAGGAAGAGGTGGAAGTGGCACCCACTCTTCCCCCCGGCCCCTGCCTCATCATCATCATTGTTTGATGAGGCAGTGGCAGAACCATCCCAGTCAGTGCTTCAGGATGATGCTAAGGCACATCAGGAGCTGCTAAAGAGGGTGGCAGCAAGCCTGGTCTTACAGGTGGAGGAGTTAGCTGAACCCTCCGATGGCCTGTTTGACATCCTGGCCATGGTAGCCCCATCCAAGGTATCCCTGCTATGGGATCAGAATATTTGTACATTCACCCTGCACCAAACTCCCTCATGGTATCTGTGGTCAATGAGAGAGATAGACAGGGGCAACCCAGCCTGACTCCCAGAAATAAAGACGGCAAGAGGCTTGACTTGTTGGGAGGAAGGTTTATTCAAGTGCCAGCCTCCAGCTCAGAGTGGATAAACACCAGGCCCTCCTTGGCAGATATGATTTTAATGTTTGGCAGTCTATTGCCAAATTCATGGACGCACTGCCCGAGGACTCCAGGACAGAGTTCCTGGCTATCTTCAAGGAGGAAAAAATAGTGGCGAGAGCCTCCCTCTAGCATTCGTGGGTTTGTTGGGTGGTGAGGAGGTTTTCTTTAGCCACAGCTGCTCTAGCGTTCATGGGTTTGTTGGGTGGGGAGGAGGTTTTCTTTAGCCACAGCCACAGCTGTGGCTAAAGAAAACCTCCTCCCCACCCAACAAACCCACGAACGCTAGAGGGAGGCTCTCGCCACCATTTTTTCCTCCTCGAAGATAGCCAGGAACTCTGTCCTGGAGTCTCAAGTCTCCCCCTGAGTCTCAGCATGTACTGTAGGACATTCTGAGTTCTTGGAGTTCGTCCTTCCCACATCTCCCAGACTAGGTCAAGGATTCCCCGAGGCCGTCTCCCATATAGGAGCTTGAATGAGGATTGTGGGACTTCCCAAATGGCAAACAAGAGGTGGAGGGCATCTGGGATAAACCTTTTCAGCATCTGCTTCAGGGTTCTGTTAACGCATTCAACCAGGCTGTCATAAATATAAAGGGAAGGGTAAACCTCTTTAAAATCCCTCCTGGCCAGAGGAAAACTCCTCTCACCTGTAAAGGGTTAAGAAGCTAAAGGTAACCTCACTGGCACCTGACCAAAATGACCAATGAGGAGACAAGATACTTTCAAAAGCTGGGAGGAGGGAGAGAAACAAAGGGTCTCTGTCTGTCTATATGCTGCTTTTGTCGGGGGTAGAACAGGAATGGAGTCTCAGAACTTTTAGTAAGTAATCTAGCTAGGTATGCGTTAGATTATGATTTCTTTAAATGGCTGAGAAAAGAATTGTGCTGAATAGAATAACTATTTCTGTCTGTGTATCTTTTTTGTAACTTAAGGTTTTGCCTAGAGGGATTCTCTCTGTTTTGAATCTAGTTACCCTGTAAGGTATCTACCATCCTGATTTTACAGAGGGGATTTCTTTACTTCTATTTACTCCTATTTCTATTAAAAGTCTTCTTGTAAGAAAACTGAATGCTTTTTCATTGTTCTCAGATCCAAGGGTTTGGGTCCGTGGTCACCTATGCAAATTGGTGAGGCTTTTTATCCAACATTTCCCAGGAAAGGGGGGGTGCAAGTGTTGGGAGGATTGTTCATTGTTCTTAAGATCCAAGGGTCTGAGTCTGTAGTCACCTAGGTAAATTGGTGAGGCTTTTTACCAAACCTTGTCCAGGAAGTGGGGTGCAAGGTTTTGGGAAGTATTTGGGGGGGAAAGACGTTTCCAAACAGCTCTTCCCCAGTAACCAGTATTTGTTTGGTGGTGGTAGTGGCCAATCCAAGGACAAAGGGTGGAATATTTTGTACCTTGGGGAAGTTTTGACCTAAGCTGGTAAAGATAAGCTTAGGAGGTTTTCATGCAGGTCCCCACATAGAATCATAGAATATCAGGGTTGGAAGGGACCTCAGGAGGTCATCTAGTCCAACCCCCTGCTCAAAAGCAGGACCCATCCCCAATTAAATCATCCCAGCCAGGGCTTTGTCAAGCCTGACCTTAAAAACTTCTAAGGAAGGAGATTCCACCACCTCCCTAGGCAACGCATTCCAGTGTTTCACCACCCTCCTAGTGAAAAAGTTTTTCCTAATATCCAACCTAAACCTCCCCCACTGCAACTTGAGACCATTACTCCTTGTCCTTCCACCACTGAGAATAGTCTAGAACCATCCTCTCTGGAACTACCTCTCAGGTAGTTGAAAGCAGCTATCAAATCCCCCCTCATTCTTCTCTTCCGCAGACTAAACAATCCCAGTTCCCTCAGCCTCTCCTCATAAGTCATGTGTTCCAGACCCCTAATCATTTTTGTTGCCCTTCGCTGGACTCTCTCCAATTTATCCACATCCTTCTTGTAGTGTGGGGCCCAAAACTGGACACAGTACTCCAGATGAGGCCTCACCAATGTCGAATAGAGGGGGATGATCACATCCCTCGATCTGCTTGCTATGCCCCTACTTATACAGGCCAGAATGCCATTGGCCTTCTTGGAAACAAGGGCACACTGCTGACTCATATCCAGCTTCTCGTCCACTGTCACCCCTAGGTCCTTTTCCGCAGAACTGCTGCCTAGCCATTCGGTCCCTAGTCTGTAACTGTGCATTGGGTTCTTCCGTCCTAAGTCCTAACTCCCTGTCATCAGTGTCCCCTTTGAATGAACTGGGATAGACCTTGTCGGCCCCCTGGAAAAGAGTGCCACTGGATACAAACACCTATTGGTGATAGTTGATTATGCGACTCATTATCTGGAGGCAATCCCACTCCGTAACACCAATGCTGTCATAAACATACAGATAAGGGTAGCATAAAATCTCTCCTGGGCAGCTGTACTGAATCTTTACCTGTAAGGGGTTAAGAAGCTCAAATAATCTGGTTGGCAACTGACCAAAAGGACCAATAAGGAAAGAAGATACTTTCAGATCTGGGCAGACGTAGGGGAGGTTTTGTTTGTGCTCTCTTTGTTTGTTCCCTCTCTGGACGGAGAGAGAGACCAGGCAGATACAACATCTCCTGAAAACATACCTGAAATAATCCATCTAAGGTTACAAACATTGTAAGTAAGGCAAGGAAATGCGTTAGATTATTTTTTGTTTTAGCTTGTGAATTTTCCCTATGCTAAGAGGTAGTTTTATTCCTGTTTTTGTAACTGTGAAGCTGAGTCCAGAGGGGAGTCCTCTATGTTTTAAATCTTTTTATTACCTTGTAAAGTTACCTTCCATCCTGATTTTGCAGGTGTGATTCTTTTACTTTTTTCTTTATAATAAAGTTCTTCTTTTAAGAACCTGATTGATTTTAGTGTCCTAAAGATAAAGGGTCTGGTCTATATTTACATTAAAGGCAATTAGTTGGTATATTATTCTCAAGCCTCCCCAGAAAAGGGGGTGAAGGGACTTGGGGGGATATTTTGGGGGAATAGGGATTCCAAGTGATATGTCCCTGAATTTTTGTTTAAATCACTTGGTGGTGGCAGCAATACCATCCAAGGACAAGGAAAGGAATTTGTTCCTTGGGGAAGTTATTAACATAAACTGGTAGAATATACGCTTAGGGGGTCTTTCATCTGTACCCCAGAGTTTAGAGTGGGGAGGGAACCCTGACAAATGCAAAGACTATTGCCACGGAACTTTTGAAAGTCTTTGCTCAAGTAGGAGTTCCCAAGGAAATTCTGACTGACCAAGGCACCAATTTCACATTCCGCTTGATGAAACAGGTCTGTGAGCTTTTGAGACTAAAGAGCCTCTGTACCTCCATTTATCACCCGGAAACAGATGGCCTGTGTCAAGGTTCCTCCCCCACTCTGAACGCTAGGGTACAGATGTGACACTGTACGCTAACATGAAGGGGAAAGGAGTCCAGGAGAGCTGGCTGTATTTCAAGGAATCCCTGTTGAGGTTACAGGGACAAACCATCCCGATGTGTCGAAAGAATAGTAAATATGGCAGGCGACCAGCTTGGCTTAACGGTGAAATCCTAGCGGATCTTAAGCATAAAAAAGAAGCTTACAAGAAGTGGAAGGTTGGACATATGACCAGGGAAGAGTATAAAAATATTGCTCGGGCATGTAGGAATGAAATTAGGAGGGCCAAATCGCACCTGGAGCTGCAGCTAGTGAGAGATGTTAAGAGTAACAAGAAGGGTTTCTTCAGGTATGTTGGCAACAAGAAGAAAGTTAAGGAAAGTGTGGGCCCCTTAATGAATGAGGGAGGCAACCTAGTGACAGAGGATGTGGAAAAAGCTAATGTACTTAATGCTTTTTTTTGCCTCTGTCTTCACTAACAAGGTCAGCTCCCAGACTGCTGTGCTGGGCATCACAACATGGGGAATAGATGGCCAGCCCTCTGTGGAGAAAGAGGTGGTTAGGGACTATTGAGAAAAGCTGGATGTGCACAAGTCCATGGGGCCGGACGAGTTGCATCCAAGAGTGCTAAAGGAACTGGCGGCTGTGATTGCAGAGCCATTGGCCATTATCTTTGAAAACTCGTGGCGAATGGGGGAAGTCCCGGATGACTGGAAAAAGGCTAATGTAGTGCCAATCTTTAAAAAAGGGAAGAAGGAGGATCCTGGGAACTACAGGCCGGTCAGCCTCACCTCAGTCCCTAGAAAAATCATGGAGCAGGTCCTCAAAGAATCAATCCTGAAGCACTTACATGAGAGGAAAGTGATCAGGAACAGTCAGCATGGATTCATCAAGGGAAGGTCATGCCTGACTAATCTAATCGCCTTCTATGATGAGATTACTGGTTCTGTGGATGAAGGGAAAGCAGTGGATGCATTGTATCTTGACTTTAGCAAAGCTTTTGACACGGTCTCCCAACAGTATTCTTGTCAGCAAGTTAAAGAAGTATGGGCTGGATGAATGCACTATAAGGTGGGTAGAAAGTTGGCTAGATTGTCGGGCTCAACGGGTAGTGATCAATGGCTCCATGTCTAGTTGGCAGCCGGTGTCAAGTGGAGTGCCCCAGGGGTCGGTCCTGGGGCCGGTTTTGTTCAATATCTTCATAAATGATCTGAAGGATGGTGTGGATTGCACTCTCAGCAAATTTGCGGATGATACTAAACTGGGAGGAGTGCTAGATACGCTGGAGGGCAGGGATAGGATACAGAGGGACCTAGACAAATTGGAGGATTGGGCCAAAAGAAATCTGATGAGGTTCAATGATGAGGGAGGGGGATGAGGAGGGCTTTCATCCACCTTTTGGCCTGACTTGATGGTATTCCGGGCAGGAGTCACAGAAGTTTAACTTCTTGATGTACGCCAGGCCAGGAGAAGTGGTCTAAGTCCGTGCCAGAGTTTTCTCCTGTCCAAGGTGGCCTGCGGAGGGGATGGCATGGGCCAATCGCATGACTTCTTGCCAATGTGGCTGAGGGACAAGGAGTTGTGAACGGATTTCCTCTGTCCAGTGGTCCTTTTTCCAGCAGATATAATCGTTCCTTTTGGAGTTCAAAGTGGAGGTACTGCGCATCCCGGTGGGGATCTACGACCTCACCATTAATCACTGGGAGTTATTCATAAACATGGGTCAAAGTCTCACCCTCCCTCTGGTCCTTCACAAAATCCGTCTCTCGGGTCAGTAACTCCCTTTCCAGGAGTGGAGTTGGTAACGTCTCCTGATTGGGTGGATCTTCCGGCAGCACTTCCTCTTGGTGGGAAACCCCCTCCCTGGGGTCCTGCTCCTCATCTACTCCCGCCAGGGTCACGGACTGGGGTTCTCTGCCTGCCCTGGTTCCTTCAGATGCTTCATCCGGGCTCCTGGGAACAGGTCTACATCCCCTCAATGGGTCTGAAAAGTGTTCCCAGTACCAGCCCAAGATAACAGGGTAGGCTAGGGTTGGGGCTAGCCCTATTACAAGGGGCCTCATGTTGTCCCCTATGATGACCTCTACCCGGGCAATGGGATAGGGTTTAATATCCCTGTTAATGCACTGCAGGAAGATGGTCTCTCTGCGGGCTTCAGGGTTGGGGACCAGGTTGTCCCGGACCAGGGTTTGCCCACACCCAAAGTCTACTAAACCTATTACCTCAGTTCTATTTATTTGTACAGGAACTGTTAATTTTGCTGGGGTGCGCTTCCAGGCACGGCTTTCTACCATCCATACTTGCCCATAGCTGCACTCCATATAGGGGCATTCCTGATAATGGTGGGCCGGATGCCCACAGGAGAAACAGGCTCCCATGGTTAGCCCCGAGACTGCTGGTTGGGACCCAGGCCTCGGGAAATGTCTTCCCCCAGGTGCTTGGCCCCCTCGTTCTTCCTGGCTTCTGGGCAGAGCAATTGCTTGAGGACCCCAGATTTTATGTTCGGGCTGGGGTTGGAGTCTCAGCTGCCAGATAGTGTTCCATCAATCTCACTGCATTGGTAAGTGACTCTTTTTGATGTCTGCGTACCCAGTCCCTACCCCCTTTCGGGAGGATTTGGGCAAACTGCTCCACCAGGATGAGTTCAGCCACCTCTACTCTGGTCCGCCCTTCGGGCTTTAGCCATCTCCAACATAGGTCTCGCAGTTTCTGGTTGACAATCCGGGGTCAGGCCCCTGGAGGGTCCCTTTCCCCCCAGAACCTCTGGCAGAAGGTCTCCTCAGTAATGTCGAGGTAGTCCAAGATGGCCGCTCTGACCTGAGGTCAGTCTTGGGCACTCTCTGAATCCAGTCCCCGGTATGTGGCCTGCACTGGTCCCGTTAGGTAAGGTGCCAGCAGGATGGCCCACTGGTCAGGGGATCATTGGGCAGCCATAGCCACCTGCTCAAATGTTGTCAGAAAAGCCTTGGGGTCATCCTCAGGGCCCATCTTTGTGAGATTCACAGGTACTAGCGGGGCTCATGGGCTTGGGCCCAGGCCCCCTGATGGGGAAGCTCCGGGGGACCCCTGGGACTGCATCAATGCCAGAACTTGTTGAACTAACCTTTGCTGTTGTTCCTGTTGTTGGGCCCCTAAGTCCCAAATCAGTTGCTGCTGCTGAGCGGCCATTTGCTGCAGGAGTTGCTGCTGCTGTGCCACCTGCTGCTGCTGGTTCTCGGTCGTCCATTTCAACAATCATTCCAACTCCATCATTGCTGGCTGACGAGGCCCTGTTGTTCTAAACCAGGCTATTTGGCCACCTAGGTCAGTCAATCTCCCCTTCTCTCAGGGGTGGGATTGAATGCCAGCGTTCTCCACCAGTTATAATGGTCTCCTCTCAGGGTCTGGTTGGGAATTGTGGCCTAGTGGTCACGGCCACAACTCTGGACTGCCAAGGGGGTTGTGGGGAGGGGAGTGTAATGATGCTGTCTTTGGTGGGACATAACTGAGAGTATCAATTCAGGTCAAATTGCTTAGAGCAGGTTAGTTACAGCCCAAAGACGGAGTTCGTTTACTATTAAGGCACACCAAACCAGCCAAACAGAGAGGACTTTGGTTTTACCCCACTGGCTAACCATAAGTCACACAAGCAATTCCCTTAAACACTCCAGTTTCCCAGTATCACCACCAGCAGCCACTTCTTATGGTATATGAAAACCAATACCCCAGTAAGAGAAAAAAAGGATCTCCCAATCCCAAAGGACCAAGCCCCAGACCCAGGTCAATCTACAAATCAGATCTTACCTACATATCACGCTATTACCAGTCCTTTAGAATCTAAAATCTAAAGGTTTATTCATAAAAAGAAAGAAATATAGATGAGAGCGAAAATTGGTTAAATGGAATCAATTACATACAGTAATGGCAAAGTTCTTGGTTAGGCTTGTAGCAGTGATGGAATAAACTGCAGGTTCAAATCAAGTCTCTAGAGTACATCCACAACTTGGATGGTCATTCAGTCCTTTGTTCAGAGCTTCAGTGTAGCAAAGTCCCTCCAGAGGTAAGAAGCAGGATTGAAGACAAAATGGAGGGGTTTCCAGGGCCTTTTATATTCTTTCTCTTGTGGGTGGAAACCCCTTTATTCTCCTGTGCAAAATCACAGCAACAAGATGGAGTTTGTAGCCACCTGGGCAAGTCACATGTCCATGCATGACTCAGTTTGCTCACTTGCTACCTTGAAAAGCCCAGAAAGACTTCTCATTTGTGGATTGGAGTCTCCCAAGGTCCATTGTCAGTTAAGTGTTTCTTGATTGGGCACTTAATCTGCAAATTCCTTTCTCAAGAAACTAACCAAATGCTTCACTAATGCTACTTAGAATCAAACACATTGAGATACAATTACATAGCCCTTCCTAGCCCATGTCCCTATCCAGGACATTTGCAGGTCTGCGACATGGTCTTTGGGGCACAAGTTTAACATGCATTACGCCATCACCCAACAGGCCAGAGACAACGCTGGGTTCGGCAGGGCTGTGTTGTAGTCTACATGTCCATGAATTCCTACCTGCCTCTAGTGGTACTGCTTGGGAGTCAACTAGAATAGAATGGACATGAGCAAGCACTTGAAGAAGAAAAGACAGTTACCTTTTTTCATAACTGGTGTTCTTTGAGATGTGTTGCTCATGTCCATTCCATGACCCTCCCTATTTCCCCACTGTCGGAGTTTACGGCAAGAAGGAACTGAGGGTGTGGGGAAGCCGGCGGTGCCCCTTATACAGCGACATATGCACGCCACTTCAGAGGGTGCCAGAGCCGGTCCGCTACAGATACCACTCAGGAAAAAGCTTCCAGCACCGGTACGTGTGTCAAGCACACACACCTAGAATGGAATGGACATGAGCAACACATCTCGAAGAACACCAGTTACGAAAAGAGGTAACTGTCTTTTTCCTCTTACTGCCTTTGATGGCTGTTGGAACTCCCTCCTTTGCCGTGGCAAAACTCTTATAGTGGTTCTTATACAGTTTAGTTAGTTCGAATAGTTTTTAGTGAGTTTTAGTGTGATACAATTAAGACATCTCTCTGTGACGGAGAGGTGCCCCCTGCCTTGGTCTCTGGGGTTTAAGCCTTGTTCTTCCTGTGACAAACCTGTGCCCACCGGCGACCCTCACTTGAGCTGTCTCAAGTGTTTGGAAGAGGCTTACAGGAAGGATCGCTGCCAGATCTGTCAGGAGTTTTAACTGTGCACCCAAAAAGACCGGACAGCGAGACTAAAGAAACTCCTCATGGAGGTAGCACTGAGACCCGCCTTGGAGCCAAGATCTGACTTGGTGCCAAGTACATCGTCATTGGT
Source organism: Lepidochelys olivacea (assembly GCF_965140295.1). Taxonomy (NCBI): domain Eukaryota; kingdom Metazoa; phylum Chordata; order Testudines; family Cheloniidae; genus Lepidochelys; species Lepidochelys olivacea. The sequence goes on along the minus strand of NC_140420.1, from coordinate 38,362,731 downwards.
CTGCAGTGCGCCTCCCAATGGTAGAGGCTCTAAGCACTGTTCCTCTTCACCAGTGCCCAAGAAGAAACATCATAGGCACCATGAAAAGAGCTGCTGTCTGGCACCAGGAGGAGATAGGTGAAGAGAGCAGGATAGAGCAAGACCCATGCTAGGCCACTCTCCCTCTCATGGCAAACAGTACCACTGACAGCTATGCTGGTACTGCAGACCCCACAAAGGGAAGCGCAACCTCCTATCTGGCAACGTACCAACCATTTTGCAGTACCGTCTACCCCAGAAGCATACGCATCAGCTGGAGACTGGCTCTGCTGATACTGGGATAACCTAGTGGACAAGACACTGCCAACGCTGGTTGGTGGAACAGAGGCCTCCACCAGCTCCAGGCCAGTGCCAATACCACTCTCCAGGGTCCTCTGATTGCTTCACCCAGAACATAGCCACGGCACCATTCCCTGGTGCTGGGAGGGTCAGTGCTGCCTTGGTCACTCGATCTTCGTCCTCCTCCTCGGGGTCAGACTCGGTGTCCTGCTTTTTGCACCACTGAGACAGGCAAGATTGCATATGCCACTTCCTGCAACCTTCGTTGACCTTGGGAGTTCCAGGCGCGATGATGCCCCAGAACACTTGGCCCATGCAGTGGCCCTTCTGCAGCTCATGGGGGTTTCCCCCAGGTCAAGACACCAGCTCATGGTGTTCCTACTCAGTGACCTCAGAAAGTAGGACGCCACCAATACTGCACTGAGAAACCCTGGATCTGAACACTGGTGCCAGTGTGGGGGCTGGCCACACTCTGGAGCCCGACACCGAACAGGGTGCGCAACCTGGTGTGCAACCAGGTACCGAAGCCGGTATCAGTCAGCGGGAGCAGGTTCCCTGAGGAGAGGATGCATTGGAAGCTATGACAACTTTGCACACCTCTTCCTCCTCTTTGCCAGATGAGGAGCTGATGACAAAGGGGCACACCAGGATTTATTAAAGTGGGTGGTATGCAACCTGGGCTTGCAGGCTGAAGTCATCAAGTAGCCAACCCATGGCTTCTTGAACATCTTGACGGCAACAACTCCTGCAAAGGTTGCTCTCCTCCCGCATGAGGCAATTATGGAGCCTGTTAAGGCTTTTTCACAGAACCCAGCCTCCCTCCCGCCCACAGCCAAAAGAATGGAGTGGAAGTACTTTGTACATGCTAAAGGCTGTGAATTTTTATTTTCACACCCTCCCCCTGGGTCACTCATGGTGGTGGCTACCAATGAGAAGGACCGCCAATGCCAGGTGGAGTCAATACCAAAAGCAAAAGAACTTAAAAAGCTGGGCCTGCTTGAGAGGAAAGCCTACTCAGCAGGCAGGCTTCAACATTGCTTTGCGAACGAGCAAGCATTGTTGGGTTGCTATGATTTTAACATGTGGGAAGCAATGAACAGATTTAAAGATAGGCCTCCCCAGAATAGCCAGCAGGCGTTCTTGACCCTCATGTAGGAGGTGGCCAGAGCCTCTCTGCAGGCAGCCCTGGATGGTGCAGATTCTGTGGCCAGATCAATGGCTACAGCCATCACCATACGCAGAAGCTACTGGTTGCAGGCATCAGGGTTCCTGCAGGAAGTTCAACAGGCATTATGGGACCTGCCATTTGAGGGACCTGTGATGGGTTGGGTCACAGTAACTCCCTCAAGACAGTCACTAGATGTCCTGGGATACCACTGAGAGCAAATCCCCCTGCCAGAGAAGGCTTCCCTCCACTCCCGACTTGCTGAGCTGGACAGAACAAGGGTCACGCCCCCCTGCAGTTCACAGAATTTAGATTCACTTAGCCCAGGGGCTGCTCAGTTAACAGGGACTTTCCCAGCACCCAGTATTCAGTCATTCTGGGAGCCTAAACACCAAATGAATCCGTTTTACTCTGTATAAAGCTTTTACAGGGTAAACTCATAAATTGTCCACCCTCTATAACACTGATAGAGAGACATGCACAGCTGTTTGTTCCCACAGGTATTAATTACTTACTCTGGGTTAATCAATAAGCAAAAGTGATTTTATTAAGTATAAAAAGTTGGATTTAAGTGGTTTCAAGTAATAACAGACAGAACAAAGTAAGTTACAAAGCAAAATCAAACAAAACATGCAAGTCTAAGCTTAATACATAAGGAAACTGAATACAGGTAAATCTCACCTTTAGAGATGTCCCAATAAGCTTCTTTCAAAGACTAGACTCCTTCCTAGTCTGGGCCCAATCCTTTTCAGACCAACGTTGTTGCTTATGACCTGGGTCCAGCAATCACTCACACCCCATAGTTACAGACCTTTGTTCCAGTTTCTTTCAGGCATCTCTTTGGGGTGGAGAGGCTATCTGTTGAGCCAGCTGAAGAGAAAATGGAGGGGCTTCCGGGGCCTTTTATATTCTCTCTCTGGTGGGTGGAAACCCCTTTGTTCTTCTGTGCAAAATCACAGCAACAAGATGGAGTTTGTAGCCACCTAGGCAAGTCACATGTCCATGAATGATTCAGCTTTTTGCAGGCCAATGCCATTTTTTACATGTTAGTTTGAACATTCCCAGGAAAGCTCAGATGTGGATTGGCGTCTCCCAAACTCCATTGTCAATTAAGTGTTTCTTAATTGGGCACTTACTCAGAAAAGACCTTGTCATAAATATAAAGGAAAGGGTAATCACCTTTCTGTATACAGTGCTATAAAATCCCTCCTGGCCAGAGGCAAAGTCCTTTTACCTGTAAAGGGTTAAGAAGCTCGGGTAACCTGGCTGGCACCTGACCCAAAATGACCAATCAGGGGGACAAGATACGTTCAAATCTGGAGGGAGGGGGAAAGGCTTTTGTCTGTCTGAGTGATACCTTTGCCGGGAACAGATCAAGGATGCAAGCCCTCCAACTCCTGTAAAGTTAGTAAGTAATCTGGCTAGAAAATGGGTTAGGTTTTCTTTGTTTTGGCTTGTGAAATTTGCTGTGCTGGAGGAAATGTGTATTCCTGTTTCTGTGTCTTTTTGTAACTTAAGGTTTTGCCTAGAGGGATTCTCTATGTTTTGAATCTGACTGCCTGTAAGATTATCTTCCATTCTGATCTTACAGAGTTGTTCTCTTATCTTTTTTTGTTCTTCTAATAAAGTTCTGTTTTTTAAGAATCTGATTGGGTTTTTTGGGTGTTAAAAATCCAAGGCTGGTCTGTGCTCATCTTGTTTATTCTCAAGCCTCCCCAGGAAAGGGGGTGTAGGACTTGGGGGGATATTTGGGGGAAATAGGAACTCCAAGTGGACCTCTCTCTTTTCTTTGTCTAAATCACTTGGTGGTGACAGCATACTGTTCAAAGACAAGGCAAAGTTTGTGCCTTGGGAATGTTTTTAACCTAAGCTGGTAAAAATAAGCTTAGGGGGGTCTTTCATGCGGGTCCCCACATCTGTACCCTAGAGTTCAGAGTGGGGAAGGAACCCTGACAGACCTTTTTCAAGAAGCTGACCAAATACTTCACTGATGCTAGTTAGAATCAAACACATTGGATACAAGTACATAGCCAATATTCATAACTTCAAATACAAAAATGATACACATATACAGGCAGCATAATTATAACCAGCAAATTACAGCCTTTCCATAGACACCTTACTTGACCTCCCTTGTACAAGATTTGGTGCAACTATAGGACCTTGGTTGCAACAATGATCTATACGGTCACAGTTCATGTCAATAACATCACAGGACCCTTGATCTTATCAGAGCAAACAGATGCCAGGCTATATGGCCTAAAAGACTCGAAGGTGACATTAAAGTCCCTGGGGCTGCATACTCTGGCACAGCCCAAAAGATTGTATAGGTCAAAACAATATCAGCATTATTATCCCCAGCCACCCTGGCATGACCAGAGGAGAAGAAGAAACAATGGGGTTTGGATGTAGTAGGTCACCTCCACCCTCCTCCTCCATGGGGCCTTCCCAGTTGGCTCTGAAGCACTTGTTTTGATGAGATGCTCAAGGGTGACCTATCAATCCCTTTAATCAACGATCCAGTCACCCTATCTTTTCCATCCACATTTCCCATTTCTTCAAAGCCTGGGAACAGGTTACTTCAGACCACTGGGTCTTAAACACAGTGGAATTCGGATATTCCCTCCAGTTTATTTCTACCCCACCTTTTCACCCTTCTCCTGAGCTTCAGTTAGAGCAAGAAGTTCAATCCCTTCTCCAGATGGGAGCTGTGGAAGATGCTCTACTATCGCTAAGAGGGAAAGGGTTCTGTTCCCGCTATTTCCTGATCCCCAAAGCCAAGTAAGCTCTCAGACCAATCCTCGACTTGGTTGGCTCAACTCCTATCTCAAAAAGTTTAAGTTCCTCTTGATATCCTTGGCTTCCATCGTCCTGTCACTGGATCAAGGGGATTGGTACGCTGCCCTCGACTTGAAGAATGCATACTTTCATATACTTATTTTTTTCCAAGGCCACAGAAGGTTTCTGAGGTTTGTGGTGAACCAAGGGCATCACCAGTTTGCAGCCCTGCCATTCGATCTGTCAGCCACCCGGTAAGTCTTCACCAAGTGTATGACAGTGGTAGCAGCGTTTCTGAGGAGAAGAGGAGTCCACATGTTCCGGTACCTTGATGACTACCTCATCAAGGGCTGGTCTCAAGTGCAGGTGAAGTCCGACATCGTCCTCATATAATGAACCTTCCGGGCATTAGGTCTTCTAATAAATGTGCGGAAGTCGACCCTGACGTGTGTTCAAAGAATAGAATTCATCGGAGCTATTCTCAATTCGATGTTGGCAAAGGCCAATCTTCCAGAGGACCTCTTTCAGGCTATTTCGATGATAATAAGCTCCCTACAGTGACAACCAATCACAACTGTCAGACTTTGCTTGAGCCTACTTGGCTGTTTGGCTTGGTGCACTTACCTAGTTCGATATGCGAGGCTGAAACTCAGACCTCTCCAAGCCTGGCTGGCCACAGTGTACTCCCCTTCCAGACATCACCTTAACAGGGCTCTCATGGCACCTTCTCAAATCCTCAACTCCTTGACATGGTGGTTGGACTGCTGGACGGTCTGCATGGGGGTTCCCTTCGCAAGACCCCAAACCATCTGCACATCTGGTCTCTGAGGCCTCTGCTTGGGGCTGGGGAGCCCACTTGGGACATCTCAGGACTTGAGGTCTGTGGTCCAGGCAGGAGCTTTCGCTCCATATCAATGTCGGGAAACTCAAGGCAGTCCAACTGGCTTGCCAGGCGTTCTTGCCCCACATCATGAACAGGACAGTTTCAGTTCTCACGGACAATACATCTGCCATGTATTACTTCAACAGGCAGGGCAGGGCCCATTCTTCTTCCCTATGTCGTCTATGGGAGTTCTGCGTCGCTCACTTGGTCGAGCTCAAAGCATCCTATCTACAAGGGGTATAGAACCAACTTACAGATCACCTAAGCAGGTCCTTCTCCGCTCACCAGGAGTGCTCCCTCCGCCTAGATATAGCAATGGTGAGGTTTCTTCCATAGGTGAGGTTTTCCCCATATAGATCTGTTTGCCACCTGCACCAATAGGAAGTGTGTCAGCACTTCTGTACCTGAGGGGTCACAGCCCTGGCTTCATCATGGATGCCTTCCTACTAATGTGGTAATCTCATCTGTTCTGTGCCTTTCCACCCACCACACTGATTTACAACATGCTGACAAAGATCAAGCAGGACCAAGCTCTAGTCATTCTAATAGCTCCAGTGTGGCCCAGGCAGCACTGGTACACCACTCTTGTTCAGCTTTGCTTGGAAGCTCTGGTTGGGCGCCCGCTGCACCCAAACCTTATTTCTCAGGACCATGGGCGATTGCTCCACCCAAACGTCAGCTCGCTGCATCTGAAAACATGCAATCTTTGTGGCTAAATCTTGACAAGCAGGCTCGTTCGTTAGAAGGTCCGTAAAATTATTCTGGGCAGCAGAAAACCCTCCATGCGTGCGACTTATTCGGTGAAATGGAAGCATTTCTCCCTTTGGTCTTCCTGACGCAGAGTTCCACCAATGCAGTTTTTGTTGCAGCTCATTCTGGGCTACCTCCTGTTTCTGAAAGAGCAGGGTCTGGCCTTTTCTTTAATCAAGGTCCACCTGGCAACCTTTTCAGCATTCCATCCAAAGGTCGACAATAAGTCTGTTTTCTCCCATGCGATGGTAATTCTTTACCTAGAGATTTATTTTCGTTACCTAGGCCTAGAGAGGATGTTCCTTCAGGTGAGAGAACCAATCTGCCATGGAACCTGAACCTTGTCCTCTTGAAGCTGACAGAGCCAACCTTTGAGCCACTAGCAACATGTTCATTGCTGCACCTTTCTTGGAAGGTAGCTTTTCTGGTGGCGTTCACTTCGTCCACGAGGGTGTCAGAGATCCGAGCCCTCACGGCAGAACCTCCATATACAATCTTCCGCACCTGAGATATCTTCTGAGAGTGGTGTCCCAATTCCACTGTAAGCAGCAAATTTTTCTGCCAGTCTTTTACCCTAAGCTGCATGCAAGTAGGGAAGAACAACGCCTGCATTCCTCGGACATTAGGCTCTGGCGTTTTATATTCAGAGGACCAAACTGTTCCGTAATTCACCGCAGCGCTTCCTAGCAATAGCTGAAAGAATGAAAGGTCTCCCCATCTTCGCTCAAAGAATTTCTTCTTGGATTACATCATTTATTTGAGTGTGTTGTGACCTTGCAGCTGTTCCCCCTCCTCTGAACCTAATTGCTCATTCCACGAGGTCCCAAGCCCCTTCTAGGGCCTTTCTACTTCAAGTCCCGATTCAAGATATCTGTAGAGCAGCAACCTGGTCCTCGGTACACACATTCGCAGAACACTATGCCAACACTTAACAGGCCAGAGATGATGCACACCTCGGCTGAGCAGCACTACAGTCGGCTCGTCCTTGAACTCTGAGCCCACTTCTGATACAATTGCTTGTGAATCACCTAAATTGGAATGGACATGTGCAAGTACTCCAAGAAGAAAAACAGTTACTAACCTTTCTGTAACTGTTCTTTGAGATGTATTGCACATGTCTATTCCAAGACCTGCCCACTGGCTCTGCTTTCAGAGTGGTTGGTAAGAATAAACTGAAGGGTGCAGGCTTGGCAAGGCCCCTTATACTGGCACTATGAGTGTGTGGCACCAAAAGGTGCCAGAGCTGACCCGGCAGATACCATTAGGAGAAAAAATTTCTGGCAGCTGTGCTCTGGATACACACCTAAATTGGAATGGGCATGTGCAACACATCTCAAAGAACAATAGTTACAGAAAGGTTAGTAACTATTTTTGTTTGTTTTTTTTAAACCTCCACTTAGTATCTCTGGCTCCAAGTCACATTAGAGACCTGTGTTTCGCTGACAACCTTAGCAGCAGCTTCAGCATTAGATCCGCTGCACACAGTTTACTGACCCCCACTGTCAGTTATGGGTAACTTTTCTAGGGTAGACCAGGCCTCTATGTTAGACAAGTTAGACAAGTTCTATGAAAAATTACAGCTCCATTGGGCGGCCAGCACATCCCTCAGCCCGTGCCACTTCCCGCAGCCCCCACTGGCCTGGAGTGGCGAACCGCTGCCAGTGGGAGCCGCGATCGGCCGAACCTGCGGACGTGGCAGGTAAACAAACCGGTCCGGCGCGCCAGGGGCTTTCCCTCCCGGCTACGAGAACCACTGTTCTAGAGGGTGAACAATTTATGAGTTTACCCTGTATAAGTTTTATACAGGGTAAAACGGATTTATTTAGCGTTTGGACCCCATTGGGAGTTGGGCATCCGAGTGTTAAAGACAGGAACACTTCTGTATCTGCTTTCAGTTAAGCCTACAGCTGTTAGGGGACGAGGTTCAGACCTGGGTCTGGGTTTGTAGCAGGCTAGTGGGTCTGGCTCAAACCAGGCAGTGCACTGAAGTCCTAATCTGATAGGGCAGGAAAGCAGGAGCCGAAGTAGTCTTGGCACATCAGTTGGCAGTTCCCAAGGGGGTTTATGTGATCTGACCCGTCACAATTTTGTGGCTTGTTCTACATTTATTTTAGTAGCTCTCCAGCTAAAAGGCCAAAGTAAGTATGAATTCCATAGCATATCTTTGTTATGGACTTCCAGTTGGTGACAGATTGCAGTGCTGCATGCTGAAGTATAGGATCCTTGGTGCCTGCATTATGTACTTGTTCAACCTCATGCTGGTTGGGCTGGTGGAGAGGTTAGTTGTGCCAGATAAGTGATGTGCTCGTGCTTTATGGAGAAAGGAGGAGAAATGGGATGGCAACTTGCTGAATGAGCCTTTTCCTTGCCTGATTCACAGAGTAGTTTTGGCACTGGCTTAGAGGAAATCACCCACTCACCACCCTGCCTGGAAGATGAGCACTGGAGGAGGGTGTAGGAATTCAAGAGGAATAAATAATGGTCCCTGGAATTAAGTGGAAGGGGATCAACTGTTTCCCGCGCTGCATTAAGTGAGCCTGAGTTTAGATGAAAGTGTGGTTTAGTCACCATTGAAAAGGATCCTTTAAAGTCCTTAGTTATGTTACCAGTTGAGAGACATTACACACAATCTTTCACTTTTCTGCTTTTTCCCATTCATTAGTATGTTTGGCTAGTAACCCAGTACTCCTAAAGAAAAAACACCAGGAGTGAATATTATACATCTTTCCCAGGGGATTCGATAAATGTCAATTCTTCGTGTTGTGAAATAAAATACATAAGAGGACATGTGATATGAAGGTGTTGGGCAAGCTATAAATACTTTAGTAATGTGTCAAACCTGGAACTCTTTGCATTGCTATTACGAGGTTGAACCTAATACAATGAATGTTTGTGTTTATTATGATAATTTATTGTATCTTGACTGCACTCTTAGGAAATTTTAAATATTTATATTATATATGTGATGATCGTTTTGGGGCTAACCCATGGTATGTTTCATCCCTTATTTATGTTAATGAATTGAATAAGCAGCCCGGGACATGTTCCACCTGTCTTTACACGTTTGTCCTCCGTTTTATTTTGCAGGAGTGTTACTGAGCATCCAGCACTGCAAGATCGCATCCCTGTTAGCCACTTCTGGGACCATAGTGAACCAAGACTTTTTGTATGTGAAGCAGTCCTTGAACCATACCTGCAGTTTCCAGACAAGCAGCAGCAGCAGACAGAGAGCTCAGAAAGCACGGTATGTTTTTTCTCTTCCTCTGTTCTGATTTTTTTAATCCCAGTAATAAACTATTGGTTCTGGCCTTCACTAAATTATCTGTGTAGATACTGTGATCCGGTGCACAGAAGGTAGCAGCCAAACAAACTTTTAAGAGTCTAGTACTTGTGACTTCTATTGGTCATAATACATTTTCTTGTTAGCAGTGGGTTTCATGCTGAAAATATTAGAATTTGTGGTAAGAAAATAAGAAAATCTCATGAGCAGGAGGCCAGTTCAAAATGTTTTTCCTGTTTAACTTGAGCACTCATATTGTGGTTTTTGTAAGCTCAAATCAATAATCATAGAATATCAGCGTTGGGAGGGACCTCAGGAGATCATTTAATCCAACCCCCTGTTCAAAGCAGGACCAATTCCCAATTTTTGGCCCAGATCCCTAAATGGCCCCCTCAAGGATTGAACTCACAACCCTGGGTTTAGCAGGCTAATGCTCAAACCAGTGAGCTATCCCTCTCTGAACCTGGGGTGTTTTAGTTTTGTTTATTCCCACAGAAACTCAGAGATATTGATTTTCATCATGAGATCATTGGGGCTTTTCTGGAGGGTTTGCAGAAGGCTCTACTGCTGCTCTTCATTGCTCATCTCTGGCGGCTTTTTCCCCATAAGTATATATGGCTGAGTAAAAATATGAAAAACACTGAAAGTTAGAAAGTAAGAGAGGAAGGGAAATAACTCTACGAAGGAACTCAAATCTCAGTGTCGCAGGTAGAGGTGGGTCTGAACAAATATCTGAAATTTGGGGATAGTCAAAATCCAAGCTTGGATCTGGATTAGAATTGTGCAAGTGAGGTCTGTTTATCAGTGGATCAAATCCAGAATCCCAGATGTGAAACACCATTCCATTTTGAAATATGGATCCAAATTTTGTGTCTTGGGCCCATCTCTAGTAACAAGATATGTTTAGTTAGAATGATAAAGACCCTTCAATTAAAGTTGAACTGCAAATTACCAAAAGAAAAAAAAAAGTCTTTCCTCTATACTGCCTTTTTGAGACAGCCTTTATACCTCTTTATTGCACTTCTCAGAAATGACTCTTTTCTGTTCGTTTTTTACATTTTTTTAAAGTGGTGAATTAACACTGAATGTTGCCCAGATTTAATTTTACCAGAGAGCCTGTCAAATAAATCAAAGGCTCTTCCTTTCTAATGTGCTTACAGCACTCCTGACCTCACTACCCTGACAATGCTTCCTCCTCATCAGCTGTCTGGTGGGGTCACCTACAGTTGTTCCTTGGATCTAAACTGTATTGGTCCATGTTGTCCCTTCCAGACCAGGGTCCAGATCCATGCATAATCCTGCCATAATCTTCTCCAGATTAGACATGTCAAGACCTTGCATTTCTCTTTGCTGCATAATCTTGGCAAAATCTTTGGAGAATCTGAGTAGTGGGGAAATGATAGGTGAAGTTTAGGTTGCAGTCTTGAGTGGCATCACATTCTGGTCCTCCGGAGACCTTGTCAAGGTTCTCCAGCACAGAGAAGGAAATTAAGACTTGATATTTCTAATATGAAGAAGAAGCAAAACAAAATGTTTAGCTTTTAAATAATTTTGAGTCTTTAAACATAAAGAAGCAGAAAAGAGTCAAATAATTTTCAGTCTGAGATCCTCTATTCAGCAAAGCACTTAAACTTGCACTTAATATTAAACATGTGAGTGGTTCCACTGACTTCAGTTGGGACTAGGTGCTTCAAGTTAAGTGTGTGCTTAAGTGCTTTGCTGAATTATCAAATAACTCTGATGTTGGTGTGGTAACCCAAAACAGTCTGTGAGCTCCTGCTACTGCTGAGCAGCAATAGTAAACTAACAAATATATTGTTCTTCAAACCTACAGGGAGGGTTACTGACTTCCAGGGATATTGTTATGCAGACAGAAGGTTAAATAGTAGGCATCTATGTTGTTTTGGATGCTGAATGACAACTAAAGCCTTAGGCCTTGTCTACGCTGAAAAACTTGTCTACACTTGAAAAAACACCTTGTGACAAGGTCAGGCCATATGGCTACAGGAGAGTGATAGAAGGCAGATATATTAGCCCCAGGTGAAGCAGGTCCCTTTTCCCTGGGTAAGGTAACAGGGGCAGTTCCAGAACAATCAGGAACTTGCTGGAACCAATTAAGGCAGACAGGCTAATTAGGATACCTAGAGCCAATTAAGAAGCTGCTAGAATCAATTAAGACAGACAGGCTAATCAGGGCACCTGGTTTAAAAAGGACCTCACTTCAGTCAGTGAGGGGTGCGCAGGAGCTGAGAGTGAGGGTGTGCTGCTGGAGGACTGAGGAGTACAAATGCTATCTGGCATCAGGAAGAAGGTCCTGTGGTGAGGATACAGAAGGTGTTGGGAGGAGGCCTTGGGGAAGTAGCCCAGGGAGTTGTAGCTGTCACACAGGTGTTACACAAAATACTATAGACAGCTGTGATCCACAGGGCCCTGGGCTGGAACCTGGAGTAGAGGGTGGGCCTGAGTTCCCCCCCATCCCTCTCAACTCCTCATTGGATACAGGAAGAGTTGACCTGGACTGTGGGTCCTGCAGGGGTAAAAGTAAGTTAAAGGACTTACCGGTAATCTGGAGTCCTGAGCAGGGGGTGTGGCCTCAACCGGAAGGGGCAGGGCTTTAAATCCCCTGGGCCCTTTAATCTTGATTTAAAGGTCCCGGGGCTCCAGCTGCGGTATTGGCTGCTAGGAGCCCCTGGTCCCTTAAATCACCCCTGAGCTACCAGCTGCAGAGGCAGTTGGGAGCCCCGGGGCTTGGGGGCAATTTAAAGGCCCTGGGCACCAGCTGCCGCTACTGCAGTGGAGCCTGGGGCCCTTTAAATCACTGAGGAGCCCTGGGGACTCCTGACTGCCACTGCTACCCTGGGGCTCTGGCAGAGCTTTAAAGGGCCTGGAGCTCCGCTGTGGTAGTGGCTGCCAGAGCCCCGAGCCCTTTAAATCCCCACCTGAGCCCTGGGGTAGTGGCAGCCATGGCTCCACCTGGCTCCAGCCAGGCTCCATTTAAAGGGCACCAGGGCTCCAGCTGCTCCTACCGCCCTGGCCCTTTAAATCCCCTCCGGAGCCCCACCGCTGCTACCCTAGGGCTCCGGCAGCAGGGCTCAGGCAGGGATTTAAAGGGCTCTGGGCTCTGGCAACCACTCCCACCCCAGACAGAGCCCCGTCAGAGCCCTTTAAATCCCCGCCAGAGCCCTGCTGCCGGAGCCCTGGGGTAGTGGTGGCGGGGCTCAGGCGGAGATTTAAAGGGGCGGTAGTGACGGCTGGAGCTCCAGGGCCCTCTAAATCCCCTCCGGAGCCCTGCCGCCGCTATCCCAGGGCTTTAAATTGCTGTCAGGGAGAGCTGGTCCCGGTATGGCCGGCTTACTTTCACCTCTGGGGTCCTGTCACCCGAAATTGTTTAGTCCGAAATTGGGTAACAGGTCCTACCAAAGGGGAAGGTCCCTGGCCTGTTCCCCGACCCACTAGGTGGACCAGCAGAGACTACGGGGTTTGTTTTCCTTCCTTTTCCCCATGCTGGCCAGTGATAAGGTTAGCTGAGTGAACGGCAGGTTTGAGCCACTTGCAAAAGTGGCCAAACTGAGGGCTGCCATGAATCTCTGAGGTGAGCAAATCCACCAATAAGCGCAGGGCCCACCAAGGAAGAGGAGGAACTTTTTCACAACCCCCCTGAGCAATGCAAGTTTCAACGTTTTTAAGTGGCAGTGTAAATAGTGCTGGTTGCTATTCCCCTCATGGAGGTGGTTTTATTACAGCGCTGGGAGAGCTCTCTCCCAGCGTAGGAGCCGTGACTGCACAGCCATGTTAAAGTGGCAGCGCTTTAATGTCAGCTGTGTAGATATACGCTGTATATACCGTCTGTAGTGAAATACTTTGTTTGAGATCTTAAAATGGATCTAGGAATAATGCTGGATTAAAAATAATTTAAAAGCAGTTGTGAGTGTTTCTTTGAGTCTGTGTTGGGTCTTTAAAACAGAGACTTCCGGAGCAGGAGTGTGCTACCGGGGCTTCCCTCTTCAAGGATGGGGAGGCTGGTTCCTGAAAGGCAGAGGTGACTGGCCCTATGCAAACATATTTTAAAGTGTAGAATGACTTGTTGGCCACTTACTGTAGGGAGGAAGCCTGTAGCTCTGCCCTCACCAGCAGGTGTTTGTGTGGTGTTTTTGTTCAAGTGAAGACTCTGCCAAGTGAAAATGGAAAATAAAAACAAAACTAAAATAGGATATTGTACCATTAAAACAAAACAATACTTTATTTCCCCTTCCAGCCGGATGTTTTGATTATATCATTCTTCAGTACTGAAGAGCATGGTCTTTTGCTTCAGGACAGCTTCCCATTGCCTTCAACCTACCAGGCTCTTCTGGGCATCGAGGTTCCACATTATTACTTTGCAAAAAAGGTGAGAGATCACAAAGAGGACATCCTTGGCTACTTCTGCCCCAACCACATGCTAACACCTTTCTTTGCACTTGAGGCCAGATGCAGCCAAATGGAGCTTGGAGTAAGCAGGTGCAGCGCCAATGAAAGTTGTGACAAAGGATATGTCTACACTGCAATAAAAAAACTTGTGACCTGAAATCTCAGAGCTCAGGTCAGGTGACTCGGGCTCTCAGGGCTCAGGCCGCAAGACTAAAAATTGCATTATAGACATTCAGGCTCGGGCTGGAGACCCTCTGAGACTCTCCCCCTTTGCAGGTTCTTGAAGCCTGCAGCCTGAGCCTTGTGAGCCCGAGTCAGCTGGCCTGGGCCAGCCATGGCCAGGCCTTGGGTCTTTTATCACAATATAGATATACCCAAAGGTAGTAATAAAATGAATGTATTGACAATGTAATGTAAGTTACACTAATTTGGCATTCCATGGATGTGCAAAAGGTGAGTGATATACAAGCAAAGGAGATGGAGCAATTATCAGGAAAAGCAACTAACAAGAGAATGTAAAATAATCCCGTTTCTACTTCAATTTATGCCAGCACCATCCGTGATACTCTTGGGTGTAAAATTTAACCCTGGCATAAGAGGGTACAGTTCCTTTTGACTTTAACAGGAGCTGCAGCCTACTTACATCAGGACTAAATTCAGTCCCCACTAAATACCAAATGGGTATAAGTTACCGTTATCTTCCACTACACTGAATGCCTAATTGGTGCAAACTACACTCAACCACCTGTAACTTTTGGGAAGTTTGGATGTGGATCCAAACTTTGTGGTTAGCTCCTAATCTCTTAAGAAAAGGGACTAAACAAGAAACCTACATCTGGATTGTCTCAAACTGTGGGGAATTCAGAGCCGGATCTGAACTTTTCAACCCAAACCTGTTTCTAATAAATAGACTACAATAACCTTTCCATGAAGAGCTGGCTTTTATCTGGATTACATCTAATTATGTTTTGCCTGTCCATAAATTGCAAGATGAAAAAAAGAGCTGCTACATTCCACTTCCACCTTATGCATGTTATCCTTCATGCTCCATGTTTATATTTTACTTTGATTTTTACCTCTCTCTCCTTTTGTATTGTTTTTTGCTGCCATTAGTTGTTGTTTCGGAGAGGATGTGTCTATAAGCCTATTGTAAGTATCTATAACTGCCTCCTTCCACAGTCTTCATTCATCTGCCTCTTTTCCCTCTCCATTTCCATTTTTTTTCCAATCAGTACATTTCTTTTAAAGGCTGAATTACTAGTTATTTATTTACTGACACGGTAAACACATCATAGTTTTGTGACTATTTTAAACATGGTAAAGTCCACTTGACACAACAGACCTGTCTTAGATCTGGTGTGCACTACAGAGTTAGGTCGACATAAGGCATCTTACATCAACAAATTATGTCAGGGTCCAGACTACAGTCTTGCTCCCACCTATGTAAGTGCCCTGCTACATCGACATAATAACACCACCTCCATGAAAGGCGCAGGGCTTATGTCGGTGTAGTTAGGGCAACTGTGTTTGTGTAGACACTCCTGGTTACTTGCTTACTCCATGCTGGAGCCGTAAAATTGACAAGAAAGCCCGTCTCACAGCTTGGGCTGTCACTCCAGGGAAGGTGGCGGGGCTCCAGCTGTAGCGCAGCTTCCCCTGGGCTCCTGGCTCACTGCTCCCAGAAGGGCTGCTGCCCAGGCTCCCTACTCTGAGCTGGGCTGCCCCCCACCCCGGGGTCCCAGCTCCTTGTGCCCAGCCAGGCTGTGCCCGCCCCGCTTACAGCCAGGCTGCCCCTCCTCCCAGTGTCCCCGCTCTGAGCCAGGCTCCGCCCGCCGGGGTCCCTGCTGGGAGGGCTGTCCCAACCTGGCTCCCTGTTCTGAGCCAGACTGTGCCCACCCGACTCCCCACTCCCTGCAGGGATCCTAGGTACTACCCACACTGCAGGGTCCCTGTTCCCTGCAGGGAGCCCAGCTGAGCCGAAGCTCCTGGCTCCCTGCCGAGAGCCCAGGGGCGGGTGGGGGGTCAGCCAAGCAGAGTTGAGAGCCCAGGCTCTCAGCCGACCACACTGCCCCTCTTAAGTCTGTAGAAGTGCTTCTGGTGAGGATGCACACCACCAACACAAGGAGAGTAGTGTAGACATGAACCAACCACCACAGTAACTTTTGCGGTGACTGTAAGTCGACCTAACAATGTCTTTCCCTCTCCCTCAACCAGGAATTCCCCAAATTGTATCTAACACTCATTTGCACTGTGGTTTGCATTACTTAGTCTGGCTAATACTTCAGGTATTTTATTCATTAATATGTGGCTTTAAATGTGCTCTTGCATAGTTTTTAGATTAGCTCCCTTGAATGTTAACATATGGCTTTTCCCTACACTTCTCTGGCAGTGAAGATGGCTTGAAGAGACTGCCTAAATTATTTAGAATGAGGACGATTCAGCATCCATGGTGGCTCAGACCAGTGATGAGCTGCCAAAATCTTAACAACGGGTTCCCTCCTCACCCCACGAGGGGGTCGTTGCCCACCCCCATCCCCTGGGACTCCTGCCCCATCCAACCCCCCAGCATTTCTTGATGCCTGCCCCCCAGGACCCCTGCCCCATTCACCCCCTTCCCTGTCCCCTGACTGCCCCCAAAACCGGGCAGGAGGGTCTCGTAGGCCATCATAGTGGGTGCCCACCCCACCCCTAAGGTACCTGCTGGGGGGCGAGGTGGAGAGTCCCGGAGGTGCTTACCTGGGGCAGCTCCCAGGAAGCATCCAGCAGGTCCCTCTGGCTCCTAGGGGTGGGGGAGCGTAGCTAAGGCGGGAGCGGCGGATCCCCCACTGGTCACATCAAAAGTGGCGCCTTAGGCACTGACTCCCTGGGTGCTCTGGGGCTGGAGCACCCACGGGGAAAATTGGTGGGTGCAGAGCACCCACTGGCAGCTCCGCACCCAGGCCCAGATCACCTCCGCCTCCTCCCCTGAAAGTACCGCCCCGCTCTGCTTCTCCGTGCCCCCCCCCCCCCGGCTTCCCACGAATCAGCTGTTCGTCGGGAAGTCAGGGCAGGCTGAGAAGCAGGCAGCAGCTTCCCGCTCAGGCCCAGGGAGGCAGAGGTGAGCTGGGGTGGGGAGTGGTTACCTGCTGCTGCGTGGGTGACCCTCCTCGCGCCCCCCCGCCCCAGCTCACCTGCGCATCCCTGGGCCTGAGCGGGAAGCCGCGGCCTGCTTCTCAGCCTGTCCCGGCTTCCCGTGCGAATCAGCTGTTCGGCGGGAAGCCGGGGATAAGGGGGGGCAGAGAAGCAGGCGGTGGCTTCCCGCCTCCACCAGGTTACCTGCTGCAGTGCGGGCAGCCCTCCTTGCGCCCCCCGCCCCAGCTCACCTGTGCATCCCTGGGCCTGAGCAGGAAGCCGACGGCCTGCTTCTCAGCCTGCCCCCAGCTTCCCGCGTGAACAGCTGATTTGCGGGAAGCCTGGGGGGGCAGAGAAGCAGAGCGGGGCGGTGCATTCAGGGGAGGAGGCGGAGCGTAGGTGAGATGGGGCTGGGGGTGGGGCAGGGAGCTGCCGGTGGGTGCTCTGCACCCACCAAATTTTCCCCTTAGGTGCTCCAGGGCTTGAGCACCCGTGGAGGTGGCACCTAAGGCGCCACTTTTGGCCGATTAAATTTAGAAGCCCTTTTAGAACCGGTTGTCCCTCGCCGGTTCTAGTGAACCGGTGCGAACCGGCTCCAGCTCATCACTGGCTCAGACCAAGATGTTTCATTGTGTTTGGCTTGTGAAAAGTTAATTCTTAAAGTCTAAAGAGGCTATTTGATGCTGGTGACACAACAAAGGGATTCCTCTTGTTTTTTTCAGAAGAATAGTTAAATTGCCCTGTTGTGGCTCTGAGTGGAGTTGTAATTTAGATCTTACTGAGGCTCTAGGGACTCCAAAGTTGCCATTTTTGTGGAATATGGTTGTAAATCTGAGTACTAATAATGGGATTCCTCATATGAAGACAGGAGTAAAAAATAAGAAGATCTGGATAGTTAACTTAAAACATAAATTCACCATTGGGCAGAGATCAATCATAGAAACTTAGAAACTATAATGAAACCTTACCTGTAATGGTTACTCCTGCTCATTCTGGGATACTGTACAAACCTCTTATCTGTAACTGAAGAAATTCAAATGTTGAGCCTAATGACTTATGTGCTTTAGTAATCTTTAGAGACGCTCCTTCCTATATTAAAAGGCACTTTGAAAAGTAGTATAGTATTAATTATTCTGACAACTGTAAGAGTTTGATCCTTCTCCCATTTAAGGGAGTTCTGTCATTGACTTCAAGTAGTCATATGGTTAAAATCTTGTAGAATTCTGTATTTGTAGGTCAGGGGAGTGTGTTGAAGCCCGCTTGGCACCTGAGTGATGGTGGTTTTCCTTTCAGCCAGGAGAAGCTGAGAAAGAAGCACAAGTGGAATCTGGCTCAGTACAACTCCCTCAAATGGTTGCCAAAAAGCCCATGAGAGATTTCATTGGTCTGGAAGAGTGTGACAAAACTACCCGAGAAGCTATGCTGAACTTCAGCTTCTATCTAACAATTGGGGACATGGATGAGGCCTTCAAATCCATCAAACTCATCAAAAGGTGGGATCTAAACATTTGTAATGACTCATTTAGTGGTGGGATTTATTTTCACTTGAGTCATATGAAGTTTTGTTCCCTTTACACTTCTTTAATTTTTCCTCCTTCTCTTTGCCCTCATTCACACTCTGTCATCCTAAACAAGCTGAAACCTTTACCCTTTGGGTATTATATTAACTTTTTCTCTGCTGGTCTTGTACTATACCTGTCATGGTGGTGTCATCCATTGAGAACAATGCAATGTCAGGACATACCTAGTGCATCTAGCAGAACAGCAGATGGGATGTACCTGGCATGGTCAGCAGCAGTCAAATGGACTTCTATGTCCGTATGATAATGGACATCTCATCTTAGTACCCATGCTCATGTTACTTTTAATGCTATTAATTAGTAATGTTGTCAGATGTTGACTGCATGTGTGTTCTTTCTGTGTGCTGTCCCAGCTCTGCATAGACAGCTGGTACAGCAGACCTCAAGCAAACTGCCCAATGACCACAAGATCTGTTAAGGTGTATGAAGGCACTCCGTGAGGTTTATTATCAGCGAAGCACGATCCTAATGCCCCGGCTCAGTGGTTATAGGCAGTGATGAGCTGCCAAAATCTTAACAACCGGTTCCCTCCTCACCCCACAAGGGGGTCGTTGCCCACCCCCGCTCCCCAGGATTCCTGCCCCATCCAACCCCCCGCGTTCCTTGACGCCCCCCCCGGGACCCCTGCCCTATCCACCCACCTCCCCTGTCCCCTGACTGTCCCCAGAACCAGGCTGGAGGGTCTTGTGGGCCACCGTAGTGGGTGCCCACCCCGCCCCTAAGAGCCAGAGGGACCTGCTGGGGGGAAAGGTGGGGAGTCTCGCCAGTGCTTACCTGGGGCATCTTCCAGGAAGCATCCGGCAGGTCCCTCTGGCTCCTAGGGGCGGGGTAGCGTAGCGGCAGCTCCCCCCACTGATCACATCAAAAGTGGCGCCTTAAGTGCCGATTCCGTGGGTGCTCCAGGGCAAAGCACCCACCAGCAGCTCCCTGCTGTGCCTGACCCCAGCTCACCTCCGCTCCAGCTCCACCTCCTCCCCTGAACATATCGCCCTGCTCCCTCTCCCCCAGCTTCCCGCAAATCAGCTGTTCCCGTGGGAAGCCTGGGAGGGCTGAGAAGCAGGCGGCAGCTTCGCGCTCAGGCCCAGGGTGGTGGAGGTGAGCTGGGCGGGGAGCGGTTCCCCTGCGCACCCCCCGGGTTACCTGCTGCAGCGTGGACAGCCCTCCTCACGCCCCCCCGCCTCAGCTCACCTGCGCATCCCTGAGCCTGAGCAGGAAGCCGGCGGCCTGCTTCTCAGCCTGCCCCACCTTCCCGCGTGAACAGCTGATTCACAGGAAGCCTGGGGGGGCAGAGAAGCAGAGCGGGGCGGTGCATTCAGGGGAGGAGGCGGAGGCAGAATGGAGGTGAGCTGGGACCAGGCGCAGGCCGGGGCAGGGAGCTGCCGGTGGGTGCTCTGCTGGAGCACCCATGGAGTCGGTGCCCAAGGCGCCACTTTTGGCCAGTTGTTAAATTTAGAAGTGTATGTCAGGAGTAACATCACTGAATTCAGAGGAAAATGTGGCTTGTGGTTAAAGCATTAGACTGGGACTAAAGCAATGTGGTTTTAATTTCTGGCTGCCACTGCCTTCCTGTGTGCCATTATTATTATTATTAACAAAAATGCCTTTAAATAAAGCCTTAAAGGCAAAAGTAACAATGACCTAACAAACACCAAAGTCAGCAGAGAATCAAAAGCAATCCAAAAGGGTACTACAAAAAGGAGAGATTTAAGCTATTAAGTATCTATTTTTAAAAAATCTGTATTGTAAACCTAGTTGATTACAATTTTAGGGTTCCATGTGGCATTCCGTGCACACCAAACAATTCCCATCAACTTCAATGGGAGTTTTGCGTGCACAAAGAATACTGGCTGGGGTCTTCACAAGGTTTTCTTCATAGATCAACTTAGAGGTGAAACAGTTATTCTGATGAAGTCAGCATTCTGAGTGTACTGATCACTATGCAAAAAGTCCACTGCAGGCTGGATTTCAAAATGTTTAGGGGAATAAAGTGATTGTCATTTTGTACCCCAGATGAGAGAGAAGACTGGAAATTAAAATAAAGACATAGCTTGAATTATCTTAACTATGGGTTTGTCTGCATGGCTCCACCATGCAGACTATGGGGGTGTGAGCTGCAGAACACCCTAAAGTATTGGGCTATAACTGCGGTCAAAAAACAATAAAGAAAAGAGTCATTCTAGGGGCGTAGAATGTCTGCACCCTTATGGATGGATGCGATGCACAAAGGCCTGAGAGAAGAACAGCTCTTGTTTCCAGAGCCTTTGCACTGTTTCTGAAGGGTGAAGGAAATACGGTTCTGTATTTGTAGTTCTTGTTATCTTTGGGGGTGGGGCGAGTGTTTGTACCATATTGACTATCAGGCTGTTCTGGTACCATCCTTCTGGAATGTGTTTGTATGAGTGTCCTGTGCCTAGCCTTTCTTATGAATCTATGTGTTTTTTTGCAATACCAGCCCTGTTCTTGCCAGGTTCTGTGAGCTTGCAAGCAGGCAGAGCTTGACTTCGGCTAACTTGGCTACTTTGCTCTATATCAGCAAAGCTTGACAGCTACTTTTTATTCAGGCCGCAGGCCTCACACCAGGTCTTGGATACAAGGGCTTATGTCTCAGGCTCCTTTCCTACTGTAGGTAGATGTATTCAGTAAACCATAATATCATCTAACCTGAATCATGATTCATTACAAAATGGATATTATGAAAATATTAATGTATGTGCTGAAAGATGCATTTCAGGCATTTGGTACAGCTGCACAAATCAGGACTTAACTAAACATCTACATTTCTTGGTCTGTTGAAAACACTTGGCCTCTGGTCTTGGGCCTTTCACTGCACCTGATGGATTCAGATGTCTGGGGTAAATGCACACCTTGTGACTTGTTGTCACAATGCACCACTGATGAAAATAATTGGTTTTCAAATGTCTCAGAAGGATAGCCATCACTTTTCAAGGTCAGATTTGCAAATAAAACATTCTGACCATGTGGATTCTCTTTTGTTAAACAGCCGAAACATGATTGATAATGATTGGTCTTATTATTTGCCATTCAAATACGAAGTACATCATATACAGGGAATTGAACACTTTCCACTTTATTTATACATTTAAAATAAACACAGTAATACCAAGTATTACAATGTTACTGACCACATAGGTGACTTTTAAATTTTAATGTACATATTATAATATAGATATTGCAATATTAGCTGAAATAATATGTCTTAAATATTCCAATACTTTATTTTTAAAAACTGTAAATATAGCACAATTATTTTTAGAAAATACCTTGCTTTTCTGTAAAATAAGTCAGGGAAATGGAAACAAACTTCAGCTGGTTTTTATAAACTGGTGTAAGAAAAAACTTCTTATCAGCTTTATAGAACTCTGCTCTGATTGTCTAGAGCAAGGCATTGTGGGGGGCTGAATTCTAAAAGTCCTTGGTTCTAGAGCATCAAGCTCTGTAGAGCGCTACTGACTTTGGGCATCGTGCAGAGTGGCAACTGGGGCTGCATTCCTTATTACGTGAAATTTTGGGTGCAGAACAGAATTTAAGAGCCACTTGATCACTTTTTAACAAAGTGAAGCGAAATATAAAGGAGACAGTGACAAAGATGAAAAGCAGAGAATTCAGCTGGGAGCAGCAGCACAGCCTCAGAGAGAGATTTTATAATGTTCGCAGCTCATAGTCATTCAGTCTTATCAGTGAGTATGATCAAGGTAACATCTACTGAAAGTTTTAAAAAACATTTCTCCTTGCTGCTTGTCCTTTTCTAACTCTTGTATTTAGGGACTTCTGCAGTGCAGTTTTCGGCTTGTTGGTTTGTTGCCTGATGCTACATGCACACTGTTGACGTGAGCCATCATGCCATATAGCGCAGTGGTGGGCAAACTACGGCCCATGGGCCACATCCGGCCCACGGGACCCTCCTGCCTGGCCCCTGAGCTCCTGGCCCGGGAGGCTAGTCCAGCCCCTCCCCTGCTGTTTCCCCTCCCCCGCAGCCTCAGCGCACCGTGCCACCGGCGCAATGCTCTGGGCAGCCAGGCAGCGCAGGTGCAGCGTCGCGGCCTGACCTGGTGCTCTGGGTGATGTGGCTGTAGCGCTGCCAGTCACTGGTGCACCAGGCAGTGTGGTAAGAGGGCAGGGAGCAGTGGGGGTTGGAGAGAGGGCAGGGGAGTTGCGGGGGGGGGGTGGTCAGGGGTCGGGGTGGTCAGATGGCAGGAGACGGGGGGGTTGGATGGGGCAGGGGTTCCGGGGGGGCAGTCAGGAATGAGGGGGGGTTGGATTTGGCGGCAGGGGGCAGTCAGGGGTGGAGGGTCTGGGGGTGGGCAGGGGACAGAGAACAGGGAGGGTTGGAGGGGCAGGAGTCCCGGGGGAGCCATCGGGGGCGAGAAGCAGGGGGGTTGGATAGGAGGCGGGTGCTGGGCCAAGCCATGCCTGGCTGTTTGGGGAGACACAGCCTCCCCTAACTGGCCTGCCATACAATTTTGGAAACTCAATGTGGCCCTCAGGCCAAAAAGTTTGCCCACCCCTGTGTATAGCGTCACACTTATGTAGTAGAGGACTGATCATGCAAGGTGCTGAATATCTTCAACTCTCACCAATTTATTTGGCACTGTGGGGTCTGACCTGCAAGAATCAATTCTTAAATGCCTAGTTCTCAAATTTGGGTGCTCTGATTTGCATTTGTGTGGTGATTATGCTCCCAAGTATCTGCTTTAGGTGCCTATGTGCAGAATGAACGTGCTGACTTAGGCACCCAAGTTTGAAAATTGCATGCCAAGTTTGCACACTTTGTGGGAAAAGATAATTTAGGATATTCATTCATAGTAGCCATTTCTAACAAAATAAGTTAATAGTATATTTGGGGGTATGGGGAGGTCACGGTAAAAGCTCTTCTCATAGATATTAACCCACAGTGTAAACAATGGAGTGCACTTTCAGCACAGTGTGTAGGAAGTTCTAGCTGTGTACCTCTCTTTCGTGTTAATGGCACCTCTAGCTGCCTGCAAAATTAACTTAAACACTCCCAAAGCCTCTATTTTTAAGGACAAAACAGTGTCTGAAAACTCACCCTAATTTTTTGCATTCCCATATATTTACAAATATAATTTAGAATTATATTACTTGCTTCTGGGGTAATAGATTGTGTTCTATGCTTCAGTGTGGAAGAAATGTTACAGCAAAGTTAGATGTTCCTAAAAATTGGGTATGTGATACTCACCTTAAAGGAAACATTACCTAAGCCTAAACTATGCTGTTGTAAATTTTGACACCCATGAAAAATTTCCTGCTCTGTCAGACTGTCTGTCTGTTGGGTCCAAAGGAGGATTGTGAACACAGCTGAGCCCTTGATCTTGTTGCATTGTCATTAGGGAGCAGGATAACTTCATTCAAAATAAGGGAAGACTTTAAAGTAGTAGGTTGCCCTTTTCCCATTTTCAGTACCCTCACCACACTCACTCTGTCTCTGCCACAGTTGAAAACTCCTGGCATATGGTGTAAAGTCCTAATATTTTTCCATTGTACAGTAGAGGAAGAGGGGTGGTGTATAATATATATATATAATTATGTGTATTATACATATAGATAGATAGATAGATGGAGCCCATTCAGATAATAATTGAGGGCCTCTTTTCAGCTTGAGCTTTGTGATGTCCTTCAACACTTAATTTTAAATTACAGTGTATACTTATAGAAAACAATTCCAATGCAAGTCTCCTCAGAGGACTCTCCCATTTCAAGCACATGCTCTCAGCATGGTGACTCAACATAGTCATTCTCCAGTCCCCTGCGGAAGTGAGCAGTCAGAGTGCGGCTAATGACAATAACCCGAGGTGCCATGCAGTCCTCCCGCCTGTGAAGGATGTTCCATATGAGGATGGCGGCTGCCAGCGTGGCCAGGAGGCAGGCCCCAATGTTCAGGTAGCAAGACCAGGACAGGTTGGTGTAGGGCCCTATACGGTAGAAAGTCACCAATCCAATGACCAGAACAAAACCTGCAAGCAGAGTGAGAGAGAGACACTTCAAAATGGGTACTTCTCTTGAATTTCTCTAGCACATTTCATCCCAAAGGATGCCACAGTGCTTCAGAAATTATACACAGGGATCACTTTACCCAAAAACATGCAGCCTCTCTGGAATGAAACCCAGGAGGTTTCTAACAGAGCATAGAAACACTATACAACAATTTAGGACAGAAAAAGATAAATTACCTAGATGAAACTACAAGAAAAATTTAGGAAAATGGAAAGTAATATTCAAGCTTGATTGGGCCAGGTTTCTGGCGTTAACACATCTAAACTTATTAAATGTGGTATCTGAGGCGCTGCCTTTCTAATGTGGTGGTGGGTGCTTGACGCCCCTGGCTCTGCCACAGGCCTCACCCCTGCTCCACCGCTTCCCCCAAGCCTTCACCCCTGCCCTGCTTCTTCCTGCCCCATTCTGTCCCTTTCCCCAAGCGTGCCTGGCCCTTGCTCCTCCCCAGTACCTCCTGTATACCATGGAACAGCTGATCTGCAGTGCGTGGGAGGCACTGGGAGGAAGGGGTATGTGCTGATTGGAGGGGCCACCGGCAGGTAGGAGGTGTTGTGGGGAGGTGGGGCACTGGCTGCCAGTGGGTGCTCAGCGGGTGCTCAGCACCCACCATTTTTTTCTTGGAGTTGGCGCCTATGTGTGTCATGGATTCTTTAACATCCATATGGTCAGAACCTTGTTGTATACCTTGACCAAAAGACTGGGTACCTGGATTGCACCCTCCACATCAGGCCTATTTCTTTCCATGCTGATTTAAAATATCCTGTGCCCCACCGATCCTCTTTTGTATGCTCTTCTGTACTCGAGTCTCATTGACACTATTGGTGACCAAGGCCTATGATTTTTCATGCCTCCTTTCCTGCTCTTCTTGCCAGTGCAGCAAGTTGGTATATTGATTAAAGATATGTATAAAGCAGCCTCCATCATTCAGAACACTACATTAATTCAGAAATACATTTTTTAAAGTATTTAAAACAAACCACCCATATAAAATATAAGTAGATAGAGAAGGTACATAATAGAAAGAATAAAAAATATACTATAGAGAAAGGGAGATGGAGAATATATGAGTAGGGGGACCCCACCATCATGGTGGTAATTAAATTTCTGAAAATCTTTTTCAGGTTAAAAACCAGGAGGGAGGAATATCGAGGGAGAGCAAGGTCCAGCGCCAGTGACAACCAAAGCAAAGTCTTTGGCTATGTCTACACTAGCAAGCTTACAGCGGCACAGCTCTATGTATAGTAAATAATATTCTTGTCAATTCAGACTGAGGAAATTGACAGGTGAAGTGATATATCTAGTCATACAAGAAATCTGTAGTAAAGGATAGGACTCAAATCTTGTGGCTCCCAGTCTCATGTGTTAACAAGACTGCCCTTCCTGAAGGATGCATCAATAATGCAAAATTGCTTTACAGCCCTCTATGCTTCCCTTCCTCTCCTCCCATTTAAAGCTAGTTATCAACTTTTAAGAGAGGTAATTTATAGATCTGATTAGTTTGACAAGAACTTATACAAAGAGGCAAATATGTCTTGCTTACTAAGTAAAACGCAGCTTCCTCTTCTCTCAAACACTTCCTTCACCACCACCATAACAGAAGAAATTAACATGGACAAAAGGGCCCCGTAATGGAGGAAGACTGAAATAAGCAAAGGTCAATAAACAGCCAAAGAGGGATCTATAGATACCATCTCACTAAGTTCATGGGCAAGGACAAGTCATGCACGAGCCAGTCTTTCCTAAGTTTCCAGTATCTGTATGCTATCTTTCTGTGTTAGCAGCATTGATTGGAAACAGTGTTATCACAGAAGGTCTGCCTTTCTATAGTATATAAAGTCATCCTAGCAGTGATTGGAGATGCCGCCAATACTAGATCCAGATCCCTCACAGGGAGCACTAGTTGGGAGTATATCTCCCAGTGTTAGAAAGTAGTGGGCAACAGCTCTTAAGGTTTTCACTGTGCAAATAAGTTTTATTTTCTTTGAAGAGTTTCAGACACTAATTTATCTCTGATGCAGCTCCACTGAAGTCAGTGGAGTTATATGGAGCATGGATTTGGCCCCGTATGTTTCTAGAGCTTTTAAATAGGTATTTTTTCAAATCAATCTGCTTCTAGGTGGTGCAGCCCCAGTTTGTCCTTGTTTTCTGTCCTTGCACAATCACTTCTATGAAATTCTCTGCTCACTTAGCTCCACTTTTAACTTAAAACACCGTGCAGACTGTGGGGGTGTGAATTGCAATGTTGCACAGTAACTATCTCATGTAGACCCTGCTGTTGGTAGTCCATCGCTGACGATGGTGATATTGTCGCAGTTCTCATCTATGCCTATGTGTATGACTCCGAAGTCCAAACCCTGATCCACAGAGTTGGCCACACTGAGGGCATTGGAAATCTGTATTTATGATGTTTGATGATGCAGCTGTGTGGCACTTTTCACGTGCAGCCTGGAGATGAATTTGTTGATCCTGAGCAAACCTGTTACATGCTGATCTTGTCCGAGACCACCAGTGAGTCCTATTCTGAGCCACTTGATCAAATTCTTCGGAATTGTTGCCAGCCCACTGGAGACTGCTCTTCAGATTATTTTTTACTCCTAGGGGAATTCTGTGCCAAAAATTAAAAATTCTGCAACAAAAAATTAAAAATTCTGCGCACAGTATTTTAAAATTCTGTGTATTTTATTTGTCAAAATAACACAATATAATCATACCAGTTTCAATTATTTTTGGTCATTTATTTCAAAATACCTGTCAGCAAGTATGTACGTAACGATACAGACAACAAAAAAGATTCAGAAATTTTTTTTGACAAATAGATTCCTTACTAGGCATATTAATACAGAACTCTGAGTAAATAATTCATTGAAACTACAATACAGAACTGTATTGCCCTCACCCTTCAGAAACAGTGCAAAGGCTCTGGAAACAAGAGCTGTTCTTCTCTCAGGCCTTTGTGCATCGCATCCATCCATAAGGGTGCAGACATTCTACGCCCCTAGAATGACTCTTTTCTTTATTGTTTTTTGACCACAGTTATAGCCCAATACTTTAGGGTGTTCTGCAGCTCATACCCCATAGTCTGCATGGTGGAGCCATGCAGACAAACCCATAGTTAAGATAATTCAAGCTATGTCTTTATTTTAATTTCCAGTCTTCTCTCTCATCTGGGGTACAAAATGACAATCACTTTATTCCCCTAAACATTTTGAGATTCAGCCTGCAGTGGACTTTTTGCATAGTGATCAGTACACTCAGAATGCTGACTTCATCAGAATAACTGTTTCACCTCTAAGTTGATCTATGAAGAAAACCTTGTGAAGACCCCAGCCAGTATTCTTTGTGCACGCAAAACTCCCATTGAAGTTGATGGGAATTGTTTGGTGTGCACAGAATGCCACATGGAACCCTAAAATTGTAATCAACTAGGTTTACAATACAGATTTTTTAAAAATAGATACTTAATAGCTTAAATCTCTCCTTTTTGTAGTACCCTTTTGGATTGCTTTTGATTCTCTGCTGACTTTGGTGTTTGTTAGGTCATTGTTACTTTTGCCTTTAAGGCTTTATTTAAAGGCATTTTTGTTAATAATAATAATAATAATGGCACACAGGAAGGCAGTGGCAGCCAGAAATTAAAACCACATTGCTTTAGTCCCAGTCTAATGCTTTAACCACAAGCCCCATTTTCCTCTGAATTCAGTGATGTTACTCCTGACATATACTGGTGTGAGGAAGGAAAATCAGGTCCATTATTATTTGTGGAACGCATGCCTCATTTTTTTTAAACTGACCTCTTAGAAGTTGATTTCCCTGTCTGTAAAATGGAGATGGTAATTCTTCCTTTTTCCCACCCTTTGTTTGTCATGTCTATTAAAACTGTAAACACTTTTGGGGGAGGGACTGTCTCTTAGTATGAGTTTGTACAGTTCTAGCTTAATTGCAATCTGATCTTTGTTGGGGCCTGTACACACTACTGTAATACATATAAATAATGATGATAATTTGCTGTTCTACAGCATTTTTCATCTACAGAGTGCAAAACGCTTTACAACGGAGGGTAAATTCACCCATTTTAAAGGTGGGAAGCTGATGCAAAGTGTGATCATTTGCCCTTTCAGTGGCAGAGCTGGGGATGGAAAAAAGGGCACTGGACTAGGAATCAGGAGACCCATTTGCTCATCTGTCTGTTAACTTTGTGCATTTGATAGAAGTTTGTGTACAATAAGTTTTCTTTGTGCAATCAGATTATCCTGCTGTTTGTGAGGATTTTTCACATGAGATCAAAAAACTTAAAGAAAAATAGGAAAATGTGATGTAAAATCACAAAAATCATCAGGGGGACTCAGTGGCTTGCATAAGACCTGGAATTAATTTAACTGATGTTTTTGAGCTAGACTAGAATTCAGTTTGTTGGTGTCCCTTTTAAGTAGGAAGAACGTTGGGCCAAAACTACTTGATAGTGTGTCTTTATAAGTAAATAAAAAGTACCATTATATATGTTTATAATACTAAAGGCCAGATTCTGTGGGTGGGGGCACATTGGTTCAGGAAGCCCTTTCCGTTCCTTTCACGCCTGCACAGGGCTAACCAGAACCTGGTGCTTATGCTTGCCTAGATGCTATTGGGCATGCGAAGGCAGGGCCATGGTCTAACCAATCCAACAGATGAATTGTGCTGGCACCAGGAAGTATATGCTAGATGCGGCTTCTCAAAGGTTCCACCACATGGTTCCCTTAGTAACCCTGGATGCTTCCAGGAACTGCCATTCATGTAATACACCTCCTGCTGCTGCTGTAATTTCCTCTCTTTAATAGGCAGCAGGTTTAAAACGAACAAAAGGAAGTATTTCTTCACACAACGCATAGTCAGCCTGTGGAACTCTTTGCCAAAGGATGTTGTGAAGGCCAAGGCTATAGCAGGATTAAAAAATAACTAGATAAACTCATGGAGGATATGTCCATCAATGGCTGTTAGCCAAGATGGGCAGGGATGGTGTCCCTAGCCTCTGTTTGCCAGAAGCTGGGAATGGGCGATGGGATAGATCACTTGATGTTTACCTTTTCTATTCTTTCTCTCTGAAGCATCTGGCATTGGCCACTGTCAGAAGACAGGATACTGGGCTAAATAGACCTTTGATCTGACCCAGTATGGCCATTCTTATGTTCTTACATTCTCTCTCCTCCTTACCTGGCTGTGGCTTCTAAAATTGTGGTAGAACCTTGCACGTTTACAGTACTATACACACTGTAGCAGTAACTGTTTTTCAGAGATTTAAATACTTCATTGTAAGACTGAAAATGCTACTCCAGAGTGAATCAAGAAGAAAACACAGTTAACTGTATTGTGCTAAGTGCCTCTAAATATGCTTGCATCTGCAATAGGAAGTAGTGCACCATGGTATATCATCTGTCTCGCCCAATTTATAAATATGAAGGAGGCATTACTGCAATAAATTCTGCTACTCCTGATGTAGCCATTTTGCTTGATCAACTTCAGGTGAAATTGTAGTTGCTGCTCTACACCAGCCACACAAAAGAAGAAGAAGAAGAAGATCTATCTTGCAAGCTTTTTTCCTTTCTATGCAAAGGATGCATAGATTATGAGTTGCCTGTTTTGCCGATATGTCACAAGGCAACATACTGTAAAAGTTAAGGTTCATAAGCCAACCAACAGTTTCACCCAGCGAATGTGTGACAGACTTTGAAATGCTGATTACAGATCAAGGCCACAAAAGACAATGAGTACCCTGAAAGTATAAGAATTATCCTGGCATCTATCTCCAACACTGTTCTGGTGCCTTGTAATAAGTGAATCACTGAGTTGTCTGGCTGGTCTTAATAATTTTTTCCTTGAATAGATATTGCACAGAGTTGGTGATGATGGGCTTGATACAAGGACCATTGAAGTCAGTAGTAGTCTTTCCATTGCCTTCAGTAGGTTTTAGATCATTACTTATAAGGGCAGCAATAACCTGCCTCTACTGTAACTTTAGATGAAATATATCACAATAAATAATTCTAGTCTGAGTATAGCAGCTGCATAACTTCCAATCATTGCATTGTGTGTAGTGGCTTCTTCAGTATGCCAGTATAGATTTACTGGTATCTATGGTACTGTTATGTCTAATGTGTGGAAATACGGAGTGATTAGCACAAACCTGTGGGGGGAAAAACCTACAGGTTTACTGGCGTTTGTGAGTGCTGCATTCACCCAGACACACACTTCATCTTGTGCCTTGATCAGTTACACACAGGAAAGTGGCAATAGTCTGTGTACATTGTTTTATGGCACATCAGAAAGGTAAAGAAATGCCTTAAGTGTATTTCCCACTATGTAAACTTACTTCCAAACCCAAATCTATATTATTATATTACCTGTCATTTTTTCTTCTATCTTTGAGATCACTTAGGGCAAGTTACAATACTAAATGGGTATGCAGCTCTGGGCTAGACCAGGAGTCTTTGTGAGCACCTCTGTTCCATTTTGTGGAGTGATTATTCATCAGGAAAAAGACTAAGGCTTCCTCACAATGCCTAAAATAAAACTATTTTGGTTAGCAGGACTGTTTCCCTTCACAGGCCCTTTGCCTGAACCCTGGTTCAGACCAGCAGCCAATCACATGACAGCCTTTTCTCTTCTCGCAGTTTCATGCCAGGTTCTGAATGGGAGGGAGTCTAGAGACGGGGAGCTCAGAAAGTAATTCTTACTTGGCAGAGAGCATAAGTGAGTCATAGGAGCTATTGAAGAGTAAAAACTCCCTGGTCAGTACAGTCTGCCACAGGCTAAACAGGGACTGACATTTAAGAGCAGAGAAAAGTGTGATTCAGAAGGAAGAGCGAGGAATATTATTGGAGAGAGATATTACAGTTCGCTGTTTCTAACTTCTGTGAATTAGTTTAGGGTGAGTGAGTTGAGAGAGCTCTAAAATCAAATTTTTATGGTAAGTATTTGACAGGGATGAGTTACAGCATCCTCAATCAACAGTAATAGTGGCCAAGATAACCGGAAAGTGATGTTCGGCTTACCAACGTGGGAGTTCAGCAACAGAAGTGTGAAGAGAGATCATACTGATCCACAAAAGGCTTATCCACAGATACTGTAGCGCATACTAGGAGATTTCGTTGTCACTGTACAGAAGTCAAGACTTCTTTGTACTACAGTGAATGCTACCATTCCAAAGATTAGATATTTCTTGAAGCAAAGAGCCCCATAGTTTATTGGAGCCGCTTGATCCTGCACACTGCATATGTCTTGTTTGCTTGTTATTACACCAATGAAAATGTGTGCCAGCCAAGATTTGGCTGAAACATCTGATATGTCTCTTCACTAAATCACAGTGCGAAATTCATCATGCTCACCTTGTAGCAGCCTAGACCTCAGGGAAGGTATTCACTCTTGGGGGAAGGTAGGCTTTTTTCCTGGGGAAAGAAACTTTGCATTCTGCTGGGCTTCTACTGGAGCATCATATCTATGGGAAAGGCTATTCTGTAATCATTTGCTGAGGGAGGTGCTGAGGGAGTTGACTGACGTGATTGCAGAGCCATTGGACATTACCTTTGAAAATTCGTAGTGATTTGGGGAGGTCCTGGACGATTAGAAAAAGGCAAATATAGTACCCATATTTTTAAAAGGGAAGAAAGAGAACCCGGGGAACTACAGGCTGGTCAGCCTCATTTCAGTCCCCGGCAAAATCATGGAGCAGGTCCTCAAGGAATCCATTTTGAAGCACTTGGAGGAGAGGAAGGTGATCAGGAACAGTCAACATGGATTCACCAATGGCAAGTCATGCCTGAACAACCTGATTGCCTTCTATGATGAGATAACTGGCACTGTGGATGTGGGGTAAATGGTGGATGTGATATATCTTGACTATAGCAAAGCTTTTGATACGGTCTCCCACAGTATTCTTGCCAGCAAGTTAAAAAAAGTATAGATTGGATGAATGGACTATAGGGTGGATAGAAAGGTGGATAGATTGTCAAGCTCAACTGGTAGTGATAAACAGCTCGATGTCTAGTTGGCAGCCAGTATCAAGCGGAGTGCCCCAGGGGTCGGTCCTGGAACCAGTTTTGTTCAACATCTTTATCAATGATCTGGATGATGGGATTAATTGCACCCTCAGCAAGTTCGCAGATGACACTAAGCTGAGGGGAGACGTAGATACACTGGAGAGTAGGGATAGGGTCCAGAGTGACCTAGACAAATTGGAGACTTGGGCCAAAAGAAATCTGATGAGGTTTAACATGGACAAGTGCAGAGTTGTGCACTTAGTAAGGAAGACTCCCATGCACTGCTACAGGCTGGGGACCGACTGGCTAAGTAGCAGTTCTGCAGAAAAGGACCTGGGGATTACAGTGGTCAAGAAGCTGGATATGAGTCAGCAGTGTGCCCTCGTTGCCGAAAAGGCCAACAGCATATTGGGCTGTATTAGTAGGAGCATTCCCAGCAGATCGAGGGAAGTGATTATTCCCCTCTATTCGGCACTGGTGAGGCCACATCTGGAGTATTGCATCCAGTTTTGGTTCCCCCACTACAGAAAGGATGTGGACAAATTGGAGAGAGTCCAGCGGAGGGCAAAGAAAATGATTAGGGGGCTGGGGCACATGACTTACAAGGAGAGGCTGAGGGCACTGGGGTTATTTAGTCTGCAGAAGAGAAGACTGAGGGGGGATTTGATAGCAGTCTTCAACTACCTGAACGGGGGGTTCCAAAGAGAATGGAGCTAGGCTGTTCTCAGTGGTGGCAGATGACAAAACAAGGAGCAATGGTCTCAAGTTGCAGTGGTGGAGGTCTAGGTTGGATATTAGGAAACACTATTTCACTAGGAGGGTGTGAAGCACTGGAATGGGTTACCTTGGGAGATGGTGGAATCTCCATCCTTAGAGGTTTTTAAGACCCCGCTTGACAAAGCCTTGGCTGGGATGATTTAGTTGGTGTTGGTCCTGCTTTGAGCAGGGGATTGGCCTAGATGACCTCCTGAGGTCTCTTCCAACCCTAATATTCTATGATTCTATGATTTGATGAGGGGTGTTCCAGGATGGGACTGTGGGGCCTACCTGGTTATCATAGAATCATAGAATATCAGGGTTGGAAGGGACCTCAGGAGGTCATCTAGTCCGACCCCCTGCTCAAAGCAGGACCAATCCCCAATTAAATCATCCCAGCCAGGGCTTTGTCAAGCCTGACCTTAAAAACTTCTGAGGAAGGAGATTCTACCACCTCCCTAGGTAACGCATTCCAGTGTTTCACCACCCTCCTAGTGAAAAAGTTTTTCCTAATATCCAACCTAAACCTCCCCCACTGCAACTTGAGACCATTACTCCTTGTCCTGTCCTCTTCTACCACTGAGAATAGTCTAGAACCATCCTCTCTGGAACCACCTCTCAGGTAGTTGAAAGCAGCTATCAAATCCCCCCTCATTCTTCTCTTCTGCAGACTAAACAATCCCAGTTCCCTCAGCCTCTCCTCATAAGTCATGTGTTCCAAACCCCTAATCATTTTTGTTGCCCTTCGCTGGACTCTCTCCAATTTATCCACATCCTTCTTGTAGTGTGGGGCCCAAAACTGGACACAGTACTCCAGATGAGGCCTCACCAATGTCGAATAGAGGGGGACGATCACGTCCCTCGATCTGCTCGCTATGCCCCTACTTATACATCCCAAAATGCCATTGGCCTTCTTGGCAACAAGGGCACACTGCTGACTCATATCCAGCTTCTCGTCCACTGTCACCCCTAAGTCCTTTTCTGCAGAACTGCTGCCTAGCTATTCGGTCCCTAGTCTGTAGCTGTGTGTTGGGTTCTTCCGTCCTAAGTGCAGGACCCTGCACTTACCCTTATTGAACCTCATCAGATTTCTTTTGGCCCAATCCTCCAATTTGTCTAGGTCCCTCTGTATCCTATCCCTGCCCTCCAGTGTATCTACCACTCCTCCCAGTTTAGTATCATCCGCAAATTTGCTGAGAGTGCAATCCACACCATCCTTCAGATCATTTATGAAGATATTGAACAAAACCGGCCCCAGGACCGACCCCTGGGGCACTCCACTTGACACTAGCTGCCAACTAGACATGGAGCCATTGATCACTACCCGTTGAGCCCGACAATCTAGCCAACTTTCTACCCACCTTATAGTGCATTCATCCAGCCCATACTTCCTTAACTTGCTGACAAGAATACTGTGGGAGACCGTGTCAAAAGCTTTGCTAATGTCAAGAAACAATGCATCCACTGCTTTCCCTTCATCCACAGAACCAGTAATCTCATCATAGAAGGCGATTAGATTAGTCAGGCATGACCTTCCCTTGGTGAATCCATGCTGACTGTTCCTGATCACTTTCCTCTCATGTGAGTGCTTCAGGATTGATTCTTTGAGGACCTGCTCCATGATTTTTCCAGGGACTGAGGTGAGGCTGACTGGCCTGTAGTTCCCAGGATCCTCCTTCTTCCCTTTTTTAAAGATTGGCACTACATTAGCCTTTTTCCAGTCATCTGGGACTTCCCCCATTCGCCACAAGTTTTCAAAGATAATGGCCAATGGTTCTGCAATCACAGCCGCCAATTCCTTTAGCACTCTCGGATGCAACTCGTCCGGCCCCATGGACTTGTGCACGTCCAGCTGTTCTAATAGTCCCTAACCACCTCTTTCTCCACAGAGGGCTGGCCATCTATTCCCCATGTTGTGATGCCCAGCGCAGCAGTCTGGGAGCTGACCTTGTTAGTGAAGACAGAGGCAAAAAAAGCATTGAGTACATTAGCTTTTTCCACATCCTCTGTCACTAGGTTGCCTCCCTCATTCATTAAGGGGCCCGCACTTTCCTTGGCTTTCTTCTTGTTGCCAACATACCTGAAGAAACCCTTCTTGTTACTCTTGACATCTCTCGCTAGCTGCAGCTCCAGGTGCGATTTGGCCCTCCTGATTTCATTCCTACATGCCTGAGCAATATTTTTATACTCTTCCCTGGTCATATGTCCAACCTTCCACTTCTTGTAAGCTTCTTTTTTATGTTTAAGATCCGCTAGGATTTCACCGTTAAGCCAAGCTGGTCGCCTGCCATATTTACTATTCTTTCGACACATCGGGATGGTTTGTCCCTGTAACCTCAACAGGGATTCCTTGAAATACAGCCAGCTGTCCTGGACTCCTTTCCCATTCATGTTAGTCCCCCAGGGGATCCTACCCATCCGTTCCCTGAGGGAGTCGAAGTCTGCTTTCCTGAAGTCCAGGGTCTGTATCCTGCTGCTTACCTTTCTTCACTGTGTCAGGATCCTGAACTCAACCAACTCATGGTCACTGCCTCCCAGATTCCCATCCACTTTTGCTTCCCTTACTAATTCTTCCCGGTTTGTGAGCAGCAGGTCAAGAAAAGCTCCCCTCCAGTCGGCTCCTCTAGCACTTGCACCAAGAAATTGTCCCCTATGCTTTCCAAAAACTTCCTGGATTGTCTATGCACCGCTGTATTGCTCTCCCAGCAGATATCAGGAAAATTAAAGTCACCCATGAGAACCAGGGTGTGCAATCTAGTAGCTTCTGCGAGCTGCCGGAAGAAAGCCTCATCCACCTCATCCCCCTGGTCCTATGGTCTATAGCAGACTCCCACTACTACATCACTCTTGTTGCTCACACTTCTAAACTTAATCCAGAGACACTCAGGTTTTTCTGCAGTTTCGTACCGGAGCTCTGAGCAGTCATATTGCTCCCTTACATACAGTGCTACTCCCCCACCTTTTCTGCCCTGCCTGTCCTTCCTGAACAGTTTATAACCATCCATGACAGTACTCCAGTCATGTGACCTATCCCACCAAGTCTCTGTTATTCCAATCACGTCATAATTCCTTGACATCACCAGGACCTCCAGTTCTCCCTGCTTGTTTCCAAGGCTTTGTGCATTCGTATATAAGCACTTGAGATAACCTGCTGATCGCCCCTCATTCTCAGTATGAGGCAGGAGCCCTCCCCTCACAGACATTCCTGCCTGTGCTTCCTCCCGGTATCCCGCTTTCCCACTTACCTCAGGGCTTTGGTCTCCTTCCCCCGGTGAACCTAGTTTAAAGCCCTCCTCACTAGGTTAGCCAGCCTGCTCGCAAAGATGCTCTTCCCTCTCTTTGTAAGGTGGAGCCCGTCTCTGCCCAGCACTCCTCCTTCATGGAACACCATCCCATGATCAAAGAATCCAAAGCCTTCTCTCCGACACCACCTGCGTAGCCATTCGTTGACTTCCACGATTCGACGGTCCCTACCCAGGCCTTTTCCTTCCACGGGGAGGATGGACGAGAACACCACTTGCGCCTCAAACTCCTTTATCCTTCTTCCCAGAGCCACATAGTCCACAGTGATCCACTCAAGGTCATTCTTGGCAGTATCATTGGTGCCCACGTGGAGAAGCAGAAAGGGGTAGCGATCCGAGGGCTTGATGAGTCTCGGCAGTCTCTCTGTCACATCGCGAATCTTAGCCCCCGGCAAGCAGCAGACTTCTCGGTTTTCCCGGTCAGGGCGGCAGATAGATGACTCAGTTATGTGCATACTGTGTGCTTTGCTTCTGGGCAAAATACTGGTGCACCTTAATGCTGCAGTAATGTGCACCCGCTAGTTTAACCGAAAGGCACATTTCTGGAATTTGATGCATCATTTGGTGTAATAAAGTAACTGGAATAGAACACTGTCATAGTATCAGTGTCTCCTGCTTTGATTAATAATAGCTTTGCTGTCATAACATCATTTATTAGCAGCAGGAAACAGTTGGCAATATTCTAGTCTATTGACCTTTTTTGATGAATATTGTTGAATATTTATTGTTTAGCCCATATCTTCCTTTAGAAGAAATTCTAGGAAGAGCATGGGGCAGCTGGGATTCTGCCTTCCCTTATAGTGCTGTATCGCTTGCAATTAACACCCTTGTCATCAATGGAATATGTTGATCCGAAACTAGTGTGAGAACAGAGTCTGACCCAATATCAGGATTATTGAAAATGCTCTTTTAATCAAATTTTTTAAAAAATAATTGTTTTAATATTACCACTAATTTAAAATGACTGTAGTATCTTTACATTTTTTAAAATAGATATTTCTTTCATACTGATAAACAGAGGATCAGAACTGTTTCAGTGTTTCAATAAAAGAAGTGACAGGTGTATTGGGGCAGATGTAATGAGAAGTGTGAAGGAACAAGGTCATTGAGCATAAGTCACGTTCCATCATTTTTTTCTTGTTGGGATTTTAAAAAATTATTTACAGTGTTTCATTTAATTCTGTTCCCTAGTCCTCAGAAGTATTGGGTTTATAGGCATCTTGATAGAAGTCTGCTTTAAGAATTGACTTGAAGGAAGCAAGAATGAAAGCAGATATTAGGATGATTAGAGCCATATAAATACTTAGATGGGCATGGCACATCAGAACGAGGAGTAATGGTCTCAAGTTGCAGTGGGGGAGGTTTAGATTGGATATTAGGAAAAACTTTTTCACTAAGAGGGTGGTGAAACACTGGAATGCGTTACCTAGGGAGGTGGTAGAATCTCCTTCCTTAGAGGTTTTTAAGGTCAGGCTTGACAAAGCCCTGGCTGGGATGATTTAACTGGGAATTGGTCCTGCTTCGAGCAGGGGGTTGGACTAGATGACCTTCTGGGGTCCCTTCCAACCCTGATATTCTATGATTCTATGATTCTATGATCAGTCATGGAAGGGTTCCAGGAGTAAGGCATGACACGGATGAAGTCATGGAGATAAGTGGAAGGACAAGAAGTGACCAGTTAGTTGCACGATTGATATCTTCATCTTTGTTCTGTGATGACTGTTCTGTTGTTCTGTACTGCATTAAGATGTATGTAGGTTAATGGTATAGAAGTTAGAAATGGAGAATTTCATCCATTCTATCTCCCTGCCAATCCACAATTGTCCCTACTTTGTATTGTGGGATTA
Organism: Lepidochelys olivacea; assembly: GCF_965140295.1. Classification (NCBI taxonomy): domain Eukaryota; kingdom Metazoa; phylum Chordata; order Testudines; family Cheloniidae; genus Lepidochelys; species Lepidochelys olivacea. Next base: position 38,324,512 of record NC_140420.1, on the reverse strand, counting down.
GAGTGAACAGTATGTCTGCAGGGGTGTCTCCTTCGGTTACCACTAAAGAGGTGTCAGCCAAAAGACACAAAGTGTAGACAGAAATCAAGGCTTGAAATTCAAAGGAAAGGTGTAATAAGGTGTTGTTTGGCTATAAATGGCAAGCCAAGCAGAGAGACGAGGCTTCTTATTGTCTTCAGTATAGGGGCTGGACATTTATATGGATCTCATGAATATTCAGAGTGATCGTAATTTAATAAGAAAAAAAAATTAAACCTCATGTTTACAGTTTAAGCCAATCTCTTACTATTGGGATATGTCTATGCTGCATTGACAACCCAGGCTCTGACTCAGATTTAAGCCCAACCCTGCCCTACTCAAGACCTGGGCCTATGGACACACCCAGGAGGGTGGGTCTGAGCCTAAGTCCCGCTGTGACTGGGGTCCAAGCCCTGTCATTTTGTGGTGTGGATGCAACTCAAGCCACAGATGTGAATCAGAAAGTCTGCGTTGTGCTGTATGGACACTTTAGCACGGTTGTGAGCCCCGGGTCCAGCAATTGTAAACCCAAGTTTACAATGCAGTGTGGATGCATGGAAGCATGACTCCACAAGCATGGGTCCCACAAATCTGGGTTTACAATGCAGTGTAGGCATACCCTTGGAGACCAGGATTAAACCTAATGTGTGGAGCAGATTATCCCACACGTGTCAATTGTGGGGTTCTTACACCATCCTCTGAAGCGATTGATACTAATAACTGTGAGAAAGGATGCTTGGCTAGATAGAGCTTGGGTTTGATCTAATAGAGCAGTTCCTGTGTTCCTAGTAGATTAGTCTTCTATAGATTCCCCTTTGCCATCTATCATTTTAGTACTTAAAGGAATTCCCATTAGGAATGTTACTCTGTGAGGTTTTTTTTTATCCACCCTTATATTCAGCATGTTGCATCTGTAACAGTTTCTTGGAAAAAAACTTCTAGAGAGAAATTTCTGATTGTTGACACAAAATTCCACAAAACGAGTTCCATTTTCACCACATAACTTTTCCAAAGCAAACAGCTTTCTTTCCTGTGAACTGGGAGGTATAAGGCTGTGGAGTTTTGGAGCGCTGTGAATCCCAGTACAGCCACTGGAGTACTGCTTCCTCTCTTCTTTCCTTCCTCCGGGCTTCCTAGGGCTTTATTTTCTGTCAGAGGGTCATCCTTTTGAATAACTGTCAAATACTCATGCAGGTGGCAGAAATAAAAAAGAAACAGAGCTGGGATCCGTCATGAGCGCTGGCGAGGTGCATGTTGATCAGAGATGGTTGTGTAGTCAAGGCAGAAGTTGTGATTGGGGGCCTATGGAGTATGACAACAGTTGAAACTCACAGCTTTCTTTAATAAAAATGACTTCTCAGACCACAATACTAATAGGAAGCCATAGCATAGTGCACAGGCTATGTTGCTAGGATGGTATTCAGGGTGAAAACAACCAACACTGGTGATCACTGACAGATTGAAGACTGTTGTTAAAAATATATGAATTAAGGTCATAAATATGCCAGTGATCACTAATGGTCCATGGAGCCCTTGCTGGTGCACTGTAGGAGGAAAGATTGTGAAAGATCTTTTAATCCATCTTCTGGCTTGTGTCTGAACCCTCTCCAGTTGATCCACGTTCTTCTTGAATTGTGGGCACCAGAACTGGACAGAATGTTGCAGCAGTATTCCAGCACTGGGGCCAAATGCAGAGGTAAAATAATCTCTCTACTCCTTGAGATTCCCCTGCTTATGCATCCAAGGATCGTATTGGCCATTTTGGCCACAGCACCGCACTAGGAGTTCACATTCAGCTGATTATCCACCACAATTCCCAAATCTTTTTCAGATCATTGCTTCCCAGGGTAGAGTCCCCCCATTGTGTAGGTATGGCCTACGTTCTTTGTTCCCACATATATACATCAATATTTAGCTGTGTTAAAATACACATTGTTACTTGAGCTCAGCTTAGCAAGTTATCCAGATCACTCAAGGACAAGTCACTGATACCTTCATGATTTACCAGTCCCCAAATTTTTGAGTCATTTGCAAACTTTATCAGTGATGATTTTATGTTTTCTTCCAGGTCATTAATAAAAAGATTAAATAGCATAAGGGCCAAGAACAGATCCCTGCAGGATCCCACTAGAAACACGCCCATTCAATGATGATTCCCCAGTTACAATTACATTTTGAGACCTATCCGTTAGCTAGCTTTTAATCCATTTAATGTGCGCCATGCTAATTTTAAACCTTTCTAGTTTTTTAATCAAAATGTCATGCTGAACCAAGTCAAATATCATATTAGAAATGAAGGGAGCAGAGTTCCACAGTGTGAAACTCCACAGTCCGCATTTGACTATGTTTTGTGTAGAAAGTTCTTATGAATATATGCTTCATATCCACTGTTCTCTTCTTATGTGTCTGCCGTTCTTTATGGACTTGCTAGTTTACGCAGAAACTTTCTGGGAGGTTCTCACTCTGGAACATAGGATCGGCTACAAACTATTGCCTGTAGTTTCCCAGGGGAAAAGATCCCTTCTCCCATCAGTAAACAAACAAACAAAACACTCCTGATGTCCTAGATCTAGCAGTGTGTTTTGTCCAGTCAGCTGAACTTTTGGTCCCACTCACACTATGAATGTGTACATTGGTGTAAAAAAATTAGAAATAACACGTTTGTCATGATGTTTAATGTTGTGTACTCTGGGCTTAATCCAGGAGACTTGGCAGGTGAGATTTTTGTGGTCAACTTGAGTTTCTTGACAGTGGAAGGAACACAATAGGTGCCGGGGTACAAAGGAGGAAACAACCTCCTCAGATGCCATACTCCTAATGCCTCATCCCAGGAGCGAGATTAACACTGATAGTCAGAGTGACTTCCTTCCCTCCCAGCCATCCCTCATCATCCTTGAGAAAGAGAGTGAGCTACTGGTAGAAAGCTGATCTTCGGATGGGGTAGTGGAAGTTTACATCTCTTTCCTTCTTTACCTAAAAGTGTTCATGCCAGAATATATCAGCTGTATGGCCTGGAGATAATTATTTTAAATATAAATCTTCAGGAAGCGAGTAAGATTTTAAATGAGTCTTCTGTAACTCATTGCAAGACTGAGAGAAAACATCCAGCTTACAATGAAGGTCCATCTAGTGGAGAGCAGTATATCTGACAGCTGACCTTGCTCCCCTTTCCATCTTCCTATGAGACTCATCACATCACTTCTGCAAACAGGAGCCTCCTGATTCAAACAACCAATGGTCTTTCTTTGTAACAGTGTCTCTAGCTGCCAGATTCCCTCTCTTCACACCTTTGAGTATCAACAGTTGAGTCCAGAAATTCGTTTGTTTTTTCTTTCACTGTTCTCATTAGCATTTTGTTAATCATTCTGACTCTGGCTTTCCTCCCTTTTTCCCTCCCAGCGCTGGGGATTTCAAGGTTCAGCTTGCATAACAGGTAATAGCAGGCATTTCCTTCTCCTGTGTCGGGATATCCTGGCGCCCTTCAGTCTCTCTCTGACTGTATTTAAAACAGACTTCAGCACAAGGGTGGAAAAAAGCCCAGTCTAAAATTAGCAGCCTTGATAGAAGAAAGGCACACGGCTGTCCACTGTACTGTTTGTCAATGAAACAACAAATCTAAACAGAGCCAGAATGCATTTCCTGTCTGTGGAAAACAGGCTGAGCTTCGGAAAGGAGGGGAGAGAGGCAGAGAAAGGCAGACCTCACGCCAAAAGGAAGAAAGAACTGGACAAAAGGCATCCAAAGGTAAAAGCAGTGTGCTGTGCTGCTGATCTCACAAGAAGAGGCTGTGTGCAGATCTTGCTCTGCTAAGGCTGCAGTTTTGGATCCTGGCAGTGTTGCACCAGTGCGTGGGGTCCCACTGGACTCAGAAACTGAGTGTATTACAGCTTAAACTAATATGTCTCTTTGTGTATCATACAGTCCCTTCTCCTTATTGGGCCTTTGATTCCCATTAGGCTTGAAGAGGTGTCTCAGCAGTCCTTCACCAGTGGTACTGCAAAGACAGCTGAATTATTGCTGTGAGAACCATCATTTTGAATTTTCTGGACTAGTCTCTGACCTTACTTACAACAATGTAAACACTCTCCTTACAATGTGTATTTTTTCATGGTCTGTGTGTATATAAATCTCCTCACTGTATTTTCCACTTTATGCATCCGATGAAGTGAGCTGTAGCTCACGAAAGCTTATGCTCAAATAAATTGGTTAGTCTCTAAGGTGCCACAAGAACTCCTTTGCTTTTTGCGAATACAGACTAACACGGCTGTTACTCTGAAATGTAAACCAAGAATCACTGCAGGGGCCTCAGTGCATTTACACTGGTTTAGAACTACTACTGTAGATTTAAACTGAAGTAAAGACTCAGGCTCTGGCCTTAACATGCATTAATACTACATCAGCATGTTTTTTTCCATTTTAATTATACATTTTGGACGCAATCCTGCAAGCCCTGTGTATGGAACTCCTGTTCAATGACTGTTCTTTTTATGGATGTCTTGATTGACTTGTGTAGTAAAGGAAAGGATTAATGTAAAATATTTATGATTTGATGCCAGTGGTTTCACTGTGGAGAAGAGATTAAACCATTTCCCCCTTTCCCCACTGGATTCTGTATACAGTTATTATCCATGAGAATTACTGTGGGAATTTCATTTATAACTGTCAGTGTTGCCAGAGTGCTTCATTCTGCAGTTTGTAGTTTTATTTACTAGTTATTCCCACTCATTGCAATCTGGCAGATCTCCCTCAACTAAAATTCAGTCAAGTAAAGGCATATAATCGCACTGCAGTATGACTGCAGAAATTCATTCTGTTCTATCTTTACCCTTATCTATAGTCCCTCTAGTATTTTTAGTCCTATTAAATCTTGAAGTTTGGCTTCCACTGTTTCCTTGTGTTTTGCCTTCTTTACTAATGAGAGCTACACAGTGGCTTGTTTTCTTGGTTGACTGAGGATTTATTTAGATCTATTCAAGAAATAATCTCCTGTTTGTGTTCTGTAGAATCTCGTAAATCAGTGGGCTAATATGAAGAGAGAGCTTTTAAGGGATGGTAAACATCTTTACTACTGAAGAGACGTACTTTGGAATTCAAACCCTATTGCTTTTCTGTTTATTCTGAAGAATTTGTAAAGCAGAATACTCTGCCTGTCCTGATCTAGATAGAATTTACCAGGTCCATCTCCATGTGCAAAAAGAGGTACTTACTGGCAAGTTGGAACACGGCAGCTATGGCTTCCTCCCACCACTGGATATCCTGTGAAATAATAGGCAGTTCTACTAGGCCCAAGACGAAAATGAGCTGACCAGCAGTCAAGGCGACGGTAGCGATTAGGTTACAGGCCCTCATCATGTCAAACTGCACTGTGGAGGACACACAAAGACTGAGTAAGAGCATCATCTTAAAATAAAATCTTAGGGTTTAAAAAGCAATACCCCACCGAGAAGCTATGGCAGAGTTGCCAGCCCCTGAAAGAATGCTTCAGAAGCTGCATGTCTGCTCATTTTATCTCAATTTATAACAAACTCTTACTCTGATGTACATTCATGATTAGGCTATCTAAGAACAGGTTGCCTTTCAGTTACACAGAAATCTGCCTTGTTTTCAGGGATAGCCTTCCAAAAAAGAATAAACATTTATCCTTCTGGTTGCTTTCTAAAAATTATAAGCACAAACTCTTTGGGGCAGGGACCATCTTTTTGTTCTGTGTTTGTACAACACGTACCCACAATGTCTGTAATACAAATAATAATAACTCCCAAAACAAGTGTGCTGCTTTGAACTCATTGTCTTTCTCCCAGTTAATAATGTTGCATTTGAGACCAGCTGATGAGCTAAAGCCTGCATCTCCCTTGTTTAAGGGTGATCTACAGGTAGGGTATTATGGGAGGGATTCTCAACTACTAAAATTTGCTCCCTTTCCTGGTCTGTCAGAGCCCAGATTTATTAATTTACCAGGCACGTTGCAAAACTCCTCTTTTTCTGGATGCTTGAGCAGGGAGTCAGTTGAGGGTAAAAGGGCAGTTATTTGTGGGGTCATTGCAGTTTTCTTGTAATACAGTGTATGTTGTGTCCAGTCATTGATATGTGTATGCAGTTAGATCTGTAGTTGTACTGTGCAGTATTGTAATATTTACATATTACAACATACAGCACAAATATAGAATTAATCATGGCAATAAATATTTGGAGGCCAGGATAGGTACTTAATAGAAATGAACACATTTCCTAGCTGGTCACTGAATAGACTGTATTCATTGCAAAGTTTACTACTTTTAGTCAGGTTGATGGTGTTTTTCTTCTTCTTTTCCTGTTAGCATGGTGGATGTCCTGTTTTCATCTTTTTCCTTCCTTTCTAGCTAATGGTGGGCTTCATAAATGTTATTGTACCAACACAACATCCCTTGCCTAATATGCCACTGCTACTCTGAAGTAGGAAGGGCTTGCCATGTAAATGGCCGTACTTTTTAAAGGAAAATGTTTACACTGGCAATAAATGCAAATCTTCACCAGAATTGTAAAAGGTGACATAGCTGATTATGGGTGGACAGTGTGGGTGCACGAGATACTAGGATCTGAGATTTCCTATGTGATGAAAATGTCATGGAATGGTTAATTCTCAGCTATTGTTACACTCTGTTACATTTTCCCAGGCTTTTTTGGTAACAAGATTCCATGATTTTGTAGTGGCTTGTTCCCAGGTCTCACCATTTATTTATTGGGTTCTGAGAAGTATATGCGATGTGTGGTGCCAACACTCTACATTACTATGGAATGAAACTAGGAAATTTGTTGAGAATGAACAATACTTAGTGGAGTCCATTCAAACATGAACCTCTGTGAAAGGCTTAAGTTGGGTTTAAAAAAACAGGTGCATACCAAAATCTATTAAGAAATATAGTGAAACCCTTAAATGAATGCCCAAGAGGGGAATAAACCTGTCAAAAGACATAAAGGTAGCCTGCACAGTGAAAAAGTGAGTTTGTGCCTCTTTGTTTATTAATACCCTATAAAGAAGACGTGAAAAAGTTTAACCCACAAAGGGGGTGATTTTTTGGGTTGTGTAAGGTTTTTTTTTCTTCCCGTTTGTTTTTATTAGAAAGGTAGATCTTGTCCACAGGTACCAGCTTCCTCCTTGCCCTGGGGGTGCTCAACCCCCTCTCTGCCCCACCCCAGGTCTCACCCCCACTCCACCCCTTCCCCCAAACTCCTACCCCACTGTGCCTCTTCCCGCCTCTCCCTCTGCCCCCGCCTCTTCCCCACTGTGACGTTGCACTCCATATGTTTTATGGAAATATGCTTATAAGTGTGAATATGATGTAACTGAAATATGCTTAATGCAAAAGGTCTCTTGTAAGGTAGCTTATAATCTACTGAGTATGTTCATCCTATTTTGTATGAATGTATCATTCTTGTATCTGAAGCTAGAAATATGAAATATAACTCTGAGGTCCTATTGTAATTATGCAAAGTGTGGGCCATTAATGGTGGTTTGGAAGCTTGATGGCTCCCATTGACTAGGACATTGGTTGTAAATGGTCTGTTTACTTGCAAACCTTCCTGGGTGTGTGCGGGCCAGCCCTGGAAGAATGAAGGCTGGGGTCTCACAGGACATGTGACCATGTCACCTGGTAATGAAATCCATCTTAAATCTGGTACTTTTCCATTTAGAAGGAGGGGTGGGGACTCAGATACACACAAGATTTCTGCCTTGTGCCAAAGATATAAAAGGGGGTGGAACAGAACAAAGGTGCTGTCAGTCAAGAGAAATCCCCTAGTTACCACCTGAGCTGGAACTAACAAGGACTGTACCAGAGGAAAGGATTGGGCCCAGAATAGGAAGGAGTCTAGTCTGTGAAAGAAGCTTATTGGAACATCTCTGAGAGTGAGATTTTACCTGTAAACAGTTTCTTAATGTATTAGGCTTAGACTTGCATGTGTTGTTTTATTTTGCTTGGTAACTTACTTTGTTCTGCCTATTATTACTTGAAACCACTTAAATCCTAATTTTTATACTTAATAAAGTCACTTTTGTTTATTAATTAACCCAGAGTAAATGATTAATACCTGGGGGAGCAAACAGCTGTGCATATCTCTCTATCAGTGTTATAGAGGGCGGACAATTTATGAGTTTACCCTGTATAAGCTTTATACAGAGTAAAACAAATTTATGTGGGGTTTGGATCCCATTGAGTACTGGGTATCTGGGTGCTGGAGATAGGAGACCTGCTGAGCAGTTTTTCTTTAAAGTCTGCAGCTGTGGGGGCATGGACCAGACCTGGGTCTGTGTTGCAGCAGGCTAGCGTGTCTGGCTCAACAAGGCAGGGTTCTGGGGTCCCAAGCTGGCAGGGAAAACAGGCTCAGAGGTAATTCCAGTACGTCAGGTGACAGTCCCAAGGGGGTCTCTTTGACTGAACCCATCACACCCACCTCTTCCCGCCCCGTTTCTCCCCTTCCCCTGAGTGTGCCCAGTCCCCACTCCTCGCCCTCCCCCCAGAGCCTCCTGCATGCCGCAGAACAGCTGATCGCTGTGGGCGAGAGGTACTGGGATGGAGAGGGAGGAGTTGATCACCAGGGCTGCTGGCAGGCGGGAGGTGCTGTGGGGGAGGTGGAGGAGCTGGCTGCTGGTGGGTACAAAGCGCCCACTAATTTTTTTCCATGGGTGCTCCAGCCCTGGCGCACCCACGTAGTCAGCATGATCTTGTCTACCTTGTTTTTCCTGGAAGAATCCATGGATAATTGGAGAACTAATAGCACAAGTACTAAGGAAGTGAAAACCAAGCGATTGAGAAGGAAAGGGGATTTTAGTCAGAATATTTAAAATTTTGTTTTTGTTTAATTATTTGATTAACATCTATTTAACCCAAATACCTTTCAGCACCCTGCAACTTCAGTCATAGTCTGAGAAAGCTCCCAACCTGTTCCTGATCCTCCAAGAAGACTTCCAGCAAAATAAGGAAGACAAGACTTAATATTTTTGGTATTTGTAAGACAAATAAAAAATAAGCTTTTTTTAAAAAATATAAAGCCATTTAGATCTTCTTTTGAGTTATAAAAATGCATGAACCCACTTTTTCCCATGTAGGTCACCTTTAACTCCCTGCACAGTAAGTAATATACAATTGATTGCTGACATGTTAGTGTTAGATGTTAAGAGCCATACACTGCGAGCCTTACTCAAGCTGGAGAACCTTACGTCTTGGCGTACCATTGAAATCAGCCAGTTCAGTAGGATATTAGCAGAATATGGCCCGAAACACACATAGGTTTGGTTTTCCTGATTAATCCATTTCTGAAAGCAGAGGAACCTTCCGTCATTCAAAAGTAAGGACCAGTCATAGAGTAAATTTTATGGTAAGACTTGTTGCTAATTTTGAAAGTGCAGTTCCTTAGTAGTGGGAGCACTAAGCAGTCTCCCCACAGTGAACATGAAGTGTCATGAAGTGCTTTGGGACACACTAAAACCATCATCAGGCACCTGCTGGGCTTTATAAACATCAATAAAACTTGATGAACGTTCGAAGTATCATACCTATATCATAAGTGTAGACTATGGCTTTCTGAGAAATAGCCTTTTATAATATTATAAAGGCCTTTAGCTTGTCTGGTGAGTTTGTAATTACTGAATCTGGAAACAGCCAATTCACAACCATTATTATTACAGTCCTTTTTTCTTGTTTAACTATAGCACTGAACCCAGAGGGTACTTAGTTCACACATAATAAATTCTGCTGGCTTGTCCTTGGAATGTGTACTAACCATGGTCTGAGAAACACCAGATTGCTATATTTTATAAACTCCGATTGCTCATCCCTCGTATTTGTAATGCCCATGAGTAAGGCTACAATTTAGTCACGGGTATTTTTTGTAAAAGTCATAGAATCATAGAATATCAGGGTTGGAAGGGACCTCAGGAGATCATCTAGTCCAACCCCCTGCTCAAACCAGGACCAATCCCCAACTAAATCATCCCAGCCAGGGCTTTGTCAAGCCTGAGCTTAAAAACTTGTAAGGAAGGAGATTCCAACACCTCCCTAGGTAACGCATTCCAGTGTTTCACCACCCTCCTAGTGAAAAAGCTTTTTCCTAATATCCAACTTAAACCTCCCCCACTGCAACTTGAGACCATTACTCCTTGTTCTGTCATCAGCTACCACTGAGAACAGTCTAGATCCATCCTCTTTGGAACCCTCTTTCAGGTAGTTGAAAGCAGCTATCAAATCCCCCCTCATTCTTCTCTTCTGCAGACTAAACAATCCCAGTTCCCTCAGCCTCTCCTCAGAAGTCATGTGTTCCAGTCCCCTAATCATTTTTGTTGCCCTCCGCTGGACGTTTTCCAATTTTTCCACATCCTTCTTGTAGTGTGGGCCCCAAAACTGGACTCCAGATGAGGCCTCACCAATGTCTCACCAATGTCGAATAGAGGGGAACGATCACGTCCCTCGATCTGCTGGCAATGCCCCTACATACACATGCCAAAATGCTATTGGCATTCTTGGCAACAAGGGCACACTGTTGACTCATATCCAGCTTCTCGTCCACTGTAACCCCTAGGTCCTTTTCTGCAGAACTGCTGCATAGCCATTTGGTCCCTAGTCTGTAGCGGTGCATGGGATTCTTCCGTCCTAAGTGCAGGACTCTGCACTTGTCCTTGTTGAACCTCATCAGATTTCTTTTGGCCCAATCCTCTAATTTGTCTAGGGACCTCTGTATCCTATCCCTACCCCCCAGCGTATCTACCTCTCCTCCCAGTTTAGTGTCATCTGCAAACTTGCTGAGGATGCAATCCACACCATCCTCCAGATCATTTATGAAGATATTTAACAAAACCGGCCCGAGGACTGACCCTTGCGGCTCTCCACTTGATACCAGCTGCCAACTAGACATGGAGCCATTGATCACTACCCGTTGATCCCGACAATCTAGCCAACTTTCTATCCACCTTATAGTCCATTCATCCAACCCATACTTCTTTAACTTGCTGGCAAGAATGCTGTGGGAGACTGTGTCAAAAGCTTTGCTAAAGTCAAGAATCAACATGTCCACCGCTTTCCCCTCATCCACAGAGCCAGTTATCTCGTCATAGAAGGCAATTAGATTAGTCAGGCATGACTTGCCCTTGATGAATCCATGCTGACTGTTCCTGATCACTTTCCTCTCCTCTAAGTGCTTCAGAATTGATTCCTTGACGACCTGCTCCATGATTTTCATTACGACAAAGTCATAGGCAATAAACAAAAATTCATGACCTGTGACCTGTCCATGACTTATACTATAAATACCCCTGATTAAATCTTGGGGTGGGGGTGCTGCTGGCGGGGGTGCCCTGGGGGGGCTGCTGCTGTGGGGGAGCCAGGGGCACCAGCTGCCAAGGGCAGCTCAGCAGTGGCTGCTCCAGCCATCCCAGGACCGCTGCCGGGGGCTGTCCACCCGCCACTGTTCTGGCTGCTCAGGCAGTCCCTGGGGCCAGCCGTACCTGCCGCTGCTTGGGCTGTCCTGGGGCCAGCTGCACAGGGCTGCCTGAGCAGCGGCTGGTGTGACTGGCCCAGGGCTGCTCCAGAAGCAGCTGGTGTGACTGGCCCCAGGGCCACTCCAGTAGTGGCTGGTGTGGCTGTCCGTGAGGCCACCTGAGCAGCTGGCTGCGGAGCTAGCTGCTTGCGCAGCCCTGGGGTCAGGCACACTGGTTGCTGTAGAGGTCACAGAGGTCACGGAAAGTCACCAACCTCCATGACAAACACAGAGCCCTACCTGTGGGGATTGAAACACCACAACTTTGTCGTAATGAACTCTGTCATTCATGACTTCTCTTTATGACTTATAAAATTATGAGCCTAGTAACAGCAAATATATGTCTATTGTAAGTTCTTTTGGCTTCACCACATAAATGATTATAGACATAGCCAATTTGCAACCGTGACTAACTCCCTCAGCTTCCTGCAGCATATGTAGTAACTGTGAGCCCAGGAATAATTGGTTCATGATTATTATATGCTCTTGACAGCTGGGAGTTTGTAGTAGCCTTGAACACAAAAATAGCTGGTTTGCAGAGCTCTTGTTTTCTTCACACAGTTTATAACAACTCTGAGCTTAGGAATGCCAATTCAGCCAATATAATAAGCTTTACAAAGAAGTATAGAAATGTAACCAATGATATGTATATTAAAAGGAAGGTCAAATGTGGTTCAGGATGGAACCCCAGTAGGATGATGAAGGGACAGCATAGAATAAAGGAGGAAATAACTGTCATGATTTCATGAAATCTGCCAACTCAACAATTTTAAAATCTATGCTGTGACAACAGTTCAGTACCTTTCCATACTTCATATTATGATACTGTTGCTTGTGCCCCTTAATAGTTCCATTGTATGATGTAGCCTGATTTTTAGGATTCTTCTAGAACTGTAATGATTCCCTCTTCACTAATGACTAAAACAAAAATAGCAGCCAACCGCCTTTATAAACTCTGTTGCTTCTCTGTGGAGTTTGTAATAGCTTTCCGTGTAGAAATACCACTCTTCAAATTGTTGTCTTCTCCTCCGGTGAATAGTCATTATAACCTTCATTTGGCTTGATTCTGCCGAGGGTTGTTGTTCTTATGTAACCCCAGACTCAGACTCTTGGACTGTACAAGACAGTCAATACACCCCAAAAAGTGGGGAACGTCACAGAAGAAGTCTGACTAGGCTACCATGGAATTCCCCTCACAGCCTCAATTAGTAGATTTTAAAGATGCCTTCCCCCATCAGTAACACTGAGGGAGGGCAAGCCATAATGCTTCTTTTCTGTGTGTACTATCTGTCAACCAAGAAATAATTATGAGTTCACATCTTTCATAAATCTTGGCTTCTGTGCTTAACATTTGTAACAACTGTGAAGCTTGAAATGTTCAGTTCATGATCTTTATAAACTTTCTGCTTCTCCTTTAAATTTTATAATATCAGTGACTCAGTGATAATTCATTTCCCTTGTAAACTCTGACAACTTCTGCATGGAGGATTTTATAATAACCATGAGTTTAGAACTCATTGCTTTGACTATTACAAACTCTTCTCTCTTTTCTAATGTGTTTGCCATAGCTGTGATCCTACAAATAGCCTCTTTGTGACCCCTATACACTATCAGTTTTTCAGGAGGATATGTATAAGTCATAATTCCTGAAACATGAGATTTGCAGGACTTTAATGTTCTCACAATTACTGGTGGCATTTGTGATAACTATTAACTTCTGAAATCTATTGTCTAAGATTGTCGGGATGACAAAGGTATTTTGGGCATCCCATTTCTTTTGTTCTGAACTCACTGCTGTTATGGCCCTGCCATTGATGTTAACTGTTTGAAGAAATTTCCAATGGCTAGGGGAGCACTAAGAGCCAATGATATCTGGAGTTCTAATCAAACACTAGACTGAAAACTAAATAGAAATTGGACTGGGCATCATATAAGGAGTTCATCGCTCTGCTACCAAGATTGCATTGTTATAGCGTTCTGCATCCTGCTACCATGTGAATTGTGATTTGACGGCAGTCCAGTGCATCCCTGGCAGAGTCCTGAGAACCTTCCTGTTCCTCCCCTCTCCTTCATCCTCTAAGATCCCATTTAACAGCCACTGTCTACTTGGCCGATTAGGATTAAACAGGACTCAATCGTGATAGGCATTGAATGGCTCCAAAATCAGCGTGAGGGGGGTCACTGCTCAGCAATGCAAAGTGCTCCCACTCATTTCTCTGAATTTACTATCAGAGAGGAATGGAATTAATACAAAATCCAACTTGAGTCTCCTATAGGCCAGGCCAGAGTAAGCCAACTGGATGGTCAATGCTGCTTTGTTTCAATTGCAAGGGTCAGTTCAGTCTATGTTTAGCACTCAAACTTCAAGGATAAAACCAACTCAAATTCCTCATCGCCTCCCTCATTTCCCTAACCAGATACATCCATCTGGATTATAAATGTTGATTTGATTTTGCTATTCTTGAGCAGCAGTTTTGTTTGATTATGTCACATGACATCCCCCAAGATATTTGTGCTCTGCAAATGTAGGTTAGTCATATTAGACAGCAATTTTGCAGTGTTCTGAAATAATGAGGCAGAATGATCTGATTTAAAAATCAGATTGTGCTGATTATTTTGTGTGTGTGGGGGGGGGGGGTTCTGTTCTCTACATTGACTTATCAAGGTCAGAATAGTAATTTTAATGCTCAGATTCCAAGCTTTAAAATGCGGCCTTATCAAAATTAAAAATATGTGAGGACAAGATTAAACAACTACTGATCTTTTTAAAATAGTTTGTTTAAAGCCTTCCCCTAAAGACACCTCCCACCTATGCACCTTTGCTGAAAGAATATTTAGCAAAAGCCTCAGCCCAACTTTTGTAATTTACTAAAGTATCGATTGTGTGAAAAAGCTAACAAAGTACAAACTCCAGTAACTGACTCATTAAAACTCTTCCATGTCCCTGTCCTCGTTGGATATGTGGGCATACACATCACTGAGTCTTGAGAAATCCACTTCTGAGCTTGGATGTTATATGTGCAGTAATAGGCTTTTATTAGAGAGTATCCTACTATTACTGTAGCTAAAATGGAGTTGGTCATTCTAATCTTAAATCCCCTATTTTCTTTTGAAACTGAAATGTATCCTGTTTGGTATCTGTTTAAAGATAATTTTAATTTTTTGGTGAATGTAATTTGAACCAAATGAAGTTCAGTCAGTTTTGAGTTCTGTGAACCTGACCATAATACATATATTTTTACTTTTAAAAGATTTTTGTTTAGATTAATCTGTTTTAGGTAGCAAAAAAACAGCAGCTTTCAATGAAGAATTCAGTGATTGCTGAATTTGGGGTAAGAGGAATTTTGAAAATGGTCCTGAATGTTTGAAAATCAGTGAGCTTACCCTTGTACTGTTCTGTTTTTTTCTTTTTTTTTAACTTATTTAAGCAACCTATTGAATATATGCATTGAGGTACCTGATGATTCTCAGAAATGCTAAGTGATTCCAGCGAATTTTGCATTGGGGAGTAGCATAAAGAGTGCTCCCAGTCTTTCAGAAACATTAAATATCCTCAAGAATTACTATAGGCAGAGCTGGGAGTGGTGCCTATAGTTAAGGTGGCCCAGTACTTCCCATTATAAGACCCTGTTTTTGATTGTTATAACTTTGCTCAACTTTAATCTTTCAGGCTGAAAATTTCCATGCTGGATGTCTGCATCAGGCTGATTTATTTATTTATTTGAGTTTTAGCTAAGTGGTTCACCTGTTTCCAAGAACAAGATTAGAAAAAATACGTTATTTGCCCATGTTAAAAAAAATCTTAAAAACATTTTATTGAGAATCTCTAGAACCTCCATGCGTTGGGGAGAGGACTTGGATTTTGCTGGGGGGTTACCAAGGTGCCTGGGATATGCATTTTGCCATTCCCATTTCAATAAATAAATTGGGAAAATTTAAACCCAAATTTCACCCAATTTATAAACCTCTGAAAAAATCTTAGTTCACATATGCTCAGTAGAGACTTTGTAAAGTTCGGAAGCCTAATTCCCTGAAGCGTGCACCATCCCCTCACAGCTCCTGTGTGCTGGAGGAGAGCAGCTGCACTGCAGTGTAGAGGTGTAAGGCATGTTGCAGGTGTGTGTGAGAGTGACACAGGCATTGCAGGAGCAAGAGGGTAGGGGTAAAGGAGACAGGAGTGGGCAAGGAGAGTATTAGGAGCAGAGGAGGAGGAACCCAGGGGCCGGACTGGAGCAGAGGGAGGAAGGAGTCGGGTAGAGTGGGAAGTTGGATAGGATCAGAGGGGCAGGTGCAGGAACCGGGGTGGATTGGATAAGAGCAGAGGGAGACAGAGACATATTAGGGGCATAAGACCGGCCACACTGGGTCAAGACCAATGGTCCAGCTAGCTCAGTATCCTGTCTTCCAACAGTGGCCAATGGCAGTTGCTTCAGAGGGAATGAACAGAACACGTAATCATCAAGTGATCCATCTCCTGTCGCCCATTCCCAGCTTCAGGCAAACAGAGGCTCGGGACACTTCAGAGCATGGTTTTGCATCCTTGCCCACCGTGGCTAATAGCCTGAGTTTGAACATCTACATTACAATTTTTATAGCTCCATGAGCCCGAGTCATCTGACTTGGGCCAGCTGCAGTTGTGCCTCAGGTCTTTTATTCTAATGTAGATGTACACTAAGTGTCCATGTAGACAAGGCCTAACTGTGATTGCCTTATTTTCTGGGTGCCCCACGTGAGATCCCTGGGGCCTGATTTGCAGAAATGCTGGGTATTCACAACTTTAAAGTAAATTGGAGCTGTGCATGGAACATATGAAGTCCTATAAAAATGCTACATACTCTTACGACTCATACCCTAGGTATTCCGAGTTGAGTAACCAAACTTAGTGGACATTTTTTGCAATTTTGGGCTTAATCTCTCTGTCTTGGTTCCCTACCTGTAAAATGGAGACAGTAATCTCATCTCATAGAGGTGTTGTGAAGATATATTAATTAATGTTTGTGAAGAGCTATGGTGATATGATGAGACCCCTATACAAAACACTCATGAGGAAATTAATTTTTTATTCAGTGCAGCATTTGTATGGTGTGTATTAAATAAGGGGCCACACACTTAATCTGAAGGATAAAATAATTCTGAATAACTGCCTATTCACTGAATGAAAAAGGGATCCTGTGGGGGAAAAAACAGTGTGTGATCATGTAATTAAAGACTTTATCATAATGCATAATCACAAGTGGGCCAAATTACAGTTGCATGGACAACCTCAATTCTGACAATTCCTAATTTTTGAGTGCTTGACTTTGCAACTTTAATGTTCGTTTAACATAGATTTTTGGATGAAATTATTTATATTATAGTAGCATCTAGTGACCCTAAACAAAAGCAGGGCCCCATTATGCAGGGCACTGTACAAACACATAGTGAGAGATGGTCCCTGCCCCAAATTGTTTACAGCCTAAATAGACAAGACAGGCAAAGGGTAAGAAACAGAAACACAAAGAGGTGAAGTGACTTATGCAAGTTCCAGCAAGTCATTGGCAGAGCCAGAACTGGACCTGTGACTCTATCCGTTAGATCCCCTAACTCCCAGTCCATTGTTCTAGCCATTGGATCCTATGATATCTGGGGGGGTTTCAGTGTTAACAGACACTTGGCTTCCTTTTCCAGCACATTAACTCTCCTTAGTTTTTCTGCTTATTAAGTGGTCAGTGGTTTCTGATATTTTGAATCTAATTGTGAAACACAAAAACAGATATTGGCTGTGTAAAAGTGCATCCTGGGATAACTAAATAATTGGAGTCACAGAAAGATACAGCAAAAGAGTTATCAGTTGAAGCTTTGAAAGAGCTGTACTGTGCTGGTCTGAACATTAATGAATTCTTCTTGTTTTTAAATCCCAAGTAAGACTAGTTCTGGTTAGTACGTGGATAGAAGACTTCCACATGAAAAGAAGTATGTAAAACCTTTGCATCTTTTGTGCACCAGAATGTTGCTTACATGTCTACTACTCAAAGAAAAAATCAGATTCTTTTTTAGATAGATAGACAGCCCCACTGCTTTCAGATTCAGTTTCTTGCTGGAATGGGTTAACTTTTATTTTTATTATTTTGTCTCTTGGATAGCTCTGTGTCATGCAGTAAAATAGATGTTCATGCAGTAAAAAAATTCTCCAACATCTTTTTCTTCTGTTGTATTTTTAATTTTAAAGAAAGAGAAAACAAGGCAACTCAATGCAACTACACTAATGCAATGTTAAGATAAAGAGTTAGGGTGAAATCCTGGCCCTATTAAAGTCAATTGGCATTTTACCACTGACTTCAATGGGATCAGAATTTCACACTTTATGTATTTAATTTGGTAGGTTTACAACATTCCTACCAGGGAAGCAGTATGAGCAAGACAGTCTGGCAGTCATTTTTGGAATGGAGGGATGGGTAAACTGATCAGTTTCTACATAGAGAAATGTGTACGGTTTGATGCCAGGAATTGAACTCTGAGAATGTTCCTTTATACAATGAGCATGTTTTAACTGTATACTTAAGGTTATTGTATATCTTCTGCTAATGCCAAGGTTGTGGCATAATGCGTAAACATATATTGATTGGATGCTCTGCATTTATAGGATGCTCTGCATTTTTTTTTAATCCACTTGGGGTGGAATTTTCTAAGGCTTCTAAATCACTTAATCTCTTTTAGAAGTCCCACCCTTAAACTGAGAATTTAAATCCACAAAAGTCAGAAAAATCTATTTTTAATATGTCAATGGCAATGTTAAGTTGGCTCCATAGCACTCATGTGAATGCATGTACTACTTTAGTTATCCTGAGTTAACAGTATGAATATTGACTTTTATATTTTCAACTTTAGCAAATCCTTACTCACATGAGTCGTACTGACTTCAGTGGCAGAACTTGCATGCTTAAGGACTACTTGCATGTGTAAGGGTTTGCAAGATTGGCTCCCTGATGTTGCATTAACAATTTCCCTTATTTAGATATTGACTGTATTCAGAAGCTAAATCTGGGCCTTGACACTACATGTTGTCAACCATATGAACTCATGATGTCTAAGTACAATATCTCAGTCTTCAGACAGCCTTATAAATCTGAAGCTCCTGACTTCTTTTAATCGTATGGTACATACTGACTTCACAAAGTACTGTGATCCTCCTTTCTCAGTCTGTATGCACCCAGTACAATGGTAGGCAGAGCAAGTAATAGATGTCTAAAATAGTCTTCAGCTGCTAGTCTATGCCTGGCAACTGTCAAAACAGAAACATCAGAGACATTCCTAATGGACACTGACGTTGTCTGAATTGTTGTCTCTGTAAACAGATTTCAGTTTTATTCCCACACTGAGCTGTGCCCTGACATCATCCCCATATTTCATAGTGAAAATGTGCTTGTGTAAATCATACATTGAGGCTGGACAGGTGTTTATAGTTAGCGCTTGTGAATGTCATGATATTGTACCATTTCCCATCATTGGATATACTTGCTCGTAAGAACTACAATAAAAAATGCTCTCTTGATATGTGCATCTGTATTTGAAATAAAGCTTCCCACTGCTGGGGTTTTCTTTGTCTTCTGGAGCCCTGAGGAATGAAACAGAGTATACCCTTCTCTACACCCTCTCTATCCTTGAAGCGCCATAATGTTGCTAACATTCTTTGGACAGGAAGCGACTGAATCTGATTTACCTTTCTGAGTAAGTCAGATCTATCCATCCAGTTATTTTATGGCCATCATCACTGCAATATCCAGCTGTCCTGCCCATCATTAAATGGCCACAATGATAACTGTTGAACAAGCAAGGCACTCACTGCTCCATCCAACCTGTGGCTGAGCACATCATGTTACAGGGCTTATCCCTTCACCCTCCCATTCCCTGGTCCTCCTCGCATGAACAGAGGGCAGCAATACCCGAAGTCCAAAGGTGCAAACAGTTCAATGTTTATTGGGTTGAACTTCCAGCAAGCAATGATTCCAGTTTCCTTCCTCAGTGTCCCCCTTCCCAGCTCTGACACCACAGAGCCTTGCCTGTGTCCCTGTTCCCATTCCCAGTTCCTATTCCCACTCCCCGCCCCCCAGCAAAACATGATTCCAATTGCCCTCCTTAGCAAAACATGATTCCAGTTCCCCCCTCTTACTTCCTGATTGATTGCAGACTATATATTAAAACTTGAGTTCTGCTTAGCTATATCTTAACCAATAATTTTACTGAAATTTAACTAACTAGTCCTAACATATTGTAACATAATTATCTAACCAATTATATCCCACCACCTTAATTGGTTTACTCCCAACAACATTAATTATATAGCAGACAGAAACAATCACAGAACCAGACAGAGATTATCCAGACAAACAATAGGGAACTACAGTGATAGAACAACGAAGAAATGAGGATTTCACACCCCAGCTATTGAGTTCTTGTCAGACAGGATGCTATCAAACTAAGTTTTCTTTAAATCTTCTAGGCTCTTCCCTTCCTCTGGAGGTGATAGATTGGATCACCTTTTTAACAGCCCAAAACTGCCTTATTTCAGTGTGACTGGTGAGGACGTGACTGTTCGCTTCCCAGCTTATGGCTGCTCCCACTGCTTAGCCAAAGGCCTTATCTTAAGAACAGGGGCTCAGACTGACACAGTGAGAGAAGGCCCTTACACAGGCAGTCTGATTTTGATTCTTATGTTGTACCTCTATAACTAGCCAAGTGATAAGAATACACCTAAATTCTCAGAGTACAGGCCTTTGCAAACAGGCCTGAATATCTATATCCTAACACTCCGCCCGCCCCCTTTCTTTTTTTTTTTTTTTGGGTGGTGGTGAGGATCCTCCTGCTCAGGTATCCCTGGAAAAGTATAGGACATATGGTGACAAATTTCCTGATAGGGCCAGGCATCAATGTGGAAGGTGTCGATATTCCATTTGTCCCACTGCCCTTTGCTCTCCACCTTCTCTCATATGGGCATACCATACCTATTCCAATGTGTTCCAGACTTCTCATTATAGTGGGCCCGAGAAGGTTGGGTCCAGGTTGTCTAGTATACTGGGGGTGGGGGCTTACTACATTACTTATAGGTTATCTCCATAGTGATCTGAACACAGGTCTGAGAGGAAGAATCTTTTGCGATCTAATCCCAGCTCTGACACTAAATCTCTCTGTGATCTTTCACAAGTCAGTTAACTTCTTTTTCTCACAGGAACATTGTGAAGATTAATTAATTGTTTGTAAAATGGTTTGAAGATGGGAAGTGCCATCTGAGTTCTCAGTAGTGATAGGATCAGTGTCATGGCAAAACCATTAAGTTTGAACTACTAATCCTAAGGCTTGGCTGTGTTAGGGATCTTTAGACTGGTGTTCCTACCTATGCTTGTAACCTTGGCCATAAGCAAAGAGCTTAGTTAAGATCAAGGCAAAAAATATGGTCTCTTAGAAAACCACACTGCCCAGGTTTATCGTTGTGTTGAACCATTTCATAGAATATCATAGAATATCAGGGTTGGAAGGGACCCCAGAAGGTCATCTAGTCCAACCCCCTGCTCAAAGCAGGACCAATTCCCAGTTAGATCATCCCAGCCAGGGCTTTGTCAAGCCTGACCTTAAAAACCTCTAAGGAAGGAGATTCTACCACCTCCCTAGGTAACGCATTCCAGTGTTTCACCACCCTTTTAGTGAAAAAGTTTTTCCTAATATCCAATCTAAACCTCCCCCACTGCAACTTTCAGAATCATTCCAATTCACAAAGATTTTATTTTCACTTAGTCTGCACTGACATTCCTGCTCATAACTCACTTTACCGTCTGTCTCTCAAAGAATCATAGAAAATTAGAGTTGGAAGAGACCTCAGGAGCAGTGTTCCTTCCAATTTTTCCCATCGATATGCGGAATGAATTTTGTTATGTGCACCAATATGGAGATGATGTGTAACATATTGCTGCACATAACAAAATTCATGTGGTGGGAGTGGGGCAAAGGGGTTCGGAGTGCAGGAGGGGGCTCAGGGCTGGGTCAGAGGATTGGGCTGCAGGGGTATGTGGGCTCTGGGGTGGGGCTGGGAATGAGGGGATCGGCCAGAGTGCTGGGGTGCAGGGGTGTAAAGGCTCCAGCTGGGGGTGTGGGCTCTGGGATGGGGCTGGGGATGAGGGGCTCAGGGCTGGGCATGGGCTCTGGCTGAGGGTGCAGCCTCTCAGGTGGTGCCGGGGATGAGGAGCCTGGGGTGCAGGAGGCTGCTCTGGGGCTATGGCGGGGAGAGAGGACTCCCCCCAGTGCTCTCTCCCTGCAGCAACACCTTGGCTGGGGGGAGAAGCCTCTCTCCCCACCATGGGAATTCTGAAGTTGGGGCTGCAGGATAGGAGCCCCTCCCCTGGCCCCAGCAGACCTGGTCTGGGCCATGCCGCCCCATCCACGCCGAGGCCAGGCCAGGCTGGGCCTGATCCAGCTGTGGCGGAGCCCGGGCTACTCTGGCCATGCTGCCCTGTCTGCAGCAGGTCTGGGGTACAGGTTGAGTTGGGACCGGGGTAGGGGCCCCCCTCCCACGGCAGGTTGAGGGATGAGCTAGGTGGGGGCTGGGGGAGAGGTGCCCCTCCCCTGGCCGCAGCAGATCCCCGGACAGGTTCCCGAATCACCTGCGCAGTGCTAAATAGGCTGCTGTGCAGCCACACAGTCACACAACTTACAGGGAACTTAGCTCAGAAAGTCATCTAGTCCAACCCCCTGCTCAAAGCAGGACTAACCCCAACTAAATCATCCCAGCCAGAGCTTTGTCAAGCCGGGCCTTAAAAACCTCTAAAGATAGAGATTCCAGCACCTCCCTCGGTATCCCATTCCAGTGCTTCACCACCTTCCTAGTGAAATAGTTTTTCCTAATATCCAACCTAGACCTCCGCTACTGCCACTTGAGATCATTGCTTCTTGTTCTGTCATCTGCCACCACTGAGAACAGCTGAGCTCCATTCTCTTTGGAACCCCCCTTCAGGTAGCTGCTATCAAATCCCCCTCACTCTTCTCTTCCGCAAACTAAATAAGCCCCCCATTTTCGTTGCCCCCCGCTGGACTCTCTCCAATTTGTTCACATCCTTTCTATAGTGGGGGGGCCCAAAACTGGATGCAACATTCCAGATGTGACCTCAATAGTGCCGAATAGAGGGGAATAATCACTTCCCTCGATCTGCTGGCAGTGCTCCTACTAATGCAGTTAGCATTCTTGGCAACAAGGGCACACTGTTGATTCATATCCAGTTCTCATCCACTGTGATCCCCAGGTCCTTTTCTGCAGAACTGCTGCTTAGCCAGTCAGTCCCCAGCCTGTAGCAGTGCATGGGATTCTTCCGACCTAAGTGCAGGACTCTGCACTTGTCCTTGTTGAACCTCCAATTTATCTAGGTCACTCTGGACCCTATCCCTACCCTCCAGCATATCTACTTCTCCCCCCACCTTAGTGTCATCCTCGAACTTACTGAGGGTGCAATCGATCCCATCATCCAGATCATTAATGAAGATGTTGAACAGAACCGGTCCCAGGACCGACCCCTGGGGCACTCCGCTTGATACCAGCAGCCAACTAGACATTGAGCCCAATGAGCCCGATGATCTAGCCAGCTTTCTATACACCTTATGGTCCATTCATCCAATCAATACTTCTTTAACTTGCTGGCAAGAATGCTGTGGGAGACTGTATCAAAAGCTTTGCTAAAGTCAAGGTATACCACATCCACTGCTTTCCCCATATCCACAGAGCCAGTTATCTCATCATAGAAGGCAATCAGGTTGATCAGGCATGACTTGCCCTTAGTGAATCCATCTTGACTGTTTCTGATCATTTTCCTCTCCTCCAAGTGCTTCAAAATGGATTCCTTGAGCACCTGCTCCATGATTTTTCTGGGGACTGAGGTGAGGCTGACTGGTCTGTAGTTCTCTAGATTCTTCTTCTTTCCTTTTTTAAAGATGGGCACTATATTTACCTTTTTCCAATTGTCCGGGACCTCTCCCGATCACCACGAGTTTTCAAAGATAATGGCCAATGGCTCTGCAATCACATAAGCCACCTCCGTCAGCACCCTCGGATGCGTTGCATCCTGGCCCATGGACTTGTGCATGTCCAGCTTTTCTAAATAGTCCTTAACCTGTTCTTTCACTACTGAGGGCTGCTCACCTCCTCCACACACTATGCTGCCCAGTGCAGCAGTCTGGGAGCTGACCTTGTCTGTGAAGACGGAGGCAAAAAAGCATTGAGTACTTCAGCTTTTTCTACATCATCTGTCACAACATTGCCTCCCCCATTCAGTAAGAGTCCCACACTTTCTCTGACCTTCTTCTTGTTGCTAACATGCCTGTAGAAACCCTTCTTGTTACCCTTCAAATCCCTTGCTAGCTATAACTCAGATTGTACTTTGGCCTTCCTGATTACACCCCTGCATGCTCGAGCAATATTTTCATGCTCCTCTCTCATCATCTGTCCAAGTTTCCACTTCTTATAAGCTTCCTTTTTGTGTTTAAGCTCACTGAAGATTACTCTGTTAAGCCAAGCTGGTTGCCTGCCATATTTGCTATTTTTTCTGCACGTTGGGATGGTTTATTCCTAGGCCCTCAATAAGGCTTCTTTAAAATACAGCCAGCTCTCCTGGACTCCTTTCCCCCTCATATTAGCGTCCCAGGGGATCCTGCCCATCAGTTCCCTGAGGGAGTCAAAGCCTGCTTTTCTGAAGTTCAGGGTCTGTATTCTGCTGCTCTCCTTTCTTCCTTTTGTCAGGATCCTGAACTCGACCATCTCATGGTCACTGCTGCCCAGGTTGCCACCCACTTCTACTTCCCCTAACAATTCTTCCCTTATTGTGAGCAGCAGGTCAAGAGGAGCACAGCCCCTAGTTGGTTCCTCCTGCACTTGCACCAGGAAGTTGTCCCCAACACTCTCCAAAAACTTCCTGGATTGTCTGTGCACTGCTGCATTGCTCTCCCAGGAGATGTCAGGGTGACTGAAGTCCCCCATGAGAACCAGGGCCTGTGATCTGCAAATTTCTGTTAGTTGTCCGAAGAAAGCCTTGTCTACCTCATCCTCCTGGTCTGGTGGTCTACAGCAAACGCCCACCACGACATCACCCTTGTTGCTCTTGCCTCTAAACTTAACCCAAAGACTCTCACACACATTCACATACATTTTAATTCCAGCTGTGCAAAATGGAATATATTTTGAAAGTCTTGTAATGGCTCCTGGTTTTTGGAAGAATTTGCCATGCTCTTGTGTTGTGAACATACATATTACTGCATACTTTCCCCTGTTTGATTTGGACAACCTTGTAGTAGTTCAGTCACGTAGCTATTAGTTACATACTGCAGTATTGAAATGGAAGTTGTCAGTATATGTAAACACGCATTCTCAAAGGTTTTGCAAGGAAAATAACCCCAAATATGAAATAATAATACATATATTAAAAATCAATTTAAATATGAGAGGCTGTAACCTTTTTTGTATTACTTAAACAGACCCATATGTTTTCTATTTGTCAGCCTTCAAATGGCACTGAAATGCAGTTTAATTTGGATGATTGTAATTTTGCTCATACATCCAAAGTATTAAACTTTAAACCACATCTTCACTTTTAAGGACTGAATTTACTTATTCAGAGGTTGATCAATGTGTTTGTGTGTATGTGTTTGTGATTTATCTATAGTTAACAGATGAGAATATTATCATATCTTACTAGAACAATACATACATTGCTGTTAGAGCTGTACTCTATAGCAACATAAAAACAAATACAGAGCCTGTTGTGTAATGAATGCAGAACCAGGCCCATCGTGACTATGAGGTCCTCAGAAAAGCATCTTTGTCTTGAATGTATTCAGTAAGACTGTTGCTTACAAGATTTCTTATGAGGCAGTTTTTACCATTAGATTTGCATGACCTTTTTTAAAAACATCCCTTTATAGAGATTCAAAATGATCTTTTTATCTAAAACTTGCTCCCTGTGAGATAAAGAATTTATTCTTTAATCTTTTGGGACCTTATTTAAATTCAAACCATTGGGGATGCTTCTTTGCAAGTAAAATGAATGATTAGACTTATTCCTGCTATAATTTATGCACTTTTCTGAACTCTAGACATTCTTAGTCAAGATTTGCTTTAATAGGTGAGAAATTGGTGCTCACAAAATTCCTCAGTGGAACTGATGCTTATATGAAAGTTTTTTAGGGCCATCCATTTTCTGAATGGTGCAGAACAAGACATTCACATGCTAATTTGCATGTGATTTCAAAATGCCATGTGTGCCAAGAGCTTACAATGCTCTTGTGTGCAAAATGTCCACTTTTAAAAAAACTGTGTGTGCTCTTTTGGAGATGTAGCTTAGATTGTGAACCTGATGGAGTGCAATGATTCTAGTGGTGTAATTACAGATAGGCATATTACTTTTGTAACTAGTTCTATGACATCATTAAGGATCAGAATTTAAAAAGAAATCAGGTCTCGGGTTTTTTAACAGCTCAGGAGTATTTCATTTGTGGGTGATGTCTGTTCAGGCTCACACTTGGCACATGTGCTAAAAAAGTATGAATATTTTTTTGAAAAAAAAAGTGTCTGTGCACAGGAAAGCATTGTTCTGCAAGACAAACAAAAGTCCTTCTTCATTTTCTTATTTTAATTCCCAAAAAGCATGGAAAAGGCCAACGCAACAGTCCATATTCTGGACTAGATTAACTCTATATGCATTTTAAAACATTAAAAAACTCATCTGAAATCCCCTGCATCTATTTTTCTTCTTTTAGTAATAACAGTACTTTGTACTTAATTACACCTTTCAAGGACCTTAAATCACTTCAAACATGAATCAAACATTAACAAAGCCTATAGACAATCCTGTGAGGTAGGGGATGTGATACCAGTTTTACAGCTGTTCACACTTTTCATTTCTGTCACTGGAGGATGCAATTAAATTACTGTTTAATTTGTCTTAAAAAATGAACAGACCCAAAGCACTCCTGTTCTGAATGTTTGTTTATCAAATTTTATTCCAGACCCAGTACTCACAGGTAAGTGAACTGCTGAAAACAGAAGCTTGCAGTGAAGCTCTGTCAGCAGCTTAGCTGTAGCAGTTGTAGCAGAGTTGAATGTTGCTGATTGAGCCCAATCTTACTTTCATATCTTAAGTGAGAGCAGGATCCAGCCCTTAATGTTGTAAATATGATTAATGAACTGCACTCTTGATTATTCAGATAATGCTGGTACTGTTCTGCAAGTTGGCTTGTAAATTCTGTTTTAGCCAAAACTTTTAAATAGCTCCCACCACAGTTTAACCCATATATATTCTATCCATCCCATGGGGAGTCTATGAATTTACAAGAATGTGGTATTTAGTGATTTGGATGTTCCCCTTGCAGAGTATTTACCGTCTGTTTTTCCACCAAGAACAATAAATATTTCCTTCACCACAACCCTTCTCCATTTTATATTTTTTAATCCACCCAGGATCTTAGGATCTTTTTTTCTCTCCTCAGTAGAAAACAAGTAAGGATGAAAACCGGTATTACTCATTGTCTGTATCTGGAGACTCTGCCCATTTCTTTTTGAATTCTTATTAGTTAAATACTTTAAAAAAAAAAAAACAGTCCCCACCACCACTATCTGGTCAAGGTTTTGCTGTGTTTAGAAGGACGGTTTGAGCTTGCAGCAGAGTGTTATCGTTGAATAGGTACGGCATGGGGAGAAGCACTAGAGAAGCTACTGGAGATGTGTCTCAAAGGTCTAGACTTGTGGTTCCCAGATGTATTATTCCTAGTGCACTTTTTGCCCGCTTTTTTCCCCAGTCTCATATAAGCTTGATAGTGAGATATATTATACTTATTCTAGAGCCCATCACTTTCTATTGACTTGTTTATAACTGGCCTCATTCTTGTTTATTTGGGGCCTGATCTTGAGAGGAGCTGAGAACCCCACAACTCCCTTTGACTTCAGCAGGTGCTCAGCACATCTCAGTTTCAGTCCTCTCAGTCTTATTAGACTGTAAGCTCCGCTGGGCAGGGACTTTGTCTGTACAGTGCCATGCACACCAGTGGTGCTATAGAAATCATAATCCAAAGTAAGCACAGAAGACAAAACATGGGACTTACGTTTGACAGTGCTACGAGATTCCTGGAACCCAGCTGACTCTGAACCCCAGCCCAGGGATTCACACTCTCGCTCCTCCCCTTGCCCATGTCTGGTGCCCGTGCCTGCACCTCCTCTCCCCTTCTCTGCCAGCCAGCACATCTTCCACAGCCCCACACTGCGCTTACGCCCATCCTCCAGGGTCTGGTATACCCAATTGGGAGTAAAGGCAGCTGCATTGTTAAGAATAAGTGAGACCAGGGCTACCAACACAGCTGTGGCTACCAGTTTCTGGACAGTCATATCTGACTGTTGACTGCTGCCAGTGTCTATTTGCAGAAGATCCAAGGTCCTGATGAGCTGCAGCACATTGAAGTAGGACTTGAAATAGGAGGCAGCTGCAGTAGGATGTTATGGGGGGCTAGAGAACATCACCGTTCATTCTCAAAGTCGACTCCTAAGGTGTTTCTGACCAAGCAGATAAGAACACAGTCAGGTAGGTAGAAGAATTCCATAAAATACAAGTGCAAAGAAGAGCTTGCAGGTCTCTGTCCTTCCAAGCTGTGCCTTATCCACCTTCCTGTACCTGGATGAGCAAAGCCAGTCTGGTGATGAACTGAAGAACAGGGAGGTCCATTCCTTGTGGGACAAGGCAAAGCCAGAGAGTATCCAGTCTTGAAGTGGGAAAACCTGGGTTGTTCCTGGGAAAACAGACTGAAATGCTTGCAGACACAATGCCTCAACTCTTCAGAATGCAGCTGCAAGAGGAGAAAGAGACTCACATAAGAGTCATGAAGTAGCACCTCTGAAAGCCTTTTCAGCCACAAAACTCAGAACATCCCACAAACAGAGGGAAACTTCATTCTAAAATCCAAGCCAAATTTGAAGTGAATGTCTTCATCCCAAAGGTGCTCTGGAAGTTTGGAGTATCCTGAGGAATCTGCTCCTCTCCGGTTTCTCTTACACTGTCAGAGCAGCGAGTGAAAGAGGGCTGGAGAGCAGAAACTCTGTTGTGAGGAAGTGGGTTTTTTTCCTCCCCCTCTGTCTCTCAACAGAGAGGAAATGGTTGTTTTTGTGGCTGTTTTTGGTGAGCCTCAGGGCGTAGCCGACTGCAACAAACAGAGCTACTGCCACCGCAGTCAAACGTTAACAGGATGTGTTTCCTGAAAGGAAAACATTATGGAGACTTCTAAAAACCTAGTCCCCCCTTCTTCTCTCACCTCCTTCCAGTGTCCCCCCTCCTTCTCCTTTTCTTTCCCTCCCAGAAAGAATAGTAACCAAACCAACCAGTCAGCCAGAGAAGCATGATGCTGTGGGACAGAAGGGATTTGGATCCGTTTGTGCATCTGAAGGGATCACAAGAAACAAATCAGTGAGCACCGCCCCAAACAAAAAACAAATCCATAAATTCAACCATAATGTCAACTCTGCAGAGGCAAATGCAGTGGAGCATTGAGGGCTTTCTTAATGTTTTATATTGAAAGCAAACTGTATCAGAATTCAGAGTAGCAGCCATGTTAGTCTGTATTTGCAAAAAGAAAAGGAGTACTTGTGGCACCTTAGAGACTAACAAATTTATTTGAGCATAAGCTTTCGTGAGATACAGCTCACTTCATCGGATACATGTTGGGTTTGAGACCACACAGACCTTGACCTGTTGTGGAAGAGAGGGAGATCATGGACAGATAGGGTGTTCTGAGGTGGTTCTGGAATGGAAAAGTGGGGGATGTCGCAGTATGGAACAGGTTGAGAACCACTGCTCTAATGCATTCTGCCTGTGCAGGGCTGACACCCCAGTCCTGACTTGCTTTGCCCCCTTGTGGCTCTGCTGGGAAATCTGGCGAACCCCTTTCAGACTCTGTGGACGTTATTGCCATGTCTACGCTGCCACTTATGTCGGCAAAACTTATGTTGCTCAGGGGTCTGAAAAAACACACCCCTGAGTGACATAAATTTCTCCAGCATAAGTGGTATTGTGCACAACTCTATGTCGGCAGGAAAGCTTCTCCTGCTGACATAGCTACTGCTGCTTATTGGGGGGGTAATTTAATTATGTCATCGGGAGAGAGCTCTCCCGGTGGCATAGAGCCGCTACAAGAGAGATCTTACAGCAGCGCAGCTGCATCGGTACAGCTGTGCTGTTGTAAGACCTCTAGTGTAGACATAGCCTTAGTGTTGTGACAGTTTTCACATACAAATGTAGAACTAACTGCAGCATAGCAAGCTAAGTGTGCACACCAGCCTTGGGACTATGTGTGTATTGAGGAGAGTTATCTGAATTAAATGGATTAAAAACTGTTTGACAGATAGGTCTTAAAATGCAATTGCAAACAGAATCATCATTGAGTTGGGTATGTTTCTAGTGGGATCCCACAGCAATAAGTTCTTTACCCTATGCTATTTAACATGTTTTATCAATAACCTGTAAAAAAACAGAAATCATTACTGAACAGATTGGCAGATAACTCAAAAGTTGGTGCAGTGGTAAATAAGGACGATACTAAGCAATCTGAATAACTTGATAAGTTGGGTGCAAGCAAACAATATGTGTTTCAATACAGCCAAATGTAAAGTCTTACATATTGGAACCAAGAATGCAGGCCATATTTTGAGGCTGGGGGACTCAATACTTGGAAGCAGTGATTCTGAAAAGACTGGGGGGTATAATCTGCTGAATGTGAGCTTCCAGTTAAATGCTGTAGCTAAAAGTGCTATTGTAATCTTTGGATTTATAAACAGGAATGTCGAGTAGAAGTAGGGAGGTTGTTATTATTTCTGTATTTGGCACTGGTGTGACTGCTACTGAAATACCATGTCTAGTTCTGGTGTCCACATTTCAAGAAGGATGTCAAAAAATTGGAAAGAATTCAGAAAATAGCCATAAGAATTATTAATTATTGGGAAACATGCCTTACAGTGAAAGCTGTGAGGAAGAAGCTCAATCTATTTATGTTATCGAAGAGAAGGTTCACAGGTGTTTTGACCACTGTTTAGAAGTACCTACATGAAGAACAGAAATTTGATAATAGAGGGCTCTTCAGTCTAGCAGATAAAGGTATAACATGATCAAATGACAAGTAGTTGAAGCTAGATAAATTTAGGCTAGAAATAAGGTGCCAGTTTCTAACAGTAAGGGTAATTAACCACTGGAACAATTTACCAAAGGTTATGGTAGATTCTCCATCACTGGGAATTTTAAAACCAAAATTTGATGTTTTTCTAAAATGTATGCTCTAGTTCAAATTAATTAATTCAGGGAAGTCCTGGTGCCTGTGTTATATAGGAAGTCAGACTAGGTGATCACAATGGTCTCGTATCCATGAAAGAATTGTATAAAACTAGCAGGGTCTGATGTTCAGAGATAAGGAATTGGTCATCATTCCAGAACAGTTTAATAAATAAACTTGTGAAGAAGAAAACCTTAGATTAAACCAGTACGCCTTTCTCTTATAGACAAGTCCTCAGGTATGAATTTAAACTGATTTAGTTAAACCAGTGCAAACACCAAGTGAAGGTTCTTATTTTAGTTGAAGAGCAGGTTTTTTTTTGGTTTAACTTAGATTAATTGGAAATAGGGTTAAAGCTAAACCAAAATAAGTGTCCACCCAGGGGTTTGCAGCAGCTTAACTAAACTGGTTTAAAAAACAAGTTAAATTAAAGCCAATGCAACATTACCAAGGAGGCAAAGCTTTATGTTACCCCTCCCTCAGGCACTGCATCTCAGATCACTGTTGGCACAAGAAGTTAGAACTAACAGCTTGAATGTTCCCTCACAGACAACTCTTCTATGTTATTCTCTAAGCTCTTTACTGAGAGAGGATGGAAATACTTGTCCCTTAAATACGCAGTGATTGAGGGCCTATAAATATCTCAGAAAGAAGGAAATAAGGCTTATCAGTTCAAGCTACTGGTACTTAAAAATGCTTGATTGATTAAGAAGAATGAGCTAAAGGTGTTAGTGGTGTGTTCACGGCTGACTTTGATAGTGGAGTCCACTGACATTTAAAAAAGTATGGTCTTTCAGACTTAAATGGTATGTCTACACTGCAATAAAAAAATTGTGGCACTGAGTCTCAGAGCCTGCAGTTGAGTTGGGCTTGTGGGCTCATGCTATGGTCCAAAATTTGCAATGTCAGTGTTTGGGCTCAGAGACTCTCTCCTTGCAGGGTCTCAGAGCCCAGGCTTCAGCCCTGGTCTGAACAGCTACACTGCAACTTGTAGCCCGACAGCCCGAGCCTCTTTCCATCCCCCCAAGCCTGAGTAAGCTGACCCAGGCCAGCTGCAGCCATGCTATCGGCCTTTCATTGCAGTGTAGACATACCCAAAGTGATCGGCCAGGTTTTTATAGACTCCTATTTTCATGAGTTTATAATTTGAATGTATATAATGTGTCCTCTGTCAGCCATGTCTTATATTAGCAATGCATTTAATTATAAGATAGCTGAACACAACCAGTCCAACCATTTTAAATCTTCCACTTCTGCTCTTCACACAAATTATTTAGTTTAGGAACATCCCATCACTCTTCTAAATTAAAAACAGTTTTAAAAAACTGAACATTTCTCATGACACGTGCTAGACTTTGGCGTGTCCCCAAGGAGAGGTGACGATCTTGAGGTTAAGGCACTAGACTGTGACTCAAGATCTGCGTTCAGTTCTCATCTCTGCCTCAAGTTTCCTGTATGACCTTGGTCAAATCACTTAGTCTCGTGGTGCATCAGTTCCCCATCTGCAGAACAGGAACGATAATACTACCTGACTTCACGGGGGTTATGGGAATACATTAATTAATGAGTGCGAGGGATTCAGATATCGTGGTGATGGGAGACATACATTTATATGTATTTAACCATAGATTGGATAGTGCAGTAGCACTGTAAGTTTCACCACACCACTCAACTAATATGCCCCAAATAACAAAGTATGAGGAGCAATTCATCACATTAATAACTTGCACTAATCATGGCATTTCAATTAGATAAGATTTCCTCACTTCCTGCCATAAATTGTTGTTTGGTGTTCCTGTCTGCAGTTAAACAGCTGTTGTGTTCCACCCAGAGATAGTTTAAGTTCAGAGGTGAGTTAAATGATCCCTGTTTATAGTTTGCATTTCACTTTGAGTTTATACAGCATTTTGGGATCCTTCTGAACGGAAACCAATATGTAAATGTAAGTTAGTATATTAACCTTATTTTCAGAGTCACTGTAAACTCTCTAATTTAAGCCGATGGGAGAGAGCTTTATTTATTCATCCCCCTGAGCGACATAAATTATACCAACATAAGCTGTAGTGTTGACATATCCTGAGTTACTAATGTGCTGAATTCCCCTCCTTATTAATTTGGGGACAGTCAAAACATATTACTTACCTGCCTTTTACATTTATTTAGATAGAGTATAATCCTGTTAAAAGATTTGGTTTTGGCAAACAATCACAACATCCAAGTCTGTAAATTAGTAAAATTCCAAATACGAGCACAATCATAGAAGCAAAATAACAGTTTTGCAGAGACACTGAGTTCTGCTAGGCATTTGCAGACCAAAGTAGCTCAGGGTATGTAACACCTATGCCTGTGTATAAATAGCAATAATAACTGGCTGTTGCTGGCACACCAATATTCCTCCTTGAAAGATTCCACATACACAGGATTTGCCCTTGTGGCTCTTATGCTTCCATTGGGCAAGGCTGTACAGGAACCCCCCTAGCTCTTAAGAATTTCGATCCTTTAGGGTTCTTGTAGGAGTGTGGAAGGTGTGTTCCAACTGCCAGACCCTTTCCAAACTTTTACAGTGAGTAAAAAGAAAAGGAGTACTTGTGGCACCTTAGAGACTAACCAATTTATTTGAGCATGAGCTCACGAAAGCTCATGCTCAAATAAATTGGTTAGTCTCTAAGGTGCCACAAGTCCTCCTTTTCTTTTTGCGAATACAGACTAACACGGCTGTTACTCTGAAACCTTACAGTGAGTAGTCACCCAGAAGTGAGTGTGGCTATTCACATGCTCAAAGTGCATTATGGGATTGGGGTTCTTGTTGCATTTTAGTCCTACTGTACCGAGTTCATCTAAAACGTTTTTTTGTTTTGTTGTTTTGTTTTTTAAACCTACAAGTGTCATTTTTCAAATCTATTATACTAGGAGCGAGAGGTGTAAGAAGAACAAAATATAAAGGTTGTGACTAACTTCACTCTCAGCTGAAACTAACCTACTGTGCCGTAATATTCACAACAGGGGGTAATACTAATGTACTTTTTTTTTAAAAAAAAAGATTTACATATCACTCTTAAGAATCAGCATTAAATCCACAGGAGTCATAACGTTAAGGTTGAAATGGTCACTCTGTCTCAGCGTGTCATGTCTAAGTACTGCAGCTGATTTGGGCCCCTAAAGGGATCCTTGGTCCAATGGCTGATTTTGCATGCCCTATCAGATATGAGTCAGAGTTAAGAATGAATTTCAGCTTCCAATCAGAGTTTCCTGCTGTTGTGGGTCAAAGTCACAGCATTAACATTGCTTTATTTTTTGGTGTGGCTTTAAAATACTGTAATTCCAAGCAAACACACGTAACTAACATTTGAAAAATAGCAGTAGATGTTCTTAATTTTCCTTAGGAAAATGCACCTGCTTCATCCCATCCTTTTCCTTTTCATGAAAACACCCCAAAAGCAGCACGTAGGCAATGAGTGGAATTTAAGGAAAGGGCGAGGCTTCAGTGTCTTACAGGGTTTGTGTAAGCAAGCCCAGACACTGTTTACTATCAAGCTTACCACACCGTAAACACTTCAACACTAGAATTGTACATCCATTCTATTCCCAGCTGGCTGACTTAGACAGTTATGAACTGTTGAGAACCTGAATAGATGGTATAAAGGAACTGAATGCATAATCATTGCCTTCATTCAGGGTTTTTAGTTCCCAAGTTTAGAAATGAAACTGACTTTCCTTACTTAAACTTTTACATTTAACTGGTACACGTGTCTTTAATGTCCACTGCAACCACTCTCACACACTGTAATGTGAAGTGCTGTCAGGGAGGTCATCTTCCCGAAGTGGAAGCAGAATCTGTCTTCTCTGATATATCCAGTCTTCGTTCAGCTGCAGTTTTAAGAATAATTTCCATCGTGTCACAGATACAGAAGAACCACACAGCTTGACTACTTTTCACAGCTGCTTTGTCACACCTTAATGAAGGGTGCTTCTCTCTCTCCACTCCCAGTTAATGGAAGTGCTTCTGCTTGCCTACTAGTCAAAAGAGAACATCTCAGTTTAAAAATGATCTAGAATCTGCTTCAGAAGATTGCTGAAATCTAGCCTGGGATAGTTATCTGTCCTGGCTAGCAATGTTAATTAAAGACATGATCCTGCACTTGAAGTCAACAGGAGGTTTCAGTTGACTTCAGTGGGAGCAGGATAGGGATAAAGAGAAGAACCTGTGTTTGGATTTGTGAGTCTCACTGAAATGGAGTATAGCTGTTCTACAGACTTCAAGAGATCTCGGCAGGGAACTCCCCCTTTAGGATCACAAAGGAGTCTTTGAAAGTAAAATGCTCAGTAGCTTATTTGACTCAATGCAGGGACCCAAGGTGAAGGGAAATGTCAATTTTCTACTGGCAAAGAAATTAGTGGTAAGAACAAAAATGTTGTGTTCTCATGTATTACAGAGAGGTGTGTTCCCTGATTTCAGAGAGATTTTTGTGGTGAAGTACATTTTAACAAATATGCATCTCTAGAACTTCCAGGTTGGCATTCTATTTGATTTGGGCTTTCATATAAAGTGGCTGTTGAAATATATACAGCAGCAAAAGGATTAATGTCATGACATTAGTTTAATAGGAACTTGTCATAACCACAGCACTGTTGAAAAATAGCTTCTGAAAGGATCAAGTATGTAAGAGAAAAATTGAAACAATAATTGTGCAGTAAAACTTGTACCCAGTTACATGGAGAGGGGGGATTAAAGTCATTGCACCATCCCTACACTGTTTAGATGGTCCGAGTCTTGGGGCCAGTCTGTAGCACAGAGGCAGATCATGTCTGATTTATTAATGTGTTTCATGGATAAGCATGTGCCCCTTGAAACAGAAGAAGAGAGCACATTCTTAGGCTCTGATCACTCTTCCACTGCATCTGGTCTTCATTAGTTTCCCAGCTCTGGCTGATGAACTACAGATGTGAGTTAGCTTTCCAAAGAAAAACTCAGGGAACAGGAAATTCTCAGAATACAAGATGGGGGAAGGGTTGATTATTACTTGGAATTTTGTATGTGTGACACCAAGCCCAAGACTGAACTGGAAATATCACTGGCGTTTATAGACCTTAATGTCTTTTATGCTGCAGTAATACTTGTCAAGAGATTAACAGCATGTGGCTGTGCTTTTACTGAATTGAGAGGATGTATTGTGTGCATTCTATCCAGAGACTTTCCCTTTTCTTACCTTCATCCATCTTGTTGTGCTACAGTTTTATATATTGATGGCTGGACATCGGTATCTGTGCTTCTCGGAAGTTTCTCACTGCTTATTCATAAGAGTGAAGTAAAAGATTCTGCCACTCTTAGGACCAGAGCAATATCCCTGACAAGCAGAGAGACATGGAAGTGCTTCTGCTGATATCTTATAGATCATTGTGTTATCTAAAATGGTTAGTTGATATATGCCTGCCGCCATACCAGCTTTTGCTTTGAGCCTACCAGACCTCACAAGTGGAGCAGATAATAAGTACTTGCAAGAGAGACCTTTAATGAAGAGCTTGGTGCTGTCAGAAATGGTATTGGTTATTCACTGTTCTTTCTCAGTCACCATGGTGTAGGAGCATTTTGCTGCTGGAGGTACCATCTTTCTGATGAGAGGTAAAACTAAGGTCCTGGCTGTGACACTGCACCCCATATTCTTCACAGTGATATTATAATATGATTATGACATAATTATAATGCATTTTATGTAAGATGGGTCATGTAAGGTGTCATTGAAAAGGTTGTGATATGCTGAATATGATTATCCTCTTTGTATGCATGTATCATTTTTGTATCTGAAATTATAAATACTGACAAAGGCCATATCTATACTATTTGTGTCAACAAAAGTGCTGTTGACACCCAAAAGTCAACATAATAAAAATCGCAATTTCATGTTCACACTTGCTCCCTCTGTCAGCAGATCACGTCCACCATGGGGGCACCATCATCGACAGCGTGATTGATCAATGCACTGTGGGTACCTATCCCACAGTCCAGCTGGGCAGCTTCTGTCACTAGGTGTTATGGGACCACAGAGCGGATCTTTGGACAGGGCTAAATGTCTCATGATGCATTGCTTTCTGTCCCAGCACTCCATGGGCTTCTGGCTTTCTTTCACAACATTTTTGCAACAGCCCTTCTTTGCTGTGCACCCGGCATTTTTGTGAGAAGGGATGGATCCCGCCCTGCTCTCCTATGCTCTGTTAATTGTCATGAAGACTTTGCGGATGGCAGTGCAGTTAATCATGAAGTTCCTAACTGAGGAAGACTTGCAGGCATCCGACATTCTGCAACTTTAGATGGTTTTTGGCATTTACAGAGCAGGTGCATAGGCTAGACCGTTGCACTTTTGGGATTGGGAAACAAGCTCTGAATGGTGGGATTGTATCGTCATGCAGGTGTGGGATGATTAGCAGTGGCTACAGAATGTTCAGACTCGGAAAGCCACCTTCCTGGAAGTGTGTGCAGAGCTTGCCCGACCTGTGGCTCACGGACACCAGAATGAGAGCTGCCCTCTTGGTAGAGAGGCGTGTGGCAATCGCTGTGTGGAAGCTGGTGACTCCAGACTGCTACTGGTCAGTCGCAAATCAATTTGGAGTGGAGAAGTCGACCTTTGGGGCTGCATTAATGCAAGTGTTCAGGGCAGTAAGTTGCATCCTGCTACGAAGGACCGTGACTCTGGGAAATGTGCGTGAAATAGTGGACGACTTTGCAGAAATGGGTTTCCCAAATTGTGGAGGGGTGATAGATAGCACACACGTGCCCATTTTGGCACCAGACTACCTTGCAACAGAGTACATCAATAGGAAGGGGTACTTCTCCATGATGTTGCAGGCGCTTGTGGATCACTGTGGGCGTTTCACTGACATCAATGCAGGGTGGTCTGGGAAGGTGCATGACGCACGCATCTTCAGGAACACCAGCCTGTACAGAAAGCTGCAAGTGGGGACTTTCTTTCCTAAACAGAAGATTACAGTGGGGGATGCTGAAATGCCCTGTGACAAAGTTTCTCCTCTACCTTGGTGGGTCCTGTGCTTATTGACGGATTTGCTCACCTCAGAGATTCACAGCAGCCCTCAGTTTGGCCACTTTCGTGGCTCAAATCTGCCATTCACTCAGATAACCTCATCATTGGCCAGCATGGGGAAAAGGAGAATAACAATCCCTGCAGTCTCTGCTGATCCACCATGTGAACCATGTAGAACAGAGATCTACTTAATCTGGGACTAATATATCTGCCTTCGATCACTCTTCTGTATCTCTCTGCTCAGTTTCCCCGTCTGGTTCCCTCCCTTTGATCATACTCCTGTCCCTGTTATTTCATTTGTTGTCCCCCATAATCATTTGCAAAAAGAAAAGGAGTACTTGTGGCACCTTAGAGACTAACCAGTTTATTTGAGCATGAGCTTTCGTGAGCTACAGCTCACTTCATCGGATGCATACCGTGGAAACTGCAGCAGACTTTATATACACACAGAGAATATGAAACAATACCTCCTCCCACCCCACTGTCCTGCTAGTAATAGCTTATCTAAAGTGATCATCAAGTTGGGCCATTTCCAGCACAAATCCAGGTTTTCTCAAATAAATTGGTTAGTCTCTAAGATGCCACAAGTACTCCTTTTCTTTTTGCGAATACAGACTAACACGGCTATTACTCTGAAACTTGTCATAATCATTTGGTGTCCAGGTCCTGTGGATCCCCCTCTTAGGCTGGGGGGGGATCCTTTAGCACTTTCCAGATCCCAATAGGATTGCTCTTCTGTAGCCATCTGGCCTGACCGTGTCACCGCCCATAGTGATCCCTTACAGCTATGGCTCATGAAACCTTACATGGGACAGCAGTAAGGAGCGGTTCAACAAAAGGCTTAGTAGGTGCTGGATGACAGTTTAATGTGCCTTTGGCAGATTAAAGGCACGCTGACTGGGGTTCGTGGGGTGTTCCTGAAGGCCACATCTGGTGAATCACAGGGAACAATGCAAAGAAGCAGGATTGTTAAATTCATGCACAGCATTGAAACATTTCAATTAAATACACCTTCTACAACTTTGTCATCACGTTCTCACTGACCCTAGCCAGGCACACATCTCTGCAAACACCCAAAGCATGGTGAGTGTTGTGGGGGCAGGGGGATGCTCCACATGGGGAAAAGAGCACACACTCACACCCTCTTTGTAAGGGTCGTGGTACAGCATTCTAAGGAACAAATTCTAAAATTCTCCCACACTTTTTCACAGGCGGGGGTCATTTTAGCAGACTTCTCACTGGTAAGGGTAAGTAAGGAAATGAGGGTACATCTACTCCATTCTTGTGGCTTTTGCCCTGCTCCCTATGCTGCTTGCGTATGTGCCGCTTTGGTCCCTGCACAAGTGATTGCCGAATGGCATGGGAAAGTTTCCTAATATGGGGGAAGGAACAAAGTAGCCCTGCCACAGAACCTTTGGCAGAGGGTTACCGAGTACCTCCAGGACACTTTCCTGGAGATTTCCCGTGAGATCTCGGTGTGCATCAACACCCTGTTCCGCTGTACTGATTAACTACACACAGAAATGTCCAGCTCCCAGAAACACAGCCAGCCTCCCACATTTCTATGCCCTGAACCCACCTCCATACGACACAAGCCACAGCCATTTACCAGGGGTCTCATCTTCTACTTCTTGCTCCCCGGAGAGCAACTGCTGAGACTGGCTGGACACCTCTGCAGTGGAAAACAGTTCCTGGCTGCCTGCCCCACTGGGCAACCCCGTCAGGAGCTGCACATCCTCATATAACTCCACCTCTTCATCAATAACTTCATCCTGTGGGTTAGGTCCTCTTTCTGCCACCTCTGTGCCCTCCAGAGTATCCATGAGGCTCTTGGCGATGGAGGTGGGGTCGCCAGCAAAGATAGCATCCAGCTCCTGAGAGAAACGGCAGGCCTTAGGTGAAGCACCTGAGCGATGACTTGCCTCCCTCGCCTTATGGTACACCTGCCTCAGCTCCTTTATCTTCGCTGTGCACTGGAGCATGTCCCGATCATAGCCCTTTTCACACAAGCCTCGAAAAATCTGCCCCTAGGTATCCCAATTCCTACGGCTCAAGCGCAGCTGGGACTGCACAGCCTCCTCTCCCCATAAACTGAGCAGTTCCAACAGCTCTGCAGTGGTCCAAGCAGGAGAGTGTTTGCTGCAATAACCCGCCATGGTCACCTGGACAGATACGATGAGCCAACAGGAAATGGAATTTCAAAAATTCCCAGGGCTCCTCAGGGGGAGGGGTGAATGGTTGTTTACCTGGCTGCCGGGCAGTGGAGTTCAAACTGCTGGCCTGAGCAGTAAGGATGGGCATAGTGGGACACCTCCTGGAGGCCAATAAAAACCATGAAGTCAAGCGTGGTGTCTATACTGGCACTTTGTCAACAAAAATATAGAGGAAAAAGACGTAAGTCTCTCTTGAGGGTGGATGTATTTTGTCACCAAAACCGGGCATTTTCCCAACAAAAGTCACCTCACAGTGTGTACTCACTGTTTTGGTCGACAAAGGGCAGTTTTGGCGACAAAACTTGGTAGTGTAGACTAGGCCTATGTATCTGTACTTCAAATGTAGTTACACCTGGGTAACGCCCACAAGACAAGATGCTTTCAGTCTAGGTAGTAGGTGGTGAAGGGCCTATTCAAGGTAATGGGCCAGTAGGAAAAACAATAGAGGGATAAGTTTCTCCTAAGGCCACCTGGTGAGCCTTTCTGAGAATGCTACAGACAGCCTGTGAGTGATGGCTGCTATGACTCTACAAGAACATGTGACCAAAAGAGACTATCTTGGGATGTCAGTATTCTTCCACAAACTGGTCTGGGAACCAAGCTTTGGAACAAAGGGTTCCCGCCATATGTAAAAGCTATATAAGGCAGGGAGTGACATCATATGTGGTTCTTCACTCCCCACACAAGAGGACACCTGGAAACACCTGAGGAACAAAGACTGAGCTGCAGGAAGTGCTGAACTCAGGCTAAAGGGATTTATACCCTGTGTGTGAAACACCTGGGGATTCCAGGCTGCAAAGCAAGTGTAGCTGGTGCCTCAAGAATCTACCAGTCTGAGTATACCATCAGTTAAGGTGAGAAGCTGCTATTCATAACCAATCTATTTAGTACAGACGTGGGCAAACTATGGCCCGCGGGCCACATCCGGCCAGCGGGACCGTCCTTCCTGCCCCTGAGCTCCCGGCCAAGGAGGCTAGCCCCCCGGCCCCTCCCCGGCTGTCTCCCCTCCCCTGCAGTTATGCCGCCACGCGGGCAGCGCTCTTGGCGCCAGGGCTGCACGCTCCTGCAGGGCAGCACGACAGCATGTCTGGCTCTGGCCGAGCGGTGCAGCTGCCGGACATGCTGCTCTCAGCGGCATGGTAAGGAGGCCAGGGGGTTGGATAAGGGGCAGGAGGTCCCAGGGGGCAGTCAGGGAGCAGGGGGCGGTTGGATGGGGGGGAGGTTCTGGGGAAGTTGGATGGGGGGGGGTTGGATAAGCGTGGGAGTCTGGGGGGCCTGTCAGGGGTTGGGGGTGGGGCTAGGGGTCAGGGCAGTCAGGGGACAGGGAGCAGGGAGGGTTGGATAGGGGGTGGGGTCCCAAGGGAGTGGTTAGGGTCAGAGGGTCTCGGGAGGGGGCGCTCAGGGGACAAGGAGCAGGGGTGGGGTTGGATGGGTCAGGGGTTCTGAGGGGGGCCAGACTGTTTGGGGAGGCGGCCCTCCATACACTTTTGCAACCCTGATGTGGCCCTCCACATGCCAAAGCATGCCAAAAAGTTTGCCCACCCCTGATTTACTATATTAAGCTTAGTTTGCGTTTTTGTTTATTAGCTAGGTAATCTGCTTTGATCTGTTTGCTATCACTTATGATCACTTAAAATCTATCTTTTGTAGTTAATAAACTTGTTTTGTTTTAATATAAACCAATAAACTTTGACTGGCATGCTTGGGGAAAATCTCTGCTTGGTTACCAGAAGTGTGCATTGTCCTCCCCACATTGAGGGAGAGGCAGACCCGGTATTAAACCCATATACTGGCCAGATTTGACCAAGGCAGGATGGTACTGCTGTGGGATCCTAGGCTGGGAAGCTAATGGTTAGAGAGCCTGCGTGTAACTGCAGCTGGGCATGTCCCTACCCATGTGAATGCTGGTGAAAGTGCAGGCTGGAGGGCTTTGCAACTTGTCACAGCCGTACAGTGTGAATGGGAGCCCAGGCTGGTGGGTCAGAGGGCTCAGTGGTACCCCAGTTCCAGGTGGCACCCTGGGGGGAACCCGTCCCATTGGCTATCTGGCATCATTAAAGATTCCATGGCCAGTTTGCAAGAGTTGTGGGAGGGTTAATCCCAGTGTCCTGGCCATATTTCAATGCTGGGAGTTACAATATCCCTCCCTGAATTCCCCCTGCAGTTTCAGATGGATACAATATTTCTCACTTACTGACCTACACTTGTTTGTATTTCTGTGTGTTGTTAAACAGCTCCAGTGTTCCAACCTAGATGTAGCTGCATTTCAGTGGTGGATAAAGAAATCTATGTATAGTTTGTATATCAGTTTATTTTTGCAAAACACTTGGGATCCTTTGAGGGTAAGAGATACTATTAGATGTAAGATATTGATACAGATTTTCAGATGCCATGCTTTATATCAATTTTTATGCATATGAGGCAATTTTTGCCGCCTCCCCCCCCCCCCCCAAAAAAAAGAACCTAAAAAAACCAAGTGCATCACCTGCATTGGGAGTGGATGTATTTTGGTTGATCAGTTCCTTTAGGCAAACATCACTAGTTAAAATGTGGGGTGATGTTAACTGTGAAATACAAGGGAAGTTAGTAAAACCTTTTATTTTCTTATATGCCAAAAACAAGATGCCCACAAACATGTCAGGATGAGAATTTAGTTGCAGTTTTCATGGCCTGTGGCAGAGTGTGGTGCATGGAGTGCAGTGTTTAGCTGCTGGAAGTAAAAATGCAAGCTGATTTTCCACAAAGCGCTGTAGCAGGGAAGCCTAAAGGCACACAGACATAAATCCCGACTATAGAGAGTGCTCTTGTTGAGAGGTAGGTGTCATCAGGAAAGAAGCACTCTCTGCTGCAACTTCAGGATAGGGCTGGAAGAGGGTTTTGCTATGGAATCTAAACCCAGTTCATACAAAGAGGTCTTAGGTCTGCTGGGAAAATGTGAACACCTTTTTATGGATGAGGTTCAGATTAGTTCGACAAAACATTCTCTCAGCCGTTCTGAGGGATAGCAGAGTAGGGAGCACTGTGATGAAGGGGGTAAGCATTATGTTAATAGACAGATCCAGATCCCGTGGCCCACTCTTAGCATGTCCATTACAATGTTTTACATTTCCCAGATGGTGTTAATATTTTCTTGTGTCAGTAGTCAATCTTCAATTCCCAAATGCCACTTAACCAAAATACACATTTCCAAAGGTCACATATGTCCAGCCAAATTTGACTTCAGTGCTGAAGCTGGTGTGAGCAATCTACCTCCTGCTGAGCTGCCCAATGCAGGGGGAGGGAGTATTTAGGAGATCCTGAAGGGTTCCCCTGATTACTTGACAATATATGGTCATCCTGGATATCTTCATATAAATCATGAGTTAGTGTGGCATTTTCCTTATTGTCATTATTCCTTAATAGCCACTTTACTTTCTTAATGTCACTTTAATGACATACTGCAAGAGAGTCTATCAATTTATTCTTGAAATGGGGTGAAAATGGAGGAGTGGAGGGGTGTTAGTATGGCAGTGACTGAGTTAATCAGAAACGGGATCTATCTGTGATTCTAAATAGGATTGCTTGAACACTCTCCTGTTTTTTGTTTTTTTTTAATTCAACGACTATATAAGTACATTGTGGGACAAGGGCAAGTCACAGAATCTTAA
Organism: Lepidochelys olivacea; assembly: GCF_965140295.1. NCBI lineage: Eukaryota > Metazoa > Chordata > Testudines > Cheloniidae > Lepidochelys > Lepidochelys olivacea. The sequence goes on along the minus strand of NC_140420.1, from coordinate 38,280,781 downwards.
TATCTTTATTCCCTTCCAAAGATATGCTGTCTTCAGACTGACAAACCCCAACACGTAGTCCTTTTCCACGAGACAGATTAAGGCAGCAACTGGCAGCTTCTGTTGGCATCCTACAGCCTTCATTAAATGAATCACATAGAATCATAGAATATCAGGGTTGGAAAGGACCTCAGGAGGTCATCTAGTTCAACCCACTGCTCAAAGCAGGACTAATTCCCAACTAAATCATCCCAGCCAGGGCTTTGTCAAGCCTGACCTTAAAAACTTCTAAGGAAGGAGATTCCACCACCTCCCTAGGTAACGCATTCCAGTGCTTCACCACCCTCCTAGTGAAAAAGTTTTTCTTAATATCGAACCTAAACCTCCCCCACTGCAACTTGAGACCATTACTCCTCTTCTGTCATCTGCTACCACTGAGAACAGTCTAGATCCATCCTCTTTGGAACCCCCTTTCAGGTAGTTGAAAGCAGCTATCAAATTCTTCATTCCTCATTCTTCTCTTCTGCAGACTAAACAATCCCAGTTCCCTCAGCTTCTCCTCATAAGTCATGTGTTCCAGTCCCCTAATCATTTTTGTTGCCCTCCGCTGGACGTTTTCCAATTTTTCCACATCCTTCTTGTAGTGTGGGGCCCAAAACTGGACATGAACTTGTATATTTCTCCTTTAATGAAATATACTCATGCACATGTCTTTAGTTCCTGTGTTGATAGCTTATTTTTTATATTGATTATGTGCTTTGTTCTTTTTGTTTATCCAATTGAGTTACAGAGATGATATCCAAATGCAGCCTAGTCTTTTAAAGTATTTTCTTCAGCTGTTGCTAATTTTAGGTATGGACAATCATTCAGGTAAAATACCTAAACCATCTCCCAAAACTTATTGAGGGCCAGATCCTCAGCTGATGTAAATCAGCGTAGCTGTGATCAGTGGAGATACACTGAGATACACTAGCTGAGGATCTGGCCCTGAAACTTTTTTAAGGCTTTTCACTCTTCTTCCCCCAACCCCCAATTAATTTTCTTTTTTTCATGCACCTTTTGGTTTCTGGCAGGGACTGGACATGTCAATGTAATGCAAGAAGAGGCTGTTTTTGTATCATGTCCAGTCCTGGCAATGCAAGAAATTTGTATAAGCATCTAATCAAACATTTTAGCACTTTAACGGAACCAAACCCCTGAACCATGGAAAATTCACCTGTGACTTATTATTTCTGATCTTTTTCTGTTTAATTTTCTCTGTAAAATCCTAGGCCTGATTTAAGGGTATTTCATGTATTTAAAAGGACATCAGCCTGGAAATTTTGTACCTTTTTGTGTGTTACTTGTAACAACAATCTTCCCACTGGAAAGATTAGGGGGAAGACATTTTTCTGTGTGTGTGGTTTTTGTTCCCCCCCCACACACACACACAACGTTTTCCACTGTGTGTGTGTTTGAGGGTAGGTTGTGTCTAGTCTGTTTTGCTGTTTCTGGTTTAGTCAGTTTCCCCTGTTTGTGTGTGTCTTTCCCACAGCAAGAGGGAAGAGGAAGAACATTTTTTTTAAATTGAAAAATGTGATTGTAAAACCACAAAACCTGCAAAGGAGATTGAGGTGCAGGTGCAGGACTGGATCCTGCATTTAATTCATCTTTTTGAAATTGATTATACTTTAAGTTGTTGCTGTTATTAGTAATAGAGTTTACGGCCAAAAGGGGCCACCAGATCATCTAGTCTAACTTCCTGCATACCATGGGTTATGCACCCACACACTAAACCCAACAACCAAAATGAGATCAAAGTATTACAGTCTGCAGGAGACTAGACTGCTCTATGCCACAAGCAGAGAATAGGGGGGACTAAGGTGCACTAGTGCCCAAGGCCTCTGCAATATCAAGGAATGGATTAAATGAGATACACCCAAATAATCCCACAAGTGTCCCACACCCACATGCTGCAGAGGAAAGCTAAAAAACACCAAGTCATTGCCAGTCTGACCTGGGTGGAATTCCTTCTTGACCCCACAGATCATGATCAGTTCAACCCTGAACATGTGAGCCAGAACCAGCCAGCTAAGCGTGAGAGAAAGAATACTTGGTTCCACCCTGGACCACCCTGTCTTATGTCCCATCTCCAACCATGGGCATCACTGGCCTCCAGAGGAAGATGATTAAAAAACCCAGAATACATTGCGGGGGGATCCTTTTTTGACCCCTTCAGGTGACCAGCTGAAGCCCTGAAGCTTGAGCTTTAGGAACATAAAACATAAATTGGAAGGGACCTCATCCCCATCATCACAACCAATCCTGTCATACAACTAGACTCATGAATTTGTCCAGTTCTCTCTTAAAGCTAATAAGTTGTTTGCCCCCACAACTCCTATTGGGAAGCTGATCTAATACCTCACCCTTCTGATGGTTAGAAACCTTCTTATAATTTCCATCCTGAATTTGTTCATGACCAGTTTATATCCAGTTGTTCTTGTGCCACCATTGTCCTTTAGCTTAAATAGCTCTGGCCCCTCCCTGGTGTTTTCCCCCACATCATTGTGCGAGGTGCTGTACAGACTGAACAAAAGTCAATTTTGTCTCTGGGGTTTGTGTTTGTTTTTTGTTTGTTTTAAATAGCCTCAGGTGTAATATGAGATCTACCATGAAATGTTTGTGTCCTGGTATTTATTCCTTAATTTCAATGCTGGATGTGAGGATAGCATCTGGCAAGAACTATCATTTCTATAGCTTTATAGAGATTTCATAGTGCTAATGGCTCTTTTCAGATCAGTGTGTTAGCACTGGGAAATTCTCATTCTATGCAATACAGGATCAAAAGAAAGAAAAACATTCCAGAACTGACTGTTAGTGCATCTTTGGGATTTCTGACTGAGTTTTAAATTAAGACACAATAGTTGGTCAGATATTTCCTATGCATCATCCTGACTATTGAGTTTAGCTGATATGCAACTACTGGCTTGAACCGTGGAAGACTGGCAGCTGAGCATTTTCAGTGCAAAGACCTCAGCACTAGAACTGCATTCAAGTCTCCAGAGTCCCAGCTCACTAAGCTTCACAGAACAGGGCATGGCTTATCTGCATACCCAAGAGTTTTCTTGAGTTTTGTGTAAATTGTTTGTTTTTAAATGATAGGCAGTACCTGGCTGGAGACTATTGCTACCAGTTGTAAGCATTATCATTAATTTTCACATTTTAAATGATGCAAATCCACCCAGAGGCTGCATAATAAATGTCTGTATAAATATAATTGCTTTCTGTTTAGAGATGAGTCTGAAACAAAATCCTAGTTCTTGGTACCCCCTTAACTTGGTGAAAGCTCAGCTCTTGCCCTGATCTTTGTGTCTGAGACCCATCTTTATTTCTGTTAAGTCCCCACACAGCAAGTGTGTGCAAGCTCTTCTTATAGTGTATATGTTTGCATATATACAGTAAGTGTAAAAGTTCTAACAGACTGCTTCTTTCTCCTCTCACTACCTCTTTCAAATTCTCTGCATGCATTAAGGACTGCACTGATCTTGCATATAGCAGTTCTTGCACTGGAGAAAGCTTTCTCCAGCGAATCCCATCCCTGTTTCTATCCTGTGGGGAGGTTCTTCAAGATGATAAATCCCCTTTGCCTTCTCATTTCTTGTAGTGAGGCAGTCTGGGAGAATATGGCCCGCATGTGCGTGAAGACTCAGAGGCTGGATGTTGCCAAAGTTTGCCTCGGAAACATGGGTCATGCCAGAGGAGCTAAGGCATTAAGGGAGGCGGAACAAGAACCAGAGGTGGAAGCCAGATTGGCCATGTTGGCGATTCAGCTGGGCATGCTGGTAGGGCTTCCTGTGGCAACTTGCCCATTTTCTAGTAATAAGCAAAGTCCAGACTCAGCAGTCTAAGTGAGATGTGCATGGGTCCTCACATTGAAGACAATGTAACTAATGAACTTCCTGAAGCACTGACAAGTATTTTTGCAAAGTCTGGGAAGGGTGCAAAAATCTTGGAGAAAAGTAAATGCAACACTAATTTTCAAAAAAGTAAAGAGGGGCGATTCTGACAGTTATTTTCTTGCAAGTCAAACTTCTACCCCTATTGAAATGTTGAAATAAATAATAATGGGGGTGGAGTGCACCCTCTAAACATGTAGGGCCCAGTTCTGCCACTTACTCAGCTTGAGTAGGACCTTGTTCTACAGTCAGTATTATGGGCACTACTCAATATGAGTGAGTGTGGCAGAATTAGACCTCTAGAGGTTACAGAATCATGAGATATAAGCAGCATAGGCTTATAACAAATGAATCTTCCCAGGCAAACATGATTGTTTTTAAAAAACATATATAGCATTAAAAATAGCGGGTGAAGAAAACATTGTTTAGGTAATATATATTTGGATGTTGTGAAACATTTGATATGCTGTCTCACATACCTTAGGGCTTGATTCTGCTGTCCTTTATCACTCTGGACTGGTCTAGACTAAAATAAATGGTGTCTTCTTAAAATGGGTTAGCTAAAACATTTTAACGCATGTTTTCAAACTGGATTGTAGAAAAGGCAAGTTGTATTTTAACGTGTTAGGTGGTAGAGGAGAAACTTATTGACTAGCCAACAGTTCAGCCTCCGCCAGCTAAGATGTTAAAATACAACTTGCCCTTTGGATACCTTTTATCAGGGTTTAAACAAGCCCTTTGAATAGCACCTTTACTCCACCAGTAAAATTGGGACCTAAACTGGCTTTGAGATTCACGTTGTCATGTGGACTGAAAACTAGCTGGAGAACTGTAAATTAAAGGTAACGATAAGCAGCCATGTACTGGTACCAGGTTAGCTCTTATTTAATGTCTCCATTAATGATCTGTATAAGGAGTAAACAGCATTTTAACAAAATTCACAGATGATACTAAATTGAGAAGCACTGCAAATACTATGGAGGGCACAGAAATAATAAAGGGTCCAAGAGGTTAAAAACATGGGTAGAAAATGAAAAAAGACATATCTTGGAAAAATACAAGCTGATACATCTAGGAAAATCATACTCAGGGGGGAGTAGAAAGCTGGAAAGCAGCACAGCTGACAGAGACCAGAGTTCATAGGAGACTACAAATTAGATAAGAAATTGCAATGGAACACATCAGCAAAAACTGCCAGTGCAATTTTGGGCGCTGTTTTCAGAAGCACCACATCTTGGAGCTTTGATTTCATGGTCTGTCTATACATCTGTGGTGCAACTGCACCTGGAGTATTGCTTTCAAATTTAAGCATCTTATTGCCAGAAAAATATTAATGAACAGGAGGAAGTTCAGAGAAAACCAGCTCAAATTGTTAGGATCCTGAAATGGATTCATATACAAGAGGAAAGATTTGAAAGAGATGAATATGTAGAATTTGGCTAAGAGCAGAATGTGCTAACAACCTACAAATATTTGAAGGGTATGAATGGTGGAGGAATTGTTCTGGGGGGTATAAAGGTATATAACTAGGAAAATTCAGGCTGGATATTTGTAAAAAGCTTTGTGACAGTGAGATTTATTAGGCTCAATGGAAGTGGGGAAAGCCCCTTTGCTCAGACATTTAAAACTAGTCTGGGGGGAAGACACTAGCAAATGTTCTGTAGAAAACAATCCTACATTAGCAAGGAGAGGGTCTAGAATAGGACCTAACAGGCCTCTTCCATATCTAGGGTCTATTCTTCTCTGAAAATAAATGGGAATCAGTTGGAAACACACTGTGGCAGGACAGAAGGAACAATTTCTATCTCCATTACTATATACAGAGCTCAGCTAGAAAGCAGTTGGGTGGGGCAGGAAAAGTCCTTGACACAGTAGGAGTCCAACTCAAAGATTAAAAATAGCAGATTTAATTTTGTTCATTGCTTGTGTCACCATGGGCCAAATCCTAAGGCTCTAACTCTAAATGAAGTCATTGGAAGTTTGGCATAAGTAAAGGCGTCAGGTTTTGCTCTGCATTAATAATCTAAGAACATAATCCGTGTCCGAGAGATCTGATGTGGAGTGAGACGGTTATAGAATCATAGACTTTAAGGTCAGAAGAGACCATTACGATGGTCTAGTCTGACCTCCTGCACAATGCAGGCCACAGAATCTCACCCACCCACTCCCATAACAAACCCCTAACCTATGTCTGAGCTATTGAAGACCTCAAATTGTGATTTAAAGACTTCAAGGTGCAGAGAATCCTCCAGCAAGTGACCCCTGCCCATGCTGCAGAGGAAGGTGAAAAACCCCCAAGGCCTCTGCCAATCTGCCCTGGAGGAAAATTCCTTTCCGACTCCAAATGTGGCGATCAGCTAAACCCTGAGAATGTGCGCAAGACTCACCAGCCAGACATCCAGAAAAGAATTCTCTGTAGTAACTCAGATCCCACCCCATCTAACATCCCATCACAGGCCATTGGGCATATTTACCGCTAATAGTTGAAGATCAATTAATTGCCAAAATTAGGCTATCCCATCATACCATTCCCTCCATAAACTTATCAAGCTAGTCTTGAACCCAGTCATGTCTTTTGCCCCCACTGCTCCCCTTGGAAGGCTGATCCTGAACTTCACTCCTCTGATGGTTAGAAACCTTTATCTAATTTCAAGTCTAAACTTCCTAATGGCCAGTTTATATCCATTTGTTCTTGTGTCCACATTGGTACTGAGCTTAAATAATTCCTCTCCCTCCCTGGTATTTATCCCTCTGATATATTTATAGAGAGCAATCATATCTCACTTCAGCCTTCTTTTGATTAGGCTAAACAAGCCAAGCTCTTTGAGTCTCCTTTCATAAGACAGGTTTTCCATTCCTCGGATCATCCTAATAGCCCTTCTCTGTACCTGTTGCAGTTTGAATTCATCCTTCTTAAATATGGGCGACCAGAACTGCACACAATATTCCAGATGAGGTCTCACCAGTGCCTTGTATAATGGTACTAACACCTCCTTATCTCTACTGGAAATACCTTGCCTGATGCATCCCAAGACTGCATTAGCTTTTTTCACGGCCATATCACATTGGCGGCTCATAGCCATCCTGTGATCAACCAATACTCTGAGGTCCTTCTCCTCCTCTGTTACTTCCAAGTGATGTGTCCCCATCTTATAACAATAATTCTTGTTATTAATCCCTAAATGCATGGCCTTGCACTTTTCACTATTAAATTTCATCGTATTACTCCAGTTTACAAGGTCACCCAGATCTTCCTGTATGATATCCTGGTCCTTCACAATACCTCCCAGCTTTGTATCACCTGCAAACTTTATTAGCACATTCCCACTTTTTATGCCAAGGTCAGTAATAAAAATAAGATTGGTCCCAAAATCGATCCCTGAGGAATGCCACTAGTAACCTCCTTCCAGCCTGACAGTTCACCTTTCAGTATGACCCGTTGTAGTCTCCCCTTTAACCAGTTCCTTATCCACCTCTCAATTTTCATATTGATCCCCATCTTTTCCAATTTAGCTAATAATTCCCCATGTGGAACCGTATCAAATGCCTTACTGAAATCGAGGTAAATTAGATCCACTGCATTTCCTTTGTCTAAAAAAAATCTGTTACCTTCTCAAAGAAGGAGATCAGGTTGGTTTGGCATGATTTATCTTTTCTGAAACCATGTTGTATTTTGTCCCAATTACCATTGACCTCAATGTCCTTAACTACTTTCTCCTTCAAAATTTTTTTCCAAGACCCTGCTTACTACAGATGCCAAGCTAACAGGCCTGTAGTTACCTGGATCACTTCTTTTTCCTTTCTTAAAAATAGGAACTATGTTAGCAATTCTCCTGTAATATGGTACAACCTCTGAGTTTACAGTTTCATTAAAATTTTTTGCTAATGGGCTTGCAATTTCATGTGCCAGTTCCTTTAATATTCTTGGATGAAGATTATTTGGGCCCCCTGATTTAGTCCCATTAAGCTGTTCGAGTTTGGCTGCTACGTCAGATGTGGTAATATCTACCTCCATATTCTCATTCCCATTTGTCATCCTACCATTATCCCTAAGCTCCTCATTAAAGATTGAGGCAAAGTATTTGTTTAGATATTGGTCCATGCCTAGATTATCCTTAACCTCCACTCCATCCTCAGTGTTTAGCGGTCCCACTTCTTCTTTCTTTGTTTTCTTCTTATTTGTATAGCTATAGAACCTTTTACTACTGGTTTTAATTCCCTTTGCAAGGTCCAACTCTACTTGACTTTTAGCCTGTCTCACTTTATCCCTACATGTTCTGACCTCAATAAGGTAGCTTTCCTTGCTGATCCCTCCCCTCTTCCACTCCTTGTAGGCTTTCTGCTTTTTCTTAATCACCTCTCTGAGATGCTTCCTCATCCAGCTTGGTCTACAACTCCTGCCTATGAATTTTTTCCCCTTTCTTGGGATGCAGGCTTCTGATAGTTTCTGCAACTTTGACTTGAAGTAATTCCAGGCCTCCTCCGCCTTTAGATCCACAAGTTCTTCAGTCCAATCCACTTCCCTAACTAATTTCCTTAATTTTTGAAAGTTAGCCCTTTTGAAATCAAAAACCCTAGTTGCAGATTTATTTTTGTTAATCCTTCTATTCAGTTTGAACTGAATTAGCTCATGATCACTTGAACCAAGATTGTCCCCTACAACCATTTCTTCTATGAGGTCCTCACTACTCACCAAAACCTAATCTAAAATGGCATCCCCTCTAGTCAGTTCAGCAACTACTTGATGAAAGAATCCATCAGCTATCGCATCTAGGAAAATCTGAGCCCTATTATTATTACTAGCACTCGTCCTCCAGTCTATATCTGGGAAGTTAAAGTCTCCAGTGATCACACAATTCCCATTAGTATTTACTTCATTAAAGAGGTCTCTATCCATATCCAAATTGGATCCCGGTGGTCTATAGCACACCCCAAGCACTATCCCAGGGGAGGCTCTAGTAGCTTTCTTCCCCATTGTGATTTTTGCCCAGACTCTGTCTTATCCATTCCATCACTTATTTCTTTACAGTCTACCTCATCATTGATATACGATGCTACTCCACCACCTTTGCCTTTATTTCTGTCTTTCCTAAACAGCACATACCCTTCAATACCTGTAGTCCAGTCATGACGACTATTCCACCATGTTTCTGTTATCCCTATAATATCTGATTTCACTTCCTGCACCAGTAGCTCTAGTTCCTCCATTTTGTTACGTAGGCTCCTCGCATTAGTGTACAAACATCTTAATTTTTGCTGTTTGGCTTCGCTCACATTCTGTACTCAATTAGGGACAGACATTCTACCACCCTTATAACCTATTAGACTGGTATCTACACTACCCTTCTTCCTTATGTCCATTCTCCTACCCACCGCTGTATCCTTTCTTACTTCGTTTTCTTCTCTCTCAATGTTAAAATCTGGCGTGGAGATTACATGGACATCTCTCCCAAATTCCTAGTTTAAAGCTCTCTTAATCAGTTGTGCCAGCCTCCATCCTAGAAGTCTATTTCCCTTCCTACTCAGGTGAAGTCCATCCCAAGAGAACAGTCCTCTGTCCATGAATGCTTCCCAGTGGCCAGTCTCCAAGAGCTGAATCCTTGTTGGTGAGAAAACAGCTACAAAGTTAGCAACGCTCTCCCAAACTCCTTAACTGGGGTAATGGGTCTCTCCTACCGCAGCCCAGAATGGTTATGCCAGCGAGTAACCCCAATATGAGACATCTGATAACCTCCATTATCAAATGGCTTAGTGTTGTGTCACAATCAGAGTTTTATGACTGGTGGCTACTCATGTCACTCCCACCCCTCGTTAATATCACCCAGTAAATGCTGGGATCTGAGAGCTTTCTTTATTTTTACATAAACATCCAGTTTCTCAGTTACAGTGCTGGTATTCCAGGATACATATATTTAGTAGGTTCAAATCCATCTGTCTTAGTCCTTTTTACTATGTAATGCAATCCATGGTCTGGAGTAATTAACTGCTCAGAAGTGCACTACCTATTATGGAATCATAAAAGATTAGGGTTGGAAAAGACCTCAGGAGGTCATCTAGTCCAACTCCCTGCTCAAAGCAGGACCAACCCCAACTAAATCACCCCAGCCAGGGTTTTATAAAGCTGGGCCATAAAAACCTCTAAGGATGGTGATTCCATCACCTCCCTAGGTAACCCATTCCAGTGCTTCACCACCCTCCTAGTGAAATAGTGTTTCCTAATATCTAACCTAGACCACCTCCACTGCAATTTGAGACCATTGCTTCTTGTTCTGTCATCTGCCACCACTGAGAACAGCCTAGCTCCATCCTCTTTGGAACCCCCCTTCAGTTAGCTGAAGGCTGCTATCAAATCCCCCCTCACTCTTCTCTTCTACAGACTAAATAAGCCCAGTTGCCTCAGCCTCTCCTCATAAGTCATGTGCCCCAGCCCCTTAATCATTTTCGTTGCCCTCTGCTGGACTTTCTCCAATTTGTTCACATCCTTTTTGTAGTGGGGGGCCCAAAACTGGATGCAGTACTCCAGATGTTGCCTCACCAGTGCCAAATAGATGGGAATAATCACTTCCCTCGATCTGCTGGCAGTGCTCCTACTAATGCAGCCCAATATGCCGTTAGCCTTCTTGGCAACAAGAGCACACTGTTGACTCATATCTAGTTTCTCGTCCACTGTAATCCCCAGGTCCTTTTCTGCAGAACTGCTGCTTAGCCAGTTAGTCCCCAGCCTGTAGCAGTGCATGGGATTCTTTCATCCTAAGTGCAGGACTCTGCACTTGTCCTTGTTGAAGCTCATCAGATTTCTTTTGGCCCAATCCTCCAATTTGTCTGGGTCTCTCTGGATCCTATCCTTACCCCTACCCTCCAGCATATCTACCTCTCCCCCCAGCTTAGTGTCATCAGCGAACTTGCTGAGGGTGAAATCCATCCCATCATCATCTAGATCATTAATGAAGATGTTCAGCAAAACCGGTTCCAGGACCGACCCCTGGGGCACTCCACTTGATGCCCAACTATCTGTTGAGCCCAACGATCTAGCCAGCTTTCTGTCCACCTTATAGTCCATTCTTCCAATCCATACTTTTTAAACTTGCTGGCAAGAATACCATGGGGTACCGTATCAAAAGCTTTGCTAAAGTCAAGATATATCACGTCCCCCACTTTCCCATATCTACAGAGCCAGTTATATCATCATAGCTTTCTGATTGCCTTCTATCACTCATTACTGCTTAGATATAATCTCTGTAAAGTACTCTTCAAATCCAGATAACTTTTCACTGTTTGTTCGCTCTCCTTTCAGGAAGATGCAGAGCGGCTGTACAAGAATTGCAAGCGCTACGACCTCCTGAACAAGTTCTACCAGGCTTCTGACCAGTGGCAGAAAGCTATGGAAGTAGCTGAGACTCATGACCGGGTTCACCTGCGCACCACATACTACAACTATGCCAAACACCTGGAGGCCACTGCAGAGTGCAATATTGCACTTAGCTAGTAAGCAGCTTCCCGTAGAAAATGCCGAGCACCTAGAGCTTAGTTCTGAACACAAGAAATCCTGAGTTTTAGCACACTGTTGTGGACAGCAGAGGCAAAATTGGTAGGGCTGTCCGGAGGGTGCCTGCTACTGTGTCTCAGTTTCCCCAATTGCCAGGTTTATTTCAATAATAGTTTGAGATCCTCAGATGAAAGGTGGCAGAAAAGGATGGAAAAAACTGGTTAAGTGACTTGCCCAAGATCACATGGGAAGTCTGCAGTGGAATCAAGAATAGAACTTGGCTTTCCTGTCTCCAAATCCTATGCTTTTAACCACTAGTCCAGCCTTCACTTTTTCACCTTGTTGTATGCATAAGCCTTTGTGTTGGAGAGTTCTTGACCCACCTGGCACCCCAGGGGTTCATTGTGGCTCATGTGTTATGAACCTGATGCTTATGTGGCACCCAGAGTTCTTTTCAGTGGCTACTGAGATCCTGGGAAAGTCGGTGGGGGAGTTGTTGTGGGTTTTTTTTGTTTTTAGAATGCATCATACTGGTTTAAATTTTATTTTTGCCTGGCTCCCTTATTATATAAGGTCACAAAATGGAGTAAAGAAGGATTTTGTGTATGAGGCAATGTGAGCAGAGGATGTGATTCAGTTAATGGGAAAGAAGAAGGGGAGAAAGTTGCAGATAGATGGGTTAGTACACTTCAAGGAGCAACCTTCCAGCTGTGGGGTAGAGGGTGAAATTGCAGTGGAGATGAGCAGGCAATATGAAGACTTGTGTATGAAGTGAGGAGACAAGATCTGTATTGAATATCCTTTACTGTCTCTTACCCAGCCTCCCAATCATTCCTGGTACAGCTGTGCTAGATATTTGTGGCCATTTCCATAAGCACTTTGTTGCCCTTCTGTAGCACTTCAGACTTCTAGCATTTGGCTTGTTTGTTTTTGGGGCTTCGATGCATATGTTGGCTCTTTGGCCCAAATAAGATTTTTTATTTTTCTGCACCCATTTTTGTCTCAATGATCTGCACACCTTGGTCTTATCTCAGCTGCACCTTGGCCTTTATTTTTCCTTGGCATGCTGGCACTCGGGGGGCCAGCACTGTTCCTGCAGTTGATGCTTATAGCACTCTATAAGGACAGAGTATTATTAGTATTGTTGTTAATTCTAGAGACTAAAGAACTAAAATAAAATGGATTAATATAGCAGTTGAGCAGTTTGCCACAAAGCACTGATCCACCATCTAATGTGCCCGTTTTCTACACAGCTATGAGAAATCAGACACACATAGGTTTGAGGTGCCCAGGATGCTCTCTGAAGATTTACAAGCCTTGGAGATCTATGTCAACAAGATGAAAGATAAGTGAGTGCCATGTTACATCCTTCCTTACCTGAAGTGTGTGAAGCAATGGTATCCTGAGGGGCGAGTTTCAGGTTTGAGATTACTTGTTTTTACGCTTTCCTGCCAGGCTTTCAGATTTTCCAGGTTAATTCAATAGAGCGGAAGCATGCTAGTAGGAAACACTTTTGCTAATGCATTATACCATCCAGTGCTGGAAGTTTGTTCATTTGTCCGCTTTGGTCATGAATCTTGTTCATTAGAAGGGGCCCCACTGTATTGTGTTGGAGAGCTAGTGCTACTAGAGTTGTGACTGAGAGAGCTGAGTAACACAGGCCAGAGCCTTTCATCCAGTTTCCCCTGTATTGAGCTCCATGACTTGTGTTTGACTAAAGTACATCTTCTTGAATGGTAGCCAGTCTTGATTTGAAGACTTGGAGAGAGAAAATCCACCACTTCCCCTGGTAGTGTGTTCCAATTATTAATTACCATCATCACTTATTTTGTTTCTTTTCTAGGAACTTATGGAAATGGTGGGCACAGTATCTGGAAAGCCAGTCAGATATGGAATCCGCACTAAGATACTATGAGTTAGCTCAGGATTATTTCTCCCTGGTCCGTGTTTATTGCTTTCAGGGCAACATCCAGAAGGTAAGGCAGCCTGCTTCCCACTGTTCCCAGGAGAGTCCATGTTCTTGTGTTTAATCTGGGCATGATGTGAAGGGTCTGGCTCTCTTTTCAGGCTGCTGAAATAGCGAATGAAACAGGAAACTGGGCAGCATCCTATCACCTGGCCCGCCAGTACGAGAGCCAGGATGAAATCAAGCAGGCTGTGCACTTCTACACTAGGGCCCAGGCATTTAACAATGCCATTCGCTTGTGTAAGGTACGACAGCATGTACACCTGAGTGCAAAGAGCTCACCACCAATGGCATCTCTCAGGCCATGAACATCAGGAAATGTAGCCAACCTGTGAGATTAGCGTGGGCCTTCTTATGTAAAGTATGATATACTTCTTGCTTATATAATTGTGTAGTTGATATTGGTTTCTACCCACATCTTCTAGGAGAGAAGGGGTCTGTAATGTGACACTAACAATACTGACACCCCTTTGGAGCCCAAGTACCCCTCAAAAAAACCTCTCCTGAAATAAACCAACAACCAACCAAAAACCCTGCCCCAAGCAGAGTTTTGACCCCACAAAAGGGAAGACCAGAAACTCCATGAAGTTCACTAAAAGGAGTACTTGTGGCACCTTAGAGACTAAGGTTAGTCTCTAAGGTGCCACAACTACTACTTTTTTTTTTTTTTTTTTTGCAGATACAGACTAACACAGCTGCTACTCTGAAACATGAAGTTCACTAGGGACTTTGCTGTTGCTCTAGATTTTATATGGAAGGTGGTCAGATACAGTGGGGATGGGTGGCAATATAAAACTGTAGGATAGGTAATTAATGGCACTATGAAGTCTGATATTCTGGAAGTAATCATAAATAGAATATTTGTTTGAAGATGGATCTTTACTTTTGAGTAGGAGAACAATCTGGATGACCAGCTGATGAACCTGGCTCTGCTGAGTTCCCCAGAAGACATGATAGAGGCAGCCTGCTATTATGAAGAGAAGGGGGAACAAATGGACAGAGCAGTCATGTTGTACCACAAGGTAACTCTGACTCAGCAATGTATAAAGCTTTCAGTTGAGACCAAGACACTACAGTGGATGGCTACCAAATCAGCTGAATACCTGATTATCTGCATTCATTGTGGTCAATCCAGTCCTGATGTGCAGCACCCCTTGTTAATCCATTCCTGGGCCCTCTCCACAGCTCTGCCAGTGCCCCTCAAACTGACCTGCAGCAGTACTTGCTGTTCTAATCATAGAATCATAAAAGTGTAGGATGGAAAGGGATCTTAAGAGGTCATCTAGTCCAGTCCTCTGCAATCAAGGCAGAACTACCTAATAACTAGACCATCCCTGACAGGTGTTTTTCTAACCTCTTCTTAAAAACCTCCAGTAATGGAAATTCAGCAACCTCCCTAGCCAATTTGTTCCAGTGCTTAACTACCCTGATAGGAAGTTTTTTCTAATGTCCACCCTAAACCTCCCTTGTTGCAATTTAAGCCCATTAATTCTTGTCCTATTGTAAGAGGTTAAAGAGAACAATTTTTCACCCTCATCCTTGTAACAACCTTTTATGTACTTGAAAACTCTTATGTCCCACCTCAGTCTTCTTTTCTCCATCATAAAGAAACCCAGTTTTTTCAATCTTACCTCATAGGTCATGTTTTCTTGACCTTTAATCATTTTTGTTGCTGTTTACATTTTCCAGTTTGTCCACATCTTTCCTGAAATGTGGCACCCAGAACTGGACACAGTACTCCAGCTGAGGCCTTGTCAGTGTGGAGTAGAGCGGAAGAATGACTTCCAATGTCTTGCTTACAACACTCCTGCTAATACATGCCAAAATTATGTATGTTTGTTTGTTTGGGGGCGGGGTGGAAGGGGGGGCGGCGACAGTGTTACATTGTTGACTCATATTTAGCTTGTGATCCTCTATGACCCCCAGATTCATTTCTGCAGTACTCCTTCCCAGGCAGTCATTTCCCATTTTGTATATGTGCAACTGATTGTTCCTTCCTAAGTGGAGTACTTTGCATTTGTTCTTATTAAATTTCATCATATTTAATCTTTAATCAGTATCAAAATTTGGTAATGAGTGATGGCTTTGGTAATATCAATATACATTCCCATGGGACTTGATTGAGTCCACCTATTTCACTTGTGACATACATCACATTTCAGATGATGTCTGGGAGATGAACTCACTCTTGTACTTTGTAGCCTCCAGCTGCATTTGTCCAGTGCTGATACATCAGCCCGCATTCACTACAAAACAGTATTGGTGGGGAAGGCACTGCATCACTGCAGGAGACTCCCAGCACAAGCAATCAGTGCTTATTATATATCAATTAATACGGATTGCAACTTAGCTGTGCAAGCCTCCTTGCCTGTGTCTGCCTGCCATAGTTGAGCAGACAAGTTCTGCACCAAGTGCTGTACTAGAGGCAGAATACAGAGAATCCTGTGCGTCTCTGGCCAGCCGATAGGTCACTCTCTGAATTTATAGTGTGGTAGCTCTGCAGCAGAATGGCAGGCATGTAGATTACAGTAGCTGGGAAGGGCTACTGTATGTTTCTCTGTACCTCAGGTTGGGTTCATTGGCCTTCGTAACTAATGGAGACCTTCATACAAAGCCTGCTGATCAAGAAGGAAAGGACTGGAGGCATAGCAACTGCTGATTTTGCCGGGCTCCACTGCAGAAACCTGGTGTCTCTTTCCTAATGGCTTGGTGCCTTGGAATCTGTATGTAATCAGTACAAGAGAGGGGAAAACTAAAGGGTTTCTCTCTGGTTTTGCAGGCAGGACACTTTTCCAAAGCGCTAGAGCTGGCTTTTGCCACACAGCAGTTTGGTGCCCTGCAGCTGATTGCTGAGGACCTGGATGAGAAGTCAGACCCAGCTCTGCTGGCACGCTGCTCTGACTTCTTCATTGAACATGCCCAGCACGAGAAGGCTGTGGAGTTGCTGCTAGCAGCCAAAAAGGTAAAGCCTTTGCAGTGTTCCTGGGAACTCTACAGCATGTGCCTGTAGAAGAGCAGAGCTCAGGAGTGAGCTGGGTTGCATCCTGGGTCCTCACCACACTGCAACAAATCCCTAGTTGCAGAATTTCTATCAGGATTTTGAATTCCTCAGAGTTCTGTAATGCAGGGTTTTCGCTCAGCCCCTGACATAGCTACAGCCCAGCCCAGCCCAGCCTAGTCTTTCAGATTCAGAGTCACCTCAAAGATCAGGGTCTTCAGCTGCAGGGTTTTGGTTCAGGGCCATCTCTGAAGTTAAGATTCTGCAGCACAACTTGATTAGGACGCGGACATCTGGCCTTTGCAGAGTTCAGATGCACCCATTCACACAGTTAGAAAAAGGCTAAAAAGTTGTAGCATGCTCAGAGATTTGAATTCTAGCAGGCTAGATGTGGTTGGGATCCTTCTAGTGCAGAACCTTTAGTTAGCAGCAGTTAATTGCTCTCTTCCTCTTCACCAGTACCATGAAGCCCTGCAGCTTTGCTTGAATCAGAACCTGACCATCACAGAGGAGATGGCCGAGAAGATGACTGTCTCCAAGGATTCAAAGGAGCTCTCTGAAGAGTCTAGGAAAGAACTGCTGGAACAGATTGCTGATTGCTGCATGCGGCAAGGCAATTACCACATGGCAACCAAGAAATACACTCAAGCAGGAAACAAGCTGAAGGTGAGTCTACATAGGTGGGGAGAAGCTACAGTACTAATGTTTGAACCCCTTGGCATTGGCAGGTGTGAAGCTCCACAACACACTTCTAATCTGCAGGTAAAGTGATTGATTTGATGGACTAATCTCAGGGATACCACAAGTTGGTTTCAGACAAAAATACTCAAGTTAAATAATATTTGCCAGCCCACCCGGAGTTGCCTGTCCTCAGAGCTCAAACCCTGCAGGGCCCCTTTCTTCCACAGGGTTTGCTGTCAGCATGAGATCTCCCTGTTCACTCTCCAACGTAGGGACATAAGTGCTCAGAATCCTGGCATCTGCCCTTGGGGATTCTGCTGTGGGAGGGTGTTTTGGAAGAAGCAGCAGAATTGTACCTTAGTTTGTAGAGAGGGTATGCAGGAGTTTCTACCTATCTCTGCCTGGTTGCTTGCGGCCTCATGTTTCTACATTGCTAACAGTAATGATTGTTCTCCCCTCTGTTTACAGGCAATGAGAGCACTGCTTAAGTCTGGAGACACAGAGAAAATAGTGTTTTTTGCTGGAGTCTCCAAACAGAGGGAGATTTATATCATGGCAGCCAACTACCTACAGTCACTGGATTGGCGAAAGGACCCAGATATTATGAAGAACATCATTAGCTTCTATACCAAGGGAAAGGCCCTTGACCTCTTAGCTGGCTTTTATGATGCCTGTGCTCAGGTATGTCCCTGTCCATTCTCAGAGGAGTTCGGTTTGTGACAGCTGGAAACAGGACACTTATCTTAGTTGTCTTCTCTCTCTAGGTGGAGATCGACGAATACCAGAACTATGAGAAAGCACAGGGAGCACTGACTGAGGCATTCAAGTGCCTGTCAAAGGCGAAGACGAGAAGCCCTGTAGAGCAGGAGAGCAAACTGGCACTCTTACAAAGCAAGATGGCTTTGGTCAAGCGATTCATCCAGGCTCGAAGGTAATTTGCAGCGTTCAGAGCACACAATGTATATGGAAATCTGTATCTGAGGAAAGCTCTCTGCTTTAGCAGCAACAGTTCCATGCAGGAGACTAACTTCTGAAAGCACTCATGAGACTTTTGGCCTCAAGGAACCATATGGGTGTAGGGGATGACAGGTTGACTTTTGAGTAAAAGGTGAAGGTGGCCTTGAGGTGAGTGCCCCATCTGCTGATTTATGAAGCCTCTGCCTACTCTCCTCGTTAGAGCTAAAATACTATGAGGATGTCCATCTTACAGAAGGGAGACTGTGGGGCTTACACAGGTCTCGAACTGTGGTTCAGCTGAGAGCCAGATGTAATAAGGGAGAATTTGTCTCCTCCCCCCATGGGATATTTACAGTTTCAACCTGTTCTTTCACTAGAGTTTACTCTGAGGACCCCAAAGAGGCAATCAGGCAGTGTGAGCTTCTCCTCGACGAGCCAGACCTTGACAGTACCATCCGCCTAGGCGATGTCTTGGGCTTTCTGGTTGAACATTACTTACAGGTGGAGGACTTCCAGATGGTAAGTTATTATTTGGGCATCATCCATGTTCTTGGCGCTGTACAGAGGAAGACAAAGGAAGCCCTAAGGAGCATACAAGCTAAATGTTTGCATCCCTTGGGAATGCAGCTCACTATTGTATCCTCTCAACCTTCGTAAGTGTAGAGGTGCCATAGTAGACAGCTACCCTTGGAGTATTTATGTTGACCTTTGCCAGGCAAGAGAGCTGAAGTATCATTGTGAAGCACCGTGTGGTGCTTGTAGTTTTGATCCCGGTGTAGGGTATGCTAAAGGAGCAGCAAGACTGAATCCATTTTTAATCTGTGGTGGGAGAAAGAAGTTTACTTTACAGGACTTTGAGAGTAACATTGATAGAGGTTTCAGAGTGTGGCTCCTGAGATACTTGTAACCATTCCCATTAATAGAGAGAGAGGAGCAGTAGGTTATTTCTGGTCATTTCTCTGTAATTGCACTGTGTCTCCAAGAGCCACCTGGCTGGCCCAGAAAAAATGGGAAATCATAAATTTGTAGCCATCTGGGGAAGTGATGAGTCATTTGTTCAGAGCAGGAAGTGCCAAACAGCAGAGTGCAGAATGGCACAGGATTACAGGCCTTGGACTAAAAGTAACCTGCTGTTCTGGACCAGCCAGGTGCTGAGCATCATGCTCTCCTGCTCTGGCACTAACCTGTTTATTACAAGCTGTCTTGACTAGAGCCACTCAGAAATTTTCTGATGAAACTTAGCGAGAAGCTGGGAATAGGCGACAGGGGATGGATCACTTGATGATTACCTGTTTTGTTCATTCCCTCTGGGGCACCTGGCATTGGCCACTGTCAGAAGACAGGATACTGGGCTAGATGGACCTCTGGTCTGACCCAGTATGGCCATTCTTATGTTCTTAGCTGGAAAATGATGATTCACTAGGGCAAAACATTTTGCCAAGTCTCGTGCAGATTTGATAACTTTTGCTGAATCAGTAGCAGGTTTCTGTGTGTAATGTTACACATCCATCCATTGGAAACCTGCTAGTGTTCTGGAATTGACAGCTCTGCAGCAGAGAGTCCAGCAGCCCCAACTGGAGCTGGAACCTGGAAGTCCTAAGACTGGCTCCCAGAGTCTGGGGCAGCCCTATGATGCAGACTATTGTAGGGCTGCTGCCAGCTCAGGAATAGGGCAGCCTGAGAGTCCGGAAGATTGAGTGTCCTTGGCCCTGTACTAATCTGAATGGCAGGGCTGCCCTGGACTCTGGGAGCCCCGGCTTGACCAGGGAGCATAGCAGCCCTAAGAACCTTGCCTCCAGCCAGAGCTCCTGGAGCAGTGATATTGACATTCTTGTCAATTTTACATATTTTGTTTCAGGACTGCTCTATTTTACTATTTCTAAAAAAAAAAAGTGGGTCTGAGAAATTTGGGTACCCTCAGAAGAACTGAAACTAAAATTTGACATCTCTGACCTTGACAGTGCTTCAGGTATCAGGGCAGAGGATGGGGGCTGGTATTGGAAAACCCATGTCCTCCCTTCCCTTGGATTTAAATGCTAATCCCAGTTTTTATTCAAAAGACTCTCATCATTCTAGTGATTGGTTTCCATGTTGTTGCTCTTCTGCAAAAACAAGTGAAAGTTAGAGGGTTTTCTAAAAGTTTAGGTGTTATAAAGGCCCTGGCTCCCGGATTTTTTTTTTTTTAAATCTTGGAAATGGCTGGGAGGCTCAAGTCCCTCTAGAGAGTCATCTCACGGATCTCCTAAGAATCCCCAACACTACTGAGCAGTTTAGTGTGATGCCCGAACTGAGACTGCAGCACCCTCTGTGCTAATACCAATATTGAACAAACCCCACAGGTAGCTGAAGAGATCTTGTGAACCAGCCCTGCACTGGTAACTCAGTTTGCATAGGCTGGGAGATCTGAGCCTAGCAACCTATATCTGGGGGGGAGGGATAGCTCAGTGGTTTGAGCATTGGCCTGCTAAACCCAGGGTTGTGAGTTCAATCCTTGAGGCGGCCATTTAGTGATCTGGGCCAAAAATTGGGGATTGGTCCTGCTTTGAGCAGGGGGTTGGACCAGATG
Organism: Lepidochelys olivacea; assembly: GCF_965140295.1. Taxonomy (NCBI): domain Eukaryota; kingdom Metazoa; phylum Chordata; order Testudines; family Cheloniidae; genus Lepidochelys; species Lepidochelys olivacea. The sequence goes on along the minus strand of NC_140420.1, from coordinate 38,260,213 downwards.
ACCTCCTGAGGTCTCTTCCAGCCCTGATATTCTGTGAATGCAACATATCTAGATGTTTTTTGCCAGGCTGCTGTGATATGAGAATAACAAGAACACATCTCATGCCTGATACCTTAACATCCATTACCCCTAGGCCTACAGATACTTGGAGGAGATGCGGAAAAGAATTCCATGCGTAAACCTGACCTACTATGTGAATGAACGGACCATTCAGGCAGTTCACAGAGGGCTGGGCATTCCCTGGAACCGGAACCCTGTCCCAGAACGAATTCGCCACAACAGTATTGAAGACAACAAGGAGGTGGAAGAGGATGTAGCTGATGAAGTCGAGGATCCCTGATGGCTTACTGTGTAAACTGGCAACATTCACATTCAGCTGTGAGGAAGCCTGGCCATTGTTACAGCACCCAGCTACCTGGTCTAGGCTTGTTAAGGGCAGAAAGTCAAATACTTCACTTAATGCACAGCCTGACGCTGTAGTTTGCCTGGATCATACCAAGAAGATTAAGTTATGTATAAGCAAAACCGTTAAAGCTCAAGCACTAAGTCAGTGCAGAGGGACAGGTTGGGCCTCAGACAGCTACTATTAATCTTTCTTTTTTATTGTGCAAATTTAGAGATTTTTAATACGTCAATAAATTTTTAAGGAAAAAAAAAAAGAATGTCTGATTAATTAAGGCATTAGCTAATCCTAATCCCATGAGTACAGGAGCAGTAGAAAAGTGAATCAAGCATGTCTAGCTCTAACTGTCTATGCATACAGAAGGCAGTTTAGTTAAGACACTTCGCAATGACATGACAAGGCCTCAAATAGAGAGAGAATGGGCTCAGCAGGTGCCTGAGTCATTCAGAGCTGTGTCAAAATTCTAATCAGTGACCTTCTACAGAAGTAGGAGACTTCTTCCCCTGTTAACTAGTCCCTCTAGATCTTGCATTTAATTTAGCAAAGGATCACTTGGAGTAGAGCTTGCAGTTACAGAAGAATAAATTCTACCTCCTCCACTCCTGCATAGGCTGGAGTTGGGGTAATTTATCCTGCACAGTTTTCTTAACTTGAAGCCTTTCCCAAACCAAACCCTGGATTTAAAGTGGATAAAGTTCAAAACCCTTTACTTGATTTTAATTGGGGAAAATATTCCTAGTGAAACGTCAGGACCATTCTCAGTGGGCTCTGTTCTAGAAGGAGACGACAAGCCCCCTACCTAGTGACTGAATATCTAGATTAAGCTCTGCTTTGCAGCTCAAGGCAGGATCAGACCTGTCAGAGTCTCTCCCCCTCAATCTCACCATAGCAATGTCCTTATCTATGGCCATGTCTACACTTAAAAGCTTTCAAAAGCACAGCTGTATCACTGTAAGTGCTTGTGTAGCTGCATTATGCCGCCAGGAGAGCTCTCCCGGTGACATAATAAAACCAGCTCAGCAAGCACTTATGCCAGCAAAATTTATGTCATTGAGGGGATGCTAGCATAGACATGGCCTTAGTCCCTGCTGTAAGAGAAACTATGTGTTTTCAGCAGTCACCTGAACACATTCCATACTACCTGATGTTACAGAGGAGGGTTGGAGTGGCTGGTTTCCTTTGTGAGATTTCACAAATATTAAGCAGTTTGGAATAGGATGTTAAAATGGGACTGAAATGAGTTATGCCTTAAGAACAAGACACTCCAGCTTTCAGCAAGTTTCTCTTTAATAGAATGCTAGTATAGACTGTAGCATGTGAAGTGCTCAATCTCCTTCCTCTGCTTGCAGCTTCCAACCATATTAAGATTATTCACACCTGAGGAAAAAGACACCGTGTAACTAGAAACTAGAGCCCTGCCTCCCCTACACCAACCCTGGTGGACCGAGTCTCTGCTCTAAGATTATGCACATTGTCAATACGCAGGAGCCCACTGGGGATGTTCACAATGTGTAACTCTTGACTAGAATCATCCTTTACAACGAACCACTCAATCCACAGTATTCCTGCCAACAACAAAAAAAAAGTATGGATTGGATGAATGGACTATAAGCTGGATAGAAAGCTGGCTAGTTGTTGGGCTCAACAACTCGCTGTCTAGTTGCCAGCTGGTATCAAGCAGAGTGCCCCAGGGGTAGGACCTGGGGCCAGTTTTGTTCAATATCTTTATTAATGATCTGGATGATGGGATAGATTGCACTCTCAAGAAGTTCACGGATGACACTAACCTGGGGGGGAAGAGGCAGATATGCTAGAGGGTAGGGATAGGGTCCAGAGTGACCTAGACAAAGTGGAGGATTGGGCCAAAAGAAATCTGATGAGGTTCACCAAGGACAAGTGCAGAGTCCTGCACTTAGGATGGAAGAACTCCATGCACTGCTACAGGCTGGGGACCGACTGGCTAAGCAGCAGTTCTGCAGAAAAGGACCTGGGGATTACAGTGGACGAGAAGCTGGATACGAGGCAGCAGTGTACCCCCATTGCCAAAAAGGCCAACAGCATATTGGGCTGTAGTAGTAGTAGAGGCATTCCCAGCACATCAAGGGAAGTTATCGTTCCCCTCTAGTCAGCACTGGTGAGGCCACATCTGGAGTCCTGTGTCCAGTTTTGGGCCCCCCACTACAGAAAAGATGTGGACAAATTGAAGATAGTCCAGCCAAGGGCAACAAAAATGATTGGGGCTCGGGCACATGACTTACAAGGAGAGGCTGAGGGAACTGGGCTTGTGTAGTCTGCGGAAGAGAAGAGTAAGGGGGAGATTTGATAGTAATCTTCAACTACCTGAAGAGGGGTTCCAAAGAGGATGGAGCTCGGCTGTTCTCAGTGGTAGCAGATGACAGAACAAGGAGCAATGGTCTCAAGTTGCAGTGGGGGAGGTTTAGGTTGGATATTAGGAAACACTATTTCACTAGGAGGGTGGTGAAGCACTGGAATGGGTTACCTAGGGAGGTGGTGGAATCTCCATCCTTAGAGGTTTTTAAGGCCAGGCTTGACAAAGCCCTGGTTGGGGTGATTTAGGTGGGATTGGACTAGATGACCTCCTCAGGTCTCTTCCAACCCTAATCTTCTATGATCCCTCCCAGGAGGTTGGTAACTAGTTTGCCAAAGGCTGACTGCTGGGAGACCCTCAACCCTTCACTACAGGGATGCCACAGAGCTGGCCCCATGAGGTAAATGGCCACGTCCACTCCTCCTGTTTTCATGAAGAGAAGTCTTATGTGAGGTCTTCATTATATTTTTAGCTGAACATTTAAAATTTGCCAAGGCTATAAATAGCTGGTGCAGAGTGTGTTGGAGAGGGGGACGTGCAGAGAGGATGGCAGCACTAGTCCACTTTCCTACATCTGTACACTCAGTACCAGATAGCAAATAGCTCATTGAGTTAGCCCCCACTACAAAGTCCAGATGTCAAGTCGGGCTCCCTGGCTTTAGCTCTACACCGCTCCCCTTTTCTTCTCCAACCAGGTGATTAGTGAAGGGGCCCAGCAGTACCTAGGAACACCCAGTTGGCAAGTGTGTTAGGTGGAGGTCACCTCTGTTTTCAGTTTCCCCCCTACAACTAGGAAGGGATACTTCTGAGTTTCTTCAGCAGGTTCTCCATTAGCAGCAGGTTCTGCCAGGCCAGCCTCCTGCAGTCTCCATCTGGGTCCTTTTCTGCTACATCTGCAAAAGAGGATGATGCCATTATTTGACGGTGGGAGGAAAACAAGGATGCCCTTTACAGTCCTTTCCTGAACTGCTGAAATCCAGTAACAGTGAAAGAAAACTAACCCTCTGGGCTAGTGTTCAACACTTCTCGCACTGCTCAGATTTAGGCCCAGAAGCACTCAACTTATCTCCCATGAGATATCTACACTCAGATTGCTTAGACCAAACAATAGTTTTAGCCTATGTTGCATGCTCACTCACCCAGGTGCACACTAACGCTTAGAATGTTAGTTCCAAAATGACTGGCAGTGGGACAGGTGATGAAGGGGGCTTGGAAACCTGACATCAGGGCAAAAAGGGTTAGGTTTTAAAGCAGCTTCTAACTCTTGTGCGCACATATTCTGTTTGTACACAATCACCAACAAATCATATAACCATGTGCACAAATGGGTGTAGTAGAGAATAAGAATAGCCCTTAAGCATAGCTAGCAGTCAGCTGATGGAAGCGTAAGACAGGCCCAAGCGATGCTGGTGCCTTCACACAGAGCTGGTGCTGTGAGCAGCGTGTAAATGAAGGCATTTGCAGAACATCCATGGAACTGTTATTCCAGGGGCCCATAATCAGCTCAAAGTAAAAACTCAGGATGCACTCAGGATGTCAGAGCAGGAGGGAGTCTGGAAGAGCAAAGAGTCTGTGTGAGGATATCCTGTACGCACAAGCAGTGTGCTCAGAGCCCAGCACTGTGTCAGCCTAAGCACATGACTCACACGGATGGAGTAGGGTTATTTATAAATTCAGGGAGAGCTTCAGGCTGGTGTTTCCATACTCTAGGTGGGGGAAGCAGCCATATGAGAGAGTGTACAGTCCCAGTTTATTAGCTCAGAGCCTGTGATATGCAACTGGAGACGATGTCATAGCATGGAGCTTGAGCTAACTATGCTGCAAGAGAGGGTAGGGAGAAACGAAGGGGAGTAACCCTGCACCTCAGAAGTCCTGACATGAGAAGACACACACTCCCTGCAAACTGCTCCAGGCCTCATGTGGGGTGAAGGGGATTCCCTCCAAGGACCTCTGCAGCTGAGCCAAAGAAGGGATCATGTCTTTTCAAGATGATGGAGTAACTGAATTTTAAGGACAGGGCCTATCATAACCTACCCAAGGGGATGAGGCAGAACAAGGAAAGTGACACATTAAATGCTGCTTAGAACTCTCATCCTCAAAATGCTCTGCAGCTGAAGCTTATCAGAAGTGACCAATGCAAGAATGATGTGCCTTCTCCAACCCAGGGCAGCTTCTCCCATTCAGGGATGGCCATCAATTCAGCATTTCCCAACCGGTGCTCCCCAGCAGAGGGAGAGAGACAGCCCAGTTGTTGCTTGTTCCAAGTGCAGAGGAATTCTGTAGTACCTGCTGGAAACCACTGACTTTTTAATATCAGAGGGGTAGCTGTGTCAGTCTGAATCTGTAAAAGCGGCAAAGAGTCCTGTGGCACCTTATAAACTGACAGATGTATTGGAGCATGAGCTTTCGTGGGTGAATACCCACTTCGTCGGATGCAGACTTTCTAATGGCATCCAGGACACCGCATGCGTCAGACTGGTTCCATCTGGGATGAAATTAGAATGTAAAGTTTTTGGGGCAGGAACCAAGGCTTGTGTGTATAAGAGGGCTGTGCAGGCTTCTGGTGCTTGATGTGCTGCAATTATTATGCTCTTATCCTGCAATCACCACCATGCTATCTGAACTCAGCTGTGCACACTGCCTTTGTACAATCACCACCACTGATACACTGTATCTTCCTAGCACCAGAAGAGGCATCCACAAGACTAGTTTCAGACACAGAAAGGAGGTGCTGCTATTCCAGGCCTTCCCCTCTCCCTGCCAAGTACAGCTAAAACTATCAGCTAGTTAAAGACAGGCAGACCACAACGCTCCTTGAACTGAATTCCTCAGACATTTACAACATTCATGGAAAGACTCCCCTTGCTCTCAGGAACGTTACAGCAGAGGGAGGCAGATTCCTCAGCACACACCATGTCATGGGAAACGTGGAGTTTCTGGCCCCCGTGGCTGCTCTTTCCCTTTAAGGGCACAGAGCTATATAACCTGCAGGGATCAGAGACCGGCTGTGTCGGTGTCACTTCCGCCCCAGCCCCCATGGGAAGCCAGTTTTCTAAATGTCAGGATGGTGAAGGAAACCAATTGAGGGCAGAAGAATAGTAAAGGGCCCAATTAGCACACAGAAGTGCATCCAAACCTAGCCCGAGGCTGAGAGCATACAGTGCCATTTCCTCTTGCAAGTTTCCAGCATGTCACCTCGAAGGCAGTGCTGTGTGATACGTGCTGCCACGTGCTGCAGGCCACGCTCCTGCAGTGCACACTGGCTGAGTCACTCACTCTGTTTTGTAGACCAGATGTTTGTTCCCTCAGCACTAGGAAAGTTGGAGGAAAGAACCATGCCCTCCTGCTCTCATCATTTGCCACCATGAAAACTGGTATGAGGATGCTCCCCATCCTCCATGCACCCAGTGCACCCAGGCTGTGCAAATTCTGGACCCAGGAGCACACTGGTTGCTTATCAGAAGTTCAAGGTCTGCAAGTAATTTAAAACATGAAGGTCCAGCCTACAAGTCCATGGAATATGAGGGGATATGGTGCTTGGCGTAAGTGCACTGTATTCTGGAGCTGGAGTCTCCGTAGGCCGTATTTACCTATGGAAGGTGAAGGTGACTATGTTAGAATACTATAGGCCATATTTGGCCCAAGGCTTGCACTTTGGATGCCTCTGCAACACCCCCCACCTTGTAGCAAGGGCTGTACTGGATTGATAATTTGGCCCCTTCTTAACACGAATGATACATGCACTTCCATATGAGGCTCTGTTCAGCAGCACAAAGGAAGTAGCAAAACATCCCTTCATAGAATATCAGGGTTGGAAGGAGCCTCAGGAGGTCATCTAGTCCAACCGCCTGCTCAAAGCGGGACCAATCCCCAACTAAATCATCCCAGCCAGGGCTTTGTCAAGCCTGACCTTAAAAACCTCAAAGGAAGGAGATTCAACCACCTCCCTAGGTAACACATTCCAGTGCTTCACCACCCTCCTAGTGAAAAAGTTCTTCCTAATATCCAACCTAAACCTCCTCCACTGCAACTTGAGACCATTACTCCTCATTCTGTCATCAGCTACCACTGAGAACAGTCTAGATCCATCCTCTTTGGAACTCCCTTTCAGGTAGCTGAAAGCAACTATCAAATCCCCCCTCACTCTTCTCTTCTGCAGACTAAACAATCCCAGTTCCCTCAGCCTCTCCTCATAACTCATGTGTTCCAGTCCCCTAATCATTTTTGTTGCCCTCCACTGGACATTTTCCAATTTTTCCACATCCTTCTTGTAGTGTGGGGCCCAAAACTGGACACAGTACTCCAGATGAGGCCTCACCAATGGCGAATAGAGGGGAATGATCACGTCCCTCGATCTGCTGGCAATACCCCTACTTATACATCCCAAAATGCCATTGGCCTTCTTGGCAACAAGGGCACACTGTTGACTCATATCCAGCTTCTTGTCCACTGTAACCCCTAGGTTCTTTTCTGCAGAACTGCTGCCTAGCCATTTGGTCCCTAGTCTGTAGCGGTGCATGGGATTCTTCCGTCCTAAGTGCAGGACTCTGCACTTGTCCTTGTTGAACCTCATCAGATTTCTTTTGGCCCAATCCTCTAATTTGTCTAGGGCCCTCTGTATCCTATCCCTTCCCTCCAGCGTATCTACCTCTCCTCCCAGTTTAGTGTCATCTGCAAACTTGCTAAGGGTGCAATCCACGCCATCCTCCAGATCATTAATGAAGATATTGAACAAAACCGGCCCGAGGACCAACCCTTGGGGCATTCCACTTGATACCAGCTGCCAACTAGACATGGAGCCATTAATCACTACCCGTTGATCCCGACAATCTAGCCAACTTTCTCTCCACCCTATAGTGCATTCATCCAGCCCATACTTCTTTAACTTGCTGGCAAGAATACTGTGGGAGACTGTGTCGCCTTTCTGTCCTACAGACACTACACCCTGTTACCACCATCACCATCACTTCCCTCACCTGCCAGCCAGGACTGGGTCTCCAAGAACTCGTCTGTCATGTCCTCCAGCAGCCGCTCACTAGGGACACTGAGGAGAATGGAGGAGACTGCAGACAGGAGGCCCTGACGCACATACCTGGTGGAGAAGCAATGACCCAGTGAGAAGCTGCAGCTTCCCTCTCTTCCTTTCCCCTACACACCATGTTAGCTGCTCTTCTCCAGACAGTGTGTTTTACTGCAGTGCCCTTGAGTTTCTCACAGATGGCTACTGCCAGCACAGCCAGACTCCTAGTGAGCAGAGATTTAATCAGAGCTGGCAGACCTGGTCCCCTTGCTCAGCTCTATGCTGCCACCCAGCAGAGCTGGGGCCAGTCTCTTGCTCCCTGGACCAGAAGAGGCTGGAAGCCTGGGCTGGGGGTGAGCTGAAAGGTTACTAGATCTGCTCAATACCCTTCCAGCTGTGGGGGTTTAAATCCAAACCATTCAGTTACTCTGAGCTCCTGCAGAAAATAGCACCTCGGAAATATCTTACATGGGGAAGCCACCTCAGGGATAACTCAAAAATGGGTCCAAAAGGTTTCTGCCATGCTTTCTACATGCACTGACTGCGCCTCTGGACAGAGAAGACATTCGAGAGGTTTCAGACCAAAAGATGAGTGAGGTGCCAGGACACAGGATTTGGCAATGAAAGTTCGACCTTAGCCAAAACTGTGATACAAGGGTTAAAAGGAGTGTTTAGTGCTGATGGGGCTCCCAAGGACAGCCCCATCTCTTCTGCCCGCATGAGGCACTGCAAGCTTTGCTCTAATATGGAGCAGGGAGGGAAAGGGGGCAGAGGTGAGCTAAGAGAATGGTGCATTAAATCATCCACGTAACCTCAGTCAGGCAATACTCTCCACCTGAGATTGAAGAGTCCCAGTAAGAGCACCTGGCCCTCAAGCTGATCATCTTCCCATCACCAAAATAACCACAGAAACACACAACTTACGAGTCTGTGTGGAAGCGCAGGGCCCAGACAAACTCCAGCAGTGACTTTCCCATGGCAGCAGCTGCCTGCAGGACAGGATTGAGGGGAACAGTGAATAAGTAGCTTCTCACACACTGACTCACAAGGGATATTGACTTGTCCACAGCTAGGACCACATGCAATGGGGAAAAAGTCACCCAGATGGGTCTCTGGGGAACCCAACGCCTCTTATAGCAGTCAGCACATACTGGGTTTTTTTCCTGCCTTCAGGCCCCTCTTGGGAAGCGGGAAGGTAACTAACTCAACCCCATTTTGCAGTTGGGGAAACAGGTAGTAAAGATACATGCCCAAGTACACGCAGGGAGCAGAATGCAGGATTCCTAGCTCCTAACCCTGTTCTCTGGCCAGCCCACCCCCCAGCATCTGCCAGCTGCTCACTGGTATGGCATCCCCCTACACATTGAGGTCATTCCCCAATGAGTGCAGCAGGCACCATGCTCCAATGCCACTTCAGAGGCCATCTCAGGGCTCACCCCCACTGCAGTCAGCAAGTGCTGCATTATGGGCCTCAACTTCCTTACCACAGCGTGGATGGCAAAGTACATCAGGATTGCCAGAGTGTGCACCAGCCTTCCCAGCACAAGGTGATCGTCTCCCAAAAGGTCAAAGGTCACCAGAGGCCTGCAATGCAAGACACACAGTTCCTTTGGGTTGGCAAGTTTTCTTATTGCCTTTTCAGACCTGCCAGAGCGTGGCTTGGAAGGTCAGCAGGAAACACTGTGTCCAGCCGGTCACTGGCAATCTCAGTCCTGGAGACAGCGGCTACCAAAGTAAAATGGAGAATGCCTCCCGCCACATCTACTGGCTCCCATGCACCTCCCAAAGTGTGCTCAGAACATCACTGCTCACTGTCTGGCCAGGGGCACTTCTGACTTGGCTTTCTTGTGAAGTCTGGCTGAACTAGGAAGAAATACATGCAAATGCCAAATGTTGTAAACAATCAGAATTGAGACTGCTTTAATGCTGTCTGTAACCTCAGGCAGGTTAGGACTATACCCAGGTCCTTAATTACCTTAGAGCACCCTTACCTGACTAACATTAAACTGCTGCCTAGATTTGGTCAACTATGAATCCAAGCACCTGGCAAGGTGGAGGAAGCAACACCATGGCGGCTATCCAAGGCCACAGGCTGCAGCTCCTTACAGTTGAGATGCAACAGCTTGTAGGAATGTTGCCTGATAATCATGTATAGCACCAAAACTTCAGTCATAAACATCCATCCATTACTGAACGAACTGTCTGGACTGTTAGTGTGTGTCAAAACCCCTTGTGGCCATTCAAAGGAACTACTGCTTTGCATCCTCCAAAAGCAAAGCATCACTCTCCATACTCCACCTCTTTTCCAGATACAAAGCCCTGTCCATCAGATGCCTGGAGTAGGCTAGAGCCATCCAAATGCTTCTCGGGCATCCCCCATTGTACCTCCTGCCTACGCAGCCCAAATCCCTAGTTAGTTCTGAAAACACAGGCCCTCGTCCCAATTCACTGCTGTATTATGGTCACTTTGGGAAGGGATGTAGCCTAGGAGTTTGAATCACTGAATATTAGGGTTGGAAGAGACCTCAGGAGGTCACCTGCTCAAAAGAGGACCAACTAAATCACCACAGCCAGGGCTTTGTCAAGCCTGGCCTTAAAAACCTCTAAGGATAGAGGTTGCACCACCTCCCTAGGTAACCCATTCCAGTGCTTCATCACTTTCCTAGTGAAATCGTGTTTCTTAATATCCAACCTAGACCTCCGCCACTGCAACTTGAGACCATTGCTCCTTGTTTTGTCATCTGCCACCACTGAGAACAGCTGAACTCCATCCTGTTTGGAACCCGCCTAAGGGAGTTGAACATTGCTATCAAATCCCCCCTCACTCCTCTCTTCTGCAGACTAAATAACCCTAGTTCCCTCAGCCTCTCCTCGTACGTCATGTGCCCCAGCCCCCTAATCATTTTCGTTGACCTCTGCTGGACTCTCTCCAATTTGTCCACATCCCATCTGTAGTGGGGGGACCAAAACTGAACACAGAACTCCACGTGTGGCCTCACCAGAGCCGAATAGATGGGAATAATCACTTCCCTTGATCTGCTGGCAATGCTCTAATACAGCCCAATATGCTGTTGGCCTTCTTGGCAACAAAGGGGCACACTGCTGACTCATATCCAGCTTCTTGTTCACTGTAATTCCCAGGTCCTTTTCTGCAGAACTGCTGCTTAGCCAGTCGGTCCCCAGCCTGTAGCAGTGCATGGGATTCTCTCTTCCTTCCTAAGTGCAGGACTCTGCACTTGTCCTTGTTGAACCTCATCAGATTTCTTTTGGCCCAATCCTCCAATTTGTCTAGGTCACTCTGGACCATATCCCTACCCTCCAGAGTATCTACCTCTCCCCCTCAGCTTAGCATCGTCTGCGAACTTGCTGAGGGTACAATTCATCCCATCATCCAGATCATTAATAAAAATGTTGAACAAAACCAGTTCCAGGACCGACCCCTGGGGCACTCTGCTTGATACCGGCTGCCAGCTAGACAGTTGAGCCCGACAATCTAGCCAGCTTTCTATCCATCTTTTAGTCCATTCATCCACTGAGCTGTGGACTGGGATGTGGCACTCCAGGAGTTTTATTCCTGACACTGGCATGAACTCCCGTGGGGGCCTTGAGAAAGTCACACCACCTCTCTGCGTCTCAGTTCAGTCACTGATGACATTAACAGAGCAAGGTCAAGGTTCACCCTCACAGTCATGTGTTGCCATAGTCCCTTGGTAAGCCAGGACCCCAAGCACTCACCATCTCACCTGTCAAAGTTCTGAATCAGGGGGAAGAAGAAATGTCCAGCTAAAGAACTGAATTTGTTTGGGCCACAAGCCGGTTCCACTAGAGACTGACCCTGTCCAAAAGAGAAAAGAGGATTAGAGAGGAGAAACAGCCAGCCACAGTACGTGCCTCTGAAGGGGTTACATGACCTCACTCCTCGGTGCTGTCAGACCTCACCGCTGCCGAGAGGGGAAAGCACAGTAGTAGCATTTTTTAGCACTATAGTGTCTTTTGTTCCTCGCAGTGTCCTGAGATTGCCTCCGACTGGCATTTCCCAGCTGGGCCTACACTGGTTCAACACTGCATGCTTCAGTCAAATTCCCCAGAGTTGGCTTCCCCATTTCCAATTCCTCCTCATCCCCATCTCTGAGGAGTTCTACAGAGTCTTGGCCCAGTCCTGTGGTATGGGAGGTGGAAACTTGAGGGGAAGCAAAGCAACATGATAAGTGAAGCAAAGCACAAGATAAGTGAAGCTCAGAAGTGAGGTTTACCTCCCAGTACAGGAGGTAAAGGAGCTTTGGAAGTTAATCAACAACTTCTTTCCATGCAAGACAGAGGGAAGCTCTGGGGGTTAGAGATACAGAATGGAGGTGGTTGGCTCCCAGGATGGGACTGGAGGAAGGGGCTGAGAAATGAGTTGCAGAGCCACAGCCCCCTCACAACCTCCCACAGTAGGCAGAGGGCAGCTCTGTGGATTGGAAGCGCAGAATGGAGACTGGGAGCTCCCAATGTGAGACATGGAGTCCAAGGTATAGGGACAGTCTTCTTTCAACATGGGGCAGCAGTGGGGATGGGGGTGAGCGAGTGCTTCAAGGAGCTGGATACAGCCCCCTGCCAAGAAGGCACAGAAGACTGTGGAGTTTTTTTTTTTTAAACCAAGTTACCCAGCCTTTGATGATGATACACTGGTCCCTGGCCTGGATAATATGGAGGCAATTCTTGGAGTTAGCCCCACTGCAGCTCTCTCTGCTTTGTGGTATGAGGTGTTCCTGTATTTCCACTGTTGAGCATCCTGGCCTCACCTTCACCAAATGGCGTGTCTTGCTTTTGATCCTCTCATCCACAATCCTTCTCCAGTCCTGGGAGCTGTCACTGCCAGGGACGGTCTGGATGCATGGACTCTGGGCACTCCAGGGCTTATTTTTCCCAGAGGCCTGGGGCTGAGAGAGTTCCTGAGCGGCCAAAGCTAGGACCTAGATAAATGGAAAGAGGTTCCATTAGAAGACGATATTCCTTCTCCCTAACAAAGAGACTAAGAGCAACAGTCACCTGCACTGAGCTGGTGGGAGTAGGGCAGGAATGAAGAGAGGGGCAGGCACAAAAGAGCTCAAGTGAGGGTGGAAGGACTGACCCCACAAGTTTGAGGCAACTGAGTACCTCTGAGATGCCGCAGGGGATATTCAGCAGAGGAGCTTAGCTGTCCAGCCGGGAAAGCAGACAGCAGCTCCTTCTCTAGGTACAGTTAGTGAAGTGGGGTGTCAGCATGGGGAGGGTGACTGAAAAAGCACCAGTAGACTGAAAAAGCACCAGGATATTTTAGTACACTCCCTAAAAACCACTGACTGCTTCCAGACAAGTGGTCACCATCCTGGTCTCTTCTTTGCCATCTCCTCTCTCACCAGTTCCCATCACAATTGTACAGCATGTTAACCTCTGAAGGCAGGAAGTGACGAGCAGTAACTGATGTTAACATAACAGCTTCCCCCAGGCTGCTCCTATTTTGCCCCATTGTCCTTTTCAATCAGGAGTCAAGGGATTACCCCAGCTCTTCTCCCAGAGACAGGGGTCTCATGCAATGGGGACCCATGGATGGGAAGGTGAAAGAAGGGGAGGAGCTAGAGAATAAAGAGAAAAGAAGAGGTGAGTCACTTACATCCAGAATGTCCATGCGCTGACAGAGACTGTAGTTCAAGGAATAGAACTGGGAGGACAGATACTGCGCTACCTGCAACAAGTCAGGGAACAACGAGCATGAACCAATAACTGGGGAAGAAACCTGCTCCCCCACGGCTGGAGTTCTAGAGAGGAGAAATCCTAACTCCTGTTAGTAATAAACCAGGAAAATCCATAAATGGGGAGAGAAGAACCATCCGAGCAGGGGAAATTCAGGGACTCGCACTGCCACGCCCTCCCAAGAGGAAGCCAATACCAACCAACATGACTCTGCCATTCTACAGCACCTTCCACCAGGGGTCTCCAAGTGCTTTACAATCAGTAACTAATACAACCTTAGCACGTCTCAGAAGCAAAGACATCTCCTTTCACAGATGCGGAAACTGAGGCACAGAGAGGCTATGTGACTTGCCCAAGGCTAGCTAATTTGCCCTGAGACACATACACATTTCTTCATCACCTCTGGACACTTCCTATCAAGTCATTTCAGTGGTCTAAACCTCTCACCCAGAGTTTCCCTCTCAGCCACTAACCCTCGAACACATTGGCTCCAATCGTTCCAGTTCACGGCCCAGCTAATGAGGAGGCAGGACAGCTCTTCACACAAACTCAGCCTGCTCCATAATGGGTCATCCAGCCTACCATCATGGAAACTGCTTCTGCCATGCCAGCAAGAGACACCAGCTGCAATTGCTCAAATCCTTAAGCCTGTGCCTATTACGAGGAAGGAGAAGCACAGAGACTCACTGGTACTGGATCTGTGATGGTGACAGCCACTAGGGCTCTCTGACGGAGCTCCACAAAGCCCTCAATGTAGGTCTTTTCCTCCAGGTGCAGCAGTACTTTAGCCAACTCCATGCTCACCTGCACAAAATACAAAAGCAGAGAGGCCACCTTCTGGGCTGCAAGCTCTTCCCGCCCCTGAGGGTTTACAAAGGAAGATGCAGACACAAACTTCATTTTGGCTGCCTCTGAGAGAGGATTGGACATGAAGAGGCAGGGCCTGAGTATTAGACACAGCAGAGGACATGACAAGCCAGGGTGCCACTGAGGTAGGACTGCTCAAAGAAATGACTAACCTCTTGGTTGATGTCCATGCCCCTTTAAAACATGGCTTTTGGAAGAACCTTAGTGGCAAGGAATGGAGAAGACACCTTAGTAAAACCTACAGTGCAGTAAGTGATCCCTCTAGTGGCCAGCCCACACAACAGGATAAGAACCTATAACTGCTACTGTTACATCTCTTGTCAGTTGGTAGAGGCGCATGCTTTTGGCACTGGAAGACTCAAGTTCAGTCCCTGCAGATGACCCATGGTGAAGAGCCACTGCATCAGCAACCCCTTGTCCCAATTTCTCTCTGCCCACCCAGGCTCTGCATCTTGACTAGTCTGCCCCAAACATCTCTTGATGAGGAGCCAGAGAGAGTGGAACACAATGGGTCTGAAGAAAACATAAAAGACATTTTGTTGTCTTCTGATTTGCATTACTGCACCATCTCAGGCTTCAAAACTGCTCCACAGGCAGCTCTGCTCTCGCTGGACAAAGTGTGCCGCTTCCAATATCCTCCTCAACCCTAAGCTCACTGGTAGGCTCTACCTGTCTCCTGGTCTCCATTCCCACTGCAAAAGGAGTCCAAAAGAGACAAAAAGAGCCAGCTGCCATGCTGCTGCCTTCACCATGGTCTGTCCCAACTCCAGGACAAGTCAGCCTGGTCTGTCGCTCTTTATACGTTACCATCTTGCACTGCATTATGCCTAGCTTCCTTCTGAGGCCAAGATGGCAACCCTCTGACTAAAGCCTGTTGGAACAGCCCACGTGGCCTTACCTCTCTTGCAGTAGCTGAATTCCTTCGAATCAGACTCTCCAAAACCTTCATTGTAGCTTCCCACTTGTCCACGTCTTCAGATCCAGTTAGGACTAAAGATAAACAAAAACCAACCACTTCAGCTCTGCTGACCGGCTGTGAGAACGTTTTTACTAGAGAATCTCAGAGATATTCCCTCCCTTCCTGCTCTTCAAGAGAACGTTACAACCAAGGCCAGATGTAGAAATTCAGCATATGGTGTAAGAATCTGGATAGACAGGGAGATAGAGCAGGGGAAACTCAGGGGCATAAGAACTAACTGGTCTCTTCCATCAGGAAGAAAACACCAACTCAGCAGAAAGGTTAGACACTAGGAACTAAGCTGAGGTTACTTAGGCCTGGTCTACACTACAACGTTAGGTCGATGTAAGCTGCCTTGCATAAGCCTAGCTGTGCACGTGTCTATGCTTAAATTTGTCTCCCATCGACATAAGCTCTCCATTATGCCGATGTAGTGACTCCACCTCTCCAAGTGGCGTGGAGCCCTGGTCGATGTACTGAGGTCAACACAGCGTGAATGTAGACACCTATGAGTCCTCCAGCTGTTGTCCCAGAATATCCAACAGTGACCACTCCAGTCACAATTGTGAACTCCACTGCCCTAGGGGTCACGGAGTCCAGAAGTCCCATCACCCTTTAAAATCCCTGCAAACTTTTGAAATGCCTTTTCCAGACTGTCCATCTTGGGGAGCACACCTAGCAGTTCTCCACTGTTGACTGCAACTGCCTGGCTGGTCATGCTGGTTATATGTTGCAGACGCATGATGGCCTGGAGTCGATCTCCTGGGCCTGTGGAGAGAAGAGGCTACGCAATCACAGCTATGGACCAGCCACAGAAACATGGACATCTACGAACACATCGCGCTGGGGTTGCAGGAAAAGGGGTATGCCAGCGATCAGCAGCAGCACTGCGTGAAAGTGAAGGAACTGCAGCAGGGATATCAGAAACCCTGGGAGGCCAACAGTCAATCTGGTACTGAGCCGCAGACCTGATGCTTTTGCAAACAGCTGCATGACATACTTGGTGAAGACCCCACTGACATCCCGCACAGCACCGGGGATACCTCGGAGAAGCCTGAGTCACAGGCCGCTGCGTGAAAGGAGGAGGAGGAGGAGGATCATAGCATTGTAGGACTGGAAGGGACATTGAGAGGATGGGGACATGCAACGGGGGTGGTCCAGCTATGCTGAAAGTCAGGATCTGTTTGAGATTCCACCGCAATCCAGTCAGTCCCAGCAATCAAACATACGCAAGCCCGATGCCGGGAAAGGAACCTCAAGTAAGCATGTAAATTAATTTCCCATTACAATGATGGCACCCCCAACTTAGCAGGATATGGCTGTAACATTCCCCAGGGTGCAACCTGAACTGTTGTGTCCTCTTAGCTCTCTAGCCTGGGATGCCTTTTACATTGCTTTGCTAGTAAACAGCAAACTCCTACAGGCTCCGTTCACTCACAGCCCACCAGCATGCAAAAGTCACTCCCAGCTGAATACATAAATGATACGCCTTGCCATCCATGAATAGATACAGAGCAACACCCACATATCCCTCAATCCCAGCCTTGCCCCACAGAAATGTACATCTTGTACTGTTCAGCAGCCCACTGGAGGGTACAAGCTCATAAATTAGTCCATCATTCCAACAAAGGGTAATGAACATGCACCAGTCGTGCTGACCTGAGCTGAGATTTCCCAAACACTTCAATCACACACACTGGTTTAGATAAAACAGTAAAACAAGTTCATTAACTTGAGAAAGATAGATTACGTGATTTACAAGTGATAAGGCATAAAAGTCAGAATTGGTTAAAAAAGAAATAAAAAGATAAACATGTAAGCTAATTCCTAAACTAATGCAAGCTAATTCCCAAGGCTAGTAAGTTTAAAAGCAAAAAGATTTCTCTCACCAAAAAGTTTTCAACAGTCTGCACTGGCGGAAAACTTCCAGGCCAGTACCACTCCCCCCAGTTCAATGATGAAAGACAAAAGGACAAGTGGGGGCTGGAGGGGAAGAGAGGTACCTAGAGGCATTTTTCCCCCCTTATAAATCTGACCCTTTATACTGGAAAAGTCTTTGCTGGGTTATGGGGTCAGGCAGTTCTATGGCATAAGTGAGCTGCCAGTTATCTTTCAGGTGAATTGTAAATTTCGTATTCCCAACTCCCCTACTGGTGAATCTGTGATTAAGCATCAGAGGGGCAGCCATGTTAGTCTGTTTCCACAAAAACAACGAGGAGTCCGGTGGCACCTTAAAGACTAACAGATTTATTTGGGCATAAGCTTTCGTGGGTAAAAAACCCACTTCTTCAGACGCATGGAGTGAAAATTACAGATGCAGACATAAATATACTGACAAATGGAGAAGGGAGTTACCTTACAAGTGGAGAACCAGTGTTGACAAGGCCAGTTCAGTCACTGTGGATGTGGTCCAACTCCCAATAATTGATGAGGAGGTGTCAATACCAAGAGAGGAAAAATTGCTTTTGTAGTGAGCCAGCCACTCCCAGTCCCTATCCAAGCCCAAATTAATGGTGTTACATTTGCAAATGAAATGTAGCTCTGAAGTTTCTCTTTGAAAGTCTGTTTTTGAAGTTTTTTTGTTGAAAGATGGCTACTTTTAAATCTGCTATTGACTGTCCAGGGAGATGTAGGAGTTTAGATACTTTACTGTCCTTTTCCCTCTGTAGAGAAGTAAAATGTGTGTTGTAAATGGCTTGTCTCGTTTTTGTAAAGTCCAGCCACATGGAAGTTTGTGTGGAAGGTTGGTTTTGTATGAGAGTCTCCAGTTTTGAGAGCTCATTCTCGATCTTCTCCTGTTTGCTGTACAGGATGCTGATCAGGTGGTTCCTCAGTTTCTCTGAGAGCGTGTGGCACAATCTCTCACCATAATCAGTGTAGTATGTCGACTGCAATGGATTTTTTTACCTTCAGTCCATTTGGTATACTGTGCACAAGCTGAAATTGTGAACAAGCATCACTTGGCCCATAACCTCAGCCATACAGAACGCAACGCTGTCCACAGCCTCAGAAACAACTCTGACATTATAATCAAAGGGGCTTACAAAGGAGGTGCTGTAGTCATCATGAACAGGTCGGATTATGGATAGGAGGCTGCCAGGCAACTCTCCACCACCACATTTTACAGGCCACTATCCTCCGATCCCACTGGGGAGTACCAAAAGAAACTACACCATCTGCTCAAGAAACTCCCTGCTATAGCACAGGAACAAATCTACAGAGACACACCCCTAGAGCCCTAACCAGGGGTATTCTATCTGCTACCCAAGATCCAGGAACCTGGAAACCCTGGACGCCCCATCATCTCAGGCATTGGCACTCTTCTAGCAGGATTATCTGGCTATTTGGACTCTCTCCTCAGACCCTACGCTACCAGAACTCCTAGCTATCTTCGAGACACCACCGACTTCCTGAGGAAACTACAATGCATTGGTGATCTTCCCAAAAACACCATCCTAGCCACCATGGATGTAGAAGCTCTTTACACCAATATTCCACATGAGGATGGACTACAAGCTGTCAGGAACAGTATCCCTGATGAGGCCACAGCACACCTGGTGGTGGAGCTTTGTGACTTTGTCCTCACCCACAACCATTTCAGATTTGGGGACAACTTATATCTTCGAGTCAGTGACACTGCTATGGGTACCCACATGGCCCCACAGTATGCCAACATTTTTATGGCTGACTTAGAACAACTCTTCCTCAGCTCTCGTCCCTTAATGCCCCAACTCTACTTGTACTACATAGATGACATCTTCATCATATGGACCCACGGGAAGGAGGCCCTTAAAGAATTCCACCTGGATTTCAACAATTTCCACCCCACCATCAACCTCAGCCTGGACAGTCCACACAAGAGATACACTTCCTGGACACTACAGTGCAAATGAGTGATGGTCACATAAACACCACCCTATACCGGAAACCTACTGTGATAAATGGAGGGGGGAGGGGTAGCTTCCTTTTATGGACACCCAGCCAGCCAGTTAGCTATAAAGTCCCTCTTGGTTGCTGTTCTCTGCTTGCTTTACCTGTACAGGATTAACAAAGTTCCCCAGGTAAAGGAAAAGGAGTGGGCACCTGACCAAAAGAACCAATGGGAGGACTAGAACTTTTTTAAATGGGGGCGGGGGACTTCCCTTTGTTTTGTGTCTCTCCAGGAAAGAGGGGAAGATAGAGCAAAAGGAATGCTGTGTAAGGCTTGAACCTGAGGGAACTGGGGATGTTTAGTCTATGGAAGAGAAGAATGAGGGGGGATTTGATAGCAGCTTTCAACTACCTGAAAGGGGGTTCCAAAGAGGATGGATCTAGACTGTTCTCAGTGGTAGCAGATGACAGAACAAGGAGTAATGGTCTCAAGTTACAGTGGGGGAGATTTAGGTTGGGTATTAGGAAAAACTTTTTCACTAGAAGGGTGGTGAAACACTGGAATGCGTTACCTAGGGAGGTGGTGGAATCTCCTTCCTTAGAAGTTTTTAAGGTCAGGCTTGACAAAGCCCTGGCTGGGATGATTTAATTGGATCGGTCCTGCTTTGAGCAAGGGGTTGGACTAGATGACCTCCTGAGGTCCCTTCCAACCCTGATATTCTATGATTCTATGAACCAGGTATAAAAATTCATCCACCATACCTAGAAGAAATAATTTGAATAGGGAATGTTTAGTTAGATGCTATCAGGTTTATTTCTTATTTTGGCTTGTGGATCTCCTTTGTGCTAACCCCAGATGCTTTTGTTTGCTTGTAACCTTTAAGCTGAACCCCCAAGAAAGCTATTTTGGGTGCCTAATTTTTGTAATTGTTGCTCTTAAGATCTAGCAAAAAGCCTAAGTTCCAAATGTATTTTTTCCCTTTTTGTTTTTAATAAAGTTTATCTTTTTTAAGAACGGGATAGGATTTTTGGTGTCCTAAGAGGTTTGTGCATGTTTTTGATCAGTTGATAGCCACAGCTAATTTCCTTTGTTTTTTTTCTCAGCTATTCCCCGGAGGGGAGGTGAAAGGACTTGAGGGTACCCCACAGGGAGGTATTCCCAAGTGCTCCTTCCTGGGTTCAAAGGGGGTTTTTTGCATTTGGGTGGTGGCAGAGTTTACCAAGCCAAGCTCAGAGAGAAGCTGTAACCTTAGGAGTTTAATACAAACCTTAAGTGGCAAGTATTAATTTTTTAAATCCTTGCGGGCCCCCACTTCCTGCACTCAAGGTGCTGGAGTGGGGATTCAGCTTGACACCTACTGACCACTATACTTACCTACATGCCTCCAGCTTCCATCCAGGACACATCATACGATCCATGGTCTACAGCCAAGCCCTAGTTTACAACTGAATTTGCTCCAACCCCTCAGACAGAGACAAACACCTACAATATCTTTATCAAGCATTCTTAAAACTACAGTACCCACCTGGGGAAGTGAGGAAACAGACTGACAGAGCGAGACAGGTATCCAGAAGTCACCTACTACAGGACAGGCCCAAAAAGGAAAACAAAAGAACACCACTGGCTATCACGTACAGCCCCCAGCTAAAACCTCTCCAGAACATCATCAACGATCTACAACCTATCCTGGAAAACGATCCCTCACTCTCACAGACCTTGGGAGGCAGGCCAGTCCTCGCTTACAGACAGCCCCCAACCTCAAGCAAATACTCACCAGCAACTACACACCACACCATAGAAACACTAACCCAGGAACCAATCCCTGTAACAAACCCCGTTGCCTACTTTGTCCCCATATCTACTCTAACACCACCATCAGAGGACCCAACCACATGAGCCACACCATCAGGGGCTCATTCACCTGCACATCTACTAATGTGATATGTGCCATCACATGCCAGCAATGCCCCCCTGCCATGTACATTGACCAAACCGGACAGTCCCTAGGTAAAAGAATAAATGGACACAAATCAGACATCACAAATGGTAACATACAAAAGCCAGTAGGAGAACACTTCATTCTCCCTGGACATTCAGTAACAGATTTAAAAGTAGCCATCCTTCAACAAAAAAAACTTCAGAAACAGACTTCAAAGAGAAACTGCAGTGCTACAATTCATTTGCAAATTTAACACCATTAATTTGGGCTTGAATAGGGACTGGGAGTGGCTGGCTCACTACAAAAGCGATTTTCCCTCTCTTGGTATTGACTCCTCCTCCTCAATTACTGGGAGTTGGACCACATCCACCGTGACTGAACTGGCCTTGTTAACACTGGTTCTGCACTTGTAAGGTAACTCTCTTCTCTTCATTTGTCAGTATATTTATGCCTGCATCTGTAATTTTCATTCCATACATCTGAAGCTTATGCCCAAATGTTAGTCTTTACTGTCTTTAAGGTGCCACCTGACTCCTTGTTGTTTTTGTGATTAAGCAGTAATGGCTCTTTAGCACCTTGCTGGAGTGCAAGTGTGTCTTTGTCTCTGAAAGATGAATTTGAGACTGCTTTTCTAATATTGTAACATGTTACAGTAAAGGTCTCATACCTTTATATGCAAAATTGCTACACATTTTACCAGGATAATAATATTCAGTAGATTATGAGTTTTTAAATGATACCTCACAAGGCATACTTTGTACAAAATATATCATAATCATATTAAAGTGGTGAACATGGGGTACAGGGTGTCGCAACTTTTCATTAAATTTACTCGTACTAGAAGAGGTAGTGGTACAGCAAAGAGAGGTTGAGCTGTTACCTGCTTGCCATTTCCCTGTAGTGTTAGGTCGGGGCACAGGCATGAAGAGCAGTTTATGTGTACAGGGATGTCCCTGGAATCCTCCCAAGAGATCTTAGTGAAATTTCCATGGAGGTTCTCTGCAATCCTCTGCCGAAAGTTTTTAGCAAGGGCTGCCTTATTTCTTCCTCTACAGTGGGACACTTTCCCATGCCAGTCAGTGATCACTGCAGCAGGCACCATTGCAATAAACAGGCTAGCAGCATGAGAGCCCTGGTGGCTCCAGGACACTAGAGGCAGCTGTGCTCTCTGTGCCTGTGTTTCCCCAGGAGTGACAGATCTGCTAAAATCACCCCTGTCTGTGAAAAATGGTGCAAGTTGTGATACTTCACCCCATATTATTCATAGGGATATTATTATTATATGATTATGGAATAATTATGATACGTGTCCCATCTTGTACAAAATGCAAGGGGACATTGGAAAAGTTATGATTTGCTGAATATGTTTATCCTATTTGTGTGCATGTACCATTTTTGTATCTGGACTTATGAATAGTGACTATGTATCTGTATTTCACATATAGTCAAACCAGGGTGACATCCACTAGGCAAGATGCTTCTGTCTAAATAGCTGGTTGTAAAGGGCCCATTAACTGTAATGGCCCATTAGGTAAAACAATAGGCCTTAGAAGAAGCTTATCATAGAATATCAGGGTTGGAAGGGACCTCAGGAGGTCATCTAGTCCAACCCCCTGCTCAAAGCAGGACCAATCCCCAATTTTTGCCCCAGATCCCAAATGGCCCCCTCAAGGATTGAACTCACAACCCTGGGTTTAGCAGGCCAATGCTCAAACCACTGAGTTATTCCCCTCCCCCCCTGAGCTATCCCTCCCCCGCACCTTGTGAGCAATGGCTGCTATGACTCTGCAAGGGCATGTGACCAGCCCACATGATGCTGATATGGGTTTCTCCCAAGCAGCGCAGACAATCTGCGTGCAGGTCACTCCTTGGCACGCAGCGCCTACAAAAGCCGCACGACTTAAAGTCTGGGGCGCAGGGCATGCCCTGGCCCGGGCTCAATGACCAACTAAATTAACTGAATTAGCTAACTAATTACATGTACTACTGAACAAACCAAGAGTTCTGGTGACGAGCTGCAGCAAAGCTGGAGCTGAGCAGTTCCGACGCACCTTCACTGGCGGCAAGAAGGAACTGAGAGTGGGGGAAGCGCAGACCCCTCATACCACGCCAGGCAGGTGCCGCGGGGGGCCCTCCCCCGTGTACGGGTACTGCTAGGGGAAAAATTTCCGGCACCAGTGCACATGAGGAGCACACACACCTATTGTAGAATACACATGAGCAATCACTCGAAGAAGAACTAACAATTCAAACCTGGAACACCAATTTCCGATGTACCACAACTTTGAGTCAACTCACAAAAACTAGCCTGTACCAGGAACCACCCCAGAACAGAGTAAGAGATGAGCATTTCCAAGTGAAGATTCAATAGACTCTACCCAGAATCTCCTACCTTCAATACAGTCTCGGATATAGACAGGAGCTTTCATCTTCTTCAGCTCTTTATCCTGGGACATGTCATGAGGGATGAGGTCATCATCGCTGTGAAAGAAGCATAGGCATGAATTAGTTCATGTGGATTCGACCATGTCACCTTCTCCTCCTTCATGCTAAACGGACAGGACACATTCTCCTCCCTCCTCACCTTTCCATCCTTACACCAAACAGAGGTTGCTCGAAACCCCAACCTACAAGGATCCAGCGGAAGCATTGGTGACCAAGTGTTGAGGACGGTGAGATGGACAGAGCTCTGCAAATCCGTGAATATTCATGGACCTTTCCTGCACATAGTGGAGCGGATGCGGATACAACCGCGCAGGGCTCTAAAGATCTAATACTCCTTAACTGCTGTGCTGATGGGCAGGGAGGCATGTAAAATAGGTAAACCCTTTCCTGCACTTCCCTAAACACATCAACCAGTGGAGCTCAGCAGCTAATGCAAAGCAGAAACAATGTTACTGTAACAAGGGAGAAACTGGTCAGGAAGAAGCCCTGCCTCTGTCACCAGTGGTGCCTGGCCTGCGTTGTCCAGCTCGGGCAGCCCAGTGGCAGCCAGTGGCTGGACAGCAGGCTGGAGTCGGGGCTGACCAGCACCCATTTGCCATGCCGTTTCCCATACAGCGGCTCTGGCCCCACAGGGAAGGCCAGCATCCCCACCGTGGCCTGGCCCGGCAGCACTGACTGTGCTCTCGGCCCACTGGCTCCCGGGCAGCAGGGCCCTCCCCCGGCCATGGGGATTGGAGCAAGCAAGCGGGGCCCCAGCACCCCACCCCTCCATTGCTGCTTCCGGGTGCTGTCGCTCACGAGCCCGGGAGCAGCATGCGATGTGACACCCCTTCCCCGCCCCCACCAACCCCCTGCGCTGCCCCTTCTCCTCGAGACCCAGCCCCCATGCCACCCCTTACCCCCAGTCCCTGCCCTCACACTGCCTCTTCCCTGCAAGACCCCATTCCTCCACTTGCTCATCTCTGGCTTCCTCCCAGCCGCCCCTCCCTAGCCCTTTTGTGAGACAGCTTGCTGCTGTGGGTATGGATTGCGGATAGAAGTAAAAGCCTGCTAGCGGATTGCAGGTTGATCCTGGCAGATGCAGATCCACATTTTTGTATCGTATCATAGAATCATAGTATTCACATGGTCCGTCTAGCCCAGTATCCTGTCTTCTGACAGCGGCCAATGCCAGATGCTTCAGAGAGAATGAATATGGGAAGATTCTATATGCAGCATGACCACTGAGTCTTCGGTAAGTCACTCCCCCAAATTGTGCCTCAGTTTCCCCCATTTATATTCACTGACATCAGACAAGTGTTTGGGAGGTTTAATTTGTTTAATATTTGTAGTGTGCTTTCAAATCGCCCTATTTCCCTTGCTCTCAAACCAGCTGCCCTCAGTGATGGAGATCAGCACTATGCTCATCAGGTTCAGGGGAATATTTGGTCATTGAAAAAACCTTTTTAAACACCCTTGTGAAGCCTTTTCAGGGAAGGCTTTGATAATTGGAAGCCCCACCAATGAGCTAGGCTTTAACACTCTTGCACTACAGGCAGCAGAGATAGTTACAGAACAAGGCTAAGGAGCATGAAGTCACTGTGAAACTTAGTTCCTCTTCAGTGCCCACAATTTAACAGCACCCTCCTCTTAGAGCAGTTCATGGACTCTCCTCACTCAGAATGGAGCCAATTCCATGCCAGATAAAACACCTCACTATTTTCCCTCTATTTTCTTAGTGAAAGAAAATGAAGGTGTACACTTTAGAGGAGACTTGAACAGAGTCTGTGAAGACAGCTTACCAAGCATATGCACCCTGATTTGGGCGGGCTGTCAGAACAATTTTATCCACTAAGATTCTAGGCTCCCATTCAGCTCCACAGCTTATTATGAACTGGCCAAAATAATAAATATACAGGACCAATATAGCAGCTTCCGTGGAAGGTTCTCAAGCACGTTACAAAGATGCAGTCACTGACTCTCACAACACCCTTGTGAAGTAGACAAACCCCAGTAGACAGAGACAGCCAGAAGGGCAAATGGCTACAGATCTCAACTAGCCAAAACAGGCAAATGCTTCAGCTAGAGAGCAACTCCCCGACCCAACAATCTACAAGACTCAAGTAGCAAATATATTACCACCATATATGATAGACTAGAACATGTCCACTAATAAAATGGGCAGCCTGATAAACAAACATATAAGGTCTGAAGGATGCAGTGGAATCAGGACAATCTGCAGGGCAATGGGTGTCTAAACAAGTTAAGTGAAACAAACACAAATAGCAAAAACAACAACACAGGCAGCAAAACTACAAAGTAAACCCATATCCTGGAATGCTGATCCGCACTTAGAGCCCTGCCAGAGGCCTGTCTAGAAATGTCAGGTCCAGGTCAGAAAACAACCAGGCCCACTCAGGCTTGGGTCAGCTCTCCTTCTCTGGCCCATGGGGTGGGCACTGTGGTCACTTACATACCCACTATGGCAGTGCATGGAGCTGTTGCACACAACTCCCACTGGGGCGACATTACAGGTTTGGGGAGAATGGCTGGGTTGGGCTGGAAAACAACTTGGGCTCCTTGGGCTTGGGTCCGATTTGGGTGTAAAAATTAGGCACGAGCACACCTGTATCTGCAATTACCCTTTACACACAGCCTGGTTTGCTCCCCAGTTCAGATTGTGGAGTACAGCCTCTCTCTCACAGTCAGCTTTCAAGGACCTGTCATTTACTTTCTACCTCAAATCAGCTTTTTGCTTAGTAGTTTAGTTCTTGCACATACCTGTCGAGCTCCAAGTCAGATCCGTCCTCTGGCACTGCGGGGGCTACTGGGTATGGGTTCCCACTTGGTTTTGACACAGCTTTTGGTGTAACAGATGAAATGTCACTCCTGCTTTTGGCAATGAAAAAGTGTCAAAGGCATAAAGTAACAAGGATCTTAAAAATCCATGATCACAAGTAGGAGACTAGATTTTCCAAGGTAACGCTCCCAATCCACACACCCACACCATCTACTGTAGGCATTGGAATCTCATTTCAGTGTGGGTTCACTTAGGATGGTCCAGCTAAGAGGAGAAAAGGCTAGAGTAGCTGTACAGGTGTGGGGAGACCTCATCATGATGGGGGGGGGAGTGGAGATGGCAGACAGCATGAGCTAATTCCCTAGTCTATCACCTGAGCTTGTTTTAGTTCCTAACAAAGATTAAGACTGTGCTAATTGACAGAACCCAAAACATTCTGGGTAAGGGCAGACACACAGTCATCTCAGGGCACAGGAAGCATTGGCCTGTGTATTCTTAAGAGCTATGAAAACCATGAACAAATCAGGAGGCACCATTCAGTAGTGGTTAATATACAAGACAGAGTCAGGACATCTGAGCTCTTCACACAGCTCTAACAGCAATTTGCCATGTAGCCTTGGGCATATCACTTTCACCTCTCCACTTCTCAGTCACTATTTCTACCTCATAGTAGCATTGGGAAGCATCACTCACTGACCTCTGTAAAATGCTTTGAGATCTTCAGACAGCAAATGCCATGGAAGGTCAGAGTACAGACATAAGTTAATGCTATATTTCAGTTAGCAATGGACAGGCTGTCGACACATAGCTCCCAGTCTACTCTGAGGTACCCAAAGATTCCCCAGACCATTTGGGTCATTTCAGGGGCACACAGAATTACAAGAATCCCAAGGAAATGCAGCCATCTGACACAATTCTAAAACATGCTTCCATTTGACCTCTGAACTAGAAACATGCTGGCTGCAGAGAGATAACCAACTGTAATGCAGAGCACGGTGAAGATTACAGCAATTTACACCTTAGTGGATTCTAACAAATATAGACTTCCTGCCTGCAGAGCTGGGATTGTCCGTCTGGAGTTTACCATCCACCAATGTGGAAGGATTATTGTGTCAGAGGTAGGCCCTGACCTTATAACCTTTACTAAGAGTGATTTGCCTGGTATCGGTGCTCACAAATTTTCACACTAGGCAGATATATGGCTATGAGTGGCAATCTCACCCAGCATTTGGCATGTCAGTGACAGGGAGTTGTTGTGGTGCTGTCTGCTTCAGGAGAGACTTTAGCTCTCTGGTCTCATCATCATCTTCATACTAGACATGCAAAATAGAAGTTACTGTATGCAGAGGAGGCTTTTATGTGGATTAAATACAATAAATCTGCAGCAGTTGAAGGCTATGGGAGCTCAGCACCTCTCAGAATTAGGCCTTACTTTTTAAACAGTGAATGATAAATGCATGTGGAGATTTGCAATCTCAGCCATATGCACCTTTCACACTGGACTCAGGATATACAAGTTATTGCTTGGTCAGACTTGGTCTCAGGGTTATTTATAATCTATAAAGCATTTAACAAACCTGAAGTCACAATGCAGCACTACAGCTGATGCTGTGCAAACAACACTTAGCTTTGTGGCTTAATTCCCATTGAAATGAATGGGAATTGTGTGACTAAATTCCCTACTCAGTCTTGAAAAATCACAACCACCAATGACTTTACACACACCCCTCCTTTTTTTTTTTCCTTTTTTAGATTCATAGATATTAAGGTCAGAAGAGACCATTATGATCATCTAGTCTGACCTCCTGCACAATGCAGGCCACAGAATCTCACCCACCCACTCCTGTGATAAACCTCTCACCTATGTCTGAGCTATTGAAGTCCTCAAATCGTGGTTTAAAGACTTCAAGGAGCAGAGAATCCTCCAGCAAATGACCCGTGCCCCATGCTACAGAGGCAGGCGAAAAACCTCCAGGACCTCTTCCAATCTGCCCTGGAGGAAAATTCCTTCCCGACCCCAAATATGGCGATCAGCTAAACCCTGAGCACATGGGCAAGATTCACCAGCCAGATACCCAGGAAAGAATTCTCTGTAGTAACTCAGATCCCACCCCATCTAACATCCCATCACAGGCCACTGGGCTTATTTACTATGACTATTTAAAGATCAATTAATTGCCAAAATTATGTAATCCCATCATACCATCTCCTCCATAAACTTATTGAGTTTAATCTTAAAGCCAGATAGGTCTCTTGCCCCCACTGCTTCCCTTGGAAGGCTATTCCAAAACTTCACTCCTCTGATGGTTAGAAACCTTCATCTAATTTCAAGTCTCAACTTCCCTTCTGGATGTTCATCCCAGTTTTAGGACTCTAATCAACTCCCACTGAAGGGGATTTCAATGGGATACCACCCATTGATCAAGTGCTGCATGATATGGAAATCTAGCAGTAGTTTTAATTTTGGAGCTGGCCATCCTAAAAACCCTGTTGTCATGTCAGAGTTCTCTTGGACTCTGCCTCACTGTGACCAAATCCTCCTGAGGTGTGTGCTCTCTCTCTCTCACCACACCCCCATGCACCTCTCACCTTGCACCTGCCCACATCTTCTATGCTGCCTTTGCATCTTTTCAATGCAATTCCATTTTGCAAACTGATATCCCCTCATTCTGAGGGGTATTGGTGCTCCTCTTTCCTTCCAGAGAATAGGGGTCAGCAATGACAGCAGCAACACAACCATCTGCTTTAAAGGGGACATTTCTCCCCATCCCTGCACAACAGAGACAGACATCACTATAGTCTCACCTGGAATTTCAGACTGGGCCCATATGCAGTTATTCTGGCACTGATGCTTTCTGCCACGATCATTCCCAGACGCCGAACCCGTGGCAAGTTGCTGTCCAGGTGGCATTTCATCCCTCCCATCATGCTGGTGAGAAGCTCTGAAAGAACAAGCAGCACATGGCAGAGTGAACACAGCATCCCTGGCTATGGCAGCTCCCCGATAGCACACCCAGCTGAGAGCCCAAATCTTTAGCTACACAGCTCCAACTACAGGCAGAAAGACAGACAAAGGGTCAGGGGTGGAGGCTGACACAGATTCTATACAGCAATTCTCTTTCTGCAGAGTTGTTTTCTTTCCCCATCATGTCAGGAAGGCATGCAGCAGGGCTAGGTTTTGAAGCCAAAACACAATGGTACAAACATCACACATCCCAGAACATTTGTTTTAATAAAACAGTTTCCCAAAATACCAAAAAAGAGTGTTAGGCCAAGTTAATCCCAGGCATAAATTCAATGGCTTCAAAACTGCTGTGACAGATGAAATGGGCTGACTGTGTTATTATGGAAATTGCATCCATTTCGATCGGTGCAGCAACCTGGAACTCACACAGGGAGGATTATTTTTCACCATGTGCCTGAGCTATGACAGGTAATTAATTTCTGAACCCATTGTTCAGAGTGGCAGCTGTCTTTCATCTCTCCAGATAGATTCTGACTGCTGACAGGTTTACCATTATTCACCAATAAAAGCGGACATCTCTCTAACATCAGCCAGTGAAAAATCTGATCATTCATTAACACACCATAGTTAGTATCTATACAAGGCCAGGCTTTAAAAGAAGAATCTTGGGTTGGCTGGAATGAAATAAACTTGTTTTCTAATAAATAGGATTTATGTTTTCAAAGCACTGCATGAAAGTTAATTCACCCTCTCAAGAGCCCCTTGGGTGGTGGGTGAATTATCATTTATTATTTGTATTGTGGTAGCACCAGAAGCCCTAGTCCTGAACCCAGACCCCATTATGCTGGGCGCTGTTCAGACACAGAGTGAAAAAATGGTCCCTGCGATCAGACAAGAGATAACAGGTTGATACAGACAGACAGCCGGGGAGCACAAGCAAACAACGAGAGAGTCCAGTCAGCATGATAGGCTGCGTCTCAGCACACCAGCAGCCTGACCGTTGTTAGTAACTGTCTATGTAATTTTGTTACTTAACAAATATTAATGTAATTTGCAAAGAGGGATCAGAGATGACTTATCCAAAGTCACAAAGTAAGTGTAAGGGCTGGGAACAGAACCCAGGAGTGTTTGACAGCACTATTGCTGCAACAGGTCTCCAGGAGTTCTTTCAGCACCTGGTTCTGAACTGCCAGTGTCTGCTTTAACCATTAGGAAGCACACCTTATCTTAAGCCAGACAGAACATAGCATGCTGAAGAGCAGCACAATGAAGAGCTCTTTCTCTGCCATACATACATCTAACAGGCTGAATGAGTTAATCTACATCAGTCACTGGGTTTAACAAAACATGAGTCATCATACTAGTAGAATCACACAATCAAGGTTTCCCACTCTAAAACAGAGCATCTCCCTTTTGCCTTGCCATTATGACATTATGCTATGATTATGTTCTATATTTCCATGCCCCCATAACCCATATCTGAATTAAATCAGAGTAGATTATGGTTCAGGAGAAGAACAACAGTCCTGGCTAAGACTGAAGAGTGGGAGTCTGAAGGCCTGAGTTCCATTTCTTACAGCAGATCCTCTCTCCAGGACCTTGAGAGACAGGAAGGATGTGATGTGCTCTTTCTCAAAAATCTATGCACCCTACCTCATCACAGAAATGTTCTGAAGATTAACCAATCAATGATTCAAAATGCTATGAGGTCCTCAGAAGGTGCTACAGATGTTCCTATTGCTAGTCAGCATCTCTGACACTGAACTTTCATACTGGTATTAACAAATTATCTCATTTTTTCAGCAAGGCAGCAGCCTTCCCTAGCCTCCAGAGAGTCCAAATCCAAGGCTTTGTTTCAAAATCATCCTGCACTATAAATACTCATATCACAGCAGGATTTTCATGATTTTCCAGACTTCAGAATTTGTGGCTTTCAGTTATTCGGAGATTAAGATAAGGTTCCAAAGTGAAAAATGCACTGAGGAGAAATTGGTTAGGCCCTGATCCTCTAGACAGTTACACACATAAGCAGCATCACTCACATGAATAGCCTCACTGAATTCAGTGCGAGTACTCAAATGATCAGAGCTTGGGTTTGTTTGCAGGATCAGGCCTGCAGGATGTGGAGACAATGGTTATGAGTAGGGGCTTCAAGGACAGAGGACTAAAGAGGGGAAAATTTAGAATACAATGGAGGGAAGGAGACCTCTTTGTTCTTTCCTCTCCTTCCCTCCTCCCTCACCTTGTCCGTTGCTCTCTATTTCAGGCTCCTTCAGGTGGGAAAGGCAGATCAGGATGGCCTTGCTAACATACAGTTGTTGCTCAACTGGAGAATGTTTCACAGCACTGCTGCTGCCCCAGGTCTCCAGGAGTTCTTTCAGCACCTGGTTCATAAGTTTACAGCATTAGCTAGATGGAATGGATCTGTGCTGCATCGGAAAGTCACTCTCTCACAAACACACACCACACCCTTAGCCAGCCAGGTGGCCTAAGGACTATTCTATCCTTCACTCAGCATAATCAGTCCCTGTAAAGTGTGATGGCCTCTTGCCTAGGTGTAGGGCTCCAGCTCTCCACTGAGAGAATTTTTGTGGCAAGGGTCCTGAATTCCATGGCACCCTGGTGCCACTGGCTGGAAATTCCATGTCAGCTCTGGTTAAATTAAATAATGGAGGTTTTAAATTCAATAGGACAATGACTAATGCAGTCACTGAAGAAAGCCTGGGGTTATCGATTTTTACATTACATTCTATTTATTTTATGCTTACCCCAAAAGAACTCCCAGTGTGCTGAGACTTTTGAGCTGTATGGAGGCGAAGCGTCCCCTCCCCTTTGTGTACAGGGCAGAGGCAACTTAAAATTTTTGGCAGGGAAAGGAACTTTAACAACTAGCTTCCTAAACTAGTAACCAGCAGCCTCTCTGCTACCTGCATTCTCGATCAAACACACAGGACTGATCTCTGATACCCAACATCTGAACATTCCAGTCATAGCCCAATTGAGGTCAGGCCGTCATGGACATTGCTATATATTAACTGACCAAAATCACAGTTATGCGCTTCAGTGAAAAGAAGGAAGTGGAACAAAACAGTCTAAGAGATACAACAGTTACAAAAGGGGAAAATCAGTCCCCCTACATCACAGCAGAATCTCTCTGGATGAGAGTAACCAGACATAGCTCCATTCAGAGCCATTCACCAGTGCTTCATGTGGTGATCAAGAATATTTTAAAGCAGTAAGAGGTACTCCTTCACCTCAGAATAGTAGCTCACTGCCTCCCCTGTGTTGGCTAAAATTCTTTTAATGGATTGCCACTGTCTGAAGGAAAACATTTTAAAAAAACTTAAATCATAGAACTGGAAGGGACCTCAAGTGGTCATCTAGCCCACTCCCCTGCACTCAAGATAGGACTAAGTATTATCTAAACGACCCCTTACAGGCGTTTGTCCAACCTGCTCTTAAAAATCCCCAATGATGGAGATTCCACAACCTCCCTAGGCAATTTATTCCAGTGCTTAACCACTCTGACAGTTAGGAAGTTTTTCTTAATGTCCAACCTGAACCGCCCTTGGTGCAATTTAAGCCCATTGCTTCTTGTCCTATCCTCAGAGGTTAGGAAGAACAATTTTTCTCCCTCCTCCTCGTAACAACCTTTTATGTACCTGAAACCTTATCATGTCCCCTCTCAGTCTTCTCTTCTCCAGACTAAACAAACCCAATTTTTTCAATCTTCCCTCATAGGTCATGTTTTCTAGACCTTTAATCATTTTTGTTGCTCTTCTCTGGACTTTCTCCAATTTGTCCACATCTCTCCTGAAATGTGGCACCCAGAACTGGATACAATACTCCAGTTGAGGCCTAATCAGCGGGGAACAGAGTGGAAGAATTACTTCTTGTGTCTTGCTTACAATACTCCTGCTAATATA
Source organism: Lepidochelys olivacea (assembly GCF_965140295.1). NCBI lineage: Eukaryota > Metazoa > Chordata > Testudines > Cheloniidae > Lepidochelys > Lepidochelys olivacea. The sequence continues at coordinate 38,226,996 of NC_140420.1, read as the reverse complement.
TGAACTAAAAAGAAGAGCTAAGAGAAGTTTAGTATAAGAAGGGCTTATTAGAAACACCAAGAAAATTATGTTTAGCCTTTCATTTGGTGAGAGCCCAGGGAGTTCTCTGATGTTGTGCCCTAGAAAATATGAGGATGATACTACAGTTAGAGCCTAGGGCTGGGTCTGAGGACTCTTGGGTTTTATTTCCAACTGTCATTGACTCGCTCTCTTTGGATAAGTCACTTCAAATCACTTCTCCCCCATCTATAAAATGGATCTATCTCACAGGGGAGTTGTGAGGCTTGGGGATCCACAGATGTGAGATGCTACAGAAGTACAATGTATCATTAGAAGCTCTGGGAGGACTGTGGCCTGTTTAAGTGGGATGGCAACTCTTCCTTCATTCTGAGCCACATTTCCTTCCTTTTCCATTCCCCCTTCCTTCTCAATGTTCCTTGGTGGCCATCTTAACTACTTTTCTAGAGATGAGACAGAATGACAGTGATTCCTATGAAGAGGACTTCTCTGCTACACTTTAATGAGGCCAGCAGCTCTGTCCAGGACCACCATGGGGGCATTCTTTATCACCCCATTCACACAGGTGACCCTCATTATCAGCTTCATCGAACAGCACTGAAGCGTCACAGATACTGGAACAAAATGAGGGTTCCGGAGTAAAAATTCCAACCTAAATATATATCACTGAAAGTACCTAACTTACTTTGATCAATAAGGAACGTCGAAGGCTGTCTAGGGCCAGGTATCCAAGGAGATTCTGTAGCATTGCAGTCTACAATGAAAACAGTAGGATTAGTTATACTGAGCAGGAGAGTGAGTTTGTATGTGTATGGGGGTGGGGGGGATGTGAGAAAACCTGGATTTGTGCAGGAAATAGCCCAACTTGATTGTCATGCACATTGTGTAAAGAGTTGTCACTTTGGATGGGCTATCACCAGCAGGAGAGTGAATTTGTGTGGGGGGGTGGAGGGTGAGAAAACCTGGATTTGTGCTGGAAATGGCCCACCTGATGATCACTTTAGATAAGCTATTACCAGCAGGACAGTGGGGTGGGAGGAGGTATTGGTTCATATTCTCTCTGTATATATAAAGTCTGCTGCAGTTTCCACGATATGCATCTGATGAAGTGAGCTGTAGCTCACGAAAGCTTATGCTCTAATAAATTGGTTAGTCTCTAAGGTGCCACAAGTACTCCTTTTCTTTTTGCGAATACAGACTAACACGGCTGTTACTCTGAAACTGAGCAGAAAGTTACTCATCAGCAAGGACTTTACACACTCACTCTCTCTCCCCATCCACCCCCCCATTCCGAGTGATTTGATCAGAATGTTCAGGGACCAAAGATTGTGCAGAGTTTATGCAAACCCACATCACTCTTAGGAAAGTTAGAGCATATTACTGTGCCTGGGTATTTCAGTGCCCAAATTATTTCAGATCACACGGTTTCAGTGATGTCTACGGCACCCAAGAGAGGGTTCCCGCTAGTAAAAACTCCACTGAACCAACCCCTGCACAGCAAGTCTTATTTAAAATATTGCTCCTACTATTAAACAAAAGAAACATGTGAAGTCAGGGAACCTTGTCCTTCCCTTTGTTGAAGTCTTGTGCCTCTCTCCCACCCACAATCTAGTTAACGTTCAAGGTGCTCCAGAACATAAGGCAGAGCACAATCTTCACATGGGCTCTAGTGCTCACCCACTGCCCTGTTTCACTTCCACTTCATTTCTCTCCAACATCTGAGGATACAGATAATTCCAAATCAAACTCGGAGCTCTTCCAGTGCACTCCTCCTCCCTGTCCTCTTTGGGGGATGAGGTCAAGCATGCTCCCAGCCTCTCCCCCTGGATTCTAGATGGGATCAGGGCCTCTACCTCCCCAGACTGCTGATGTCACATGCAAATCCTCCCTTGGTTCCTAGGAGGAAAGGTGACAACACTGCTGGTCACCACAGATTGACTTACAAGGCAGAATACAAACCTAGTGTCTTGAAAGGGACCACCTGGTCTGCCTTACTGGACAGGGAGAAGTTATAGAAATCTTCAGCCAAGGTCCAAGTATATGTGAGGAGTAGGGAATCTGGGGAAAGGCTTCAGAATAAATCCCACAACCAGAGACCTAGAGCTTACCTGGACAAGAATTCAGCACTTTGAAAAACGTTGGCCTTCCTAACAGCTAGGATGGCTTACATTCCCCATATTGACACAGCAGAGCCCTTACCGCGTAGCTGTACTGCAGGAGTAGCAGCTTTTGGGTCACCACAAATTGAGCTTTCTTGTTTTTCAGAACCAGATTCCCCAGTAATCGAGACAAGACATCCGCCCTAGCAAGACAGGTCAGCAGCAAACTATCAGGGATCCATTTATCTGAACTGCTTCAGGCTGATTTCAATCTTATCATGATTGTATAAGTGGCTGCCCATTTGCAATATAATCAAAAGTCCTAGATCAGTCAAACAGCCTTCCACGTGGTAGCAGTGCATGGAAGGCTGTTTGACAACTACAGAAGTGATTAATAAGGCAAAAAGATCCAGTGCTGTCTGAAATGGTGTCGAAGGATTAGCAGTGAAGGAATCCCCAGCTATTCCAGTCCCAACCTTTCCCAGGAAGTGGCACCATGTAGAATGATGGCGCACAGGCTGAGAACCTTCAAGAACGAACGTATAGGTGTTTATACACCTGAGGGAATTATGCACCAAAAAATTAAAAATTATCCGCACAATATTTTAAATTTCTGCAAATTTTTTTTCCTCAATAACTAAATGTGGCTCCAGAATGGCAGTGGGGAGCACAGACTACTGGCTGCATTGAGGTGGGAGATCACCCTGAAGCCCACACCTCCTCCAGTACAGGGACTCGGCAGTGAGGCTGCACCTGACCCTGACACAGTGCAAGGGCTGGGCCTGCCCCAGAAACACCCCAGGGCCCTACCCCCCTGTACCCAGCGCACCAGGTGTGGCTGGGCAGGCTCAACCCAACCAGATCCAAGTGTGGAGGGATGCAGGTGTGCAGTGAGAGGTTTCTGTGTGGGGCAGTCTGAGTGCGGGTAAGCTCAGTGGGAGATCTGGATGCACAGGGACTCGTGGGGTGCAGGGGGCAATGGGACTCTACAGGGGATCCAGGTGATGGTGGTTGGGCTCAGTGGGGAGGTCTGGGTGTGGCGAGATGGGACTGGGGGGAGAGGGGGTCCAGCTGGTTGGGGCTCAGTGGGGTGGGAGTCTGGGGGGCTTGTTGGATGGGTGTAGGGGAGTGGGGCTTGTCAGGGTGAGGGTTCGATGGGCCTGCTTAATGGGGGATCCCCAGCTGCTGCCGAGGGGATGCCATATGCCAGGCTCCTGCTTCCCCCCCGCGCTTCCCCATTCCCTTTTCTTCTCCAACCCCCTCCCCTCACTCCCACATTCCCCTCCCTCTCCCCTATTCCACCCCCCCTTCCTTCCCCACTGCCTCTTCTCCCCACCCCCCTTACCCAGCCCCACCACAGGCACTCACTGTTCCACAGAAAATGGAAAGGGTCCCAGCACACAGAAGAGGAGCACAACTAGCACTAGGACCCAGGAGGCTGTGTTCTGCTGCAGAGTCAGCGGAGCCCCAAACGCAGCCTCTGAGCTGGGCAGCTCTGCCTTTCCAGAAATGGGGGTGGGGGCAGTGGCATGTAACCCCGTGTGCCCCCCAGGCCTCACCTCTATTTGGGGAGCAATCCCCCCCCCCAAAAAAAACTGCATACATGGTTGCCCCCCACCCCTCCCCAGCTTCCCTTTGCTTCCCCGCTGTTTTCTGCAGGGAAAAGCAGGAAATCTGCAGAGAGGCTGTTTTCTGCGGGCGCACAGTTCCGCAGAATCCCCCCAGGAGTAAGGTGTAGCTAGAACAACTACTTCCCTCTCCCCACAAATCTTGATTTCTTACCCTGGTGCTTTCTGAACAAAGCCACAAACCACTGCTTCCATCCAACGATCTGGCACACACTCGACCAGTCGCCAGCACATCCTCTGCCAGATGCAGTCCACCTTGGTGAGATCCATTAGGCGTGGTACCAACATATTCAGAATTTCTTCTGTATTGGGACAGAACAAAAGGAAGCTCACTGATTGGAGGGAGCTAGGGCAATAGCCCACTACATAATCCATATAGATGGTTTGCAAAATCAAGCTGCTTACAGAGAGATAAACATGAAGACAATGCCCTTTCCAACACAAGTTTGCCCCTAATGATTCAGCACCTACAACACACAATTCTTTTCACAGGTATGCCCTGCCTGCAGGTTCACCTGGCCTTTTACTTGTAGCCCTAGTAGCTGTGACACAGGCAGACCAGGTGTCAGCTCATGCCAAGGCACACAGGTATCCACTGAACACTGGTTCCAGCTATGTATTTGTCAGTCTGGTTCACCTGTGTGTTAGTATTGTTCAAATAGGTATTAGAATTATAAGTATGTGTTTAGTGTGGTATGCTTATAAGAAGCATACGGGATTTTCTTTAGGGGAAAAGGCAATATGCCACGTTTACTGAAGATACAACAATTAGCATATGCATTTAATTACACCACACAGACATACATACAGTTTTGCCAGTGAAAGGGACTTTAAAAAAGCTAAAGCAAATAGCAAAATAAAAGTGTATAAAAAATTATGTTAAAACGTGTGCGAAATTGTGTGCGGTATGCTCAGGACAAGGCTCGTCCTCTGCATTGACAACCCATGATGCACCAACGAAGGCTTGGGCCGTGGCACAGAGCTCAAATTAATTTTATTAATAAATTGCCAAGAAGGAAGGAAGGATTCCAAAGTTTATTAGTAATAATTAATTCCTTTTCAAAATGTGTGAAGTCATTTCCTACTAAAAATAGCAGCAGCAGGGTAGTGGCCAAAGTTTTTTTAATAAAGTAATATGTAAATATGGCACCCCCAAAATAATAAATTCTAATAATAAGGGAGCCTTTGTTAAAAAAAAAAAAATCTTTACAATAATAATACAAGCCTTGGAAATTAAACAAAAGCTCCATACACCACACTGGCCTCAGTCCACTATTAAAAAATTGCTCCAAAAAATAGTAAATCACACACTCACAAAAAATACCTGGCTAAATAAACTGCCTCTAACTTTGGCTGCCATCCACAGCAGCTAAAAACAAAAATTTAACCCTTTCAAATTCTGTTTGAACATTCAATGTGCCTAATAATTAATTCTAGTTACCGAATACAGAATAATAAAAAAAAGCTCTAATATAATATAATAGCATAATTATTTTCAACGGCTCAAACAATTACAAAAAAAATAAAACCACCCTCCAGTAAAGGGTTAATCAGGCCATCGAACACAAACAACAAAATTCAAAAACAAAGGCCCACAAAGGCAGCCTTGTAAAAAAAACCGGGGAACCAAGTCAGGTACCTTAAAATAAAAAAAAGGGGTCACTCACTAAAATCAAAATGAATAGGCCCTTACTCCATAGTGGACTGCCTTAGCCCATGGGTATGCCACATAAAAAAAAAAAAAAAAAGGAAAACTGAAATGGGTACATGTTTCACAAATTAAATTGTTTACATAAATAATGTTGTTTAAATTCTTTGCAAAAAAACCCAACCTGGAACCTGAGCACAAGGTGCTGCTTAACCACCACAATTTTAATCCACAACAAATAGAACTCCAGTGTAAGGTCTGGCTTTACCTGCTTCTGAAAACTTTTAGCACCCAAATAATTAAAGCAATCATTTAAAAAAAAATAAAAAATAAAAAAAAATGCAGCCTTCCTTATAAGCCAATATTTAAAAAATAATTCACTCCCTGCCAACCAATCATGGATTCCTAGCAATAATCCAGTGATCATCATAAAATGGTATAATAAAACTACTAGCCAACTCTTGAAAGCCTTAAAAAACAAAACAAAAAAATACCTAATATGTATGCCTGGGAAGGGGAAGTGGAACTTAAGGTTCACCTTATAAACATCACAAAAATACCAAATCACTAAAAAAATAGGGGTTAGAACAAAAAAGTCCCTATAAAAATACCACCTAAAGTTCCAACTACCCACAATCACCATATCAGTAAAATAAGCCTGTTAAAACAGGAACAATACTAACAGTTACTGTGGAATACTGTCCAATACCCCGTAGTAAATTAAACCTATGGTTCCTGAACACATGCTCCAAAACCTGGACCAAAAAAAAAATATGCATTTGAAAAAGGTACCCCAATTAAAAAAAAAAAATTATTTGTGACTCAAAGTAATCCAGTAAAAGTATTGTTAAATCCACTATTAATAAAAATAAAAATTGGTATGTATTAAATTAGTTGAACATGTCTAAATTAAAACCTAACTGTTCACCCTACTCCTTTCCTATTATATCGGCCTAAATAAAAACACAACACTCCAATGTCTAAGCAAAACAAAATATAGTAGACACCATATTAAAAAAAAAAGTTAAATTTAAAGCAAAAATGATAAATACTGTAAACCTAAATTAATTAAAAATAAAGTTTCTTGTCACAACTGCAAAATAGTTTCATTCACAAGCAGGCAAATAATACTGTGGATTTCATAAAATTAGGAAATAAAACTGCCTTGGCCATAAAATGTACTAAAATGCAAATTCTTAGTTTAGCATCACTAAAACACAAAATGTTTCGGGTAATATCTAAAAATGTTCAAATATTAACGCATCTTTTAAAACAATAAAAAAGGTCCTTGTTTAACACCTACAAATATAAATGAATGCAATATGTTTCCAGCATGGTTAAGCCTAATTTGTTAAGTAAAATTATTGTTAAAATTGCTCACCAACAATCTGTAAAAACAAAAATATAAAAAATAAGCCCACTTCCAAAATTAATCACAGGATCCTTTTGGCTACACGAGTTATAGGTCTGTGGGCTAAAAAAAATTATTGAATACCCAAGGGTGTACAAAATGAAGCCTCAAAAATGGGTGTTCTTGTCCCTACCTGTCACCACAAAACCATATAGCAAAAATACATCACTGGGGGAACAAACTAGACAAAGTGACACATGTACAACGACAATGTGTATGTATTACATCCTGAGAAACAGTATTTTGGGAAAATACAAGTATCAGCCAACCCCCAGTAAATAAATGTAGATATAATGCCCAGGTATTATATACTAGCAATCACACATACTATTTATCAAAAACAAAAAAGCACAGAGCACAGCCACCCCAGTTAATTTCTCTCTTACCCTTGGCCTAGATTGGCACAATCTAATTAATCGCCTAAAGGTAACTCGCCTAAAGGTAAACAAAGGTAACTCAGTTTTTACAACAGACACAGAGAAATATAGGAAAGTGTGTCATTCAAATATGTCATGCAAATAAAAACATGCTAAAACTTGCTAGGTCTTAACAAAGAAAAACCAACAGAAACCTAAAAGCCTATCACTGGTACGAGGTTTTAACAGGCTGGTCCCCAACTTTTAAAGGCATATCATGTTGTTGGGAACACTGGGGCATGGCCACTAGGTAACTCGAGGGGATGGAAGACCACGAGTGTCGATGAAGCCCCCTTGCACTAGGCCCCGGTGTCCTTGGCCCCCCTCCTGCCTGGAGGCACTCGCAGCAGCTCTGCGTGCTAGGCCCAAGTGTCCTTGGCCCCCCCGCCTAGAGGCACACACAGCAGTTATGCTGAAAATCTGCAACAGTATGTTGCAGAGTCAGACTGCCTAAAACTAAGCAAGGCCAAACAAAAAAAATATAAAAAAACAATGCTAAATAAAGCAGCTTTATATATAGTTTAACAAATAATACAAAAAATCAAAAAACTAGCTGGGAACTAAATTGGCTGGCTATATAAATACTTAAAGCAGCTTGCTATTAAATAAGTATGCTAAAAAAAAAAAAATGTATAAAAGCGTGTGTAACTTCCTGCTCTGTTGTACAGGATTTGAAATTCAAATCTCCCTGTACCTTTTTAAAGCTTCAAATAAACTTTTCTGCTTCTCCACCCCGTTGTAATTATTGGGTGCAGCACACCGGGTAACGAACCAACTCAAGCTGTTGTTCAGCCTCTCGGCACTGGGTGCCGGCAACAGCTTTTGGCGTCCCTGGGTGGGCGACGAGGCTGCAATTTAGCCTTGCCCGGACCCCTCCTGGAGGTCGAGGATTGCGGCAAGAACCGACGCCCAGCGCGCACCGGTGAGTTCATCGGGGGCCTCGGAGGAGACGCGATTTAATCGACCCCAGAGGGCACAACGGTGCAACGCACTCATATAGTGGAGAAGCAGTTGTGGACGGCGGTGAAGAACCGGTCCCTTAGACGTGGGGAAGGAGCAGCTACAGGACGGCGGTGAAGAACCGGTCCCTTGAATAAGGTAGGAACCTTTTAAAATCCGAATTATATGCTCTGTTGGAACCTGGGAACGCCCAGAGTTACCCTGTAGGTATGGAACAGGAACAGAGCTCAGAAGTTAGGGCACGGTGTACGCCCCTAAAGTGCATTCTAGCAAACTGGAAGGTATTTGGTGCGGATCCAATAACTAAAAGCCAATTAAAACAATTCTGTACAGTTGACTGGCCTCAATATCAACTAGAGGACCAGGAGTGGTGGCCACCAGGAGGGTCAATTAATTACAACACGATCCTTCAGTTACTCCTGTTCTGTCAAAAACCAAAAAAATAAAATAAACATATGTATGCGCATTTGTTTCTGACTTTATGTACTCAACCAGATATTTTACAGTGCTGTAATCTGACTCCAACTGGTTTGGTAGCAGCTAATGTTAGTCCCCAGACCCCCACCCCCACTGTAATGGCAGAGCCGGTGTCCCCTTCGGCCCCTACACCCACACCTTGTAAGTCCCCAATGGTTGGCCTATACCCCTTAATCACCGAAACTAAAGTCGCCCGGTCTGAATCAGACAGGCGTCCTGCCACAACTATGCAAGTTTACATCCATGTGCCATTCAATCCAATAAACTTAGCAGTTTTCAAAGCACAGGCAAAAAAGTTTTCCACCAACCCAAGCAGGTTTATATCAGTCTTTGAGGGGTGCCTCAGTAGTCACAAACCGGACTGGAATAATTGTAATATCCTCCTGAAAACCCTGTTATCTAAGGTAAAGAGGAATCAAGTTACAGCTAAGGCAAGGGGAGCGTCAGCTTTCAAGCAAAAAAAAGAAAGCTATCTGTCAAATTCCTACCCCAAGTAACCATAAGCGGCTCAGGGCATTTCTGGGTATGGCAGGCTTTTGCAGGATATAAATCCCAGAGTTTGAACTGTGGGCTAAACCCCTGTACCAAATATCTCTGCCAGGACAGTGGCCCTCAAGTTTGTTAAAAAGCTCATTCCTCGCTTTAAACTCCCCCTGTAAATAAAATCTAACAATAAAATACACTTCACATCAAAAATCATTCAAAGCATCTCACATGCCTTACAAATCCCCTGAAAACTCCATACGCCCTGGAGACCGCAAGCCAGTGGTGTAGTGAAGCGTACCAATCAGACCCTTAAACAGCATCTCTCAAAAGTGTGCCAAAAAGCCTCACTGCAATGGCCTAATGCTTTGCCCCTCATCCTACTCCGTATCCGCGTTCTCCCAAAGGGTAGATTAGGGCTCAGTCCCTTTAAAATTATGTTTAAAAGGGCATGGCCTATAAATGGCACCCCGGTTCTGTCAGGGGAATAAAAGTTGGGTAATGTTTTTTTGTCACAGTATATGTGTTCCCTGTCTGCTGTTCTCTTGTCTCTTCACAGGTATACCAAGAATTCCCAGCCTCTCCCCTTGGACTCTCCCGTTCACTCCTTACAGCCCGGTGACTCTGTGCTTGTTCGCACCTGGAAAGACGAGCCTCTCCAAAAAAAGTGGAAAGGACCCTATACCGTCCTGCTAATTTCCCATACAGCGGCAAAAATTTAAAATTCAAATCTCCCTGTACCTTTTTAAAGCTTCAAATAAACTTTTCTGCTTCTCCACCCCGTTATAATTATTAAATGCAGCACACCAAGTAACAAACCAACTCAAGCTGTTGTTCAGCCTCTCGGCACTGGGTGCCGGCAACAATGTATTATGTTTCACCCATTACTATCTGTGTTAATATTGTCCCATGTTTACTTGCTAAAAATGTGTTATATGTGCTGTTAAATAAAAAAAAAAGTTTGTTAAATTACAACCACAAGCTCAAATTGTCTCTCAATATATTGCTATAAAATAATTGTATAAAATATGACCCACTCAAGAATTGTTCTTGAGGGGCCAAAAGGGGTCATGTAGTAGTAAAATTTTATGTTTGTATTTTGTATAATTTAAAATAAAAAATAATAATATTGCATGTATTAAATGTACTGGTGTATGATTTAATCATATCCTGCCAGCCACCCTTTTTGAATAGCAGAAAGGAATGGCCTAATGGGCCATTTGGAAAAAAATGCATCAGCAGGAATCTGTGTCTGGGCTGATTCCAAGACAGTAACAGAAATTTTAAGATCACTACTTGGTTGTAGGTTTAGCATTTTTAAATAAGTAAAAAGATGCCATTGTTTTCTTATGCACTGGAACATGATGTTTCTGTTTAAATGTTCTGTGTAAATTAATTCTGTTTTGTGTGTAAATAAAAAATATATGTGCAAAAAAATAAGTGTAAAGGCCACCGCTGAGCCAAATGTACCAAAAAAAAAAAAAAAAAAAACACACCGCAAGAAACAAACGCAAGAACGCCAAAAGGCTGCAACATGCCCCTATAAAAATATATTTAAAAAACCACCCCCAATCAACAACTCTAAAAACAAAACAGGCACCTATCAACAGGGACAAAATAGCTGCAATAAAAAAAAAAGAATTAAAAAAACAAGTACTCATCAAACAATTAATTACAGCATAATGGTGCAAAGTTCATTAGTCCCTTCACCTGCTCTAAAATGCTAAGTGAAACCAAAATGAAAGCTCATCACATGCACAGCCTGTTATCTAGGGGCTGTGGTTTTTAACTCATTGATGTTTGCAATGCATTTTCAGAACATCAGATAGAGGGCACTAGGGTAGAATGCCCAGGACAGCAGGGCTCCTGGAAGACTAGCATTCTCATTGAGCCTTGGGAGAACAAGAATGGAACGCACTCAGATCAACCCGGAGGGGGCGGCTGTAACAGACACACAGTTGGGATGCCTCAGAAAGGAGAGCAGGCCGTGTCTACAAACTGTAGGCAACATCCCAGGCCACAAATAAATCTACCCTGATCCTCCCTCTTTTACTGACCATCCTATTACAACCACTGTTCCTTGTTGACGTAATTCTATCATATCCTTTAGCCCAAAACCATGTTACAAGGCACTCACTTTGTCTCCCATGCACGCATACCTTCCCCAGCACTTGAGACACAAAGGAGATGGAACAGTCCAAGCCACCTGTGGTAAAATGAGACACATGCTTAATGAAACACTTAGATTACCAGCCACCAACATCTTCCTGGAGACTGATTAGCAGGAGACCTCCCCTTGTACTGTTTCACTCTCTCAGTGCAGCTGTAGTTGGTCTGCAATCTCACCTCTCAGCGAGTCAGAGATCCTCTGCAACACCTGGATGATTTCAGTAGCCAGCAGAGGGAAATAGTTTTGTGGGAAGAATATAGGCAGGTTATTCCCCTGGAGCTTGTTGCACAAGTGGTCAGGCAGACACACAACCTTGTTGAGGAGGGTCTCTTGTAATGTGGGCAAACCAGCCTGTGCCTGCTGATGACAGACCTCCCACATCAGAGCCGACATGCCTCCCGTCTGCAGAAACTGTTCCAGGATGCTAATGACCTTCATCAGGCGAAAGCTGGGACTGGAAAGAAATAAGAGTGCCCCCCCCCCTTTTAATTAATGAGGAAGAGTACACACAAAAGAGAATCATAGAACTGGAAGGAACCTCAAGAGGTCATCTAGTCCCGTCCCCTGCACTCATGGCAGGACTAATTATCTAGACCATTCCTGACAGGTGTTTGTCTAACCTACTCTTAAAAATCTCCAATGATGGAGTGGCAATCATCCCACATCCCCGCTGTGATCCCATCAACTCACACATAGTGCCACAATGCACCAGAATGTAATTTAAGATTAGCAGTGAAATAACACTGTATCCCTACAGCTACTTCTGCCTGTGACTCTCACTGCACTTTACACGCGTTAGCAAATTCAGCCTCACTACCCCCATGGGAGGTGGGGAAATATCATCAGTACAAAACAGTGAAAAATGAAGCACCAAGAGCTGAAGTGACCCTCTCAAAGCAACACAGTGAGTCAGTGGCAGAGCCGGGAATAGAAGCCAGGTCTCCTGGGTCCCATCCCCGTGTTTTAACCACATTAAAATCTTTCTACCAATGTAGTTATGCACCTTCTACCCTTGGGCCCTGAATCATGACCAGAATGCCAAAGCCAGGAATCATCAGGCCCATCTTGAACATTCCCCTTTTATGCTTTGATGTGTAAAGGCCTCTCTATCCTGCAACTACAGCTGAACCTGGGGATTTGATTACAACACACTCGTTCTTTCACATCATTACAACAATTGCAATGTGAAGTATAAGCAGGCCAGTGCCCATACTCAACACCCAGATTAAAGCATTGGAAGTGACCACAAAGTTAGCATGGTTCATGGACAAGGCTACAAATAGACAGGTCTTTTCTGCACTAAACTGAAGCCATGTTTACTAGATCATCTGACTAGGTTGGAATTGTAGTGTGAAGGGGCCATCACATGTTTACATGCTTTTAGTGCTAACAAATATGGGGCTGAAGCCAGGCTTACCCAGTAGAAATGATGGAGTCCAGCAGAACCAGAAAGGCTTGGTCAGCTGGCCCGTCCAAGAAAAAGCTATCCCATAATTCCTTCTGCTGATCAGAGGTAAGAAGTTCTATCCATTCTGGACTCAGGTTACTGACAAGACCTCGCAAAAAGGCAGAAAAATGCACACGGGTAAATTCTTCCCTGTCCTTCAGGGGGGCTTGGTTTTCAGTTCCACCTAGGTAGCACTTAATTGTGCCAAGCGCCTCTGAGATCTGGACTCCATTCCTGGAAGAGGAAAGGATGTTGATAGCTTCTCGTACCACACGTCCAACTTCAACGGACTCAGAATCCATCTGGTAAAGTCACTTCTGGAACTGATCAAACAAAGGGGAAAATGAAGCAGAGAAAGATGGTGCCCAGACACCTGGCTACTGCAATCTCTCTGAAAGGGCATTCTGTTTAGCCTGCAGATGAGATGAGTCTCGTAGTCTCAGCCCAGCCACTAGTGGGTGTTTCTCCACATCACAAAACTCCCACACAAACTGGCAGGCCTGCAGGCCTCTGCCCAGCACTGGAGGATTATTAGTTAATTATTATCATAATTTATTTGTATTGCAGTAGCACTTCAGAGAAGAGCCATGCAAATCCAATATCCGTAGACCATTTATGTGGATTGATGTACATGTATCTGCATAGGGCTCTACTTAAGATCCCCTGTCATGTACCAGGACCCATGATTTGACTGAGATCAGAGCCCCATGGCACTAGGTGCTGTAAACACATATGGGGCCTCAGGGTGTTAGGTGTTGTTTGCACAGGAGCTGAGACATTAGGCACTGTGCATGCACACACCCAGTCTCAGGTGCTGTGCATACACACAGGGGCTGACCAAGATCTGGGCCCCAATAAGCTAGGCCTTTACACACACATGACCTCAGATCACAAAGAGTGCCCCCTCTTCCTGCCCCCGACACACATCCTCAGAGTGCAGATGCCGTGGGCATGCACACACAGGGCCTGTGGCATTGCACATGCATGCATACAGGCCCCATGGTGCCAGGTGCTACACACACGGGGCCCATGGTGCCAGGTGCTGCACACACACAGGGACACACGCACGGGTCCCATGGCACTAGGTGTTGCGCACCCACACAGCCCGTGGTGCCAGGCACAGCTCACACTCAGGCACACACACAGATACGGGACCTGCAGGGCTAGGTGCTGCACATACATGCAATCAGGGACACAAACGGGGCCCGCAACGCTAGATGCCGTGTGCACACACACGTGGAGGGGGGGTACGGCGTTAAGCGGTGCACACACGGAGGCCGCGGCGCTAGGCGCTGCACACACGCGCGCGCGCACACCGTGAGGGGGGGTCCCGGTCCCTATCCCTGTCCCAGGCGCTCGCAGCCCGCTCGCCTCGCTCTCCGGTGGCGCCGGCCGGGATCCGCGGCGTCTCGCAGCGGGCAGGGGCGGGGCTAGCAGCACCCCCGGCCCAGCGCGAGGCTCGCGTGAGGGCGGGGCGCCGAGATGTGTCGTCCCCCCACCCCAGCCTTCCGTGACAGACTTACCCCTCCGGCCCGCGCGCTCTTCCCGCTCACACCTTCTCGCTGTCACCCAGCCTAAGATTCGCCACACCCCACCCCCAGTCCACGCGTATCGAATCTGCTGAGCCGGGGCCGAAGGCAATGCTTGAAATGTCCCCTCTTAAAGAGACAGTAACACGTGACAGGGGAGCGTCCGCTCTTCCCAGCCCGCCCCCCCACGGGTCCGTGGGTTTTCCCCCTCCCAGCACCCACTGCTCACCCCACGTGGGGCTCTCCCCACCCCACTCGTACCCTGTGGTGTTTCCCGACCAAATCCAAGCCCCGAGAGCTTACAGGGGCGGTACTAGGAGGCTCGTTCACGGCATGTCACAGAATCGGGGCTGGGCGGGCTGACCTTGGCCCCAGGACGGGAAAAGGCGAAGGTGTAATAGCAACGTGCAGCCTAGCCCACAGTGCGCCCCTGAGATTTCTTCATCCCTAGCAAGCAACGCTGCTGCACAGGGCAGTACCCATGGAGAAAACACGTTCAGGCCAGGGCCTGTAGGTGCACATGCCTTAGGCGGATGGGTTGTATTAGTTGGGCTACACCACGTCTACCATGTGATCTGGATTGGCAGCTGCAGCTTGCTCCTGTTGTCACTTGGTCAGGGCTGCAGGGAGTTCTTAGATCTCTATCTCCTAGCTGCAAAGGAGATATTCTGTTGCCTGTTCCTGCCTCATTACACTGCTTTTCTTCTTGGGCTCCTGTTCTGCCACTGTGCCTCTTAATGCAGCACCTTGGAGCAGGCCCTCAGCCAGCATCAGGCTGATTCCCTCCCCCATTTGCCTGTTAGACCTGAGCAACAGGACATTCCACTCTCCTAGGCAGTTAGTGGGATATGACAACATCCCGAACGGGACTGTCCACCATACCTGTTTATTTTTTTGCCTCCAATACTGGCCTGCTGGCTGTCTCTCACAGTTGTCTTGGCAGGATGCAAAGGGATGTGATAAGTTATTTTCAAGAGCAAGGGAAGAGGTTAGAATTCCAACTGATTCCTTCATCAACTGAGAAGAGTATGGGTCTCACTACAGACTCTGAGTCAGAGAAGCAGAAAGTCAAAGGAGGCTGATGGCACTCCTGAAACTAGTACCCATGTGACATGCCCTCTGGTACAACTATGCTGGGAGGAATCTCTGCTCAAGTCTTCGAGACTGTAGATGAAACAGCAGGGGAGTAGAAGGGAAGAAAAATACAGTTCAAGCTGCACTTACTTTATTTTTACCATGTGTATGCACTGACCTCATGACACAATCACTGTTCTCTAGCTCAAATTAATTCTATTACCTTTCCTCTTGATCAGCCAGCTGCCGTTGCCAGTAACATGAAGCTCATCCATTCCAGGATTAAGTGGAAAAGATTTTATCTTAAACATTTAAAATAAAAAGGAGCTGTTAGAGTTGCTACCTCACCCCCACAATGTACAGGTGAGGCCAACAGTCTACAGGGAAGGAACCAATGAATATTCTTTAATCTTAACTCTATTGGTTTATTCAATATAGTCATTCTACACAAATACAAACACAACATGACCTAAGATGCTACAAAGTTATACAAAAAAAAAATCAAACTTTATAGATTGACTGTACAATAGATGGTAAATTACTTGCCTTTTGCAAGATTACCCAAATTAATCCAAACAGCATCAGTCTCAAACCGCCCCCTTTTCATTGCAGTAAGGTGGGGTTTTGATAGTGTTGCCAGTTTGTACTGTGTTTTCTAAAGGTGGAAACATTTACACCATTTGGTAGAGGGTTGTGTGTGAAATTTGTACCAAAACCCTTCAGGAAGGGCAAGGGGATCCCTAAAGAGGGCCGTTACAAAACAGTCCTTCAATTCTTGGCCTGTTTCTAACATGCAGTAGGTGACGCAGTGGGACTGGCCAAAAATCATCACCTTCAATGTCATGCAAGTCTGCAGCACCCTGCCTCTTTGTACAAACAGAAATTTATGATCTCACTATTCAGGGCATGGGGGCAGAATGACAACTGACTATTTAAGTTTGAGGCGGATTTCTGTGTTTGGGTACCACCAGTTCTGAAGATATGCACTGATGTCTTGAGATGGATAACACCTCACCCCACCCCATCCCTTCTCTTAGTAGTAGCCAGCCTTATGATTCCCAAAAGAGGTCAGTATTTTAGTTTTTTCTGCATGGCATGCTAAGCCTACTGGCCAGGAAACCCCCTCCTCTTAATTTGCCTTCACTGCCAGGTTTTGATTTCTCTCACTTCCCCTTACCCAGGCCCATTATAAAAAAGGTACAATATTTAGTCTGGTGGGATTTAAGTTAAAAAATAAAAAGCTGTCCAGTCCTTTTTGCTTTATCGTGAAGAGTTTGAGCTGGAGCGGCTGCGATGACGTCTTCGGCCTGGAGATCTGGATCTTGACCGTCGGCGAACAGGGGACCTGCGTCTTGGAGATCTGGATCTGCCAGAGAAAAGGACGAGAAAAGTTTCATTAGGAGACAAGGAAAACAGGTTTAAATTATTTTACATGCATCTAGCACCAGAAGGATCCCAAAACATTTTATACAAAGAGCTCTAGTGAAATGCAGCCATCTCTGGGGTGGAAGGAGGCAGCTCAACAGCACACAACTCAGCAAGAGGGAATATTTTGAACAAGGATACCATGGCAAGCCACCAGAGAACAAACTAGACCATGGGCTTTTACATTCTCACCTGAAAGACCTTGCCCCACCCAAGTAAAGAGCACTATACTCTATTTATATTTCACAGAAAATCAAAGAGCTAAGTTGATCTTACTGGTATTTAACCTGTGAATCCAGGGAGTCTAGGTACTCCAGTGCCAATACTACCACCAGCAGTACAGCCCCTCTGGCTCCGAACATTAAACTTGCGTTGTTTTTCTTTATCACACTGCAGAACTGTTAGCTTACTGCAACTTCAGAGAGTTTCTCCCTTAAACAGAAAGGGGGACGGAGCCTGGACTACAAACAGAAGCCAGTAATCTTAACTGACTTTGTAGGACCTATATACATGCATCTAATGGGAAACACAAAACAAGATATCATGAACTTAAAGCCAAGAAAAAATGGTTACCTGCCTTTCATAACTGTTGTTGAGATGTGTTGCTCATGTCCATTCCATGTCAAATGTGTGCATGCCACATGCATGGAGATTTTTCCCCCAGTGGTGTCTATAGGGCCAGTTCTAGCACCGCCTGGAGGCCTACGCTCATGTACCAGTATAAGGGGCGCGACCAGCCCTGCGCCCTTCTTGCCGTCAACTCCAACAGCAGAGTAGGAGGGTGAGTCATGGAATAGACATGAACAACATCTCAAAGAACAGCTACAAAAGGTAGGCAACTATTTTTTCGAGTGCTTGCTCATGTCCATTCCATGTCAGGTGACTCACAAGCAGTGTCCTTGGAGGTGGGCTGGGAGTTCACAAGCATGCCGATAGCAACACAGCTCTCCCAAAACTGGCATTGTCTCCAGCCTATTGGGTGATTGTATAATGGGACATGAACGTGTGAATCAACGATGATGTTGCAGCCCTGCAGATATCCTTTTTTGCGCCAGGAAGGCCGCTGAAGACGCTTGTGCCCTTGGTAGAATGGGCCTTCATAACAGCCAGAGGCAGGACTTTCGCTTGCTCATAGCATGCCCGGATACAGACTGTAATCCAGGACGAGATCCTCTGGGAGGACACCAGAAGACCTTTCATTTTATACACAACTGCAACAAACAGTTGCATGGATCTGCAGAAGGGGTTCATCCGGTCAACATAGAAGACTAAGGCCCTTCTCACATCCAGAGGGTGTCGGCATCTTTCCTCCTCTGATTTATATGGTTTTGGGAAGAAGAGCAGCAGAAAAAGGTCTTGGTTGACATGGAACTGCAATACCATCTTGGGTAGAATGGCTAAGTGGAGATGCAGTTGAAACTTATCTTTAAAGAACACAGCGTAAGGAGGCTTGAAGGTCTGAAACTCTCCTGGCCAAAGTGATTGCCACCAGGAAACTGAACTTCCACGAGAGGAGCACAAGGAGAAGGACCAGGTTTAAGTCTCAAGGTGGAATCGGATCATGGACCTGTGGGTAGAACCTCTCCAACCCTTTAATGAATTTGCTTGTCATCTTCTGGCCAAAGACCAATCTGCCTCAGGTCGGGAATGAAACGCCAAGATGGCCACCAGATGGACCTTGATTGAAGACAGTGAAAGGCCTTGTTGCTTCAGATGAAGGAGATATTTCAAGATGGACTGCAAGGATGCCTGTGATGGGCACAGGTTCTGCTCAGGTGCCCAGCAAGTGAAGTATTTCCACTTGGCCAGGTAGGTTGCCCTAGCACAGAGCTTTCTGCTACCTAGCAAAATACCAAGCATGCAGTCTCATCCACATTTAGCCATGCAGCAGCACCACCATCAAATGCAGGCCTACTAGATTCAGATGGAGCAGTTGCCTGTGGTCCTACGACAGCAAGTCCGGTCTGAGAGGAAGTCCAGAAGGCTGCAACTGTGAGATCTACGAGCATGCTGAACTTATACTAGCGAGGCCATGCTAGGGTGATCAGGATGACCTTTGCCTTGTCCCTTTTGATCTTCAGAATCATAGAATATCAGGGGAAGGGACCTCAGGAGGTCATCTAGTCCAACCCCCTGCTCAAAGCAGGGCCAATCCCCAATTTTTGCCCCAGATCCCTAAATGGTCCCCTCAAGGATTGAACTCACAACCCTGGGTCTAGCAGGCCAATGCTCAAACCACTGAGCTATCCCTCCCACCTAGAAGAACCTAGGCCATCCGACCATGACCGGAGGAAGGAATCTGAGAGAGAGTCTTTGCCTTGACCAAGCCTAGAGCAAAAGAGGTGACATTTCTTGTTCTGCCCAGAGGTAACAGGTCCACCTGGGGAGTCCCCCACCTCTGGAAGATGATGCTGGTGACCTGCGTGCGGAGAGATCACTCGTGGTAAGAGGAGAACAACCTGCTGAGGTGATCTGCCAACATGTCCCACTCTCCGGGGAAATGCGACAACGGCAGGTGAATGGAGTGCTTCACAGAGAAATCCCAGAGCCTGATGGCTTTCTGAGAGAGGATCTTGTAGTGTGCCCCTCCCTGTTGGTTGATATAAAACACCGACACTTTGTCATCGATACTTGCACCTCTCTGCCTGAGAGCTGTGGAAAGAACACTTCGCAGGCCAGGCATATTGCCCTGAGTTTCTTCACATTAACGTGTAATGACACCTCGTCCCTCGACCAGAGACCATGGGTTTTGAGGCTGCCCCCCACCCCAGGTCCAACGCATCTGATACCAGCATGATTGAGGACCGTGGGCAGCATTCCCTCTAATTTTTCCCACGCATGTGCGGAATGAATTTTGTTATGTGTACCAATATGGAGGTGATGTCTCACACATCGCCTCCATATTGGTACACATAAAATTCATGTGGTGGGGGTGGGGCCAAGGGATTTGGAGCGTGGGAGGCGGGCTCAGGGCTGGGGCAGAGGATTGGGGTGCAGGGAGTGAGGGCTCCGGCTGGGGGTGCAGGTTCTGGGGTAGGGCCAGAGATATGGGGTTTGGGGTGCAGGCTTCCTGGGGGCTACAGCAGGGAGAGAGGACTCCCCCACAGCTCTCTCTCCCTGCAGCAGCACCTGGGCAGGGAGAGGAGAGAGAAAAAAAAAAAAAGAGAGAGGCACCGCTCCCTGCTGCGGCAGGTCCGTGCTGCGGGAGAGGCGCCTCTGTCCATGTGGCTTACAGGAACTTAGGCCATAGGGACTCTAAGGGTACTCCAGATAGAACCGAGACCAGATCTAACCACCACGTCAGGGAAACCAGGACTGACATTAGAATGGTGAGAATAGAGTCCAAATGGTGCCTGCTCAGCAAGTAGACTGACAGGAGCCACATCTGAAGCTGTCTGAGGTGCAGTTGAGCATGCCACACCATGTAGGTACATGCCGCCATGTAGTCTAGCAAACACAGAAACACCCAGGAGCATCAGCAGGTGCACTGACACTCAGGTGATTAAATCTGACATGGCTTTGAACCTGGCCTCCTGCAGGAAGGCCCTGGCCTGAGACATGTCGCATACAGCTCCTATAAATTCTGTTCTTTGCACCAGGCCTAATGTTGACTTCTGCTCGTTTATTAGGAGGCCCAGCACTCTGCAAGTCGCTTGTACCGAGATGCTGTGGTGGACTTAACCCCTCAAGAAGCCTTTTAACAGCTAGTCATCGAGGTATCGGTAGATCTGTATACCTCGGCACCAGAGGTGGGCCATGACTACTGCCATACACTTCGTGAAGATTTGCGGGACCACCAAGAGGCCAAAGGCAAGTGCTGTAAACTGGTAATGTCTGTGGCCCACCATGAACCCAAGGAAGCGCCTGTGTCCTCAAAAGATGGAGGTATGTAAGTATGTGTCCTTCAAATCGAGGGCAGTGTACCTGGATCTAGTGAGGGAATGATGGAGGCCAGAGAAACCTTGCAGAACCTCAGTTTCCTGAGATACTTGTTGAGGCAACGCAGGTCTAGGATAGGCCGCAGTCGCTCTTTCAGCTTGGGAATCTAGAGATAGCAGGAGTAGAATCCTTTCCCTCTCAGTTCTGGAGGAACTACCTTCACTGCCCCTGCCTGTAGGGTTGCACCTCCTAGACAAGCGTTCTTAACTCTGAGGTTTTACTGTACAAAGATTAGGGAAGGACAGAGATTAAATGAAGGAGGGAAAATACAAGAGCTAACATCTGAAGGACATTAATAAACAGAGTTTGGTGGTTGATGGATATACTGTGGATCTTACATCATGTTAACTCAGCTATTAGGGTATGTCTACACTACAGCAGCATAGTTACCACACACTTCAGCGTAGACACAAGAGGTTTTTCCAGCAATGTAGGCAGTCCATTTCTCCGAGAAGTGGTAGCTAGGTTGATAGAAGAATTCTTTTGTCAGCCTAGCTGCGTCTACACTGGGAGTTAGGTCGACATAGCGACATCACACAGGGCATGACATTTTTCACAGCCCTGAGTGATATAGCTAGGTCAATCTAAGTTTTAGGCCCTGGTATGTAAAGAAATAGGTGTCTCAAAAACTCCAAAAGCTGTTCTGAGCACGGCCCAGTAAAGATCTCCAATCATGTCCCATAGTGGTAACAGCAGCTTCTAACAGATCTTTAAGAGTTTGTGTTTACTAAACCAGGAGTGAAGATGATCAGTCTCCAGGTTTAATAGGTCACTGATAAAGTTTGCTGAAATCAAGCCCAGGGAGGCAAAGTTACCAATGATGAAATCTGTGCCACAGACAAGATACTTGGTGCTAAGAACTAAACTTTACCACACCCTTTTTTAGCTTACACATTTCTACGGTACTTCATAAAATATGGCTCACCTTCTCCTCATGCGAGGTGGCGATCTACGCCACATTGGTGGTGGTGGCAGCATCCTCCTTGGTGGACTAAAGCGCCTGGGAGGTGGCCTAGGCCGAGGTGCCAGTACAGCTGTAGCAGTGATCTCCTGACCATCAATCTGTCCTGTTTACAGTTAAAAAAAAGAATGAGCTACAAATTTCCAGCACCAGTGTGCTACACACAGCACTATTGCA
Source organism: Lepidochelys olivacea (assembly GCF_965140295.1). NCBI lineage: Eukaryota > Metazoa > Chordata > Testudines > Cheloniidae > Lepidochelys > Lepidochelys olivacea. The sequence goes on along the minus strand of NC_140420.1, from coordinate 38,205,134 downwards.
CCCCTGCTACAGATTTCCATCCTCACAAGGTTGCTGCTTTGGTATGTTTGGAGCATTCGTGATCTAGTGGTTGCAGCAAGAATCAAGAGGGCTAGGTTCTCTCCCCAACTTTGCCACTGACTCATCATCTCGCCCTGAGTAAATCATTTAGACAGTCAACTTAACAATCACTTCTGCCTAAAAACCATGAAAGGTTTAGAACCTACTATTCTGACAAGCAACAATTCAGATGACAGAGTTTGGTTTTTTTTGGGTCATTTGACTTTGTAAGGCAGTGATTTATGTAAGTTCAGTTTAGCTGTCTCCCCTGTATGGTCAGTTTCACTGCTTGTGTGAGTCCCTCACCCCTCAATAGAGAAGAGAAAGACATGCGGGGGAGGGGATTAAGAAAGTGAGATTGTAAAACCACAAAAGTTGATAAGGCAACTCAGGGCAATGATCCTTTAAACTCATTTGTATCAACCCTCATATCCTCCATGGATTTCTATTAGTCCTGCCGGTTTCTTTGCACAACATCCGGTATCTACCTCCATCCATATGCTTCAGCGCCTTCTCAGCGTCATCTGGATTCTCAAACTCCACATAGGCATAACCCTTGGAGAGATGTGGATTTAACCTGTCGACTGGCATGTCAATCATTTTAATCTTCCCATAAGTGGAAAATATTTCCATGATGTGATCCTAGAGAGAGAAACAGTGATTATTAAGGACACCGCCAATTCCCACTTTACCAGATGGTATTGATAGGGAATGCTAAACTGGAGGCATACTGGTTTTTCATCTTGTTTTGTGTATCAACATCAAGGAAGACCAATCTTATTAACTGGATATGGATACAGTTGGAATTCCTACCAGCCCTCTATCGCTGCCTACTCAGCTTCTTCCTCAGGATTCCCAAGCCCTACAAATATCTACCGACTACCCTCCTCAAAAAAGGTCATAGGATCTAGGCTGTGGTAAACTGGTCAGGAGTGAAAGAATGAATGAAGTCATGAAGTTTATGTGGGAAATGGCAAGGAGAGGGGCTGTCTGGGGTCAAACACTCAAGATGACAGATGTATTTTCTCTCTAACATTTACGATCATTTATATAGCATCATATAGTTACATGTTCCCTCTAAGAAGGCTTCACACCTCACCAAAACAATTATCTGGCAAGGAGGACTGAACTGAGCACCACTCCTGCAGATCAGTTGCAGACATTCTCAGCTGGCCTCCAGTTGTAATTTTTCAACTTCCAATAAAGACAAATGTAAGCTACACAACACCCTGCGAGAGAACCAGGAAACCAACTACAGGTTTAAATCCAAGTCCCCTGCTTAATAGCACAGGGCACTAGATCTGGGACATGGCATACAGGTCTTTTGAGAATCATACCCTGGCATGGATTAATTGCTCTTGGTGCCATGCAAGTTTCCCCACAGACAGGTCTGCCAATGCACCTCAACCTTGCATATGGATAATGTAAGAACTTCCAACACAGTGACACCTGATTGCAAGCTAGTAATAAACTGTTTCTGAAGATACTTTTTAAAAAAACTCAAATCACTCTCCCAAAGATGTGAAAGTTCAAGGATAAAGAGGGGCAGGCCATTACCTTGGTCACATTTCTGGTGAGTCTCCCAACATGCACTTTGGTAGGTCTGGGTGATGGACTCCGTCTCTTCCGCTCTTTTTCGTCTCTCTTGGGTGGCTTCGACCTGAGTTGAATATCACAGAACTATCAAATCTCCTGGTAACGTACAAGCCAATCCCCAAAACTAAGGCTACGTTTTAGTCATGGTCATGGACAGGTCACTTGCAGTAAACAAAAATTCATGGCCTATACTATATACCCCTAACTAAAACTTCAGGGGAGGGGGGTAGGAAGAGGTGCAGGTGCTCTGGGGGGCACCGCAGCACACAGCTCGGGCCCCCTGCTGGTGCTCCATGAATCCGTGACTTCTGTGATGGACTCACAGCCTTACCCATAACACATAAAGGTGACTGGCAAAGGATCATTTTGAACCAGACTTGTATCTTGTTTTGCTTCTTTATAATAAATAAGGGTCTAAAAAATCTGCAGGAATGGAGAGTTTAAAAGAAATATCCTGAATGTCAAATCTGTTTATCTCTGATTTTGCTGGAGGACCTCTTGGGATCTAGAGCATATGTACTGTGAGTTCTCATACATTAACTGAAGAGGAGCTAGTGTCTTGCTGGGTTCATAGCCAAACCTAGCAACCACTTCCATCAGCACAGGTTTGGTTTTGGCAGCTTTCTGTCTATGGACATGTTATTAGGATGGAAGACCAATGAATTATGAAGCAAGCTTAGCAAGGAATGTTCCTACATAGCACAACCGTGTTGTTGCCAAAAGCTTAAGATAAGATTGCCGGTGATGCACATAAACCAAATATCCAGCCAGACCACCTTAAAGACCTAACTAGAAATTGATCCAAGTGGCGCTCAATCTGCAAGAAGGCTACATAGAATCATAGAATATCAGGGTTGGAAGGGACCTCAGGAGGTCATCTAGTCCAACCCCCCTGCTCAAAGCAGGACCAATCCCCAATTAAATCATCCCAGCCAGGGCTTTGTCAAGCCTGACCTTAAAACTTCTAAGGAGGGAGATTCTACCACCTCCCTAGGTAACGCATTCCAGTGTTTCACCACCCTCCTAGTGAAAAAGTTTTTCCTAATATCCAACCTAAACCTCCCCCACTGCAACTTGAGACCATTACTCCTTGTCCTGTCCTCTTCTACCACTGAGAATAGTCTAGAACCACCCTCTTTGGAACCACATCTCAGGTAGTTGAAAGCAGCTATCAAATCCCCCCTCACTCTTCTCTTCTGCAGACTAAACAATCCCAGTTCCCTCAGCCTCTCCTCAGAAGTCATGTGTTCCAGACCCCTAATCATTTTTGTTGCCCTTCACTGGACTCTCTCCAATTTTTCCACATCATTCTTGTAGTGTGAGGCCCAAAACTGGACACAGCACTCCAGATGAGGCCTCACCAATGTCGAATCGAGGGACGTGATCATTCCTCTCTATCTGCTGGCTATGCCCCTACTTATACATCCCAAAATGCCATTGGCCTTCTTGGCAACAAGGGCACACTGCTGACTCATATCCAGCTTCTCGTCCACTGTCACCCCTAGGTCCTTTTCCGCAGAACTGCTGCCTAGCCATTCGGTCCCTAGTCTGTAGCGGTGCATTGGATTCTTCCGTCCTAAGTGCAGGACCCTGCACTTATCCTAGTTGAACCTCATCAGATTTCTTTTGGCCCAATCCTACAATTTATCTAGGTCCCTCTGTATGCTATCCCTACCTGCCACCGTATCTACCACTCCTCCTAGTTTAGTATCATCCGCAAATTTGCTGAGAGTGCAATCCACACCATCCTCCAGATCATTTATGAAGATCTTGAACAAAACCGGCCCCAGGACCGACCCTTGGGGCACTCCACTTAATACCGGCTGCCAACTAGACATGGAGCCATTGACCACTACCCGTTGAGCCCGACAATCTAGCCAACTTTCTACCCACCTTATAGTGCATTCATCCAGCCCATACTTCTTTAGCTTGCTGACAAGAATACTGTGGGAGACCGTGTCAAAAGCTTTGCTAACGTCAAGAAACAATACATCCACTGCTTTCCCTTCATCCACAGAACCAGTAATCTCATCATAGAAGGCAATTAGATTAGTCAGGCATGACCTTCCCTTGGTGAATCCATGCTGACTGCTCCTGATCACTTTCCTCTCGTGTAAGTGCTTCAGGATTGATTCCTTGAGGACCTGCTCCATGATTTTTCCGGGGACTGAGGTGAGGCTGACTGGCCTGTAGTTCCCAGGATCCTCCTTCTTCCCTTTTTTAAAGATGGGCACTACATTAGCCTTTTTCCAGTCGTCCGGGACTTCCCCCGATCGCCATGAGTTTTCAAAGATAATGGCCAATGGCTCTGCAATCACAGCCGCCAACTCCTTTAGCACACTCGGATGCAACGCATCCAGCCCCATGGACTTGTGCACGTCCAGCTTTTCTAAATAGTCCCTAACCACTTCTTTCTCCACAGAGGGCTGGCCACCTACTCCCCATGCTGTGTTGCCCAGCGTAGCATTCTGGGAGCTGACCTTGTTCATGAAGACAGAGGCAAAAAAAGCATTGAGTACATTAGCTTTTTCCACATCCTCTGTCACTAGGTTGCCTCCCCCATTCAGTAAGGGGCCCACACTTTCCTTGGCTTTCTTCTTGTTGCTAACATACCTGAAGAAACCCTTCTTGTTACTCTTGACATCTCTTGCTAGCTGCAGCTCCAGGTGCAATTTGGCCCTCCTGATTTCATTCCTACATGCCCGAGCAACATTTTTATACTCTTCCCTGGTCATTTGTCCAATCTTCCACTTCTTGTAAACTTCTTTTTTATGTTTAAGATCCGCAAGGATTTCACTGTTAAGCCAAGCTGGTCGCCTGCCATATTTACTATTCTTTCGATACATCGGGACGGTTTGTCCCTGTAACCTCAATAGGGATTCTTTGAAATATAGCCAGCTCTCCTGGACTCCTTTCCCCCTCATGTTATTCCCCCAGGGGATCCTACCCGTCAGTTCCCTGAGGGAGTCAAAGTCTGCTTTCCTGAAGTCCAGGGTCCATATTCTGCTGCTCTCCTTTCTTCCCTGTGTCAGGATCCTGAACTCGACCAACTCATGGTCACTGCCTCCCAGATTCCCATCCACTTTTGCTTCCCCTACTAATTCTTCCTGGTTTGTGAGCAGCAGGTCAAGAAAAGCTCTCCCCCTAGTTGGCTCCTCCAGCACTCGCACCAGGAAATTGTCCCCTACATTTTCCAAAAACTTCCTGGATTGTCTGTGCACCGCTGTAGTGCTCTCCCAGCAGATATCAGGATGATTAAAGTCGCCCATGAGAACCGGGCGTGCGATCTAGTAGCGTCTGCGAGTTGCTGGAAGAAAGCCTCATCCCCCTGGTCCGGTGGTCTATAGCAGACTCCCACCACTACATCACTCTTGTTGCTCATGCTTCTAAACTTAATCCAGAGACACTCAGGTTTTTCTGCAGTTTCATACCGGAGCTCTGAGCAGTCATACTGCTCCCTTACATACAGTGCTACTCCCCCATCTTTTCTGCCCTGCCTCTCCTTCCTGAACAGTTTATCCTTTGGGATTTGCCATAATGACGGAGTGTTCAGTGTTGAACAGATTTCCTTTCTCTCAAGTGTTTTATTAGCCACTGGAGTTACATGCGTGTTCTCAAAAACAGATGCGTTTAAATACTTCTTAAAAAAATTTTTTTTGCTATTGCTCAGCTTTCAGTTTCTTGACTTGTGATCCCAAATGCACTAGGTTCACCAGTCAAAGTCTACCAGGGTAGATAAGATCTAAATTTCTGTTTTTAAAAAAAAGCAGATAAACTTTTGGAAACAATATTTCAGACCCTCTACATACATCACAAATAAGTGAAGGGGCACTGTAACAGGGTGCTGGCTAAGGAACCCTGAGCCAGGCCTCTCTCACACCAGCTGCAATTAAGAAAGGGGAATTAGAGCTGGCTGAGTAAGCCCAGGCCTGAGTGGCAAACGGGGAACAGCTGCCAGCCTCTTTAGCCAGGGGCTACATAAAGGCTGGCAGGAAGGAAGCCGAAGTGGGAGAAGGAAAGGGAGGAGCCAGAGAGTTAGAGGGAGTGGGAGCTCTTCTCTGCTGGCTGCAGGAATTAGAACAGGGGTTCTCAAACCCAGGTCAGGACCCCTCAGGGGGTCACGAGGTTATTACATGGGCATCACGAGCTGTCAGCCTCCACCCCAAACCCTGCTTGGCCTCCAGCATTTATAATGGCATTAAATATATTAAAAAGTGGTTTTAATTTATATTGGGCGGGGGAGCTGCACTCAGAGGCTTGTTATGTGAAAGGGGTCACCAGTACAAAAGTTTGAGAACCACTGAGCTAGCAGTTCCTGGGGCTGTGATACTGAAGCTGTAGCTAGGTGGTGGGAAAGTAAACTGTAAATAAAGGGCACAGGTGATTGCACCAACCGAGAGTTCTCTGGCTGGTTTGTGGGTGCAGCAGGGGCAGAAGCCAGAGAGGGCCAGCTGCACCCCCATTACAGGCAAAAAGCCAAATTATATTTGGGTGGGGGAGAAGGTGCATTTATACTGGTCCACCAATAAAACCCCTTCACAATAGTCATTTCCACATAATTTTAGCAGCTATCCCAGACAGGTTTAGGTTAATACAGACATACCATTTGAAAATGGAGTTTTCAAGCTTTCAGATGGTATCAACCAATGGATCTTATCTGTTTTCCAATCGGTTAAATGGGGATATTACCTCACAAGGGCACACTGGTGAAGACTGTTTATAGTGCTTTGAAGTGGTAAAGTTAAATGCAAGTATTATTAACTCTAACTGCTCAAATTAGTGGCTGCTAAGAGAAAGAATCACACTATAGGGGTTGCATAAAGGGAATGGGAGAAGCCAAGGCATGGGAATAAGGGCCCATCTATACTAAGGACATTTTAGAAAAGTTTCACAGCATTGCTAATGGGAACCCGAGTGTAAATGAGTTATGGCTGCTGACACCATATTGGTCAGAGTAACTCCCGCAGAGTTAGAGGACAGTACTGAAAATTATGTCTGCAACTGAAACCCCAATGATACTATGGCTCCTAGCATTGTTAACATCAGTTTAGGTCATGGGGAAAAATTCTCCTAAATTTCCTAAGCGTAGACAGAGCCTAAGAGACAGCAGGCTATTATTCTTTACCCCTTTGAAGTCAAAGAACAGTGAGGGATGCAGGAGGTGACATGGGCACAGTAAACAGGCAAATTATAGATCTAGCAATTCAGAGCTTTCCGATTTCTGCTCTCTAGACAGAGACCCTGGTGCCATGTGATTATGCAATCACTTAAATTGCTGCATATTTCTGGAGTATTTTTAAATTGGCACATAATTGTACTCCAAAAAAAATGAAACCTTTAATTTGAAACAGTTAATTCTATAATCTTTATAGTTGCTAAAATACCCCTCACAATGTGAAGTGAATGTAAATTGATGCTGTAGGAATGTGTGCCTATATCTTGGGGAGGGAACACCTTGAAGATAAAAGTTCCCAATAATTTCATTGGAATGTTGGCTCTGAAATCTGACAAATTAATATGACAACACTAGCTATTTGACTACTGAGCATTTTAGATTTATTAGCCTGATATTTCTGCTATCATTTTTAGAGGTACTGGCAGGGCGTAGCTGGCACCTACTTGCTATCAAGTCAAATCTAATCCCACCCCCAGAATTTAAAGTGAAGAGAGTACGGAAAAAGATGCACCCCCTGTCTACCAGCAAAAGCCTCAACTGCCTCCTGGATATCAAAACTGAGAACACCTCCCCCAGCCTTTCTAGGCATCAAAAGCCTAACGCATCCCCCAACCTGTTGATGTGGAAAGCCAGTTATTTTCACGTCTACAATCACAGTCACTATAAAGATCTGAAACATGCTGAAAATTACTTACATCCCAATCCTGCAAACACACACACGATTAACTTGGCTATTGTAATTACGCCCATTTGCAGGATCAAAGCCATAGCCTGTAAGTGCATTAAGCAGGAACCATAACTTTTGATACATGCACATACAGTGTCTAACACAATGGGACCCTAATCCTTGTTTGGAGCTTTTTGTACTATAACAATACAAACAATAAGCTCTGAGGGTGGCCTAAGGCAAATATCAATAAACCACCAAAAAGCATACTGAACCGATTACAATAGACTGAGTGGGGGAAGCAAAGTACCTGACATACACAAGGCCTTTGTTACAGACCCCAAATTTTCACACTTTTAAGATTTGTTTCCAGCCCTTCCTAACGTCCACGTCTACATGAATAAATGAAACATTGTGCCTGTATAGCACCTTTGTGGGGGAGAAAAAAATCAAACTGTTTCCAAACAACTGTCCAGTACAGACACTTCTTTTGGGGGGAGAACAGTCTTGTACTCAGAAGGAACTGGACTAGACAACTTATGATTTTGTGACTTTATTCACAGCACTAGTTTCATGTTATACCCAAAGTGAAGAATTCTAGAGAAACAAAGAAACAGATTCTACTCAGTTCAATCTCTACCTTACAAGGAATCGTGTTTTTCTTTAAATTTTTCCACCAGTTTCAATCTGCTACAAGTCCCAGAGTATGCAGAGAAACAGTCTTATATGCCCCACCTTCTGTAGATCCCAAATAATCAGGCATGGATACATTTTAGATACGTGATTTTGCATGTGTGGTATATGTGAGCGTCAGTTATGAATTAATGAGATCTTTAAACTCCTTCCTGAAGAACATGTAGTTATGTTACAAGCGCAGGTGGCATGCATGCTCAAGCAATAGCTAGATTATATCTCTGGGATATGAATAAAGCACGCAATTTATTTTTAAACAGATAGATTAGTTCTCTGTTCACAAGCCCACACACTCCATGGCAACTTCCCAACCACCTGATAATTTTAAGTGGATGAATCAAACTCACTTGGAGCGAGAACGTCTCCTGTTGTCATGTCTACGTCGAGAGGGGCTTGGGGATCCAGAGGAACTGCTGGAACTGGAGCTACGAGAGGTGCTAGAGCTCCCAGAGCGGCTTGATGCAGAGGAGGAACTGGACCCACTGCTGGAACCAGTGCTGGAGCTGGACCCTGAACTGGAAGTGGAGCTGGAGCGGGATCTTTTGGGGAAAAAAAAAATGAGTGCAGAATACACAGGGGAAAGGATAGCTGAATATCGTCTCCAGGTAAGCACAAGACAAGAATTGGTGGTTAAAGTGATGAGAGCTCAACTTCACAGCTAACATTATTTCAGCCAAGGGAGAGATTGCACTCTGTGCAAAGCATACTCATTGATAAAGCAAGAGGGTCACTTTTTAGCAACACAATCCCCCAAGGAGTCTTCTAATATGGGGAACCACAAAGCAGACATGTAGCATTTTTACAGGAGCACAACTCACTACTATTTGGGCTATCACTGGGATGCACTACAGAAACTCTGGTTACCTGGTACTGCTACTACCACTGGAAGCACTGCGCCTTTTGCGCGTTTTGTCCCGACCACGATCCTTTTCACTTGATTCCTTGGTGGACACTTTGTCCTTGGATCTGTCCTTGGATTTGTCTTCAGTCCGATCTTTGCGCTTTGTTGGAGAGGGAGCCCTTTAAAAAGAAAAGGTCAAAAGAAATTATTTCACTTAAAAAAACAAAACAAAAAACAAAACACTAAACTTTAAAGCCAACTTAGAATAACCATTATTGCAGGGCCAGAGCACTAGGATTTTTTAGTTTTTTTTAAAAACACAGATCACAAAAGTTCATACTACAGAGAGACTTTAAAGAAGGAAGTCAAAGTTGTAATTTAAGAAAATTCTCATTGTGAGAAGAGATACACATTTCCAATTCCACATCCTCACTGGAAACACCCTAGTATCCTACATGTCCCCAGTGGGGATAAGCCTCGAAAATTCAGACAGAATTATTACCTAGTGCTGGATTTTTTATTATTTTCTTTGAATCCTAGCAAACTCTTCTTTTTCATTCCTGAAAACTCCATTTTCCCTTCTGAGGCGTCCCAAGCAGCACTGGATGGGCCTCACTTATCTCAAATCTCACTTCTAACTCCTTGATTCTGAGAAACGATCCCTAATCGAGTGCAATAAACTCCAAAGAGCGGCCTAGTGACAAGATAAAAGGGTTTAGAAACAAGAAATTAATGTATTGGCAAAAACAACAAACCTATTTTTCAATAAAGGCAGCAGGAGGTGGGGGTCAGCTAATGAGATATTGACAGTATCATATTGTACACACAGTACTGTAGTTACTCACATTGTTACATTGCTATTAGAGCCAAACACCTGTGCCTGCTCACACAGATACACACTGTCCATCTTGCTGAAGACTTGATATGGATGCTTCAAGGTGTCAGCTGACATTTTCATAAGAGTACAAAGGGTACAAATTAGCAAGCCGAGACATATGGCTGACAGAGAAAACATGGATTTTCCCTGAGTTTTCCTCTGACAGGTGTGTGTGTTCCTAACCTGCCTTGTGACAGCCATCCACCCCTCAGAGGACTAAGCACTGCTTCCTCTAGAGCCAATTGCTGCCACAAGGTATGTTGGTTAGCAAAGGGGTGTTTCCCAAGAGCTACATAGGGCACTCTGTGTCCCTACTTTCAGTGGATGCAAGCTGCCTCCATTGCTCTGCCAGCCTTGAAAGCAAGGGACTGAGCTGAGGAACCAGTCTGATGCACTGTTGTAACTGCAACAGTGCATGTCCAAATCTCTCTTGGTGGAAGGCCTACATGGGGCTCAAATTTCATCCACCCCTACAGATCTCTTTGTACTCCTGATACATATAAAAGGACAGAAATCAACATATCATTAATTCATATTAAAATATTAGTCATGAGCTGAACCCTAGGTGCAATCCATCAGAGGTCCTTTTATCCCATATATAATATGGTATCCCAATATATCTTCATGTTTTAACTAAATTGGTAGATTGCTTACCATTTAATAAGGTGCCAGAGGTATGTGACCTAATAGCCATTAGCAGCAGTTGGTAGATTGCTCCTGTTTGGTTTATGCTCACTACAGAGTCAACTTAACAGTCACCATTATGGTGGTCATAAGCTGTATACAGTATCTCTTATCCTAGTCAACTCATTAAACATTTGGAAGGCAACTGGAGATTATTTGCATTTTTAAAAGTGACTATGCACTGCCAGACCCATAAAACAGGATACATAATGCTACTAACAAAAATGAAGCTAGATATTTAGGCACATTACATAAATTACATATTTAGAAACATTACATTGCCATAAAATTTGGCAATACAAATACACTCCATATAGTTTTCTGGATTTCATATTGTTTTGTCCTTTGAATCTGCAATTCTCTTACACTGATTTTCTGGAGCAGGACAATTTGCCCATTGTCTCCCTTCCCCCCCATGGAAACTCATTTTGTCTTGCTTATTTGCAATCAACAAATTGACTGCAAATGTCTACTTTCCGATGAGACAAAACTGAATCTCAGTGAACGAGACAAGACTACATGACTTTCACCCAGTTATCACATATATTCAGGCTGAAACTTTGTTCCTAGCAAACACTCACTGGAAGATAATTCCATCAGGAACAAGTTATGTATACATTTACAGAAAAACATATACATGCATATGCAAGCAATATGCTTTTTTCCTACTTATTACCAAGAAAACCTCTCTACTAACAAATGAGAGTTTCTGCAACACCTAATATCTAAATGAAAAATATAAGCAAAAGTCATACAAAATATGCAGATTTGATACTTTACTCTCTCACTTTCCTGCTCTAGGGAGTTATGCACCTCAGCTCTACTCCTGTAAAGTTACATTTCAGTGATGGGTGAGGCAAACTCAGCTCTGCCAAAGACTTCCTGTATGGTCTTCGGTATTAAGGCAAGTCATTTAGTCTCAGTCTTTCTGTGCTCCAAGTTCCCATTTGGAAAATGGTGATAACATTTCCTTATAGAAGTGTTACAAGGTTAAATTCATTAGCATACAAGGAGCAGTTAGCTACTATAGCGATAGAGACCACAGAAATACCCAGATAAATACATGCTTGTGTTCAGTCTGTATCTCAGTTTGCACAGCATATTTTAGGGAAAATGTGCTGTAATTTGCAGTGCCAGATGCACTATGGTTTTGCTAGTAACCACAGAACATGTACGGCCTTACTATGAACGTGGCCACGATGACGGCTGAGAAACAGGAACAGAAAAGCAGCCCCGAACAGGATCGATACAGAGGCGGATCCTCCCCTAGAACTGCCCCTGCAATTAGCAGGTACAGCAGAACAGAGAACATGGCGGGAGAGGGCAGTACTGGAACCTGCACCCTGTTCCAGAGCGGCCCACCCCTGACCCCCAGCTACAAGGGAACGCAGCTTCACCATCCCCGCTGCAAAACCCCAGCGGGGCGGCCTGGCCCAAGTGCACAGCGATCCCCGTAAGCATGAGGAAGGAGAGGTGCCTCTGCGGCCCAGTCCTAAACTCCCAGGCAGGTTTTCCAAAGACCCCTCCCCCAAGGCTCCTTCCTCCGGGGCGGGTTAGGTCACGGCCTTCCCATCCCCACCTGCCATATCCTGCTCCGCAGCGCCAGGCCCCTCCTCTAAGGGCCCGGAGATGATCGCGGGGCCCCCCGACGCCTCACCCAGGCCGGATGCCGCAAGATCCCCCGCCACCCTCACTTACATCCTCGGCGCCCGCCACTGCCGCCGCTCCCAACCCCGTCGCGCTCAATAGACGTGGTTCTACACAGAGCGGGAAGCGCCCCGGACGGCGCATGCTGATGGCGTCACCCGCCAAAGGCGCAGAGGGATGCGGAAGGCATTTAAAGAGACAGGGTCCGTGTCGCTCGCTGCTGCTGGCAGCGCGGGCTGCAGCCCGGCTGAGACTGTTCGCCGCCCCCTAGGTCTGATGGGGGCTGGAGTCATGGCCGCCGCCGACTACTCCGTTCTGCGTGGAGAACAGCCTCTCGGCCCCACTCTCCCAAAAAGCTCCTCGCAGGGTTCCCGCAGTTCACCCGGTGCGTCGTGTCCACACCCACCATATCTGCCCTGGCCCCGCCCCATCTAACCGCCATCTGCCATAACCTCATGCCGACTTTCTGAGGGAACAAAACCAAACATCCTTGTCCCGCCCCTTCTCTGAGGCCCCGCCTGGCTCACTCCATCTTCATCCCTCCTTCTGTCGCTCACTGTCGCCCACCCTCGCTTACTCGCTCATTTTTACCCGGCTAGGGAGGGTCCCTTGGGTATTAGGTGGAAAACTGGACAATGGGAAACCCCACCCAGCGTCCTCCAGGGTCTACTCATCCTACACAACAGCATCAGCACCTGCCCCCCTTGTGTCCCTCCCACCCAGCATCTGCCCTGGGCTGTGCACTGCACCCAGCCTCTCCCTGCTTGTCCTATAGGATGGCACCAGCCTCTGCCATAGCCTCCACATGTCCCTCCCACCCAGCATCTGCCATAGCCCCTGTCAAGGCTGATTCCCCACTCTGGCACTTTTGAGTGCAAGGATTCTAAAAATTAATACTGGCCACTCCAGGCTTGTATTAAATTCCCAAGGTTACAGCTTTTCTTTGACTTTGGATGGGTAGATGGTTCCACCACCCAAGTGCAAAAACCCCTTTGAGAACCCAGGAAGGCACACTTGGGAATTCCTTCCTGTGGGGTACCCTCAAGCCCTTTCACACCCCGCCCCCCCCCCCCGTGCTCTAGGGAAGAGCTGAAAAAAAACCAAAGGAAATCAGCTGTTGCCACCAGCTACTTAAACAACATGTGCACAAACCTCTTAGGACAAAGAACTCCAATCCCGTTCTTTAAAAAGGTAAATTTTATTTAAAAAAGAAAAAAATACATCTGAAAACTCAGGCTATTGCTAGATTTCAAAAGAGCAAATACAAAAATTAAGAATCAAGAATAGCTTTCTTTAGGTCCAGCTTAAGGGTTACAAGCAAAACAAAAGCACCTGGGGCTAGCACAGAGGAATCCACAAGCCATAAAGAAATAAAAGATATAAACCTAATTGCTTCTTCCTAGACACTTTCTGATCTACTTACATATCTGAGGTTTTAAATGAGTAGTTTCTAGGTATGATCTGATGATTTTTCATACCTGGCCCAAAGCTTCTTACAACATTGCTGCTCTGTCCCTTCTCTCCAGGAGAACAACACAGACAGACAAAGGGGAAGTTTTTTCCCCAATTTTAAAAAGTTCTAGCCTTTCCATTGGCTCTTTTGGTAAGTTGCCCACTCCCTTCCTTTTACCTATGCAGGGAGACTTGTTAACCCTTTACAGGTAAAGCAACTAGAGAACAACTACTAAGAGGGATTTTATAGCTAACTGGCTGGCGGGGTATCCATAAAAGGGAGCTACCCCCTGCCCCTCCCTTTCATTTAACACAGCCCCACATAGCAGTGCAGCACCCAACATTTGCCACAGCTCCACGTGTCCCATCCAGCATCTTCAGTGGCCCTGTGTGTCCCAACAGACACCACACTGTCTGCCATGGCCCTGTGTGCATTCAGCAGGTTCAATAAGACATATTCCAAAATAAATAGTTACAAGACAGAGTCGAGTTCCTGCCACTCCAAGCAAAGCATCGAAAAAATGTCCAAAGCAGGAGGTCCCAGTGTTAAAATTATCTAATACACAAGTTAAAGATAGAGTTTCTGTGCATCTGGATATAATACTTAAAGTATCCAAACATACAAATTTTGGTTTTAAAAGTCATGAAATACATACCGTACATAATTTGTAAATATCCCAAATTAAAGTTTATAAACTTAATGCTTTGAGTATTAGGATTAGAGCTGTTGATTAATCGCAGTTAACTCACACCATTAACTCAAAAAATTAATCATGATTAAAAAAATTAATTGTGATTAATCACAGTTTTAACCCCATTGTTAAACAATAGAATATCAATTGATATTTATTAAATATGTTTGGATGTTTTTCTACATTTTCAAATATATTGATTTCAATTACAACACAGAATACAAAGTGTACACTGCTCACTTTATATTATTTTTATTACAAATATTTGCACTGTAAAAATGATAAACAAAAGAAACCATATTTTTCAATTCACCTCATACAAGTACTGTAGTGCAATCTCTTTATCATGAAAGTGCAACTTACAAATGTAGATTTTTTTTGTTATATAACTGCACTCAAAAACAAAACAATGCAAAACTTTAGAGCCTAAAAGTCCACTCAGTCCTACTTCTTCTTCAGCTAACCGCTAAGACAAACAAGTTTGTTTACATTTATGGGAGATAATGCTGCCCTCTTCCAGAGGGACATGTTGGCTGCTTCCCGGGAGCCACCTGAGGTAAGCACCACCTGGAGCCTGCACTCCTCATCCCTTCCCGCACCCCAACCCCCTGCCCTGAGGCCCCTGCCACACCCAAACTTCCTCCCAGAGCCACACCCCCTCCCATGCCCCTGCCCCAGCCCTGAGACCCCTCCTGCACTCTGAACCCCTCTGCCCCAGCCTGGAGTCCCCACCAGTGCCCCAAGCCCCTCATCCCTGGTGTGACAGGTTCAGTCACAGAGACCCGCTTGGGACTATCACCTGATGTGCTGAAATTACCTCTGTGCCTGTTTTCCAATGCCAGCTTGGGACTCCAGAACCCTGCCTTGTTGAGCCAGACATGCTAGTCTGCTGCAACACAGACCCAGGTCTGGTCCATGCCCCCAAAGCTGCAGACTTTAACCAAAAACTGCTCAGCAAGTCACCTATCTCCAGCACCCAGACACCCAGCTCCCAATGGGATCCAAACCCCAAATAAATCCGTTTTACTCAGTATAAAGCTTATACGGAATAAATTCATAAATCGTCCGCCCTCTATAAGACTGATACAGAGATATGCACAGCTGTTTGCTCCCCAAGGTGTTAATCACTTACTCTGGGTTTACTAATAAACAAAAGTGATTTTATTAAGAATAAAAAGTAGGATTTAAGTGGTTTCAAGTAATAACAGACAGAACAAAGTAAGTTACCAAGCAAAATAAAACAAAACACGCAAGTCTAAGCCTAATACATTAAGAAACTGAATACTGGTAAATCTCACCCTCAGAGATGTTCCAATAATCTTCTTTCAAAGACTAGACTCCTTCCTAGTCTGGGCCCAATCCGTTCCCCAGGTATAGTTCTTGTTAGTTCCAGCTCAGGTGGTAACTAGGGGATTTCTCATGACTGGTAACCCCTTTGTTCTGTTCGACCCCCTTTTATATTTTTGGCACAAGGTGGGAATCCTTTATCTCTCTCTGGGTTCCTACTCTTCCTTCTAAATGGAAAAGCATCAGGTTTAAAATGGATTCCAGTACTAGGTGACATGGTCACATGTCCTGTGAGACCCCAAGCCTCCATTCTTTCTGGCCTGACTCACGCGAACACAGGAAGGCTTACAAATAAACAGAGCCATTTACAACCAATTGTCCTGGTCAATGGGAGCCATCAAGATTCTAAACCACTGTTAATGGCCTACACTTTGCAAGTATATGGAGTGCAACATCACACCTGGCCTCACCCCAGAGCCCACACCCCCACCCAGAACCCTCACCCCCCCAGCACCTCATCCTCCTGCCCCAGCCTGAAGCCCCCTCCCACACCCTGAACCCCTCATTTCTGGCCCCACCCTGGAGTCTGCACTCCCAGCCCAAAGTGCATACCGCTTCCCATACCCCAACCCCCTGCTTCAGCCCAGAGCCCCCTCCCATACTCTGAACCCCTTGGCCGATCCCAGAGCCCCCCCTGCACCCCAAACCCCGATCCCTGGCCCCACCCCAGAGCGCACAGCCGCAGTCAAAGCCCTCACCCCCTCCCACACCCCAACCCCCTGCCGCAGCCCAGAGCCCCCTCCTGCACCGTGAACCCCTCATTTCTGGCCGCACCCCAGAGCCCACATCCCCAGCTGGAGCCCTCACCCCCTCCTGCTCCTCAATCCCCTGCCCCAGCCCAGTGAAAATGAGTGAATGAAGGAGGATGGGGGAGAATGAGTGACAGAGGGAGGGGGGATGGAGTGAGTGGGGGTGGGGCCTTGGAAAAGGGGCAGGTCAGGGGGCAGGGGTGGAGCAAGGGTGTTCAATTTTGTGCGATTAGAAAGTTGGCAACCCTATCCAGGCCTATCATGGAGAGTGTGGGCATTCCTTCTAGCCCAGGAATCTTCTCTGTCAAAATACACATGATGCCATCACCTTCATACTTACAGGAAGGTTTGCCTCACTGGAAGCAGGCCAGAAGTTAATTCCTCACTCTATGTCTTTGTATTTGGTGCAGTCCAGCATATGTCATGTAAACTACAAAGTGCTGACTGCCTGGCATTCAGGTCCACAGGAACCTACTCTGGGTGCATTAATCCCACTTCTGTTCTAGTGCTGTCAGGAAGGTGAAACCTCTCAGGAGCAGCAGTTGCCCTCCTAAATTGAAGCATAGTCTTGGATGTTTTGGTAAGACCTTGCAAAATCTTGTTAAGTGTTTTCACCTCTTAGCCCCTTGAATGCACTGGGCCAAACTATGTACTCGTTTACATCTGTGAAGCCCTAATAAACAGAATGGAGTAATAGGGGTGTTATTGAGAGTAGGATTTCCCCCCTGATTTGTAAAGAAAGGTGTGGAGGAAGGTACTCCAGCCAATCTCCTCTATATTAATACTCATCTCTTATCTAGCACTTTTAATTGCTAGATCTCAAAGTGCTTTCCAATGGGAGGTCAGTATCATTATTCCCATTTTACAGATGGGGAAATTGAGATGTAAAGATGAAGTGACTTCCCAAGGTCAGTCAGCAAACCAGTGATAGAGGCAGAGCAGAATCCGTGTCTCCTGTCCGGTACTCCAGTAGGCCATACTGATACACAGATGGAGCAAAGAAAAGTCCTGTGACTCCTATTCACCTTCTTCACATGTTATTCAGGTTAGAAAGGAGATGAGACTCTTCTACAAAAGGCTGGAATGTGCTGAAGTGAAGACTCGCCATTGTGCACCTGCATTAAATATGAGATCAGGAGTCCTCCATCCCACTAAGGCTGCTTACATAAAGTTGCATGTGCTGTAGCGTCTGCAACAAAGCCAATCCATTGCAGTAGACATTTCACTCTCTTTGCTACAGCCCTGGTAATGCAGCACATCTTGTAGTGTGTCTAACCAGGTAACTGTTATGCCCTTGTTTTCAGTGTGTTGCACCTTTAAATCTCTAAGGATTTTTCTGTCTCCAGAGATGTGCAGTGGGTTTGTGTTCACTTCAGAGCCAACAGTTATAGTGGAGACACACACACACATTGCTATGTTATGGAGACTTTACTCGTGTTCTTTCTTGATTAGATGTTCTCTTAATCCAAAAAAGGTCATTCTGAAGGAACATATTGGATTGTCCTGTGTGCATGTTACAAAATGTAACTAATTTAAGCAGTCTTAGCGGTACACTGAGTAGAGATAGATAAAATATCATTTTTGCTTTTTTTTAAACTAAAGAATTGGTCCCATTTTTGTGAAACATTCACACTAACATGCCTACAAGGAAAATTGTGCAAAGAAGCAAACTGGTGCAATTCTATCTACTTTTTGCTTCCAGATTGCCATTTCTGTGAAAATGGAGTAAATAACATTGTAGAAAACTGCCCTCAGTTTTTCATAGCCCCAGGAGTGGTTCTTTTTCTGCACTGATATGATTTTACTAGTGACAGCTCAGCCTAGAAGTTACACGGTGCAGCTGTTGCTTTATTTGAGGACAGGAGCCCTGTCTGTTTCATTGCCATTGAGGGTGGGGAATGGTGGGGGATATGTATAAATAAACATCCTCTTTGAAAGCCTAGGTTGCTGAATCTGTGAGTGAGAAGGTTTCTGCCTATATACAGAGGTTGGAGAAATTATTACAGAGAGCCATCATGAGGTGAGCAGTGGACATCATGAGGGGAACAGTGGCTGTTGAGCAAATGGACCGGACTAGGTTGTGAGAGGAGTTCAATATCAGAACCCAATCCTATTCCACCTTCAATTAAGGGAACGACAAGAAAATCCACCTAGTTACTCTCAGCTAATAAAAGAGGTCTGAGAGGAGGAGGAGAGGCAGGCAGCTGGTGACGTTTGGGAGATTCAGTCACACCAGACAACTGGCATAGCATCCATGTGAACAACCAAGGCA
The DNA here is from genome assembly GCF_965140295.1 of Lepidochelys olivacea. Lineage (NCBI taxonomy): Eukaryota > Metazoa > Chordata > Testudines > Cheloniidae > Lepidochelys > Lepidochelys olivacea. Next base: position 38,186,402 of record NC_140420.1, on the reverse strand, counting down.
CTGACGGTGAATCCCCAAGAGGAACTTACCCAACGAGTGCAGGTCCAGACACAGAAGATGGCTGAACTAGAGAATACCATTGATCCAGCAAAGATTTAGGGTGCAAGGAACCCCCTAACTGCATCGGTGCAGCCCGAATGTCGGCCCCTCCAAGGCCGCTCACTGTTACTGACCGGCCCCGACGGGGTGGGGTGCCATGCAATATAGTCACCTCTGCTCCTGTGTCCACAAGGGCCATTACTCATTGTTGCCCCCCGCTAGGCCAGTAGATCTCTACTGGGACATAAGGGTGGTGGTCCCCCACTACATAGCGCCTTACCTCCAGGGCACGGGGCGAGGGGGACCCACCACCCCGTCAATACTGGGCGGGCAGCTTCCATTCAACATAGTCTGCCAGCTGGGCAGACGGTTGGGGCTGCTGGGGGGTGCCATCTACCTTGTTTTGGGGCCCCCCTGTCGTCAGGGCCCCTACCCTCTCCTTGGTATGCTGTTCCGGCTTAAGCTGTAACCAGCGTTTTAACAGCTCAGTGTTGGTTTTCCCATCCACTTCCCCCAGGGGAATCCCTGCTTTCAGTAGGTCTCTCAGCATAGTATTGCAGCTAACCCTCTCCTTTTGCTTCACATTCACCTGCCGCGGCTTTGTGGTTTTCGTCATACTGTCAATTTCCGTTAATTGCATCATGAGCTGTGCTGCATCCCCCACCGACCCTACAGCCTCCCCAACCATCGGCAGGATCATTGCCTTGAGGTGTGTGTGTGGGTGTTCCGCAGAAGCTGGGTGCAGATGGTACGGGTCAGCTCCACGACGTCAGGCCCTTCGAAATGCTCAGCAAAGATGCCGGTGAGCATGCCCAGCTGTCGGAGCTGGCTAACCCCCTCTGGGATGGAGGTCCACTGTTCCAACCCATCATCCATGTCTGAGGGCGAGCTCCAGATGGTTTTGACAGCCATGGTCAACCATGCCATGAGGGAGGGATATGGATAATCCGCCTCCGAGTTGGCCCCTATCTTGAGACTCCTACGAAGGAGGGGGGGTCTGTGGTGAGTGAGCCCATCCTGCCTAGCTCAGCGGGGGTAAGGGTAATCGCATCTGCTCCATCATCCCACAACCGTAGCAGCCAGGTCAGCAGCGACTCCTTGGGACGCTGCTTGAAACACTGCATGAAATCCTGTATCTCGAAGGATTTATATTCCCGGATAAAATCCCTCCCTACCATTTGATCGTTCTCCCTGTGCGGTCCCTCGTATAGTGTCTCGACAACGGGCCGCAGTTGTGGGTACAGTCGCGCCTTCCCACTATCCCCCTCCCTGGAGGACTAGTCCTCAATCATCTCCCAAATGTCCCCATCCCAGGTCTCTGGATCCCAGTTGCTTTTGCATACCAGTGCGCGTACGGCAAGGGGATGCACGTCTTGCCGTCCTCCCTTTCGCCACCGGCGGTTTGCAATGTGAGCTGCCATAACCACGCAGCAGTGTGAATCTCACCCACCCACTCCTGTGAAAAACCTCACCTTCTTGGGTTAGTGAGCGGGCCTTGTTTGCTTGCTTCTAATCAGCCTCTAATCTTTCTATCCTCTGGCGCTGAACCAACAGCACCTCATCCACCGCGTGGAGCGAAGTCAGGAAGACCCATCCCAGGTCGTCGTCCCGTCCCCCCCCCCCCCCCCGCTTTTCGCTCCGCGGGTCCTACTTTGTCCAGCCAGAGCTTGGATATCAGTTCCTCCAGCCTAACTGGGGTAACCCCTGGCTTCTGCTCTAACTCCGGCCATGCTGTGGGGACAACCAACCACACCAGCTTGCGAGCCACCAGTGCCCACCATCCCGTGGAGGGGCACCCAGGGATGCAGCTCTCTACCTCCCCCTTATCCTTCCTTCCCCAAAGAGGCATCCTTCCGCTGGTATCCTGTTCGTGGCGCCAATTGTGCCCGCAAGGGCTGGGGGGAAGGTACCAGCGAAAGGCGGACACTCAGGCCTAAGAATAGTAAACTATGCTTTATTGAAGGAAGGAAGAACTTATGCTCCAATCTGCGCGGGGAGCCCCTAGGACGCGCAGAGGGGCTGCAGGGGACTCTGGCCGTTCGGGACAGCTGACCAGGCAGGACTCCACCAGAGGGGAGTCCTCTGCGGTGCTATATTCTCCGCGCTTATCTCGGGGTTACGTGGGATCAACAGCCAGTTACATTCTTACATGTATAATTTATGCTTATTACATAAACTGACTTGTTTACAGGCAAAAATATGCTGAGCTATGCTACAGTATCTTTTGGCAGGGTCTGTTGGACAAAGTTCATTGAAACTGCCTGCATCCTCCGCTTACATCCAGTCACATACTCAGTCCACCACTTAGCTCCTTGCCAATCTTCCGCAACCTTGCCCCTACAGTCATAGTGCGCCTGGAATTTCGAGAGGAGATCTCTGGGGTAAGACAAGAGGTGGACACTGCTGCCTTAATATGCCCTGACCCTAAAGGGGTCTCTGATGTATCTGGGCTAATAGGGACAAACTCCAGTCTCTTTAAGGTACTCGCAGATTACTGCAGACTGTGAGCAGGGGACCAATACCTGAACACCTTGGTGATCCACATACATTGTGCTGCAGCCTACAGAAAAATTGAGGACACTAAAAAGATGACGTCTGATTCACCGGTGGGAGCACTGAAGTATGTGGGCATGGCCCCCTTCGTGGTGCCTGCAATGACAGAAAAGGAGGTGATTGTCATGAATACCTGCCTAAAAGGCAGAACAGGAACATTAGCAATGGTAGAGCAGCCGGCTGAGGGAGGGCTCCCTGAAGGAGTGCTGGTTCCCAGTGGATTCATAACCATACCTGCTGAAGCCCAGGAAAAGCTGATTATACTGATTGCTAATTAAACAAGCCATGATGTGGTTGTGAAACAAGGGCAGAAGATAGCAGACCTCTTTGAGCCTGAAACCATCATGAGACCCCAGAGTGAAGCTGAAGTTCCGGCAATAGATCCTGCAAAGTTTGACTTTGGAGACTCACCATTGTCTGAGAAGTGAAAGGATCATCTGAGGAAGAAGCTTTGCAAAAGATCCAAGGTATTCTCACTGCATGAGTGGGACGTGGGATGTGCAAAAGGAGTGAAACATCACATCTGGCTACAAGACCCTTCAGGGAGAGATCTAGGAAGATTGCTCTCTCTGAGATTGAAGACGTGTGGCATTATCTTCAAGAGCTGATCCCGAATGGTATCATTACAGAGTCCCGCAGCCCATATGCCTCTCCAGTTGTGGTGGTCTTTAAGAAGAATGGGAAAATCTGGATGTGTATCGACTACTGCACCCTAAACAGGTGCACTGTAGTTGACCAATACAACATGCCTCTGGTACAAGATGCCTTGGACTGTTTGTTGGGGAGCCAGTGGTTCTCGGTGTTGGATCTTCAAAGTTGGATCTACCAGGTCCCTCTGGGAGAAGATAAGGAGAAGACGGCCTTCATTTGTCCATTAGGGTTTTATCAATTTAAGCACATGCCCCAAGGGATTTCTGGAGCACCTGCTACATTTCAACATCTTATGGAGAAAGTTGTGGGAGACATGAATTTACTGTAAGTGTTAGTTTATTTGGATGACCTGATTGTGTTTGGAAGAACCTTGGAGGAGCATGAAGAAAGACTTCTTAAAGTTCTAGATCAGTTGGAAGCCTATGGGTTGAAGCTTTCAATTGACAAATGCCAGTTCTGCAGAACCTCAGTGAAGTATGTGGGTCACATTGTGTCTCAAGAGGGTGTGAGTACTGATCCTGACAAAGTAGATGCCCTCACTACATGGCCATGTCCAAGTAATCACAGAAAACTCAAGACCTTTCATGGATTTAGTGGCTACTACCACAGATTTGTAAAGAACTATGCTACCATTGTAAAACCCCTGAATGATCTTACCCAGTAGTACCAGTCCAGCAAGAACAAATCTATGGTCAAGAATAAGGGGAGGTCCCCAAAGGCTCCTGAGCAGAGACACTATGGCCCTTTAGAACCATTTGGACCATGGTGGGATGAGAGATGTGAAATGGGTTTTTGGGAAATCGTTAATTGTCTAACTCATGCTCCAGTCCTAGTCTTTGCTGACCCAGCAAGCCTTTATCCTGCATACTGATGTCAGTTTGGAGGGTCTGGGAGCAGTCCTATACCAGGAAGTGGAAGGCAGCTGTAAACCTGTAGCCTTTGCCAGCCACAGGCTGTCTGATAGTGAAACTCGCTGCCCCAGCCACAAGCTGGAGTTCTTGGCCTTGAAATGGGTCATCAGTGAGAAATTTCAAGACTACTTGTATGGTGCTCAGTTTCAAGTGTGGACAGAAAACAATCCACTGACTTATTTATGAACAAGTGCTAGGCTGGATGCTACAGGGCAGAGATGCGTGGCCGCCTTGGCAAGCTTTAAGTTCAGCATTCAGTACTGATCAGGGAGAAGCAATGTAGATGCAGATTTACTGTCCTGGCATCTGCAGGCATCGGAAGTTGCTGTGATACCTATGGATGGAGTGAGAGCAATTTGTAGTGTAAGTCGTTGAGAGCCAGAGGCCTATGAAAGCCTTCATGGGTGTGTTGCAGAAGCTCTAGGTCTGCCCCTGAAAGTGTGCCGTCTGCCTCAGTGAATTATATTGTGTTGGACCAATCTCCGTTGCTTATGCTCAATGTGGCTGACTGGCAAGAAGTCCAGCTGCAAGATACTTAAATTTGTGATACACTACTTGCCAAAAGGGAGGGGCAAACCCTGCTGCAATTATCCCACCTAACCCTGAGAGTAAAATACTGTTGAGAGAATGGAACAAACTAAAACTGAGTCAGGGACTGCTGCACCAAATTACCACTGACCCTTTACAAAAGCAACGAACGCAACTAGTGCTACCAAAAGAGTACAGAGCCCTGGCCATGAGGGCCCTGCATGATGACTTTGGACATTTAGGAATGGAGAGGACCCTGGAACTTATTCATAATAGGTTCTATTCGTCCCGGAGGGTGGAAGACATTCATAGGAAATGTGAGACATGCACTCAATGTGTTCAACAGAAAACTCTGCCCACTAGAGCTGCATATCTGAAGAATATCACCAGCAACAAACATTTGGAGCTGATATGCATTGACTTCTTGTCTTTAGAAGTGGACAAGAGGAACGTTGGGAACATTTTAGTAGTGACTGACCATTTTACATGGTATGCCCAGGCATATCCCACACGTGACCAGAGGGCCACCACCATCACTCGAGTGCTGTGGGAGAAATACTGTTCAGTGTATGGGTTCTCAGCTCAGATACACTCCGACCAGGGGTGGGACTTTGAGAGTCACCTTCTGAAGGAGGTGCGGAGGATAGCAGGAATTTAAAAGTCTAGAACAATGCCTTATCATCTGCAAGATGATCCTCAGCCAGAGAGGTTTCTTCGAACTCTGTTAGATATGTTGGGGACTTTACAGCTAGAGCAGAAGGCAACCTGGAGCCAGCATGTTGCGTTTTTGGTGCATGCCTACAACACCACAAAGAACCATGCTACGGGAATCACCCCATATCTCTTGATGTTTGGGCGAGAACCAAGATTACCCATAGACTTGTGTTTTGGCATATCAGAGGATGGAGATAGCCATGAGACTCATCAGCAGTATGTATCCCAACTAAGAGAAAAGCTACGGGATACTTATCGCTTAGCTATGTCTGCAGCTTGGAAAAACTCAGACCGTAACAAGCATCGGTATGATGCTAGGGTGTGTTCACAGGAGCTCCATCCAGGGGATAGAGTTCTGCTACAAAATTTGGGTATTGCTGGCAAACTCAAGATAGCCATCAGATGGAAAGCAATACCTTACCAGGGGGTGAAAAAACTGGGAGATCTGCTGGTCTACAAGATTAATCCTGAAGTAGGGTCAGGGCAAATACAGACTGTACATAGTCCCTGTGGGGGAGTTGGTAGACCCCCCTTATGAAGTGGACCACAACATGGCAACTGGGCAGAACAAACATGTTAGACCAAAGCCACCATCCAACATGGACAGTGGGCCCTCTGTGGCTAATCCCTACTCAGCACATCTGAAAGTGAGTCTGAGGAGGAAGACACTACCATGGTGTATCCTTGAATGGAAATGAGATTTCAGTCTCAATCAGCTGAACTGAGGGAGAGCACCACTTCTTCAGCCCTAAAACCTAACCCTAAGGTGTCCCTAAGGTGTCCTGGATGCCTTGGGTCTTCCACTATTAGACTCAGAGATGCAGGGGCCTATGCCAGTAGTCGAGGGATCCTCAAAGGAACCCTCACCATCCCTTGCCCAAGAAGATGTCCTCCCTGCCTCTGCAATGCCCAGTCTCAATAGGCGGGACAGGGTTATAAGGCCAGTAAGCCGGTTAACTTATGATGCACCTGGGATGGCAAGTGAAGAACCAATACACTTAGTTCACAGGCTTGTGTAAGCCATAGTAGGTTTCCTGAGGCCCTTTGGGGGGAACTAATGAATTTGGTAAAATATGGAGTGTGATTTGTCCGGACGACAAATTCATGGCTGCGGGGAGGATGTAAGCAGAGTCTGAACGAGCTCTCCCCTGACATCTAGTGGTGAGCTATGGAAAAAACTTCAGAAGCTGATCTCGTTTGCATGGACACACCCACCCTGCCTAGGTGCTCAGCATGATGGGATTGCTTGCCCAAATGATCACTTGTAGCTGGTGTTGGATCCCCAGTCTCCTTGTTATTGGGGCAGGAGTAATAAAGGGTTATCCTTGTTGTGTGAACCAAGGGCAGCAGAACTATACCTGGCATATCCCGATGGAGGGACTCACCCCCAATGCAACGGCACTTGCTAGGCAGGGAACATAGGTTCCAAAGCCCAGTGAGTTGAGAGAGGGTGGGGATGGGTACTTGTACCTAGTGGTGTGGGCCCCAGGCACTATTTGACCCATCCCATCTCCATGGTATAATCAAAGAGCACATTTAGATTTAATTGAGAGTCTTGTCGCATGCTGCAAAGCTGAAATCACTGATACCTAGGTCTCAGTATTAGACCTACTTTGGGACAGTGTCTCAAGAGATTGCGCAGTGTGCACCAACAGTGAGGCTGTCTCCATTAACAGCTGAAAGCTGTGTTAAGTGGTGGGGGGCCCTGAAACCATCTTGGTGAGTAGCCATCCAGGCAGCTGGCAGAGAGCCGTGGCAAGCGGCCAGTGGGGAGGCTGGTGGGGAAGACCAGAGCAGTGCCCTGCAGAGGCTTGGCTGTTGGGGTGACAAGTGAGTCCCTGAGCAGTGGAGCGTGTAAGGTGCCTCCTTACTCTCCCCCCCCTCCACACAGGGTGGGAGGTGAACTCTTCAGTTGAACCTCTGAACTCTGGGGCTGCACTGGCCAAGAACCGCAACCGTGAGTGTGGTACAGAGAAGGGACAGGCACGTCAAAGGGACTTTTGGGCTGCTGGACTTAAGATCCTGAGGGGAAAAGAACACTGCTCAACTTACTTGGGGGTGGATCTTTTGCTCATGGTTTGTGTTTATGAACCCTAGTTGCAGTGTTTTCCCAAATTAATGCTGAGTTACTTCCCTCCTTTTATTAAAAGCTTTTGCTTTACTCAGATGCTGTGCTTGTGAGAGGGGAAGTATTGCCTCTTAGAGGCGCCCATGGGGTGGTGTGTAATTGTCCCAGGTCACTGGGTGGGGGCTCAAGCCGGTTTTGTGTTGTATTGTTGAAACGGAACCCCTAGATACTGAACCCGGCCCTTGTTGCTGCTGGCTCCACCTGGCAGAAGGGTTACATGAGTACAACACTCACCACTATTCCCTTCTTTGTCTAGGTGCTGGAAGTACAGGTGCTGGGGGTGCTACCTCACCCCCTGGCTTGAAGTAGTAATAACAACCCAAATATATGGTTCCCACCTAGAGCACCCCCATTATAAAAATTGTTCCAGCACCACTGCATATGTGGACAAGCTATTCTTTGCCACAGTTCAGCTGAACCTATCAAGCACCATTACTGTCTTGTAAAATCAAAATGGGCTTTCTCAAGTCATTCAGTAAGAGGCCCCTTCCCTGTTAGTACTGACCCTGTGCTCCAGGATAGTGGTAGTAGCTCTATACAACTGGAGATACCAACTTTATCCACTTGTATCCATTTGCACAGAACTTTTCAGCTATATTTGTTGATGCACTTTACAAAGGTAGGTAAGGCTCATACCTATTTTACTGATGGGGAAACTGAAAGATGGAAACATTGCCCAAGCTCATTTTGATTTTACATTTTAGCACTGTGCCATGTCATTGGGTCAGCACTGAATAGTGCTACCTCCTGACATCAACTTCCCCTTCTGCATCATTTGAATTGTCTGTGGAGGTCTGCAGTCCAGTTGCTGACACAGCAAGCCCCTGCTTAAGTTGTGAGCACTAAGGAGACTGCCACCTAAAGTGATGTGTCTGCAGAAACCCCAAATGAACAAGACTACACAGTGTTATTAGAGCATCATGTATGCAGTCAGACAGATTACATCTTTACATAAAATGTTAGTGTCACCAGATGAAACATTCCCTCCCCTTTTCTAGTACCTTTTGCTATGCCTCAAGAGTATCAGAAGATCAGCCTCTCCAGTGAGCTTGGCATCCTTTCTCTTTTCTCCACTGCAGCATTGCCTTCCCATCCAAGGACATAACAGGTGTGATTCTCCACTGCTTTGCACTTTGTGTTGCCATTTGGACATGCCAAGTGAGTATGAAACACTACCAATCTGAACTGGCAGTGTTGTACACTCACTTTACATAGGTGTAAATGACAATACAAGTCAGTGGAGAGACCCTGAACAATTTTGTATTGTGTAGCATGAGCGTCTGCAGGTGGAAGCCATAGTACACAGATCTTACTTTCCTCGGGCAACATTTCTTATGGCATCTGTGATTCTGATCAGGTCTTTTATGAACTCTCTCCTTTTAAGCCCCTTGTCCAAACCCACTTCTCTATCCACTATAGACACATTTAGCTTCCCATGTGATGGCATATTCATCTTATCCTTTCCCTTGTGCTTCCCCACCACTCACCCCTGCAATGTTGTCAGCTCCTCCTCATGTTCTCCTCTTGACAGGAGGCCCTGATTCTGCAAAGACTTGCTTGTCATGCTTAGCTTTAAGCATGTGAGAAGTCCTGTGTAAAGTTAAGAGTTTGAGGCTTTTTAGAATTGGGGCCCTAGACTGTAATCTCTTCAGGACAGGGAATGGATTTTGATTTGTTCTGTGCAGTGGCATGCACTTCTATGGTCCTATAGTAATAATAAATAAAATAGCAGTAATAATTAGTAATAATAATTAACTGCTACATCTATAGCTAACTGTAACTACTCTGTTAATAATCAGATTGGGAGCCATGGGAGATAACAGGGGCACAGTGGCATCAATTAGTGTGTGTATTATACATAAACACTACAAGGAGTCCGGTGGCACCTTCAAGACTAACAGATTTATTTGGGCATAAGCTTTCGTGGTTAAAAAAACACTTCTTCAGATGCATGGAGTGAAAATTACAGATGCAAGCATTATATACCTCACAAGTGGAGAACCATTGTTGACAGGGCCAATTCGATCAGGGTGGATGTAGTCCACTCCCAATAATTGATGAGGAGGTGTCAATTCCAGGAGAGGCAAAGCTGTTTTTGTAGTGAGCCAGCCACTCCCAGTCCCTATTCAAGCCCAAATTAATGGTGTTAAATTTGCAAATGAATTTTAGTTCTGAAGTTTCTCTTTGAAGTCTGTTTCTGAAGTTTTTTGTTCAAGTATAGCTACTTTTAAATCTGTTATAGAATATCCAGGAAGATTGAAGTGTTCTCCTACTGGCTTTTGTATGTTACTATTTATATTATACATTTCACTTTTGTAGCTATGTTCTTGATGGTATAGGGTCCTGTGTCCATTGATGAGGGAATGCTGCCCTTAGCAGACCCAATGGTAAGCAGTGTTGTCTAGAGGTTAGAAGAAAGTGGGGTGGGGAAACTGGTAGTCAGGGCTCCTGGGTTCTAGTCCTCTGCCACTGACTCACTTTGTTACCTGGAGCAAGATGTTTAAGGTCTCAGCTTCCCCATCTGCAAAATTGGGTAATAATAGATTGCTGAGAGAACTGGCTGGTGCTTGTAAAATGCTGTTATCTGAAACCATCAGGTGTTGTGTAAGGGCAAGGTATCATTGCCTGCCCTGAACCCGAGCACTTCCCCCCAAATTAGACAGCAAGCCCCAGGCGTTGCAGCAGGAAAGGTGTACTGGTGGGGGGAAGGGTGTGTGCCTGCATGCATCCGCTTTACGCCCATCTCTCACTATGAGACACCAGGAGGGGAAGGACAGATTACCCCAGAGCTGCCCACGGAAGGGCTTCTTGCACCTCCATCTGCTGGATGTAGCACTGGCCCCAGGCCAGCGGCTGGGTTAGCGAGCCCCGCGTTTCTGGCGTGGGAACGGTGGAAGAACCTCGCAGAAGCGCTGTCCCTGAAAGCGTTAAAGCTGCGCCCCTCCCCTCGCAGTAAAACCTCCTCCAGGGACCTTCCCAGCAGCCTTTGCTGGCTCTCCCCACAACCAAACAAAGAGCGCAGGAGCTTTCAAACTGCTGCAGCCCCACGCCGAGTTGGATACTGGAGAAGGGGCAGTGGGGGCCTCGCTAGCGGAGCCCAGCCGGGCTGGCCGCGGCTCTGGGGGGGCCGGCTCGTTCCTACTCGCCGTGCGCAGAGACGGGGGGCCGGACGCATGGTGCGTGCGCTTCCGTGTTCTAACGGGGCGTGGCGGGGGGCTGGGGTGATGGGGGGCGCGTCTCCAAGGCACCGGCATTGGGTAGGGAGCTGTCTGCCTCGCTGGCTGCGCCTGGGGCTGTGTCTTCGAACGGCGGGATTCCTGCGCGCTGGCTGGGGTCGCTGGCTCCGGTCCCTGTAGTCCCGGGTGTCTCCTGAGAGCGGTGTGGTGGCTATACGTGGGGGGTCCCTGCTGCTGCCCTGGTTGTAGATATCTGAGGGTCGGGTTCCTGCGAGCCGTGACATGCCCCGCTTCACGTAGGGAGTCAGTGTCAGCGCGGGGTCAGAAATCAGAGGGGCAGTGTGGAGGACAGGGGGAGCGGGAGGTGCGGTTTGCTAATTCAGTCTCTGTGGCTTCGTGCCCATCACTTTATCTCTCTGTCTCGCTTGTCCTAGCCATAAAATGTAGGCAACAATACTGACTGCTACCTTCTTTACAGAGGGGGACAGGGAGTGGTGCTGTTAAGATTTATCAGTGCACAGTCAACCTGTGGAACTCCTTGCCAGGGGATGTTCTGAAGGCAAAAACTATAACTGAATTAAAAAAGAATTAGATAAATTCATGGAGGATATTGGATAACACAGAAAGTTTGTGCAGACTTCTCTTTGGGCTTGGATGTTTTCCATTTTGTTAGCTCTTTGTCTCCACAGTATGACTTGACTAAAAGCACAGCAAAGTGGAGAACTGTGCTAAAGAATTGCCAGTGCCAGACCGGAGGATATTGGAGGATCAATGGCTATTAGCTAAGATGGTGAAGGATGCTACCCCATGCTCTGGGTGTCCCCCCTATCCATTCCCTGCATCTGGGATGGGTCACTTGATGATTGCCCTGTTCTGGTCATTCCCTTTGAAGCATCTGGTATTGGCCACTGTCAGGAGACAGGATACTGGGCTAGATGGACTACTGGTCTGACCCAGTGTGGCGGTTCTTATGTTCTTAATGTTTATAGAGTGCCACAGAAGCGTGAACTATGACTGTGTCATGTGACCAGGTGCTCTGTTTTTATGTCTATCTTTTTAGTTAGAGGATACCCCATCACTGTGGCATGGAGATGCTTATAGAGAAGGGTCTCCTAAAACTATAAAGTACCTAGATAATCAGCTAGTGCTTCAATTGTACCGCATGCTGAAGCACTCAAGTTTGATTGTTTATTTTATTATGAAGTGGATGGTGGAAAGATGCACTTGCCCAATACATGGCTTTGTTCTATTGGACTATGCAGCACCATGCCTATTGCACAAAGATTGCATCCTGGTGCCATCTCATCATATAGCATCTCATTGCTGATGGTTTCCATTCACTGCAGGCACTTTAGGCCCTGTGTTTTGTTTTGTTTTTTTAAATTAAGATCAGAGGTGTGTGACTCTCTCCACATGTGCTAATGGGGTGAGATGGGCATTTGGCTTTATGGGATGCAATCGCCTGTCATGTTAGCAGTAAACAAACTGCAAGGTGGGGAAGATTTTACCTATGTGCTGTGGAAGCTGGAAACCTTTCATCTTAATTGCATGTGTCATAATGGGACCAAATTGTCACTGAAGGGAACTGAGATGGGCCCCTATTTGCAATGACTGCACACCTGGGCGTTAAGCACATAGGTCTGAAACTGTAGACAAGAGTTTTTTCTTGGTTTCCCTCTCCCCTCATTGTACCCTTCCGACACTGTCAACTTGGTGAAAAATCAGAATTTACCTAGAAGTTGTAACATCTTTTTAACTGTAGACTCTGATCCCTGGATTTTTATCCACCTATATCATCATGGTTTAAAACTGATCCTTGCAACACAGTCTTGCTGCTAGTTCAAAAACAAACAAACCTCTAACTTCTAGTACTGTACATGGGTGAGAGTGCATCAGCACCAGTTTGTTTGTTTAGGATCTGGGCTTTAAAATGGTTTTTCAGTGACCTTTATAAAGCATGCCCTGCCTCTGTAGGAATATGCTTGCTGAATATTAAACCTCCTGATCCCAACACAAGGAACAAGCATTACATTTTTTTAGACCTTTGCAGGACACACAATAAGTCAGAGGTGTGTGTGGGGGTGTGGTTTTATTTTTAAATTCTCCAAGCTGCTTCAGAATCACATGCAGATGGGGGAAATTAGGAGGCTTAAAGCTATAGTAGCATTTTTAAGCTAGGTCAATAGTAGGTAGTCAGTCTTCCTAGGGCACTTTTTGGGTTTGCCTTGGTCAGACAGACAGACATGGTGGATTTGCTGGATTGCTGGGCCTTTTGGCCCACAACCTCTTGTGTCTCAGGATATCAACTTCTTTTGGCAGGAATTTTGCTTTCTTTCTGACCTGTGATGTTAGATGGCCTAACTTTAAGATCAGTGGTTCTTACTGAGCAAATAAAGTTTCTCACACTTGTGTAAAAGCATACAAGGTAAAGATCATAACCTTTTTTCTGTAGGCTCAAGATGTTTTACACTTTCTGTTTACAGAGTAGCAGCCGTGTTAGTCTGTATTCGCAAAAAGAAAAGGAGTTCTTGTGGCACCTTAGAGACTAACCAATTTATTTGAGCATAAGCTTTCGTGAGCTACAGCTCACTTCATCTGATGCATAAAGTGGAAAGTACAGTGAGGAGATTTTATGCATACACACAGACCATGAAAAAATATACATTGTAAGGAGAGTGATCATTTAAGATGAGCTATTACCAGCAGGAGAGTGGGGTGTGGGGAGAGAAAACCTTTTGAAGTGTTAATCAACGTGGGCCATTTCCAGCACATTTCCAGGAGTTAACAAGGAACAGTCTGAGGAACAGTGGGGGGGGGGGGGAAGGAATAAACAAGGGGAAATAGTTTCACTTAGTATAATGACTCAACCTCTCCCAGTCTCTATTCAAGCCTAAGTTAATTGTATCCAATTTGCAACTGAATTCCAATTCAGCAGTCTCTTGTTGGAGTCTGTTTTCGAAGTTTTTTTGTTGAAGGATAGTCACTTTGAGATCAGAAATCGAGTGTCCAGAGAGATTGAAGTATCTTAAAAAGAAAAGGAGTACTTGTGGCACCTTAGAGACTAACCAATTTATCCGATGAAGTGAGCTATAGCTCACGAAAGCTCATGCTCAAATAAATTGGTTAGTCTCTAAGGTGCCACAAGTACTCCTTTTCTTTTTGTGAATACAGACTAACACGGCTGTTACTCTGAAACCTGAAGTATCTTAATGCTTTTTAAAAAAAAAACTATTTTAGCCAAACTTCTGTGAAATAGGGAAGTACTATCCTCCATTGTACAGACTGTGCAAGTGAAGCACGGAGAGATTGACTTGTGTAGACATAGATCTTGCTGGGCACGAGTAAACTTGCATATAGTTTGATTTGAGTACAAGATTGTAAATAAGGTGTGACAGACTGTGTGCTGGAGGTTGTGTTTTCAGTCTAGTTGAGATAAGTGGGAACAGTGTGAACTGATAAACATGAAATGTAGATAAGGTGAAAACATAAGTTATTGGTCCTTACATGATGTGCAAAGCGATTGGTCCTTACATGATCCATACGATGTCCAAACCAATTAGATTAAAAAAGTAGAGATGTTAGTAGCTAGGAAAAAAGTATATAAACTGTGTAGTGTGGGGTCTAATTTGGAATTGTGGCATCACCAGGTGATGCCACACGAAAGCTCATGCTCAAATAAATTGGTTAGTCTCTAAGGTGCCACAAGTACTCCTTTTCTTTATGCCTAATAAAGTAACCTTAGTGATGATCTGGAGTCGAGCTGAGTGTTTGGATCCCAGAGAACTGGATGGAGCATTCTCCCAGAACTGTGTGAAGGTGTTCTGGATTAGCCAAGTGGAAAAGATTTCGGAGGGAATCCCAACAACTTCTCAAAGGTGAGAGAGACTGTAGCAGAGTCAGGAATGGAACCTATCCTTCTTCCAAGTATTGTGCCTTAGCCAGAAGTCTGTTCTTCTTCTGACATACTGAAGGCTGACAGAAAAGTGACATTGTTTGCATCCGATGAAGTGAGCTGTAGCTCACAAAAGCTCATGCTCAAATAAACTGGTTAGTCTCTAAGGTGCCACAAGTACTCCTTTTCTTTTTGCGAATACAGACTAACACGGCTGTTACTCTGAAACCTGTCATTGTTTGTTATGATGCTCTCCCTTAGCAGAGAGTGAGCCAGCATGGCTCAGATAAGAGCACCATCTTCATTCAACCAGCCAACTGCTCTTGTAACAAACCTGCTCCTAGGCCTTTTCCTAAAGCAGCTGAATAACTAATTCTGCAGAGAAAATCAGGACTCTGTAACACAGAATGTTTGCACAGACTTCTCTTTGGGCTTGGATGTTTTCCATTTTGTTAGCTCTTTGTCTCCACAGTATAACTTGACTAAAAGCACAGCGAAGTGGAGAACTGTGCTAAAGAATTGCCAGTGCCAGACTACCAAACCCAGAAAGGACTTCATCTCTGTTCTATAAAGTCTGTATTTGCAAATGTTCTTGATGAGCTTGGTCTGTTTTTCATCTACAGTTTAACCAAGATTTGGTTTAGGACATTGTGACACTGACAGGTCAGCTCAAGCCAAAGCCATAGGGCAATTCACTTGTGTATGAATATCAAAGAAATGTTAAGTGTAATAATATGCATAGACTAATTCACTCATGTTAATTGAGATCAAAGGAGATGTTAATTGTATTGTTTTCACCTATCTATATCCTATTGTTTGCTATCATATTACATATACACTACATATATCCTGTAATTAGATAATCCTAGATCAGAGTGTGTGTTTGTGAACATCAGAAGGTATTTGACCTATAGACATCATGAAAGCTAATGAACAATTGTTGTTTGCTGTTAAAAACATTTGTATTTATGTATAATCCTGTAATTAAAATTACTCCTCAAAGAAATCTTGTGCAACGTTAATGAAGGACTTAATGGCTGTACCAGGAAATGCTAATTTCAAAGCAAGGAGCCAGGTAGTAGGTAAAAACACTTGTCAGATTATCTGCAGAAAGAAGATAGAAGTACTGATTCAAAGAAATGTTTTCATCTCTGACTATTTGGACTCTTACAGGGCAGATACCAAGTGCAAAGTGGAGATCCCCTGAAACAGCTGGGTTTCCTGAAAATATTTTTGGGAAATTGGCAGTTTATTACATCAACTGCTATCATTTACACTTACAAACTTAGACTCACCTGTTAAAAGAAAAGGAGGACTTGTGGCACCTTTGAGACTAACAAATTAATTTGAGCATAAGCTTTCGTGAGCTACAGCTCACTTCATCGGAAGCATCCTGAGCCTGTGCACCTTTCCCTGAAACAGCATCAAGCAGCTTGCTGGATCTTTTTGATTTCTTTCTCCAGATACAGTACTTAATGTTTTCCAATCAGTCGGTACTCATTCATCTGAGTAGGGAAGGAAATAGGCTTCTAGGATGGAGGCTGGCACAACTGATTAAGAGAGCTTTAAACTAGGAATTTGGGGGAGATGGTTGGGAGATATCCAAGTAATCTCCACGCCGGATTTTAGCATTGAGAGGGAAGAAAACAAAGTAAGAAAGGATACAGCCGTGGGTAAGAGAATGGATATAAGGAGGAAGGGCAGTGTGTATACCAGTCTAATAGGTCATACTGGCCTAATCAGGTACAGAATATGAGCGAGGCCAAACAGCAAAAATTAAGATGTTTGTACACCAATGCAAGGAGCCTAGGTAACAAAATGGAGGAACTAGAGCCACTGGTGCAGGAAGTGAAACCAGATATTATAGGGTTAACAGAAACATGGTGGAATAGTTGTCTTGACTGGACTGTGGGTATTGAAGGATATGTCCTGTTTAGGAAAGACAGAAACAAAGGTAAAGGTGGTGGAGTAGCATTGTAAATCAATGATGAGATAGAATGTAAAGAAATAAGAAGCGGTGGAATGGATAAGACAGAGTCCGTCTGGGCAAAAATTATATTGGGGAAGAAAACTACTAGAGCCTCCCCTGGGATAGTGCTTGGGGTGTGCTATAGACCGCTGGGATCTAATTTGGATATGGATAGAGCCCTCTTTAATGTTTTTAATGAAGTAAATACTAATGGAAACTGCGTGATCATGGGAGACTTTAACTTCCCAGATATAGACTGGAGGACGAGTGCTAGTAATAATATTAGGGCTCAGATTTTCCTAGATGCGATAGCTGATGGATTCCTTCATCAAGTAGTTGCTGAACCGACTAGAGGGGATGCCATTTTAGATTAGGTTTTGATGAGTAGTGAGGACCTCATAGAAGAAATGGTTGTAGGGGACAATTTTGGTTCAAGTGATCATGAGCTAATTCAGTTCAAACTGAATGGAAGGATTAACAAAAATAAATCTGCAGCTAGGGTTTTTGATTTCAAAAGGGCTGACTTTCAAAAATTAAGGAAATTAGTTAGGGAAGTGGATTGGACTGAAGAATTTATGGATCTAAAGGCAGAGGAGGCCTGGGATTACTTTAAATCAAAGCTGCAGTAGCTATCGGAAGCTCGCATCCCAAGAAAGGGGAAAAAATTCATAGGCAGGAGTTGTAGACCAAGCTGGATGAGGAAGCATCTCAGAGAGGTGATTAAGAAAAAGCAGAAAGCCTACAAGGAGTAGAAGAGGGGAGGGATCAACAAGGAAAGCTACCTTATTGAGGTCAGAACATGTAGGGATAAAGTGAGACAGGCTAAAAGTCAAGTAGAGTTGGACCTTGCAAAGGGAATTAAAACCAATAGTAAAAGGTTCTATAGCCATATAAATAAGAAGAAAACAAAGAAAGAAGAAGTGGGACCGCTAAATACTGAGGATGGAGTGGAGGTCAAGGATAATCTAGGCATGGCTCAATATCTAAACAAATACTTTGCCTCAATCTTTAATAAGGCTAAAGAGGATCTTAGGGATAATGGTAGCATGACAAATGGGAATGAGGACATGGAGGTAGATATTACCGTATCTGAGGTAGAAGCGAAACTCAAACAGCTTAATGGGACTAAATGGGGGGGCCCAGATAACCTTCATCCAAGAATATTAAAGGAATTGGCACCCGAAATTGCAAGCCCATGAGCAAGAATTTTTAATGAATCTGTAAACTCAGGGGTTGTACCGTATGATTGGAGAATTGCTAACATAGTTCCTATTTTTAAGAAAGGGAAAAAAAAGTGATCCGGGTAACTACAGGCCTGTTAGTTTGACATCTGTAGCGTGCAAGGTCTTGGAAAAAATTTTGAAGGAGAAAGTAGTTAAGGACATTGAAGTCAATGGTAAATGGGACAAAATACAACATGGTTTTACAAAAGGTATGTCGTGCCAAACCAACCTGATCTCCTTCTTTGAGAAAGTAACAGATTTTTTTAGACAAAGGAAACGCAGTGGATCTAATTTACCTAGATTTCAATAAGATGTTTGATACCGTGCCACATGGGGAATTATTAGTTAAATTGGAAAAGATGGGGATCAATATGAAGATTGAAAGGTGGATAAGGAACTGGTTAAGGGGAGACTACAACGGGTCCTACTGTCAGGCTGGAGGGAGGTTACCACTGGAGTTCCTCAAGGATCAGTTTTGGGACCAATCTTATTTAATCTTTTTATTACTGACCTCGGCACAAAAAGTAGGAGTGTGCTAATAAAGTTTGCGGATGATACAAAGCTTGGAGGTATTGCCAATGTAGAGAAGGACCGGGATATCATATAGGAGGATTTAGATGACCTTGTAGACTGGAGTAATAGTAATAAGATGAAATTTAATAGTGAGAAGTGTAAGGTTATGGATTTAGGGATTAATAACAAGAATTTTAGTTATAAGCTGGGTACGCCTCAATTAGAAGTAACGGAGGAGGAGAAGGACCTTGGAGTATTGGTTGATCATAGGATGACTATGAGCCCCCAATGTGATATGGCTGGAAAAAAGCTAATGCGGTCTTGAGATGCATCAGGAGAGGTATTTCCAGTAGGGATAAGGAGGTTTTAGTACCGTTCTACAAGGCACTGGTGAGACCTCACCTGGAATACTGTGTGCAGTTCTAGTCTCCCATATTTAAGAAGGATGAATCCAAACTGGAACAGGTACAGAGAAGGGTTACTAGGATGATCCGAGGAATGGAAAACCTGTCTTATGAAAGGAGAATCAAGGAGCTTGGCTTGTTTAGCCTAACTAAAAGAAGGTTGAGGGGAGATATGATTGCTCTCTATAAATATATCAGAGGGATAAATACCGGAGAGGGAGAGGAATTATTTAAGCTCAGTACCAATGTGGACACAAGAACAAATGGATATAAACTGGCCACCAGGAAGTTTAGACTTGAAATTAGATGAAGGTTTCTAACCATCAGAGGAGTGAAGTTTTGGAATAGCCTTCCAAGGGAAGCAGTGGGGGCAAAAGATCTATCTGGCTTTAAGATTAAACTTGATAAGTTTATGGAGGAGATGGTATGATGGGATAACATGATTTTGGTAATTAAATATTCATGGTAAATAGGCCTATGGCCTGTGATGGGATGTTAGATGGGGTGGGATCTGAGTTACCCAGGAAAGAATTTTCTGTAGTATCTGGCAGGTGAATCTTGTCCATATGCTCAGGGTGTAGCTGATCATCATATTTGGGGTCAGGAAGGAATTTTCCTCCAGGGCAGATTGGAAGAGGCCCTGGAGGTTTTTCACCTTCCTCTGTAGCATGGGACATGCTGGAGGATTCTCTGCCCCTTGAAGTCTATAAACCACGATTTGAGGACTTCAATAGCGCAGACATAGGTGAGAGATTTTTCGCAGGGGTGGGTGGGTGAAATTCTGTGGCCTGCATTGTGTAGGAGGTCGGACTAGATGATCATAATGGTCCCTTCTGACCTTAATATCTATGAATCTACAGTCAGTACTGTAGATGAAAACATCATCCAGGTAAACTGCTAGGAAATCCCCATACCCTTAAAGACTGTGTCCAGCAGCCTCTGAAATAGGGACAAAGCACTTGTAACCTCAAAAGGTATAGTTGTAAATGGAGCTGTTACACAAGGACTTGTGCTGTTGCCCAGTGCTACCAGAGCTGTTCTGAGGTGCATTTCTATGCAAGCCTGACCAGTCCACTCACCTGCATTAGTAGGAGGCTTTCCCAGGTGTGTAGTTACTCAGAAATTGATGGTAATATTTCATTTTTAAAGTCTTTTTCGCCCTTTTGGTTGCAAGAAAACCTTCCAAATATGAATCAAGTGGAAACCAGCACAGTGCTGTCGTCTTTAGGTCTGCTGTTGCTGCTCAGAGCTTTCCCAAGCTGCTGCAGAATGACTGGAGTCTTGCCAGTTTTTGCTGATGCTATTTAGAACCCTGTGGGAAAGCAGCAAAACTGACAAGAACTGGTCAGGGTCACTCTGCCATTGCCAGGAATACCTGAGCAGCTGGGGGTAGTAGGACCACTCACTATAAAGGAGGCTGAGAGAGGGGTATAGTAGCAGAATGCCCTCTAATTACTCTGTTTTCAGCCAGGAGATCAGAATGGAGGGACACATAAAGAGACTGCACTTCTCTTCCAGCAGCTGGAGGGGAGAGGGGTGGGTTTCCTTGGATTTGTAAATAAAAATGTGTGACCAGGATCATAGAATCATAAATCTGGAAGGGACCTTGATAAGTCATCTAGTCCAGCCCTTTGCACTGAAGCAGGACTAAGTATTATCTAATTCTAGACCATCCCTGACGGGTGCTTGTCTAATCTGCTCTTAAAACATCCAATGATGAAGATTTCACAACCTCACTAGGCAATTTATTCTCGTGCTTAACTTCCCTGATGGGAAGGTTTTCTTAATGTCCAATCTCAATCTCCCTTGCTGCAATTTAAGCCTATTAAGTCTTGTTTTGTCTTAAGTACTACAGGAGAACAATTTATTATCCTCCTCTTTATAACAATCTTTTATGTACTTGAAGACTGTTCTCCTGTCCCCTCTCAGTCATCTCTTCTCCAGACTAAACAAACCCAATTTTTTTCAATCTTCCCTCATAGATCATGTTTTCTAGACATTTAATCATTTTTATTGCTCTTCTCTGGACTTTCTCCAATTTGTCCATATCTTTCCTGAAATGTGGTGCCCAGAACTGGACACAATACTCCAGCTGAGGCCTAATCGGGCACAGAGTAGAGCGAAATAATTAGTTCTTGTGTCTTGGTTACAACACTCCTGCTAATACTTCCCAGAATGATGTTTGCTTTTTTTGCAACAGTGTTACACTGTTGGCTCATATTTAGCTTATGATTCACTATGACCCCCAGATCCCTTTCCGCAGTACTCCTTCCTAGACAGTCATTTCCCATTTTGTATATGTGCAACTGATTGTTCCTTCCTAAGTGGAGTACTTTGCATTTGTCCTTATTGAATTTCATCCTATTTACTTCAGACCATTTCTCCAGTTTGTCCAGATCATTTTGAATTTTAATCCTATCCTCCAAAGCAGTTGCAACCCCTCTCAGCTTGGTATCATCCGCAGGCTTTATAAGTGTACTTTGTATGCCGTTATCTAAATCATTGATGAAAATATTGAACAGAACCAGACCCAGACCCAGAATTGATCTCTGCGGGACCCCACTCATTACGCCCTTCCAGCATGACTGTGAACCACTGGTAACTACTCTCTGGGAACGGTTTTCCATCAAGTTATGCACCTACCTTAGAGTAGCTACAGCTAGGTTGCATTTCCCTAGTTTGCTTATGAGAAGGTCATGCAAGACAGTATCAAAAGCTTTAACTAAAGTCAAGACATACCACGTCTACCACTTCCCCTCTATCCACAAGGCTTGTTACCCTGTCAAAAAAGGCTATCAGGTTGGTTTGACATGATTTGTTCTTGACAAATTCATGCTGACACTTACTTATCACCTTCTTGTCTTTAGATGTTTGGAAATTGATTGCTTAATTATTTGCTCCATTATCTCTCCAGGTACAGAAGTTGAACTGACTGGTCTGTAATTCCCTGGGATGTTCTTATTTCCCTTTTTATAGATTGGCACTATATTTGCCCTTTTCCAGTCTTCTGGAATTTCTCCAGCCTTCCATGACTTTTCAAAGATAATCGCTAATGGCTCAGATACCTCCTCAGTCAGCTCCTTGAGTAGGATGCATTTCATCAGGCCCTGGTGACTCGAAGACATCTAACTTGTCTAAGCAATTTTTAACTTGTTCTTTCCCTCTTTTAGCCTCTGATCCTACTTCATTTTCACTGGCATTCACTATGTTAGACGTCCAATCACCACCAACCTTTTTGGTGAAAACCGAAACAAAGAAGTCATTAAGCACCTCTGCCATTTCCACATTTTCTGTTGTTGTTTCCTCACCCTCTCATTGAATAACGGGCCTACTCTGTCCTTAGTCTTCCTCTTACTTCTAATGTATTTGTAGAATGTTTTCTTGTTACCCTTTATGTCTCTAGGTAGTTTGATCTTGGTTTGTGCCTTGGCCTTTCTGATTTTGTCCCTACATACTTGTGTTATTTGGTTATAATCATCCTATGTAATTTGACAGAGTTTCCGCTTTTTGTAGGACTCTTTTAATTTTTAGATCATTGAAGATCTCCTGGGTAAGCCATGGTGGTCTCTTGCCACACTTTTTGTCTTTTCTGTGCAGTGGGACAGTTTGCTCTTGTGCCCTTAATAATGTCTCTTTGGAAAAACTGTCAACTGTCTTCAATTGTTTTTCCCCTTAGACTTGCTTCCCATGGGATCTTACCTACCAACTCCCTGAGTTTGCTAAAGTCTGCCTTCTTGAAATCCATTGTCTTTGTTTTGCTGTTCTCCCTCCTTCCATTCCTTAGGATCATGAACTTTATCATTTCATGTTCACTTTCACCTCAGCTGTCTTCCATCTTCAAATTCTCAACCAGTTCCTCCCTATTTGTCAAAATCAAATCTAGAACAGCCTCTCCCCTAGTACCTTTCTCCGCCTTCTGAAATAAAAAATTGTCTCTAATACACTCCAAAAACTTGTTGGATAATCTGTGCCCTGCTGTGTTATTTTCCCAGCAGATGTCTGAGTAGTTGAAGTCCCCCCATCACCACCAAGTCCTGTGCTTTGGATGATTTTGTTAAAAAAGCCTTATCCACCTCTTCTTCCTGGTTAGGTGGTCTGTAGCAGACCCCTATGATGACATCACCCTTGTTTTTTACCCCTTTTATTGTTATCCAGAGACTTTCAACAAGTCTGTCTCCTATTTTCATTTCAACCTCAGTCCAAGTATATACATTTTTAATATATAAAGCAACACCTCCTCCCTTTTTTCCCTGCCTGTCCTTCCTGAGCAAGCTGTACCCTTCTATACCAATATTCCAGTCATATGTATTATCCCACCAAGTCTGTGATGCAGCTATGTCATAGTTGTTTATTTACTAGCATTTCAGGTTCTTCCTGCTTATCCCCCATACTTCTCGCATTAGTATAGACATCTAAGATACTGATTTAATTTCCCCTCCAAGTTCTGTCTTGTCTCTCATTTGTCCCTGCTATAACAGCCAATGCTCTCCCCTCCCCTCCCCCCATAAAAAAAAATTCTGACCCTTCTCCCAGGTCTCCATGTTTTTGACTTACCTGTGGGCTTTGGTCACCTGTCCCTTCAAACCTAGTGTAAAGCCCTCCTCACTAGGTTAGCCGGTCTTTATGCAATATGCTCTTTCCCTTCCTCGATAGGTGGACCCCATCTCTGCTTAGCAGTCCTTCTTCCTGAAACAGCATCCTGTGGTTAAGGAACCTGAAGCCCTCCTGGCAACACCATCCTCGCAGCCAGGCATTCACCTCCAGGATGCATTTGTCTCTGCCTGGGCCCTTACCCTTGACTGAAGGATCAAAGAGAACACCACCTCTACTTCCAACTCTTTCACCCTTACTTCCATAAAGTAATATGCATAAACATCCGATGAAGTGAGCTGTAGCTCATGAAAGCTTATGCTTAGATAAATTGGTTAGTCTCTAAGGTGCCGTAAGTACTCCTTTTCTTTTTAGGGAGGTATATGATTTTATGGTATACCTCCAAGAATGAGTGACTGAATCTCCCTGCCCTTGTTAAATCTCTCTGTAGACAGGCCTCTGCATGGCTGCAACACTTTTTTTAGCCAAGTGATCTGCAGCTCAGCAGTGCTGCTCCTTGCACGATATATTGGAATTGGAAAAGGTTCAGAAAAGGGCAACAAAAATGATTAGGGGTATGGAACAGCTTCTGTATGAGGAGAGATTAATAAAACTGGGACTTTTCAGCCTGGAAAAGAGACTACTAAGGGATGATATGATTGAGGTCTATAAAATCATGACTGATGTGGAGTAAATAGGAAGTGTTATTTACTCCTTCTCATGACACAGGAACTAGGGGTCACCCAATGAAATTAATAGGCAGCAGGTTTACAACAAACAGGAGGAGGTATTTCTTCTCACAACGCACAGTCAGTCTGTGGAACTCTTTGCCCGAGGATGTTGTGAAGGCCAAGACTATGACAGGGTTCAAAAAAGAACTAGATAAGATCATGGAGGATAGGTCCATCAATGGCTATTAGCCAGGACGGGCAGAGATGGTGTCCCTAGCCTCTCTGTGCCAGGAGCTGGGAATGAGCGACAGGGAATGGATCACTTGGTTTTACCTGTTCTGTTCATTCCTTCTGGGGCACCTGTCATTGGCCACTGTTGGCAGACCAGATACTGGGCTAGATGGACCTTGGTCTGACCCACTATAGCCATCTTGTGTCAGTGGCTGCCGGTGTGCTCTGAAGAATTCCCCACTCAAACAGCTGAGCCAGGTCCCATACCTACCCCGCTAATTTGGGGAACTGATGCTAGGGCCATCATCCTCTTGCCCATCCTGAAAGCATGCAGTATATGGTAGCCAGACCATCGTGTTGCAGTGCTACTCTCTGTTTTCAGGGGAAACATGTAGGCTCTGATTCTTCCCTCGCTCACACCAATGGAAATTGGGAGTGACTCCACTAAAGTAAAACGATTTACACCAGTGGCAAACTGCTGTAGTGAGCTCAGAATCATACTAGTAGCCTTGTGTACCCTAGGGGAATAAAGTGTTAAAAATTTATCAGAAGCTGTAAATACAGAAGGGAGAAGTAAGTTTATCCAGATGTAAACTTTGCAGCTGGATAAGTACCCCATAGCTATCTGGGAATCTGGAATTTAACTCCTTGGGTCACCAGGGCTGCTAGATGACTTTAACACAAAATATAACTGCTGACATAAAATGCGTATGTCCAGTCAGCTGTAAAAGGTCTTGCAATAAAGTAAACTTCTCTGACGGATGAAACTTGGAACTTGCACAAAGGCAAGCTGTTTTGAGTGTTACAGGTGCTTTTCATCCCAAAAGGATCCAAAGTGCTTTACAGAATATGGCTCCCAGTTTTGCAGATGGATGTGTGTGGCAGGGATCCTTACTTCCCCCATAAAATCCTGTTAATGTGGCTCTGCATGGGTACAGGGTTTTGCCTGCACATGCCTGATTGCATGATCAGGCCTTATCTATTTACAACTGAAATGCAGCTCTATGGAACATAGCCTCGTAAGTGAAAAAGAGGGGTGTTTTGGTCAAATACACTGTGCCAAAACTCTGCTGTTAAAAAGGGCCATGGGACCTTTAATATCCATGTAAAGTAGACAAGACCTCTGCTTTGTAGGATTTGAAAGACCCACACAGTGTAAACTATATGGAGTTCTTCTACTCTGGAAACGAGAGCTGTGTCAGCAATTCCAGGGACTCTGTATATTTCTGCATGATACTAAACCTGTTTTCCAGCAACATATTTGATTTCGGCTTAGAATGTATGTCATTGGCCGTGATGAGTTTCAGATGCCAGGGGGAGTGGGAACACTGGAATCCAAACATGGCTTAACATCAGACAAGGTGTCCTACATTTAACAGTAAATGAAATCACTAGTCAGTGATGCTTCCCTAGCCTCCATGAATAAGTGGCATTGTCTCTAACAGTGGGACCACAAAACCAGACTAGAGGGAGTTTTCTAATGGAAACTCCAGCAAATTCAAAACTGCAGGTCAGGGAAGCCACCTTCTTTTTAAAAAGTTTATTTTCTATGTTCCAAAAAGAAAAAAGCTAAGAAATTAATGAACCTCTGGAAGGATCATGGTGGAGGAGTGTAAAGGTCTCTTTAATAAATGTGTAACTCAGTCAGTTGTGTTACATAAACCTTTGTGCCCTGAGCAGCCGTAGCTCTGTCAGCAAAAATGATGTGGAGAACTCAGCCCTTGCAAATGTGCAGCTTTTTTGATAAAGAAAAGCTGGAAGCATGCAGAGGGATCAATATAAACAAAGGCTAAACAGAAAACAAGGCAGATCAGAGCTGTTAAAGTACAGACTCGAAATACCTAGGTTATTGTCTAGTGAGGAAAGAGCAAGCCTGTTTTCCTCTCCTGAGCAGGAGCAGTAAAATAGCCAGAGTCTTGCTGTGCAATTTGTATAGTGCACCTAAAACTAGCCAGAACAGAATGGGATCTACAACCATTCGCCTCCTGTTTGTTGGTCTGAATTTGGCTCAGTTTAGTAAGGAACCAAAAATTGTTACCATCTGACAGCTTTGCAGTGGCTTGTGTGACATCTGTGGGGCTTGGTCCAGTATCTAGTGCACAAGAGCCCACATTCATAAACCACCATCACAGAACCAATTACTGTAGTCCTGTTAATCTTTGCACAAAGGCTAAAGTCTAAATGGAACACGGAGAATGACCTAGCCTCTCATCCTTAGAGGCATACACTCACCTCATCCCTGAAGAATATTGACAGGGCAGTATGGAAAGAGCTTGCACTGCTGTTGTCTGTGCTGCACTCTTTCCAGAGAGGACTCCAGTCCGCAAGGATGTCATGTTGGCAGCTTTCACAAGCAGAAAGTCACTTGAAACTACAACCAACTGATCATGACTTTGGAGCTTCCTGGTCAATGGGAAATCTAAATGCTGATTCAATTACTTATTACAGGCGCTGGTAAAACAAGAGTAGTCCAAAGGTGTCTCCAAAGAATGAATGCCTGAGTCATCTGAAGCTAGCCCCAAAGTGAATTCTCCATAATGTGTTGGGGGGAGAGAGATTCCTACCCAGGTACGTTTGGCTGAACAGGAGTGGAACTAATGGTAAAGGCAGGCAACTCTCGTGCACTAATGACCGGAAAGAGAGGCCCCTGAGTGGGATAGTACAAAGTGGGAAGCTTCTCCAAGGAATTCGGAAGCTGTGGAATTACCAACTCTACTGTTCCTCCTCATTGTTCCCTGTCCCTGTTCATGCAGGGAGTCTGGATAAATCCAATGCATGAGTTGTTAGTGGCTTAGTCAAGACCATGAGTTATCCTGCTGTGGGGAGTTCTTGCTGATTGGCAGATGTCTTTGGACTCCAGTTACTGTAAGAGGTGTGAGCCCTGCAGCAAGGGGAGTTAACTAGATGGTGCTAGAGCACACTTCTGTGACTGGAGTTCAGGTCTTGTTGGTTAGAAGATACTTGAACAGAGTAACTGTTCCCCCATCTAGAGCAGGGGCTATTGACCGTGGGGGTGTGAACTGGTGTTAGGGAGTTTTGCAGCCATTCTGCTCTTCCCATATTGCTAAAGGGCAGGGAGGTCCGAGTTACTAGGGAGGGATCCTAGTATGGCAAAGGCTGACCCTCTCTGGTCTGAAGCTAATAATGGCATGTAAGCAAGTCCTTGTACAAAGAGGGGCGTTTGGTTTCCCTCCGCTTTCCAGTGAATAGGACCAAGTGCATACAACAGTGTGTGGATGGTTTTTAGTTGTAAACAATTCCAGATTGGAATATATTCTACACCTCTTGAATCTAGTTTATTCCTCTTGGTCTCACAAAGGAGGGAGTAAAACTCAGAGGGACATGGTGACTGCTCTGAAATTAGGTTCAAGGAGACTCCATTTCTCCCTGTGGCTTTCCCTGGATAATATGCAATAATCGCTTGCCTTCTTGGCAGACCAAAGGATCTGCATTAATAAACACATGCCAGTCTGGCAACAGCTCATGAAAAGAGCTGATGTTCACTTTGTGGCTGCCACTTGAAGTGGTTGCCTTAGAAATGTCCACGATAATGAAGAAGCTTGCTAATATCTCTTGTTAGGAGAAAACCAGGCATGCCCTCTAAGCCAGGGGTTCTCAAACTGGGGGTTGGGACCCCTCAGGGGATTGTGAGGTTATTACATGGGGGGGGTTGCGAGCTGTCTGCTTTCACCTCAAACCCTGCTTTGCCTCCAGCATTCGTAATGGTGTTAAATATATAAAGAAGTGTTTTTAATGTATAAGGAGGGTCACACTCAGCGGCTTGCTATGTGAAAGGGGTCACCAGTACACAAGTTCTGAGAACCACTGCTCTAAGCCGAGTAGTGTTACAAAAATGCTGGGGGGAGGAGGGATGATGGAAATGACTCTGAAACCAATGCTTTTAAAAAAAGCCCTGTGTGCTGCTAACAACAAAGTGTCAATACGTTAATTCTGGGACTTATCCATCCTTGCCCCTCTCCCCTCCACTTCTTGCTTTGCTCCCACATGTCCCACCTGCTCCTGATGCCAGGCTGTCATAATGAGCCTGGGTTCTCCATCATTAAGGCAGCTAAATTAGAGAACACCACTTTTAAAACAAAATAACAGCAGTTGATCTTATCAGAGTTCCCTGCAGGCAACTAGCTGGCCCAGATAACACTGGGAGAATAGCCAGGTCGCAGGGAAGGCAAAACTGGCTGCCTGCTACTACTGTTCATTGTGATAGCAGTGCACATGTGAGTGCACGCACCCCCTCATTCCTTTTCTCCCCTTCCCCAGGCCAGCGCGTCTGACCTCATAGCCTCTGTAGTCTGGTTCTGCGGCCCACGTGTGGGAGATGGGGAGGATTCAGGTGGGAGTCTCAGATTCGTAGGATCTTGGCCCTGTGGTCTGAGGAGGACCCTCAGAGCAGCAAGCAGCATGTTGTGCAACTGGCCCCTGTCCCAGCAGCACCCTGAGCCAAGGCCCACTGAAGTCAGTGGAAATGTGTCCATTGAGGATAGTAGACTTTTTAATCATTCTGAAAGGAGAAGCTGGATGTAGGGAGCTTCTTACAACAACCTTGGGTCTCACCAAGATGAGAGCTGGAGGAGGGATGTGCAGGGGAGATGGGCAGCGTCTGGGAGTTGTATGGCTATCTTGGTGGTGGGGCAATGCAATTTAATTGTGGGGTATCTTTCTTGACAAGCTTGAGATCGAGCATACAAAGCTTTGGTGGTGCTTTGGTCCAATATAGTCTTAATCAACCCCTGCTCAGATAAAAATCCAAGCCTTGCACTCTTAACTTGAGGGCACCCAATACTGGTGACTTGGGGATTCCTCTGCACCCAATTTCACCTCACACTGCCTCTGTAGGTGAGCCCCTTGCTAGAGTATTTCCTCTTCCCCTTCACTTGTGATGGTTTATTCTGCTGTTTTGGGTATTACCTCTAGAGTCCCTGCCTGAGACTGTTATGATGGGTATATGGAAGATCTACACTTGTGTGACATTCCCCTCTGGTGTTATCTGGAGCGGTGATCTGCTACGCCACTCCAATCCTTGACTCTGGGAGCTAGCCTTACCCTGCTCTGCTGTGAGAACCCCCACTCCTGGGCTATTCACGCACAGCCTCTGGCATGTAAGATGCTCCCAGCTACTTGCAAGCGAATGACACAAGCCAATACTTCCGGTTCCAGAGACAACCCTGGGAACCTCCATCTTGCAGTGTCCAGTTATGCCCGCTGGATGCTGCAAGCTTATATGAGTTTGTCAATTTAACAAAGAAATAGATATATACCAGGCTTGTTATCACAAGGGGAGCCTCTGACACACTTCAAACCAAATGCACTGCTTCAGGTAGAATAAACAAAAAAATTTATTAACTATAAAGGTAGATTTTAAGTGATTATAAGTTAAAGCATAACGAGTCAGAGTGGTTACCAAAATAAAATAAAATAAGCACGCAGTCTAAACTCTCAACCCTATTAGACTGGGCAGTAACTAGTTTAAGCAGTTTTTTCTCACCCCACTGGCTATTGAGGTCCTTAATATACAGGTTTGTCCTTTAAACCTGGGCCAGTCTCCTCTATTGGAGTCTTGTCTTCTCAGTGTCTTGGTTGCTTGCAGCGTAGGTGGGGGCCGGAGACGGACCCAGTATGTGTCCACTTTCTGTTTTTTACTCTGTCCATGTGCTTGTAGAACACAAGTCCAGGCATGTCTGTGGGGCATTGCTGACTCTCTCCCAGCAAGGCTGAGCAATTCCCCTGGTGGGGCCTCCTGCAGGTGAGTCTTTGCATTGTAGCTCCCTTGCTGGGAAATGGCTATTGATGGGCTGTTTCACACCCCGCCTGGGCGTTGGTTACTTTCTTTGCTGTTGCCTCTGGGGAGCTAATAGCTGGCTCATTCCCACAATTTATAGCATGTTTTAGGCTGTGTCTACACTGCCACTTTCAGCACTAAAACTTTTGTTGTTCAGGGGTGTGAAAAAATAGCCCCCTGAGCAACAACATTTTTAGCACTGAAAAGCACCAGTACAGACAGCGCTTTATCACCAGGAGCCATGCTCACAGCGATAAAGCTACCACAGCTCGTTAGGGGTGGTTTTTGTTTTTTTTTTAAATCTCTGGGAGAGCTCTCCCCCAGCGATAAAGCATGTCTACACTGCCCATGTCACAGCAGTGCCGCGGCAACGCTGCTGTGGCTGCGCTGTAACGTGGGTAGTGTAGACATACCCTTAATGACAACCATACTTTACAATTCTCATAACTTCATATGCAGTAATGATACACATATATGGATAGATAAATGACTTTCAGCAGATCATGACCTTTCCTCTGATACCTTATGCCATAAATATAAAGGGAAGGGTAACCACCTTTCTGTATACAGTGCTATAAAATCCCTCCTGGCCAGAGGC
Organism: Lepidochelys olivacea; assembly: GCF_965140295.1. NCBI lineage: Eukaryota > Metazoa > Chordata > Testudines > Cheloniidae > Lepidochelys > Lepidochelys olivacea. Next base: position 38,155,814 of record NC_140420.1, on the reverse strand, counting down.
AACATCCTGTTACCTGTAAAGGGTTAAGAAGCTCAGCTAACCTGGCTGGCACCTGACCCAAAGGACCAATAAGGAGACAAAATACTTTCAAATCTTGGTGGGGGGAAGGGTTTTGTTTGTGCTCTTTGTTTATGTTTTGTTCTCTTTGGACTGAGAGAGGCCAGACAGAAATCCATCTTCTCCAACCCATCCTAATCCAAGTCTCCAATATTGCAAGCAGTATAGGTAAGCCAGGCAAGGCGGATTAGTTTATCTTTTGCTTTATGTGAATTTTCCTTGTGCTAAGAGGGAGGTTTATTCCTGTTTTCTGTAACTTTAAGGTTTTGCCCAGAGGGGGATCCTCTGTGTTTTGAATCTGAATAGCCTGTAAAGTATTTTCCATCCTGATTTTACAGAGGTGATTCTTTTACCTTTTCTTTAATTAAAATTCTTCTTTTAAGAACCTGATTGATTTTTCATTGGGTCTGTGTTCACCTATACAAATTGGTGAGGATTATTATCAATTCTTCCCCAGGAAAGGGGGTGTAGGGCTTCGGGGGATATTTTGGGGGAAGATGTCTCCAAGTGGTCTCTTTCCCTGTTCTTTGTTTAAAACGTTTGGTGGTGGCAGCATACTGTTCAAGGACAAGGCAAAGTTTGTACCTGGGGGAAGTTTTTAACCTAAGCTGGTAAGAATAAGCGTAGGGGGTCTTTCATGTGGGTCCCCCACATCTGTACCCTGGAGTTCAGAGTGGGGAAGGAACCCTGACACCTTACAAGGCATGCTTTATATGTAAGATCACTATTATATGAAAGTGAGGAATATGGGGGTTACAGTACACTCCCCCAAGGTATAGAATGTCACAACTTGCCTTTGAACTTACATGCATCTGAGATCTTCTCTACTACAGTCAACAATTAGTTAATTGTATGTTTTTGTTTTTTTTCCCAAAGGTGAAGAACTGAACAGCTTGATAACCTAAAGGGAAGGCTCTGAAGCAGCACACAGTGATGATTTGCTCACTGAAGGTGTCTTGTGGCTTAAAGGAAAAGGGTTACAGAGCTCCAGTGTGACCCTGCCTCTCTGCTGTGACCTGCCTGAATGACCCTGCTGTACCTTCCATACGGAAGCCTGTCAGCTGGCAGTGGTAGTACTGAGATTTACTGGAGTCTGATGAGAGGAAAGCCAGGCAACTGGATGCTAGGGGTTCTGCTGACTGTACTTGTCTGAACCAGGGCAGTTCCATACCAATGAGTAATGTAAGCAGCTGCAAAAACATTGGTTAGGGTTTGAGCCACAGCTGTTGGGGTGGAATTTGACTGATTTCTGAACTGGCTAGTTCCAGCAAGTAGGGTACCACGTGCACTCAAGAACCGAAACCTAAACTCTGTCACAACAGCTCCTGGCTGGCATCCCAGCAGTTAGCAGGGTCCCCTACTGTCTTCTCTCCACCTAACCCCCAAAAAGGGCGTTCACATACTCAATACCAAACAGGGTGACTGAGTCCCATCTGATATGACAGGCCCTGGGCTGCCCAGGCCAATTGCCCTTGTTAAGGTCCTGGGATAGCACAAACAATTTTTAATAGTGACTTGACACCTGATAAATAGCACAGGGGCTTCCTAGTGGATGGGAAACATTCCTTGCTGTTTGTAAAGGAGCTTAGAGGATCTTTTTTTGTTTAAACGACAACTTTCAGAGAAGAGGCTGCACAAGGATCCTGACTCCACCCCACCCCTTTTTTCTTCTTCTGCTTATAGGCTGAAGACAGCTAGCTGAGCCCAGGGGAGTTGATCCACAGTTTGGTACGTGAGACATATGCCAGCCCTCCAGCTGGAACACTAGCAAGTTGGATTTAGCCTGCCACTTCCCCGCTCGGCATGACTGGCCCAGAATGTATGGGCTGCCACTCTCATTCCAACGGGCTGGAAGTTGAATCTCTTTCCACTTTGACAAGGGAGACACTCCACTGCAGTGCCACTTCCTTCCTGTTCCTCTCCCGCAAGGATTTGCAAGCCTGAAACGAGTAGATCATTCTATGTCTCTGATGACCAGGACAGCATCCCACAGCTGCTATCGGTCTGGAGCTGTGGTGACTCCAGAAAGGGCCATGGCTACTGTAGGCAGTCCTGGGACACAAAACTAGCAGAGGCTTAACCTCTTCACTTGCACGGCATGCCCTCTTGTGTCACGGATACTAGCTCTGTTACTACCCACCAAGTACCTTGTCTCCTTAACTGGCTTCTGGGACGGGAGTAATGTCACTCGGGTCCTCGTGGGAGGAACATGGCCCAGCTGGCTGTGCTAGCAGGAGTCCCAACTAAGGATGTAGCTACAGAACACTAGCACAAAAAAGCAGATTGGGAAGGGCTTTGATCCATGCCCCTTATCCTGCCGATCGAGCGATGGGCCGCTTGGACGACCATGCCAAGAAGCGGATAGTGGAGCTGCGCAAAGCTGGGCTGAGCTTCCGCAAAATCAAGAAGGTCCTAGAGCTGGACAACATCCGGGTGACCCCGCAGGCTGTTTACCTGTTCCTCAAGCGTAAGAATGTGGAGCCGGCACAGCCTCCAGGAGCCTCCCATCTCCAACCAGCCGGAGGCCGGGGGAGTAGGAGAACGGCCATCAACCGGGCTGGCTGGGAGGACGAGCAGCTCTGGAACTTGCTGCAGGAAAATGAGACTGAACAGAACAAGCAGGCAGAGCCCAGGGGCAGCAGGCAGCCAGGTCCCAGGCCCCCAGCACTCCCCGGAAGAGCCACCATGAGCTGCAAGGAGCCACACCTCAATGACCACCAAGACTGCAAGGACAGCATCAAAATAATCAGTGTCACGTCGCTGTGCAAGGATAGTGAGCAGTTTGGGAAGGTGCCTGCAGTGCCCATGGGCCCATCTCCAGTGGCACAGCTATCCCCTATTAACAGTAAGGCCTGGCTTTCTCATTCGTTGTCCATTAGTCTTGGATAGGCCTCTCCACTTCTCTAAGCAGCCTGGTGAGTTGCCGAGCAGTACCAAGGGTCTCTGCTCATATCCCTGTTTTCCAAACCCAGGCAGGCTGGGCAGGACTTAGGCCCTGGAGCATAGCTGAGGTTGGGGGAAGGTGCATGGTGGAGCTGGAAGGACTTAGTCCCTATAGATGGAGGGGCCCCACTCCCCTGTGGGGCTGGGGAAAGGCTGGCACTCAATTCAGGGGTCTCATTTGAAGGTGCTTCTCTCTCTGGTTCCTCTGTCTGTCCATCCAGGTGATGACTGCTCTGGGATTCGGACCTCAGCTGTGGGTAGTCACCCGGCTCCACTCCCACCAGCCATGGTGCAGCAGCAGCTGAACAGCAGGGGCAGGATGTTCTTGCCACCTGCCAGGAATCCAGCCTTAATTGTGAAGAAGAAGATTGTGGACAGGGCTATCCACCTCCAGAAAAAGGTATGGGGCTGGGAGAGGTAGACTGGCTGTTCTGTGGCTAGAAACCCCTTCTCCAGCCCAGCAAGACTGGGGATCCGCTCAGGCAGCGACCCATCAGGTTACAGTTAAATTGGCCTGAAAGGGCTGGTAACGCTCCCCCCATTCCCAACTGGAGAAGGCTCTGTGGGGAACCCAGGCTCCAGTGCGCGGGAGGGACAAGGAGATCCTGGGCTTCTATGAGGTGCCCTCTCAAGTGACCTGCTCCATGGAGTTAGGTGCGGGGGACATGGGGACAGCTTGGGGGGACTGCAGCTGTCCTCATGCAGTCTGGCAAATGCAATGGGAGGCCTATGGACTTAGTGACTCAGGCCCAAGGCTCCCCTCCCCCTTTGCCTCAGCAGATTGGATTTTTGCCCACTCAGGATCCTTGAGGTCTGTTTGTGGCTCTGCATGGCCTTGGACAAATCACTTCACTTCTCTGTGCCTCAGTTATCCCTGCTTAGCAGAGGGGGAAAGGCTGCCCTATCCCATGCAGGGGAAAGTCCTTTGAGGGCAGGCATCCTAGGTACTCTCCGACCCGCAGGCTCCACCAGTAGCGTGGGTGGAAGCTTCCGCAGCTGCACTCCCCCCACTTTGGACACCATGACAAGGACTTTGTCTTACTGGTGGCCCCAGACTCATGCTGCACGGCAACTGGCGACACCTGTGCCACATCTAGAAAAAGAGAGCAGGACAGAAATGAGTTTTTGGGCTGAGCACTGCCAGCTGGACCAGAGACCCATGCTCTCTGGACTTCTAAAGAACAGGTTTGGTCCCCACAATTGCTCCAGACCCTGGCCCAGGTGGTAGCTTCTGTTCATTCTGAGGTCTGTGCTGAAGAGGAAAGAGGAGGATTGAGGGGCAGCAGCAGAGCTGAGCAGGGAGGAGAGAGACAAGGATTGCAGGAGGTGCTGCAGGTTGGCAGCGAGATGCACTGGTAGAGCTTAGGGGAGGGGAGAACCCAAGAACGAAGCTGCAGGTCAGGACTGAGCCACACTTGGACACTAGTCTGCATGACTGAGGCTCTAACAGGTGCTCGTGAGCTCTAGGCTCACTTGCAGTGTAATAAGGTATCTTGAATCCTGTGCTTGGCTGATGCTTGTAATTCTCCGACATTGACCAGGCAACCATTCACAACGGGCACAGTCCATCTGACTCAACGACTGTCCTGCCCTTCTTGGTGGGAGTGCAGCCGGCCAGCCAGCCTCCCAGGGCGAACCCATCTGTCATGGCAGCCTCTATGAGCCACAGCGCACATGTAAGTACCCTAAGATGCGCTCAGTCCGTAGGCACTAGCCCATCCAGTGAATGAGCCATCAGGTTGCCATGGACACCAGGATGGATCACCACAACACATTCTGGCTGGCTTGTCATGCTTCCTTGGGACAAAGCTGTAAGCGGCATAGCCACCTGCTCTTAATGACTCTGAGTGGACGCTGATCTCTGCCAGGACTCAAATGGCAGGATACAGAGGTAACATGGGGAAAACATACAAGGCTGAGGGGCAGATTGATTTAACATTTACTGTCCTGATGGCAGCATGTCTGGGGTAAGTAGCAGAGTAATGAATAACAGCGAGGCGGAGGCGGAGTTGGATCTGAGAGGAGCCTGGTGTTCTGTATCTGCTCCACTGCTAGGCCCACCCTGCTCGACTGTTGCTCAGATGGCCAGCCCAGTCTGTGCCCTGCCCAGGAGTCTTGCTTGCAGAAGTGAATGCTGCTGATTGGGGAAAGGGGAGCATGTGCCTACGCTAATGAGGAGCCCTACTCCAAAGTGTCCCATTAGAAGCTGTTAGTGCACCCTATTGGGTATCTGGTCCCGGCTTCCTTTCCATGGAGCACTGCCTCGGCCCCACTGTGAATCTGGCTGAAGACCCACATCTTCACTAGAAGTTGTGGTTGCCCTCCTCCAGAAATGTCATGTACGTAGGTTCCAGGTTAGCAGATCAAGAGAGTCCCGCAGCTGCTTCTCTCCCTCCTCAATGAGGCATTTCCTAGCAGGCCTGAGCGTACAGTCCTTCACACTGCTTTCTGAAAAGGCATGGTCTCTTTCAGTTTTGCACACTGCAAGACTATTTCAGAGGGGCCAAGCTGAAGGTGAACTGGCACAGCTGGGTGGCGGGCAGGGCTGGAGTAGCAGTGGCATCGTACAATGGTAGATAGGATTGGAGGTCCGATCAGATCACAGAGGGATGCAGCTGTCTGATTCTAGCTCTCCTCCTCTCACATGCATACCTGCTAACTCTTGAAAGCAGAATATAAAGGTATGTGGTGAGCTGGTTCTATAGGAATTGGCCCGCCACTGCATTTCTGATCTTTCTTCCAGGTCAAAGATGCCAGCACTCAAACGGCCCTGCTTAACCCTACCTGTCCTTCAGGCAATCAGAACCCTGTGTGGGGTGGGCAGACGCTGGCCCCCTCACCCAGCCCCCATGCCATTGCCGAGAAGCTGGATGCTGTACGCACACAGGTACAGAAACTGACGCATGCAATGCACGCGGTGCTAGAGAGGCAGTGCCGCATGGAGCGCCAGCAGGAGCAGCAGCAGCGTTTCCAGCAAGAGGTGCTGATGACGCTTCAGCAGCTCAGCTCCACTGTGAGCCATGGGACAGTGCCAGGAAACGAGCCCTGTGTCCCCTTCAACAGCATGGCTGATCCCTTGCCCACTGTGCCAAACTTCAGCCAATTCAAGATGGAGCTTATCTGATGAAAGGTGATGCCAACATACATGGGCCTGGGCATAAGAGTGGCATGGAGCTAGCTCTGGACAAAGCTGCTGACATGGGCCACCCTAGCAGAAGTATAAAGGGATCCCAAGCAGGCAGCTGCAGCTGGGTGAAGAGAAGCAGGCATTAGCACTTCATAAACTGCAGCTCTAGGAGCCTGGCTAAGGACCTGCTACTGCAAGAACAGAAGACTGGGAGGAGGAAGGCCACCAATAACATCGAGACTCAATCTGCTTTGGCCTAGTTAATCCAGACCTGCTTCCCCCAGGAAGAGGCATGTACCAATGGGAAGCTGAAATAACACATGCTAAAGGAAAGCCTTAATTCTAGTCACTGTATACAGCAAATGAAACACTGGTTTAGCCCCCAAGGCTCAAAGGATATGGGACTCCAGTAGCTTAGAGAGGCTGGCTACGTTAGAAGGAAACCATGGTGGCAGGCATCACTCTCTCCTTGTCAGAGCAAGCATTTAATGTTTACACGGGGAAGGGAGTGTGAGCATTAGAATGTCCAGGAGCTTCGGTTTTGGACACTTTGTGCCCTTTCTTTCAGAGTGGTATGTGGAGAGTAACATAATCTCAGTAAAGTCTATACACGCACTGCTCTAGAAACAGACTGGGCTCTGTGTGGCATGCTGGTTGTTTTTCATACACCACCTCCCTATATGAGTATGACTCCATGGCAATGAGAGACCAGCTGCAATCACCCCTATCTACATACCCGAGCTAGCTGAAGTACTGGAACAGTGAAGCCAGGGCAGTTCATGCTGCAGGGTAGGCTAGTTGCAGGAATAATGAGCCAGGGTTCCAGGCAGGCTTGTACCCCTACACCAGCTGCACTCATGCCCCGGGATTAACGTAGGGTGGAGGATTCTCCTGCAGTGACCAAAATTTATGGGATAAGGAGCAGAGGTAGGAACTGCTCATTTCATTGCGCTTCAGGCCAAGTGCTACTAAGTCCTCTCCCTGCCCCTTGATCCCAGGGATACCAAGGATAGCTGTGGCAGTTGACCACAACTTAAACAGCCCCATTCTTCCTTTCCTACATTTGGGCTGCTGTACAATAAAAAACATCTGAACACAACACAAAGTACATAACATGGGGTGGAGTGGGTCTGTGGCATGGGGCTCATCAGGTACGTAATGCGGGGTGGAGTGGGTCTATTGGATGGGGCTCGGTGGATACGTAACACGGGGTGGAGCGGTGGATACGTCACACGGGGGTACATAATGCGGGGTGGAGTGGGTCTGTCGCATGGGACTCGGCAAGGACGCAATACCGCCTGGAGCAGGACTGTCGCATGGGGCTCGGTGAGGACGCAATGCCCCCTGGAGCGGGACTGTCACATGGGGCTGGGTGGGTACATAACACGGGGTGAAGCAAGACTGTGGCACGGGGCTGGGTGAGTATGTAACACTGGGTGGAGCGGGCCTGTGCACGGGGCTGGCCAGGTATATGACACGGAGTGGAGCAGGACTGTGGCACGGAGCCATCAGGCACGTAACGGGGGGTGGAGTGGGCCTGTCGGACAGGGCCTGTCAGGTATGTAACAGGTGGATCGGGTCTGTCAGATGGGGCTCGCTAGGTAAATAACGTGGAGTGGAGCAGGAATGTGGCATGGGGCTTGGTGGGTACATAACGTGGGTGGAGTGGGTCTGTTGGACAGGGCTGGGCGGGTACGTAACATGGGGTGGAGCTGTTGAAACCAATCTAGAGGAACATCCCCATAGCCACATCTATCATCGGGGTTTGTTGTTGGCCCCTTAAAAAAAAATAACCAACTAGGATGTATGGGTGAAAACAACCAAGGTATTTATTAAACCATCAACAGTTCTAATTGAATAGGAACACGGGTATGTTGAATGAATAGGAACACGGGTAAAGCAAGGACCCCCACAACAGGTGATATAAGGTAAGTAAAGGACTGGCAGTATGCTGACTGTGACTGAGAGTAAGTTCCCTCCCCTAGGACGGGACCCAGGTAAGAGGATGGAGGATCAAAGGACCACTACCATATCTTGCAGCTCTGAGGACCTTCACGATGACAGGACAGCTCCAGACTCTGTCCAGGTAGGTCGTACCCACAGGAAAGGAGGGGACCTCCGGCTCAGGCAATGACAGCTCTGCCCCAGCAATGACTCGGCTTCTACTCTGCCTGCGATGTCATGGGTGTGTGTTTGTCCTCAGTGAAAGAGGGGCAGCTGGTGGCACTCTGCATGCAAGTGAGAATTATCCTCCCGCAACCAGATGAAAGAGTGCGGTGCTCAGCATACTCCTCTGAGGCAATCGAGAGACTGAGATGTCTGCTGTGCTCTCCAACAATTGCAGCAGCAGCACCTCCAGACTTTGCCACTCAGAAGGGCAGCCCCTTCCCTCTGCTGTGATCATAGGTCACAGGGTTTGCTTGGTTTCCCGCCTTTTGGTAGAAAGGGCAGGAAACTACACCTGAGAAGGGGGAAGAAGGGCGGCCAAGATGGATTCCCAGTTGTTTAACATCTTAGATGCACCATCTTGAATGCCCAAGCACTGAAGATTTTCCCCTACATTCCCCTCCTTACTGGCGAGGAAACTTATATTGGGAGTTCTGATGCTGGCACAGGATTACATGGGGCACATTGGCACACCTAGACTTGTACCTCAGTTTACCAAACTTACATTGCAAGCACATGCATTGCAAGAGACAAGAGATGTACAAGCAAATGCCCAGTATCCGCCACTTTGGTGGGGTCAGAGAACAAAGATCTCTACCAATTGCTGATTGTGGCAAACTTCTTAACCCTTTTTAGAATCGCTTCTATTTGATTGGACGAGTGGTGGATCGTGATTAAGGTAGAGCTACCCCATTTCATCGCTTCATCCACATGCCTAGTCAGCTCTGGATGCTCCATTTGTTGGCTAATGAGCAAAGTATTGAGGCCCAAACTGACAGGCTCAACATGATCATACATGTAAAATTAAGTCCTGATGTTTCTGGATGTCATTTGCTCCAATTGAAAATAGATATCACATCCCTTAATTGTTAACACAAAGCATAAGCACAAATTTGGATATGCCTTATTACTGATGACATAAAATGTGTTTACCACCCGAGACTTACAGGTATTGTGGAGATGTACCCCATTGTCATTGATTACTACCACCTGAGAATGTTCTGACATCTTGGGCTGCAGCTCGTAATGACACCTGCCTTCATCTGTGCTTAGACAGATGTGCTTCCCTAGGAATACTTCCGATGAGTACAGGTACCCCGATTATCTTCCTATAAGCATAAGCTGACATCTACCGCATGACAGTCTGTCCCTTCTCGGATGGGGAAGATCTGTAGGCATTATAAGGGTGCCATTTGCTATGATACAAGAGGGAGCAGCAGATATGCCCACTGGACAGTGCCATTCATAATTGTTAAGACTCAAGCTGTGGCCACCTTCGTGTACGCGTTGTAGGTAAAGTCAAGGAGCTTCCACCATGCATCATGTTTAACCTCGAATGGAGAGGCATACTTATGCATGATGTTCCTTAGTTCTATAGGTAGAGTTCTCTGAAAGCCTGCCCTAAGGATACTGCTGGACACTCTATGTATCCATCCTTGTACCTGTGTACAAGCAAGGGCCCAAGAGAGGTTACCCCGCAGACCTTCGACACTCTGCAGGATCCTGGTGGAGTCCTGTTTTTTGGGCATGGTACCAGTCCTTGATGACAGTGGACAAGTCGTACCCAAGGTCACCAATCTTATTAAAAAGAAAAGGAGTACTTGTGGCACCTTAGCGACTAACAAATTTATTTGAGCATAAGCTTTCGTGAGCTACAGCTCACTTCAGCGGAAGCTGTAGCTCACAAAAGCTTATGCTCAAATAAATTTGTTAGTCGCTAAGGTGCCACAAGTACTCCTTTTCTTTTTTGTGAACACAGACTAACGTGGCTGCTACTCTGAAACCAATCCTATTAAGGGCCTCAAAATGGCTGGTTTAATGTGGCCACTTCCAACCTAAATTGCTAACCCTAAGGGCTAGGATCCCCTTCCTATGGAGCTTATAAGCCCAAGTCCAGCTCCAATTCCTCCCGTGATCTTAGCAGCAAGGTCTCGCCTCCCACGACCCCAGTACCTAGGCTCTGCACCTTGCACCTACACTTCCCAGGCAAGCATTTAAGTTCTATGCTACTGATTATGCTAAGACCTGTAGATTAATGCTGACTCTTTTAACAGAATACCGAGGACCTGAGATGATGAGACGTCTTAAGTTCTCATTGAGCACTATGGGTCCGATGTAACTGACCCGTGGGTGAGGTATGGTGGTCACCTTGGGTGTCTGAACAGCCCCATAAGGTCCCACTATGTGCCAAGTACCAGACTCACTAGAAGCAGTGGTAATTGAGATGTTTCCATAGCACTTGCTTATAAATTCATTTTGGGTCTGTGCAGAGCAGAACCCATTAACAGTGTTTGTGTTATTACAAAAATGTGGTAAACGGCAACTACAATTAACTATGATACTATTAAATGAACGGAGCAGAGTGTGTATCCTGAATCATAACTTATTAGCGCAAACTGAGCGCTCAAGGAGATACGAATAGTAAGGAGCCCCTCCTGGATGCTCGATGACAAGTTAGTAGAAAAACAGATGAAATTTGCTGGGCTGGTGGTAAGAGGCCTGCCAGAGTATCCGACTAATGGGTCGGTAACCTCCCATACACACACCTTTGCGATCTGTCAGGGTTCCCCCCACACTCTGAACTCTGGGGTACAGATGTGGGGACGCGCATGAAAGGCCCCCTAAGCTTATATTCTACCAGCTTAGGTTAAAACTTCCCCAAGGCACAAATTCCTTTCCTTGTCCTTGGATGGTATTGCTGCCACCACCAAGTGATTTAAACAAAAATTCAGGGAAGGGTCACTTGGAATCCCTACCCCCCAAAATATCTTCCCAAGGACCTTCATTCCCTTTCCTGGGGAGGCTTGAGAATAATATCTCAACCAGTTGCCTTAGCAATATGAGCACAGACCAGACCCTTTGTCTTCAGGACACTGAAATCAATCAGGTTCTTAAAAAAAGAACTTTATTTATAAAGAAAAAAAGTAAAAGAATCACACCTGTAAAATCAGGATGGAAGGTAACTCTACAAGGTAATAAGATTTAAAAACACAGAGGATTACCCTCTGGGCTCAGCTTCACAGTTACAAAAACAGGAATAAAACTACCTCTGTAGCAAAAGAAAATTCAAAAGCCAAAACAAAAGATAGCCTAACACATTTCCTTGCCCTACTTAACAATTTCTGTGGTTTTAGATGGATTATTCCAGGTACATTTTCAGGAGGTATTGTACCTGCTTGGCTTTTCCCTCTGTCTGGAGAGGGAACAACAAAAGAGAACAGCAAACAAATCCTTCCCCCCCCCCACCAGATTTGAAAGTATCTTCTTTTCTCATTGGTCCTTCTGGTTGGGTGCCAACTAGGTTATTTGAACTGCTTAACCCCTTACAGTTAAGGCAATCCAGTACAGTTGCCAAGGATACATAAAGGTTGCTACCCTTCCCCCTATTCATGTCATGCCCTCCAAATCACAGACAGTGCTGGACAGCCTGTTCCACACTGGCTGTGATTTCTTCCTGGAGCTCTAGGAGAAAACAGAGTTAATAAGACACATACACCTCTAGACACACTACTGATTATATAAGAACAGTATTTAAATAACAGTATTTCCCACATTTTAAGGACAATTTTAACCAGTTGATTCTGGGAAACTTTCATGGGAGAGTGCATCGGCCACGTTGTTAGAAGCTCCTGAAATGTGTTGTATTTCAAAATCAAAATCTCGGAGAGCTAAACTCCACCAAAGAAGTTTTGTTATTTTTGTTGACGGTATGAAGCCACTTCAGTGCGGCATGGTCGGTCTGCAGGTGGAAATGCCATCCCGAAACGTATGGGCATAGCTTCTCCAGAGCGTACACAATGGCGTAATATTCCTTCTCTGTGTTTTGACCAGCGGCTTTCCCTCTCAGACAGTTTTTGCTGAGAAACATGACCGGATGGAATTCTTGATCCGGTACTTCCTGCATTAAAACTGCTCCCACGCCATGCTTGGACACATCTGTGGTTACTAGGAAAGGTTTGTCAAAGTCTGGGGCCCTTAGCACAGGGTCAGACATGAGTGTCGTTTTAAGCTGGTTAAAAGGCCTTTTGAGACACTTCAGTCCACCGAATTGCATTTGGCTGTTTCTTTCGGGTTAGGCCTGTCAGTGGGGCGGCGATTTGGCTGTAGTGTGGTACAAATCACCTGTAATATCTGTCTAAGCCTAAGAAGGATTGGACCTGTTGCTTTGACTTTGGAATGGGCCACTTTTGGATAGTATTCACTTTGACCTGTAGAGAGTTGCTAGTTCTTTGACCCACCTGGTGTCCAAGGTGTCACTCTGTTTAGGCCTATTTGACACTTTTTAGCCTTAACAGTTAGTCCTGCCTCCCTTATGCGCTCAAAGACGTTTCATAGATCCTCCAGGTGTTCTGATCATGAATCAGAAAATATGGCCACATCATCAAGGTAGGCGACTGCAGATTCTCCCAATCCCGCTAGGAGACTATCTACAAGTTTCTGGAAGCTGGTGGGTGCATTTTGCAGCCCAAAAGGGAGCACATTAAATTCATACAGCCCCTTATGGGTGATGAAGGCTGACCGTTCCTTGTCGGATTCATCTAGCGGTACCTGCCAGTACCCCTTGGTTAAGTCTAAGGTAGAGATGAACTGGGTACCTCCCAGTTTCGCTAATAGCTCATCTGTGCGTGGCATTGGATAATTGTCTGGGCGAGTTACAGCATTTAGCTTACGGTAGTCCACGCAAAAACGTATTTCCCCATCTGGTTTGGGAACTAGAACCACTGGGGATGCCCATGCACTTTCAGAGGGGCGGATTACACCCATCTGTAGCATGTCCTAGATCTCCTGTTCTATAGCAGTTTTGGCTTGAGGGGCCACCCGGTAAGGTTGGGCTCTAATTGGGTGAGCATTACCTGTGTCAATGGAATGGTATGCCCGTTCAGTCAGTCCTGGGGTGGCTGAGAACATTAGTGCGAAGCTAGTGCACAGCTCCTTGATCTGCTGTTGCTGAGGGTCATGGAGAGGTTCACCTCTTCCACGCCACAGTCACTTTTCCCTTCGTAGTAGACACCTTCAGGCCACTCAGCACCGTCTCCTCCCTGGTCTGTAAACTGACAAACCTTTAATTCTCTGGAATAAAAGGGCTTTAGAGAATTAATATGGTATGCTTTAGGTTTGAGGTAGGGGACGCTATGAGGTAATTAACAGCTCCCAGACGCTCTTGGACCGTAAATGGCCCTTCCCATGATGCTTCCATCTAATGGGCATGGAGCGCTTTCAGGACCATGACCTGGTCTCCTACTTTGAAGGAATGCTCTCTGGCATGTTTATCATACCAGGCCTTTTGCTCTTCCTGAGCATCTTTTAGGTTTTTTCTAGGAAGGGGTAAAGAGTCTTGGAGGGTGTTTTGTGGGTTGTTTACAAACTCCTGAATGTTAGTTCCTGGAGAAGGCATAAACCCCTATCATTGCTGCTTCACCAACTGTAATGGCCCCTTAACCTCACGGTGATACACAAGTTCAAATGGTGAAAAGCCCAAACTGGGCTGTAGTACAGCCCTCTAGGCAAAGAGCAACTGCTGCAACACTAGGTCCTAATCGTTGGAGTGCTCATTTACAAATTTACGTATTGTGGCCCCCAAAGTTCCATTAAACTTCTCCACCAGGCTATTTGTTTGATGGTGGTAAGGGGTGGCAACCAAGTGGTTCACCCCATGGGCTTCCCAAAGACTTCATGATTCCTGCCAGGAAGTTAGTTCCCAAATCTGTAAGGATGTTGGAGGGCCAACCTACCCTGGCAAAAATGTCTTAATGCCTGGCACACGCTTTTAGCTCTGGTGTTGTTTAGAGCTACTACTTCCGGCCATTGGGTGGCAAAATCCATGAAAGTCCATATGTACTGCTTTCCTCTGGGTGTCTTCTTAAGGAAAGGACCCAGAATATCCACACCTACTCGTTAAAATGGAACCTCAATGATGGGGAGTGGCTGGAGAGGGGCTTTGACCTGGTCTTGGGGTTTTCCCACTCTTTGGCACACCTCACAAGACCGGACATAGGTAGAAACGTCCTTGCCCATTCCCTCCCGTAGAATGATGTCCCCAAACAGTCTTTGGTCCTGTTCATCCCAGCATGGCCACTAGGATGATCGTGGGCTAAGGTCAAGAGCTTTACCTGGTACTTAGTTGGAACTACCAACTGCCTCTGTGGATGCCAGTCCCCCTGGTGCCCACCAGAAAGAGTTTCCTTGTATAAAAGCCCCCCTCCTACAACAAACCGGGATCGATTAGAAGACCTGAGAGGTGGTGGGTTGCTCCGTGCTGCTGTCCAAGCTCCCTGGAGGCTCTCATCTGCTTCCTGCTCGGCCTGGAACTGTTCCCTTGACGCTGGAGACATCAGTTCCTCACGGGATTGTGGACCTGGGCTTGGTCCCTCGGGAAGCAATGCAGGGGATGGGGTTGGTTCCAGTGACTGTGAACCGCTCTCTGCAGGTGCACTAGGTTGAGGTTCAGGCTCCGGCTGAGCCTCTTGCGCAGGTTTAGCTGCTGCTGCTGCCAGGGCAGGCTCGGTGGTGCCCCCTGTTGTTGGAGTGGCAGACGGGGTTGCAAGTGCTGGACTCAGTGCTGGCAATGGTTCTGATGCTGGTTGCTCTGCCAGTTCCGGTTCTGGGACTGGTTCTGGTTGGGTCTCTGGGACTGGATCTACTATTGCTGTCGCAGATGGGGTCTGGTTCCACCACCTCAGTCTGGGTCTCTGGTAACACAGACTGGGCCCGGGTAGAAGGCTCAGGAACAGAGCTAGGTGTGACAGCTCGCTTAGCCTGGCTGTGGGTGACCATTCCCACCCTCTTGGCTAGCTTCACATGGTTGGCCAAGTCTTCCCCCAACAGCGTGGGAATGGGATAATCATCATAGACTGCAAAAGTCCACATTCCTGACCAGCCCTTGTACTGGACAGGCAACTTGCCTGTAGGCAAGTTAAGAGTTTGACTTGAAGGGTTGAATCGTCACTTGGGCCTCTGGGTTGATGAATTTGGGGGTCCATTAAGGATTGGTGGATAGCCAACACCTGTGCTCCAGTGTCCCTCCATGCAATAACCATCCTGCCCACACTCAGTTTCCCATCGCTCTGAGGGTACCTGGGAGGCATTTGGGCCTGAGGACCTTTGGTGTGACCCCGGTGCAATGAACTGCAATCTGTTGGGGTTTTGGGGACAGTTGGCCTTCACATGCCCCAGCTTGTTACATTTAAAACATCGTCCAGCTGACTGGTCCCTGGGGCGAGGTGGGTTGCTGGAGAATGGTGTGGTGGGACGATAGGGTGTCTGGCGTTTTCCTTGGGGTGTAGAGGAGGCCTTGAGTTGCCCCGGTGGTAGGGTGTTGTCTTCGGTTGCCACCCTTCCCCCTATTCATGACAGGATCTGATTTACTTGTCCCAATGGCGCTGCATCCTGAACAGATGCAAGATAAGACCCTGAGGCTTGCCCCATGATAGAATTGTAGAAATCCTCTGTCTCCAAGACCCACAGCATAATGCTTTTGGGGCTGTCCACATGACCAAAAACAGTTAGTGGCTTCAGCTCCTTAGCCTGACGCTGGCCATGAAAAATCCTAATGAATTTTTGATTTTCTGATTCAGGTGGTAAGGATGCCATCCCCATGTCACAATAAAAGTGATCCCCTGCTTTAAAGAAAAACACCCCCTGTACATTATTTACAATAGTTCCAACAAGTATAAATGCATGCCGATAGACGAGATGGTGATGGTGGGATTCCTACGGCATAAACACAGAGAGAGACACAATTAGGATGTTGTATCAGATTTGGCAGTACCTTTCCAGGATTTCATCTGGCTAGAATGAAACCATTTAGTTTTCGTTCCTCATTTCTCTGGAATTTCCAGCTGGTACACACAAGGGCTAGCCTTATTGATAAGGGCTGGGCCCATCCACCATGGACTAAGAGCATGGTCTTGGTGTGAGTAGTATTTATACATAACTCGGTCCTCGATCTCCTACTCTATTAGCTTTATGTGCTCTAGCCACTTATCCATCCCATGTGCATTGGATTTTAGTCGCATGGCTACCCGGTGTTGTATAGCGCTTATGTCTGCCAAAATCTTTTTCATACACTTGTCTTGAATTAATCTGGGTTGGTACTCTTCTGGGGGTTGGTCTCCTACCCACCAGAGTTCCCGAATCTTCATTGCTCTGCCGGTCATGTGGTGTGAAACCATGACTTGTTAAGGGGAGTTTAATGTCCCAGTCTTTGCCTTGATGGTCAATGGTCTTCCTCAGAGCGATCTTAAGGGTTCAATTCATGCGTTCAATGATCCCCGAGCTCTGAGGATGATTGGCTACGTGGAACCTCTGCCTGATCCCAAGAGCCTGGCAAAGAACCTTGGTCATCTTGCCTACAAAGGGCGGTCCCTGATCTGAGTCAGTGACTATAGGGAGACCGAACCAGACGAAGGTCTCACTTAAGAGGACCTTGGCAGTGGTGGCAGCAGTGCAATTCCAGGTAGGATAAGCCTCAACCCATTTAGTATGACGTCTATAACCAGTAGACAATATCGATTCCCATGACCAGTGTGAGGAAGAGGTCCAATGAAGTCTATCTGCAACTGGCACCATGGGCCCTTGGCCAGGTGATGCTGTAGTGGGCCTTTTACAACCAGCTATCCGCATTGTTCTCAGCACAACTTAGACAGGACTGGATGTGCATAGCTATGTCTCTATTTAAGTCCGGCCACCAGGCTACATGGACGATCCTGTCCGCAGTCTTGTCTGCAACAAAACGACCCTGTTGGTGTGCGAGGGTCACCATCTCCTTACAGAGGCATGATGGAAGTACCAAGACTAGAAGGGCCTCTTCGGATTTCTTCCTTAAGGCCATGATCAGACTATGTCTGTCCTTAAATATAGAGTAGCCTTTATAGTTCTCCTTCTGCAGAAGGCTTTGCAAATCCATATCCCGCTCTTGCAGCTCCTTGATGTCTACCTGTGCATTTAGATCAATTCCTGGCTGCTATATTTTCATCACAGGCAAGGACAGTGTTAGGGTCTACAGATGCTCTTCCTCCAAGGAGTGCCGCTTCTTTAACCAGAGTGTCAGCCCAGTGGTTCAACCGAGAGGCTTTGGCGGAATCTTTACGGTGAGCCTTTACTTTACACAGGACTGTCTCCCCCGTACAGTTGGTAGCCAGCTCCCATGCATGTCTCAAGTATGCTGTATACTTGATTGGCTTTCCATTGGCAGATCCCATGCTCCGTTGCATCCAGATGGGCATCCAGGATGTAAATGCTCGCACCACCCATTCTGAATTGGAACAGCTGCACAGGTGCTTGCTCCTGTCCTCCTCATACAGTCCTGCTACTATTACCACCACTTCTGCAGCTTGTGCCGAATGGGGCTTAATAGTTCCTTGCAGCACTTGCTGGGAAGAGGGCTGAAAAGCAGTATACCCAGTCCTTGGGTGGCCACCCTGGTAATAGCTACTTCCATCTGCGGCCCAGATGGTTAAACCCTGCTCCTTTGCTTTACTGAACCAGAAAGGTGACACAATGACTGGGTCTGGTGCTGGAAGTGGGCAGTCATGTTCCTGGCCTTTGGTCAGCAATGCATACAGTAGTATGCTCAACTGGGGTGATCTCTGCACTGTGATGTCTCTATTCAGGAGATTGAGGGTCCAGTTGGCCAAACGAGGGGATGACACCCTGCCCTCATTTTACCCAACCAGAGAAGACATACCTTACTGGGGTGTGAGAAGTCCTGAGGATGACAAGGTACATCCCCACCGCGTATTCCCAGTGGCCAAGTGCCCAAACTAAGGTGAGTACCTCCTGCTCACAGGCACTGAACTGCCTCTCTACTTCACTCATGACTCTGGAGCCATAAGCCACCGGCTGCAGCCCAGTTCCTTATCCTGCAAGAGGACTGTGCTGATGCCTAGTTGCAAATAGTAGGGACAATCGGGTTTAGGGTTGGTCTAAGTCTTTGGCCAGAGACTACTTCAGCATTGTGAAAGCCTGCTGATGGCTTTCCTCCCATTGCCATTCCTGCCCCTTCCGAAGTAACTGGTATAGTGGCTTAGCTATCTCTGCGTACTTGTCAAACTCCCTGGAAAAACCAGTGAGCCCTAGGAAGGACCAGAGGGCCAATACATCATGCTTACATATCAGCTCCATGTGCTGTTGATCTGGCCTCTGTCCCTTTGGACCCAGAGTGATAGTGTCCAGAGCCATTTGGGCTTTTGCTGGGTTTACAGTAAAGCCTGTCTCCTGGATCTTCCCCAGGACCTTTTCCAATGCGTCCAGGTTCTCTTCCTGTTTGGGGTGGCGATCAGTATGTCATCCACATAGTTCAGAGTGCTACACTGGTTCCTCAGGGACGTCCACATGGCCGACAACTAAAACTAAAAGTTAGTTGTCTACCTTCATACATGAAGGCAAACTTGTGCATTGATGACCGGTGTAGAAGGATGCTAAAAGGTGGCATTGGATAAGTCCAGAACCTAGAAGGACTTGGTGCCTGCTGAGATCGCTGCCATAATCTCATTGTATTTTGTCACTACGGGGGCCAACCTGGGTGTAACTCGTTTGAGCTCCCAATAGTCAACAGTCAAGTGCCAAGTCTTCTGGTCCGCCTTCAGAACGGGCCAAATTGGAGAATTGCATGGACTGTCTGATTCTATGAGCACCCCTTGTTGCAAAAGGGCCTCAGTGGTTGGCTTCAGGCCTTCTGCAGCTGTGACAGGGCATTGATATTGTTTCAATGGTCTTGGATCCAGGCCATCCACCCGGACCTCAGCATTGATCCTGCCGCACTGGAGCTTGTTGCTGGCAAACACTCCAGAGTGCTTCTGAGCTATAGCAGACACATCAGCTTCCCACTGAGGCTTCTCTAGGCCCTCAGGTGCTTTGAGGGCTGATACTCGGTGAGACGCCTCAGTTACCCCATATTGATCACAGTCTGCTGCTTGGAAGAGTTGACTGTTGGGAAGATCCACAATGACCCTTAGTTGTCGCATTAGATCGATCCCTAAGATCCCTTGGCCACCCAAACGTTGGATACCAAAGGTGATCTCAGTGACAACGTTCTTAATCTTGTAGGTCACTGGAATGGTAAAGGAGATGGTGGTATTGCCCCCTGCATACCCTTCCAATACCTTAGTGTCTTGAATGGGGATTCTATTTACAATGGGGTCTCTCTCCAAACAAAGGAGAGAGACAGAGGTGCCAGTGTCCACTAACAGCCTTTGGCTGACTTGTCTGAACTTCCCCTTGATGATTGCCAATGTTGTGGGCCTGCCCCAGGCATCCGGGTGGATGGGTGCCTTCCTCTGGGGCTGCAGGGATGCTCAGCCCCAGCACATCAGGTCAGGTGACAACGGCGCAGATGTTGGTGCGGGCTGCTCCTTCTTTTGCTTTTGAGCCAGGTGCTGCAGCAGCTCCTCGGTCGATAACATGTCAGTGTTCTCTTTCTTTTCAAACTGGCGCAGCTGCTTCCAGATCAGGTTGTGAAAAGACTTGGCCTCCTCCTTAGCCAAGTTGCTGCTTGCCAATCTGGATGCCTTGTGTAGAAGGGCTGGACTTTTGGTGGGCTGTGGGCCTTTGGAAGGTTGCGGGCTTTTGGGGCTATTGCGAGGGCTGTTCTGGTTGCTAGATGGATGCTGCCTGGTATATTCCTGTTTGCCGGACTTGGTCACCACCGAGACCCTTTTCTCAGAAGCCAATGGAAAGGCCTCTCCTTGCAGCTCATGGGCTACCTGAAGGCGGTCCTCTAGGTCTTTTAGAGAGGTGGTTTGTGGGTCGACCATTCCCAGGGAAATCCTTAAAGTGGGACTTAAACCCTCCAAGGCTGCCTCAACAAACTTTGGGGTGTCGCAGAAGAGTGCCCCCACCAACCAAAACAGAAGTTTCTTTCTGTTTAAGTAGTGTTCTGGGCATTCCCCTGGACACTTCCGCTCTGAATAGTATCTCCCAATCAGGTTGTGATGGGGAGAGAAAAACCTCATCATACACTCATACAGCTGCAGGCAAGAATCAACATCCCCCCCACCTACTGCTGTCTTGGTAGGGCGCTGAAGTCATCCCCTGCCATACGCTCCTTGATTAGGGACGCGGCATCCTCCTTTAAAACCCCAGGCAGTGAGCACAACCATGCTAACCAATCTAGCGCCATATCCTGAGTAAGGGGTTCCAGAGTTTTCTCCATTGCTTGAGCTTGCTCAGGTGTATATGCCTTCAGCTCTTGCCTAGTTTCAGGAAGTCTAGCCAACACAGGCCCATAGATCACAACAGCAGTCATGACTGGTGCCATGGGTAATTTCGACTCCTCGCTAGCCTCTTGTGGAGGAGCTGACGGCGTGCGAGAACCACCAGTATCCCGTCAGGAAGCAGGGCAGAATTCTTCGTCAGAGAGGATCAGGCTACTACTAGCACAAGCACTGGTCTTAAGTTTGTACACAGGAGTCTTATTCAAAGCTCGCAACGTACCCCTGGCCTTCTTAGATTATCCCAGAGCTTGTCCCTTTCCTGAAGACAGCTGTTGTTCTCAGCCAGCTGTCCTTGGCTTGAATGCAGCTCCTTCAAGAGCTCTTGGATCATTGCCTGCAACTCCCCTTGTTGGGTGTGGGCTGAAAGCAACTCCTCCTCTTGCTTACGCAACATCTCGCTGAGATCCTGGACTTTGAGCTCCAGTCTCCCAACTTGTGACGTCAGGGTGTTGTTCTGCATCACCAAGCCCTCCACCTTAAATCCCAGCCTTTCATTTTCCAAATCCCTTGCTGATAGTTGAGGCTCGAGATCTTTGATCCAGGCAGCTGGTGTGGAACTATATCTATCCAGTTCCACACATGCCAGTTAGACTCCACAGATCAAGGCATGTTGCTTCAACTCTTTTTAGAGGGCTCAGGTTTCATAGAATCATAGAATAACGGGGTTGGAAGGGATCTCAGGAGGTCATCTAGTCCAACCCCCTGCTCAAAGCAGGACCAATCCCCAATTTTTGCCCCAGATCCCAAATGGCACCCTCAAGGATTGAACTCACAACCCTGGGTTTAGCAGGCCAATGCTCCAAACCACTGAGCTATCCCTCCCCGATAAGGGCTTCCCAGCTGCAGGAAAGCTCTACTAATGACTCTTCACCCTTGAATAAATTACTAGCCTGGGGATTTTTACCCTTCCCAAAAAGGTGAACACCAGACACTAAAGAATCTTTATTATGCACCCGTGTCCAACCGCTTCTTCTGTAGGCACACGCACTCATTGTGGCAACAGGGATAGTCCTCGTTCCACGAGCCTCAGCCTTTCAAGCTGTTTCTCTACTGTCTGGTCTTGGCAGAATGAACCCACACTGGGCGCTTTGCCACAGTGTGACAGAGAACTGTAATTTGGTCTCCTCAGTTGCCGAGGGATATAGCGATGATGCAAGCTGAGGGATTCTTGGGCCTACAAAGGAAAGCTGACTCCTGCTTGCTTTGCCACTTCCCTACTGCTACTGGTGTGTGGAGTTGGGCCCAACCAGATATGGTGGTTGCTGGGATGGCCTCAACCCACCGCCCGCCTCGCCGATCGGTCTCCATGGGACACAATGGCACCCTGCTGACAGACCACCGCGGTCTTGCCCACAAATTCCCCGACTGATGACCGTTCTGGGTGTCACTCGTACTTGGTCACGGCAAGGCCACTCAGCCGCCTTTGCCGAGAGTCCTTTTTTAACAAAAATCACTTTGATTCTGCAGGGAATCAACCACCCTATGGCAGCTGGCTATCCAACTGTGGGATGTGGTGGCACTACGGCTGTCAGGCCTTGTGGCCTACCCAACGATCCCTGTCCCTGCATGCGCTGCAGCACAGAGATCCAACCATGCAACTGTTGAGTTGCTGTCACAGCAAAATAAAAAGGGCCAAAACAAACTAAAAACGGGGTCTTGCCGTGGTTGCCAAACCGTTGAAACCAATCTAGAGGAACATCTATCATTGGGGTTTGTTATTAGCCCCTTAAAAAACAAACAAACAAAAAAACCCTAGTATGTGTGGGTGAAAACAACCATGGTATTTATTAAACCATCAACAGTTCTAAACAAGGTAAACCAAATGTTATTGACACGAACTGTGACTGTATAGGTCGTTGTTGCAACCAAGGTCCTGTAAAGGCACCAAATCCTGTATAAAGGAGGTCAAATAAGGTATCTAAGACAAGGTTATGATCTCCTGGTTATAATTATGCTATCTGTATGCATGTATCAATTTTGTAGTTGAAATTATGAATATTGGCTATGTACTTGTATCTTAATGTATTTGATTCTAAGTAGCATTAATAAAGCATTTGGTCAGCTTCTTGAGAAAGGAATTTGCAGATTAAGTGCCCAATCAAGAAACACTTAACTGACAGTGGACCTTGGAAGACTCCAATCCACATGAAAAGTCTTCCTGGGAACATTTAAAGGTAGCATGTAAGCAACGGCTGCTCTCCCTGTAAAAGAACTGAGTCATGCATAGACATGTGACTTGCCCATGTGACTCCAAACTTCATCTTGCTGCTGTGATTTTCCACAGTAAGAACAAAGGGGTGTCCTTCCATCTGGCAGAGGATATAAAAGGCCCTGGAAACCCCTCCACTTTTTTTTCAGTCCTGCTTCTTACCTCTGGAGGAACTTTGCTACAAACTGAAGCTCTGAACAAAGGAGTGAATGACCCATCCAAGCTGTGGATGTACTCCAGAGACTTGATTTGAACCTGCAGTTTATTTCATCACTGCTACAAGCCTGAACCAAGAACTTTGCCATTACTGTATGTAATTGATTCCATTTAACCAATTTCAACTCTCATCTATACTTCTTTCTTTTTATGAATAAACCTTTAGATTTTAGATTCTAAAGAATTGGCAACAGCGTGATTTATGGGTAAGATCTGACTTGTATATTGACCTGGGTCTGGGGCTTGGTCCTTTGGGATTGGGAGAATCCTTTTTTCTTTTACTGGTGTATTGGTTTTCATAACCATTCATCCTTATAAGAAGTGGCAGCTGGTGGTGATACTGGAAAACTGGAGTGCCTAAGGGAATTGCTTGTATGACTTCTGGTTAGCCAGTGGGGTGAGATCGAAGTCCTCTCTCTTTGGCTAGTTTGGTGTGCCTTAGAAGTGGAGGAAACCCAGCCTTGGGCTGTGACTGCCCTGCTCTAAGCAATTTGTCCTGAATTGATACTCTCAGTTGTGTCCTGCCAGAGGCAACATCATCACAAAAGGTAAAGCAAGGACCCCCACAATAGGTGATATAAGGTAAGTAAACGACTGGCAGTATGCTGATGGTGACTGAGGATATGTTCCCTCCCCTAGGACGGGACCCAGGTAAAAGGATGGAGGATCAATGGACCACTACCAAATCTTGCAGCTCTGGGGACCCTCACAACAACAGGACAGCTCCAGACTCCGTCCAGGTAGGTGGAACCTACAGGTAAAGAGTGGACCTCAGGATCAGGCGCTGGCAGCTCTGCCCCAGCGATGACTCTGCTTGTACTCCACCTGTGACGTCATGGGTGTGTGTTTGTCCTCCGTGAAAGGGTGGCAGCTGGTGACACAGACTCTGCATGCATGTGTGATGAACCAGATGAAACCGCAACCAGATGAAAGAGTACGGTGCTCAGTGTACTCTTCTGAGGCCATTGAGAGCTAAGATGTCTGCTGTGCTCTCCAACAGTTGCAGCAGCAGCACCTCCAGACTCCATCACTCAGAAGGGCAGCCCCTTCCCTCTGCTGTGCAGGCCCTTATATGCCCTGCTGTTACTGGGCAGATCGTAGATCACAGGGTTTGCTTGGTTTCCGGCCTTTCGGTGGAAAGGGTGGGAAACTACAACTGAGGAGGGGGGAAGAAGGGCAGCCAAGGTGGATTCCCAGTTGTTGTTTGGGCATTTCACGATGGCACCACAGTTTTTGCCCTGTTAGATGGGGCCCATCAGGTAAGTGATGCAGGGTGGATCAGGGCTCTGGCATAGGGCCCATCGGGTATGTAATGAGGGGTGGAGCAGGTCTGTGTGATGGGGCTGGGTGGGTTCGTAACATGGGGTGGAGCAGGTATGTCGCACGGGGCTGGGCAGGGATGCAATGCTGCCTGGAGCGGGTCTGTCTCACGGGGCTGGGCAGGTACGTAATGCAGGGTGGAGCAGGACTGTCGGTGGAGCAGGACTGTCGAATGGGACTGGGAGGGGACTTAATGTGGGGTGGAGCGGGACTGTGGCACGGGGCTCGGCGAGTACATAAGGTAGGGTGGAGCGGGACTGTGGCGCGGGGCTGGGCGGGTACATAAGGTAGGGTGGAGCTGGACTGTGGCGCGGGGCTGGGCGGGTACATAAGGTAGGGTGGAGCTGGACTGTGGCGCGGGGCTGGGCGGGTACATAAGGTAGGGTGGAGCTGGACTGTGGCGCGGGGCTGGGCGGGTACATAAGGTAGGGTGGAGCTGGACTGTGGCGCGGGGCTGGGCGGGTATATAAGGTAGGGTGGAGCTGGACTGTGGCGCGGGGCTGGGCGGGTAAGGAACATGGGGTGGAGCAGGACTGTGGCACAGGGCTTGGCTAGTATGTAAGATGGGCTAGAGCAGGACTGTGGCATGGGGCCTGTCGAGTACGTGGAGCGGGTCTGTCAGATGGGACTGGGCGGGTACGTAACAGGGGTGGAGCAGGATTGTGGCATGGGGTCTGTTGGATACGTAATGTGGGGTGTCGCACGGGGCTGGACGGTGACACAATGCTGCCTGGAGCGTATCTGTTGCATGGGGTTTGGTGAGGACTCAGTGCTGCCTGGTGCGGGTCTATTGTATGGGGCTGGGCAGGTACATAACGTGGGGTGGAGCAGGACTGTGGCATGGGGCTGAGCAGGTACATAACGCGGGGTGGAGCAGGACTGTGGCATGGGGCTGAGCAGCTATGTAACATGGGATGGAGCTGGACTGTTGCACGGGGCTAGGCGGGTCCATAACGTGGGGTGGAGCAGGACTGTGGCATAGAGCCTGTCAGGTTCGTGACGCGGGGTGGACTGGGACTGTGGCATGGGGTCCACTGGGTACGTGATGCTGAGTTGACCAGGACTGTGGCACGGAGCCTGTCGGGTACATAACGGCGGGGGAAGTGGGGCTGTTGGATGGGGCTGGGCAGGTACGTAACGTGAGGTGGAATGGGTCTGTTGCAAGGGGGTCAGCAGGTATGTGAAGCGGGGTGGACCGGGACTGTGGCACGGGGCCCGTCAGGTACATAATGGGGGGTGGAGCAGGTCTGTCGGACAGGGCTGAGCAGGAACATAACGGGATGGAACGGGTCTGTGGCATGGGGTTCATTGGGTACATAACGTGGGGCTGGACGGGTATATAACGCGGGGTGGAGCAGGACGTGGGACGGGGCTCAGTGGGTACATATTTCGGGATGGACCGGGACTGTGGCACGGGGTCCGTTGGGTACGTGATGCAGAGTGGACCGGGACTGTGGCATGGAGCCTGTTAGGTATGTAACAGGGTGTGGTCCGCGTCTATCGCGCAGTGCTTGGCGGGCACTTAATGTGGGGTGGCCTGTGACTGTGTGGCCTGGGGCCTGTCAGGTACGTAACGGGTGGAGCAGGACTGTGGCACGGGGCTAGGCAGGTATGCAATGCCACCTAGAGAGGGTCTTTCGTATGGGGCTCGGCGAGGACACAATACCACCTGGAGTGGGACTGTTGCATGGGGCTGGGAGGGTACGTAATGGGGGGTGGAGTGGGACTGGGCGGGTTCGTAATGCGGGTTGGAGCAGGTCTGTCACATGGGGTTCAGCAGGTACATAACCCGGAGTGGAGCGGGACTGTTGGACAGGGCTGGGCGGGTACGTAACCCAGAGTGGAGCGGGACTGTCGGACAGGGCTGGGCAGGTACATAACCTGGAGTGGAGTGGGTCTGTCGCATGGGGCTCGGTGAGGACACAATGCTGCCTGGAGCGGGACTGTCACACGGGGCTTGGCATGTACATAATGCAGGGTGTGTACTCTGGCAGGAATGTGTGAGTGCAGTAGGAGTATGAAATACGGTAACCCAGGACTTTGAACATTCTGGTATAGTGTTTGACCAGTAGAGGGCACAAGTAGCATGCCACATCCGCAATCATCAGTTAGGGAGCTCTGGCTGTTTGATACTGAGGCCTGGTCCAGAGTGCAGGGGGGAGGGAGGAGAGCTAAGTCGGTCTAAGTTACGCAACTTCAGCTATGAAAATAGCATAGCTGAAGTCCACGTACTTAGAGCTACTTACTCCAGTGTCTTCACTCTGGTAGGTCAACTGCTGCTGCTGCCCCTTCGACTCCACCTAAGCTTCTGGCTCCAGTGGAGTACCAGAGTTGACAGGAGAGTGCTTGGTGGACGATTTATCGTGTCTTCAGTAGACACGATAAATCCACCCCTGCTGGATCGATCGCTCCAGAGGTAAGTGTAGACATGCCCTGAGTTGTTCACTCAGTGGAGGCAAGAGATCCGAACTGAAGAGGGACCAGAGGAAATCTGCTACGCGGCTGTCGTCTCCCCCTGCCATACGGCTGCTCCACTGCCTGCCTGCTCAGGCAGCTCTAGGTGCTGCAGCACTAGGAATGAGAGGAATGTCTTGCACCAAAGACACTGCTTGAGGCATAAAACAATCCTACAGGGTTAGGGGTTAGACACAGTCAAGCCAGGGCGCTCACAGGGGGGAAATAATAGATTTTCAACCAGAGAAGTTCTATCCAGATCACCTTAGAAGCAAACTATGTATCAATCACATGCAAAATCATAGAATCATAGAATATCAGGGTTGGAAGGGACCCCTGAAGGTCATCTAGTCCAACCCCCTGCTCGAAGCAGGACCAATTCCCAGTTAAATCATCCCAGCCAGGGCTTTGTCAAGCCTGACCTTAAAAACCTCTAAGGAAGGAGATTCTACCACCTCCCTAGGTAATGCATTCCAGTGTTTCACCACCCTCTTAGTGAAAAAGTTTTTCCTAATATCCAATCTAAACCTCCCCCACTGCAACTTGAGACCATTACTCCTCGTTCTGTCATCTGCTACCATTGAGAACAGTCTAGAGCCATCCTCTTTGGAACCCCCTTTCAGGTAGTTGAAAGCAGCTATCAAATCCCCCTTCATTCTTCTCTTCTGCAGGCTAAACAATCCCAGCTCCCTCAGCCTCTCCTCATAAGTCATGTGTTCTAGACCCCTAATCATTTTTGTTGCCCTTTGCTGGACTCTCTCCAATTTATCCACATCCTTCTTGTAGTGTGGGGCCCAAAACTGGACACAGTACTCCAGATGAGGCCTCACCAATGTCGAATAGAGGGGAACGATCACGTCCCTCGATCTGCTCGCTATGCCCCTACTTATACATCCCAAAATGCCATTGGCCTTCTTGGCAACAAGGGCACACTGCTGACTCATATCCAGCTTCTTGTCCACTGTCACCCCTAGGTCCTTTTCCGCAGAACTGCTGCCTAGCCATTCGGTCTCTAGTCTGTAGCGGTGCATTGGATTCTTCCATCCTAAGTGCAGGACCCTGCACTTATCCTTATTGAACCTCATCAGATTTCTTTTGGCCCAATCCTCCAATTTGTCTAGGTCCTTCTGTATCCTATCCCTCCCCTCCAGCGTATCTACCACTCCTCCCAGTTTAGTATCATCCGCAAATTTGCTGAGAGTGCAATCCACACCATCCTCCAGATCATTTATGAAGATATTGAACAAAACCGGCCCCAGGACCGACCCTTGGGGCACTCCACTTGATACCGGCTGCCAACTAGACATGGAGCCATTGATCACTACCCGTTGAGCCCGACAATCTAGCCAGCTTTCTACCCACCTTATAGTGCATTCATCCAGCCCATACTTCCTTAACTTGCTGACAAGAATACTGTGGGAGACCGTGTCAAAAGCTTTGCTAAAGTCAAGAAACAATACATCCACTGCTTTCCCTTCATCCACAGAACCAGTAATCTCATCATAGAAGGCAATTAGATTAGTCAGGCATGACCTTCCCTTGGTGAATCCATGCTGGCTGTTCCTGATCACTTTCCTCTCATGCAAGTGCATCAGGATTGATTCTTTGAGGACCTGCTCCATGATTTTTCCAGGGACTGAGGTGAGGCTGACTGGCCTGTAGTTCCCAGGATCCTCCTCCTTCCCTTTTTTAAAGATTGGCACTACATTAGCCTTTTTCCAGTCATCCGGGACTTCCCCGGTTCGCCACGAGTTTTCAAAGATAATGGCCAATGGCTCTGCAATCACAGCCGCCAATTCCTTCAGCACTCTCGGATGCAACTCGTCCGGCCCCATGGACTTGTGCACGTCCAGCTTTTCTAAATAGTCCCATCTTCATATTAATAGCATTTAGGCTTGTAAACCTCTGGCCCCTGCTATACTGTCATCAGAATGGCAGGGCCTTTGAAAGGCCTAGAGCATCCAACATGAGCTTGGAACAGAAAAGATTAAGGAAGATTGTTTATCCACTGGAGTAACACATTTTACTCACATGTACAGCAGCAATCAGGCTGAATAAGAACTGGACTCAACTTCCAGGATAAACTAGTCTGTCCTTCTGTTAATCTTTTCCCCAGCTGCCTAGAGCCTGGGACAATTCCCATGCCCCTGCAAGCTGCCATCACTTGATTTACCACTGGCACCAAATCTGTCTTGAGAGAAGACTAGGGAACACTATTGTCTTCTCCTCACCTCAGTCTAGCAGCCCATCCACAATGGGGACAGCCATCCTGCTGCAACTTGGGGCCTTTCAAGTTCGCCATCCACCACAAGCTTTGGCGAGAAGAAATCCTCACAGAGTCCATTTCTTAAATCTTTTAGTCAGTTGTAGACCACTCACAGTTTAAAAAATAATCCAGGCACTTCACATTTAAAATTATATTCTCGCTGTAGAGTGGGTCTATGCAACAATCCTAGTGTCAGGGAGGATACTGGACAGACATCTCACTCACCTTGAGATGCAAGCCCCACCCACCCCTAGAATAATAGATCTTGCCAATGACGTTTTTCCTGGAAGAGTTAGAAGTCTGCTGCCATCTGTCTGCAGTCATTCATTTCAATGGTGGTGTAATTCAGAGAGTGTCTAAAAAACATGTGAAAATGCGAGAAGGTTAGTTGCTTTGCTCCTTCATAGAGGGTAGATAAAGAGAGAGCCCCTAAGCATGCAGCCTAATACAGTCAGGGTCTCATGTTCAGCAATTCTGTTGCCCTGGCTTTAGAATTACTGTAAAAGCTAACCCAAATCTTCATTTAAAAAAAACCCTCCTAGTCCTTATAGTTATGCTGACAACCTTCCAACTATGAATTAAATGCAACTAGTGGACACCATTGTTCTCCTAAGTCTGCAGACAAAGCTCAGAGGTATCCACTATCCCCATTCAGCTTATGAATGTTAACTCTGAGGCCTTCTAACAGCAATGCATATAACATTATTAGTTTCAAGATATTCAAGTTGAGTATGTATCTGACTAATTTTTTAGGAATTATTTTTTAAGGCTATATCTAAAATTCCTTTTTAAAGAAATGTTAAAGGGTTTTTCTCCTTCCTTATTCAGATTTAAGTATTTTTTCAGCCCATGGTAGATTGGGAGAAAGTAAAATTGATTAGATGGTGTCCTGTCAAAAATACAAAATAAAAATATTTGAACAAATGGGGAAGAGTTAGTGAGAAAAGAACTTCTCTGCTCTAGTTACAAATAGTGTTTAAAATACAATATTTTTCAGAGCTTTCAATGTGGATAACATCAGCAAAGCCATCCAAGAACCTGTCTATCAGTGATACCACACTAACAACAGGAAGATGTTTTTGCCAATACAGACTAACACAGCTACCATTCTGAAACAGGGAGACTGAGACTCTTGGCAGTAGCCAGAGACGGGAACTAGTTGTTAGCGTCAGTCCCCCAAAGTGGGAAGTCACATCTCTCCTGCCCTTCAAGGGAGAAGAGGCAGCTCCTCCCTAGTGCTAAGAGAGTCCCCACCCCAACCCCGGGTGCCAGGAGCCCCCACACTTCACTACCGTCACCAGGCCCTCCAGCTTCCCCTGGCCAAAACATAATGGCAGAAGTTATCAGTACAAGCATTCCGAGCAGGAGAAAACAGACTGAGTTTAATATGGCACTCATGGTATTCTTTACACTGATCATATACTGAATTCCTGGAAACCCTCCATTACAAGATAACCTGAAACTGATGGAGGAGCTGTAGTCTGCTGCACCAGGGGATCCCCACCACTCAATTTATGTCCAGCCTCTTGTAGAGTGCACAGGTCTTTGGGTAGAGCATTAAGCCCCACACTAATGGCAGGATCATTGGCGTATGATGGGGTAGGGAAGGAGTCACTCGAGGCTCCCCCGGTACATAAGGCAATGGGCAGACATGATGGTTTCTTACCTTTTGAAGTAAGAGATGGCTACAGCGACTAGTGTGAGTGTGAGCAGGATAGATCCCAGGACAGAGAGGGCTATTTTCCAGGCTTGGAAGGAGGCTGTGGGAAAAGAAGGGGAGACAGGTAGAGACTTGGCTGAATTATGTAAGGTATTGCTCATCTAGAAGATACTGCACTTCAGGAGAGCAAGGTTCCTTATAGTGAACGCATCAGTGACGTATACAGCCCTGTCTTTCCACCTCACTGGGCTCAAGTCCCTGGAAAAAACTCACTACACAGCATTATTGTTTTAACTGTAACTCACTTTGAATTGCTGTTGGTCCTGGGCGGTGTATTGTTTTACTGGGGTGCTGCGGGCAAAAGACGTGGTGGTACAGCCCCATATGGAGCCCTCCCCCCATTTTGAATCCTGTAAGATCGGGCGTATCCCGAGGGCTACAATGAAGCGTTGCTGTGCCATCACCAAACAGGACAACGTTCCAAGCGGAGGGAGGGTCATTGATTGTGCTCTTCGGAGTGCATGCCACTGGCTGCAGGGCTATTGGGCTGCTTTGGCTGCCTGAGGCTAGGGTTTGCTGAATGTGAACTCACTGCAGGTTAGACAGTGCGGGTTGTGACTAATTTTGTATCTTAGCAAGGCCTTTGTATTCTATTCAGGGCCTTATACCGTGCCCATGGTCAGGGTAGCAGAGTGCCTTCCAGCAAGGCATGCAATCCATCACACTGCTTTCTGAAAAGACATGGTCTTTTTCAGTTCTGCACTTTGCAAGACTACTACAGAAGTGACAGGACTAGCATGTCACCTTTAACTTCAGAGAAGCTGTATCTTCTTACTTCCCTCAGGCCAGGCCCCATTGGCTTCTACCAGACCAGTTTGTGGGGTCGAGGGTCTAGATGTCACCTGCTTTAGATCACCCCCCTCCCCCACATCCTCATTCAATGCCAGCTCTGTAGAATATCCACCATGGATATTTTACAGAGCTAGCATTCTAGATCCAGAGCACTCGAGCTTGTGGGTGAATCATTGTGCCAGTTTTCCCTTTACTCACAGCCACTCTGTGACGTTGACACTGCGTTGTCCAGAGCGACACACTCTTTGTTTGTTTTAAGTACTCTCCCATCCACGGAAAAGGGATGAGGGCTGGTGGTGAAGTCCCTGTGCCAGTTTAGGATTAAATGCTGCTGCTCTGGTGACTTAGCCCACACCTGACCTGAAAGCTGCAACATGGAGTCTGTGCAGGTGAAGTTGAGCTCTGCTGGGAGGCAAGGAAGAAAAGAGATTCTGGTTCAGTTTGGATGGGCTGCCTTTTTCCTCCCCACCCCCATAAATCAGCAAAATTCTATCTCAGTTCAAAAATTCATGAGATTTCACCACCATCAAATCCAAACCAGTGTGCTGCAAACGCAAATCCTGGCCCCCAGCTCCATCAGGGCACTACCTCCCATCAGCCCATCTCAGATTTCATTCTGGAGAGGTGCTAGGCCAGGCCATAATCAGGTTCCCATTCCGAGCTCAATTTTAAGCCCTCTCTGCTTGGTTCAATGTAGAAAGGCCAATAGGGATACAGCTTGATAAACAGACATGGATAGAAAGTAGCTTCCAAGTTACCAGCTTTACAAAATAAAATATGAGCAATTCACTTCCTAAAAAGCAATAGTTCTTACGTGTCTCCAGAGCTGGTGTGGCCTACCTGTTCAGATGTGACAAGTAACTGAGTGCCTCTGTTAAGGGGAGGCCCAGTCCCTGAAGCCTTCACGGGGACTGATTTCCAGAAAGTGCTGAGCACCTACCATCTGGAAATTAGGCCCCTTTAAGATGTTTCAAGGAGGGCACCCAAAGTGATTTTTCTTCTGAACATTTAGGCCTTTGAATTTATTTCATGAACTCCTCAATGGGATAGAGTCTATAGGACCATTTCTGCTCATGTATGATGCTTGTTTAGGGAGTCATTCAACACAGATTTTTGAATGCCCCCTCTCCTGGTTACATTGCATTAACATTCACCACAGTTTTGATGAGCTTTACCATGCACGGAACTCTGGGCTGACACTCCAAGAGGGGGTTGTACCAAAAAATTGGCTTCAGGTTGATGCTTTGGCCAAATCCCAGCCAAAGTTCAGAGAAGGCATTTGGCAAAAGCCTGATATCAAAATACCTGTTCCAGGCTAACCAGCTAGGAGCAGGAGTGTTTCCCAAGGCACAAGTAGCAGTGCTTTACTGCTATTAGAGTCGGTGGGAGCTGGCCACAAATGGCAGGTCACTTTGCAGACCTCCTGCGAGGTGCTGGTACTCTCCCTGCGCTTCCTGCGGCATGGCAGGAAGGAAGGAGACTAGTTTTCCCCATCCTCCCTGCAGCACTGGCCATTTCTCGGTTATGAGAAACTCACATCAGATACTCCTCCTCCCTCATGTTCCTCTCCCTAATGGTAGATCCTGCCTCTTGCCACTTCCTTTGCCACCTACCTCCTGTTGGTCAGACCCTCCTAATGCGTCACACTCAGGAATTCCCTCAGACTGCCAATGCAAGAGGCCTCTAAGTGAAGCATGTGGTTTGGGAAGGGACCATTTCCTTTATCACCAATGGCTGCCCGTTCATCGCTCTCCACACACCAGGAACATAAAAGTGCCGCATCCTCCTTATTTCAGTAAGAGTATGTCGGCTGGGCTGCACTGGGGTTGGGAACAGGGGAAGGGCAATATGAGGTGGATTTTGGTAAAGGTGGTTGGGTTTGGTACTGACCGTGTAGATAGAACTGGGAGACACCGCAGGTACAGTTTTCCTCTATGGATTTCGTTAATACCTTCTCTATGCTGTCAAGCACCCTCTCAGGGTTTGGGGTCCACATAGAGCAATCTAGGGGAGGAAGGGGAGATGTTATTAAAATGAAGCTGGCCCTGGCCATTAGTCTACAGCCATACAACCCTGAAAGCATCCCATCTTCATAGAATCATACAGAATCAGGGTTGGAAGGGACCTCAGGAGGTCATCTAGTCCAACCCCCTGCTCAAAGCAGGACCAATCCCCAATTTTTGCCCCAGATCCCTAAATGGCCCCCCTCAAGGATTGAGCTCACAACTCTCAGTTTAGCAGGCCAATGCTCAAACCACTGAGCTATCTCCTACCCCACTGATCTCATCCTTGGGCCGGGTTGGGGCTGGTTACTACTTGGATGGGAGGTCCTGGAACTAGCCACAGTTAGAGGGTGAAGAGGACAAAATGGCAGAGCAGTTGTGAGGGGATTCCACCCTCCTCGTATTGGCCTGAGTTTGTCCATGGCGTTTATGGATCCACTGAATTCAGGGACTGGGATGAGAGTTGGATTTTCTACAGGCCAGACATAGCAGAGATGTTGATGTGGATTTACAGTCGCGTGTCACCACAAATGGCTGGGCTCATGCCAAGATTCATAAGGAGCTTCACTCCCTTTCCCCTAGGAGGTTTCTAATTTATAGGAACATCTGATATTTCTGCCTGTATGTGGGCCTCTTTTCTGGTTTTCCATAGACTTGTACACCAGCTTTACCGAATTCTCCCTAACCCCATGGTAACCTAGGTGCTAGTGGCAATGAAACAAGACAAGACAAGGGGATTAGAACTCCAGTCCCAAGCTTCCTAGCCTGGAAATACTGCACAAGATAGGGGAAGGGGAAAGCCGTGCTCCCCAATGGGCTGATGGACTGAGGCAGCTGTCTGACCACAGCCAGGGGGAAGCAGTTCCACCCATTCCCCAAGCAGGCTCTGGCTAAGACTCTGCTGAAATAATGGATTATTTGGCCGGGTGAGAGGCACCACAATGAGCCAGAGACATGGAAATCCATTGAACATAGTCCAGTTCCTGACAAGTCTCTTGCAGCAGAGCTGTAGGACACTCTCCTATGCGCTGTCGCCAACCTCTGAGGGGTTAGGGTTACGTCAAACACTTTGTTCCTGTTGCAGCAGTTAGACCTGCTGAGCTGGGACAGGGTGGTTTGCTTTTGGTGCCCCTGACTATACCCCAGTTATCACTAGAGAGACATGACGGGGGATTTCCTGTCATTGCTGAAAAGCAAATGGCCTTTCCACAGAGTGCTGATTAGAGAGGTGCCTGGAATTAAATACCTTGCCCTGCCTATCAACACCACCCCACCAGTGACAGGACTGACACTCCCAGGGGCCAAGTGGCATGGGGCCCCATCACCAGCATGAACCCCCACCTCATCTCTTAGTGCATCACAGTCCATGCTGACACGGTGCACTAATCATAGAAAATTAGAACATTAGGGTTGGAAGAGGCCTCAGGAGGTCATCTAGTCCAATCCCTTCCTGATCAAAGCAGGAGCAACCCCAGCTAAATCCCAGCCAGGGCTTTGTCAAGCCAGGCCTTAAAAACCTCTAAGGATGGAGATTTCACCACCTCCCTAGGTAACCCATTCCAGTGCTTCACTTCCCTCCTAGTGAAATAGTGTTTCCTAATAGCCAACCTAGACCTCCCCCACTGCAACTTGAGACCATTGCTTCTTGTTCTGTCATCTGTCACCACTGATGATAACCTAGCTCCATCCTCTTTGGAACCCCCTTTCAGGTAGTTGAAGGCTGCTATCAAATCCCCCCCTCACTCTTCATAGAATCATAGAATATCAGGGTTGGAAGGGACCTCAGGAGGTCATCTAGTCCAACCCCCTGCTCAAAGCAGGACCGATCCCCAGTTAAATCATCCCAGCCAGGGCTTTGTCAAGCCTGACCTTAAAAACTTCTAAGGAAGGAGATTCCACCACCTCCCCAGGTAATGCATTCCAGTGTTTCATTACCCTCCCACTGAAAAAGTCTTTCCCAATATCCAACCTAAATCTCCCCCACTGCAACTTGAGACTATCAAATCCCCCTCCTTCTTCTCTTCTGCAGACTAAATAACCCTAGTTCCCTCAGCCTCTCCTCGTAAATCATGTGCCCCAGCCCCCTAATCATTTTGTTGACCTCCGCTGGACTCTCTCCAATTTGTCCACATCCCTTCTGTAGTGGGGGGACCAAAACTGGATGCAATACTCCAGGTGTGGCCTCACCAGTGCTGAATAGAGGGGAATAATCACTTCCCTCGATCTGCTGGGAATGCTCTTACTAATACAGCCCAATATGCCGTTGGCCTTCTTGGCAACAAGGGCACACTGCTAACTCATATCCAGCTTCTCATCCACTGTAATCCCCAGGTCCTTTTCTGCAGAACTGCTGCTTAGCCAGTCGGTTCCCCAGCCTGTAGCGGTGCATGGGATTCTTCCTTCCTAAGTGCAGGACTCTGCATTTGTCCTTGTTGAACCTCATCAGATTTCTTTTGGCCCAATCTTCCAATTTGTCTAGGTTGCTCTGGACCCTATCCCTACTCTCCAGTGTTTCTACCTCTCCCCCCAGCTTAGTGTCATCTGTGAACTTGCTGAGGGTGCAATTAATCCCATCATCCAGATCATTAATAAAGATATTGACTAAAACTGGCCCCAGGGGCACTCCGCTTGATATCAGTTGTCAACTAGACATCGAGCCATTGATCACTACCCATTGAGCCCGACAATCTAGGCAGCTTTCTATCCACCTTATAGTCCATTCATCCAATTCATACTTCTTTAACTTTCTGGCAAGAATACTGTGGGAGACATTATCAAAAGCTTTGCTAAAGTCAAGATATATCACATCCACCGTTTTCCCCATATCCACAGAGCCAGTTATCTCATCATAGAAGGCAATCAGGTTGTTCAGGCATGACTTGCCCTTGGTGAATCCATGTTGACTGTTCCTGATCACCTTCCTCTCCTCCAAGTGCTTCAAATGGATTCCTTGAGGACCTGCTGCATGATTTTGCTGGGGACTGAAGTGAGGCTGACCAGTCTGTAGTTCCCTGGGTTCTCTTTCTTCCCTTTTTAAAATATGGACACTATATTTGCCTTTTTCCAATCATCCAGGACCTCCCCTGATCACCACGAATTTTCAGAGATAAAGGCCAATGGCTCTGCAATCAGATCAGCCAACTCCCTCAGCACCCTTGGATGCATTAGAGCTGGACCCATGGACTTGTGCATGTCCAGCTTTTCTAAATAGTCCTTAACCTGTTCTTTCACCACTGAGGGCTGCTCACCTCGTCCCCATACTGTGTTGCCCAGTGCAGCAGTCTGGGAGCTGACCTTGTCTGTGAAGACCAAGGCAAAAAAAGCATTGAGTACTTCACCTTTTTCCACATCATCTGTCACTATGTTGCCTCCCCCATTCAGTGAGGGTCCCACACTTTCCCTGACCACCTTCTTGTTGCTAACATACCTGTAGAAACCCTTCTTGTTACCCTTCACATCCCTTGTTAGTCCATTCATGCTAATGCATTCATTCTCCACACCGTCTGGTCCATATCAGGAGGGACACTCAGCAAAAGTATTTCCCCTCAAATCAGTCCAGGCCTCTCCCCAACCCCACACCACATGAGATGATAGCTCCTCTTACTGGGTGTCAGCAGGCACATGTCAAGATCCACAGCAAATGACTTCAGGGGGCAGCTGTTCTCCCAGCCAGGTGTAGGGTCTGAGATGGCATACGCCAGCGCAGCACTCGCATCACAGCAGGAGCAGCGGCTCAGAGACACTGGCCTGTCCCGAAGAGAAATGAGTCAAGTCTCACTAATATAGCATTTCAAGGGCTTCTTTAAGACACTCAAGCCACAGCCTCCCCTTCAGAATTCCAGCTTCTGCCAATGAGGGAGGCTCATCCAAGATGGCGGATGGCTTGCTAGGATAGGCATGTTTGTGGAAGGTGTTTTAATCAGCTTTTGCAGGTGTCCCAGAGACAGGATTAACTAATTGCTTTGACCCTGATGGGGAACAGAATATTTGAGAGTCTCTGGCCATAGGGAAGGCTATTTGGCTTTTGACAGCTTGATTCTGGTTGGAAGTGAGGTAACAACCCCAATATGGCCAACCTCCAGTGTTAAAAAATAATGAGATTATTCAAAAAACACCTTCATTTTGGAGTGATCATTTGCTGTCTGGAGTGTTTTCTGAGCCTTTAGGGGTCAACTGTTTCTCTACACCCCCCAGGACTAGAAACTTTTACACACTCTCACATTCATGCTCACCCCCACTCAGAGACTCAGAACAAAACTGCAAGGCTTGGCAACATTGCATGTCTATTCTCCCCAGGATGAAAAAGAATGTTTTTCTACCACAAAGAGAAGCAGTGCAAGCCAGATATTATTGTCAGGAAGTCAACCAGATAACTAAGTTACAAACAAGTGCCTCAGAAAGGCCTGGCAGGCTGATGGCCAGTGGCTCAGACACACCCTTCAAGAGGCAGAGGACTTCAGTGCCACTTTTCTAAAGCATCTCCTTTTTCCTTGACAAATACATAAGCAGCAAAGCATTTCAATGAACAAGAAGTGGGAGTTTACCCACTTTTTGGCTGAAATTTAAGAACTACTTCAATGGGTTTGGGAAGAGCCAAAGCTGATAATTATTTTCTGAGTTTTACAATGATTTGTGTTCTTCCATATGATGCAACAAATATCCCTTATGAAAAAAAAAAACTACAACATTTTAAAATCAAGAATAGGATACTTGTGTATAAAATTCTAAGCCCAGTCTATAGAATTCTATAGCAGAGATGAGATTCTATAGAAATTACTCTTAAAGATAGAAAATTTTACTTAATTACTAAATAATCCTATTGGTTTCTTTTCTATTAAGTTTTAGAGAACTTGTTCATCAGGGGTTGATGTTTGAGAATCATTTTACTTTACTTTCATTTCTTTAACAGTTTGCTTTCCATTATTATTTGCTATATCATAAGTGCAGTTTGAGCATGGTCGAGACTTATGGCTTCATTCTGCTTTGAATCAGTATATATATGACTTCATTCTCATCATGTTTTTTTATTCTAAGGGAGGAAAGACATCAGGTTACACCTGGTAGAGCATTATTGTTCCTTATACTACATTCTCCATTGTATCATCCTGTTCAGTTCTACAATTCTCATTACTTTCCTGTTTGGAGGGTATTAAGGTAGAATGCTCAAGGCTCTTGCAGCTCCATCTTCTGCCAGCCGGAGCCTCCAGGCACAGAAAACCTGGAGACTTTTAAAATGGAAGGCTCATAACATGTTTGAAGCCAGTAAATACGTCACCTCTCCTCTGCACAGGGCACAAAGTGCGATGGGCCGAGGCAGTTCAGCTGTCCTTTGCCTGTGCTAGATTCCCATGTGTACACCACAGCATCCACCAGGTTCTCTAGATTCACCATCATGTCAACAGGAATTCTTGCTTGACGGCTGTTGTACACTGCCACAGCGCTGGAGCCACGTCTAACAGATGGGGCATTCCTGATAAATGGCAATTGCTGATCTGAAAACAGTGGGGGATAAACTGGTGAGCAAAAGGACACTTTAGGCAGAGCAAAGTGACAAGCCAAGAGCAAGGAGAAGCAGATTTCATTGATGCCTCCCTGTTATGTCTCATGGCATATACACAGAGAAGTCAGATAAAACCATTAATACTCTTGCTAGAAGGTTGCAACGTAAGAACATAAGAATGCCCATACTGGGTTAGACCAAAGGTCCATCCAGCCCAGTATCCTGTCTACCGACAGTGGCCAATGCCAGGTGCC
This sequence comes from Lepidochelys olivacea, assembly GCF_965140295.1. NCBI lineage: Eukaryota > Metazoa > Chordata > Testudines > Cheloniidae > Lepidochelys > Lepidochelys olivacea. Next base: position 38,116,575 of record NC_140420.1, on the reverse strand, counting down.
CCAGAGGGAGTGAACCTAACAGGTAATGATCAAGTGATCTCTCTCCTGCCATCCATCTCCACCCTCTGACAAACAGAGGCTAGGGACACCATTCCTTACACATCCTGGCTAATAGCCATTAATGGACTTAACCTCCATGAATTTATCCAGTTCTCTTTTAAACCCTGTTATAGCCCTAGTCTTCACAACCTCCTCAGGCAAGGAGTTCCACAGGTTGACTGTGCACTGAGTGAAGAAGAACTTCCTTTTATTTGTTTTAAACCTGCTACCCATTAATTTCATTTGGTGGCCCCTAGTTCTTATATTATGGGAACATGTAAATAACTTTTCCTTATTCACTTTCTCCACACCACTCAAGATTTTATATACCTCTATCATATCCCCCCTTAGTCTTCTCTTTTCCAAGCCGAAAAGTCCTAGTGTCTTTAATCTCTCCTCAGATGGGACCGTTCCAAACCCCTACTTATTTTAGTTGCTCTTTTCTGAACCTTTTCTAATGCCAGTATATCTTTTTTGAGATGAGGGCACCACATCTGTACGCAGTATTCAAGATGTGGCCGCACCATGGATTTATATAAGGGCAATAAGATATTCTCCATCTTATTCTCTATCCCTTTTTTAATGATTCCTAACATCCTGTTGGCTTTTTTGACCGACGCTGCACACTGCGTGGACGTCTTCAGAGAACTATCCACGATGACTCCAAGATCTTTCTCCTGATTAGTTGTAGCTAAATTAGCCGCCATCATATTGTATTTATAATTGGGATTATTTTTTCCAATTTGCATTACTTTACATTTATCCACATTAAATTTAATTTGCCATTTTATAGCCCAATCACTTATTTTTGTGAGATCTTTTTGAAGTTCTTTACAGTCTGCTTTGATCTTAACTATCTTGAGCAGTTTAGTATCATCTGAAAACTTTGCCACCTCACTGTTTACCCCTTTCTCCAGATCATTTTAGGTTGAATAGGATTGGTCCTAGGGCTGACCCTTGGAGAACACCACTAGTTACTGCTCCCCATTCTGAAAATTTACCATTTCTTCCTACCCTTTGTTCCCTGTCTTTTAACCAGTTCTCAATCCATGAAAGAATCTTCCCTCTTATCCCATGACAACTTAATTTATGTAAGAGCCTTTGGTGAGGGACCTTGTCAAAGGCTTTCTGGAAATCTAAGTACACTATGTCCACTGGATCCCCCTTGTCCCCATGTTTGTTGACCCCCTCAAAGAACTCTAATAGATTAGTAAGACATGATCTCCCTTTACAAAAGATCTCCCTTTTTGCACAACAATTTATGTTCTTCTATGTGTCTGACAATTTTATTCTTTACCATTGTTTCAACTAATTTGCCCGGTACTGATGTTAGACTTACCGGTCTGTAATTGCCAGGATCACCTCTAGAGCCCTCCTTAAATATTGGCGTTACATTAGCTATCTTCCAGTCACTGGGTACAGTAGCTGATTTAAAGGACAGGTTACAAACCATAGTTAATAATTCTGCAATTTCACCTTTGAGTTCTTTCAGAACTCTTGGGTGAATGCCATCTGGTCCCGGTGACATGTTACTGTTAAGTTTCTCAATTAATTCCAAAACCTCCTCCAGTGTCACTTCAATCTGTGACAATTTCTGAGATTTGTCACCTACAAAAGACGGCTCAGGTTTGGGAATCTCCTTAACATCCTCAGCCATGAAGACTGAAGCAAAGAATTCATTTAGTTTCTCTGCAATGACTTTATCATCTTTAAATGCTCCTTTTGTATCTCAATCGTCCAGGGGCCCCATTGGTTGTTTAGCAGGCTTTCTGCTTCTGATGTACTTAAAAAACATTTTATTACCTTTTGAGTTTTTGGCTAACTGTTCTTCAAACTCCTTTTTCGCTTTTCTTATTACATTTTTAGATTTAATTTGGCAGTGTTTATGCTCCTTTCTATTAACCTCACTCAGATTTGACTTCCACTTTTTAAAAGATACCTTTTTGTCTCTCACTGCTTCTTTTACATGGTTGTTAAGCCATGGTGGCTCTTTTTTAGTTCTTTTACTGTGTTTTTTTAATTTGGGGTATACATTTAAGTTGAGCCTCTATTATGGTGTCTTTGAAAAGCGTCCATGCAGCTTGCAGGGATTTCACTCTAGTCGCTGTACCTTTTAATTTCTGTTTAACTAACCTCCTCATTTTTGCATAGTTCCCCTTTCTGAAATTAAATGCCACAGTGTTGGGCTGCTGAGGTGTTCTTCCCACCACAGGAATGTTAAATGTTATTATATTATGGTCACTATTTCCAAGCAGTCCTGTTATAGTTACCCCTTGGACCAGATCCTGTGCTCCACTCAGGACTAGATCGAGAGTTGCCTCTCCCCTTGTGGGTTCCTGTACCAGCTGCTCCAAGAAGCAGTCATTTAAAGTATCAAGAAATTTTGTCTCTGCATTTCATCCTGAGGTGACATGTATCCAGTCAATATGAGGATAATTGAAATCCCCCACTATTATTGAGTTTTTTATTTTGATTGCTTCTCTGATCTCCCTTAGCGTTTCATCGTCACTATCACTGTCCTGGTCAGGTGGTCGATAATAGATCCCTACTGTTATATTCTTATTAGAGCATGGAATTACCATCCATAGAGATTCTATGGAACATGTGGATTTATTTAAGATTTTTATTTGATTCTACATTTTCTTGTACACATAGTGCCACTCCCTCTCCCCCCACAAGCATGACCTGTTCTGTCCTTCCGATATATTTTGTACCCCAGAATGATTGTGTCCCATTGATTGTCCTCACTCCACCAGGTTTCTGTGATGCCTATTATACCAATATCCTCCTTTAACACGAGGCACTCTAGTTCACCCATCTTATTATTTAGACTTCTAGCATTTGTGTACAAGCACTTTAAAAACTTGTCACTGTTTATTTGTCTGCCCTTTTCTGATGTATCAGATTCTTTATGTGAATGTTTCTCGTCTGATCTGGCCCATACTTTGTTCTCTTTCATCCTCTCCTCCTGACTAAAACCTAGCTTCCAGAGCAATCGGATTTCCCCATCTCTTAGTTTAAAACCTGCTCTGCAACCTTTTTAATGTTAAGTGCCAGCCGTCTGGATCCACTTTGGTGTAGGTGGAGCCCATCCTTCCTGTAGAGGCTCACCTATCCTAAAAGTTTCCCCAGTTCCTAATAAATCTAAACCCCTCCTCCCTACACCATCGTCTCATCCACGCAGTGAGACTCTGAAGCTCTGCCTGCCGACCTGGCCCTGCACATGGAACTGGTAGCATTTCTGAGAATACCACCAGAGAGGTCCTGGATTTCAGTCTCTTTCCTAGCAGCCTAAATTTGGCCTCCAGGACGTCTCTCCTACCCTTGGTACCTACATGTACCATGACCACCGGCTTCTCCCCAGCTCTACACATAGGTCTATCTAGATGCCTCGAGAGATCCACAACCTTCACACCAGGCAGGCAAGTCACAATACGGTTCTCCCGATCATCACAAACTCAGCTATCTATGGCACCTTAGAGACTAACAAATTTATTTGAGCATAAGCTTTCATGAGCTACAGCTGAGATATAAACACTACTGACATGGGCAATATTGGAACTAGCACCCTGCAGATCCAAGGCTTCATAGCCCATTACCCATCCCCCCAACGCTGAAGCCACTCAGTCTCCAGCCATCTGCCTCCCAAAAAGTTGCCTTCTGGACTTCACCCACAGAAGAAAACCCAACTCTAGACTCAGTGTGGGAGTGAAGGAAGCACCTGTATGCAGTACTCTATTGTCAGCCTTACCAGGCCTGGGCGGTCCTGACGGTGCAATCACAAATAGGCCCGTGGTCCCGAATGTGCCCCGTAGTGGGATGCTGGCATATGCTTTGCCATCCTGCCCAGAGAAGAACACCAGGGTGTATCCTCCCAGGGTGGCTCCAGGTTTCCCCTTCAGCTCAATGAACTGGTAGGAGGCGGTGCTGTTGGTCATGCTCAGCTCGTTGATTAGAAAGGAGGGGGCGGTGGGAGATGGTGCTGAGGAGTTGGCGCAGGCATTCTCCCCGAATGGTGTTATTGTAGTCACCTTGCAGAGACAGAGACACCAGGCTGTGAGGGAAGGAGGGATCCTTTCTATCCTCTTTTGTTTAGGTGGCGGCACCTCTCTTCACAGCATTGGATTTCTCCAGTCCCATACAACTGCAATCTGACTCCCCACCTGCAATGGGACCCTGCAGCACAGGTATGTCCTATGCTCAAGAAATGGATGGCTTTACTTTCAAGCTTGAAGGCAGCAGCTCCTCCCCACAATCTTCTTTCAGGTACCCCTATTTGAGATCTCTCACAACCACCACCAGATGCCCCATTGTCTCTCCCCCAGTTGCACTGCTGGGTCTGCACATGTCCTTTGGACAAGTGTCCTTCCACAGTATCATTTCCTTTCCCAACCATCAGAGGTCACTATTTCGCTCATATCTCCTCTCCATGCCACATAGTCCCCTCCCTTTGTACTAAGTCTGCTTGGAATAGGAGGCTTGAATGTCTCTCCACAAATCCCTCAATAACTACAGATGGCAGTGTCCAAGGACCTTGTGCTGTTGGCTAGCGCGATTCCTTCCAGCTGCTGTGAACATTCTACCTGCTTCAAGAACATGTTTGACTTTTAGGCCTGCCCAGTCCTCTGCTTGAAAGACCCTTGTAAACATCAGCAAGGGAAAAGAAAATCCTTACAAAGCTTTATCAAAGGAATCTGATAAAAACTTGGTGTGTGCTGCTTAAAGGGGTGTGTGCTGCTTAAAGGGTTCTCTGTCAGAAACTAGAAATTTTAAAATTAAGAGGGATTAAAAAGAAAGGCACCAAATTCAACCAATTCCAGTTGAGCATGTCCCTTTAAATGTTTCCTTCAATTGAAAGGAAGTTGGGTGCAATGGATGGTAAATTTTGTACTGCACTTTGGACAATATGCACCAGAGAGGCTGGAACATGAAAGGTGACCTGGTGTCCGATTTTCCAAGAGGAGAAGATGCCTTGTGCGTTTGGGACCCAGTTCAGAGGGGTAGTCCAGGATTTCTCAGGGTCAGAACTTTAGAACCCAAGTTTTCTTCTCATTTATGGTCAGCTGAGGAATCACTTTTACTCATTAAGATCCTCAGCACCATGGAGGCTGAGACTGTGCTTGTTTATTGGCAACATCTCAGTTTTTGGCAGTAATTTAGCTGCTTAGTCTGAAGCCCTTTGTTTGGATAAGGTGTAGTGTGGAGCCATCACATGGTTAGTAGAGGGAATAGGAGTGTGAGTGAGAGATAGTCTAACCCAGAGGGCACAAACAATAGACACAAGTGTCTATGAAGACCCAGCCATATGTCAGCTTGATAGGCTGATTAGAACACAGCTAAGACCCACCCAGTGGAGACCAAACAGCTCCTGTCCCCTACCTGGAAGCTGCTGTGGACTCTGGGGCTCTGGCTGTTACACCGGCTCAGAGACTCATCCTGACTGCTGTGGGAGTCATCTTCATACAGGATATTCTGCCCTGGGGTCAGTACTTTGAGCAGCTTATCTGCCCTGTCAGACGCCCGGGACTTATAGACCACTGCATCCACCAGACCTGCCTCAGTCACAGCCATGCCCACGCTGTAGATGAACGTGGTACTGTGGTAGAGGGCCACAGCATCCCCCCCATTCTGGATGGTGTTCGGAGGCAGAACAATCACTGGACTTGGGGTCACCAATGCACTCCCCACCAGGAAGTAGCCCTGCTCATTAGTACAGTAGCCCGTCAGGTTCACCACCCTGTAGGCCTGGTTGTTTTTGCCGTTATAAAGGACCAGCCAATAACCACGGAGGTCAAAATGTGTCTGCCCAGTGTAGAGCAGCTCGATGTACTCCATATCCTCCTGGCCTCCCGGATTGTCTGGATTCACCTCATTGATGAGCAGCTCGGCTGCGTGGGAAGGTGGCTCACTGGTCCCCTCTGATGAGGCACCTTTAAGAGTGAAAAAATACCATCACCCTAGACTTGGCTTGCATTTTGCTTCCTGCAGCTAGATAGGGTAGAGCACTGTATGGACAATCCCATTAGACACCACCAGGTACCTGTTCATGCTGCACCTGGGCTGGGCAAGGGTAGGTAGTGCCTCTAATTTGCTTTGAAGACACAGAGACAAATTAAGAGGGGAGTCTGTGGACAGAGAGAATCTAGGCTGATATGATGACAGTGCTATGTAAGAGCTAGGTGTCATCATCACCAGCACATCTCTTCTCTCTGACTCTTATGTGTTTCTGTTGAGGTAGCCCTCTGGAACCCTCCCAGGGCTCAGGGCCCCACTGCATTAGGCACCGTACAAACAAGGAACAGAAGACAGTCCCTGCATTACTGCAGCCTAGATTCCCCTACTCATCCACCCATGAGGCATACTACCCCTTGTACAAGATGTTAGCCCACCAACTCCAAGTTAGGGTAACTCAAGCACCAAGGCACTACAGGAGTATCGCTAAATCCTTCCTCTGGCTCCTTGTGGTACACCAACAGCAATTCCCTCACTTGTTAGTAAGTGGGTGTGAATACATTCAAGGCACACATGGCCCCTGGGTTTGGCCTATAAAGAATGAAGTGCCACGTAGTCTCCTCTATGAAATGCTCCAGCACACCCCAAAGAGACATCAGCATTCCCTGCCCACCCTTAGCCTCATCAACCAACAGCACTAGGGCATGTCAGTTTAGCCAAGGCAACAAGATATAATGGGGGTAGTAACTGGATGGAGAGGGGCAGAATTAGGGCAATGTCACACACTTCCCACTCAACTAGCATGGAAAGGAATCCCTCTGAAAGAGCTAGAGATGCATGTCCGACTTCAGATGTCCGCTTTTCCCTGATCAGAATGACAACAGGTACCTGGAGGAGATGCCGTGACATTAGCATGTTTGACACAGGCCTTTTCCACTGTGGCATTCCAGCTGCTGAAACTTGCTGCCCTGGGGCTCTTCAGGAAGCTGGTGAAGGCTTGTACCAGGCTGCTCAGCTGCTCAGCTGATTTGGCAATCAGGAGCATGGTGAATACAAGCTCTGTGCCCCGGCATGTTGTTACAGGATCTGAAGAGGAAAGCAGAGAGGTGCATTGGCTTCACGACAGCCACCCCTTCTCTAGAAGCGACCCACAGCTTGTCAGTACATCTTCTACCACCCCACCTCCCACTCCCATCCAGGGCAGTGGTAGAATTTAGCCACAGAATTTGAAGTGATGCAAGCATCCAATGGGCTTCACAGCCCTTCCACCAGCCTGGAGGTGTATTCTATGATTGAACCCACATGGAACACCCAGACATAGTCTGCACCTTTTTGTCACCACCCCCTTCTTTGTATTTCAGTCTCTGACAGCTGCCCAACAGCAGCCAGGTTTGGACCCTCAGCAGGGTCTAACCATGGCAAGCTGAATGCAACTTCTCCTTGTCTATGCTGATGGTGGAGTTGTGGTCAGCATCATAGCTCAGTGGTTTAAGCATTGGCCTGCTAAATCCAGGGATTGTGAGTTCAATCCCTGAGGGCGCCATTTAGGGATCGGGGGCAAAAATTGGGCATTTGGTCCTGCTTAGAGCAGGGGGTTGGACTAGATGACCTCCTGAGGTCCCTTCCAACCCTGATATTCTATGAATCATGAAATCATATCAGCTGGCTCAGCTCTCCATGGTTCTGTTCTACTGCAACAACAGGCTGGTCTGAATGTTCACTACAAAGAGGTAAGCTCAGTGGGACCTCTGCTGCCACACAGTTTAACTTGGGCAGAGCCATAACATGGTCCCCAGTGCACATCAAAGAGGAAGCCTTAGAAAGAAAGCCTAGTCTCTGGTGATTACAGTCCTGTATTACAGGACTGAGTTCATCTCCCTACTGTAGCGTCTGTATACTGGGTGGTTAAGGGGGCCAATGCATTGGGACGTTCTCTCTCTAGTGAACTGGATGCAAATCTAACTGGGGACCTGGGTTTAGCCAGGTTACATTAGAAAGGCCCACCACACAAGTCTGAATGACAGTAAAGGCTCAGGGATGGAATAGCAGAGGCAGCTGCAGGTCAGGACTAAAATGCATTAGCAGAGCTATGTATGGGACTACTGCTCAGCACCTGTCTGTCTGTACCATACGTGGCCCTAGCCAGCACCAGTCGTTGCCACAAGCAGCAAGTTCACCCATGCTCAAAAATAAAATAGTTAGGCTTCATCATAGAAGGTGGAAATCCATTAATAAAGCCAGGTGTAGCACATTGGCAGAGAGTGAGCCCTAGCCAATGTGGATCTGAGACACCTCTCTCTCACCTTTAAAGTATGCAACAGACATTCCACAATTGCACAGCTTGTCAAGGGCCTGGGCTAGAGCCGTCTGTATCTCATATGACCCTAGGAGCCACAGCTGGCAATCTGTGAAACAAAGAGATTGGGAGTGACTTGAAGAGGTCAACAAGAGCCACAAGTTCAAGGTTATCACCGTCCGGTGCATCCCTGCTGTTGGTGCATCTGTAGCAGCTGCAGCCCTACTCTTGGTTAGAGCCCGAGAGGACCAGATAGGGCTCTGATTTGCATAGATTCCAGGGACATAGGGACTCAGGAAGTTCAGCCTGGAATTTGTTTGCTAGGAGGAAAGGGAGTGAGAAACCCCCTTGAAAGATGGGGGCATAAAGAACTAGATGCCACCACCAGCCATCCTCCAGGGTTAAACACACACTGCGTGAACTGCTGAACCCAAAGTCAGTGTGGCTTCCCTGGTTCCAAACACAGCTGTTTTCCCGCAAATCGCTGGACTTGAGTGACAGGCCTGGTGTCATCTTTCTTCTCACATCTGCGCCTGGTGTATTCTCATGTGTTTCAGGAAGGTTGGCTGATCTAGGGAACTCATTAGGAAACCTTGATTCTAGTCCCAGCCTTGCACTTGACTCCCTGCATAACCTTAAGCAAGTCACTTCCCCACCCCATACCTTTCTTGTTAGTGGCTTCTTCCTTGTGAGCTTAGTGGCAAGTGTCCCTGCCTGTCATGAGGGGGATCAGGTGGGGGCTGCATTTCAAAAGTTATGGAGAAAGGATGGGGTGAAGTTCTCTGGCTGGTGCTGTTCAGGAGGTAAGTCTAGACAAGGATCACAATGGTCCTTTCTGGCTTTAAAAATCTATGACTCTCTGGGCCTCAATTTCTCCAACTGTAAAGCGTGGATGATGATGCCTCCTCCCAGCCCCCAAACTTTACCTTTGTAAAGAGTTTTGCAAGGTACCCACAGAAAGCTCTATAAGTGCTTAAATGTTATTAACTCTGCAGAGTCACTTCAACTATAAGAGCTGAAGACTTAAGCCTCAGGCCTCCTTAATGGTGTTATCAGCTTCAGTTCTCCAGGTGGAATCTTCATTCCTGGGAAGAACACAGCAGGTTCTTTTGACTTGCAAGCAGGGCAGTTGGGCTCTGGAAGTCATTGGGCATGAAAACCACCCTTATGTAAAGTGGGTTTATGCACCAGTGATGCCCAGAGGGTTTCAGTGGGATTTCAGTGGCTCACAGGCTTAGAGCCAGCTCTCTACACAGGGGTGAGTACCACCTTTGAGAATAAACATAGGACCCCACAATTTTCCTTTTAAGGCCCCCATTTTCTTTGGGGGGCGGGGAGCACTTCTCCCCTCCTGCTCCTGTCTGTACCCTAAGCTGGAACAATGGAGAAACAGAGCTAAACGGAGAGCTCAGTGATCATGACGCTGCACTGTAAAAGATTGGAGGCCACTTTTCCTTTAGGATGAATGCCTTGTGCTAATCCTCCTGCTGCTGACAGTTTTACAGATGCTCTGGTAACATCTGAGCCCCTCCCAGGATGGACAGTAGAATCTGAAGTTCTAAGTAGGCTCCTTGAAGCTTATAAGGGAGAATGTCCACCTGTTTGTCCCTTCAGGGCAGTTTGTTAGATTCTCCCTGGGGGGTCTCAGATCCAGGGAACAGAGATGGTATCTAGGACCCACCTGCTATATGGAGGCAGAGGGAGATGGACTGGCTGAAGCGGCTGCTGGGGCAGTCATTGAACTGTCCAGGCGTGGGGCTGCTGAGGGCGTAGATGGAGGGGTCCCGGGTCACGGAGCAGCAGCTGCACCGACTCATGGATATGTTACCTGGCTGGTGGCTGAAAGAGGCAGACACACAAATTAGAAGAAAATATGATCTGCAACCCAGACTGTTGGTGCTCCTGACTAAATAGCAGGGTGCCTGCACCAGGAGCGGATGCTGATGCCATATACATCTGCTTTCCCCACCCAAAATAAAGAATCAGATGGAGAGACTTCCCTTCCTCTATCACCCCTAGCCTTCTGGAAAGAAACTCAAGAGCTCTTCAGAACCTCTCGAGACAGCAGAGTGTAGTGTCTTCAACACACCCCTTCTCTTCCAGCATGCCACTGTCTACCCATTTCCTCCATTCCATTCTCCCATCTCCAAAGGTGATGCAGCTCTACGCAGAGTCCACCAGGGAAAGGGTTTCAGTGGATGTACAGCCTGGCCAGAGTAGGGTGATTACCCATCCCTTATTTTGAAAAGTATTGAAATATATTAAAACTGACAATAAGGACATTTGAAACATTCCATTGAAGCTGAGGATAACTGCATTGTATACCTGAGGGCACTCAAAATGAACACTGGGGAGAAAAATCCATGATATGTAAAGGGAAATGGTGTTTCCCTAAAATGTCCCTTAAACAAAGCATTGTCCCTTGTTTTTCACGCGTTTTCCCTTATTTCCAGCCAACAAAGGTGGCCACCTGAGGCCAGAATGAGCTGGCCTAATAAGGTAGATGCTTGCACTGGATCTCTGAGTTTCAAGCTCAGGATGCGGTTGCTGGACAGGGTGGGAGACAATGGAACAAAAGCAGCTAAAAATTAAGACGTGGACCAGAGCCCCCAGATCAGATCCCAGGGACTAAGGATGGAGCCCAGAGTGTAAACAGCTGCACAGAGTATAGCTGCTTTGCTCCTGGAGAGTAGGGCACCTTTCTGGCTGGAGGCAGACTGTTCTGTGTGGAGGGCAGAGGACTGTGGGAGGGAGGAAAGTGTCTGGAATGCCCAATTTCCCAATCAAGGGATTAAATCACAACTAGCTCTGAAGCAGTTGACTCAACAAGAGTTCCAGCTGTTTTCCTCTGAATCCTCCTCCTTGCTGATAAAGAAACAGCTCTTCTCCGGCTTGGAGCTAGGGCACTTGGCTTCATTTTAAACAATTAGATGCTCCCTTTCGATCCCAGTTCCTCTGTCAATACCACGGACAAGAGGCTTTTCCATGGTCTTCTACCTACTTGTCCACCCAACCCCGCCCATTCCATTCCCTCACCCTGCTTACGCCCCACCTCACCCATTCCACCATTCGCTGCCCTAACCTTTCCAGAGACCAAGATGTGCCCATCAGTCACTTGTTACCCACGTTGATGCTTACTGACCGAGATGCACACATTTAGTCGGTGGTATTCCTCTAGAGAGTCTCTTTCTGAATGAGAGAAGTGGATTGTGGGAAATGGGGTGGATGATGGATCCAATCATACCAGTCATAAGATTGGCAGAAGGAGCCAATGATTTTTTGGGGGGTTTAGATGGGCCAGTGTGTTCCAGTCTAGACGTTAGATCAAGGAGGGGAGACTGGCAAGTCAAGCAGCTGGATAAAGGCTGGTGTGTGATGAGGGCACCATCAGGCTGAACGAAAAAGGGGCATACATTCAGGAGAGGCCTCCCACCTTGTTACACGTGGGTCATGGCTTGACCAGAGAAAGCTCATGCCATACAGTAAACCAATTGCTACCAGGGACTCCCCTACATACCTCTCATGGGTGACTGTCTCAGGGTGCGCACAGGTTCCCTGCCTCGTGTCCCTGTGCTCTTGTGCTTAGGCTGGTCAAAGAAGGGGTCCCAATGCCTCTTTCAGTTGTTTCACCCATGTCTTTTTATTTACAGCGCTTAGTGCAGCCCCAATTCCCCCAACACCGATCCCCACGCTGACCCTTCTCTGGGTCTTCTGGCCCCTGAGGCTTCCTGCAGTCGGTAGAGACAGAGCTACAATCCCCTGCCTTCTCCCCCTCACTGTCCCCCCCCACTGAGCCTTTCCCTGGGCTTATATCTCCTCCCAGGCAACAGCCCAGCTGGCTCCACTTGGCTCAGCTGATTCCCTTGAGCATGCCCTTGTTAGGATCTGCAGCTGAGCTCCTTGCTGAGTGTCTGGGCCCCTGCACCCGGCTGCTCTGCTGGGAAGCAGGGGAGAAGCCACCCCTTCAGCAGGGCATCCAAGGGGTTTATTCCCCTACCCTGCCAGTGACCAAAACTTTCTCAAGGGTCTGCTCATTGCTTTGGAAGAGCAAAAAAACAGTCCATTAAGCAAAAGTCCTTTCAGACCCCAGCAACCCATCCCTACTGGCTGCCTTCTCACCTGTTAGTCTCATAGGCATGTCTCCCAGGGGTCAGGATCTCCAGGAGCTCTGGGTCTGCACTCCCATTGCTCGTGTACACTAAAGCATCCAATAGGTTGGCAGCACATGCTGCTTTCCCCAGTGTGAAACTGCTGCTGTTTCCAATGTACAGGGCGATGGCTTGGAGACCAGTGCTGAGGAGAGGGCTGCTGGAGTTTGGTGGGAATGGCAGGTCAACTGCACCGCAGGGAGGAATGAGAAAGATTGGAATAGATGCAGTGAATTAAAAACATACAAACTGGCAACAACTCAGCAGGGAACTAACAGAGCTCAGGGTCAGCAAAGCAGCAGATCACGTTATGTAGCACAGGGAGAGTTCATTTCCATTTTGAGCTCCCACTCTGACCCCACCTTTCCCTGTCATTTACACTTGCAACTTTTACAAAGAGCTTTCTTTTGGGCTGCAATATTCCATCCATCACTGTGCCCAGAGGTGGATTTTGTGGGGGAGTTTTAGCAGAGCTGGTTCTGCTGTATGAGTTCTACTTGCATAAGGAGACAAAACTCTGCCCCTGCATTCTGATCAGATAGCTGACATGCACAAAATTGTAAACAAGAAGTTCTGACGTGCTTTTATTCAAACTTGGCTTAATGATCAATGAGATCTGCAAAACAAGCTAAGCCTGAAAGTTGAATATACTGTAACTCACTGTATACAAAGCTGTTTAAAAAAAATCCATTTTGTATTCTATTATCATATTTAAGTATAAATGTGTGATATAAAGTGACGATACGTTAGAGGCATAAATACAAGGGCACAGAACTAAGGTTGAAAATCCAACCTTAATTTTGATGCATTTCCTTATTTTCCCCATTGTGGCACTGACACAATTTTATTTCATTTGTTAGCTGATTGAAATTGCAGGAGGTAGAATTTTAAAAATATTTCTATAGCACTTTCAACCCAAGAATCTCAAAGTGTAAAACATTAAGGAATAAAACCTCAGTACTCCTAAGAGGCAGGGAAGTCCTGTCCCTGATTTACAGATGGTGAACAGGCATAGGGGATTGAAGTTATTGACTAGAGTCACGGCAGGACAGTGGCTGCGACCCAATTCCTGTGCTTTGGCTGCTAACTTGGGCATCCTAATAAATTGCCCTGATGGAATTTGGCCTGGACACTATTCTATTTGTTGCTCAGCACCTTGGAAGCACTGCGGCCTAGATTTCTACAGTTGCCGCTGGCCAAGATTTCAAAAGAGACTAAAGATTTTGGGTGTCTCAATTTTGGGGGGCCTCCCATGATTTTCAGAAAGTCCTAAGTACCCACTCTCTGAAAATCAGGTCCTTTGAAGGTGCCTCATTTTGGGGGCCCCCAAGAATGTAGGTACCCCCAAATCACTACTCTTTTGAAAATCTTAGCCCCCCTCTCAAAAAATACAAACTAAAAAACCCCCATAAGGAGTATGGACCAGAAGCATTCAACATCTCACCTGAAACATGGCATCTCCACAGGCAGCACAGCATCTCCTACTGCTATCCTGGGGAACTAGTTTCATACTGACTTGAGAGCCTCTTGCTGAATTAGCAGCATTAAACATATTCCATGGGTATCTCCCACCCCATCAGGCTATCCCTGCTTAGCTTGAGACAGGAGACGATCACAGCCAGAGGTAGTATAGCTTGCCAGTGAGTCTGAATCCCCTTTGCTTTTTCATAGATCTCAAACCCCATTTAAGTACAGAAGGTTCTGGTGTAAATGTAAAACACTATTTTTCTGAAGGAAAACAGGGACACCATGAATGGACTGCTGACAGTTTGAATTTCAGCAAGAGAAGTAGAGATTGTTTGGTGTGACTAGTGTTTTAAAGAGAGATGGTCGACTTAAAAAAACCCAAAACCTTTGGTCAGAAAATGTTTTACTTGCTGTTGCTACAAGTAGGACACAGTTACTGTGGAAAAAGAGATTTCCCTTCATCTTTTTCAGTCAACTTTGTGCATTTAGCAGCACTTTTAGTCTCCTCTTTAGTCAGTTTCCACATTTGTATGAGTCTCTCTCTCAGTTGTACAGGAGAGAAACAAAATCTAAGTTCATATATGGCTTTCACTACTGCGGTATCTAGCGTTTCACATCCTTTAAGGTGCTTATCCTCCCACCACATCCTCCCTGTGAGGTAGGTCAGCACTAGTACCCTCTCTGTACACAGTGTCTCAGCTGTAAGTGGCTTGTCCAGGGTCACACAGGAAGTCTGTGGCAGAGCAGGGAATGGAGTTCCAGGCCAGCAGCCTAACCACTAAACCATCCTTATTCCCAACACACACACACACACAGAGACATACACAGAGACACCCACAGAAACACCAGACATGACTACAAAACCACAGTACTTGGAAGGATGATTCAGGCGAAGGACCTGAAACTACTTTTAGCTCATTTGTTTTAGATTGATTAGGTTTCAAGTTGGTGTCTCTCTAAGTGATCAATCTGGTTTTTAAAAAGTAGCCAGAGTTCTGGGTATCTAATGTAACTGAACTGCTTGAAATGTATATTGCAGTTTAAAAAAGTATAAATAAGGGTCTCGTATTTGTAAGAGATGACTAACCAATCCTGACACACAGAGTTACACAAGATGTGCTGCAGAGTCAGTGTCTCCACCAGCCAAATTCCTCTGTTCAGATGGCCAAGTTTAATTAGATATTTGTTCCCCATCCATTTCCCCATAGGAAATGTCAGAAGCTAGGAGAAGTTCAGATCCCAGCACAGCCAGTCAGCATGAGCCTAGTCTGGTAACTTCACAGCTGGCTCATAAAGAGAAAAAAACGACACTGATATTATGGAGATTGGGGTTTTTTTTATGGAGGTGGGGAAAGTACTACTTAGCCCTTACACAATGGTTGCCATTAGAGGATCTCTCAAGAAGAGGGTGTCAGCCCTGTATTATAGATGGGGAAACTGAGGTACAGAGTGGTGAAGTGACTTACCCAAGGTCACCAGCTACAGAGCTGGGAGCAGAGCCTAGTTCACCCACCAGCACTGCTTCTCCAGAGAAAGCAAACAACACCTCCTTCCACAGTCCCCAAAATGGGATCAAACCCCTATCATGAGCTCCTTCCAAGTCTTTCACGTTTGGGGCCCCCCTCCAAGGGGGAGGGAGTGAGGAAGGTGAGTGATGACAGAAGGACAGTAAGACTCTGCTGTCCTTGCACCCATAACCCCCACTCTCAGATGTTCACAGTAGTCTGAAGAGTGGGATCCTACCTGGGGTTCTGGCTTGCGCAGGACCAATGAGAAATAGCCCCTCAGGAGAGGTTTTTCCATAAATGTCCATGAAGAAATAAACCTCTTTGGTCCGTCCTTCAATCAGCACCAGAACCAAGTCCCTCAGGGCAGTGGAAGGAGGTCCCTGAAGCTCAATGAATTCTGACTCCCCAGGAGAGGTCACAGCATGGACCTCGCTGATCAGCACGGCAGAAGCATTCAGCTGGGAAGAGGGGATGCAGTGGTTATCCTTGCCTGGGGTGGGCATGGCCACTTGAAAGATCCACTGAGAACCCTCCCCATGGCACCTTTCTATTGACTCGTCTGTGGTCCTGAAGGAGGGATCTTCCAGGAAAGCATCCCTGTCAGGGGTCAGCACATTGAGCAACATGTCCGCTCTGTCATTCTTTCTAGACTTATGGACCAAGGCATCCACCAGCCCGTCGCTGGTGACCCTCATGCCCTCCTGGTAGTTC
The DNA here is from genome assembly GCF_965140295.1 of Lepidochelys olivacea. NCBI lineage: Eukaryota > Metazoa > Chordata > Testudines > Cheloniidae > Lepidochelys > Lepidochelys olivacea. The sequence continues at coordinate 38,100,454 of NC_140420.1, read as the reverse complement.
CCCTTCCCATAATACAGGGCAATGGCATCAGGCCCGTTCTGGATAGTGTTCTTAGGCAAGATAACGGAGGGCTGGGGTTTCACCGTGGAAGACCCAACAAGAAAGAACCCTTGATTATCGGTGACTTTGCCCTGAAGGTTCAGGACTTTGTAGGCCTGGTTGCCATTACCATTGTAAAAGACCAGGTAGTAGTCATCCAAGGGGGCCTTTCGGCCGCTGGTGTGATAGAGCTCCACAAACTCAGAGGTATCTTCCCCCGGGTTGTCCGCATTGATTTCATTTATCAGGAGTGAGTGCTCTGTCTTCTGGTTCTTGATGAGATTTTGAGCAGATGCCTCACGAAGCAATATGCACATAAGCACCATGGTAGCCACCAGCTGTCCGGCTCCTGTGGCATAGGCCATTAGCTCTCCCAAGTCCTAAAATGCTGGGCTTTCTATTCCGGTTCAACTGGGCGCACACAGTACCAGGGATGGATGGAATTCTGTTCAGCAACACCGTCTGCTTGCCATGATTGGATGGTGATAAAAGACTTCAAATCAAGGCACACACAGGAGACCCTCAGGTCTTCTGGTACCCCAAGTGTGCAGAATAAAGGGGAAATGCCACACAAATCTGCTGGAAAGGGGATCAGTAGGATGAGGGACTTCCCAACTCTGCCCCTTGAAAAGAGAGAAAAATACATAGTAAGGAAGGCGCTTGAAAAAATCCCTATGGAACTTGATGGCATTAAAGAGCTCTTTGTATCCAAAGGCATCTGCTACAAAGCTTCTCCACTGAACACCACAACAACCCACCCTTCCCTGTAGCTCTCTTAGAGAATGCAAGAATAAGACACTGGCAAGGGACAGTGCAGGGAAGCCCCTTGACCAGCTTTGTGTCCAGACAGGCAGACAGCTCCACTCCAACCCCCTAGTTACCCATCAGCCTGATGAGTTTTTTTTTTTTCCTTTTTTTTCCAGGGGACAGCGCGAACGCAGTCCCCCACTACCACAAATTATGCAGTCGAGTTTCCCGCATTTGGGGAAATCGCAGGGGTCAGCACACCCGCAGTGCAATGGATGAGCCTCACCCTGGGAAAACCACCTTCGTGATCATGGTATCTCCCCTGCCAGGTAAGTAAGCCCCCGTATTAGTTTCAGAGTAGCAGCCGTGTTAGTCTGTATTCGCAAAAAGAAAAGGAGGACTTGTGGCACCTTAGAGACTAACCAATTTATTTGAGCATAAGTTTTCGTGAGCTACAGCTCACTTCATCGGATGCAGTATTAGTGTCTTCCTCAAAGCGCCTGTGATGGGGTATACCAGACCCTCTGAGGCCCCCTGCTGGAGACCTCATAGCCCTGTCACACCCTGCCCCAAAAAAGAGCAGTGGAGAGGGTCCTCCAAGCTGCCTAGAGTGGCTATGTCCCAGCAGCAAAGTATAAGAAGTGCTGCAGGGCCAGGGGGAGTTTGTGTGTTTTTTGTTGTTGTTTTTGTTTTTTTCTTCTTCTTCCCTAGAGCTGTAGGAGCATGGGTGGTGTGTGACTGGCTGATGGAGCTACAGAACCCTGGACAGGGCAGTGCTGCCAGAAGCTGGGGAGAATGAGAAGGAGCCCTGAGCTGGTTGACTCCATTAGGACAAGACCCTAAGGTAGGGTGAAGACATGCAGAGCCACAGGGAAGTGGCCCAGAGAATTAAAGGAGCTGTGTGACATAGTTAAAGGGACACAGCAGATGGCTCTGATCTACAGAATCCCTGGGCTGGGGATACGGCTCTCATTAGATATCAGTGAGCTAATCATCCCAGCCAGGGCTTTGTCAAGCCTGACCTTAAAAACTTCTAAGGAAGAAGATTCCACCACCTCCCTAGGTAACGCATTAAGTTTTTCCTAATATCCAACCTAAACCTCCCCCACTGCAACTTGAGACCATTACTCCTTGTTCTGTCATCTGCTACCACGGAGAGCAGTCTAGATCCATCCTCTTTGGAACCCCCGTTCAGGTAGTTGAAAGCAGCTATCAAATCCCCCCTCATTCTTCTCTTCTGTAGACTAAACAATCCCAGTTCCCTCAGCCTCTCCTCATAAGTCATGTGTTCCAGTCCCCTAATCATTTTTGTTGCCCTCCCCTGGACATTTTCCAATTTTTCCACATCCTCCTTGTAGTGTGGGGCCCAAAACTGGACACAGTACTCCAGATGAGGCCTCACCAATGTCAAATAGAGGGGAATGATCACATCCCTGGATCTGCTGGCAATGCCCCTACTTATACAGCCCAAAATGCCATTGGCCTTCTTGGCAACAAGGGCACACTGTTGACTCCTATCCAGCTTCTCGTCCACTGTAACCCCTAGGTCCTTTTCTGCAGAACTGCTGCCTGGCCATTTGGTCCCTAGTCTGTAGCGGTGCATGGGATTCTTCCATCCCAAGTGCAGGACTCTGCACTTGTCCTTGTTGAACCTCATCAGATTTCTTTTGGCCCAATCCTAATTTGTCTAGGGCCCTCTGTATTCTATCCCTACCCTCCAGCGTATCTACCTCTCTTCCCAGTTTAGTGTCATCTGCAAACTTGCTGAGGGTGCAATCCACGCCATCCTCCAGATCATTAATGAAGATATTGAACAAAACTGGCCCGAGGACCGACCCTTGGGGCACTCCTCTTGATACTGGCTGCCAGTGGACATGGAGCCATTGAACACTACCCGTTGAGCCTGACAATCTAGCCAGCTTTCTATCCACCTTTCTTTCCCTGTCCTCTAAAGGTTACCAGCAGTAGCAACTTGCAGCCCATCTAAGCCTGTTGCTCCAGAGCCCTGCGCCAGGAGCCTAGCCTGGTGGCGACAACACCATCCCACTCCCACCTGGCTCAGCAGGCCACACAGGGAAGGCTGAATTCCTGAACTGTCCTGTCTCCCTCCACTTCATCTCCAGGCTTCAGAGTTCAGAAAAAGGGAAGGGGAGGGTACAGCAGGCCCAGAGCGTTTCCTTACAGCTCAGAAGGGGTGTGTAAGTTTCAGTACAGCCAGAAGCTGGCTGTGTATGTTTGAAGGCACCTGATAGTAAGGCAGCTGCATAGGGCCCTTCACGTGTCACCTGACACCAGGCTCCACAAAACTCAGGCTGACCCTAGTTACCTCCTTGCCCATCCTGTCCCTGTGTTTCTAGAGCGGGTAAACCAAGTCCTCTGTTATTACAACCCCTGTGGGAGGGAGAGAGGCAAAATTAATTTCTTTGCTAACTGCCATTTCCTTTCCTTCCTCAGACTGTGTGCAACTCCTAAGCTGCTTGCACTGTGTACACCATTTCATCTCTGCAAAAGGCTGATGAATGTGGCACTGCTGTAGGTGTATCTTTCTAGCCTCAAAGGGAACAGCCAGTCCCAGCTGGTCACTCTCTGATGATGCTCATGGGGCAGATGACCAATTCTCCACGGGAAAGAGAACAGCATGGCTGTTTCTGAAACCAGCTCTAGAAATTGGAGGTGGGGAGGAACTGAAAAACGAAGACGCTTAACCAGGTCAGACATTTTCCCTGCTTCACGAGGGTTTCTATTAAAAGTCACTCCATCATCTGCCTATTCCAGAGGATCTGATCTCAGTCTAGATGCGTGGGCAGGTGGCACCTGTGATAACTTCTAAACCAGGTGACATCATACACAGGCCTGGGAGCCAGACATTCTGTTGGCAGCTCCCACAGTCTGAGGGACCTTGAGCAAGTGACTTTCCCTCACTCCCCATTTGTACATGAGGGATAAGAACAATGGCCTGCTTCACAGCATCCTGGGAGGCTTCATTGGTTAAAGGTCAGTGGGATTTGCAAGAGGAAGGCAGAGCAAGACAAGGACTCCAGCTCTTTCTGCAGCCCACATCTACTGTGCAAACCACAGCCTGACACTGCACTGATCCATGGTGGGAGGTCACAGCAAACATTGCAACATCAGGGCATTGCAAGGCAAGCGCCGAGGCTCACGGTGATGTTGACAACCCAGGTACCCACACAGAATACATCTACGCAGCCCAAGTATGTCTATGCAGCCCAAGACAGTAAGCCTCCCAGCCTGGCTCGACACATGTAGGCTAGCGGGACTCGTGCTAGTGCTCTAAAAATAGATGTATAGACCGTGCTTTGAAGTTGCAGCATGGGCTCTGAAGTCCACCTCCCCCTTTTTTCCCCCCATCTTCAGAGCCCAAGCTCCAGCCTGCAAAATCTAGGTCTTTAGCACTTAGTATGAAAGTGAGTCGGTCAAGATGGGAGGGGAGACTCAGAGCCACAGGCTGAATAGACATACCCCAACTAGTTAATTGCGGCTGAGAACGACTGATCAGTACAGAGCCAGCCCAGCTCAGCCAGCAGTGTGCTGTGTGCCTGCAGGGCATGAAGCTGCTAGTGGCTGGCTTCCATCCACAAAAGGAAGGATCAGCGTGGGTGACCCACTCTGCCCTGGGGAAGACTTCCCTCTTGAGCTGCCCCACACAGACTTGCTGCAGCCTCATACATGCTCTCCTTCCACTCACCCAACACATGCACCGCCCTGGCGTCCAAGGCTCATGACCACTCCCCAAGCCTGCTCCCCTCCATTAGGGAAACAGGACCAGGCACATCCCCTTCCCTCAGAAGCACTGCACACCTCCTTTGGGACACTTCTCCACAGGACATACAGAGTGGGCCCAATTTGTCACCAACGAAGGGAAGTGGCCTTTTCCAGCATCAGCCCTGGCCCTCATGTCCACACACAGATGGGGAGGCTGACAATTTCAGCTGAAAGAGGTGGGCTGAGAAGGGAGAGGATCATACTAGGAGATGCCACCCCACGTTCTCTTCAGAGACTCTGGGTATGTGCAGGGAAATCAGTCAAGCTACAAGGGTTCAGCGCAAACACGAGACAAGATACCAGTCTCCTAAAGCAAGGGCCCAGCTATGCAGCAAACCCGAGTGCCACAGGGCCTTATTTAACAGCAGTGCTCTGGCTTTTTAATAAGAAGGGTTGGTTTTGCTTGTATAGACTGGCACAAACAGTGTTCTAATCACATTGCAGCCCTGAGACACGAGAGAGAGGAAGAGAAAAGTGAGCCACTACTTTATGCCAAAGGATCACAGGAGCTGGAGAATTTGGGAAACTGGAACTTAGGTTAGGTTCATTTAGGAAATTAAATTAGGCTTGAATAAAGACTGGGACTGGATGTGTCATCACACAAAGTAAAATTATTTCCCCATGTTTATTTTTCCACCTACTGTTCCTCACAAGTTCTTGTCAACTGCTGGAAATGGCCTACCTTCATTATCACTACAAAAGGTTTTTTTTCCCCCTTTCTCCCCCCAGTAGCTCACCTTACCTGATCACTCTGGTTACAGTGTGTAGGGTAACACCCACTGTTTTATGGTCTCTGTGTATATAAATCTCCCCACTGTATTTTCCACTGCATGCGTCTGATGAAGTGAGCTGTAGCTCACAAAAGCTTATGCGCAAATAAATTGGTTAGTCTCTAAGGTGCTACAAGTCCTCCTTTTCTTTTTGCGGATACAGACTAACACGGCTGCTACTCTAAAACCTCTAAAGCCTGCTCAGTCATTACCGGGGCTAAATGGGGGAACAGGGTATTCTTCACATCCACAGTGCTTTTTTTTTTTTTTTCTTTTACACATCTTGGCTTCATTGATGCAAGTTCCAGAAGGTCAGGGACATCTACCAAATCTCAGGGAGGAGTTAAACAAGAAAGCTGGAGCAACACCCCGCCCTCAGGGCTACCTGCGGTGATTTCCTTGCACAGGAGAGAACAGGCGGGAGTTAGCAGGGTCGTTGCCTCCCTTCCAAGGCCGGCTCTGGGCAGTTCCGGGCTTTCTCCCCGTGCATCTTCCAGGCAGCAACGGGGGCCCAGGGAACCGCACTCCTAAGGCTTCGGGAGCCGCTTGAACGCCGTTCTTCCCGCGTCCCTTCAAAGGCAGCTCGCCCACCCCCTGGCGGAACTGGCCGACCCGCCGCCCCTGCTGCGGAGCTCGGAGCCAGGGCAGCACCAGGCCGGGGATGAGGAGCTGGGGGCTCCAGGCTCCCTCGCGGTCCCGCGCTCCTCTCAAGCCAGCGGCCGCACAGCCGCCTCCGCCCCGCGCCCGCCCCGGGAGCCGCGCAGGGCTCTGCAATCGACAGCCCCGCTCCGGCGCACAGGACTGAGGGGAGCCGCGACCCGCCCCCTCGAGGGACCCCTCGGCACGTACCTGTGCTGCGCCTTGCAAACTGCCCACTGCGGACGTGCTCGGGGGCCGTTTAGCTCCGCAGGGGTCCCCCCACACACACAGGGTTTCTGGGACAGGAAATACAGAATTCGCAGAAGGCGTCGCTTTGAACAATGAAGATGGAGCAAAAAGGAAGTGGTTGTGTCCCGTCCCCCCACCCGGTTAATTTACTTCATTCTCCCTCTCGGATCCTTCTTCAATCGACTCCCCTCTGCGTCACTTTCCAGTGTAACCCCCCGATTCCTGCAGTAAACGCCTACCTGTCTCTTTAGGATCTCCCCGGACTCCCGGCAGTTCCCGATTTCCCCCTGCTCTGAATCCCCGCGGAGTTGAAGCCCAAACCGGCAGGGAGATTTGGCCACGGGATTGGAGCGGGCGAGGGCGAATTCTGTTTTCCTCCAATGAGTGATCCCAGGCTGGAGGGAAGGGAGAGAGCCAGCAGAGCTCCTTACACCGACACTGACCTGGCTCGGTGAGGGGGCTAGCTCAAGCAAACAAGATCGACTTTAAGAAGGCTGGTCTACACTACAGCGTTAGGTCAACATATGCCGCCTTAGGTCGAATTTATAACGTGCATGTCTGTAACAAAAAAAGTGGGGGGATAGCTTCCTCTGATGGACAGCCAGTTAGCTGTAAAATCCCTCCTGGTAGCTGTTCTTTACTTGCTTTACCTGTAAAGGGTTAAAAAGTCCCCCAGGTAAAGAAAAAAGTGGGCACCTGACCAAAAGAGCCAATGGGAAGGTAGAACTTTTAAAATGGAGAAAGAAACTTTCCTTTGTCTGTTCTCTCTGGGCTGGAGGGTCAGAGCAGTCATGCCATAAGCAGCTAAGCAAGGTGTGATTATAAATCCTCAGATCATGCCTAGAGCTACTTAGCTGAACTCCAACCTGTGGACTCCTCTGTGCTAATCCCAGATGCTTTTGTTTGCTTGTAACCTTTAAGATGAACCCCCAAGAAAGCAATTTGGGGTGCTTGATTTTTGGAATTAGTCTTTTAAAATCTAGATGTATTTTCTTTCTTTTTGTTTTTAACAAAATTTACCTTTTTTAATAACAGGATTGTATATTTGGTGTCCTAAGAGGTTTGTGCATGTTGTTTGATTAACTGGTAGCCACAGCTAATTTCCTTTGTTTCCTTTTTCAGCTGTTCCCCAGAAGGGGGGGATATAAGGGCTTGAGGGCACCCCACAGGGAAGTATTCCTAAGTGCTCCTTCCTGGATTCAAAGGGGGTTTTGTTGTATTTGGGTGGTGGCAGCATTTACCAAGCCAAGGTCAGAGAAAAGCTGTAACCTTGAGAGTTGGGGTTCAACCATGATGGTGTCTACACTACTGGGGCCTTTCTACCGACCCAAAGGGCTTGTAAAATCAACACTTGTACTCCCCCTCAGCAGAGGAGTAGCGCTAGAGTCGACCTTCCTGGGTCGAATTAGGGATAGTGTAGACACAACGCTGTGTAATTTGAAGGGATTGATGTCTCAGAGTGCTCCAATGTGACCGCTCTGGACAGCACTTTCAACTCCACTGCACTTCATCCAGGTACACAGGAAAAGTCCCGGGAACTTTTGAATTTCCTGTTTGATCAGTGTGGAGAGCTCACCAGCGCAGCTGATATGCCTGCCCAGGGCTGCAAACACAGTCCAGCAGGGAGCATATTGGAGACGCTGGATCTGATTGCTGTGTGGGGAGAAGAGTCTGTGCAGGCAGAGCTCTGAACCAGCAGAAGAAACGCTGACACCTATGCCAAAATTGCATGGGGGACAAAGGCTATACCAGGGACACACAGCAGTGCTGCTTGAAAATGAAGGAGCTCAGGCAAGCGTACCAGAAGACAAGGGAGGCGAACAGTAGCTCTGGTTGTGAGCCACAGACATGCTGCTTCTATGAGCATGTGATTCTTCATGGGGACCCCACCAGTACCCCAACACTTTCTGTGGATACCTCCCAGGGGCCTCAGGCGGCCACAGGCAACAACGAGGAGGACGTTGATGATGATGAGGAGGAGAATGCACAGCAGGCAAGCGGAAGATCCATTCTCCCTGACAGCCAGGACCTTTTCCTAACTCTGGAGACAATCCCCTCCCAGGACCTACTGTTGCAGGACCTTGAAGGCGGTCTCTGGTGAGTGCACACTTGTAATCACACTACAGGGGTTAAATACAATTGTGTTTAATATTTAATCCGAGGTAAACAATTGGGATACAGTGGCTGCCAGTCCAGCCAGGCAAAGGGTGCTCCCTGGAAAAGCCTGTTTATGTGCCAAGAGTTTCCCCACCAAAAAATGTCCCCGAGTGTGCCCTGACACCCACCACCTACCCTTTCTTGTGTGCTTACCATGCCTGCCTGCAAACTGAAATCTGCTACCCAGTGCTCTGCCGTGTGTTGTACCTTACTGGTAGGTGCTTCTTTTAAAAGACAAAATGTGGCCGTGTACCTCAGGGAATGTATTTACTGCTGTGAAGTGTTTCATTCATTGCAAGAGTTAACCTTCTGTTTTCAACAATGTATGTTCTGTAAGGCTACCCTTGTGGTTTTTGTTTCCTTGCAGCTGCAACCTTGTCTGTGGGTGCTTCCTCCACACCAGCACAAAGGCTGTCCCAGATCAGAAGGCGAAAAAAGAGGACAAGGGAAGACATGTTCTGTGATTTGATGTGTTCCTCTGAGTCTGACAGGGCCCAGCTGAATGCATGGAGGCTTACACTGTCAGAGAGCATGCACGCCGACCAAGAGGGCAGGAAAGCATGCAGGGAACAAGAGCGCAACACGCCAGAGGAGATGTTGTGTCTTATAGGAGAGCAAACAGCCTTGCTGAGGCATCTGGTTGAGGTGCAGGAAAGGCAACTAGACCTTAGAGTCCTGCTGTACCCAGTGATGAATCAGCTGCCCTCCTCACCAAGTTCCATGTGTCCTCTCCCAGATGTCCTAGAATGTGGGGGGGAAAGAGCTCCATTATCCCTTGAATTCAACTCCAGGGGATGGTTCATGAGCAGAAGGCTCTCATTCCCACAGCTTTGATTGCTAGATAGTGCAATTGTAATAAACTACATGTCCTTGCCCCTCCCCGCCATGTTATCAGGTCCGTGCTCCTCCCCGCCATGTTATCAGGCCCTTAGACCCAGGTTATCTTTGCTATTCATTGCTGTCTCTGTTCAGTGTTTGTTAGCATAATGAAAATGCATGGATTGAGGACAGGAGGCTCTTTATTCACTGTGCACACTGTGGTTGGTGGGAGTTTAATTTACAGGGCAGTACATGCGAAAAAAGAGGCAGCTTGGTAAGGAACAACACACAGAACAGCAGTGCTGGGTCATTCATGAAACTGGTTTTCAAAGCCTCTCGGAGATGCAGTGCGCCTCAATGTGCGTTTCTTATTACCCTGGTGTCTGGCAGCTCATAATTGGCAGCCAGGTGATCTGCCTCAACCTCCCACCCCACCAGAACTTTTCCCCCTTACTTTCACAGATATTATGGAGCACACAGCAAGCAGCAACAACAATGAGAATATTGCTTTCATTGAGGCTAACCTAGTGAGTAAACTGCACCAGCACCATGGGAGCAAGGGGTAGGCTGGGTCCCCAAGGATAACTATTGGCATTTCAATATCACCAACGGTAATTTTCTGGTTTGGGAAGAAAGTTCCTTCTTGCAGCTTTATGAAGAAACTGGAGTTCCTGCAGATGCACGCACCATGTACCTTTCCGGACCATCCCATTTTGATGTCAGTGAAATGGCCCTTGTGATCCACTAGCGCTTGCAACATGATTGAGAAGTACCCCTTGTGGTTTATGTACTCTTTGGCAAGGTGGTCTGGTGACAAGATAGGCATGTGCAGTCCGTCTATTGCCTCACCACAGTTAGGGAACCCCATCGAGGCAAAGCCATCCACTGTGTCCTGCATGTTTCCCTGAGTCACTACCCTTCTTAGCAGAAGTGAATTGATTGCCCTGGCTACTTGGATCACAGCAGCCCCCACGGTAGATTTACTCACTCTAAATTGATTCCTGATTGACCGGTAGCAATCTGGCATTGCAAGCTTCCACAGGGCTAATGCCACTCTCTTCTCAACTGTCAGAGCAGATCTCATTTTGGTATTTCTGTGCTTCAGGGCTGGGGAAAGCAATTCGCAAAGTTCCATGAAAGTGGCCTTACGCATTCGAAAGTTCTGCAGCCACTCCTCCTTATCCCATACCTGCATAACTATGTGATCCCACCAGTCCCACCAGTGTTTCCTGGGCCCAGAAGCAGCATTCCACTGTGTCACAAGCCCAGCTGCCCCCGCCAGCATGTGCAAATTGCTACATTTTATGGCTTCCAGCATGTCTATTTACATCGCATCACAGTCTTCCGCACGGCGGCTCCTGGCTAGGCTCTGCAAATACCACAGGATGATGTGCGAGGTGTTTGCGATGCTCACAACAACAGTGTACAGCTGAGTGGGGTCCAGGCTTGCCGTGCTATGGCATCTGCACGGGTAACCCAGGCTTAGGTACGAAAATGATTGTTTGCCTTTGCTTTCAGTGAGGGAGGGAGGAGGCAAGTGCATCATGGGAGGCTGACAACATGTACCCGAAACAACCCACAAAAATGTTTTTGTCCCATCAGGCACTGGGAGACTAACCCAGAATTCCAGTCGGGAAAAGGAACTGATAGCTGCCCACAGTGCATTACTCCAGGAGTCGATCCGATACATCGTAGTGAGAATGTGCCCCGCTGACAGAATGTGCATAGTGGGGACATGCAGCATCAACTTTGTAAAATTGGAGCTAAATGTCAACTTAAATAAATTTGACCTAATTTTGTAGTGTAGACATACCCAAAGAAAGGCCGGTTTGTTGGCGTTCAGCGGGGACTAGGGAACTGCCTGGCTCTGCAGCACTCAGGCTACAGGGCACTTATTCCCCGCGGACACTTCTCCATCCATCACCTTGGAGTCAGAGCCAGAGCTTTATATTGGCCCTGCTGAGCAGCGGCCCTCTGAGTGGACCGGCACAGGGCAGGCCCATTTTGCTCTGCCCCTGGATGGGGAGAGGAAGGGAAGGGAGCGCTCTCGAGACTTGCAGGCCAGCTAGTTATGGACAGAAAAGGGGTTATGTAAAAATAGAGCCGTCTTACTCCACAGATCGGCTTTTAGTCTGTATCAGCCTCTCACTGGCTAGCTCCAAGGCCAGTTTGTTCCTGTTTTATTCCTGGGGGAAGGAGATGAAGTCTGCTCTGGCTCCTGTGCAACAGACTCCTTGCCTAAAGTCCACTGTCGGAATCGGTCCCCTAAGGTACCCACTGGGAATGAATCTTTGCCCCAGCTATACCTTTCAGCCCCCAGCACCGGCGATTAGAAAGGCCATCTTTCGTTGCCTGCAGAGTGAGCTCATTTGGCCTGGAAACTCTTGAGAAATAGCCACAAGCCCCATGAAACCATCGTGACCGTCATTTTTCAGACTAGAACTACACTTTAATTCTGCAATGGCCTCTATAACCGCACACACCCCCCTCCACACACACACATATACACACACACCTTTCCCAGACACCAACCCCTCAGTTGCCGTGGGCTGCTGAGATCACACAAGGAGATTTTTAAAAAGTCTACTTAGGTATCAGACACCCAAGTGCTACTAAAAATCTCTCTTTGCTATGCAGCAATTGCTAACATTGCTATCCTTCCTACATTAACAACTATATTGATATTGTATTGAACTGGCTAGTATGTCTGTGTGCCACTGCTATCCCTCAGGCCTGCAAACCACAATGATAGCTCTGCAAGAGGAGGAAGAGGGGAGCTTCATATCAATTTGCCATTCCTCACCCTCCCCCCACAAAGTGAACAGTCTCTGCAGACTTCCATAGGCTAATGCAGAGAGTACAGAGGCTGCCATCCGAAAATCCATTCAAAAAGGCAATACAGTTTCCTCATATGGTGGATTCTGTCCGGGGCTTCCCACATCCTGGACCATCCTGACATGGTGCATTACAGGGATAACTGCAGGAGATACCCTAGATAAGATTTGCTGAATAACCTGGGATAAGAAGGAGATTCTTCTTCTGTGCTGAACTCCCAAACAAGTATTTAACAGAGAGACAGTTCAGCTGCAGGTGGGTTTGTTCCTAATGAGGAGAGTGACTCAGCGATTCAGGGCTCTGGTGTCTTTCTTGTGGTACGTCCCTGGAAACCAGCATTTACCATAGTAAAAACCAAATGGGCTGCCAAAAGCATCAAGCTCATTCCAGGCATGTTAGTCTCTGCTGGCTTTACCTGCTAAGTGTGTCAGTGTCCCAGAAGCTGCCAGGGCACTCGCAGACTTCTTGCTGTGTGTCCCAGGAAGGGAGAAATTAGACTTTACCAATGGGCAACAGAGAGATATCTAGTTTTTTTTTTTTACCTTCTTTCCACCCCCACCCCCTTTATTCTACTTCTGGGTATATAACAATATATATACATTGGCCTTTTCGCCAGGCAGGACTCTCTAAGCATAAACAAAGATGATGGATGTGACCGCTTCCCCACGGCAGTGCCCTGTCAGTGCCAGCTGGGACGCCAGCAGTGCCCGCTTCCCCATGGCAGTGCCCTGTCCATGCCAGCTGGGACTCCAGCAGTGCCCGCTTCCCCATGGCAGTGCCCTGTCAGTGCCAGCTGGGACACCAGCAGTGCCCGCTTCTCCACGGCTTTGCCCTGTCCATGCCAGCTGGGACTCCAGCAGTGCCTGCTTCCCCACGGGAGTGCCCTGTCAGTGCCAGCTGGGACTCCAGCAGTGCCCGCTTCCCCATGGCAGTGCCCTGTCAGTGCCAGCTGGGACACCAGCAGTGCCCGCTTCCCCACGGCAGTGCCCTGTCAGTGCCAGCTGGGACACCAGCAGTGCCTGCTTCCCCACGGGAGTGCCACAACATTATCAGTGCCAGCTAGGATTTCAGCAACTCAAGCTTCCCCATGGTAGTACCATTGCCTTGGTCAATGCCTGCTGGGGCTCCAACAGTGTGAGCTTCCTCACAGCAGTGCCCTGTCAACATTCTTATGTTTTAAAAATGACAGAGCTATTACTGTTTCTAGCTACTCTGAGTACACTGCAAAGCCATGGGATGGGTTTGTTGAATCAGGGGTTAGCTGGTAATGGAGCATGGTCTGTTAAGTAGCAGATACAGGGGCTCAGCATCTGCTCTCCATAGACACTAAAGAAAATACACTGAGGAGGAGCAAAGTGAGCATACGGATTTGCCAGGCTCCATTACTGCCTGCCTACTGCCCATCTGCTGATGGGCTCACCTGTTGAATGTGAAATGGATTCTCTCAGCGCTCGTGGATGGTGTCCTGCTTTGGACCAACTCTGTGAAATGAATTGCCCTGCCCCTGGGCATAAATACACCAGTACAAAGTACATGCCAAGCAGGTGCAAAATACTACTGGTAGCCTCTTGCCTTCACTTTGCCCTGGTGTGTAGATGACCGCCCAAGGCACAGGCCAATGACAAGTTGACCCTAGGGCCTTGAATGCTTGTGGTCCCTCTGCCCCATTTGTTCCAGCTGGGTATGGTATACGTCACTTCCTGTCCTAAACTGTTGGTGTGAACTGGTAAACAAGTTCTGTGAACTCCTCCAGAGGTGGCTGCATTTCAATTACAGGTAAAGTGACACCTGTGCATTTCTGCCTGGATTTTCAAATAAGACAGCAAACATTTGTAATACCTAGCTCTTTTCATCCATAGATCTCAAAGCACTTTACAAAGGAAGTCAGTATCATTATCCCCATTTTACAGATAGGGAAACTGAGGCACAGAAAGGGGGGGGCAACTTGCTCCAGATCATCCAGCAGGCCAGTGGCAAGGCCAGGAACAGAACTCAGATCTCCTGAGACCCCGTTCAGTGCACAAGCTACCAGGTCACACTCCCTTCCTTATGAATATGTAAGGCCCAATTCAGCCAAGTGCTGAGCACCCAGGACACTCCCTGACTTTCATGGGCATTGAGGAGGCTCAACATAGCAGAATTGGGTCCATCCTAGTTGACAGGTACTACTGTATGTAACTGGTAAACATGGATATTGGGCGTTTTCAAGCCTACCTAATTTTCAGGTACTTCTAAAAATCAAAGGGCCAATGCCCTATAAAATAAACATGCAATGTATTTAATACTTGCAGATTATATCAGACTTTTGTCTTAGCTCTCAAAGCATTTGACAAAGATTTCATTACTGCCGTTTAACAGACAGGGAAGCAGAGGCATGGAGAAGTGAAACAAATTGCCCAAGGTCTCAGAGAAAGTCAGTAGCAAAGCCAGGAATAGAATTCAGGGCTCCTGACTCCCTCATCTGTACTGACCTCTAGAAAATGCTTTCTTCTGTACAGTAAACCAAAGATAAGGAAGGAAATCTATCTCCTGATGGAGTTGTTTAATTTAATTGTAAAGATTTGGAAGCTTTGGTCTTCTGGCTTCTTTTCAAGCTATCATGAGGTCTTTACATAACATGAAATCCGGGAAATAGTTCTTTGGAGGAAACTCCCTTTGTGGTGAGAGATCTTATGCCATCCTTGCAAAAGGCTGAGTTTCCGGGCCCTACTTGTAATAATCAGAATCAAATGACATTCTGTCAGCCCTTGCAAAAAAATGCAGAATCATTCCAAATTCACACACACACTGCTAAGGCTCAGTACTACAGCAGGGCCAATCAGGGATTTTTCAGGGTTTAGCAATTGTCAAACAAACAAACAACATTTTTAAAAAAAATCAGTTTGGGGTGACCCAATAATGAAATTTTTAGTAAAATTAGTGAGGGCAAAAATCATTTCAGGTTAATTAAAGCCTTTCATTTGATTTGAGCATTTTTAAAATATTTATTTTTTCAAATAAAATTAAAGGAAATTTCAAAATGAAACATTTTAATTTCAAAAACATTTAAATAAAACATTTGAGGATTTTTTGTCTAAAAAGGATTTTTTTAACCTAAACAATGTGCCAAAGTTGATATAAGTTTGCAAAATATTTCAGTCCACCTGATTCAGCATTTTTCACTGATAATATTTTCATTTACAAAAATTCACCAGCACTTCTGTTTCTACCCCCTCTCCCCACCCAACTACAACCCAAGCAGTGTCTATGGAATTATTTATAGCAGTGGTTTTCAACCAGTTTTCATTTGTGGACCCCCTACAACATTTCAAATGGAGGTGCGGATCCCTTTGGAAATCTTAGACATAGTCTGTGGACCCCCAAGGGTCCCCAGATCACAGATTGAAAACCACTGATATATAGGTTTCCTCCCTTTGCCACACTACCATCTGGTGGATGAGTGTGACTCATAGGCTTTGGAAAGCCCACACACCCCATTTTTATACTTCAGCTTCTGTGTTTACTCCAGAAGCCTGAGTTGCTGTGAGGCAGAGCACCAGGGAGCTGTGATGAGGTGGGATGGTGGAGAGCAGGTCTGCCATTAGGAACCACCCATCTATGTGGAAGTCCTAAACAAAACTACATCTGTATCCCCGATGGGAAAGGCTCTTGGCCAGTCCTGTGAGAAGGGGCTCAGGAGAACTTAGACCTGAGTTACTAAGGGTATGTATACACTACGAAATTAGGTTGATATTATAGAAGTCGATTTTTAGAAATTGATTGCAGTCAATTGCATATGTCCACACTAAGCGCATTAAGTCGGCAGAGTGCATCCTCACTACCGTGGTTAGCATTGACTTTCGGAGTGCTCCACTGTGGGTAGCTGTCCCACAGTTCTCACAGTCTCCGCCACCCATTGGAATTCCGGGTTAAGCTCCCAATGCCTGATGGGACAGAAACATTGTCGAGGGTGGTTTTGGGTACATGTCGTCAGTTGCCCTTCCCTCCATGAAAGCAACAGCAAACAATTGTTTCGTGCCTTTTTTCCATGTGGATGCCATACTGCTTTCAGCAGACGGTGCAGTAGGACTGCTAACCGTCATCATCCACCGCTTCTGCTGCAACTCTGCTCTCCTCCTCTCATGAATCCACCTCACAGGTCCTCTTGTCATTCTCTATAAATATCTATTCTCGTGGCATCCGTCGTCAGCGACCACTTCCGCTGCAACTCTGCTCTCCTGCAGACGCCATACCACAGCAAGCATGGAGCCCGCTCAGGTCACCGTGGCAGTTATGAACATTGTAAATACCTTGCTCATTATCCTGCAGTATGTGCAGAACCAGAACCTGCAAAAGCAGGTGAGGAGGCAAGGGCAGTACGGTGATGAGGACATGGACGCAGACTTCTCTCAAAGTATGGGCCCCAGCAATTTGGACATCCTGGTGGCAATGGGGCAGGCTCATGCTGTGGAATGCCAATTCTGGGCTTGGGAAACAAGCACAGACTGGTGGGAACGCATAGTGTTGCAGTGTTGCAGATTCCCAGTGGCTGCAAAACTTTCACATGCGTAAGGGCACTTTCATAAAACTTTGTGACTTGCTTTCCCCTGCCATGAAGCACAAGAATACCAAGATGAGAGCAGCCCTCACAGTTCACAAGCTAGTGGCGATAGCCCTCTGGAAGCTTGCAAAGCCAGACAGCTACCAGTCAGTTGGGAATCAATTTGGAGTGGGCAAATCTACTGTGGGGGCTCCTGTGATCCAAGTAGCCAATGCAATCACTGAGCTGCTGCTATCAAGGGTAGTGACCCAGGGAAATGTGCAGGTCATAGTGGATGGCTTTGCTGCAATGGGATTCCTTAACTGTGGTGGGGAGATAGACAGAATGCATATCCCTGTCTTGGGACCGGACCACCTTGGCAGCCAGTACGTAAACCACAAGGGGTACTTTTCAATGGTGCTCCAAGCACTGGTGGATCACAAGGGATATTTCACTGACATCAAGGTGGGATGGCTGGGAAAGGTACATGATGCTTGCATCTTCAGGAACTCTGGTCTGTTTGAACAGCTGCAGGAAGGGACTTACTTCCCAGACCAGAAAATAACTGTTGGGGATGTTGAAATGCCTATAGTTACCCTTGGGGACCCGGCTTACCCCTTAATGCCATGGCTCATGAAGCCATACACAGGCACCCTGGACAGTAGTCAGGATCTGTTCAACTATAGGCTGAGCAAGTGCAGAATGGTGGTAGAATGTGCATTTGGACATTTAAAAGTGTGTTGGTGCAGTTTACTGACTCAGTTAAATCTCAGCAAAACCAGTATTCCCATTGTTATTGCTGCTTGCTCACAGTCTCTGTGCGAGTAAGGGGGAGACGTTGATGGCGGGGTGGGAGGTTGAGGCAAATCACCTGGCCACTGATTACGTGCAGCCAGACACCAGGGCAATTAGAAGAGCACAGCAGGGCGCGCTGCGCACCAGAGAAGTTTTGAAAACCAGTTTCATGACTGGCCAGGCTATGGTGTGACAGTTCTGTTTGTTTCTCCTTGATGAAAACCCGCCCCCTTGGTTCACTCTACTTCCCTGTAAGCCAACCGCTCTCCCCCCTTCAATCACTGCTTGCAGAGGCAATAAAGTAATTGTTGTTTCAAATTCATGCATTCTTTATTAATTCATCACACAAATAGGGGGATAACTGCCAAGGTAGCCCGGGAGGGGTGGGGGTGGAGGGAAGTACCCGATGGGGTGGTGGATGAGGGGAGAAGGGAAGGACAAGGCTACACTGCACTTCAAAACTTATTGAATGCCAGACTTCTGTTGCTTGGGCAGTCCTCTGGGGTGGAGTGGTTGGGACCCTGGAGGCCTCCCCCTCCCCACGTTCTCGGATGTCTGGGTGAGGAGGCTCTGGAACTTGGGGAGGAGGGCGGGTGGTTACATGGGCTGCAGTGGCGGTCTGTGCTCCTGCTGCCTTTCCTGCAGCTCCACGAGATGCCAGAGCATATCAGTTTGATCCCCAGTAGCCTCAGCATTGCATCCTCTCATCAAGCTGCCGCCACCTCTCCTCTTGCTCCCGCAACCTCTCATCTTGCTCATCCCTCCTTTCCTTGTGTTCATTTTCTGGTTTCCTGGACTCTGCCATTGTTTGCCTCCACACATTCTGCTGAGCTCTTTCAGTGCGGGAGGACTGCCTGAGCTCAGAGAACATTTAATCGCGAGTGCGTTTTTTTCACCTTCTTATATGTGCTAGCCTCTGGGACGGAGATGGTAGGGGGAGCATTGAAACATTTGCAGCTGAGGGAGGAAAAAAAGGGAGAGTAGTAGTTAAAAAGACACATTTTAGAGAACAATGGGTAGTCTCTTTTACTGTGAACCAAGCTGTTAACATTACATAGCACATGTGCTTTCGGTACAGGGTCGCATTTTGCCTCTTATATTGAGGGCCTGCTGGTTTTGTGTGAGAGATCACACATGCAGGGCAGGGCAACAGAATTCGGCTTGCAGGCAGCCATGGTAAGCCGCAGTCTTTCGGCTTCTTCAACCTTCATAACATGTGGGAATGGTTTCAAACAGCAGCACCCTCCTTTCCCATACCAAGCACCTGTTGGGTTGGCCATTTAAAAGGAGGGGCTGCGGTTTTTGGGTTAACGTGCAGCACAACTTTTGTTTAGCATTTTTGGAGTGCAGATATTTGTAATTTAAAGTAATAATGTGGAGTTAGCGGTGTGCACTTTGTGTTTTGTGTTGTGGTTGATGTTACGATTTAGATATTCACCTGCCTGTAAAAGCCAATACTTTAAGAATGTAGGTATATGTTTATCATTTAGCTAGTAATAGAGGTATACAAGAAAGAATCTGTGTAAGGGCCTTCTCTCACTGTGACAGGCTGAGGCCCTGTTCTTAGGCCAATGCCTTTGGCTAAGCAGCAGAGGCAGCCATGAGCTGGGAAGCGACCAGTCACATCCTCACATTCCAAACTAGTCAATATGGGGCTGTTAGCAAGGTGATCCGATCTATCACCTCCAGAGAAAGGGAAGAGCCTACAAGATGTAAAAGGAAATTTAGTTGGATAGTTTCCTCTCTGGTAAGAACTCACTTATCAATAGACACAGCTGGGAAACCCTTATGTCTTTATAGATGTAGTTGTGAAATCCTCACTTCTGTGTTGTTTTGTCATTATAGTTCCCACTTTGCTATTGTTTATTTGCATGGTCTCTGTCTGGTTCTGTGATTGTTTCTGTCTGCTGTATAATTAATTTTGCTGGGTGTAAACTAAT
Source organism: Lepidochelys olivacea (assembly GCF_965140295.1). Classification (NCBI taxonomy): domain Eukaryota; kingdom Metazoa; phylum Chordata; order Testudines; family Cheloniidae; genus Lepidochelys; species Lepidochelys olivacea. The sequence goes on along the minus strand of NC_140420.1, from coordinate 38,081,162 downwards.
TAAGGTGGTGGGATATAATTGGTTAGCTAATCATGTTACAATATGTTAGGATTGGTTAGATAAATTTCAGTAGAATGATTGGTTAAGGTATAGCTACCCCTTCCTGCTTCTCCATGTGGGCACCAATGATACTGCCAAGAATGACCTTGAGCGGATCACTGCGGACTACGTGGCTCTGGGAAGGATAAAGGAGTTTGAGGTGCAAGTGGTGTTTTTGTCCATCCTTCCCGTAGAAGGAAAAGGCCTGGGTAGAGACCGTCAAATCGTGGAAGTCAACGAAAGGCTACGCAGGTGGTGTCGGAGAGAAGGCTTTGGATTCTTTGACCATGGGATGGTGTTCCAAGAAGGAGTGCTAGGCAGAGATGGGCTCCACCTAACGAAGAGAGGGAAGAGCATCTTCACAAGCAGGCTGGCTAACCTAGTGAGGAGGGCTTTAAACTAGGTTCACTGGGGGAAGGAGACCAAAGCCCTGAGGTAAGTGGGGACATGGGATACCGGGAGGAAGCATGAACAGGAGAATACAAAAGGGGAGGGCTTCTGCCTCATACTAAGAAAGCAGGACAAACAGCAAGTTATCTCAAGTGCCTATACGCAAATGCAAGAAGCCTGGGAAACAAGCAGGGAGAAATGGAAGTCCTGGCACAGTCAAGGAATTATGATGCGATTGGAATAACAGAGACTTGGTGGGATAACTCACATGAGTGGAGTACTGTCATGGATGGATATAAACTGTTCAGGAAGGACAGGCAGGGCAGAAAAGGTGGGGGAGTTGCATTGTATGTAAGAGAGCAGTATGACTGCTCAGAGCTCCGGTATGAAACTGCAGAAAAACCTGAGTGTCTCTGGATTAAGTTTAGAAGCGTGAGCAATAAGGGTGATGTCGTGGTGGGAGTCTGCTATGGACCACCGGATCAGGGGGATGAGGTGGCGAGGCTTTCTTCCAGCAACTAACGGAAGTTACTAGATCGCAGTCCCTGGTTCTCATGGGAGACTTCAATCACCCTGATATCTGCTGGTAGAGCAATACAGCAGTGCACAGACAATCCAGGAAGTTTTTGGAAAGTATAGGGGACAATTTCCTGGTGCAAGTGCTAGAGGAACCAACTAGGGGCAGAGCTCTTCTTGACCTGCTGCTCACAAACTGGGAAGAATTAGTAGGGGAAGCAAAAGTGGATGGGAACCTGGGAGGCAGTGACCATGAGTTGGTTGAGTTCAGGATCCTGACACAAGGAAGAAAGGAGAGCAGCAGAATACGGACCCTGGACTTCAGAAAAGCAGACTTTGACAACCTCAGGGAACTGACGGGCAGGATCCCCTGGGAGGCTAATATGAGGTGGAAAGGAGTCCAGGACACCTGGCTGTATTTTAAAGAATCCTTATTGAGGTTACAGGGACAAACCATCCCGATGTGTAGAAAGAATAGTAAATATGGCAGGCGACCAGCTTGGCTTAACAGTGAAATCCTTGCTGATCTTAAACACAAAAAAGAAGCTTACAAGAAGTGGAAGATTGGACAAATGACCAGGGAAGAGTATAAAAATATTGCTCGGGCATGCAGGAGTGAAATCAGGAAGGCCAAATTACACCTGGAGTTGCAGCTAGCAAGAGATGTTAAGAGTAACAAGAAGGGTTTCTTCAGGTATGTTAGCAACAAGAAGAAAGCCAAGGAAAGTGTGGGCCCCTTACTGAATGAGGGATGCAACCTAGTGACAGGGGAAGTGGAAAAAGCTAAAGTACTCAATGCTTTTTTTGCCTCTGTCTTCACAAACAAGGTCAGCTTCCAGCAGCACAGCATGGGGAGGGGGAGACCAGCCCTCTGTGGAGAAAGAAGTGGTTCGGGACTATTTAGAAAAGCTGGACGAGCACAAGTCCATGGGGCCGGATGAGCTGCATCTGAGAGTGCTAAAGGAGTTGGGGGATGTGATTGCAGAGCCATTGGCCATTATCTTTGAAAACTCATGGCGATTGGGGGAGGTCCCGGACAACAGGAAAAAGGCAAATGTCGTGCCCATCTTTAAAAAAGGGAAGAAGGAAGATCCTGGGAACCATAGGCCAGTCAGCCTCACCTCAGTCCCTGGAAAAATCATGGAGCAGGTTCTCAAGGAATCAATTCTGAAGCACTTAGAGGAGAGGAAAGTGATCAGGAACAGTCAGCATGGATTCACCAAGGGCAAGTCATGCCTGACGAATCTAATTGCCTTCTATGATGAGATAACTGTCTCTGTGGATGAGGGGAAAGCAGTGGACATGTTGTTCCTTGACGTTAGCAAAGCTTTTGACATGGTCTTCCACAGTATTCTTGCCAGCAAGTTAAAGAAGTATGGGCTGGATGAATGGACTATAAGGTGGATAGAAAGCTGGCTAGATTGTCAGGTTCAACGGGTAGTGATTAATGGCTCCGTGTCTAGTTGGCAGTCGGTATCAAGTGGAGTGCCCCAAGGGTCAGTTCTGCAGCCGGTTTTGTTCAATATCTTCATTAATGATCTGGAGGATGGTGTGGATTGCACCCTCAGCAAGTTTGCAGATGACACTAAACTGGAAGGAGAGGTAGATAGGCTGGAGGGCAGGGATAGGATACAGAGGGACCTAGACAAATTAGAGGATTGGGCCAAAAGAAATCTGATGAGGTTTAACAAGGAAAAGTGCAGAGTCCTGCACTTAGGATGGTAGAATCCCATGCACTGCTACAGACTAGGGACCAAATGGCTCGGCAGAAGTTCTGCAGAAAAGGACCTAGGGGTTACAGTGAATGAGAAGCCAGATATGAATCAACAGTGTGCCGTTGTTGCCAAGAAGGCCAATGGCATTTTGGGATGTATATGTAGAGGCATTGCCAGCAGGTTGAGGGACGTGATCGTTCCCCTCTATTCAACATTGGTGAGGCCTCATCTGGAGTACTATGTCCAGTTTTGGGCCCCATACTACAAGAAGGATGTGGAAAAATTGGAAAACGTCCAGCGGAGGGCAACAAAAATGATTAGGGGACTGGAACACATGACTTATGAGGAGAGGCTGAGGGAACTGGGATTGTTTAGTCTGCGGAAGAGAAGAATGAGGGGGGATTTGATAGCTGCTTTCAACTACCTCCAAAGAGGATGGATCTAGAATGTTCTCAGTGGTAGCAGATGAGAGAATGAGGAGTAACGGTCTCAAGTTGCAGTGGGGGAGGTTTAGGTTGGATATTAGGAAAAACTTTTTCACTAGGAAGGTGGTGAAACACTGGAATGTGTTACCTAGGGAGGTGGTGGAATCTCTTTCCTTAGAAGTTTTTAAGGTCAGGCTTGACAAAGCCCTGGCTGGGATGATTTAGTTGGGGATTGGTCCTGCTTTGAGCATGGGGTTGGACTAGATGACTTCCTGAGGTTCCTTCCAACCCTGATATTCTATGATTCTATGATTCTTTGATAGATAAGAATATTAATATTTAAATTAGGGGCAAACAGGAAGTAAGTTGGGATTCGAAAATAAGAAAAAAGGAACTAGGATTTAAGCTTGCTGGAAGTTCACCCCAATAAACATTGAATTGTTTGCACCTACGGACTTCAGGTATTGTTGCTCTCTGTTCATGCGAGAAGGACCAGAGAAGTGGGAGAGTGAAGGAATAAGCTCTCTAACATCTTGGTGCCGTGACTTGGATACATCTCATCAGATAGGTGAGTGGCAGCCTGTAAATCCCCTGCCCCAACAGTCTGCGTAGCTGCTTGGAGGGGGTATGGGGAGCTCTTGTAATGGTAGTTGCAGGTTCTGGCAAGCTGGGGTAAAGGATTTTTTGAACAAATGGATAAGGAAGAATCAGGGCCCATACCAGGTGCAGGGGTTCACCTGGGATGAGATTGAGAAGGAGATGGGAGAGGTTTTGGGAGATCTCAAGGGAAAGGATTGTCGGAAAAAGGGAATGGTATCACAAGGTTCGTGTGCTGGGATGGCATACTGGGTAAAAAGGGAAGCCAATCTCCTCCAACACATTAAGGATTTGGAGGGGATTGTGGATCAGCAACGGATTTTAACAGAAAAATCCGTGTTAGCAGTAGAGGTAGCAGATTTGAAGGCACGGGATGATGCACGGACAGAGGAGTCTTGTGAGGCAATCCGGAGAGAGAGGGATGAACTGCTGGGGAGAGTAGGAGACTTAGAGGAGGAATTGTATCATTGTAAACATGGGGGCAATGGACTTGGGGACCCCAAGCCATCCGCCCCACTAATGGAACTGAGGGAGACACCTCCACCACCCTACCCTGAAAAAACTCTGTACCCACTGCTGCCAGTGGACGTTGTAAGCCGGCAATCCACAGTTACAGCCCCTGCAAGAGAGGCTACCCGGGAGGAACTGCAGAAGGCAGGAATAGTGGCCCTGGTTGCAGGGTGGGGGGACCATGCCCCATAAGTAGTAGAACAGGCAGAAATCCACCCCTTGTCCCTGAAGGACCGGGAGGCAGTACTGGGCCGCTTGGGAAAGGTACCCCGGGATGTTTGGGATCAGTTTGTGCTGTGGCTAGTGGAGGTGGGCAGGGAGATGGAGGGTCTAACTCGTGAGGACCTGGTGATCATATGGCGTAGTCTTCTGGGACGAGGCACCTTGGGAATCGATGTGGCAGGAGTGGCACACCCATTTCTAATCTCTGGACAGGAGGCAAAACAGTTGTTTGGGGTGTACTCTCATACTGCGGGGATGAATAAGATGAAGCGAATCCCTGGGGAAACAGGGCGGGATACACTTAATCGCATACAGGCATGGGCAAGGTGCTGGGTGGATCCCCTGGACGGTCCATGGGTAATGCCCCAGGCAGGAGCACTGGGACCTGGTGGGGGTGTGGAGCAGGGTAGGGGTGTGGAATTGCTGGAGAAATGGTTGGAGCTGAGCGATCCGCAGTTTGTTGGGCATTTAAAGTTGCAGCATCCTGACCTTGCTCCCAATCAGCTACCCCAGTTTCTGGAACAGGCAGATGTGTGGAGGCAGATGCATCAGGGGGGAAAGCCAGTCCATGCTATTACTCAGGGGATCAATACAAGGTGAAAAGGGATGGGTCACCCCAGAGAGGAGGAGGTAGAAGGAGAGGTTGTGGCTTTGGGGGGTAGTCAGGGATGAGTGGACAGCTATAGAGCAACAGGTCCAGAGACTGCAGGCTAAACTGACTACCCAGGATCTTACCAGATCAGGGGAAAGTGGCCCCGGAGGCCAGGGGACTGGGACTGCCTGAAATGCCAGACACACAGTTTTGCTTGGAGACAGGAATGTCTTTGGTGCCAGGACCCCCAGTCCCCTTGTGAACCAGTGGGAGGGACAGAGGTGGGTGCTGCAACTTAGGGGTACCCTGGGAGGCGTCCTGTCCATGTTCTCAGTTTAGGACGGGACGCATCTGGTTGCCCCACGCTCCAGGGGGCAATCGAAGGGAGTCCCATGAGAGATTTTTTGATAGACGCTGGAGCAGCCATCATCTTAACCACATGGGGGCAGGGGAGACCCTCAGAAGGGACTGTGACAATTGTAGGGAAAACTGGAGGGGAGACACAGTTAACCCTGAGGCGTGGACAGATCAAAGGAATCCGGGGGGAAGGGGAGATTATGTGGGGTCGTAATGATATGTTTAATCTGTTGGGGGCAGGAGATTTACACAAACTGGGATTTGTAATGGATTTAGCCAATGGGGTGTGTTTACTGAAGCAGACGCAGGATGGTCAGGGCTATACCATTCCTATGAGGATAGTCACTATGGCCATTAAAGCGGTGCATGCCCTCCCACTACCCCCGGCTGGGTGGGAACACATCCCGTGTGGGCGAAGGATAACCTGGATTGTGGTAGGGGCAGCATGGAGGTACTGCTGGAGGGAGGGGACCCTCCCCCACAGAAACCGTATCCTCCTCAGGAGGCATTGGCAGAGGTGGGGGCAACTATTGCGGAGTTGGAACAGAGGGGACTGATTCGGGCAGTTGCATCCCCTTGTAATGCTGCTGTGTGGCCAGTGAGAAAGCCAAATGGTACTTGGTGCCTCACTGGGGATTACAGGGCACTAAATGCTCTGGCCAATTCACCAGCCTCAGTGGTGGCAGCGTACCCTGAAATGTTGGCCCGTATTGGACCCCAGTTCCGAATTTTCACTGTTTTGGACATAGCTAATGGGTTTTGGTCTCTGCCACTAGCTACCTCGTGTGAGTACAAAACTGCATTCACATGGAGGGCAGACAATTCTGCTGGACAGTTCTACCCCAGGGATATTGGGACTCCCCTGCAATTTTTCACAGATACATGAGACAGGCTCTGGAGGGGGTGGATTCAGCAAGGTGCATACAATATGTAGACAACCTGTTGCTAATGTCAGGGACAGAGGAAGAAGACAGGGAACTAACCAAGTAGGTCCTGCAAGCTTTGGCAAGAGCAGGGTTGACGGTCAATGGGAAAAAGGCTCAGATGGGACAGACAAGCATGACCTACTTAGGAGTGGAAGTGTCCCAGATGGGAAGGGAAATCGATAAGGGAAGGGTGCAACTGATTCAGTCCCTGCCACTGCCTACAGATGTTAAAAGCTTGCAAAGTTTTCTGGGTCTAACTGGATTTTGCAGGGATTTTGTGGCCAATTGTGCAGAAATAACCCAGCCTCTATTTGACCTACCCCGAGCCTCAACTTTGGAATGGTCAGAAGAGTGTACTGAGGCAGTGAGAGTGCTAAAGGAAAACCTGGCCAGAGCTCCAGTGCTGGCCTCCCCAGGTGGGGAGAAACTCTTTTCTCTGTACCCTTTCGTATCTGATGCTACCATTGGTTGTGCATTAACACAGGAGTATGGAGCAAAGGACCGAACTGTGGCCTTTGCCTCTTGACTTTTGAGTGCTGTGGAACTGAAGGATGGTGTGAAAAGGTGCTGTTGTGCTCCTACTGGGGGGTAGGGAATTTCAAATACCTCACGGGAATGCAGAAAGTAATAGTCTGATCTCATCATGACCCCTGTGGCTGTTAAACATGCACACTATCTTACAGGGACCAGTGAGTTTGCAGCATACTGCCAAATGGTTGCTGGCTCGACAGGTAGAAAACATTAAAGCAGAAGTGTTAAAGGAACCCATAGTCTGGGTAGCTGGATTACATCTGGCTGGCACCCCACTCCAATGTGAAGCCAGCCCAGGTAAAACCCAACATCAGGTGTTTTGGGCATCTAACCCCAATCAGGTAAAGGAGGGGACACTGGTATGGTTTTTGGATGGAAGTTGGAGGTATCAAGGGGGACGGAAAACTGCAGGCTTAGCTGTTGTGGAAATCAGAGGCAATGAGACAGTCAGCACCATTGGTTTCTCACTAGAAGCAAGATCAGCTCAGGAGGCAGAACTGGCAGCCTTGCTAACAGCTTTAAATGAAGTGGATCCCAAATTTGAGCCAGAATGTTGGGTGGTGGTAGATTCAGATTACGTATTTCGTGGTGCCACATTAATGCTGAGAAAGTGGGTGGATAATCATTTCAGGGCAACCGACGGCTCCACAATCAAGCATGCTACCTGGTGGAAGCGAGTGGAGGAGCTCAGTCACTGTTTTACATGGATCAATGTGGTAAAGCTAAAGGCACACAAGAAAACAGGACCCCTAAGGAAAGGAAATAATCTGGCCGATGTAGAGGCCAAGCGGGCTGCAACAGAGGCACCCCCATGGCCCTGGGAGCCAGAAGAGAGTGTGCCTGTCACAGTGTTAACAAGAAGCGGGGTGCATACAGATCAGGGAGGGAGAATTCGAGAGTTGCAAGAATCTGATCCTGGACTGGAAGGCATCATGAAACTTGGGGACAAGCATGTGCCAAAGGTGGAACTAATGGAAGGGATTTGGTGTGTCTTAACAACTGAGGGACCAGTAATGTTGTGCCCTCAGGGAATTCAGACGGCTTTCTTAAGCAGAGTGCATGGAAGCTTGGCAGGGGGACACCCCGGGTTTGAGGAGGCACAGGGACCTTTAAAAGGTTGTGCTGGTGGCCAGGAATGGCAGCTGATTTAAAATCACATCTGGAACGTTGTTTGGACTGTGCCAGGCACAGCCCACCTCACAAGGTGCTAAGGGGAGAATTAATGAGACAAGCCCCAAGGGGACCATGGGAAAGAATACAAATTGACTACACAGGACCCCTACCACAGATCACAGGAAAAAACGATTCATGTTGGTGGTAGTGGATGCTTTCAGCAAGTGGGTGGAAGCTTTCCCCACAAAGTATCAAACTGCCCGGGTAACTGCTGAAATACTGGTAAATGAGGTATTCACTCGCTGGGGGGTCCCAAAGGTGATTGACTCAGACCAAGGAGCTGTTTTCTGGTCAGATCTGTTAGGGGAGCTATCAGCCCTCAATGGAATCACACAGTTGTTTCATATTGCTTATCACCCACAGGCTGCGGGGCAGGTGGAAAGCATGAACTGCACCATTAAAAGTGAGCTAAGAAAGGGAGTGGAAATGGGAGGAAAAAACTGGTCACAGTTACTGCCCTTTGTCTTAATGAGAATAAGGGCCCGAGAATCAAAGATCACAGGATTTTCTCCATATGAAGCTCTCATGGGAAGGCCCATGGAACGGTGGGAAAATCTAGTTACCAGTACCTGGGGAAGTCACTACACACGGTGTAACACAAGAATGGATTTTAACTCTAATCGAACATGTAAAAAAAGTACAGCAGGCAGTGGTCTGGCGAGACGAGCAAGGAGCAGCAAGAGTCAAAGCATGGTATGACCTTCCTGGGGAGCGTGATCTACTCATGGTGGGAGATCTAGTGATGTACAAGATTCCAGGTCAACACCATCCATTCCCAGCTCCTAAACGGTAGGGCCCCCATCTTGTCCTTGACCAATTTGGGCCCAGTCTGCTATTCCTGGGTACAGAGAATGGAGGATGGGAGTGGGTTCACTGCATGCAAATAAAAAGGTATAAACAGGGGATTGGGAAAGGGGATGTGTAAATTTTGTTATGTGTGTATTAAAGGTTAACTCAAAAAGGAGAAAAGGATGAAAATTCCCTGGCCCTGGATGGAACAATTACTAGTGCTAATCACAATTGTCACATTTACAAATTCTATTCAAATCCCACAATGTGAAGTGTCAAAAGGAGGAAACACATGGACGGCTACACATGCAACATGTGGTAATAAAGCTAATGAAGACTATGAGAATCTCCCCATAGAAAGATGTACCACTAATACTCCAAGAGGAATTTGGCAGTGTTGGTATATGGTTTATGGATTAGATGTGGGAATCCCAACCAGGTGGAGAATTTCAAATTTATCAGGAAATATTGCATGGTACTCCCTGGGTGCTGCCATGATTAATGATAGTGGAAAACACAGTTACCCAGCTATGTGGTTTTTTACAGAGGATCCAAAGAATATAACCCTCTGGTCTCTTGGAGCAAATGAACCCTCTTGGGAAAATAGGGCCCCACATTTAAGGTGTGATGTTACCATATGTAACCACATGGTACGTCCATGGAAGATAATCCCTGAAGGTGTGAGTGTTGTGTACATATTACATTAGGTGTAAAATCCCCTTTGGGATGCTGGGTGTATGATGAGTTAACCATTTTACAGAATGTAACCCTACAAATGATATGAATGCCAAGTTGGAAGAATCCAAATTTAAAGTGGCCACAGCGTGGAGCCGAGAATATTCCCTGACAAGCAAATGTGTGGGAGCCACTGTGGAAGCAGGTGCAGCCAGCACTTTTTAACGTGTCCTTTCACTCTTGTGATGGGGCAAGGCCAGATGGCTATAGAAAAGTAGTTGGAGATAGATATATTAGCTCCAGGCTAAACAAATCCCTGGTACCAGGATAAGTTAAATGGCAGCTGCTCCAGGTCAATTAAGACACCTGGGGCCAATTAAGAACTTTCCAGAAGGAAGGGAGAACGCTAGGTTGATTGGGACACCTGAAGCCAATCAAGGACTTGGCTGAAACTAGTTAAAAGCCTCCCAGTTGGTCAGGTGGGTGTGGATGTCAGGAGCTGTGGGAGGAAGTTGTGCTGTTGGAGAGACTGAGCAGTACACACCATATCAGGCACAAGGAAGGAGGCCCTGAGGTAAGGGTGAAGTGGAGCTTGAGGAAGTGGGGGCTGCTGTGGGGAAGTAGCCCAGGGAATTTTACGTGTCCTGTTTCTAAAAGGTCAGCTACCATAGCTGATACTATTAGGGTCCCTGGGCTGGAGCCCGGAGTAGAGGGCGGGCCTGGGCTCCCCCTTCCCCCCCCCCCGATTAATCACTGAGACTGGGAGACAACAGAGACTGTTGTATCTCCTCACCTCCCTTGTTGGCTTAAGATGAAAATGGCTCAGTAGACTGTGACCCTTGTGTCTAGGGAGAGAAGGGTTACATGGAGGGTCACAGTGAGCCTCTGAGGCTATCAAAATCCACCAGGAAACGTGGGACCCAAGGAGACAAGGACAGAGGTTTGTCACACTCTATTACATGGGTGGTACGCCCCCAGGAATGGTGGGTGGACCAAATTCATCCCAATTGTATTATGTACATAAAAGGATTGAAACAACAATTCAGTTGGTGGGTGTGGGGACACACCTGGAATTGTCATTGGAAAAGGGGATTGTGGGCAGCGGGGAACACTATGCTGGGTACATGGAATCTGGGGGATGAGTGAGTAACCAAACAATTGGTAAGCCAAAATGTGAAATTTCAACAACAAATTAATGGCACAGCAACTATTGGCAGTTACCACAGGGTGGAGGACAGCAGTAGAGGTAAACTTGCAGTTAACTCATTGGACCTGCTGACATGGGTGGGGGATGGCTTCAGAAGACTAACATGGGGAGAAGTGTGTGTAGATATTCAAAATGCTCAGTTAATAATGTTAATGGATATTATGAGAGATGTTTGGTCAGAACAATGGCCTTCAGTATTAAATCAGGAGGCTAGCCCATATTTATCCACAATTGCAAAAACATACCCATCTACCTGGAAAATAACATCCCCGACCTGTGGGGAGAGTTCTTGTGTAATTGTTACTATGATACCCTGGGAAGGAAATGCAAATAGGGTGGTCCCCCTTGAACCCTATGGGAGTAACTAGGGAAGGGGGAGCGCATTGGGAGCCACTAGGAAATAGGTGTGTGGGGGGGATGGAATGGGGGTAAACTGGACTGTCATCACATTATGCAGTTGTATATCCAGAGGAGGAATATGGATGTGCCCCTCTCCTATGACTATGGAGGAGCAGGATCAATGGCCTATTGAAAAGGGGGGGCATTTAGGGGTAATGTATATGGGGTACAGTGTATTCTGTTGGCAATGTATGCAATCCTGGAATATAACACTGGGAGGCAAAATCCTTCCAGTGTATGACCAAATTATGAACTTCTATACACTGCCACCTGGACTGTGGTGCACCAATGGATCAGAGGACTTAATCATTGTAAACAATCAAACCAGCACCTACTACCCCATGCTGTACCAAGTAGTTGAATTGCTTTGGACAATACCAAATTTCACTGTGGATATTCAATGGTCACACAATATGGACAAAAGTACAAAAAGATTACAAGAGCGACTTGCTGCAAGCCCCAACAGTTGGACACACTTACAATACACACTACAGGATGGCGCTGACAAAATTTTAACCTTATCAAAGGAGGAGAAGCAGTGTTTTTGGTGGTGGCCAGGATGTTGGACCATACTGCAGTGGTCAGGACTCTCAGTGTTGCTGTGGATTATCATAGCAGCTGGTGTATTGTTAACTATATTTGTGTTACGTTGCATATGGAAACGATCGGGGGGGGGGGCACAACCCCCTAGAGAACAGCCACTAATTATAACCTATAAGTAATGTAGTAAGCCCTCCCCCTCCAGTGTACTAGAAAACCCGTACCCAATCTTCTCGGGCCCACTATACTGGGAAGTCTGGAACACTAACTGGAATAGGTGTAGTATGCCCGTACGAGAGAAGGTGCAGGGCACGGTACTACACAAGGGGCAGTGGGACAGATGGAGCATCGACACCTTCCACCTTGATGCCTGGCCCTATCAGGAAGTGTGTCACCATATGTCCTATGCTTTTCCAGGGATACCTGGGCAGGAGGATGGCAAAAGAAAAAAAAAAAAAAAGGGGGTTAGCGTGTTAGGATATAGATATTCAGGCCTGCCTGTAAAGACCTATACTTTAAGAATGTAGGTATATCTTTATCATTTAGCTAGTAATAGAGGTATACAAGAAAGAATCTGTGTAAGGGCCTTCTCTCACTGTCACAGTGTGAGGCCCTGTTCTTAGGCCAATGCCTTTGGCTAAGCAGCAGAGGCAGCCATAAACTGGGAAGCGACTGGTCACATCCTCACATTCCAAACTAGTCAATATAGGGCTGTTAGCAAGGTGATCCGATCTATCACCTCCAGAGAAAGGGAAGAGCCTACAAGATGTAAAAGGAAATTTAGTTGGATAGTTTTCTGTCTGATAAGAACTTACTTATCAACAGTGGTGGATTAATGATTTTGCCGCCCCTAGGTCCTGAAATAATTACTGCCCCCACTGCCCCCCGCGCCAGATCACCTCCGCTCCGACTCAGCCTCCTCCCCAAGCACGCCGCCGGGTCCTGCTTCTCCCCCCTCCCTGCCAGCGCTTGTGTGCGAAACAGCTTCGCGCAGCTGGGAGGGAGGGGGTTAGAGGGGGGGACGCAGCATGCTCAGGGGAGGAGGCTGGGCTGGGGTGGGGATTTGGGGAAGGGGATCAATAGGGGCAGGGAGGGGGTGGAGTTGGGACGGCAATTTTGGGGAAGGGGTTGGAATGGGGTCGGGGAAGGGGTGGAGTTGGGGCTGGGCCTGGGGGATGCAAGCACCCACCGGTGCTGGGGGAAGTTGGCGCCTCTGGCTGCACTTACAAATTTGCTGCCCCTGCAGATTTGCTGCCCTAGGCCTAGGCCTTAATATGCTGCTGCTTATCAATAGACAGCTGGGAAACCCTTATGTCTTTATAGGGGTAGTTGTGAAATCCTCACTTCTGTATTGTTTTGTCATTATAGTTCCCACTTTGCTATTGTTTATTTGCATGGTCTCTGTCTGGTTCTGTGATTGTTTCTGTTTGCTGTATAATTAATTTTGCTGGGTGTAAACTAATTAAGGTGGTGGGATATAATTGGTTAGCTAATCATGTTACAATATGTTAGGATTGGTTAGGTAAATTTCAGTAGAATGATTGGTTAAGGTATAGCTAAGAATATTACTACATAAATTAGGGGCAAACAGGAAGTAAGTTGGGATTCAAAAATAAGGATAAAGGAACTTGGATTTAAGCTTGCTGGAAGTTCACCCTAATAAACATTGAATTGTTTGCACCTTCGGACTTCGGGTATTGTTGCTCTCTGTTCATGCGAGAAAGACCAGGGAAGTGGGAGAGTGAAGGAATAAGCTCTCTAACAGTTGAGGTCAATACATTTGAGGGTGTGGAAAAACATCCAAAATATTTAATACATTTCAATTGGACTGCGATTGGTCACGATTAATTTTTTTAAGTTAATCGCTTGAGTTAATTGCGATTAATCGACAGAGCTACTGCATGCAGATGTGGTCACCCCATCTCAAAAAAGATATATTAGAATTGGAAAAAGTACAGAAAAGGGCAACAAAAATGATTAGGGGTATGGAATGGCTGCCGTATGAGGAGAGATTAATAAGACTGGGACTTTTCAGCTTGGAAAAGAGACAACTAAGGGGTGATATGATTGAGGCCTATAAAATCATGACTGGTGTGGAGAAAGTAAATAAAGAAGTGTTATTTACTCCTTCTCATAACACAAGAACTAGGGGTCACCAAATTAAATTAATAGGCAGCAGGTTTAAAACAAACAAAGAAAAGGAAGTATCAGGGGGTAGCTGTGTTAGTCTGTATCCACAAAAACAACAAGGATCCGGTGGCACCTTAAACAAACAAAAGGAAGTATTTTCCCCCCACAATGCACAGTCCATCTGTGGAACTCTTTGCCAGAAGATGTTGTGAAGGCCAAGACTATAACAGGGTTCAAAAAAGAACTAGTTAAATTCATGGAGGTCCATCAATGGTGTCACGGAGTCACTGGGGTGCTCTGGAACTATTCTCTACGAAGCCAGTCAGGACTCTGGGGGAGCCTCGTCTCTCTGAGCATACTGTCTCCAGGGCAAGAAGCTTACACAGCTTCGACCTTCCTGGGTCTGACTTCGGAGCATTCAGCATCCCCTTCTTCACCGTGTGCTTCCTGCAGCGAGTCCACCCAGGCGGGGCTCCTGGGGAAGCCAGAGGGCCCTGCACCCCAACTCCACAGTCAGCAGTGACTCTCAGCCAGCTGGTAAAACAGAAGGTTTATTAGTTGACAGGAACACAGCGTAGGGCAGAACTTATTAGCACAGAAATCAGTGACTTTCAGCCAGCTCCATCTTGGAGGGAGGGGAGCCCAGAGCCATGGCTCTGGTCCTCCCCCTGAACCCCCAGCCAGCCAAGACTGCCTCCTTTCCACCGGCCAAGCCTTAGTTACCCTCGAGCCCCTCCTCTGGCCTTTGTCTCTTTCCTGGGCAAGGAGACCACCTGATCTCTTTGTTCTCCAACACCTTCAGTTGGTACCTTGCAGGGGAGGGGCCCAGAACTTCAGTTGCCAGGAGACAGGGTGTTGGCCATTCTCTGTGCAGACAGCATCACACCTGCCCTCTAGGGCTCTACAACAATTACACACCCTTATCCCACCACCTAAGATACTTAAGAAACACACAGGGGAAACTGAGACACCCACACAGTATTCAGAGAAAACATTAAGAACATTCCCACTTCATCACAAACAGCTATTAGCCAGGATGGGCAGGGATGGTGTCCCTAGCCTCTGTTTGCCAGAAGCTCGGAATGAGCGACAGGGGATGGATCACTTGCTGATTACCTGTTCTGTTCATTCCCTCTGGGGCACCTGGCATTGATTTCTGTTGGAAGACAGGATACTGGGCTAGATGGACCTTTGGTCTGACCCAGTATGGTTGTTCTTATGTTCTCCAGTTTACCCTGGCATGAGGGAGAAGAGAAGCAATGTTTTTACCTGACGTTTTGCCCAAGTGAGGGCAGGGCTTGACCCAATCTGGTAAAAAACCAGGAGTGATGAGTGTGTGTGGAGGGGGGTGGGGAGGGGAAGGATTCACTGTTCTTTCACTTTCCTTATTGCTCTATCTAGAGGTGCCAGACGGGAGTGCGTGACTCTCGGTACTTGTTCCAAGCTACTGGCCCTCACATAAGCCCACAGAAGTGTCCACATTTAGCACATAATTATAGTGAAAAACAAGTCCATTGAGCTCATTTCTACATCCTCTGGGCCTGCAAAGAAAGTACTGCAACATCTGCTGCCTCATCATTAGGCCGTGTTCACTGAAACATCACTGGTAATTAGGGAATTAATTCTCATAGCCATTTGACCGCCATAAGGAAGGGGGTAAGGGACTACTGCTAGAGGTCACATTAAAACAACCTCTCTCAACTTCACACAGGCTACATTTGAAGGCCACAGACCAACCAAATGACCATTTCTTGGGAAAACCATTTATTTCTCAGCGCTCACAGGGAGAACAAGAGGGACGGGTCTAGAGTACAAAGAAAAGGAGATTGAAGAATCCTGGGCAAACCTCTGCCCCTTACCAGGCAGAACTTCTAAGAGGCCAAATCCTTACAGTCCTCAATTTTTAAATCACTTCTTGTGACTTCAGGACAACTTGCTCTGGTTTGCCTGAGTAAGCACTAGAGTATTTGACCCACTAAAGGCAATAGGAGTTTTGCTGGGAAAAGCCTAAAAGATCTGACCCCATTTGAACATAGAGCTGTAATTCTATCAAAAGGGTCTGGTTAGAGCCTGAGCAGGAGCAGCTGAATTTTCCACTCAGTCACATTCATTAATGTCTGTGGGGTTAGTTCAGCTTTACACCAGTGAAAACAAGTGCAGAATTTTGCCCTCAGATTGCAACTCATTTCTTCATGTGCAAATTGTTTTATAGGGCCAGGCATTGCCTGAGTGGCTTTGTTCTGCATCTGCTGGATGTCGCTGGGAAACTCCATTGGATCCCTCCCTTTGAAAGCTCCAAAGCACAAGTCCCCCCACCCACTCATTCCCAGTCAGGGTACTGTCTGTCCACCAGGAGAGGAGGAGAAGAAGAGGCTCTTAAGGACACTATAACAGCACCACCCCATCTCATACACTGATGGTTACTGTGCTAGGGTCAACACCATGCTGTCTCCATCACAGCTCTCTCGCTTTGCCTTTCTTTTCTGCTCTCCTCCATGGCTTTTCTCCTTTGAAGCACGAGCACCCCAAATTGGAGCCCGTTCTTCAGCAAAGTTGGAGATTGGGTATTGGGAACTGCTGACAAGTCCATGTTGTTAGTGGGGTTTGAGAAAAGGCTGGGAAGGCAGCTGGCTTTCTGCCTATGCAGGGGACAGGCAATGGTTGGGACAAAGTGGGGGCCTTGGCCTGTCCCCAGTGATGGCAACGGCAAAGGTCCCATTGACAGCAATGAGAACAAGAGTATGTTGTTAATGGGCCAAATTCTGCTCGCTCTTAAACTCAGAGAAGCCCCTTGATTCCATGGATCTAGAGAAGCCCCACGTTCGGCCTATCGTGCTTTTACCTCTCACGCACCTTCCCCATGCAGCACGTGCCCCTCCTTGGGAGAAAGACCTTCATTCACACATTAAGACTGTGAAAAAACATCCTCCTGAGCGACAAAAGTTTTAGCGCTGAAAAGCACCACGGTGCTCCCAGCGATAAAGCTACTACTCCTCGTTCTGGGTGGTTATTTTTTTATCATCGTGACAGCTCTCCCCCGGCAATAAAGTGTGACTACACTGCCCGTGTCAGAGTCTCTCCATGGCAGATTTGCCACAGAAGGGCCACCAGCATTGGGTCTAGAGAAGGTGGCAGCTTTTAGCCTGCTCTTCCCCTCCTGTCTCAATGGTATCCCAGGAAAGCACCTCCTGCTCCAGTCACTCTGCTTGCCTAAGTCTCTCTTAAGACCCTTATTTATGTTAGATAAGGGTCACTTGGCTGAGATGTGGTTGGGGCTTACAAGAAATCCACAGGGAAAGAAAGAGTGTTAAATCCCCAATGAAAATATCCTTAGCCCTGGAGTTTAACCAGGTATATGCCCTACCACAGAAGTTTGTGACACTAGGGAAAGTAACCACCTGTGCATTGCTGCACCCTGTATGGCAGACAGCACAACAACAGGGAAGGGCACCCATGTGTGTACAGGGAACTGATTCTAGAACTTGGGCTTGTGCTTCTAGATCGCTTCTGAATGCATCTGGGAGATTCTGGGCTGCATACTCTGGGACCAGGCTTCATCCCTAGGGAGTTTATGGAGGGTTGTCACAGACTCACCATCCTGGAGAGCCTCCTTCTGGCAAGAGCCAGCATCGCTGTCTCACCCTCCTCCTCCTCCAGACTGCAGTGACTTAGCCCTCCAGCCAGGTCATGCTGAAAGTCCCACTCCTTCGGGGATAGCAGAGTCCTAACTCCAAGGAACGAGAACTCTTCCAACTCTCCCCAGATGCTTTTCCTCTCCCCCAGGCTCTGCAGCTCATCCTCACTCTTGCAGACACTGCCTCGGAGGAAACCCAGCTCCTCCTGTGCCACTGACCCAGGCCTGATTTAGGAACCCCCTTCTCCCCAGCTACCATCTCTTCCAACAGGGACAGGGTACAAGCTCCCTCAGTGGTTCCTTTCCCAGAGACAGAAAACTCCAGTCCCCGCTACCGCTCTGCTGGACCACCCAGCTGGCTCTAATCCATAATTGCCCATCTCTTCTCCAGGTGCCACAGAATGGGCTAATTGGGGTCCCCAGTTCCCACTAACCCTGTCATTGCCAGTGTGGGCTACTGGCCCATCACAAGAAGAGAGGAGTTTTTTCCCCTTAGCTTCACCTCTGATAGTGTGACAGAGATGGAACAATGTTTACAAAGCTTGACTCCATTATTAAAATGCCCGTGGAGCTCCATCGAGACTCTGTGCTTGTAACACTAGGAAATACCAACTGCCTGCAGGAGAAGTTTGTGTGAGCATTCTGTATGCCCTCTGCTACCCTACATGATTCTAGCACACCTTTATGAAAAGCAGCAGGGCTCACAAAACGTTGTATAACAAATAAATATTTATTTAACCCTTGATATTGCAGCAGAGGATATAGATCTGCTCTATGCCATGATTAGAGCTCAGCTGTCAAGGTTTCTGGTCAACATCCCTTTGAGGAAGGAGCTGTTCTTTTGTTCTGCATTTGTACAGCACCTACCACAACGAGGCCCTGGCGGCCCATGCCATGGGTGAGCGCCTAGGCACTTCTACAGTACAAATAATGAATACTAACATGGTGTTATACTATTGATTGACAAATCACTTGGGGCCAGATTTTGGAGGCCTAACTGATGCGGGCCGTATCACCCTCAACCAGCAGTCAAAAATAATGGAGCAGGCCTCCCCAAAACTATGAGATTGGCTTAAAAGTCACGAGATACTAAAAGCAATACATTGGTGATTCTTTTATTTGCCTTCCGATTTGTGAGCCTTTCGGGCCATGTTTTCAAGATTTTATCCAGAAACTGTAAGGCTAAAAACATATTTGTTCTTAACTTAAAAGCAGAGAGTCTCACACAGTCATGTGACTCCAGGGGCTGAGACTTTAGGAAAAACACTAATTATGGCGAGACTTGCAACAAAATTCTGAGAGTTGGCAACACTACCTGTGATTCCAACACATTTTAAAAGAAGCTCTTTGCTGGTAACTCACTGTGCTCCAATATCTCCTTGCAAGTTCCCCTGGAGTTAACACTGCACCTCTCTAGTGAGGCTTTTAAAAACATTGAGTCAGATCCTCAGCTGATGTAAATCAGCATGGGAGCTCTTCTGGTTTATACCAGCTGAAGGTTAGGCTCATAGGATCTGCTCCTATTTACACCAGTGTATATTTGGAGTAACTCCATTGACTTTAATGGAGTTGGTCTGACTTTATCCAAGTGAAATTGAGCACAGAATTTAGTCCAGAGAAGACAACAGGGAAAAGCAAAGAAATAGCAGAGAGCACTTCAGCTTGGTTATTAAATGAAACAAACAAGAGGCAACAGTAGCTCAGTTTTTATTGGTATTACCCCAATCACACACAGAATGCACTGAGTTTTCGGTATGTACATAGAGATATACATAAATGCAGGCATACAGCTTGATTTGGTACAATTTCTCCTGATACCCTTGAATCTGTGATCAGTTTTTCAGAGTCTTGCATCTAGTGAATCACTTATGTTCACATAACTGTGCTGTACCTCCAGAACTGTGTGGGTACGTCTACATTCCAGCTGGGAAGTGTCCTTCCCAGCTCCGGGAGATGTGCATGGGTTATCTCTGATTGAGCAAGCACACTAAACATGAGCAGGGTGGCTGTAGCAGCATGGGTGAGAGGTTGGGCTAGCCCCCTGAGTACAGTCCTGTCCGAGGTCTTAGGTAGGTACTCGGGTGATTAGCCTGACCACCACACATGTGGCCACTACTATTTTTAGCTCAATTGGAGCTAGCGCATATACCGCTCCTGAGATGAGAACTACAGTGCAGACATGCCCAGCTCAGTCTATACATGAGCCCATGTGTATCTAGCCCCGCTCTACCGCAATTCCAGCTTATTCCTTGGGCTCCCTCCCTGAAGTTAATAGTAACCTTCCAATTCCTATTTTCTCTATGCTGCAGGATGTTGTGCCATCTCTAGGATGAGGTATCTATCCAGACCTCCAATTGCAAGCATTTCTAACATGGACCTCGCTCCTAACCTGATACAATTCTCATCCACTTCTCCTACCAATGATTCAAGTCCCACTCTATGTGCCTCTCCTTTGCATGCGGGCAGGCTTCCAGCAGGAGTGCCTTGTGATGTGGACATTTGCTCACTAAGGGTGGGCTTCACAAAGGCACGTAACTCCCATGAACTCAGTGAACCCCAGCCTAAGGGATTGATGTGTGATGTCAAAGGGACATTGCCAGACCAGGATTTTGGAACAGCCACTGAAGGGAATGTCATCCCTTCGAGAAGCCACCCCAGACTTTACACTGAGCCCAGTGTCTGCTTGGGACGGGACTTGGGGAGTCCTTCTTAGCACTTGGTGACTACTCATTAAGGGGAGCAGGTTACCCTGCACTGGAAGCCTCGTGTGCCACTTGAGTCCCAGTTGTATGTAGAACACCTAGCAGCACAACATGACCCTGCTGATGACTGAGTCCCAGGAGCCAAGACCAGGACTGTAATACAATGACAATGCCAGGTTCAGGCTTCTGCCTCTGGAACAAGGCTCCCCGCTGCCCATCACTATGGAATACCGTCCCCTTTACTGGAACTTTCTGTCACATGTCCCATGGAGACATTGCTATGGCAACACAGACCTCACAGTACCCAGAGTACTTTAGAGCAGCCCATCCAGGCTAGCGCTGCTGATCGCCCATGATTGCACTGAGGGGCACTGGAGTCTGTTGTCCCGGGAGAATGAATTGCTGATGCCCAGTTGTCTTTCATCTCTCCCCAGCTGCGCCCATTCCAGATGGAGTCCTGAGGAACTTTTCTCTACTTACCTACTTTGGTTTTCCTCCTCCCACCCTCTGGATGAGAGGGCTCCGAATTGGGACCTGTTATTTTTTTACTGCCTGGCTCTGGGGGTAAGTCTAAGGCTGACCGATTTGAGGATAAACTATACCGTGAGCTAAATTCATCCCTGCTGTAACTCCCCTGACCCGAGTGGAGCACTGGGCATGGCTTATGCAGGGGGTGCTGTGTCCATTGGGGAAGTTAGGAAATGCTCCCATGTGGACCATTTCCCCACATCAGGATTCCAGGCTAATGACTCCTTACAGAGCAATAGCAGGATCTCTGACTTGGAGTGACAGCTCTAATAGGAATCTAACATCCCAGCTAGAGCTAAGGCCCAGCAGCACCCAGGGAACTTTGTACTTCCTCAGTGAAATAGATGCACACAGTGGATCCAGGCTCTGCAGCTCTCTGCCACTCAGCAGTGCTGGATTCAGGAACAACTTAGGGACTTGCACCCTGAAAAACAATTTGGGCAGAGTGAGAGGTGGGACCTGCTGTTTCAAGAGCACCTCCTGCTGGCCAGTGGACATACAGCACGATCAGTGCTGCTCTTAGGAAAGGCAACACCTGACGGATTGTTGTAGGGCAGAGAAATGGTCAAGGATATGAAGGACTGACAGCAGCTCTAGAATGAAGGGGTGGGGATGCCAGTGTCTCCCTGGGCCTGGCCTTTGCACTGCAGTCAGGGGCTGAAACTGCTGTTGAACTGTTTCTACTGGGCAGGAGCAGTGGGCATCAGGCCTGGGGCAGTTGGCGGTAAGTTCTTCCCACAGGGCGTCTGCCCTCTGACTCCTAGCTCAGTCAGATTCCTACACAACACAGAGTTTAATTTACTGTACTATGCAAACCCCTGGCTTCCAAGTACCCTACGGAGGGTGAGTCTGTTGGAAGTGGAGGCTAAATAAAGCCTTGCTGCCTACTGATTTCTGTTCCCATTTACAGCCACTCCATTTAGGCAACAGGAAGTGGCTTTGGCTCTCTGCCCAGGACTAGATCCTGTGTGACACACCCATGGCTAACTGGTTCCTTATGTGTCTGTAAAATCCCATTTCATTAAAGCAATAAGAGCACTCTGGCCATGCATATGAAGGGGATTATTGTACTCCTTGGACCATAGGCACCTCCTTGCCCGGGGGGTACTCAAGGCCCGCTCAGCCCCAGCCCGCACTCTACCCTTTCCTCCTAGCACCCAGGCCCACCCTGCCTCTTCTTGCCCCCGCTCCACCCCTGCCCCGACTCTTCCCACCCAGTTTTGCCCCCTCCTCCCGAGTGTGCCCCGTCCCCACTCTTCCCCCTCCCCCCAGCACCTTCTGCAGGCCACGGAACAGCTGATCACAGCAGGAAGGAGGCACTGGGAGGGAGGGGGAGGAGGGGCAGTTGGCTGCTGGTGGGTGCTAAGCAGCCCTGGAGCACCCACGGAGTTGGTGCCTATGCCTGATGCTTCGAGTAACTTGCTTTCAGCATCACCTGAGATATACCTCACTGACGTGGCCCAAGTTCTTGAGGCAACACACACCTACTGTGCACCCCTACGTACCAGGCCTGTTCCTACTGAAGTGCCAAGATTCCAGCAGAACACTGGCAGCACGTCATTCAACTGCTGCTGGGAGTCAAGGGCTGGGCTAGCAGGGGGCTGCAGGCTGGGAGTAAGGGGTACCGGCAGAGCTGTATGGGGAGCCCATTGGCTGTGGCAAATCCATCAGCAAAGGGTGGCAAGCAGTGGTACATCTGAATGCATGATGGCTGCAATGCACCAGAGCCAGATTCTGATCTTGGTTACATCAGTATAAAACTAGACCATTTTCTGCAATGGAGTTGTTCTGGATTTATGGTGGTGTAACAGAGAAAAAAAATCTGATCCCCAATAGCTTACACTCAGAGGCCCAGCTCTCGGAGTGCCAAAGTAGCCAATGCTAAACAACACGGTCCAGAGCAGCTTGCACAAAAAAGAAAACAGATACTGCAGCTTGCTAGCTAGAGACCTCTCGATTGCCATAAGAGATCAATGTTCAGACAGGAACCAGCACCATCAGGCCTTACAGTCACAGGATTGCAGAGAGCAAAGGGACCTATTGTGGAACAACACAGATTGTACAGGGGGAGTTTCACTCCAAACATCAAAAGGAAACTGACCAGGCCAAATAAATGAGAGTTTCTGGAGACAGTAGCTTTTCTTATTGTAAACGTTGCTCTCTCCTGCCAGTGCTGAGCACTGAACCAGCCACAGGGAGCCTGGGAGAAGCTGCCCTCTTTGAGGAACAGGAAACAGGGCTTCCACTGAAGCAATCAGTCAGCCTGCAGCGACTGAATTTCAGAATGGATTAAGTATGCTGCTGTACAAACATATTGGGAAGTTTAGTCTCAAGAAATAGCAAATATATCTGACCTAGCCTCCCGGAGAAGATTGGGTTTTTGCCTTTAAAAAAAAAAAGTAAATGCAATGTCTAATGTGCAGCATCCCCCTCTCTGCCATGCTCAGGGAGAGCCTTCTCTTCTTCATTTTACTCCAGGGTTTTTTCAGGAAGGCTGTGATGTCACTACTTCTGCAAGCTGCCACTGCACACATTGGGAACTGGAGCTGTCAGAGAAGCCAGTGAAAGTGAGTCAGTCTCGTGCATGGTGCAAACGGCAGCAGGAAGCAGAAAGAGTCTGGAAAGAGGAAAAACTAGGGCATGCCTCCTTCATCAGCATTCTGACGGGAGAGGGAAACCAGCCATTCGGATACTGGGCAAAAACATTTATAATTTCATGAAAAACTGCCAAATTGTTTCCATTTCATGAGGTTCAAAATTGAATCGCTTTTTCCATCAGTTTTCACAGAATATTTTTAAAAATCTTGAATTTTCAAAATTTCAATTTCCCCCTTTTCCCACAGATTGAAAGAAAGTAAATGATGTCTTGGGCAGAGTTGGATTAAGGTTTTGTGGGCCCCTCCCCACCCCTTTCACCTGTGGGCCCATCCCTGTTCTGCCCCTCCCCCCATGGCCCTGCACCTGTTCCACCCAAGATCCTGTCCCATTCTGCCCCCAATGTGGCCCTGCAACCCGTTTGCTCCTTTCTGCACCCCCAAGGCCAGAGAAGGTCTGTCTCCCCACCATGGCCATGGGCTGCAGTGTGGAGTGAGAGCTACTCCAGTCCCAGGGCCACAGGCGGGTTCGAGTGCTGGGGCTTCCCCCACCACCCAGTGCTTCTGCCAGGGAGCAGGGTCAGGGCACAAGGGTTTCCCGTGCCCTGTCTGCCCATCTGGCGCTTCTGCCAGGGCTTCAGGCTTCCACTGCAGTTTGGCAGATTTTTGCCAGGGCCCCTGGACATAAGCCTCATTAGCCCGGGTGGCTAATCCACCACTGGTCTTGGGGGGGGTTCTTATCCTCCCCCCCCCCCAATAACTTTTCAAAACTTCCTCTACAGCACGGCAGAATTACAGTTTCCACTGGTCCCTGACACTCTGAGGTGCTGAGCATCCACAGCTCCCCATGGCTTTAGCTGGAGTTATGGGTACTTAGCATTTCTGACGATCCGTTACATAGCTCCTTGAAGGAGGGTCTGGCCCTTCTGTCTTGTGCAGCACTTCTTTGTGCCCAACAAGTCATTAACAGTGACAGTTACCTACATACAGGCAGCCAGGGGGCAGTGGCTCCTGGTATCCCATGGAATGAGATATTTTACCATGGGGCAGGGAGGTGGGGCCGTGAATGAAGGAGCTGGAAAAGAACCACAGCTCTGGGGACTGGACTGGTCTTTCCAAGATCAGTTGCAGCTTTGTTACCTCTTTCCTGCTGTTCTCCAGACTCCCTCCCCCCCCCCCCCCCCCCCGGCTGGCGACTCCTAGCTCCCAGCACTGGCATTTAGTGCTGATTTCAGCTTTGCCTTCACTGGAACAAGCCCAGTGCCCAGTGCACAGCTCTGCTTCTTTTCCTCCTGCAACGTGTAGTCTGTTCTCCAGGCACTGCCTCCCCAGAGCTAGTTACAGATGCCCTTGCAAACGACTCCCCAAGCTGACTCAGTACCCAGGGCTGTGGAAATGGTGCCCAACTTGCTGCTGAGCAGATGGGTGCGTCAGCTACAAGTTTTCCCATTATATGCCATGTCAGCTGGCAAGCCCCATTCAGCAGCAGGGTAGGGCTGGACAGAGCGGCTCTTACTAAGTGAGAATTACTCAGAATGAGGGAACTCCCCCGTGAGCAGAGTGGGGGAGTAGATCAGAGTGAACAGGCACGTGTGGCAACAGCTGGATTGCCCTCTGAGCAACGCCTCTGGGGATCACAGCTATACACCCAGGTCTCCATTTTATGCATGCTCCTAGGCAGGTGCCCTTGAGGGGGGAATGGGCAAAGGGGGCCCCTTCTCTCCTCCCCCTCCCAGAGCACATTTGCAGATGGCAAGTGTAATTTGGTTACTGGTGCTCTGGAAGTGCTGAGGGTGGGAGGAAGGGGGACCAGTCTGGCAAGCACTAACTGGCCAAGGGGGGGATGTGTTGGGGCACTAGCATGAGTGCTGGGGAGAGCACTGTAAAATAGCTAAAGCAGCTGCTGTAGGCACCCCCAGCACTCCTGCCATGTGCTGTGCCTTCTGAAGGCATAATGCACCCCACGTTGGCATGGTGCTGGCTCACAGAGACCACAGACATGAAAGCTGGAAGGAATCCGTTGGTTCATCTGGCCCTCTGCCACAACAGGCCTACCCCCTCAAGAGTAGCCTTCACGGCCTGGCTCTAACTGAAAGGTTTCCGTGGTCCTGAATTCTGGCAGCAAGACAGACTTGGTTAGTGCCTGGGGCAGCAGAGGCAGTAGTTAGAAATTCAAGGCCCTACACAGACTGCTGCGAAACCAGCTGTGCTTCCAGCTCCAGCCTATCTCCCAAAGGGCCTGATGGTTCCATTCTGAGGCAGGTGAATCAATCATGGTCACTGAGCCAAGGAAGAACGAGGAGTAACGGTCTCCAGCTGCAGGGGGGGAGGTCTAGGCTGGATATGAGGAAAAACTTTTTCACTAGGAGGGTGGTGAAGCACTGGAACGGGTTACCTAGGGAGGTGGTGGAATCTCCTTCCTTGGAGGTTTTTAAGGTCAGGCTTGACAAAGCCCTGGCTGGGATGATTTAGTCGGGGATTGGTCCTGCTTTGAGCAGGGCGTTGGACTCGATGACCTCCTGAGGCTCCTTCCACCCCTGAGATTCTATGATTCTAAGTTCTTCTTTTTCTGGTCACTAACAAACACGATAGCTCTTGCTGCTGCTTGTGCTTGGCCTGGTTTTCCCCGGGCAAAGGGGCGTCGGAGGCTCTGAGTGAGTGGATGGCTCAAAGCGTTCTCCTGCTCAGTGTGGGGGATCTAACTGGAGATTGGTTTAATCCATTTACAGCCTTTGAAGTGAACAAGCAGATGTCTGAAGAGGCTCCCTTTAATCTTTACACAGCTGCTCTGGGTCACCCTCCCATCAGCCTCCACCAGTGCCTGCTGTGGTTGGGCTGCGAGTTCAGACAGCCTGCAGCCAGTTACCCCTCAGACCTGTGTTGGTCTGAGTACCTAACAGGCCTTCTTACAAACCACCCCGAAGGGAAGAGAAATGCAAACTCCTCGTGCCCCAAAATAGGGTGGTATATGGCATCATCCGCCATCCCTCTCTGAGAGCCCCCCTGCAAGTCTGGGCAGGTGGGGGCAAAGCAGTGACATATCTGGGCAGGTGCAGGAATCTGAGGGGAATCCTTCATGGCCCCATCTCTCTTCCCCGCAGTCCTATATTGCAGGGCAATATAATGTGTCACTGTCAGTGCCACTTACACACATTCTCCCCATGCTCTGAAATGCCTTCAGGGGGCAATTTAGGTCAATTCTGGCAAGGAAGAATGGGCAGCTGGGCTTCTGAGAAAGCTGTCCTGAATTGTGCTCTGACCACTGGTAGAAAGAACTTCTATGACCATTGCCAAGAGCGCCCTATCTCAGACTTGGCTGTGGTCACCAGTAAAGTCCCCACTGTTCACCAAGTCTATTCAAGCAGCCTCTGAAAGGTTCTTGAGCCTAAATAACAGTATAAACCCACTCCCAGCTGCAGACAAAATGTAATACCCTAGTTCCAGCACTAGCTGCTGAGTGCAATATGGTTCATGAGTCTTACATAAGCAGAGGGAGAGAGCCAGTCCGCGTTCTTGACCAGACTGATCCCTGGTGTAACTCCACTGGCGTCGCATTGCTTCCATCTGTGTGAAACTGCCAAGGGGCAGACTGGAGCTGCAGGGCAATACAGTTACTTTAGTCAAGCTTCACCCACAGCCCCGGACTACTCCCCCATAGCACCAGGGTAGATGTTTCTGCTAAAATGACCAACTGTGAAATAGTTAATAACGTTGATTTTAATTTATCAACATATGACTTCCTCGTGAACACCCCACCCTCAATACTCCAGATTAAATGGTGACACCCCCACGTAAACCCAACTCACGGGGCTTTTAGGGGAGGCTCCAAATGGCCATTCTTGTAGGCTCACTGATCCACAGGCATCTCTCTGGGTCCTGTTGAAGTGGCTCAGAGCAGGCTACAGTTGCTCACAGACCACGAGAGAAGAGATCCCAGGATGCTGCCCTTCAGTGGTTGGCCAACAGAAAGGAGACAGGATCTACTGCAGCTTTCAGCTCGAGTGATAACAGTTTGGAATGGAAGAAGCAGGGTTCTAGCCCTAGTTCCACAGAGGTATGTATCTGATTTATGTGGTATTGTCTATCTATTGTCTATCTATTGTCTCTACAGCACATGGGTGAGTTACAAGCAGGAAGTACTTTACCTGCCATCTTTAGCTCAGCCGAGTGGATGGAGCTATAGGAAGGCCAATGGGCTAACAGGAAACACTTAACAGAAGCCCCTCTAGATTTTATCAGCCTTAGACTAAACAGTCATTTCAGACCTGCAAAAACAAATATGTGGCAGGAAGACAATTCACATCAGCAGGAAGAGGAGAAAAAATACCCGGGGGAAAAATTTTGCTGGACAGCCCTAGAGGAGAGCTCCACTGTGCACACTTTGATTAGCTGAGAGTATTGTTTCCAGCTCCTAAAGGGGAGATTTTCTTTGACATTTGCCCTAGTTCTTACTGAGTCTCAGAGCCATGACTTCAACACCAGTGCCTCAGTTCTGACCATAGTGGCATAACTCTGGATTTACACCAGTGTAACTGACCTTAGTGTGCTGGCTCTGCATTTACACTGGTGCAACAAATCCGAAGCAAGCCCTGCTAGTGCACATACCTGCAAACAGCCAGCCATTATGGCTCAGATTTTCAAAGCCAGTCATTGCATGTGGATGCTCAATTCCTGTTACTTCTAGTGCTGACTGGGTGTCCAAATCTTCTAGGCTGCCTTGCAAGTCTGAGCCCATATGTTCAACCATAGCTTACCCACTGCCTGGACATTAGCACTTATTTCAGTGCTGGTCAGAACACCAGGGCTATCCTGTACTCTGTTTGGGAAGCACTGCAAGATCTTTGATTTAAGTGCTACTAGGTGGAAGGGACTCAGAGTTCCTTGCTATTAGTCCCCGTAGAATGGAATATTTGCATTTACTTTCTGTAACTCCTGTTTACTATGTCCTTAAGGCAAACAGCCCAAGTTCCCAGCACTTCTGACTATTCCCTGGCCCCCATCCAGTCAGTCCTAAGCACATCCCTGCACTCAGTTCAGTCCCAGCCTTGTGCACGGGGACTCATGTCCAAATCATATTTTGGGAGAGTGGATTCCAGAAGGATGCCTTCCCATGAGGTGACTGATATGGATTGGTGTTATTAACCAGGCCTCGGTACCTGTGCAGTGTGCCCAGCAGTCCCACATCTTTCCCTTACCTTGTAGCTATTGGGATATGTAACTCTCAGGAAATAGGCTGTATTAATAAATCAGTGGGTAGGTGTTTCACATGTTTCAGGAGGGTTACTTCGGCAATTGAAATTACCTTCCACTGAAGGGCTGGGGAACAGATCTGACCCCTTCCACTCAGAACTGAGGCGCACTCACTAGCTTGGCAGGTGATGGCAGCATTCCATGCTTCTAAACATGAGATCTTGGTCTGAGTCAACCTGCCTTCTTGTTCAGCAGGCTTGCAGGGTCAGGAGGACAGAGATGGGGACTCTTGATAATTAACAGCAACCCACTGGGGTTTTTAGTAGTAGTAGCCCATTCAGCCCTCTTCAGTTGTAAGGATCCTACAACTCAGGATCATGAGGGATTTATAGCGTCTGTGGGTGCAGGGGGAGATAAAGGTAGAATCTCAGAATTCTGCTGAGTGAAACAGAAGGCAAACACTGGCTGCATGTGTGTCTTTCAACTCTTATGCCCTGCCTACACTAGCCCTCAAATGGGGAGGGGCATACCCTTGTGGCTAAAACACAGGCCAGGGAGTCAGGAATACTGAGTTCTAGTCCCACCCTGCCTGTAACCTTAGGCAAGTCATATAATCTCTCTGGGGTCAAATTCCTTAATTGTAAAATGGGGATAATTCTATTTCATAGGGGAATGTGAGGATTGATTCCTTAATGTTTGTAAAGAACTTGGACACCAGCGGAAGAAGGTGCTAGAGAAGTGTACAGTGTTATTTAAATAGATTTTATTGAACCATTTTAACAAGCAATTTAAATATAACTGCAGCTAAAATGATTTAAAAACATGGATGAGGCCAAATCCTATTATAAACCATTTTAGATACTGTGAGCTAGCATAGGGGGGGGTCTAAAATGGCGTAGAGTAGCAGAATTTGACTCCGTCCACCCTGGAGACCCAAACAACAGCTGAGCCATTTTAAGGGGTAGGAAAACTGTTTGAAGTTTGACCCTCTTGAGATGTCATTATCTATCTCCAGTTCTCCATCTTTATTATTATTTGGTTTCAGTTGTGCTTCCACCATATCTCTATGAAGGCACACAGCCACATTGCTTTTTCTTTTTCGGTTTGCCTTAAAAGTATAGTCTTCTCATGGTAGAGAAGAATCTATATAATATAGTGCAGCATATTTCATACAGAACACTGACTACTATAGAATTGGACACAACACATACACCATGGTGTACTACTATGTAATACTGACTCTGTGCCAGAGTTAGACCTCGGCTACACTGCTGTAAATCCAGAGTCAGTTTGTTGGGGTGGCTCTAGCTTTACACTGGTATTACTAAGGGCTGGTCTATACTACCACTGAAGTCAATGTAACTTACATTGCTCAGGGGTGTGAAAAAGACACCCCCCAGAAAGATGTAAGTTACATTTAAACGCTGTCCACAACAACGCTATGTCAGCGAGAGAGACTCTCCCACCAATATCGCTTCCACCTCTCATGGAGCTGGAATAATTATGCCAATGGGAGATCCCATCGGCATAGCATGCCTTCATCAGACGCAGTGCAGCTGCACTGATATAGTGCGGTAGTGTTGACTTGCCCTGAGAAAGGAGAACTTGTTTTTTTTAAAGAAAAGCCAGTCAGCAGAATGAATGATCAGAGTCAAGTGACATGTTTCTTGGCATAGTAACCAGCTAGAGTCATTGATAATTAGCTGTATTCACTGTCCCATAGGAGGTAGAAAATGGTCCCCTCCTCAAGTTTTCTATTCCAGCCCTAGCAGGTATTGGCAGGAACTATGCCAGAAGCTCATCCCACTTGGAGTAGGCCATCCAATACGGCCTTAGGTATCCTCCCTAACCATGAAGAGAATGCATTATATGCTGTACATATGGAATGGATGACAGACTGCACTGTACGTTCTGCCAGTGCCCAACCTTCAATTGATCTCCATTTCCTCGGTCACCCACCGCTGCCTACTGTAATGCCTGGTGGGGCTGCAGGAACATCCATGCTGCTGTGAGCTCCCTTGCAGGCAGTCATTCTTTTAGAAGCTTTGTCTCCTTTCTGCCGTTCACACAGAAAGAATTGGCCGAGCTTAGCAGAAATGGAAAATCCAGAAGAGCAAAGAAAAAGCTTATCTGAAGAGCCAAAGATCACTAAGCCAAAAGCAAATCCAGGATGAATTGTCTTTATCATTGACCCTCACAGTGGCTCCTGGGGATGGGCTAGTGCAGTCTTCTCACATACAACTCTGTGTATGCTGTCTCCTGTACAGCTTGTTCTGGAAGCAGGACACAGAAAAAGATCTCAGACTAGGGACCAAATGGCTAGGCAGCAGTTCTGCGGAAAAGGACCTAGGGGTGACAGTGGACGAGAAGCTGGATATGAGTCAGCAGTGTGCCCTTGTTGCCAAGAAGGCCAATGGCATTTTGGGATGTATAAGTAGGGGCATAGCGAGCAGATCGAGGGACGTGATCGTTCCCCTCTATTCGACATTGGTGAGGCCTCATCTGGAGTACTGTGTCCAGTTTTGGGCCCCACACTACAAGAAGGATGTGGATAAATTGGAGAGAGTCCAGCGAAGGGCAACAAAAATGATTAGGGGTCTAGAACACATGACTTATGAGGAGAGGCTGAGGGAGCTGGGATTGTTTAGCCTGCAGAAGAGAAGAATGAGGGGGGATTTGATAGCTGCTTTCAACTACCTGAAAGGGGGTTCCAAAGAGGATGGCTCTAGACTGTTCTCAATGGTAGCAGATGACAGAACGAGGACTAATGGTCTCAAGTTGCAGTGGGGGAGGTTTAGATTGGATATTAGGAAAAACTTTTTCACTAAGAGGGTGGTGAAACACTGGAATGCGTTACCTAGGGAGGTGGTGGAATCTCCTTCCTTAGAGGTTTTTAAGGTCAGGCTTGACAAAGCCCTGGCTGGGATGATTTAACTGGGAATTGGTCCTGCTTTGAGCAGGGGGTTGGACTAGATGACCTTCAGGGGTCCCTTCCAACCCTGATATTCTATGATTCTATGATCTCGCTCTCTCTCTCTTTGATAAGCTCTGAGACTGCCTTGCAGTACCAGCTCTTGATCAGGTTAACCATTGATGGAGGCTAGGACTTCTGTCTTCCCTGGTGCTTATGAGTCCTGCATCTGACACAAAGCTCCTGCAAGCCTATAAAACATCCCTGAGGTTTCCTTTAGTTGGAAATGCCTTTATCATTTCAAAACTTTTTAATTCAGCATTTATTTTTGGTGCTGTATTTAGTGACTGAATACAGTGACCTTTTGGAGAGCATTACACTCCAGCAGCACAAGAGAACATAGCACTCTCATTCCTCCAACATCAAGGAGGGGTCTCTAAGGACAGGACTGTGACCAGCCCCATGGAGCTATGCAAGGCAGCATTAGAGGGTTCTTGGCAAAATAATAGTCCTTGTGCTCCTAGAGCACACGACTAGACCCTACAGTGGCACTGGTCTCCAAAAGTGGGTGGGAGCTATGGATCTGTCCCCTCTCCTGTGCCACTTTGGCCAGGACAGCTGGTCTTACACCAGGTAGAGGGAGCACATCACACCCTTTCAGCAGGCGCAGCAAGGACTGTGCTTACCCTTCACTCCCCAGAGCTAAGGGAAGCACTTGAACTTGTTTCCAGGAGCTCCATTTAGGGCTATGCCACCCCCAATGCAGGGCTGTGCCTGAACGGCACAAGACAGACCAAGATGAGGGATATGGCCAAAACCAAAAATAATGAGCAGAGGAGGAAACGCTGTGGGTTCCTTTTCTTCAACATGTAGAGTTCAAACTTCTGCAGAGAGCTAATTGAATAACATTCCCTGGATGCATAATTCGGCAGATCTGGGCTTTTTCTGTGAAGCCCTGGTGCATCGTTCACCGGCATTCAACCGATGTCACAAATGAATGAATGGCCATCTATGGAGCATTTATGTTGTGTCTAGTATTGGTACTGACTATCTAAGCTTCAAAACTGGCCACCCAGGTCACTCGTGGTATGACGCACCTATTCACAGTCAAACGCGTGTATGTGCAGCTGACCGCAAACACACAATGCCAAAGAGGTGTATTTGATAAAGCTGGAAGACATTTTTCTGGCAAGACATAATTCTGACAAATGAGACTTTTGGTCAAAAACAATTTTTGTGTGGAAAAAATTATTTTCAACAAACTATTCTGGTTTTTCATGGGAAAAAAATGGAAACCCAAACCTGAACATTTTTACTGAATGATTTTCAGATTTTGGAAACTGTACATTTTATCTGAAAATGGTTTTTGGTGTATCATTTTGGTTGAAAAATTCTCAAGAGACGTTTGATGAAAACAAAAAACCCTCAAAATTTCAAGTAAAAAAGTTACTGGCATTTTTTGACCAGCTCCAGAATTCAGCTAGATCATGCAAAACTGTTTCCCAGCTTTGCGAACACTAACGGGCTGGGGTGTAGTGGAATTCTGCATCTGAAATGAGAGCTGATTTGTAAGGGGAGAGGGTAATTTGATGAAATTTGATAAAATGAATGACACGAATCATGTAAAGCACACACGTACCATATGGGGAAGGCACTCTCACATCCTGGATTGACAGAATCATGTGTCAGGGGCTTTACATAATCCCATACCCCTATGTAGAACTGGCTTGACATGAGTAATTAAACATGGAGGAGGCCTTATATCTTGGGAGACAGGATTAGGTAGGTAAATGGATAAGCAGGCTGGAAACAGAATGTCTGAGCTAGCTAAGATAAGAGGGAGAACACCCTGGGAATCATCTACTAAGAACAAGAGAACAATGGAGAAGAGAAGTCAGGAGTGTAAAGATGATGTAAAGAGTAAAGTTGAATATGGACAGCACGTGGGCAGAGCTTGCTATAAAGGGATTGGTTCCTGCAGAGTAATGCAATATATAGTGAATATAACGTATATAACGGAAGGGAGTTTCTGTATAACTTTGGATGTGTGGTATAGCCTGTGCCCACCCCCACATCTCAGTCTGATCAACTCAGCATAGCTTTGAGGTATGCCAAATAAAGGACCCTGAGTGATGAGACCAGTGTCAAACAAAGATCTTGGGGAACCAAGTGGACAAGGTCTCAGAGGTACCTCAACATAGTGGTTCCATAACGGATCAGATCCATTCATCTGAAGCAGGTAACACATGGTCTATTATACTTGGAGCTTTACTGTCAAGGATTGCAACCCAACAGGTTAGCAATGGCACTGGAAGGGTTTACATTTAAGAATGTTTCCAGGGCACTAAAGAAGTAAGTTAAGTCTAGGGGCGGACCCTAGGGACTCCCCAGAGAGGTATCAGGAGAACACTGGAATCAGGTGAAAAAGGAACTCCAATGGATAGTGCTTACTCCATAATAATAGTGCTGACTAGTGGCTGACTGCAGGCTCAGACCAGCTGAATGGCTAGGATGGCTGCAGCTGGGTGCAGTGTGATGAATGGCATTAAATGGGGGAAGAGGAAGCCCAGACTTAAAGTTTTAGGATTCCCACTTCAATCTACCACTTTCTGGAGTCACTGCATCCAGACGGTGAATGCTCCTTCCCTTAGCACACCCCAACTACGCTAACGCAGCCAGGACTCCCCTACACTCAAATTCTTGCATTTCCTCCCTCTGGATTTACTTTCTCTCCAGGGAAATCTCCATTTGGTTAGCAGGTTATACACTAGACCTGAACCCAGGACTCCGGGAGTTAACTAAGAAGAAATCACAATCCATTGCTGGGTGCTCACTGTGCTGCAGAAAGCAAAGCTAAGTGTGTTTGGTCTGTTGCGCCATTCTGCACGTGACAGACGAAATTACTCCAGCGAGCTCTGTGACGTCTGTGATCCCACTGATCAGCCCAACTCACCAATCTCATCCACGATATTCCCAAGGCCTCCAGGATGAGTGGCTTTCTCCTGTTTTAAAACAAACACACAGCACTGCAGCGCCCCTTTGTGGCGGGGTGGATGGGGTGTCGGGACCTCACCACTTTTACTTTCCCACGCCTGCCCTGTAAGGGCGTTCCAATGTGGCACAATGGCCGGTTTCCCTGTGCTCAGCCCTTAGTCAGGGTAGTGGGACCTAATGGCTGGAGTCCATGTGTCACCCTGAGTATCGGGCGGTGTGGCCCGACAGCCAGGGTCCACATAAATCGCTTCCTGCTTTGGAGCAGTGCAGCCTAGCAGCCGGAGTCCATACAATCCCCCTCGCAAGCGGGGTGGTGCGGCCTAGCGGCCAGAGTCCAGATAACTCACCCCACACATCAGGGCAGCATGGCCTAACGGCCAGAGTCCATATAACTCCCTCTCAGGCGGGGAAGTGTATCCCAATGGTGGGGGGCGGGTAGGGGGACCCGGGCCTGCCCTCTCCGCCAGGTCCCGACCCCAGGCTCTCCTATTGGTTGGGTTTCCCCTCGTGCTTAGCTCGGTGGGGATCCGCCCGCAACACGCCGAGCATCAGTGCAGCTTTAACGCTGCCCGTCTCTAAAATGCCCCTGGGTCACTTCCTACCCTCAAAGTCATCTTCTCCACTCCGGGGGGGGGGGGGTCCTATGAGTCCATCCCCTCCTGCCAAGACCTCCGTCTGGGATGTGGGGTGCGTCCCGGTTTGGTTGGCCCCTGGATCCGGAAGCCAATGTCATTTTGGGATGTATAAGTAGAGGCATTGCTAGCAGATCGAGGGACGTGATCATTCCCCTCTATTTGACATTGGTGAGGCCTCATCTGGAGTACTGTGTCCAGTTTTGGGCCCCACACTACAAGAAGGATGTGGAAAAATTGGAAAACATCCAGCGGAGGGCAACAAAAATGATTAGGGGACTGGAACACATGAGTTATGAGGAGAGGCTGAGGGAACTGGGATTGTTTAGTCTGCAGAAGAGAAGAATGAGGGGGGATTTGACAGCTGCTTTCAACAACCTGAAAGGGGGTTCCAAAGAGGATGGCTCTAGACTGTTCTCAGTGGTAGTGGATGATAGAACGAGGAGTAATGGTCTCAAGTTACAATGGGGGAGATTTAGGTTGGATATTAGAAAAAACGTTTTCACTAGGAGGGTGGTGAAACACTGGAATGCGTTACCTAGGGAGGTGTTGGAATCTCCTTCCTTATAAGTTTTTAAGGTCAGGCTTGACAAAGCCCTGGTTGGGATGATTTAGTTGGGGATTGGTCCTGCTTTGAGCAGGGGGTTGGACTAGATGACCTCCTGAGGTCCCTTCCAACCCTGATATTCTATGATTCAGTGGCAGAGGCCAGGAAAGCATTCAGTGAATGTGATCAGAACACACAGGAGGGGATGCTGAGGCTAATGGGGGAGCAAATCGATATGATCAGGCATCTGGTGGAGCTGCAGGAAAGGCAACAAGAGCACAGACCGCCACTGCATCCATTGAATAACTGCCTGCCCTGCTCGCCAACTTCCATATCCTCCTCACCCAGATGCCCAAGAATGCGGTGGGCGGGGTGGAGGCTCCAGGCACCCAGCCACTCCACTCCAGCGGATGGCCCAAGCAACAGAAGGCTGTCATTCAAACAGCTTTGATTTGTAGTGTAGCTTTAATAAGGAATGTGGCCTTGTCCTTCCCTCCTCCCTCAACCAGTCCCGGGCTACCTGGTCAGTGATCTCACTTTTTTTTTAAAATAAATAAAGAATGCATGGAATGAAAACAATAGGCAAACAGCGCCGGCAGGCTTTCAAACGTCCAAAGGCACATTCTACCACCACTCTGCACTTGCTCAGCCTATAGTTGAACTGCTCCTTACTACTGTCCAGGCTGCCTGTGTACAGCTTCATGAGCCATAGGAACAAGGGGTAGGCTGGGTCCCCAAGGATAACTACTGGCATTTCAACATCCCCAATGGTAATTTTCTGGTCTGGGAAGAAAGTCCCTTCTTGCAGCTTTTCGAACAGCCTGGAGTTCCTAAAGATGCAAGCGTCATGCACCTTTCCCGACCATCCCACGTTGATGTCAACATGGGACAAACCATCCCGATGAGTCGAAAGAACAGTAAATATGGCAGGCGACCAGCTTGGCTTAATGGTGAAATCCTAGCGGATCTTAAACATAAAAAAAAAGCTTACAAGAAGTGGAAGGTTGGACATATGACCAGGGAAGAGTATAAAAATATTGCTCGGGCATGTAGGAATGTTATCAGGAGGGCCAAATCGCACCTGGAGCTGCAGCTAGCCAGAGATGTCAAGAGTAACAAGAAGGGTTTCTTCAGGTATGTTGGCAACAAGAAGAAAGCCAAGGAATGTGTGGGCCCCTTACTGAATGAGGGAGGCAACCTAGTGACAGAGGATGTGGAAAAAGCTAATGTACTCAATGCTTTTTTTGCCTCTGTTTTCACTAACAAGGTCAGCTCCCAGACTGCTGTGCTGGGCATCACAAAATGGGGAAGAGATGGCCAGCCCTCTGTGGAGATAGAGGTGGTTAGGGACTATTTAGAAAAGCTGGACGTGCACAAGTCCATGGGGCCGGATGAGTTGCATCCGAGAGTGCTGAAGGAATTGGCGGCTGTGATTGCAGAGCCATTGGCCATTATCTTTGAAAACTCGTGGCGAACCGGGGAAGTCCCGGATGACTAGAAAAAGGCTAATGTAGTGCCAATCTTTAAAAAAGGGAAGAAGGAGGATCCTGGGAACTACAGGCCAGTCAGCCTCACTTCAGTCCCTGGAAAAATCATGGAGCAGGTCCTCAAAGAATCAATCCTGAAGCACTTGCATGAGAGGAAAGTGATCAGGAACAGCCAGCATGGATTCACCAAGGGAAGGTCATGCCTGACTAATCTAATCGCCTTTTATGATGAGATTACTGGTTCTGTGGATGAAGGGAAAGCAGTGGATGTATTGTTTCTTGACTTTAGCAAAGCTTTTGACACGGTCTCCCACAGTATTCTTGTCAGCAAGTTAAGGAAGTATGGGCTGGATGAATGCACTATAAGGTGGGTAGAAGTTTGGCTAGATTGTCGGGCTCAACGGGTAGTGATCAATGGCTCCATATCTAGTTGGCAGCTGGTATCAAGTGGAGTACCCCAAGGAGGATACTGATTTGATGACATTGGTTGATCTGGAGGATGGTGTGGATTGCACTCTCAGCAAATTTGTGGATGATACTAAACTGGGAGGAGTGGTAGATACGTTGGAGGGGAGGGATAGGATATAGAAAGACCTAGACAAATTGGAGGATTGGGCCAAAAGAAATCTGATGAGGTTCAATAAGGATAAGTGCAGGGTTCTGCACTTAGGACGGAAGAACCCAATGCACAGCTACAGACTAGGGACTGAATGGCTAGGCAGCAGTTCTGCGGAAAAGGACCTAGGGGTGACAGTGGACGAGAAGCTGGATATGAGTCAGCAGTGTGCCCTTGTTGCCAAGAAGGCCAATGGCATTTTGGGATGTATAAGTAGGGGCATAGCGAGCAGATCGAGGGACGTGATTGTTCCCCTCTATTCGACATTGGTGAGGCCTCATCTGGAGTACTGTGTCCAGTTTTGGGCCCCACACTTCAAGAAGGATGTGGATAAATTGGAGAGAGTCCAGCGAAGGGCAACAAAAATGATTAGGGGACTGGAACACATGAGTTATGAGGAGAAGCTGAGGGAGCTGGGATTGTTTAGCCTGCAGAAGAGAAGAATGAGGGGGGATTTGATAGCTGCTTTCAACTACCTGAAAGGGGGTTCCAAAGAGGATGGCTCTAGACTGTTCTCAATGGTAGCAGATGACAGAACGAGGAGTAATGGTCTCAAGTTGCAGTGGGGGAGGTTTAGATTGGATATTAGGAAAAACTTTTTCACTAAGAGGGTGGTGAAACACTGGAATGCGTTACCTAGGGAGGTGGTAGAATCTCCTTCCTTAGAGGTTTTTAAGGTCAGGCTTGACAAAGCCCTGGCTGGGATGATTTAACTGGGAATTGGTCCTGCTTTGAGCAGGGGGTTGGACTAGATGACCTTCTGGGGTCCCTTCCAACCCTGATATTCTATGATTCTATGTCGGTGAAATGTCCCTTTTGATCCACCAGTGCTTGCAGTACCATTGAGAAGTAGCCCTTGCAGTTCACGTACTGGTTGGCAAGGTGGTCTAGTGCCAAGATAGGGATATGCATTCTGTCTATTTCCCCACCACAGTTAGGGAACCCCATTGCAGCAAAGCTATCCACTATGACCTGCATATTTCTCAGAATCACTACCCTTGCTAGCAGAAGGTTACTGACTGCATTGGGTACTTGGATCACAGCAGCCCCCATGGTAGATTTGCCCACTCTGAATTGATTCCCTACTGACCAGTAGCAGTCAGGCATTGCAAGCTTCCACAGGGCTATCGCCCCTTGCTTCTCAGCTGTCAGGGCAGCTCTCATCTTGGTATTTCTGCACTTCAGGGTGCGGGAAAGCAACTTACAAAGTTCCAGGAAAGTGGCCTTATGCATGCAAAAGTTTCGCAATCACTGGGAATCATCCCATACCTGCAACACTATGCAGTCCCACCACTCTGTGCTTATTTGCTGGGCCCAGAATCGGCGTTCCACTGTATCAACCTGCCCCACTGACACCATGATGTCCCAATTGCCACATCCCGTGCTTTCAGGAACATCTGTGTCCATGTCCTCCTCACAATTGTCCTCATGCTGGTGGCTTCTAGCCAGGTTCTGCACATACTGCAGGATAATGCACGAGGTGTTTACAATGCTCACAACAGCAGTGCTGAGCTGAGTGGGCTCTATGCTTGCCATGCTATGGTGTCTGCATGGGTAACCCTGGAAAAAAGATGAGAAACGATTGTTTGCCATTGCTTTCAAGGAGGGAGGGAAGAAGGGAGAGGAGACTGACGACATGTACCCAAAACCACCTGCAACAACGTTTTTGCCCCATCAGGCATTGGGAGCTTAACCCAGAATTCCAATGGGCAGCAGGGACGGTGAGATAGCTACCCACAGTGCACCACTCCACCAACTTACTGCGCTTAGTGGGGACCTACACAATCGACTGTATAAAATCTCTTTCCAAAGATCGACTTCTATAAAATCAACCTAATTTCGTAGCATAGACATATCCTAAGTCCAGGAAAGTGGCAGGAATGGACAGAATATACCCCAAGTTGCTGAAGAACCTTGGCCTGAAGGCAAGAAGTTGACTGGCAGACTTCTTCAGCAACATCCACTCTTTTGGCATAATACTGAAAGAGTGGAAGGTAGCCAAGCTCATAGCATTTTGAAGCCTGGAAAAGAGGCCACTGGCTCCAAAAGCTACCAGCCCATCTCCTTCCTTAACAGTTGCTATAAACTGTTGGAGCAGGTCCTATTTCAAAGGTTACAGCCAACTCTGGAGCAACTGGTTTCCAAAGAACAGGCTGGATTTAGAACTGGTCACAACTGCTGTGGTCAGGTGCTGGCTTTAACCAGCTACATAGAATCTGGCTACCAGCGAAAATTAAAAACAGCAGCAGCATTCACTGATATTTCTTCTGCATACAATACTGTATGGCACAAAGGTCTCCTGCTGAAGTTATCATTAGCTCTCCCAAGCCAATCAGTCATCAGACTCATCACCGAGATGTTGAGTAACAGAAGATTCACTGCACACCTTGGTGAGTCTTCTAGCAAATTATGAAGATTGAACAATGGCCTCCCACAGGGATCTGTTTTAATGCCTACACTGTTCAATCTCTATACCAGTGATATTCTGGTCACATCATCCCATAAATTCATGTATGTGGATGACAGTGTGCTAACAACACAAACGTCCTCTCTGAAGGCCACAGAAAAGGTCACGAACAATGAACTCTGGATACTTGAGACATATTTCAAAGTTTGGTGACTGAAACCCAACACTTTGAAAACACTTATTTCTGCCTTCCACTTGAACAACCACGATGCCAAAGTCTGCTGAAAGTGGACTTTTATGGTCTACCTCTTTTGCATGACCACAACCCATGGTACCTGGGAGCTACCCTGAATTGGATGCCGAGCTATCACCACCTTGACAACACTAAAAAGAAGATAAAGATGAGGGTTTGCCAGACGTTTGCTGGCACATCCTGGGGATGTGATACACATAAGCTTTGAACATCAGTACAAGCCCAGATTTTGTCAACAGTGGAGTATTGCATGCCAGTTTGGTGCAACAGCTCCCATACCAATCTCATTGACACTGAAATGAATGCTGCACTCAGGGTTGTTAATGACTCTCTCACATCAATGCTAATACTGAGGCTCCCACTTTAGGCGAGCATCACACCAGCCAACATCAGGTGAGACGTTGCTGTGGTCTGGAAGTTAAACAAGATTCTGGCCATTCCGGACCTGCCAATAAACCAAAACCTCAATTCACTGTCACTCTCCTGACTCATATCCAGGAAGCTTGCTGAATCAATGCATCAACGCCACAGGCCAACAGAAAGGAAGCTAGCACTTGCTGGCTCAAATTGTGGAATGGTCCCAAACAAAGACCTCATTGAAGACCCAATAAAAGAATAATTCCAGGGTTCTGTCTTCCCTGTAGGCGGTGGACTGCACTGATCTTCATTCAGACAATGTATGGAAGGTATGGCTATCTCCTTCATGAATGGAAAAGTTGAAGAATCACCAAATTGTGACTGTGGTGAGGTACAAGCCATGTAACATCACAGATAACTGCCCCTCTCACGCTTACCGTGATGGTAAAAGTGGGATCCACCAAGCTCCTCTAGAAGCATCAGAATGGCTTTTGAATCTTAGGATTCAATTATAATCCCAGCCCACTTCTTTTTGATTGTCACATGAAAGAAGAAGAAGAAGTGGAAACTCATTGATGCTGTGACCCCCAACACACTGGTGCTGGAGGACTTGTGGGTTTGGTATTTGGGATAATAATAGGTGTGATATTCAAGAGTCTGTGAAGTTGAATGTAAATTTAAAAATTAACAAAAAAAAGAAACAGTAGTGATAAAAATAATTAAAAAATATAAGAACTAGGCTGAGGTTTAAAAAATAAAAATTAAGATAAAAGAAGTTTAAATTAAAAAACAAAACAAAAACTCTCTCCCCCAAAGAAAAAGCTAACAACAACATGATGTAATTGAATCAATTTCACACACATACACATGGCTGAATCATATGACTTTCTACAATACTGCGGTAAGTAACTGAAGTCAACACAGCTTAGGTGGACTTACACCCCACTGTGTTGACAGGAGATGCTCTCCCGCCAACTTACCTTATGCTTCTCAGGGAGCTGGAATCAACCAGAGAGCAATCTGCCATAGGCTTAGTGGGTCTTCACCAGACCCACTAAATCAACACCAGCTGCATTGATCTCAGATCTACCTGTAAGTGTAGACATGGTCTTAGTACTGTTAACATAAGTTTCCCTATTTTCCCTTACTTGTTGCATCTTATTTTAACTTACAGTGTAAGCACTTCAGAACAGGGGCTGTGCCTTTCTATATGCCTGCACAGTCTAGCACAGTACAGCCCCAGTCAACAGTAGACACTAAAGTAATATAAACAATTACAATAATTATTAAGAACATAAGACTGGCTATACTGGGTCAGTGCAATGGTCCATCTAGCTCAGTACAGTGGCCAATGCCAAGGTGCTTCAGAGGGAATGAACAGAACAGGCAATCATCAAGTGATCCATCCTGTCGCCCATTCCCAGCTTCTGGCAAAGAGAGACTATGGACACTCAGAGCATCGGGTTGCAACCCTGACCATCCTGGCTAATAGCCATTGATGGACCTGTCCTCCATGAATTTATCTAGTTGTTTTTTTTTTAATATAGTTTTGGCCTTCCCTGCCAACAAGTTCCACAGGTTGACTGTGCATTGGAATCTAAATCTGTATTGCCCATAAAAAGAGTCCATAATACAATCATATAAGTTGGATTTTAAACATAAAATCCTCTCTGGGTTTCCCACTGTGTTCTGCTTCTTCTGTATCACTCTTGCTTAGACTGTAATAACACTGGTAGTGTGGCCTTTGAGAACTGGACTAGGACTCAGGAGTCCTGGATTCTATTTGCAGGTCTACCACTGGCCTGCTGGGTTAACCTGATTGAGTCACTTCACCTCTTTTATGTCCCCATCTGTATAACGGGGATAATGATGCTGACATCCTTTGTTAAGTGCTTTCAGATCTACTGATAAAAAGTGGTAGGTGTTTATCTGGAGCAAGGACTATATTTACTGGACGTTCTGTATGATGCCGAGCCCCTTGATAATAATATGTTGAAATTAGATATATTTTTGCCCTTATGGACCAACTCCATGCTAACATCCATGGATTTGCCACCAGTCCTGCCACCTACTTTCTGAAGCCTTTAACAGCTTGTTGCTCTTTTGCTAAGAGCTCCTGGGGAGGGAGGACTCCTGGACAGCAGGCACTCATTAATGTCACTCTCTGGCTGTAATAGGAATCTCACATGAACCCCATTAGTTTCATTTGTTTCGAAGGGCTGCTGTGACTAACTGGGTCTCCGTGAATATGCCTTGGCGCTGGAGTCTGTATTTATCGCTAGCCCAGGAAACATGCACTGCCAATCTGGAACTGACCTTTGGGGTGGGGAAAACAGTTCAATTTCCCATCCCTTCTAAATGTCTTGAAGGAGCTCCTAAAGTAGGTGTTGCTGTTGGCATCGGCCTCTCCTGTCAGGTACCCACTGACCATCTCCTCCTGCTAGATGGGTCTCTTGA
Source organism: Lepidochelys olivacea (assembly GCF_965140295.1). Taxonomy (NCBI): domain Eukaryota; kingdom Metazoa; phylum Chordata; order Testudines; family Cheloniidae; genus Lepidochelys; species Lepidochelys olivacea. The sequence goes on along the minus strand of NC_140420.1, from coordinate 38,038,120 downwards.
TCTCTCCCCATCACTTATACTGCGGTAACGGCAGTGGCAGTTAGGTAAGAACCTACATAGATCAGACAATAAGCTGAAAGTCTGATGCAGACGGTTGGCTCACCCTGGACCCAGTGTGCTGCCCTCTAGGATATAGAGATGGAAGTTTTTATAACAAGTTATCAAGCGGTGGGAGATATTGAACAAAGAAAGGAAAAATATAGCATGGGTGGTAAAATTATAGCTGATTATCTCTCCCTAGTTGCACTCCAGAAGCCCTGTCACTGGCAGAGACATGGTATGACATTAATTTGACCTTTTGGGTTCAAGGCTTCCAAGGGCTCCTGCATTTATGTAGCAGTCATGTGGAATATCATATTAGATCATATTGGTATAGCCTTACATTCCTGTGGGGGCCTGAGTGTAACTAAATATTGCCCATGTTGAGCAGTGGCATGTGACATCAGCCTTCCCTGCAAGAGCAGGAGTCTAAGATTCCTTCTCCACTGCTCACAGAATGTGTGCTACTGCTCAGCCAATGGCCCTCAGACAGTGTGTTATTACAGCATGCAGGGATGGCACATTGTTTGGAACAAGTGTAAAGCAAGACCTGGCTTTCAGATCAGCAGCAGATGCACCCAGGGTTTTCACCAGTGACTTCGCTGATGTGTTACGAATTTAGAGTGGATTTAGGCATTGTAGAAACAAGCAGAAGGAGCAGCCTGGGGGTGGGAAGTCAGCAGTCTTTCAAAGAGCAAAGTTTTAACAGGAGCATTCAAGTGGCTGAAGTACGGGTCAAAGGGCCAGAAACATGGACAGCATTAATCCCAGAACACTAACTCCAGATGGACGCAAATGCTTGGAAGGAGAGTGATGCCAGCTGAAAGGTACAGGCTTACCACCTGCTTGAAAAGAGCCTTCTCACATGTCTGCTGCCTAATGAATCTTACTCGTGTTCTGTAATTGCTCTGGCCCAACAGATTCTTTTCCCCCATCTCCCTCTGTGACAATGTGCTATTTCAGGGCCCTCTCTACTCCATCATCAGTTTTCACTGGCACTTCAGCTGCCTCGAACCTGAAGAAAGATATACGATTAGCTGTAAATCTGTCACTATGAGCACTGACACAAACACTTCATTATTATGTTTTGGCTAGCTAGCTGCTGTGCTAGATTCCATTCCGGTGCCCAAGGTTAGAAGAGAACTTGAAGCCTGGTTTGTCAAAACTTGGTTAATTTTCATTGGCTGGCTGAAACAACCTGCTATCTTGGTTTGACCTAGAATTCACCTTACATGTTCTTTCTGACTGGAGACTCTCTTCCCATCTGGCAGAAATGCCAAGGTCTAAATGTCCAATACACCTGCCCAGTCCCTCAACAGTTCAGCCTATCAAACAGTCTATTTTTGACTGCTGCAGCTCCTTGGGGGTGGATCCAAGTTCCAGTTTGATTCCAATTATGAGACAAAAGAATAGCATAAACAAGGCAATGTCTCTTTTCGACAAGAGCAGACAGAATAAATAGCTTGGGAGCAAAATCTGGTAAGAAAGCTTGAGCCACACAGTTTCTTTCCTTGTGCACAACTGGGATAACTGCTATCCAGATTTACAAACAGGCTATCAGTTGATGGATCTGGTGACTAGCTCTTCTAAGATCTCATCTTTGGAATTTGTTTCCATGTATTGGACCATTATAGTTTGAATGTATTCACCTCTCAGGCAAAGCTGACCTGTTAACTCACAATTTTGCCTAATGGGGAGATTGTGGGAGTGTGTTGAGCACTATTCTGTAGATGAAGTCTATGTTGTCTGACATGTCAATCAGTGAGAATATATATGTATTGTTTTGACTTTCTGTCCATGCATCTAAAGAGGGTGCAATAGGCCAATTTTATAACAAACAAAATAAAGTTAGCAGAGTGCAGTAACCAGAAGAGAAACATAATAAGCAGCATTTCTCACCACTGGAAAAACTGTGACCTGCATTCGATAATTAAGTTCAAAATTAAAAATTATGCCTTTTAAAAATAAAGCAAATTTGGTACTTGTTTAAAAGTGTGAAGTTCGAAAGCCCTGGAGGCTGAAATCCTCTGGGTATCCACAAAAAGGTCTGACATGGACAGTAACAGTCTGTTTGCTATCTTACTTCTTGGGTTCTGCAAAGATTTTACTCATCTCCGCTAGTACCTTTGTTGACGTGTGTTTGCGAAGACCTGGACTGAGATCACAAACGGTCACACAAGCACTGAATAGTTGGACAGCAAGAATCTTCAGTCACTATCAACCTAGTAGCTTCTGAAGCAGCAACCTAGAGGTAAAAGGATCCCTATTGCCTCTACTCTAACCTTTGTGATATACACCCACCTGCTTAACTATACTTTTGTTATTGTTATTTACATCATTGGGAAAGGTTCTCTCAAAACTAAGAGCTGAAGAAAAGAGTTCCCCTCTGACACAGATGGCAAGGATATCAACTCTTGAGAACTATTACAGTGCCCAAAAGGCACCTCTGGTTGTATTTGTAGCATAAGTACTTTGGGATATGGATCCACTAGGAGACAATAACAACCAATTTCTATCCTGCCTTAATACTAATGTAACAATCACAAGAACTTTACTAGGCACAAGTTTGACATTTTGTTAAAATTCTTCCTCCAACGTTAAAGCAGTATGAAACAAAAGGCAGAAAATTGGGGTGCGGGTGCTATTTCCTCCAGACCTGGACTGCTCTAGAACCTGATCCAAAGCCCGCTGAATTTACTGGAAAGACTCCCATAGAGCTGTGGATCCGGCCAATAGTGCTGACATTTCATGCTATGGGTCAGATTTCCCCCTCCCATGGATAAACCAATGGCTCCTGTGGGATGGGCAGCAAAATGTCTTGAGATTCTCCTTGTGGAGTACCTTGCACATTATGATGACTGCTCATAACAATGCCAATTTGAATGTAACAGATTCTGCCCAAGAAATGCTTCCCATCCTGTGAGCTCCAATGACAGAACAATGAAAAGAAAATGTCACCCAGTTTTTTAACAAGAGAAGAACAATCCTTTAGAAGAAACAAAGATGGAGATAATTTGAAGGTCTTGTACAAACCTATTTTAAGTGAATTTTGGTCTCCAACAAAATACACATAATATTAATAAAGCCAAATCCACTCCATGTTGATAGGCCAGTACATGAGCTGATGAAGGAGAATTTCTAAAGCGTTGTTACAGCCGAGACAAAGGTGAAGTAGATCTGCTGTGGTAGTGTTAAAATGTACTTCATGGAGCGCATTCATTATGATTCTTTTGATAGGCAAAGCCAGTCTTCAACTTTCTCCCATTCACTCACCTACAGTAGTGTCCAATCAGCATTGATAGAGAGGCATGTGTGTATACAACTAAACAGCAAAAATCCCATTAGCAGTTACTGGTAATGAGTGGCAAAAACATTAGAAACTTAAATTCAGCAGGCTTTGGATCAGCCTCAATAGCAGTTCAGTCTCAGAGGGGAAAAAAACCCACCCAATTTTCTGCCTTCCTTTCATACTGCTTGGATGGCAAAAAATATAAATTCAATTAATGCACTGAGAATTTATATGACACATTGCTTAACAACATGTTCCATGTGGTAGGACTGTTTTTCCAAAACTCCTGGCCAGAGCTCTGGTACAAACTCAATTAAAGGAGCTGGCCAAGGGCATATGACTGCACTCTTCGTTCCCTGTACTTTTCAAAATCCCTGAACCAAAGAGCATTAAATAAGTCATGCAAGCATCTGGTCAGTACCTTTATGTCTGGGACCATGGATGCACACATTACACACTTATATTACCATAAACTGCTTTTGTTAGCAGTGATGTCTCAGTCAATGCCTGACTCAAGTGGCAAGTAAAGGAAAAAGTTGAAACTATCCTAAAATTTCCCTAGTTATGATTAGTTCCTAACTCCCACAACTGCTCCCATTCTCTTCGTGAGAGAATCATGTCGTATCACACTCGCCTCCTTTTACCGCAGCTATACTCATCCAGCTAGGAGCAGAAGAAACACCATACAGCTAAGATGCTTCTTTAACCACACAGCAGTGATAAGACATGCAGCAAATGACCCAAAGCTGAAATATGTTTGCATAAAACAGTCACACAATTACGCAGTACAAACAAAGGTGGGGCCATTTGCAAAACTTCAGATCTGTGGTCTGATTTCAACCACTCCCTAAGTTTTAGGAATGATCAGATCTGTGGTTCTGATTCAGGCTCAGATCTAGTTTAAAAAAGCACAACTAACTTGTTTGGGACAAAACATAATTATTTTCTTCAGAATTCAAATATCCTTACGAATTTACATAATAAGCCACACCCACTCCCAATCCCTATACCTCCACTGAAAATTCTAGATCTACTATCATCGGGTTGGTTCAACATGACTAAAAACAGTGACAAAAATGGGGTGTCTTTTTAGACCTTATTTATTTGTATTGCCTAGCAGCCCCAGTCATGGCACAGGACCTCAGTGTGCTAGGCGTTGTACAAAAACACAGAACAGAAAGGTGGCCCCTGCCCCAGAGAGTTTACAATCTAAGATTGGGCTCTTTATTACTCCTCCATCTCCTAAATAGTGAACTGTAGTGGGCAAAACTGCAAGAAGTCCTGCCTCCTGCCTTACCCAAAGGACAAACTACTGAAAGACCTAACTAAAAAAGAGTGGTTGATGTTGCCATCTTCTCCTTGCTTGCAGAGCTGATATGCTAACATCAGCATTGCTGATTGTTGGATGATGTTATAAACTTCTGGGATATACTGGATTCTTACAGGGCCTCATAGATTACATGTTGATTTCATAGCCAAATGGAAGTTAAATCCTGCAAATTTATAAAGACTAATCTGCTATATTACAAATATAGCTGTATTTTAAATGTCACCAACAGCTGAGCTATAGGCCTGGTCCCAGGAGTGAGAAATTTTGGACCTGTAATAAATTATTTCTACTTATGATGAGCTCTGAACCTGCAAAAGATGTTATCATCCTACTGGATCTTCCACTCCTAGGCCTTGCCTTACAGCAAGCAAAAGGGGTGGGGTGTGTGTGTCAGGATGGATTCCTCACCTTAAAATAGAAGCACTAGAGTCCCTTGCTGCAAAATTCAAAGCGATTGGAAGTCATCAGAAGTCAGTTAATAGAAAGCCTACTAGTCTCTTTAAATTTGGGGTGAGTGAAGGAGAGGGGCCCATTCTTGTATCATAAGAAGCAACACTATCAAGTATGTATAATAAATACTTCCTTTCAGTTGTCCACTTGCTGTAATAAATGCCAAACACATATGACTTAGACTTATATTAGCACCATCACCAAAAGCAGTTTCCTGGGTATAGCTTTCTGAGGCCTGCTAAAGGAGACCCACGTTTAGGACAGCCCTAACCCTAACGCTGGAAAAAAGCTACTGGGTTCAGAAGCACTGGCTGTAGGCACGTCCACTGAAAGAAGTGACTTTACCTGACAATCTGACCAAAGGTGAATCCAGTCTGAATAAGAGAATAAATATATATACAGGTCCATATTCTGGTCTCAGTTACACAGCCAGGAAGTTACTATGGATTTACACCACTGATAATTTAATTTTACAGTCAATGATCGACAGCACAGGGTCTAGCTGTAAATACTCTAAGGAGACAGGCTAAGACATGCTTATGCCAAATTTTAATTTGCCCTATCATGCAGCCTTACCCCAATCTACAGCCAAGCAGATTTGGACACAACCCCCATGTTGTCATTAGCTGGGTTACTACACTAGCCTGTCACCCCTGAATGACTAAGTTGGCATGCTTGGTTTTTAAAGCCCTTGGCTATACTGAAGACTTCCTATTTCTGCCTTGCCCTAGTGGGTATGTGCACCCTGACACCTCTCTTCAGAGTACTTTAAGATTAGCAAAAACAACAAGGAGGGGATTAGCAGGGGATCCCACTCTTCCTGGGGGGAGGGAGAGGCATCCTCTGTGCCATCTGTCTCAGTTCATTTCTCTCCACCTTTAAAAAACAACTTGAGAGTCTGACCCTGCTCCAAGAGACTTCAGTGGAGCGGGATTCCCCTTATTTGCATTGCATTTTCATAATATGACTGCTGTTGGTCCCACATTTATGACCTACACCCACCTAAGCCTCCTGCCCCTTATATTTGAGTATTGAATCCCTTCACGTGGTTTTGTGTGTTTGAATTGTAACAAGTGGTTCATGTTACTAGACTGTTCAGCTTCCACAAGTATGGGGAGGAGAGAGATGGTTTGCAAAATAAATGATTAAATTATCTAAAAATCAAGTGTAAAGTTCAATGTAAAGACAATTGGAGATCCCAAGGAAAAATTGATTTTTTTTTAAGGGGCACCTATCCAATGGTCTGGGTAACTGCCATGAATTACAAAAACAACTCTAGTTCTTTGAGAGTTTGTCTGTATAACAGGATGACTAGCCCTGGTGGAAGATGGAGTAAGAGAAGGTGCAAATTTAACACCATTAATTTGGGTTTGAATAGGGACTGGGAGTGGCTGGCTCACTACAAAAGCAACTTTGCCTCTCCTGGAATTGACACCTCCTCACCAATTATTGGGAATGGACTACATCCACCCTGATTGAATTGGCCCTTTCAACACTGGTTCTCCACTTGTGAGGTAACTCCCTTCTCTTCATGTGTCAGTATAATAATGCCTGCATCTGTAATTTTCACTCCATGCATCTGAAGAAGTGGGTTTTTTACCCATGAAAGCTTATGCCCAAATAAATCTGTTAGTCTTTAAGGTGCCACCAGACTCCTTGTTGTTTTTGTGGATACAGACTAACACGGCTACTCCTTGATACCTGTTATAGTCTTCGCCTTCACAACATCCTCTGGCAAAGAGTTCCATAGGTTGACTGTGCACTGTATGAAGAAATACTTCCTTTTGTTTGTTTTACACCTGCTGCCTATTTAATTTGGTGACCCCTAGTTCTTGTGTTATGAGAAGGAGTAAATAACACTTCTTTATTTACTTTTTCCACACCTGTCATGATTTTATAGACCTCTGTTGTATTACCCCCCATTAGTTCTCTTTTTTCCAAACTGAAAAGTCCCAGTTTTATTAATCTTTCCTCATACGGAAGCTGTTCCATACCCCTAATAATTTTTGTTGCCCTTTTCTGTACCTTTTCCAATTCCAATATATCTTTTTTGAGATGGGGCAGCCAGGTCTGTATGCGGTATTCAAGATGTGGGCGTACCATGGATTTATATAGAGGCAATATGATATTTTCTGTCTTATTCTCTATCCCTTTTTTAATGACTCCTAACATCCCATTTGCTTTTTTGACTGCTGCTGCACACTGAGTGGATGTTTTCACAGAAATCTCCACAATGACTCCCAGATCTCTACCTAGAGTGGTAACAGCTAATTTAGACCCCATTGTTTTATATGTATAGTTGGGATTATGTTTTCCAATGTGCATTACTTTGCATTTATCAACACTGAATTTCATCTGCCGTTTTGTTGCCCAGTCACCCAGTTTTGTGAGATCCCTTTGCAACTCTTCACAGTCTGCTTTGGACTTAAAATATCTTGAGTAGTTTTGTATCATCTGCAAATTTTGCCATCTCACTATTACCCCTTTTTCAAGATCAGTAGTAGAAGATATACTTTAGTCAAACATAAGTTACTGGGCTCCATACAGGGGTAACTGGATGAAATTCTATGGCCTGTGTTATACAAGAGGTCAGACTTGGTCTAATGTTCCCCTCAGACTTTGAAAATCTATGTATCTATGAATGTATCGGTCTAGTTTTACAGAGCAAAACGAGTGTATTTGGAAAATACATACATACTTGGGTTACCAAATGTCAGTTGACCCATAGAACAATAGCAGAAATAAGAAACCGTAACAATCAAGTTTCATAAATACCAAGGAAAGATAATCCATAATCAGAAATTAGATTTTGTATCCAACTCATCAAAAGCGGCTTCAGAGCATCCATAGTAACTATTTTACAAATGGGATAGTCAGTCACTTCAAACTTCTTACAAAACTCATGCTTTAGTAATGAAATGCTCCCCTTAATTTTGTTAGATTTGTTAAATTAGCTTAACTGGATGTTGCAATAACACAATCATATACTTTTACAAGACTTCAATTTTATGATTGTGGCAACTGACCATATTTAAAAATCATTCATTATCAGGTACCAGAAGTGAACAGCAGCTGTTCTTGAAAACTACTAGATTTCTTGGCACCCAGCATAGCACGATATGGGAGAAGGGACAGCTGCAGATATATTAGCTGAATACTTCCACTGGAGGGTCCAAGATTTCCCATTGGAACTTCTATGATCAGCCACATTGGAAGCATGGAAATCTAGCTGGGAAGAGATGCATCCCAGTTCAGCTTGAGGCTCCTTGTCTCTGATGAAATGGCAGCTCAAGACTCTCAGCTGTTTCTAGCTCAGAACTAGAGCAAAGTATGTTTCAAACTGAGTAAACATGGATGTAACGTTTCACTTCAGGTGAATATCTATAGGTTTTATACTGCTGCCATCACTATAGCATCTGAGAGTCTTCCATATAAAATCAACAGCAATAGCAAAGCCCCTAGTGCAGGGGCGGCCAACCTGAGCCTGAGAATTTATCAATGTACACTGCCAAAGAGCCACAGTAATACATCAGCAGCCCGCCGCATCAGCTCCCTCCTCCCGGCTCCCAGCGCCTCCCACCCACCAGCAGCCCTCCTCACACCGCCCAATCAGCTGTTTCGTGGCATGCCAGAGGCTGGGGGCAGGGGCAGCGAGGGCACGGCAGGCTCAGGGGAGGGGGCGGGAAGGGGTGGAGTGGGGGCAGGGCCTGTGGCAGAGCCAGGGGTTGAGCAGTGAGCTCCCCTGGCACACTGGAAAGTTGGCGCCTGTAGCTCCAGCCCTGGAGTCGGTGCCTGTCCAAGGAGCCGCATATTAACCTCTGCAGAGCCGCATACGGCTCCGGAGCCACAGGTTGGCCACCCCTTCCCTAGTGGGCTTCCCCTCTGACTAGATGGCATAGGTACCTGGCAATGTAATACAGCACCTTTCACTCAAAGGTGCTGCTTCAAATCAGTGGTGTCTTAACATTACCATATAAAGGCTGTTGGGCAACCCCTGTGAAATGAATTGGTCTTGGTCCAGTTCCTAATGGATAATGACCCACATCTCAAAAATCACCAGCTCAACTGCCGCTACTGCTGGCACTTTCAGGGCTGAGTGAACCATGGAGACTGAGCCCCAGAGGTGGCCAGCTCAGCAGAAGGTTGCGGCACGTAGTGGGGTAAGCGTGCATGCTACCTTCCAAACGGTCTCTGCTCAATGAATAAATGGAAGACTCCAATCCTGTGAGGTCCCAAACCACCTCCTTCCACCAACACTAAATTCACTTTGAATTATTATAAGACATTAAAAGGTGAAAACACCCTCAGACTGCTAGTACAGTGGAAGGATCAAAGTGTCTCAGAGCCTCCTGGATCAAGACCCAAAAGTCTTCATCTACAGCTGCACTTTTTGGTGCATCCAAATGGTACATTAATCAAAGCCCTTACACCCCCTTTCTGGGGAGGCTTGAGAATAATAGCCTAACCAATTGGTTACAAAGTGAACACAGACCCAAATCCCTGGATCTTTGGACACTGAAAAAAAATAAAAATAAATCAATCAGTTCTTAAAAGAAGAATTAAAAAAAAAAAAAAAGAAAGAAAAGGTAAAAATCCTCTCTGTAAAATCAGGTTGGAAGATAACTTTACATGGTAACAAAAGATGCACAAAACACAGAGGAACCCCCTTAGTTTCAAAGTTACAACAAAACAGGGATAAACCTCCCTCCAGCAAAGGGAAAATTCGCAAGTTGAGAAAACCAAGATAAACTAATATGCCTTGCCTGGCTGTACTTACAATTTCTGTAATATGAGAGACTGGTTCAGGATGGTTTGGAGGACATGGATTGATGTCCGGTCCCTCTTAGTCCCAAGAGCAAACGAACACAGAAACAAAGAACCCAAAACAAAGCCTCCCCCGCCCCTCCCCAGATTTGAAAGTATCTTTTGTCCTCATTGGTTCCTTTGGTCAGGTGCCAACCAGGTTATTTGAGCTTCTTAACCCCTTACAGGTAAGGAGGAATTTTAGGCTACCTTATGGTTGTGACAGGGTCTATAAACAAAAACGAATGCCATTATTCCACTGGATGAGCCACAGTACTTCAAATACAGATCTTTGCCATTTTCAGCCTACTGAAGAGAGAATAAAACTAACAGCACCTACACTTCAAAAAAATACATGCCAGGGAGTTTGTTGTTAACCGAGTTATTGGGTCTCTCAACATATGCTGCATGAAATAATCTCACATATGGATATCCTCCACCTCTACCTCCCTTTAGGTAGATTATTTTAATCCATAAATAGCCACTCTGTCAGCTGCTGATGACTGGGAATTTAAAATGGGATTTCTTAGTCAGCTGCTCCGAGTCTAGTTAACTGAAAAGGCAGTATACAGTGGTAACTCATACCAGGGGAAGTTGGGAGCATCTCTTGCTGCTTTGACAAGAAATGGGATATTGACATCAAGTGCCTGTCTGACCCTCTGGGCATCAGGGACTCAGCCTTTAGAATATCTTCCCTTGAGCAAAGAATTTCTTATCTCACTAGTGGGGTACTGGCAATGGAAGACAGCTGCTAGCAGAGAGTTAATAAAGTTTTGCAAAACTGCCACAAAACTGTCAGCCCAAGCACAAAAATCTGATTTATTGTGATGAGAGCAATGATTAAAAAAAATAAAGGTATTTAACTTGTCTCCAACCCTTGTAACTTTAGTGCCCTCATGGCCAAGATGGACTCTGCTCTGCAGGTAGCTCTGGCCAAGAGACAGAGCGCGCAGGAATTCAGCAGGAAAAATTCCTTCCACCCCAGGGACACCTGTTCCAACCCCCCCAGAATGAACACACACACCCATAGGAAAAGTACAATGGATATAACAAAGGGAGATATTTATTTACAGAGGGACGAGAGGAAAAAAACAACAAGAGGAAAATGTAGGGGGAGAAGTAGAACAGGGTTGCATCCAAACCAAGGCCCCACAACCCAGTGGTAGCACAGTCTGAAAGGGCAGACGCTGAGCAATGTGTCTGAACACAGAGTTCAGGAGTCCTGAGCAAAGTTCCAGTCCAGTGCTGAGTCTTGGGTGCTCCTGGTTGTCTTTGGCGCCAGTCAACTTTCCCCAACAAACCCCTCCGGTGCCCTCTTCTGCTGCTCTCTGCAAAGCCATACAGGGCGACAATCTCCTCACTTAACTAACTAGCAGCCTCCCTCCTCATTCCCAATGTAGAGTCACAAGCCCCAGTACTCACAGCCCCATGCAGCTCTGGCAGCAGTGATAATGGGTCCAGCTCCGGCCTGTCCTTCTTGGGCAATTCCTCCCTGGCACAGTGCTCCTCCTGGCTCCTGTCCTGGGGTGTCCCCGATCAGCTGCCCTGTCCTTCCCAGGCTTCAGGCAGGTTCTCTCTCCTTCACTTTGTCCAGGGCCTCCCTGCTGCAGCCCTTCTCTCCCTGGGCTCCACAGCCACACCCTCAAGTTTCCCTCCTTTCTCTCACTGCTCCCCCGCCCCACTAGGGAAAAGATTTAAAAGGGCCATGCTCTCTAAACCCCAAGGGGTTACACCCTTAAAAAAATTACTTGCCCAAGGCAAGTTGAATTTTACAAGTCTACAACAGCATTTTTCATATTCTTAGGAGTTAGGAACAACACCAAAATAATATGAATTATCACCCCACATAAGGGCAAATATATATATAAACACTGTCCATCATTCAGTATTATGCTTGCAACAGGCAAGGGTGGGTGTCAGAAGAGCATCTGTACATATTGGACCAGATCCTCAGCTGGTTTAAATGGACACAGATGCATTAAAGTCTAAGGAGTTTTACAGATTTGTACTAGCTGAGGATCTGGCCCATTATTTCTTAAAATAAAAAAAATCCTAGTTACTTATACGCTTAGTACAGTCAAAAATAAGGTGGATTTACCAGGTTCATATACACACAAGTGGGAAATATCTATAGCCCATACACACTACATGGAGCTTAGGGTTGAACTGTTGGATCATGTTGAAATACAGCATAAGCGTGTGTGTGTGTGTGTGTGTGTGTGTGTTACATACATACACATCCCCACCCACCGACCCACCATATATATTTCAACAAGACTCAATATATCAACCAAGAGCTCAATGTAGTGCTGACTCTGAAATTCTTGGGTGGCCTTGCTCCATTACCTGAACCCTCTGCTGGCTAGATAGATGCTGGGAATGTCCTGGCCCCTTTCCCATTAGCTCTTTAGTTTCAGACTCTGCATCAGGTGCTTTGTGATGGTGACAGGCTTCTGCCTTTGCTGTTTTCTGCTCATGGTGGGTTTCCCTTTTTCTAGCGTCCACCTCAAACAAGATGCTGGTTAGCCTCTCCAGGGATTTCTCCATCTCTTCTTCGGTGTATTCCAGATGTTTGCCAGCACCACTGGAATAATAGGTGGTTGGCACTGGGGTGCTTCGTGTTTCTGTAACTTTCTTTGCGGCCTCCAAATCTGGGTCACGCTTCCTTAAAATAAGCACCAAGACAAGCAAGAACAGGCACAAGTAGACAACCCACACTTCTTCCATCTCGACACTTAGACACTAGGAAGATAGGTGCCTTAGACAGACCTGAGAGAGAGAGAGAGAGAGAGATCTGCCAACCAACACAAGGGTTCAATTCACAAGCCTCACTGTTTTCACTGTCAAGGGGGAAAAGGTCTATTACTATGAGGAGGATCAGTAATTAAACCACCCTCTAATTTACCTAGAAAAATGTTCAAAAAAAAATTTAAGCAAAAAAAAAACCCAAATGCATTAAAATGCTTAAAAAGCATTCTTCAGATGAAAATACCAAAGTAAGAAAATAGCATAAGCAGTAAACAGCCAATAAAACAGATATTTTCTTCAAGAGAGGAAAATAAAATGATTTCTTCTACCTTTTGAATAAAACAGCTTCAGTGGAAAGTTACAAGCTTATGCCTGCCAGCTCTTTACAGTCCCAAATCACCAATATTTCTTTTTTTACTGGCTTGAAACTTTTAGTTGCAGTCTCTTGGGGGGGGGGGGGGGGAATATCTTCAGGGGAAGAGAGTCCCAAAGAATCCTAGGTCAGGAACTTCACAGCTAGTTTCTATGTGAAATTAGGTAGCTCCAAGTCCAATTCCTCCTTGGAGCCTGAATATTAAGTCTTTTCTTTTATTATGTTTAAATCGAGTATTGATTATTTCCTTGGCTGCTGTTTTAATTAAATATCAAGGTTTTCTTTTGTTTGATTTAAAAAAAATTGTAATTCAGGATTCATTTTTAGTTGAAGATATAAAATATTTTCTCCCCCAATGATTGTTAAATGCACTTTTCCCCACCCTCTTTAACACTATTAAAAAAAAGATTAAATGACCAAGGTGAATGATAAACAAACTGTTACTTTAGATAAAGGTTCAGTGGGAGTGACTTCAGGTGGCTTCTCTCTCTGCTGGCCTTGGGGAGAGGCAGTCAAAGCAGATGATGGAAGTGGTTGCTGGGACTCCACAGATAACTCCAGCTGCACCTTTGCAGGGAGCCCAAGATCTCCCGTTGGCTGTTCTTCTATGTCTAGGCACTCGAATGCTCTGCTGTCACACCTGATTACTTCATGCACAACATGGGCAGCCCAGGGACCAATCAGTTCACTCCTTCAACCAATCCCAGGGGGAAGGAGAAGGAGGTGGTTGGCCAATCGGCTCTTAGCATTGGGTATTACAGCCAAAATGGAAACTGATAAAAGGAGCTGTCAGTACTGGGCCAATCAGTGAGTAGGGAAAGCTTGACTGGTGGTGCTGCTCTTTCCAGGGCCTGACTGGAATGGGATTGTGTTTCAGAGCCCTTGCTGTGGGATATTATTACAGATGAGGGTGCCAAGCCAAAAAGGGACAGAGACTGTGCCCAGGTGTTGGCTGCCTCCGCCATCTAACACTCCTCAGCTCAATGACCAGCAAAAACAACTCCAATTTCTTTGTTTCCAACCCACTCCCTGCTTCTTTGTGAAATAACCCTGAGCCGGAAGAGAATTTTGGCCTTCTCCCATCCATTACTGACTCTGCACGATGACAGAGGCTCACCCCAGGGCACCAGCAACCTCAGTTCTGCCATTTCCAACCTTTTGACTCCAACCTTAATATTCTTTTAACATAATTGTTTTGGATGTAATTTACTAGTGTAAAAAAAAACCCTGAAAAAACAAATGCCATCACATGAAACTATATCGATTCCCCCTCCAAACCCAACCCCCCGGGTTCACCCTTTATATCTTCAGCACAGATCTCTACCACCTGAATTAATGCAGTGAATGGTAGCTGTAGTAGGCTGTTACCCTATGTAGACCAGTCACTAGACCGGGGTTTCAAACACGTGGCCTGTGGGCCACATGCAGCCTGCGGGGTTATTTTCTGTGGCCCGCCAGCTCTCCACGGCACCCCCGCCTCCCCAGCATTTACATAGAGTGGCTCCAGCCCGGCGTGCACTGGAGGCAGGGCAGGCTCCCTGCCTGCTCTGTCCCTGCGCTGCTCCAGGAAGCGGCCGGGACCTGGGGGGGTACAGGAGTCTGTGTTGCCCTGGCCGCTCCTCCAGGTACCTCCCCCAAAGCTCCCATTGGCCGGGAACGGGAAACCGCGGCCAATAGGAGCTTCAGGGGAGGTAACTGGAGGCGTGGCCAGGGCAACACACAGACCCCTGTGTCCCCCCAGGTTCTGGCCGCTTCCCGGAGCGGCATGGGGGCAGGGGAGGGCGGGGCAGGGCAGGGAGCCTGCCCTGCGCCCAGTGCGTGCCGGGCCAGACCCGCCCCCTGAACCCCTCCTGCAGCCGAACCCCCTGCCCTAAGCCCCCTGCCACACCCCTCCTGCACCCCGACCCCCTGTCCTGAGCCCCCTGCTGCATCCCGCACCCCTCCTGCACCCACTGGGGGCAGGGAGGGGGCGGAGTTAGGGTGGGGATTTCAGGGAAGGGGTTGGAATGGGGGCAGGGAAGGGGTGGCAAGAGGTGGGGCAGGGGTGCGGCCTCACGGAAGGGGTGGAGTGGGGGCAGGGCCAGGGCAGCGGGGGTGGGTGGTGGTCAGTGGTGTGGCCCTCAGGCCAATGTACTAGTCCTCACGTGGCCCTCGTGGTCATTTGAGTTTGAGACCCCTGCACTAGACACACACTTTGCCAATGGATTTCACAGTTATTTGCTGACAACAGAGGAATGTAGAGACTGAGGACTTCTGGATTCAGCTCCAAGTTCTGGAGGAGAGTGTACTCTAATGGTTATAGACCCTTCAGTTTATGTGTCCCTGGCCAGTCTCTACCCACCTCCAGCTCCTTTCCCCCCTCTACCCACAACCTCCTCATTCCCAGATGCCATTCCTCACCCCTCTGTATTCCAATAAAGTATCCTCCTCCTCCTTGCTGCCAGGGCGCCTGCAAGGGTGGACCCTGAGAGCCCAGGAGAGACAGACAATCTCCCTGCTCAGTTCTGGCCCCCAGCACCTCAGTAGCCTCTTGGCAACCAGGAGGAGCAATTGAAAGGAAAGTGCTGCTCAGCTCCTGCAGCCCTAGGATGGAACATGCTCAATCGCTCTGTGGGGATGGAGCATACTTAGTGCAAACAGAAAAAGATGAGGAGTCATGGCACCTTAGAGACTAACAAATTTATTTGGGCATAAGCTTTCATGGGCTAGAACCCACTTCATCAGATACATGGAGTGGAAAAGACAGAAGCAGATATAAATACATGAAAAGATGGGAGTTGCCTTACCAAGTGTGAGGTCAGTCTAACGAGACAATTCAATTAACAGTAGGATACCAAGAGAGGAAAAATAACTTTGAAATGGGCCACTCTCATTACCACTACAAAACAGTTGACAAGAAGGTTGAGTAACAGTAGGGGGAAATTAGGTTTAGGTTTTGTAATGACCCAACCACTCCCAGTCTTTATTCAGGCCTAATGTGATGGTGTCCAATCTACAAATTAATTCCAGTTCTGCGGTTTCACGTTGGAGTCTGTTTTTGAAGTTTTTGTTGTTGAAGAATTGACACTTTTAGGTCTGTTATTGATGGTTTCTAACCTTTCCATAAAACTGTTGTTCTTTGAGATGTGTTGGTCATGTCCATTCCAATGCCGCATGCACCATTGCTGGAAGTTTTTCCCCTATTGGTATCTGTTGGATCGACTCTGGTGCCTCCTGGAGTGGCACCTTCATGGCGTAGTATATAGGCACCTGCCGACCCGCCGCCTCCTCAGTTTCTTCTTGCCAGCAACTCCAACAAAGGTGCAGATGGGTTGGTTGTGGAATGGACATGAGCAACACATCTTGAAGAACAACAGTTAGGAAAGGTTAGTAACCGTCTTTTTTTCTTTGAGTGCTTACTCATGTCTATTCCAATGTAGTTGATTCCCAAGCAATCAGTTAGGTGATAAGATCAGAGTTTCGCTGTGACACAGACCAGAGGACTGCTGTGCCAAAAGCTGCATAATTTCTGGACTGTTGAGTCATGGCATAGCGTGAGGTGAATCGGTGTATGGAAGACCAGGTTGCAACCCGGCAGATAACCAGGATTGGGATTTGAGCCACGAATGCTGCTGAAGAGGCTTGAGATCTTATGTAGTGTGGAGGACACCAAAAATCCAATCCTGGCCTTAAAAAAAGTAAATTTTATTAAAGGCTGTCAAGTGTGGAGGTGACACTTTAGCTAGGTCATAGCACATGCGGATGCAGATGTGATCCAAGAGGAGATTCTCTGTACTGAGACAGGGTTCCCTTCATCCTGTCTGCGATAGCGATGAAAAGCTGGAGTTGTCTTTCAGAACGGCTTGGTCCTTTCTATGTAAAAGGCCAATGGACCTCTAACGTCCAGAGAGTGTAGCAGCCCCTGCTCTTGCCTATTAGTATGAGGCTTGGGATAGAAGACTGGAAGAAAAATGTCCTGGCTACTGTGAAAATGTGAGACCACTTTCAGGAGAAAGGACGGATGTGGTCAAAGTCAGACCTTAAATATATACAGTGGTTCAGAGGGGAGGGCCTGGATTTCTGAGACTCTTCTGGCCTAAATAATGGCTACTAGAAAGACAGTCTTCCTGGATAAGTAGAGCAAGGGGCATGTTGCCACTGGCTTGAACGGTGGTCCCATCAGTCTTGACACTACCCGGTTGAGGTCCCAAGGAGGCAAACGTTGATGCACTTGTAGATACAAACACTCTAATCCCTTCAAGAATTGGGCGCAGATCGGGTTTGAAAATACCGACCGGTCATTCGCCACTGGGTGGAATGCTGAGATTGCAGCAAAGTGAATCCTGATGGATGATACCGCAAGACCTTCCTTTTTCAAGTAGAGCAAGTAATCCAGGACAACGGGCAGTGGGGCCTCCAAAGGTAGGATCTTTCTCCACAGTGACCACAGCGTAAACCGCTTTCACTTAGCCAAATAGGCCATTCTAATTGACGGCTTTCTGCTATCCATAAGAAAAGCACGCACCAATGCTGAGAAACTCTGTTCTGCCTCATTCAGCCATGGTGCTTCTGGGCTGTCAAGTGTAGGGACTTGAGGTTGGGGTGGAGCATATGTCTGTGCTCCTGGGAGTTCAAGTCTGGCAGCACCAGAAGGCTGACTGGCGTGTCTATCGAGTGGGCCAGCAAGGTTGTGAAACAATGCAGGCGCAGCCATGCTGGTGTTATAAGGATTATGTGCACCTCGTCCCTCCTTACCTTAAGCAAGACCCTGTGGATGAGTGGGGGGGTGGGGGGGGAAGGTGTAGAGAAACCTCCCTCCCCAGGGAAGGAGAAAGGCACCTGAGAGTGAGCTCAGGCTGTTTCCTAGGTACAGGCAAAACTGGGGACATTTCCTATTGAACCTGGTCGCAAACAGCTCCACCTAGGGAGACCCCCATTTCTGGAAAACTGCATTCAAGATGTCTGGTTGGATGGACCACTCGTGATGATTGGTGAAGAATCTGCTCAGGTGGTCCGCCACCCCGTTCTGAGCACCTGGTAGATAGGAGGCTTCCAGGTGAATGGGGTGAGCAATGCAGTATCCCCATAGAACCAGCACTTCCTGGCACAGGGGAGAGGAGCGAGCCCCCCTTTGTTTGTTTATATAAAACATCATGGTTGGTTATCTGAGGACTGACATGCATTTGCCATGTAGGTTGTGACAGAACACCTGACAGGCTAGGCTCACCACTTTTAGCTCCCAGACATTGATTTGTAAGTCTAATTCCTCTGGCGTCCTGAGGAGTGAGCTCCCCATCCCATGTCCAAGGCATCAGTTACCAGAATCATTGAAGGGGCAGGCATTGTGAAGGGGACTCTGGCACTCACTGTGTCCTGGTCCAGCCACCACTGAGGAGTGAGCGTTACTGCTCGGGGAAGAGTGACCACCTTGTCCAACAGGTGACAGCCTGGTATACATATCAATGCCAGCCATGCTTGAAGAGGCCACAGTCTGAGCTGCGCATGTTGCACCACGTAGGTATAGGAGGCCATATATCCCAGGAACCTCAAGCATCTTCGTGCCATGGTGATGGGAAAAGGACCTCGGGCCGTTTATGATCTCTTTGAAGGCTTGGAAGTGGTTCTTTGGCAAGGAGGCTCTGGCCTGGTTCGAGTCAAGAACTGCTTCTATGAACTCCTTTGTATAGGAGAGAAAGTCGACTTGTGCTTGTTTATCAGCAGCCCCACGTTCCTGAAAGTGGATTGTATGAGGTTCACGTGCCCTTCCACCACGTCTCTGCATTGTCCTCAGGCGCGCCCTCATAAGGACTGCTTAGACCCTGCAGGTTGTTTTGCAGGTGCAGACATGGATGTTGAAGGGGGGTAAGGTGTATGTCTCCTCCTAAAGCCCTTGTTTCTCTGCTGACTGAAGTCCTGCCTCTGCTGTTGAGGCTGGTGGAATCGGCTCATAATGTTTACGAACCGGGGCCAGCATGTGAAGTCCTAACGACTTCAGAGTGGCCCTGGAATCCTTCAGACTATTTAGGCGGGCGTCTGTCTAGTCTGAAAAGAGAGAAGCTCCCTCAAACAGCAGGTCCTAAATTGTTTCCTGGACCTCATGAGGGAGTCCAGAGGACTGGAGCCAAGAGCTCCACCTCATCATGACGGCTGTGGCCATGGCCCAAAAGCCGCCTGGAGGGATGCCTTGGATACAGCCTTACCGTCCTCCACCAAAGCTGCAAACTCTGATCTGGACTCTGTTTATGAGAGTTCCCTGAACTTTAACATGGCAGACCATGAATTAAAATGGTAAGCAACTTAGGAGGGCCTCCTCAGTTGGAGGCTCTGCATAGAGCAGACTTTTCTCCCCAACAGGTCCAGTTTCCTGGCCTCCTTTGCCTTAGGTGAGGGTCCTTGTTGTCCCTCTCTCCCCCACTCATTGGCAGCAGCCACAACTAGGGAACACAATGGGGGATGGGTATAAAGGTACTCATAGAATATCAGGGTTGGAAGGGACCTCAGGAGGTCATCTAGTCCAACCCCCTGCTCAAAGCAGGACCAATCCCCAATTTTTGCCCCAGATCCCTAAATGGCCCCCTCAAGGATTGCACTCACAACCCTGGGTTTAGCAGGCCAATGCTCAAACCACTGAGCTATCCCTCCCCCTAAAAAGCAGGGCCAAGCCCCAATTTTTGCCCCAGATCCCTAAATGGCCCCCTCAAGGATTAAACTCACAACCCTGGGTTTCGCAGGCCAATGCCCAAACCACTGAGCTTTCCCTTTCTTCCGTTCCACCTGCAAAGCCTTGATGGGCTAGAGAATGACCTCGTTTAAAGGTAGGGCCACTCTGGCTGGACCCGAGTGTGCCAGTATGTCTACAAGCAGAAGAGATAGAGGAGTCAGCCCTGGCACATTCAGGATTTGAGCCACCTGACACAAGAGCTCCTGATGGGCCTTGTAATCATCTTGTGTGGGTGCTATTGACTGCCTCATCAGGGGAAGATGAGGAGGAGGCTTGTACTGTCATCTGGGCCTTCATGTCTTTCGTTGCTGGTCACTCCCCCACGGGGGTATCCTGGGTCTCATCCACTTCTGCGCCTGGAACTGAACCTCTCTTCGAAGGGGAAGGTTGAGGTGCCCTTGCCTTCCAGGGTGCCGAGTGGGACCGATCAATGTGGAAGGCTCGGTAGGATCGTGCTGCCCATGGAGTCCACATTGGCCACTGTAGTGGCCTCTGCCACTGCACAGGTGGCCATGTTGGCTGGGTCAACCCCTGGGTCACCGGCACAGGATGCCCAAGGTCTTGCTAGATGTCTGCTCCGTTGCAAGGTATATGACCTTGCCATCGACTTTGAGCTTGAGGACCCACTTCTGGGTGACCACGGAGGTGCCTTACCCACCCGTGCCGTGTGGTGGTATCACGACTGAGGAGCGGTGCCTTGATGAAGATTTGGTCCAGGAATGTGACTGGTGCTTCAATGTGGGATGGTGCCAGGGTCATGACTGTTGTCAGGATTCCAATCGGTGCTGTGATTGCGAGCAGTGCCAGGACTGTGATCGGCCAGGAGTGGAGTCTCTAGAGGATGAGTGAGATACCAGGAAGTGTTTCACCATCATTGAAGGCTTGCCCAAGATGGGTACTTGCATCCATGGGACAATTCCTGCGGTACCAGGCCTACCTCCGATTGGCCTCGTCTCAGAGAAGGTGCTGGAAGGGACTGAAAGCCTTTTGCTGGCTCATATGCCTCTGGCGTAGTTGGCATGGCCAGGGCTGAGTCATCTTTCTGGCTCATCCTAGGTGGGGAATCCATGCGCACTGGACTCGATGGGTCCCTTCCCGGGGTCAGAATCAATGGTGCAGGCTGGTCGTCGCCAGTGTGAGAGTAGCCTGGCACAGGTCTCACTTTGTCTGTCACTTTTCCCAAAGAGGATCGTCCCCGGTCCAACTTCTTTGTCCTTTTGTTCGGCACTGGTGATGAGTATTTGCTTGCAGCGCAAGAGAACAAGAGCGTTCCAGCAACTGTCACAGTCAGAAAGAAGGAACTGAGGAGGCAGCAGGTTGGCAGGTGCCTATGTACCAGAATTGACCCGACAGAAACCACCAGCAGGAAAAATTTCCGGGGATGGTGCACGCAACACATGCACCCCTATATTGGAATCGACATGAGCAAGCACTCAAAGAAAAACCTCAGATTTAGCTATTAAACTCTAACAAGTGTCCACTGAGTCTGAGCAAACTGAGATTTATCAAAGGTTTATAACTTGGCCAAATTTAGTCAGATATTCACAGGGATGTCAAAACACACGTTCCTGATACAAGGGCCAAGCTCCTGCCCCATTCCCAATGAAATTTCAAGTCCCCGCTCCACAACATGGGGACACTAGAGCGTCTCAATGAAATGGATGTAAGATTTTCTTTTTTCCAGCACAAGCAAATGGCGTATTTTCCCCAACCTCATTCTTAGAAATGGCCACTCACTTTTAACTAAAATTTAAAAAAAATTAAATTAAAATAAAAAAAAATTGCAGCCTGAGGCAAACAGCTGGCATGGAAAATTTCTGCCCAAATAGCTGGAAATTTGGCAACGTTATGAGTAAGGCTAAGTTTTTGTCGGGGTATTTTTAGTAAAAGTCAAGGACAGGTCATGGGCAATAAAGAAAAATTCACAGAAGCCCGTGACCTGTCCCTGACTTTTACTAAAAATATCCATGATAAAATGGGAAGGGGCTGGGCAGCTGCGGGGCCCCCACCACCTGTGGGGGCTCAGAGCTCCAGGGTTTCCCTGTCTCCACAGTAGCGGGGAGCTGCAGGGATCCCCCTGCCTCCCCCCCCCATGGTGGGGGCCAGGGAGCTCTGGGGGTCCCTCTGCCCCGCTGGGGTGGCCAGGGAGCTCTTGGGGTCCACCTGCCCTGCCGATCCCCCTGTCCTGCTGCAGCTGGCGGGGAGCTGCAGGAATCCCCCTGCTGCCACGGTGGCCGAGGAGCTGCAGGGGTCCCCATGTCACCTGTAGCAGCTGGGAACTTCAGGGTACCCCTCCTGCCCACAGTGGCCGGGAGCTCCCTGCCGCTGAGGAGGCGACAGGACCCTGCAGCTCCCAGCCCCCGGGGCTGAAGTTACGGAAGCCTTTGGAAGTCAGATTCCCTGACTTCTGTGATCTCTGGCTCAAAATTGTAGGCTTTGTTATGAGCAACCAAAAACACATCTTATAATGGAAAGTGGCAGACAATCTTAACTGCAGGCAGTGCTATCAGCTCTGCCTATAATGAAGATCAGCCTCAACTTTTTCTAGTCTATCATCTGTCCCTTTGATCTATTCAAAGGAAATAAAGTCCCCAATTCGGCAAATCACTTTAGCATGTGCTTGACAGCTATGTGAATAGGGACCACTCACATGCTGAAAGTACTTTGGTGAATCAGGGCCTTAAATTTGCACAATGCCACTTTGGGCTCTAACAGGAAACCCTCTCTCTCCAGTGGGTCACACTGCATATTCATCAGTGGGTACTACTGAATTTTAATTCTCTACCCTCTTCAACACCCTCACTTTCCCACAACTATAAGATGCATCATTATAAGAGGAGTTAGCAGCACTCATTCAAAACAATTGCCTCAAGTAAAAATATACAGCTCGGGTTAATCCACTCTCTAGGCAGTCCAACAGCAATTAGCAGTATAAATGAATCCATTCCATTAATTAATGACATTTCTTTCAAACAATCCAGCTTGGTGAGCAGTTGGATCATTATTGCCTGGTAAGAGTTTTGAAAAGTAAAAATTAAATTATCATAAAATAATCCACAGAATTTTCTTTTAGAAATTGCTAACACCAAATCAGAGGAGCACAAAGACTTCAAAATGCAACTTTCCTCCATCTGACTGCCGTATCATAAGGAGGGACCCACCGCACTCTGATTGCCATACTTGATTCCCACAGGAAAAGGGGTTGACAAGCAACCGACCCCCCACTCCCCCGACCTTCCAGCCTTCTTGCTTCCACAACCCACTCTCTTCCTCACCTGAATGATAATTCTTAGGGCCCAGACACTTCAGTGCTATGCTGCAGTATGTGACTGCCCATCCGCAGACTAAATTTCACTGGAACAATGCTTTAGGAGTTGGAGCACCTCAATTTTGCACAATTCACTTGTAGAGGCAGCCTACACACCAGGAAGCAACACAGGCAGTACGAGCTGAAAGTTCCCCAGTAAGGAAATGGTTGGGGTGTTACAGCAGAAGGCTGGTTAGATCGTTATAAGAAAACCAGAACAAACGCCTACTTTCAGTGTAACTCGGCCAGCACTATAAAACCAGACTATCTAGTCAGCCTGTGCTACAAGACTTTCATTAACACTCAGCCAAGTACAAAAGCAACTCCTTTGTGAGATGTCCATGATCCCTACCACGCCAAGCCAACTGCCCAAGCAAGCCTACAGATGTGGCCACAAAAGGCCCAGCAATGCAAAGCTACAAAGAATCATATATAAATGCAAAGGGTGGAAGGTATCCAAGAGATGCTCATAATTTACAGGGATAGTCACATAATCTAGGCCCCATATTTTTACAAACGGTGACAAGGAAAGTCCCCCAAATTCCAAATAGATAACAAAATTTTAAATTAAAAGCCACTGTGTCTTTGCTATGAAACAACATTTTTGTGGAACCCACAGCATCTGGTTTGTGCGGTTTCAACCAAAAACAGTCAAGAGATACATTAACAACTGATAATGGTCCAGAGATGTTTCAAGCATGAGAAAGCAACAACGGTGGAGTTAAAAACTGCTGTAAGCTCGCTTCTTATACAGCGATTATTTATTAACTAACTTTCAACAAGTCTTTGAAATAGGCAAGCAGTATCCCCATTTTACAGTTGGAATGACTTGCTCAGGGACACAGTGCGTCTGTGGAAGAGCCATCAACTGAACACAGCCTATTCCCATTCTTGTGATCAGTCAACTTTCCAATTTACAAAGGTAAGGTATTGTTGCCTGGGACTGTAATGTACCCCTTTACTGAACAGCTGCATTCTAGATCTTCCCATGCTGCAGCACAAGGAAATGAATATGGGAATATGGCTTTATAGACCAGCTTTATACAGGTCCAAAGCACAGACCTGTAAAAGCCCACAGAATAGCTCTCCCAAGTTTTGGAAGAAGTTTTCATGTCCCCTGCCACCTTTGGAGATAACAGGATTTTATGGTAAACTGCTATATTAATTCCAGCTTCTTTGGAAGCAAGACAAAAAAGACAAAATTTGCCTAATGGAGACCACAAAACTAGTGAGGATAAAAGACTGTCATAATTCTACAGCAATGGAAAAAATTATTGCAGTGTCTTTGTAAACTGCATCAAAATGCTAGAACTTTGGGAGTGACATAGCTTTTTCATGTTTAATACAAAAACTTTTTATACCCACAAGGAGTTTCAATCCTACTTTGTTACTCTGTTCCATACAGCCAGCATGAGAGCTGCACTTCGCATACAACAGAAGAATTGCCTTCAAAGTGCTAAGCTATCACCCTTCTCTTCATCTTTACTTATCCCTTTTCTGACCATATATCTTCTCCTTACCAAATTTGTTTCCAAGCTCTAGATGTTCCTCAGGGGTGCAGCCATAAATATATATATATTTTAAAGATTTTTAAAAATATATGCACACCCCAGGAGGCAATTTATTATACCTGAGTCAAGGATGAAATAAGTTCCTTGTTATGTTCAGCAACAGTTTTTTGAAGTCCTCTCCAGCAAATATTCTTGCTCTCAGTACATTCAAGAATCTGCTTGTACAGCCGTTTGTTCTGACGATTTACTGGGCCACAAAAAGGGAGGAAAAGAAGATTCAAGCGGAGCTCTTCAGGGACAAGTGATGTCAGGTCTCTATTTAAAACATGGCCTGTTCCTTCAGATTTTCAAACTCCCTCACTAGGGAGGATGCTCTGCATGCACACAGCATAGCATACACATAGGCACATTAACTGAAGTATCATCAAGACTTTGGAAACAGACTCATTTAATTGTCCAAAAAATAAAAATATTCACTGATTGGATATTGATCATATAAATATTTTTATTTCAGTAAGTCCTCTGCTGGGCTCTCCCACTTTATTTCACCTCCACCCAAGGCTTGGCATGGAGCTGACTCACCCTTCTGGTGAAAGAAAGCTAGGTATGGTCAGTCATTACTGTTCATTAGTTGGCTGCTCAAGAGCAAAGCTTCTTTTTCCAAGATTGACTGTGCTTCCTTCACAGAGCTCCCACCAACTGGCCCAGAGAGCAAGGGACTGCGGCTCAAACTAAAATCCTTTCTTGTCTGGTGGTAGTTGGTGCTGTCCCTATACCACTTTGTTGGTTTAAGTTAATCTGTAGACCTTCATCATAGAATTCTCCTCTCAGACTACACTCTGAATGGCCAGTAGCCTGTGATTCACATACTCTCTCTCTCTGAGTGATGCTGAATCTTTGCACACTGCAGAGGATGGGGATACCAGTACCGACCAGGACCTGTGAAACCATCATAACTGGTTTGTGCTATTTAAAAAAAAAGGGGGGGGAGAATCTCCCCTTTACAAAAAGATTATCCCATGGAATTGCCATGAAGATAAAAGAAATGCAAAGTCCAACTCATTCCATACTGATAATTTGCAAAGGCACCTCCTAAAGGTGTGTATGAGGAAAGGAGCCAGCCCACAGACTGAGTCTGTGGAGTTGTATGCATTATAGGTAGAGCTGTTACATACACTTGATCTAAGGCACTTAGTCTCTTTTCACTATGAACCTATGCATGTTTCCCACAACATGATCCTTTTTCCCTGCTCAGCATCCTTTCACCCCCTAAGATTATACAGGTTTTGGCAACATTTTCAGCCATGAAACAAAAACAATAAATGTTCAACGGACTTTCCTAAAAAAAGTTAAAGCGGAATTCCTCTTGGGAAGTTGGGATCATGAACAAGTTTGTGCCAGACACCTGTGGTGACTCAGAATGGCTGGGAGGATGAAAAGGGGATCCTGCAGAACTTGGGCTTTTCCTGGACGCCTCTGAACGCTTCCTGAAGACCTGGCTGCTCTTTCTGCGGGCATTCTCCCTCACCTCCACGACCTGAGCAGACTTCGCAGCTTACAGAGTGGAAGAGAAAGACAGAAAGAAAAACCATTAAGGCTTCTCATGCACCAGAATTCCATTCTCTAGGGCTACATGGACAATGGAGGGATTAGTATTCCTGCTCCCTTTTTTCAGGCACCGTTTCCCATCCTGGACCCTTATGTAGGTCTGCCTCTCATACCTGCCTGCATGAGCTTCAGTTGTTTCTGTCTCTCCTCCTCCATCTTCTTCTTGTAATCTCCAAACATGGCTCGCATGACCTGACACTTCTTTGCCAGCACAGCCTTGTCACTGCGGAGTGTCTTGATGGCATAGAGAGCTTCTTCAGCTGAATCATTGGAAAGGAGAGACATGCGCACACAGAATATAACTCTCTCCCTTTGCTCTTTCCCTGCATCACTGCTTCTGCCTCCCTTCCCTTCCAACAAGACACTCTCTGGCTTACTCACCCTGTTTTGGAGTGGATTTTTGTGTCTTCAGGCCAAGTTCCAGCTGTTCCACACACCAATCCACTTCCTTCCACAGCTGTTTAACTGACTGCTACATAAAACAGAACACAGAGAGGGGAGGAAATGAAATTGCCCCAAAACTAAAACTGCATCTGTTAGTCAGCAAGGAAAATCAAGGATCTACAGATTTAGGAGTTGAATGTTCATGTTTTCACACCCTCAGAGCTGGTTTCACTTCATATTCCTGAAGCCACTTTATGTCCAGCACCTTCCACCTGATGATCTCAAGCCTTTGCACAAACAGTACTGAAGCCTCCCAACACCTGTATGTGGAAGGTTTGCTTGCCTATGTTTGTCCAGCACTATGGGAGCCTTTGGTCTGACAGCAGTTATACAAACATAAAATAAGTCATTTTCCAGTGGGGAAAACTAAGGAAGAGAGAGGTGAAGTGACCTTCCCAAGGTTGCACAGTGAGTGAGTTACAAAACCCAGAAGAGAATCTAGTGGCCTGTCTCCTATTGCCCTACCCTCCCAGGGATGTGCAAGTGTTAGCTAGTTAATGTCTGTGAAAACAGAAGGAGCTATCCAAACACTAAGGCCTGGTCTACACTACAAGTTTAGGTCGAATTTAGCAGCATTATCTCGATTTAACCTTGCACCCGTCCCACACGACAAAGCCCTTTTTTCCGACTTAAAGGGCTCTTAAAATCTATTTCTTTAATCCACCCCCGACGAGGGGATTAGCGCTGAAATCTGCCTTGCCGGGTCAAATTTGGGGTACTGTGGATGCATTTCGACGGTATTGGCCTCTGGGAGCTATCCCAGAGTGCTCAGTTGTGACCGCTCTGGACAGCGCTCTCAACTCAGATGCACTGGCCAGGTATACAGGAAAAGGCCCGCGAACTTTTGAATTTAATTTCCTGTTTGGCCAGCGAGGCGAGCTCACCTGCACAGGTCACCATGCAGAGCTCATCATCACAGGAGACCATGCAGTCCCAGAATCGCCGAAGAGCTCCAGCATGGACCGAAAGGGAGGTACGGGATCTGATTGCTGTACAGGGAGACGAATCCGTGCTGGCAGAACTCCGCTCGAAAAGAAGAAATGCCAAAATATTTGAAAAAATCTCCAATGGCATGAAGGACAGAGGCTATAACAGGGACCTGCAGCAGTGCCACGTGAAAATTAAGGAGCTCAGGCAAGCCTACCAAAAAAACCAGAGGCAAACGGCTGCTCCAGTTCAGAGCCCCAGACATGCCGCTTCTATGATGAGCTGCATGCCATTCTAGGGGGTGCAGCCACCACTACCCCAACCCTGTGCTTTGACTCCATCCAAGGAGTGGGAGGCAACCTGGAAGCAGGTTTTGGGGGTGAAGAAGATGATGATGAGGAGGAGGAGGTTGTAGATAGCTCACAGCAAGGAAGCGGAGAAACTGGTTTCCCCAACAGCCAGGATCTGTTTATCACCCTGGACCCAGTACCCCCCCGAACCCACCCAAGGTGGGCTCCCAGACCCTGAAGATGGAGAAGGGACCTCTAGTGAGTACACCTTTGTAAATATTATACATGGTTTAAAAGCAAGCGTGTTTAATGATTAATTTGCCTTGGCATTCACGGCCAGTACAGCTACTGGAAAAATCTGTTAACGTGTCTGGGGATGGAGCGGAAATCCTCCAGGGTCATCTCCATAAAGCTTTCCTGGATGTACTCCCAAAGCCTTTGCAAAAGGTTTCTGGGGAGGGCAGCCTTATCCTGTCCTCCATGGTAGGACACTTTACCATGCCAGGCCAGTGCATGTAGTCGGGAATCATTGCAGAACAAAGCATGGCAGCATATGGCCCTGGTGTTTGCTGGCCTTCAAACAACATCCATTCTTTATCTCTCTGTGTTACCCTCAGGAGAGTGATATCATTCATGGTCACCTGGTTGAAACAGCGTGGTTTTAGTAAGGGGACATTCAGAGGTGCCCATTCCTGCTGGGCTGTTTGCCTGTGGCTGCACAGAAATCTTCCCTGCTGTTAGCCATGCGGTGGGGGGAGGGGGTGAAGCCATCATCCCACAGAATTGGGTGTGTGTGGGGGAGGGGGCTGGGGGGGGGGTTAGTTGGGTTTCTGCTGCACGTGAACCTGAAAACCACAGCCCTCCTTTTAAATTGCCAACCCATTTTTAATGGGCAACCCAACGGCTACTTCGTATGGGAAATGAGGGTGCTGGTGTTTGAAACCATTCCCACGTTATGAAGCTTAAAGAAGCCAAAAGACTGTGGCTTACCATGGTTGCCTGCAAGCCGAATTCTGCTGCCCAGCCCTGTGTGAGTGATCTCTCACACCAAACCAGCATACCCTCAATAAGAGGCAAAATGCGACCTTGTAATGAAAGCACATGTGCTATGTAATGTTAACAGCAAGGTTTACCGTGAAAGAGTGTTCTATAAAATGTGTCTTTTTAACTACCACTCTCCCCATTTTTTTCCCCTCCACCAGCTGCATATGTTTCTCCTTCCCAGAGGCTAGTGAAGATTAGAAGGCAAAAAAAAAAAACCACTCGTGATTAGATGTTCTCTGACCTCATGCTGTCCTCCCACACTGACAGAGCACAGCAAAATATGTGGAGGCAGACAATCTCAGAGTGCTGGAAAACACAATATGACTGCGAGGAGAGGTGGTGGGCTGAACATGGTAGGTGGCGTCAGCTTGCTGAAAGAAGGCAGGAGTCAATGCTCAGGCTGCTGGAGGATCAAACTCATGCTCCAGTGTATGGTTGAGCTGCAGGAAAGGCAGCAGGAGCACAGACCACCGCTACAGCCCCTGTGTAACCAACCGCCCTCCTCCCCAAGTTCCATAGCCTCTTCACACAGACGCCTAAGAATGCGGAGGGGGGGTTCCAGCCACTCCACCCCAGAGGATTGCCCAAGCAACAGAAGGCTGGCATTCAATAAAAGCTTTAAAGTGCTATGTGGCCTTGTCCTTCACTCCTCCACCACCCCACCCGGTGCTTCCCTCCTCCACCACCTCCCCGGGCTACCTTGGCAGTTATCTCCCTATTTGTGTGATGAATAAATAAAGAATGCATGAATGTGAAGCAACAATGACTTTATTGCATCTGCAAGCGGTGATCGAAGGGGGGAGGGGAGGGTGCTTAGCTTACGGGAAAGTAGAGTGAATCCGGGGGGAGGGGGGGAGAAGGGGGGTTTCCATCAAGGAGAAACAAAACAGAACTTTCACACTGTAGCCTGGCCATTCCTGAAACTGGTTTTCAAAGCTTCTCTGATGTGCACTGCGCCCTCCTGTACTCTTCTAACCGCCCTGGTGTCTGGCTACACGTAACCAGCGGCCAGGCGATTTGCCTCAACCTCCTACCCCGCCATAAACGTCTCCCGCTTATTCTCACAGATATTGTTGAGCACACAGCAAGCAGTAATAACAATGGGAATATTGGTTTCGCTGAAGTCTAACCGAGTCAGTAAACTGTGCCAGCGCGCTTTTAAATGTCCAAATGCACATTCTACCACCATTCTGCACTTGCTCAGCCTATAGTTGAACAGATCCTGACTACTGTCCAGGGTGCCTGTGTATGGCTTCATGAGCCATGGCATTAAGGGGTAGGCTGGGTCCCCAAGGATAACTATAGGCATTTCAACATCCCCAACGGTTATTTTCTGGTCTGGAAAGTAAGTCCCTTGCTGCAGCTGTTCAAACAGACCAGAGTTCCTGAAGATGCGAGCGTCATGTACCTTTCCCGGCCATCCCACACTGATGTTGGTGAAATGTCCCTTGTGATCCACCAGTGCTTGCAGCACCATTGAAAAGTACCCCTTTCGGTTTATGTACTTGCTGCTCCGGTGCCAAGATAGGGATATGAGTTCCGTCTATGGCCCCACCACAGTTAGGGAATCCCATTGCACCAAAACCATCCACTATGACCTGCACATTTCCCAGACTCACTACCCTTGATAGCAGCAGCTCAGTGATAGCGTTGGCTACTTGCATCACAGCAGCCCCCACAGTAGATTTGCCCACTCCAAATTGATTCCCGACTGACTGGTAGCTGTCTGGCGTTGCAAGCTTCCACAGGGCTATTGCGACTCGCTTGTGAACTGTGAGGGCTGCTCTCATCTTGGTATTCTTGTGCTTCAGGGCAGGGGTAAGCAAGTCACAAAGTTCCATGAAAGTGGCCTTATGCACGCGAAAGTTTCACAGCCACTGGGAATAGTCCCAGACCTGCAACACTATGCGGTCCTACCTATCTGTGCTTGTTTCCCGGGCCCAGAATTGGCGTTCCATGCCATGAACCTGCCCAATTGTCACCATGATGTGCACATTGCAGGGGCCCGTACTTTGTGAAAAGTCTATGTCCATGTCCTCATCACTCTCATCACCGCGCTGCAGTCGCCTCCTCCTTGCCTGGTTTCGCTTTTCTTGCAGGTTATGTTTCTGCATATCCTGCTGGATAACGCATGCGGTGTTTATAGTGCTCATAATTGCTGCAGTGATCTGAGCGGGCTCCATGTTCCCAGTGCTATGGCGTATGCGCTAAAAAAAGGCGCAAAATGATTGTCTGCCGTTGCTCTGACAGAGGGAGGGGCGACTGACAACATGGCTTACAGGGTTGGCTTACAGGGAATTAAAATCAACAAAGGGGATGGCTTTGCATCAAGGAGAAACAGAATGGCCCCCTCAAGGCTAGAACTCAAAACCCTGGGTTTAGCAGACTGTTGATTTCACGGAGAGAGGGAGGAAGGGAGGGGAAAATGAATACAAAACAAATCTGGTCTATTTCTTGTTTTGATCCATTTCATCTATCTTTATAGATCTTGCTGGCAGCAAACGGTTCAGTACGACTGCTGGCCATCATCATCTCCTCGGTGCTCGGCAGAAGACGGTGCAGTATGACTGCTGGCCATCGTCGTCTCCTGGCTGCTCATTAGAAGACGGTGCAGTAGGACTGCCGGCAGGACTGAATCTCCATGAGACGAAACTTAAAAGGGAAATGACCTGGCTAAGTCACTCCCATGTTTGCCCAGGTGCCCCGACCAACCGCACGAGGTCAGCTAAAAGAGCACCCTGGAGTACAGCGACGATGGCTACCAGTCATACTGCACTGCCTGCTGCCAAAAGGCAATGAGCTGCTGCTGTGTAGCAATGCAGTACCGTGTCTGCCAGCACCCAGGAGACATACAGTGACGGTGAGCTGAATGGGTTCCATGCTTGCCGTGGTATGGCGTCTACATGGGTAACCCAGGAAAAAAGGCGCAAAATGATTGTCTGCCCTTGCTTTCACGGAGGGAGGGAGGAAAGGGGGGCCCTGACAATATGTACCCAGAACCACCTGTGACAATGTTTTTGCCCCATCAGGCATTGGGATTTCTACCCAGAATTCAAATGGGCGGCAGAGACTGTGGGAACTGTGGGATAGCTACCCACAGTACAATACTCCAGAAGTCGACGGTTGCCTAGGTACTGTGGACGCACTCCGCCGACTAAATGCACTAAGAGCATTTGTGTGGGGAGACATACGCTCGACTATATAAAAACACTTTCTACAAAACTGACTTCTATAAATTCGACCTAATTTCGTACTGTAGACATAGCCTAAGTGTTATCCAGCATACCCAATAGACTGGATTTAATTCACGGTTACCTAGGAAAGCTACCCACTGGTGCCTTATATACAGTGCCCACCTGAGGGATGGATACCTCAGGAGACAGGTAAAGGGCTGTGGGGCTTTTGACCCCAGGCTGGTCTGGTCTAGGGCAGTAGTTGCTGAGATTCATCTTCTGAGGTGTGTCTGTGCGTCTCAGTCCAGTTCCTAATGGACAGCTGTCCACATCGCATAAACTGCAGTTGTCTGTCTCAATAGAGAGGCCAGTAACAGAATGGCCAGAGATTGAACCCTCCCACCTCACACACACACTCTTGGAGGGGGGCTCTCAAGGTCAGGGTTGAGGCACAGCAGTTGGGTGATGGAGGAACCTCTCACAGCTGTTTCCTGTGTTGCAGCCTTCACATTCCAGCCTTGCTGATCTGGGACCATTCATGAGGCCTAAATTCACTGACATTTTAAAGAAAAACATAACAGAAACTATAGACTTCAGTGCAGCATTAGCAGATGGTAAGGTGTACTTTAATGATCTCTTAAAAACAGGACTCAGAGCAGTTGGTGCCTTCAACCTCTTTCCGTGCCATTATAAATCTAGAGACAAGGACTGGGACGCAGGAGGTCTTCTGGGTTCTGTTCCTGGCTCTGTGACAATTTTGATCTTGGCCAAGTCAGCTAACCTCTCTGTATCTCAATTTCACCATTTGCACAATGAGGATAATACCTACCAGCCAGGGATGCTACAAAGTCTAAATCATTACATGTCTGCAAAGCGCTTGCAGACTCTCAGACATGGTTCTAGGGAAGGGAAAAGTAACATCAACTTGAGCCACCTAGTCCACCCCCACTTGTTAGGTTTCTGGTCACAGTGAAACCCTAATGGGATAAGCAGCAATAAATGGCTATTCGTTTCCAGCCTGTGCCACCACACAGATTTAGAAACCCCACACATACATTAACTTTCCCTTCCAACGAAGCTATGGAGCCTTAACAGTGAGGTTATGTTTATTAGCCAGAAATTAATTCACATACCTGCATGGTCTTGTCCTGGACGGACAAATCTGTGTCTTCACATCCACTGGCTCCCACCTTCACCTTCTTGCTGACCTCAGCTTCTGCCATCTCCTTCTTACTATTTGATGGTTTCTTTTTCTTCTTCTTCTTCTTGGGCGCTCCAGCTGCTGCTGTCTTCCCTGCCTTCACCTCATCTACAGAAGCAATCTCTGGTTTTGGGGTCTCAAAAATGAGAGCCTCTCTCCCTAATCCTCCACCCACACAGCCCACAACCTCAGGCATATTAGCCTCCAACAGGGTTGAATGCTTCATTGGTCCTGCAGATGCTAAGCCATGTGATGTCACATTTTCTGCTACACTCTCCGCTCTTTGGCCTGTAACAACAGACGGCATCATGGGGCCATCTTTATCTGGGATGACAAAATTGAAAGCAAACTTGGGCTCTTGTCCAGTGGTGGAAAAGTTCAACACTCCCCCAGAACTAGAAGATTTGAGTGAACTTACACTGATGGGCCTCTGTTCAGAGCCACCTACCCCCTGGGCCTCTTCCAAAGTTCCAGTGGTTGCTTGTGGATCCATCTCAGGAAGTGCAAAGCTGAATTGGAAGCTATTATCAGATGGTGTGAACCAGTTTGTTGCTGTCTCAGAGGTCTGTCCAGATCGCTTCCTATACACCATGCTCCCTGAAGCAGACGCCTTCCCTTGCTGTATTTGCGCTTTCCCAGGTTTCATGGCTAGAGAGAAGAGGAAGATTTGTGTTTCTTTTACTTCTCTGATTTCTTACCATGTTGGTGCCACATTAGAACAATTCACTTCTATAAGGGACACCCAACCCATGTGAATGCAGAATGCTATTGTATTTTGGTACCAGCAAGGGATTGTGGGCAAAATACTGTAGCAAATTGCCGGCACTACTATGATGGGTCTCACGCTCTCTCTTCTTGGGGGGGAGGGGGGGGTCAGGGCACCGTTTCTTGCCCCTGAACTGGGGTATTAACTGCCCCACTAGTGTCCTAGAGGAGGGGAGTGGAAAGGGAGGGACCCGGGCCCACCCCCTACTCCGGGTTCCAGCCCAGGGGCCCTAGGGATAGCGGTAAACCACTAGAACTAGCAGTTCCTTCCCCTGGTCTACTTCCCTCTCCTGCCCTTCAGCTTGCGGGGCTTCCTGCCCTCCCTCTGCACCAATCAGTTGTCCCTTTACCTAGCATCTTGGTCTTCTTAGCCCACCGCAGCACTTCTCCAAACTCTCCTCTGCTTCCCTCCAAACTGCTCTCTGCTCCAACACCAATCCACTCTGCTTCAACTCCTCCTCTTGTCTGATTGAAGCACGGAGTTTTTATCATGTGACTGGCTTCAGGTGCTTTAATTTATAGCAAACTTTCTTCCCTCTACAGGGAATAAGGCTCCCTTCTAACACTCTCCTGTTGCCCTCTGGCCATGCTGTATCACATATCCCCCCCCCTTTGCTCAACCATGGGGTTGGGCTACTTCAGACGAGAGGCAGTGCTGTCATGATAGGCCATCAGTATTGCCGTATTGGCTTCCGGCCCTACACTGTACCCGGAAATGGAAGGGCTGCAGGGATAGGAACAACCTAGTCACTCTTGCGTTCTTCTCCTGGTTTCTGTGCATCCACTGGAGTGGGGCATGGTCTGTTACGAGGGTAAACCGCCGCCCCAGTAGGTAGTAGCGGAGAGTCTCCATAGCCCATTTTACCACCAGACATTCCTTTTCAATGACGGTGTACTTTTGTTCCCTGGGGAGGAGTTTCCGGCTGAGGTACAAGATCGGGTGTTCCTCTTCTCCTACCATCTGCGAAAGGACGACTCCTAGCCCTACCTCCGAGGCATCTGTTTGTAGGATGAATTCCTTCTCGAAGTCTGGAGCTATGAGTACTGGATGGCAGCAAAGGGCTGTCCTTAAATCTGCAAATGCTCCTTCTGCTGCATCAGTCCACTTTACTATCTCGGGGCCCCGAGCCTTTATGAAATCCGTCAATGCTCTTGTGGCAAAATGAGGGATGAATCTCTGATAGTATCCTACCACCCCTAGAAATGCTCTGACCTGCTTTTTGCGGACTGGTCGAGGCCAACATTGTATTGCCTCCACTTTATTCCATTGGGGTTTCACCAAACTTCTCCCTACTACATACCCAAGGTATCTGGCCTCAGCTAGTCCTATCACGTGCTTGAGAGGGTTGGCAGTGAGGCCGGCCTTCCGCAGGGCGTCTAGCACCGCTTCTACTTTTCCTAGGTGCATTTCCCAGTCAGAGCTATGGATGACTAAGTCATCTACATAGGCATACTTGGCATGGGGTCGCAGCAATTTGTCCATAAGTGGTTGGAATGTTGCAGGGGCCCCATGGAGTCCAAAAGGGAGGACAGTGTATTGGAACAGGCCATCGGTGTAGAGAAGGCAGTCTTTTCCCTGGCATTCTTGGCCAGGGGAATTTGCCAATATCTTTTGGTCAGGTCCAGAGTGGTTAGGTACTGGGCCTTGCCTAACTGATCAACTAGCTCGTCAATGCGTGGTAGAGGATAGGCATCAAATTGGGATACTTCATTCAACTTCCGGAAGTCATTGCAAAACCTCAGGGTGCCGTCAGGCTTGGGAACTAGGATGATAGGGCTGGACAACTCACTGTGGGATTCTTCAATAACCCTGAGTTCCAGCATCTTCTTCACTTCTGTCCTAATTTCTTCCCTTTTAGGTTCCAGTATCCAGTACAGTCTTATCATCACCCTCACTCCGGGCCTGGGGACAATACGATGTTGGACCAGTGTCGTACGGGCTGGCTGTGTATAGAACACATCCCGGTTCCGTTGCATCATATCAATGACCTCTGTTCGTTGTTCTGGGGTCAACTCAGGAGATATCTTCACCTGCCCCTGTGGGTCGTCTGTCTGGGATGGAGCTCCCCGAATGACCAGGCACATCTCTCGGTCACGCCAGGGCTTCAGTAAGTTGATGTGGTAGATTTGCTCTGGCCTTCAGCGGTCTGGTTGTCTGACCTTATAGTCCACCTCCCCAATGGCTTCCACTATCTCATATGGTCCATGCCAGCTGGCGAGGAGTTTGCTTTCTGCTGTCGGTACTAGCACCATCACCCGTTCCCCCAACTGAAATCGCCGTATTTTCGCCCGATAGTTGCAGTATGTCCTTGGTCTGTCAGGATCTCCTTAGGGATGCCCACTCTGGCAAAAACCTGGAGTAGTTCTTTTTCTATTGCCTTGGATGTGGGGTTTCTTAAAGGAATGGCTTCTGGATACCGTGTGTTGTAGTCAAGGATGACTAGTACGTTTCGGTGGCCCCATGCCGATCTTTCCAGTGGGCCCACTATGTCTATGGCTATCCTCTCGAAAGGGACTTCAATAATAGGCAAAGGTACTAATGGGGCCCGCAAGTGAGGTTGGGGGCTATGCAACTGGCATTCAGGACAGGAGGTACAATAGCGCTGGACCTCTGCATGTAATCCTGGCCAATAAAACCTTCTTAGGACTCTATCCAGTGTCTTGTCTACTCCTAGATGTCCCCCAAATAGATGACTGTGATCTAACTCTAGTACTACCCTTGTGGGTTTCCGTGCGACTAAGTTGTTCTACTTCTTCCCCTCGTATTTGTGCTATCCCGTATAACAGATCGCGTTTGAGCACATAATACGGCCTTGGGCCTTTCCTTCCACAGGTACGTCATTTACTTCCACTACCTCCTTCCTCACATTTGCATATAGCGGGTCATTGGCTTGGTCCTGCCCAAAATTCTCATGTGCGGTACCAATCTGACCTAATTCCAGGGGGCCTGTTTCTACTCCGCCCCCTGGGTTGCCTCTACTTGGGCTAGGAACTGCCTCCGAGTCCTCACTGGCCTGAATTATCTCCTGGCCTTCTGAACAGGTTTGTCTACCAACAAGGGAGGTTTTCTGGTTCTCTGCTAGAATCCTGGACCCCAATCTTTTATCTGCCCTCCTTTCCTGCCTAGACTTTTGGGGTTTTCCGGGGGATGAGAATAACTCTGGGACAAATTCGGCAAACATTGGGGTGAGGCTATCTGTAGGTGCCTCCGTCTCAACCCAGAGGTTGCTACCCTCCCCTGGCTCTACTGGGGGGAGTAAGCTCTCAAACCCGGGGAAGTCCTTACCAATTAAGACAGGGTAGGGGAGCCTGGGGACCACCCCTGCAGTCACTCTGGTAGTAGTCCCCTGGACCACAATCCGTACCGGGATCGTGGGGTAGAAATTTACAGTGCCATGAACGAACGTTACCCCTGTGTTTTTGGCCTGGATTAGTTGGTCTTGCCCCACCAACTTCCCTGAGACCAGCATGACAACACTCCCGGAATCTATTAATGCTGTGGTCTCAATACCATTCATTTTTATTGATCTTGTATACCCATGCAAGGTCATTGTGACCCCTACCAGGTCGATTAGGCCACATTGCTCCCCATGATCCTCAACATTACATTGCATAGACTCTTCCCTGTTGGGGCACTGGGCTGCTCTTTCAAAAGCCAGGAAGTATGCCTCCACATCATCCTCGTGTGTCATTTTCTGTAGGCAGTGGTGGGCCCGTATGATCTGGGTCCCGTCGCAGTTGTGGTTCAGCTCCATAAGGGCCTTCATCTGGTTCACCAGCTCTTGCAGCAGGGCTCGGTCCTGGGCAGCCTGACTCATCAACAGATGATTAGTCTCCTGCTGCATCTGAGTCGCCTCCTGCTGGGCGGTTGCTTGGACCCGGGTAGCCTCCTGCTGGGCTGTGGTGGCTTGTATTAGGGCCTTGACCTTAGGGATGGCTAACCCTGGTTTAAGTCCCCAGCGCGTAGATCCCACTTCTCACACCACGTGCAGCAAATTGCCGGCACTACTATGAGGGGTCTCGTGCTCTCTCTTCTTGGGGGGGGGGGTTCAGGGCACCGTTTCTTGCCCCTGAACTGGGGTATTAACTGCCCCACTAGTGTCCTAGAGGAGGGGAGTGGAAAGGGAGGGACCCGGGCCCATCCCGTACGCCGGGTTCCAGCCCAGGGGCCCTAGGGATAGCGGTAAACCACTAGAACTAGCAATTCCTTCCCCTGGTCTACTTCCCTCTCCTGCCCTTCAGCTTGTGGGGCTTCCTGCCCTCCCTCTGCACAAATCAGGTGTCCCTTTACCTAGGGTCTTGGTCGTCTTAGCCCACTGCAGCACTTCTCCAAACTCTCCTCTGCTTCCCTCCAAACTGCTCTCTGCTCCAATGCCAATCCACTCTGCTTCAACTCCTCCTCTTGTCTGATTGAAGCAGGGAGATATCATCATGTGACTGGCTTCAGGTGCTTTAATTAATTTATAGCAAACTTTCTTCCCTCTCCAGGGAAGAAGGCTCCCTTCTAGCCATGTCCTGCTGCCCTCTGGCATGGGCTTTCCTTGCTTTTTGCCCCTGCTTTAGTTCCCCCGCCACGACCGGGCCAGACGGTTTTTCTTCGTTTTTTTTTTTTTTGTTTTTGTTGCCATTCGAGTGCTGGTCGGCTGCTAGCTTGCCTTGCCCCCCCCTGCCCTCGGACGCTGCTATTGCTCCAGCTGCAACCCCCAGAGGAGGAGGGGGGGGAGGACTGCCGACCAGCTCCCCGGAGGAGGGGAGTGGACGCCCCCAGACCCAACCGTTTTGCTGTTCATTTGTGGACCCGCGATTACTCGTCTTCTTATCTTTGCTTGGCATTTTTGGAATGCTCCACAAAGACCGGGAGAGAAGACAGCTGACAGAGACATCGCCCAGGGAAGCTACAAATCATTGTGGAGGGGGCCGTAAGACTGAGTAACTTTTGAACTGTACTCTCGTGTGGGGGGAGTTTGACTGTGTCTTAACTGCGTTTGTAGGGGCACAGGCCGTGTGGCACGGAGCTGCTCCCCGATCCATCGGTGCCGCCCCCCCCCAACACTACTACAACCGTCACGGCCCCTCCCGCCGTCTGTCCCTGCTGGCAACCTGCTATCTGCCTCTAGCCTCAACTGCTTGCTTTGAATTCCATCATCCGGACCAGACACAACAGCCGACCAAACGAGACTCTTTGGATAAACGCGCGTGGGTCTGCGTTCCCCGCCCCCACCCCCGGACTGCCCACCCCACAGTTTGCCCCTATTACCTGACCCCAACTCCTGTTTCCTTCCCCTGTCCAGTCAGACCCATTTGGCCACTCCCTGCCTGCAGCCCAACTGGGAGAAGTGGTTAATCTGCTTCCCCCTCCCCCCTACTCCTTCTTGTGTCTCCCCATCTCTCCCTGCTCACAATGGCAGGGAATGAGAGGGGTGAAACCCCTCTAACAACCTCTGTTGCCCCTCCCCCACCCACCCCCCTGCCCAACCCCCAAGCCCCCCTCCCCACCACTGCTGCCAAAACACCTGCCACCGCCCCCGCTGGGGCATTGGCAGCCGGAGGCACCAGGGCGACTATTACTGCTGCTACGCCCACCGCCCCCCCCAAATTCGAGGAAAGCCCCCCCCGGTTAGCCGGAAAGGCCAGGGTGCGAAGAAGGGGAAGGGCCCCGCCACAACCACCAAGCCCTCCATGGCAGAGGCTGCCCCCATCGCTGTGGCCTCATCATCGACCATGGCATCCCTCCCCGCTGTTCCCTCCACCAGCTCTGCGAGCGTCCCTCCCCCGGCCCCCAGGGCGTATGCCCGGGCCGTGGCGGCCCCACCCCCACCTGCCGCCTCGTCATCTCACCCACCCCCCGCCTCCGCTACCATTAATAGCGGCCAAGGCCCCTTTCCCACCATGACCAGGAAGCATGACGTCCGTTGCCTCCTAGTGCCCGCCTCGCCCCACATGGAGACATACATGCAGGCGTTGGCGACGGTGCTAGGACCCACGGCTATTGTGGCAGCCTCCAAAATGTATGGGAAGGTCGTCTTTTTCTTAGCATCGGAGGCTGTCGCCCAGGAGGTGGTGGAGAAGGGCCTGGCAGTGGGGGGGGTGTTTGTCCCCCTGGAGCCGCTAGAAGACCTGGGCGTCCGCCTAGTCCTGACCTCCATCCCTCCTTTTCTACCCAATGCTGCCCTGTTACCCGCTCTCTCCACCCTGGGGAAACCCGTTTCCGTCATCAGCCCTCTCCCGTTGGGCTGCAAGGACCCCGCCCTCCGTCACATCCTTTCGTTCTGCCGGCAAGTGCAGCTTTTACCACCGCCAGCGGCGCGTGACGGAGAGGTGCTCGAGGGGTCCTTCCTAGTCCCCTATTGGGTCTACTATTCCACAGGAGAGGCCCGGTGCTACCTCTGCCGCTCAGCGGGGCATGTCCGAAGAGACTGCCCCTTGGCCCGGTGGGGAGGGGCACCCGAGACCCCCGAGAAACAGCAGGACATCGGCTCCGTCGTTGCGGATACCCCTGGCCGCCCGAGATCTGAAACCACCTCTCCTCCTGCTCGATTCACTGCTGCTCCTGCCCGGGCCCAAGAGACACCTCCCCTACAATGCCCAGACAAGCGAGGGAGCCCCGCCCTTGCTGTTAACAATCCAGCAGAGCCTACGGAGGAGGGTGCAGCAAAGATATTACCGGGCATAGGAGAGGACCCGCCCCCAGGAGAACCGCCCCCCCCATGTTGCCTCACCTTTACCCCCCCGAGCCCCTGAACCACCGCCTCTGCCCCCCGACATGACCCCTGCTAACCAGCCCCCGGACGATGCTATGGAGGGCTGGACCCTAGTCCAGGGAAAGCGAGGCAAGCGAAAGGCCCGAGCTACGCTGCACCCATCCGATGCAGAGGTCCCCCGGAAGACCAGGAAGGGAGGCACTGACACAAAGCCTTCCGCTATGCCCATGAGAGACATCCATCCGCCGGTGTCAGGAGTGGAAGACAAAATAGCACTGGAAGGTAAAATCTCCCCTTCACGGGAGACTCTCCCCTCCGAGACCCCTGAGGAAGCCCCTTCTGCCCGAATATCACCCAAACCCCCCGCGAACCCCAAAGCGACCGTCATAGCGGCTGCCAGAGGCGAGTCCCCCAGGGGGGCAGAAGACAACCTTTCCTCCCTGTATGAGGAGATCGAGGCCCTAGGTTTGACCCCGGTCACCCAGGGAGAGAATGAGCTACTACCGGCTGGCCTCGATCTGGGCAACCTTACCCCAGTCCCCCTTTCCCCATGCTCCCTCCCCCTAACCGCCTTCCCCGGCGAGCACCCTGCAGAAGGTGGTCCACCACCTGAAGCCATGGCTGCTAAATCCACCACAGAGCCTGTGCCTAGCATCACTGGGAGCCCCCTCCCCATCTCCTTAACCCTCGAATCTGTTCGGGAGGCACCACCTCTCAGCTGCTTGCCTCCCGAAGCCCAGAGCCTCGCCTCTGCCCCCGCCCCCACCCCTGTCCCTGCCCAATCCACCTCCTCCTACAATGCTATTGCCGCCCCGGGGTTATTTCTTTCCCGTTTTTTGCGGATCCCCCCCAAGGAGCAGTCTTTGCATTTTCCTGCCGCGACCCATTAGGAGCTGCAATTTTCCCTCCGCCATCCTCTTCTACCCCAAGGCTTGAGACAGACCTAATAACTTTAGCCTGTCAGACGCCCCGTCGGTGGTCTGCACCCTGCCTGCCTGCCTCAGCGGACCACAAGCCTGCACCAAGAGCCCCACCAGGGAATAACCCGGAAATCGCAACCCCCCCCCCCCCATGAGCCGCGAAAAGCGTTGCGACAGTTTTTAGAAGACATCCGTGGCTCCCGCAACAGGGTACAGCTAGCTCTCCAGCTATGGGGGGGACTTTGATCACATCATCCAGGCCACAAGGGCCCTCTTAAAGGAGGGTAAAGGGAAAGGAAGGCACGACGCTGCGGCCTACGGGCGGGCCCGCAGCTTCCGTGACGATTTACTCACTTACGGGATGGGTCACTGATTGCTGCGCGACCCGCTGGGGGCTGCAAACACCCCCGCCAACAAGAAACCCACAGCCCTCTGCATGACGCCCCTCATTATTGCAACTTTGAACACCAGGGGCTGTAGGATGGCTTTCCGCAGGTCCCAGGTGTTCTCTTACCTTCGGGAAGGGGGGTACTCTGTGGTTTTCCTGCAGGAGACCCATACGGATCCTACCGCCGAGGACAGCTGGTGGCTGGAGTTGGGGGACGGGGTCTACTTCAGCCACTTCACGATT
The DNA here is from genome assembly GCF_965140295.1 of Lepidochelys olivacea. Classification (NCBI taxonomy): domain Eukaryota; kingdom Metazoa; phylum Chordata; order Testudines; family Cheloniidae; genus Lepidochelys; species Lepidochelys olivacea. The sequence goes on along the minus strand of NC_140420.1, from coordinate 37,995,866 downwards.
CGACAAGCTGGAGTGGCGACCCTGTTCTCCCCCAACCTACGGCCCGAGGCGCTAGGGGTCACTGAGGCCGTGCCAGGCCACCTGCTGCATCTCCGAGTCCGTATGGAGGGGCTCGTGGTCAACCTCGTCAACATCTATGCCCCGGCAATGAGCCCGAAGCGGCCGCAATTCTATCAGCGGGTGTCCGACTTCCTCAGCACCCTAGATTCTCACAAGTGCTTAGTCCTGGGAGGGGACTTTAACACCACCCTCGAGGAACAGGACCGCTCAGGGGCCGAGCTGAGCCCAGCCGCTGCAAATATTCTCCGAGAAATAGTTGATTCCCTAGTAGACGTCTGGCGTGACCACCACCCAGATGACACTTCCACGTTCACCTTTGTCCGGGTTGGAGGCCCATCGGTCACACCACTCTCGGTTGGACAGTATTTATTTATCCCGTTTCCATCTTTCACAGGCCCACTCCTCTGACATTCGGCCAGCCCCATTTTCTGACCATCATCTAGCCACCATAACGGCCTCCCTCCGTGCAGAGAGGCTGGGGCCGGCCTATTGGCACTTTAACAACAGCCTGTTGGAGGATGAGGGCTTCGTGACGTCCTTCTGGGAGTTTTGGCTGGCCTGGTGAGAGCAGCGGCGTGCCTTTCCCTCGGCGCGGCGATGGTGGGATCTAGGGAAGGTGTGCGCCAAGCTCTTCTGCCGTGACTACACCCGGGGCACCAGCCGACGGAGAAATGCAGCAATAGAGCAGTTGGAACGGGAGGTCTTAGAGATGGAGAGGCATCTGGCCGCCAGCCCCGAGGACCCGTTCCTCTGCGGAGCGTGCCGGGAGAAGCGGGAGGAGCTCTGGGCCCTCGAGGACCATCGGGCCCGAGGTGCCTTTGTTCGATCCCGCATCTGCCTCCTTCGGGAGATGGATCGCGGCTCCTGTTTCTTCTACGCCCTGGAGAAAACGAGGGGGGCCAAGAAACACGTCACCTGCCTTCTAGCAGAAGACTGCGCCCCCCTCACGGATCCGGTGGAGATGTGTGGGAGGGCCCGTGACTTCTACATAAGCCTTTTCTCCCCGGATCCGACCAATCCTGGCGCTCGCAGGGTGCTCTGGGAAGAACTCCCCACGGTCAGCGTGGGCGACCGAGACCGACTAGAGCTGCCTCTCACCCTAGAATCATAGAATATCAGGGTTGGAAGGGACCCCAGAAGGTCATCTAGTCCAACCCCCTGCTCAAAGCAGGACCAATTCCCAGTTAAATCATCCCAGCCAGGGCTTTGTCAAGCCTGACCTTAAAAACCTCTAAGGAAGGAGATTCTACCACCTCCCTAGGTAACGCATTCCAGTGTTTCACCACCCTCTTAGTGAAAAAGTTTTTCCTAATATCCAATCTAAACCTCCCCCACTGCAACTTGAGACCATTACTCCTCGTTCTGTCATCTGCTACCATTGAGAACAGTCTAGAGCCATCCTCTTTGGAACCCCCTTTCAGGTAGTTGAAAGCAGCTATCAAATCCCCCCTCATTCTTCTCTTCTGCAGGCTAAACAATCCCAGCTCCCTCAGCCTCTCCTCATAACTCATGTGTTATAACCCTGGCTGAGTTCTCGGAAGCCCTCCGTCGCATGCCCACCAATAAATCTCCAGGCATGGACAGGCTCACCGTGCAGTTCTACCGCGCGTTCTGGGACATTCTTGGCCCAGACCTAGCCACTGTCTGGGCTGAGTCTTTGCAGGGCGGGGTCCTCCCTCTTTCGTGCAGGTGAGCGGTGCTCGCCTTGTTGCCGAAGAAGGGGGACCTCTGCAATTTACGAAATTGGCGTCCCGTCTCGCTCCTTACCATGGATTACAAAATCGTAGCGAAAGCAATCTCGCTGCGGCTAGGGTCCGTGATGGCGGACGTGATCCACCCAGATCAGACCTATGCTGTCCCGGGTCGCAGCATTTTTGACAACCTATTTCTAGTCCGAGATCTTTTGGAACTCGGCGTAGAGATGGTCTGTCGTTTGCCCTCCTGTCTCTTGATCAGCAGAAGGCGTTCGATAGAGTGGACCATGGGTACCTCCTGGGCACTCTGCAGGCGTTTGGATTCGGACCTCAGTTTGTGAGTTTTCTCCAGGTGCTGTACGCTTCCGCGGAGTGTCTGGTTACGCTCAACTGGACCCTGACTGAACCGGTCAGCTTCGGCCGAGGAGTACGGCAGGGGTGCCCCCTCTCGGGCCGGTTATATGCTCTGGCGATCGAGCCCTTCCTCTGTCTCCTCCGCAGGAGGTTGACGGGGTTGGTGCTGTGGGAGCCGGAGCTGCGGCTGGTCCTATTGGCTTACGCCGATGACGTGCTCCTCCTGGTCCAGGACCTGGGGGACTTGGCGCAGGTGGAGGCTTGCCAGGCCATCTATTCGGCAGCCTCCTCTGCCCGAGTCAACTGGGTCAAGAGCTCTGGCTTGGCGGTGGGGGACTGGCGGCAGGTGAGCTCCCTCCCACCTGCGCTTCAGACCATCCGGTGGAGCGTGGGCCCACTGCTCTACCTAGGTGTTTACCTTTCTGCCATGCACCATTCTCCACTGGAGAACTGGCAAAATTTAGAAGGCGGGGTGATAGAGCGGCTCCGGAAATGGACGGGGCTACTCCGATGTCTCTCCCTCCGAGGCAGAGCGCTGGTGCTTAACCAACTAGTCCTGTCCACGCTCTGGTACCGGCCCAACACCCTGGTCCCGGCCCCGGGTTTCCTGACTGACCTCCAGACATCGATTCTAGAGTTCTCTTGGTCAGGAATGCACTGGGCCCCTGTTGGGGTTCTTCATAGAATATCAGGGTTGGAAGGGACCTCAGGAGGTCATCTAGTCCAACCCCCTGCTCAAAAGCAGGACCCATACCCAATTAAATCATCCCAGCCAGGGCTTTGTCAAGCCTGACCTTAAAAACTTCTAAGGAAGGAGATTCTACCACCTTCCTAGGCAACGCATTCCAGTGTTTCACCACCCTCCTAGTGAAAAAGTTTTTCCTAATATCCAACCTGAACCTCCCCCACTGCAACTTGAGACCATTACTCCTTGTCTTGTCCTCTTCCACCACTGAGAATAGTCTAGAACCATCCTCTCTGGAACTACCTCTCAGGTAGTTGAAAGCAGCTATCAAATCCCCCCTCATTCTTCTCTTCTGCAGACTAAACAATCCCAGTTCCCTCACCCTCTCCTCATAACTCATGTGTTCCAGACCCCTAATCATTTTTGTTGCCCTTCGCTGGACTCTCTCCAAGTTATCCACATCCTTCTTGTAGTGTGGGGCCCAAAACTGGACACAGTACTCCAGATGAGGCCTCACCAATGTCGAATAGAGGGGGACGATCACATCCCTCGATCTGCTCGCTATGCTCCTACTTATACATCCCAAAATGCCATTGGCCTTCTTGGCAACAAGGGCACACTGCTGGCTCATATCCAGCTTCTCGTCCACTGTCACCCCTAGGTCCTTTTCCGCAGAACTGCTGCCTAGCCATTCGGTCCCTAGTCTGTAGCTGTGCATTGGGTTCTTCCGTCCTAAGTGCAGGACCCTGCACTTATCCTTACTGAACCTCATCAGATTTCTTTTGGCCCAATCCTCCAATTTGTCTAGGTCCCTCTGTATCCTATTCCTGCCCTCCAGCGTATCTACCACTCCTCCCAGTTTAGTATCATCCACAAATTTGCTGAGAGTGCAATCCACACCATCCTCCAGATCATTTATGAAGATATTGAACAAAACCGGCCCCAGGACCGACCCCTGGGGCACTCCACTTGACACCGGCTGCCAACTAGACATGGAGCCATTGATCACTACCCGTTGAGCCCGACAATCTAGCCAACTTTCTACCCACCTTATGGTGCATTCATCCAGCCCATACTTCCTTAACTTGCTGACAAGGATACTGTGGGAGACCGTGTCAAAAGCTTTGCTAAAGTCAAGAAACAATACATCCACTGCTTTCCCTTCATCCACAGAACCAGTAATCTCATCATAGAAGGCGATTAGATTAGTCAGGCATGACCTTCCCTTGGTGAATCCATGCTGACTGTTCCTGATCACTTTCCTCTCATGTAAGTGCTTCAGGATTGATTCTTTGAGGACCTGCTCCGTGATTTTTCCGGGGACTGAAGTGAGGCTTACTGGCCTGTAGTTCCCAGGATCATCCTCCTTCCCTTTTTTAAAGATTGGCACTACATTAGCCTTTTTCCAGTCATCCGGGACTTCCCCCGTTCGCCACGAGTTTTCAAAGACAATGGCCAGTGGCTCTGCAATCACAGCCGCCAGTTCCTTTAGCACTCTCGGATGCAACTCATCCGGCCCCATGGACTTGTGCACGTCCATCTACCCCTGAAGAAAGGAGGGCAGGGCCTGAAGTGTCTGCACACTCAGGTCCATGTCTTCTGCCTCCAGGTCCTGCAGAGGCTCCTTTATAGTGCAGGTAGTTCGACGTGGAGCATATTGGCACACGCCTTCCTGCATTGTTTCCAAGAGCTCCGATACGACCGGCAGCTCTTTTATCTTTGTCAGAGAGGTTTTCCGCGAGACCTCTCTGGGCTGCCTGTCTTCTACCAGGACCTCCTCCGGACCTGGAAACTGTTTTCAACGGCCAGGTCCGTGGCGGCCACCGTGGGAGCAGATCTCCTCACGGAGCCCCTGCTACACAACCCCCAGCTCCGTGTGCAGGCGGCGGAGTCCCGCTCGGTGCACCAGAGTTTGGTCCTGGCGGAAGTCACGAGAGTCGGAGACCTCCTGGACTACGACCGGGGAGACTGGCTGGATCCCGTGACGCTCGCTCAGCATATGGGGCTCTCCAGACCTCGTACCCCCCGGCACGTACTTCAGGAGGCGAAGGCCGCCTTTGCGCCCGCTGCTCGGGCTTATCTCAACTGAGCCCTGCGCGAGGGTGCACCCCGCCCACCCTCTACCCCAGGCCCACCGGACCTTTCAATTGGGCCCCTACCCCGTAGATCCCAACAAACCCCTCACCCTTTCACTGCAAGCCGGCTGCATGAACTGCAGCCGGTCAGCTTCCAAATCGCGCGACGGAAATATCTATACACACTCATGCTTCACACCCTTCATGCCCACACCCTGGTGTCCCGCCCCGATACAAAGTGGCGGGACCTCCTGCCACCTTTGGAGGGTGAGCAACCCCTGTGGGCCAGCCTGTATTCCACCTTGGTCCCGAGGCCCGTCAGGGACATTAGTTGGCGGCTCCTTCATGGAGCTGTGAGCACGGGCGTGTTTTTGACATGGTTCACCCCCATCCCGGATACTTGCCCTTTTAGCAACGTGAGGGAAATCCTGGTGCACGTATATTTAGAGTGTGCCAGGCTGCAGCCCCTTTTCCGGCTCCTCACGAATATTTTATTACGCTTTTGGCTACACTTTTCCCCTCATCTTTTTATCTACACACTCCCCATCCATGGCCCCACAAAATCGCGAGATCTCCTGGTTAACCTCCTCCTAGCCCTAGCTAAAACAGCCATTTATAAAACCAGAGAGGGGAGGTTGGCTAATAAAGCGTCCTGCGATTGTAGGGCCGTTTTCTGATCCTCAGTACGTTCACGTATCCGGGCGGAGTTCCTCTGGGCGGCGTCCACCGACTCCTTTGACACCTTCAAGGAGCGGTGGGCGCTGTCTGAGGTTCTCTGCTCAGTGACCCCGTCCGGTTCCCTCCGTCTGACCCTTTGATCGAGGAGAAGAGCGAGAGACCCCAGCCCCAGCCGTTGCCGCTGTGGATAACATCATCACTGTCACCAAGGAGGGGTCCTATCACACGTGGTGTACGTCCCCCTCACCCCCAAACCACCCACCCCGCAACTGTGCTCATCTTGTCGAGCACTCTCAGGAGAGGAATAATTGGTGACACTGGGCGTGGCATTAAGTAACTCGAGGGGGTGGAAGACCATGAGTGTCGAGGAAGCCCCTCCGCTCTAGGCCCAGGCTAGCCTGAACACTTCTCCCTCCTGATGGTTGCTGTGTTATACCTTGTGTTTGCTTTTGTTTTGTTGCATAGTTTTGCCTTATCCTTTTTGGTGATTCCTTGTAAGTGTTACACAAATAAAATTCTTTTCTGCTTCAAAAAAAACAAAACAAAGAAAACCACACTCTCCTGCTCCCTCTGGCCATGCTGTATCACAATACCCAGTGCAGCAGAACTAGCTGTTTCTCCATTTCCATATGGGACTGCCTGACATGCAGCGGGAATGGGGGACTTGGTCCTATTTATTCAGGCCTTGTGCACCACCACCCTCACCAATCTCACACACAGATCCACAATGGATTCTTGGAGGAGTCCCATCTTCTGCTATTTTCATCCTGCTCAGTGCCATGTTAGGCCTTACTCTAGCTGTCACTAATAGGGCTTCCAAAACTATGAACTTCTCCTTAACACTGGACCCCACACCATGGTGATGCCATGAAGTTCAAACAGATACAGCCTTTACTTCATCCTCAAAACCCCCTTCAGTCCTGGGATTACATGTGTTTAAAGGCCCTTCCACTTTAATGGCATCTGGCTGGCCCCTTAAAGAACAGGACGGGGGAAAGGAGGTTTATTCCTCATGGGAATGACTGGACGAGAAGCCTCAAGAAAGGCCATTTGCTAACACCTGGACACCACATCAGAGGGAACCAAATGGTTCTGTAGACTTTAAGGATGGCCCCAGCCTCACCTGCTTTCTCCGTCCTCTTCTGCTCCTCAGCCATCTTCAGTCGGTAATCCCCAAACACGTGGTTCATCACCTGCCGCTTCTTCACAAAGGCAGCCTTGCGGGAGCGCAGGATTTTGAGGACGTGCTGTGTCTCCTCTGCTGCACTCAAGAAACCGACCGACACAAAGACAAGAAACGGGATCACAGTGAGTCCTACGAATCATAGTCAGGGAGGGAAATGATGGCGATTTTTCCCTCGGCCAGGTACTCAGATAGGAGAAAAGTCTCAAAGCGGCAGCACTTACAGACGTGTCCTAATCGCTATTCTTTGACTGCATGAGGACTGGAATGGCTACTGGTTAGGACACTGGGTATTTATACCACATACAGAATTAGTCCCTTATCAGTGGTTCAGAGATAGCTATTTTCAGGATTTTTACAAATGGATGCAATACCATGTAATACTTTTCCAGCGAGCACTCTTATGTGCTTATTGCATATACTTTCTATTGTACCTGTCCCCATAGTATGTGGGCATCGACTACAGCAGGCGTTCTCAAACTTCACTGCATGGCACCCCTCTTCTGACAACAAAAATTACTTCACAATCTCAGAAGGGGAACCAAAGCCTGAGCCTGCCCAAGCCCCACTGCCCCGGGTGGGGGGCCAAAGCTGAAGCTCAAGGGCTTCAGCCTCAGGCTGGGTGCCTGCAACCTGAGTCCTGCTGCCCAGGGCTGAAGCTCTGGGCCCCAGCAAGTCTAAGCCAGCCCTGGCAACCCCGTTCAAATGGGGTTGTGACCCACTTTGGGGTCCCAAACCACAGTTTGAGAACCGCTGGATTACAGGTTACTAGACTTGTATGACCAATAGCATATGAAGCAATGCTTTAATATATAAATGATCAAATCTCATGCTTCTGCATAAACTAATGGCTGCAGCGTTCAGGAAAGAATTTTGTATCCTTACGTGCACCACAACAAAGACAGCCAAATGCCTTACAAGGGAAGTTTCACTTTCCTTTGAACCACTAAGCAGTGGTCACTGAGAGAGGCATGATACAGGGCCTGGTGGATCAACAGGTATGAAATCTTGAAACATTCCGGAATACACCTGAAGCCAGTATTTCAATGTTTCTCTTTTAAGTGATTTCACCTTTTTCCAGGGACAATGCTTAAAAAAAATAAAGCTACAAGCATTTAAGGGGTATCTCTATTGATACTATGCAGCAGTAGTCACTTGAGATTGTGGGATTATACCACAGATAAGTAACAGATACAGAATGTGATAGATCAACGCACCGAGGGGGATAAAACCACTGTCTGAGCTGCAAAGCAGTGTAGGAAGCCTGAAGTAGCTGAAGAATATGTAAGTGGAAGGGTACAAATAAGGGGAAGGGAGGAATGAGGCAAAGGGGCTAAAAGGAAAATGAGGAGAGAAGAAACAATGCATAAGGAAGGAGACAGTCCAGGTTACAGGAGTAAGGGCAGATAGGCAGATGGAGTTCAAAGTAGAACAGATGTAAAATAAAGCCAAAATGTTTAATTACATTTCACGTTTAGAATGAATTCCAATTATAATTCAACAGCCAGAGAAATTAGAAAGGCTTCTGGGTGAACTGAACCAGCATAGATTTTGATTTTAGCCAGAAATCTTGGGGGAGGCAGCATACCTTGTTTTGGGGTTGGGTTGAGATGAAGGAGGCCTGTTTCCAGCTGCAAAATACACCACTCCAGCTCATCTTGGAATGTCCCTTGGGGAGCCTGGGATATTGGGAAGTGCACAGATGGGACAATGTTTATTTTTAATGTACGGACGTGTACATAAACCAACCCCACACCCTTGCATCTGACACCAAAAAATTCCCTGTCCTGAGCTACGATAAGATGATCACAATGGTCCCTTCTGGCCTTAAATTCTATGAATGTTGCATAGGCTGCAAAGCAATGAAGAATAAAAGTACAATGGGCCCAGTATTAATCCAGGCTCAGAGTGAGGGTGGTGGTGGTTTTATGGTTAAATTGTTAAAAGCCTATTGAATGAGGCCCCTGTATCATAGAAATTAGTGACAGAAAAGATGTATTCACTGTCTGTCATCCTGTCCATTTCTATGCCATCAGGATTTTCCCTATAGGATTTTTCTAGTTCGATGCCCTGTTTAATGTAAAGGTCCTAAGTGATGGGTTCCCACCAATCTTCTTTGCAAAACAGTCTCCAGTCTAACAGATCTCTTGGTCAAGAAATTATCTCCCTTGTAAAAAGAAGGACTTGTGGCACCTTAGAGACTAACAAACTAACTGCGATGAAGTGAACTGTAGCTCACGAAAGCTTATGCTGAAATAAATTTGTTAGGCTCTAAGGTGCCACAAGTCCTCCTTTTCTTTTTGCGGATACAGACTAACATGGCTGCTACTCTGAAACCTATTTCCCTTGTATAACTTATACCCCATCCCCACCCAATCTCTCTTGGTTGCATTAAATAACTTTGTATCTATGTTACAATGTAAAGAGCAAAGTATGTCAAACAAAATCAAACAGATAATTTAAATACATTTGAACATACATAATTAAATTACATTGAACAAACAGAGGACTCACTAAACCCAAAAGATTAAGGTCAAGATTTTCAAAACTGACTAATAATACTAATACTTCAATGGGGCCTGAATTCAAGAGGGCAGGTGCTCATCATTTTCAGAAAAACAGGCTTCTTTAAGGTGTCTCAAGTTGGACTCCCAAATTCACTAGTCAGTTTTAAAAACTTTGGACTGGATTCTTTTTCATTATTACTATAAAAGTGGTAGACCTTAGGACTGATTGTCTGCCAAGACTTCTTATATTCCTCAAGAATATACCATAGGTAAAATTAAAATGAAAATAGTTTGTGTATGTTTAAAGATGACAAGTTTAAAGACAAGTTAGAAATTATATTGGTCCCTTTTTAATTTTCTGAAATGTTTTAAATTAGAGTTTCATTTTGCAATCGCATGAAGTTGGGGATCAATACAAACTTTTCTACCTGAATGTAATACTGTTAGCAAAGTGCTGTACTCTGAACAGTATGTTCCATTGCATTTATCATTACAAAAATATGAAAGCTTAAAAAAAGCCATTACAAGTATTAACAGATGGACATATGGTCAGCCTGTTGATATGTGGAGAATTGGGGGGAGCTTTAAGGAGGGGAAACAACGCATGGCAACCTCTCCACAGGGCAGCAGGAAGATGCCTTGAAAGATCAGGGCAGATGGCAGTTTTAATTGTATCAATTAACTTGAGTGCAGAAGACAGAGAAGAGCACACTGAATTTTTACCTCTTCCATTAGGAAAGTTGGCCTTGCTGATGTTCAGCTCTGGAATCCTCCTACATCGCTCCTGTTACCTAGAAGCACAAGACAGTAAGTGAGCTTTTGCTTCCTTTATATCATAAGGAGGAATGAAGAAATCCAGAGGCAGCAGAAAGCAGTGATGGAAGCAGCCCTTGGCATACTTCAAAAGTAACATTTCAGGAGTGGGAAAGGAGTAAAACCATTCTACCTAGTTGCTTGTTTCAGAAAGCTCCCTATTGTGGGGAATTTCTAAGGGCGGGAGGAAAGAATGGGATCAAAACTAAGGTGGCTACTTTCAATTGGCGCTCCATCTCTGACAGACTCCAGCTTCTTCAGCAACCAATCACTGATGTCATTAGGGGAGGCGGCAGTGTTCAGTTGACTGGTTTGCACAGAATGCAAAGTGACTGTTTTTGTCTTTTAATGATCGGCTGCACACCTAATATGGCCAACCAGACTTTTAGCAGCTGGAGCTGCCAGTGTCCCTTTTAGACTGGACGTTCCGGTCGAAAACTGGTCACCTGGCAACCCTATGCTCACAACTGAGGGTCAAAGCCCAACAGAATAAAAGATGCTGCCAGTGGCTGTTGACCCAACCCATCATCATGATTGAATTATGTCTAGTGCAATAATGTCTCCTACCAAACTCTAAGAGCTTGTATGTTTCTTTATTAACAGATCCCACTGGAACCATATCCACAAAACAACCACCCAGCCCTCCACAAATTCAGTACCCTACTTCTCCTCCCCAAATATTCATGCCCCATTCAACCTACTCAGGGTAAGTCCAGGTTGTAGATACATTTTGTTCTGATAAAAAAAATCAGGGCTCTGTGGAGCAGGGGGAAGAGACTAGAGTTCCACAGCCAAGGAATCCTTACTGAAAGCACACAACCCCCCACTGCAATGGGCTACACAGTAAAGGGTCAACAGCCCACAGCACAGTTGGCACAACTGGGTACAAAGACCCCTTGGTCTGTTTAATGATGCAAGAGATGAACCAGTAACGCTGTCAGGTTGGTCATGGCTGTCAAAGCTATAACCTACTCCCTGCCAGCCTCAACCCCATGAGCACCAGGACAGCCCCTCTCCCCAGCTCCGCATACACCCCGTGGGGGGGAAAGGGCGGCTCGGCACCAGGAAAGCTCCCTCAGCTCTGTAGACAGACACTCCAGGGCAGGGCTCAGCACCGGGACAGCCCCCCAAGTTCTGTAGATAGATACGCCCCCCGGGGAGGGGGGTGTCTCAGCACCGAGACAGCCCCCTCAGCTCTGCAGACAGACAGACACACACACACCCGGGGGGGGGGGGGGAGCTCGGCACCGGGACAGCCCCCTCAGCTCTACAGACAGACACACCCGGGGGGGGGGGGAGCTCGGTCCCGGGACAGCCCCCTCAGCTCTACAGACAGACACCCGAGGGGGGGCGGAGCTCGGTCCCGGGACAGCCCCCTCAGCTCTACAGACAGACACCCGAGGGGGGACGGAGCTCGGCACCGGGACAGCCCCCTCAGCTCTAGACAGACAGACACACACACACCCGGGGGGTGGTGGGGGGGAGCTCGGTCCCGGGACAGCCCCCTCAGCTCTACAGACAGACACCCGAGGGGGGGGGGGGGAGAGCTCGGTCCCGGGACAGCCCCCTCAGCTCTACAGACAGACACCCGAGGGGGGGGGGGGAGAGCTCGGTCCCGGGACAGCCCCCTCAGCTCTACAGACAGACACCCGGGGGGGGGGGGGGAGAGCTCGGTCCCGGGACAGCCCCCTCAGCTCTACAGACAGACACCCGGGGGGGGGGGGAGCTCGGTCCCGGGACAGCCCCCTCAGCTCTACAGACAGACACCCGAGGGGGGGGGGGAGCTCGGTCCCGGGACAGCCCCCTCAGCTCTACAGACAGACACCCGAGGGGGGGGGGGAGCTCGGTCCCGGGACAGCCCCCTCAGCTCTACAGACAGACACCCGAGGGGGGGGGGGAGCTCGGTCCCGGGACAGCCCCCTCAGCTCTACAGACAGACACCCGGGGGGGGGGGGGAGCTCGGTCCCGGGACAGCCCCCTCAGCTCTACAGACAGACACCCGAGGCGGGGGGGGAGCTCGGTCCCGGGACAGCCCCCTCAGCTCTACAGACAGACACCCGAGGGGGGGGGGGGGGGACGGAGCTCGGTCCCGGGACAGCCCCCTCAGCTCTACAGACAGACACCCGAGGGGGGGGGAGCTCGGTCCCGGGACAGCCCCCTCAGCTCTACAGACAGACACCCGAGGGGGGGGGGAGCTCGGTCCCGGGACAGCCCCCTCAGCTCTACAGACAGACACCCGAGGGGGGGGGAGCTCGGTCCCGGGACAGCCCCCTCAGCTCTACAGACAGACACCCGAGGGGGGGGGGAGCTCGGTCCCGGGACAGCCCCCTCAGCTCTACAGACAGACACCCGAGGGGGGGGGGAGCTCGGTCCCGGGACAGCCCCCTCAGCTCTACAGACAGACAGACACACCCGGGGGGGGGGGGGGACGGACGGAGCTCGGCACCGGGACAGCCCCCTCAGCTCTAGACAGACAGACACACACACACCCGGGGGGTGGTGGGGGGGAGCTCGGTCCCGGGACAGCCCCCTCAGCTCTACAGACAGACAGACACACACCCGGGGGGGGGGGGATGGAGCTCGGCACCGGGACAGCCCCCCTCAGCTCTACAGACAGACACACACACACACCCGGGGGGTGGTGGGGGGGGGAGCTCGGCACCGGGACAGCCCCCCTCAGCTCTACAGACAGACACACACACACACACACCCCCGGGGGGGGGAATGGAGCTCGGCACCGGGACAGCCCCCTCAGCTCTGCAGAAAGAGACGGGCGTCCCTGCCCCCAGCCCTGCACACAGACACCCCGAGGCCGGCTCTGCTCCTCACCTGTCGATCTCGGGCGGGGCGGTCCGGCCCCAAACTCCTTCCGCCACCGCGCTCCTTTCCCGCAAGTTCCGCCCTGCGCTCTGGCCCGGCGCGCTGCACTGTGCGGGGACTCCCGAGCCGGGGCTGGGCCGGGCGCGGCCTGGGGTGCGCTGGGGAAGATTGGGCTCCTAGGGGGTTACTTACCTGGCGTGAGTTGCAGGTGAGACGCGGGGTGTGTGGATGGGGCCGAGCCAGCGCCTGTGCTGGAGGCCAGCCAGGCAGGGCGTCCGTTGCGCGTGGCCGGGTAAATGGCGGCGTCAAGCAAGAGGAGCGTTTTGTGCAGGGTGTGGGCTGGGGCCCCAGGCCGGGGCTTGCCCGCCACCCACCTGCACGTGCTTCAGCAGCTGGGTCCTATTGACCAAGGTGCGCTCCTTTGTCACCCCTCATTGCATGTATCTCCACTCGGTCCCTACAGCCGGGTAAGGGCACAACAGGCCACAGCTCCCTCCTGGGTGTTACTGGGCTCAAGGGGCTGTGGTATCTGAGCAACTCCCCACAGGAAAGAGGCATCTCCCTTGTTCCCAGGAGAACTCATTTTAGATGTAGGGGGAAGGTGTGAGCATCTCTGCTTCTAGCTCTGCTCTTGGTGTACTGGGTGTATGTGTTAAACTAGAGCAGTAGTTTCTGTACCCCAAGCACTGAGGAGGGAGAGAGAGATCTGGGGCAAGGCTGCTTGCCTTGGAGGATAGCAGCAGCAGCATGGTCCTGGTGGCAGGGAACCTTGTCCCCACTCTGCTCCTGTAGTGGAGGCAGGAGGTGGGGAAAAATGGAAGTTCTCTAGGACTGATGCCCCTGCCCAGAATACAGCAGTCCCAACCCTGAGCTGTGTCTAGTGCTTCATGCCTGAAGAACCAAGGGAAAAACCAAACAGCACCAATCCACAGTATAGCAGCAGACTGCCTCGGAACATACTACTCCTAAGAGGGATTCTGTCTCTCCCCTTATTACTAGACCAGTAATAGAGATCAGTGAAAAAACACAGAAGCAGTTTATTGCACACAGATGCACTCTGCTGGATACCACAGCCCAAGTGCACAGCCTCATTTCCCCCTCAGCTGGCAGTAGTTGCTCCCTTCCTTCTGCAAAAAGCCTTCTGGAGCAGAAGGGTGAGCTGATAGCACTGGACCAGGTGAGCACAATTATTAAAGGGAAATCTGTAATAAGAACATTTTATTGGGGATGGTGGGGGGATGAGAAAGTGAAGCAATCATATCTAATTTGAAGCTGGGCAGGCAAACATTAAGCCCCTAAGCCTGCATTTTGCAGCTGCTTCAATAAAGAGTATCCCCAGGAGGGCACTGCAGCTACTCAGCTGTTAAAGTTAAGCACATTTAGGAGTGTTTGCAAGACTGAGGCCACTTCAACACTTACCAGTAGATCAGGGGGCTTCTGCAATCATAGAATCATAGAATATCAGGGTTGGAAGGGACCTCAGGAGGTCATCTAGTCCAACCCCCTGCTCAAAAGCAGGACCAATCCCCAATTAAATCATCCCAGCCAGGGCTTTGTCAAGCCTGACCTTAAAAACTTCTAAGGAAGGAGATTCCACCACCTTCCTAGGCAACGCATTCCAGTGTTTCACCACCCTCCTAGTGAAAAAGTTTTTCCTAATATCCAACCTAAACCTCCCCCACTGCAACTTGAGACCATTACTCCTTGTCCTGTCCTCTTCTACCACTGAGAATAGTCTAGAACCATCCTCTCTGGAACCAGCTCTCAGGTAGTTGAAAGCAGCTATCAAATCCCCCCTCATTCTTCTCTTCTGCAGACTAAACAATCCTAGTTCCCTCACCCTCTCCTCATAAGTCATGTGTTCCAGACCCCTAATCATTTTTGTTGCCCTTCGCTGGACTCTTTCCAATTTATCCACATCCTTCTTGTAGTGTGGGGCCCAAAACTGGACACTGTACTCCAGATGAGGCCTCACCAATGTCGAATAGAGGGGGACGATCACGTCCCTCGATCTGCTCGCTATGCCCCTACTTATACATCCCAAAATGCCATTGGCCTTCTTGGCAACAAGGGCACACTGCTGACTCATATCCAGCTTCTCGTCCACTGTCACCCCTAGGTCCTTTTCCGCAGAACTGCTGCCTAGCCATTCGGTCCCTAGTCTGTAGCGGTGCATTGGGTTCTTCCATCCTAAGTGCAGGACCCTGCACTTTTCCTTATTGAACCTCATCAGATTTCTTTTGGCCCAATCCTCCAATTTGTCTAGGTCCCTCTGTATCCTATCCCTGCCCTCCAGCGTATCTACCACTCCTCCCAGTTTAGTATCATCCGCAAATTTGCTGAGAGTGCAATCCACACCATCCTCCAGATCATTTATGAAGATATTGAACAAAACCGGCCCCAGGACCGACCCCTGGGGCGCTCCACTTGACACCGGCTGCCAACTAGACATGGAGCCATTGATCACTACCCGTTGAGCCTGACAATCTAGCCAACTTTCTACCCACCTTATAGTGCATACATCCAGCCCGTACTTCTTTAACTTGCTGACAAGAATACTGTGGGAGACCGTGTCAAAAGCTTTGCTAAAGTCAAGAAACAATACATCCACTGCTTTCCCTTCGTCCACAGAACCAGTAATCTCAATCAATGCAAGAGGTGTCTATTTAGTGGGTCTAGTGAAGACCTGCTAAATTGATGGGAGAGCGTGCTCTCCGGTGGACTCTGGTACTCCAGATCCCCGAGAAGCATAAGGGAAGTTAGTGGGAGAGCGTCTCCCATCAACACAGTGCAGTGTAGATGCTGTGGTAAGTCGACCTAAGCTACATCAACTTACATAACTGGAGTAGCATAACTTAGGTCAACTTACCACGGTAGTATACAGTATACTGTGACGTTCTGTACCTTGGGGAACATCCAGCACCCTCATGTTCATCCTTATAATATGATTGTGTGGTATCTAATGCAAAGTTTGTCATGTCGGGTGTCTTTGGAAGGCTCATGATGCACTGAGCATTGTTGTTATAGTAATGTTATAAGTTGTAATTTCATGTATATTGTTAATGGACTTAACCTCCATGAATTTATCCAGTTCTCTTTTAAACCCTGTTATAGTCCTAGCCTTCACAACCTCCTCAGGCAAGGAGTTCCACAGGTTGACTGTGCGCTGAGTGAGGAAGAACTTCCTTTTATTTGTTTTAAAGCTGCTGCCCATTAATTTCATTTGGTAGCCCCTAGTTCTCATATTATGGGAACAAGTAAATAACTTTTCCTTATTCACTTTCTCCACACCACTCGTGATTTTATATACCTCTATCACATCCCCCCTTAGTCTCCTCTTTTCCAAGCTGAAAAGTCCTAGCCTGTTTAGTCTCTCCTCATATGGAACCTGTTCCAAACCCCTAATCATTTTAGTTGCCCTTTTCTGAACCTTTTCTAATGCCAGTATATCTTTTTTGAGATGAGGGGACCACATCTGTACACAGTATTCAAGATGTGGGCGTACCAGGGATTTATATAAGGGCAATAAGATATTCTCCATCTTATTCTCTGTCCCTTTTTTAATGACTCCTAACATCCCGTTTGCTTTTTTGACTGCTGCTGCACACTGCATAGACGTCTTCATTAACACCAAGCGACTGAAGCACTGATCAAAGGGGAAAGCCTGGGTGAAGGGCAATCAGCTAGCCTGTGGTGAGAAACATCTAAGGTTGTAAGGGCTTTGGAAGTGTTAAACTCAGCTTAGAACGTGTTTTGCTTTTATTTCATTTGACCAAATCCGACTTGTTATGCTTTGACATATAATCACTTAATATCTATCTTTGTAGTTAATAAATCTGTTTATTCTACCTGAAGTAGTGCGTTTGGTTTAAAGCCTGTCAGAGACTCCCCTTAGGATAACAAGGCTGGTACATATCAATTTCTTTGTTAAATTGATGAACTCATATAAGCTTGCAGTGTCCAGCAGGCATAACTGGACACTGCAAGACTGAGGTTCCTAGGGTTATGTCTGGGACCAGAGATATCGGCTAGTGTCATTCGGTTGCACAATCCAAGGAGCTGCTTACATACCAGAGGCTGTGTGAGAACAGCCCAGGAGTGGGGGTTCTCACAACAGAGCAGGGTAAGGCTGGCTCCCAGAGTCAAGGATTGGAGTGACCTAGCAGATCATCAGTCTGGATAACACCAGAGGGGAATGTCACATATTCATAGTGTGATGGGGCAAAGCCAGATGGCTATAGTAAAGTAATGGGAGACATATTAGCCATAGGCTAAACAAATCCCTGTTACCAGGATAAGCAAATGGTAGCTACTCCAGGTCAATGAAGATACCTGGGGCCACTTAACATCTTTCCAGAAGGCAGGAAGGACAACTAGGTTGATTAGGACACCTGAAGCCAATCAGGGGCTGGCTGAAACTAGTTAAAAGCCTCCCAGTTAGTCAGGTGGGTGTGTGTGTGTCAGGAGTTGTAGGAGGAAGCCATTCTGTTGGAGAGACTGAGCAGCACAAACCATATCAGGCACAAGGAAGGAGGCCCTGAGGTAAGGGTGAAGTGGATCTTGAGAAGTGGGGGCTGCTGTGGGGAAATGGCCCAGGGAATTGTACACGTCCCGTTTCTAAAAAGTCAGCTACCATAGCTGATACTATTAGGGTTCCTGGGCTGGAGTCTGGAGTAGGGTGGGGGCCTGGGCTCTCCCCTTTGCCCCCCAGTTAATGACTGAGACTGGGAGACAACAGAGACTGTGAGAGCAGTTTCTCACCTCCCTTGCTGGCTTAGGATGAATATGGCTCAGTAGGCTGTGACCCTTGCATCTAGAGAGAGAAGGGCTACATGGAGGGTCACAGTGAGCCTCTGAGGCTAGTGAATTCCACCAGGAAACGTGGGACCCATGGAGACAAGGACAGAGCTTTGTCACAACTGGTGTAAGGCATGGGATCATCATTCATAGTGTGGTGGAAGAAAGAGGTTAAAAAAAAAGTGAACTGGGGTTTTGGATTTTTGGTTTGTTTGCTTTGTACCACAATAGAGGAGGTGGTAAGAGCTCTGGTATAAGCCATAGCAGCCCAGCAGGAGGCCACCTGGGTTCAGGTAATGGCACAACAGGAGTCTGTGGCTACAGCAGGAAACCAATCAATTATTAATGGATCCAGGTGACTCAAGATCGTGCCCTCTTGCAAGAGGTAATGGACCAGCTGAAGATCTTTACCACCCAGGCGCCTACTGGTTGTCTGCCAAAGATGATGTCGGAAGATTATGTAGCGGCATATCTCCTCTCATTCAAAAGGATTGCTCAGCATGAAACGTGACACCAGGAGCAGTGGGCCAGCATTCTCGCCCCTTTTTTGTGCGCAGAGGCCCGGAAGGCCTACTTTGACTTTCTTGGCACAGGTGCCACTGACTATACCCTGCTGAAGGCAGAGATCCTAGCACGATTGGGGTGACAGCAGCAGTGCAGGCCCAGAGGTTCAATGAGTGGAAATACCAGGAGAACAAACCCCTGAGGTCCCAGCTATTCGACCTCAGACACTTCGCTTGGAAGTAGTTACAGCCTGAGGCGTGCAACCTGGAGGAGATTTTGGAGACCCTCGTCATGGACCATTACATGTGAGGATGCCACCAGGTCTCCGCAAATGGGTAGGCCAGAATGATCCATCCACCTATGGTGAGATGATCACGCTGGTAGAAAGATGCATGACACCCAGGGAATTGACCTGCCTACCCAAGGAAGGTTGGGCAGCCAAACCCCTGGGGATTCTGAGGTGGAAGAAGGGTGGGGGGCAAAAACCAGTGGGGACCCCAGAAGGAAGGGATTGGCCTAAGTGTGGGGAACCCTGGGACTAAAACACTAATCCCCATGGTAGGGGAGTGATTAAAAGTAATTATAGATGTTATGCATGTGGCAAGTGGGGACACATAGCAGCACAGTGTCCCAGCACTGAGGAGCCTATGCAATGTAACTTGGGAGATTGGGAAGTCCCGTGCTCCCTTATCCACCTTCCTTGCAGGCGTCACATTAGCGCCACATAACTACACCAGGCCGGTCTTTCGGGGGGGGGGGGCCTCTGCATCCTATGCTTCAGATGGGAAGAGCGGAGCTTGAGCCTTCCGCTTGCCCCGCTTACCCCTTACTAGAACCCAGCCCTTCATGGTATCATCTGCTGGCGGGGAGGGAAGATTCCCCCGGGGCGGGTCCTCTCCCATGCCTGGCGATAATCCCACTGCACCCTCCTCCATAGGCCCCGCCAGACTGCATGCAGCAGAGGCGGTGCTCTCCTGCTCATCTGGGCGTGCTGGGGGAAGTGCCCCTAGGGCCCAAGTGGGAGCAGTAGTGGGCTGGGAAGAAGGAGGGGCAGCTCTAGGCACTAGGCAGCCAGCGATGACTTGGGCGGCGCCCTGCTGGGGGTCCCGGACACTCCTTCGTGCTAGGCCAAGGGGAAGTCCCTCCAGACATGTCCCATCGCCTGGCAGAGGTAGCACTGGGCCTCCCCTGTAGAATAATGCACCCGGTAGCAGGCCCCCTGATAGGGGACCAGGAAGGACCCCTTGAGTGCCTCTCTGTCACGCACTGCTAGCGGCAGTTGAAGCTGTACCTGCCGGCAGAATGAGAGGATGTGACGGAGGGCGGGGTCTTTGTAACCCAGCGGGAGAGGGCTAACCACGGAGATGGGTTTCCCAAGGGTAGAGAGGGTGGGTAGCAGGGCAGCATTGGGAAGAAAGGGAGGGACGGAGGTCAGGACCAGTAGGATGCCCAGGTCTTGCAGGGGGGGGGATGAACACACCCTCCACTGCCAGGCCCTTTTCTACCGCTTCCTGGACAGCGGCCTTTGATGCCAGGAAGAAGACTACCTTACCGTACATTTTGGAGGCCACCACGATGGCCGTGGGTCCCACCACCCTCATCAGCGCCCACACGTAGGTCTCCACGTGGGACGAGGCGGGCACCAGGAGGCAACAGACGCTGTGCTTTCTGGTCAAGGTGGGGAAGGGGCCCTGGCCACCAGAGATGGAAGTGGAGGCGGTGGCCAGGAGAGGTGACATAGCGGCAGGCGGGGGGGGTGGGGTGGGGTCGCCGCCACCTGGGTGTACACCCTGGGGGCTGGGAGAGGGGCACCCGCAGTGCTGGTGGAGAGAGCAATGGGGAGGGATGCCACAGCCGGTGGCAGGGCTGCAGCAGAGGGGGCAGCCCCTACCACGGAGGGTCTTGTCTCTTTGGTGGGGCCCTTACCCTTTTTTCCCTGGCCTTTCCCACTAGCTGGGGGACACCCCCCCACACACAGAGTCTGAGGGGGCGAGGGAGGTAGCAGCAATGGAGTCTACCCTGGTGCCCGCTGCTGCCGGTGCCCCAGAGGGGGTGGTAGCAGGTGGTTTGGCAATGGCAGTCGAGGTGGGAGCCACAGGGGACAACGGGGGGTGGGCAGGTGGAGGAGGGGCAGTGGGGGCTGCCTGAAGGTTCCCACTTACTTTGTCCCCTGCCATAATGAGCATGGACGGAGGACAGACACCGGAGAGGCTGTAGGGAAGTGAGGAAACAGGGCGACCACTCCTCCCTGCTAGGCTGCAGGCAGGGAGGAGGGTGTCAAAGGGGAGGGCTGGATGGGGGGGCTATCAAGAACTTGGGGGCTCAGTCACCCACACAGGATGGGATTCAGACTCCTCTAGCTGCACTAGGGGAGGAAGAGGTTATAATAGCATTGGGGAGTGCAGTGACATGGGTTCAAGCAAAACGGGAGGGGCATAAGCACATGGGAGGGGGCTTGGGTGCATGAAGCAAGGAGCTAATCAGGGCAGGAGAACCACAGGGGGGAGCCGGGGAGGGGGGGACACAACCAGGCTAGAGGTAGGACAAGGAAATCAGGGGCTAGCTTCAGAGGCTGGGGCGGGGCAAACAAAACTGCAGAGGGAAAAGGGCAGGGCAGGCAAACAAACTGAAGCTGCTGAGGGGGAAGCAAAGGGGTGCAAGCGGAGAGGGGGAGACTGCTTCAGGGAAGGGGGGGTGGCGGTCCAAGGGGAGGGGGGCACATGCGCCCATGTGCGTTTGCAGAAAAAAAGTCAATGTTGCTGGCCACTGCTTGAGGCCCAAATGGTGGAAGCAGGGTGGGGCAAGCCAATCAAGCAGCTGAGTCCCAGAGGCAGGAGCTGAGGCAGAGAGTAAGCAGCCAGTGGGGATAGTGGAGGGGGCAGCGATGCTGGTGGTGGGGACACATGGATGGACCAAGGGGAGGCGCCACACCACACCCCCTGTGTCCTCACAAACAAAGTCAAGACCCCCACAAGAGCACAGTTCGAAAGTTACTCAGCCTGTAGAAGGCCCCCTCCACAGGGGTCTGCAGAGGTGCTGCATGCTTCCCCAGCAGCAGATGGTCCCCTTTTTCCTTATCCTCAAGACTCCAACAGCTCCTAGGCAGCAACAGCAGCTCCAGCAGGCAGTCTGGTGGCCAAGCAGGAAGGACCCCTCTCTGGCAGTGGTGGTGTCTACAGCAGCAACAGCTGGGGGTGGGGTCCCTCACTCCCCTCCTCTGGGGAGCAGGCCAGCAGCCCCCCCAAGGGGCTGCAACAGGAGCAGTAACAACTGGGGGGGTAGGGTGGTCCAGCAGCCAGGTAGTAGAGAAGGGGGGGTTGTCTGGCCCAGCCAGGGGAGTAGCTGGAGCAGGAGCAGCGAGAGCCCAGGGCCTAGGAGCAGTAGTCTCCCACCTCCCTCCAAGCCAGAGGGCTATAGGAAAGGAGTGGGAGACAGAGATAGTAGCTCCAGGCTAAACAAATCCCTGTTACCAGGATAAGCAAATGACAGCTGCTCCAGGTCAATTAAGATACCTGGGTCCAATTAGGAACTTTCCAGAAGGTAGGGAGAACAGCTGTTGATTGGGACACCTGAAGCCAATCGGGCTGGCTGAAACTAGTTAAAAGCCTCCCAGTTAGTTAGGTGGGTGTATGTGTGTCAGGAACTATAGGAGGAAGCTATGTTAGAGAGACTGAGCAGCACAAACCATATCAAGCATAAGGAAGGAGACCCTGAGGTAAGGGTAAAGTGGGGGCTGTTGTAGGGAAGTGGCCCAGGGAATTGTATGTGTCCTGTTTCTAAAAAGTTAGCTACCATAGCTGATACTATTAGGGTCCCTGGGCTGGAGCCAAGAGTAGAGAGGGTCCTGGGCTCCCCTTTTGTGCCTCCCCCCTCCGATTAACCACTGAGACTGGGAGATAACAGAGACTATGTAAGGGAGGGTAGCTTCTCCTCACCTCCCTTGTTGGCTTATGATGAATATGGCTCAGTAGGCTGTGACCCTTGCAGCTAGAGAGAGAAGGGCTACGTGGAGGGTCACAGTGAGCCTCTGAGGCTAGCGAAATCTGCCAGAAAGTGTGGGACCCACGGAGACAAGGACAGAGCTTTGTCACAATAGCCTTAGGCTTACCTCCAAAAGCAGAGACTAGCTGATCCCTTTACTATTTATTTGTACGCATTCCCACGCCCAAATAAAAAAACCTACACAAAACCACAACCCTGTGTTAACTGAGAATTCAGGTTTCTCCTGTGGATTTCCTGGCCGACAACACAAGCCCTAAAAATCAAAGGAACTAAGTTTAAAACCTTCACTCCCCTCACCAAAAGTGCTCTCCAAACATTCAGTCACTGGAGCACACCAACTCCCCTGAACATATTCATTTTCAATTCAACCATCCCATATTAATACACACTAACAATTGACTGTGACACTCTGCACCTCATGTTCACCATAGTGTTATGATTGACATAATTATGATGCACCTTGTACAAAGTGTCATGTAAGGTAAGTTATGATTTGCTGAATGATTATCCTATTTGTATGCATGTATTACATTTGTATCTGGAGTTATGAATATTGACTATGCATCTGTATTTCAAGTGTGCTTGCTCTGCATAGCACCCACAAAGCTTTACTTCTCGTCTGGCCAGCACATTGTGAAGGAACTATTCAAGTTGAATGGCCCATCAGAAAACACTTAACTCACAATGGACCATAGAAGAAGCCTATCTACACCTGATGGACCTTCCTCAGGAAGTATGGGTAATGGCTCCTGCTATGACTCAGTGAAGCATGCAAGGGCATGTGATGAGATCATGTGGTACTGAACTCCATTTTGGTACTTATATTTTTCCACAAACTGGGCTTGGAACTTGTCTTGGAACAAAGGGGTTCCTGCCCTATGGAAGAAACTATAAAAGGGGGAAGTGACATCACCAAGAAGCCTCACCCTCCACCCAAGATACATAGATATTAAGGTCAGAAGGGACCATTATGATCATCTAGTCGGACCTCCTGCACAACGCAGGCCACAGAATCATCCACTCCTGCGAAAAACTTCTCACCTACGTCTGAGCTATTGAAGTCCTCAAATCATGGTTTAAAGACTTTAAGGAGCAGAGAATCCTCCAGCAAGTGACCCGTGCCCCATGCTACAGAGGAAGGCGAAAAAGCTCCAGGGCGTCTTCCAATCTGCCCTGGAGGAAAATTCCTTCCTGACCCCAAATATGGTGATTAGCTAAATCCTGAGCATATGGGCAAGATTCACCAGCCAGACATCCAGAAAAGAATTCTCTGTAGTAACTCAGATCCCACCCCATCTAACATCCCATCACAAGCCATTGGGCATATTTGCCAAAATCATGTTATTCCATCATATCATCTCTTCCATAAACTTATCGAGTCTAATCTTAAAGCCAGATAGGTCTTTTGCCCCCACTGCTTCCCTTGGAAGGCTATTCCAAAACTTCACTCCTCTGATGGTTAGGAACCTTTGTCTAATTTCAAGTCTAAACTTGAAAAAGAACACCTGGAAACACCTTTGAAACAAAGATTGAACTAGGGGGAAGTGCTGGTCCCAGGCTGGAAGAGAGGATTCCTGCCTGCACATAAAACGTCTATAAACTGCTTGTACTGTAAGGTGGAACCTCCATCCTTAGAGGTTTTGACAAAGCCCTGGCTGGGATGATTTTAGTTGGTGTTGGTCCTGCTTTGAGCAGAGGGTTGAACTAGATGACCTCCTGAGGTCTCTTCCAACCCTAATCTTCTATGATTCTATCTAACAGTGTGAGATATTGTTTGATTCAAATCCTGTGTAGTGTGTAGTGGTCAGTTTGGATGAGCTATTGCCAGCAGGAGAGTGAGTTTGTGGGGGAGGGGGGGAGAGAACCTGTATTTGTGCTGGAAATGGCCCACCTTGATTATCATACCACTTTTAAAGAGAGTGGTCACTTTGGATGGGCTATTACCAGCAGGAGAGGGAGTTTGGGGGGGGGGGGGCGGAGGGTGAGAACCTGGATTTGTGCTGGAAATGGCCCAACTTGATGATCACTTTAGATAAGCTATTATCAGCAGGAGAGTGGGGTGGGAGGAGGTATTGTTTCATGGTCTCTGTGTATATAATGTCTTCTGCAGTTTCCACAGTATGCATCCGATGAAGTGAGCTGTAGCTCACGAAAGCTCATGCTCAAATAAATTGGTTAGTCTCTAAGGTGCCACAAGTCCTCTTTCTTTTTGCGAATACAGACTAACACGGCTGTTACTCTGAAACCTGTGTAGTGTATATGATTACTTAAACAAAATACAACCTTCTTTGATCTGTTTGCTATCACTTATAATAAATTATTTTATATTTTACCTAAAAACAGTGTAGTGTGAGGGAAGTGTTTTGGGGGAAAAATCTCAGCTCAGTTAACAAAGGTTTGTACATATTCCTTTCCACTGAGGGAAGGGCAGACTGGATAATTGTAATCTTTACTAGTCAGGCTTTTTTGGACCTGCGCAGGATGCCAGGGTCCTGGCCTGGGGGTGTTTTGCCTGGAGCCAAAACTACTATTGTTAGTTCATGTAGTGGCTGGCCAGAACATTCATGAACACAGCTAGGTGTGGCCCCTGCCTGTGGATGTTTGTGTGAGGGCAAACTTGAAGGGCTTTGCAGCTTATTACAATGGCATTCTGAGAGGGAACCCAGATTGGTAAAATAAAGTGCTCAGCAGTACCCCAGTTCCAGGTTGCACCGGGGGGTGGGGTGGGGAGAGGAACTGTCACAGTGACCACCACACAGCAACTGACAGTCTGAACACTGGCCTGTTAACATTCCATTTCAGTCTACAACACACTGTATGTACATAAAAGGGTGGGTATGGGGGAGTTTCAATCATACGTGCATATAGAATGGTTAATTCTCTGCATTGGATAACTGATCCACCTCATTCTTAAAGTCAGACTATATTTATACTGCAGTTTGAGCACTTAAATCTATAACATTTATTCAATTAGACCCTAATTTTGAGAATGTTTTTATCAAACTTCTTTGTCCTGACATTTCCTCCAATTTTATACAGAGGCCCCATAGCAGTCAGAAGTGCCAGTGGTGAGGGGTGGAACCCCAGAGTGCTGCACATGCTCGCACACTTGACATCTCCTTCAAATGTTGCAGCCTGGGAGGGCAGAGTATCCGCTGATCTAGGCAGCAGATGTTAGAAATTCTCTGAGGAGACCAGTGATGCCAGCAGGGGTTACATCTACAATGAGGCCTTATTCAGATGTTTTTTCCAGTGAACTTATAAAAAGGTATGGCAAGGAAGAACAAATCTAACTAAAACCCACCAGATTTAAGGTTTCTTTATGAACTTGAAACTTGCTAAGATGCCCCACAGGTTTAAGTCCCATCATTGAGATGATTTAGGTCAATCCGACAGACACTAAATAGGTCTCCTCTACCTATGAGGGGGTGTTTCAGATATATTTTTCTTGGTGGTAAGTTCATAATCAAGATCAGGTTTAGAAAGGAAACTCTCTCAGCCTCCTATAGAGAGGCAGAAAGCTAACTGACATCAAGTGAAGGTAATTATGAGAATGAGCAGATAAGCAACCATCTAATCCCATGCAGAGCTTCTAGTGAGGATATAAACCCTGAGAGAACCCTGCACCTCAAGATGGAATGGTGTCTAGTTACATCACTGCCATTTTGGATACATTCCCTACAGCAAAAGCATCTCGCCTCATCACTGACACGTAGGGCCTGTCCACTTACATTTTATAGCACTCTAACTTGCTGGCTCAGGGGCGTGAAAAATCACCCCCCTGAGCGCAGCAAGTCTGAGCGCTTTAAAGCGCTAGTGTAGACGTGCTCCCAGCATTCTGAGCTAATCCCCTCGTGGAGGTGGATTACCAGGAGTGCTGGGCAAGCTCTCTCCCAGCGCTCGTGCATGACCATACTCGCACTTCAAAGCGCTGCCGTGGGAGCGTTCCCGTGGGAGTGCTTTGAAGTTTCCAGTGCAGCCATGCCCAAAGAAACTAACAGACCAGCAAGCTGTGTGGAGTCCTCAGGAAGCTCTCCAGCCATATTGGTTTAATACAGATGGGAATATATACTAGAGCCTGTAAGACCCACTTTGCATGTGTACATAGTTCAAGACCAACATTGCTTTCTGTTGCAGAATGAAGTCCATGCACCCAGCAGACAAACTCGCCGCCAAAGCAGCAAGATAGCATGAGGAGCCAGCAGCTCCTGCTTTTCTTGGGTTTGTACACACCCCTGAGGATTCAGCCCAGGAGGAAAGTTGGCGGTGTGGGTCTCACCCCAGGGAGCAACACAAGGCACTAGGGCTGCCCACAGCCTGAGCAAGGCGGTGAGTACTGTGCTTCGGGGTACAGGAAATCAAGGGTGCCACATGAAATCACGGCCCTTCACGGCTGACAGTGCCAGGTGAAGAAGTCGCCCCCTCCACAGGCTCCCAAACAGATTGCAGGCTGTCACCAGAGCTGCTTCAAGGCCACTGGGATTTCTTCAGAAAATGGGCAGATTAACATTAGGAAGTTGACATGCTGGTACTAAGAGGCCCAATGGTGAGAGACAAAGGGCACAGCGAGAGGCCTACCCTGGGAGGTGAAGTTAGTGTTGTGTGTCTGCAGTGATATGCACACAGACCTATGTGGTCACATATAGACACAAAACGCGCATGGAGCAGCTACCCTTTCCTCTACAGCAGGGCTCAAATGCAGTGCTCTGGAGAGGACAAGGAGACAGACAGGCACCTTGTCCTTCAGGTAGCTCCATCATAGAGTGATCCCAGCAGCAGAGCTCCACCCACTCTTGTCTAGCAGAGAGCTGATGAACTCATTGCAGGCAGGGCTGTCAACTGAAAGCAAGGGCTGCTCTGGGACATGCAGCTCTTTGGTACTTTCAAGGGTGACCCAGGAGGAAGAAACACCAAGGTCTTAAAGCATTCTTTGAGAGGGAGAGGACAATGCGGCTGCCAGTGACCACTGAACATGGCACTTGGGGGAGCTGGTAGTTGGCACCAGGGTTGCAGGAGTGCTGCCAGTCCCAGGTGAGTCTCTGATTTCATATAGTGAAGATGTCTTGACTCCAGACCCGTTCACCTGCGATGTACGTGGCTCGCACGTGTAGGCTGTTGTCCAGCAGCAGGAAATCTGCAGCAGACAGAAGAAGTGGGAATCAGAGGCAGCAGGAGTGGTGCTTAATCTGTTGGGGTTGCCATGGGAAAGGACTGTAAGGGTTACATTTCCTGCTCATGGAGGAGACATTCCAATATCCACGGAGACTGCAGAGGATTTACAGTAAGGCACGTACCCCAACAGTGGTAGAACTGCCCCTACCCAGGCTGGCATCTCCACCATTCTGGGGGTGGCAGTTGCATCTTGGGTCTGTACAGGGAGAGCGACCTCCCCTGGTTTACAGATACCACAGGGATGAGACAGAATGAGAGGAATGGATTCAAATAGAGACAATAGGAATCAAAGGAGCCATTTCCCAATCCAAGTGCCAAGGCCAAGCTTGAGAGGGCATCATGTTACTGAGCCTCAGACAGCCGATCCCAGCCCCAACCTGTATCAGTAGGAAGCACTGTAGGGAATGGTGTAGCAGTCCCAATGGTGAGGGAGCTCATAGGTGTCTCAGTCTCAGCTCCTTCTAGGAGCCACCCCCCTGGGAAATGGTGATGGTGGGCTGGGGAGCTCACAGCTACTCCAGCCCTGGCCTCAGCCACCAGAAGACACTGTGGAGAATGATGAAGTGGCACATCAACCTGCCATCATGCTGATACCTGCATCGTTGTCATAGTTCAGCGTCCCCTTTCGGTGCTCAATTCCCAGGAGCTGGGCAGGGTGGAGGGATGCTGCCTCCAGGGCTGTCTCCACAGTGCATCCTTTGGGGAAGAACAGTGCCTTGTTATGGCAGTTAACAAGCATCCTCTTTCAGGATCCCCCCCACTGCTTACCACAGCGGGCAGCCCTTCAGACAAGGTAGGGCTGCTGGAGCAAGGTGCCAGCTGAATCAGGGTCTTGCCAAGATACCGACAGCCATCCCTGTGGGAAACGGAACAGCGGGGGGCTGCTGGCTGCTACCCAGCCACACGCTGAAATCCAACACATGCTGGGTCTGCTGTGACTACTAGGCCCATAACATTTACCCCCGTTGTAAGCTCAAATGTGCAAAGCATGTGAAAGCTCATAAGACAAAATGCTAACCAACAATTTTTGCCTACTTGGAAATTAACCATGAACAGTAGGTTGAGTTGCCAATAAATGAATTATAAACAAGTGCAAGAGTACCAGACAAAGAAGCTAGGTTAGTCTAAACAGAGACCTGATGGTATGACTCAAGGACTGTGTTGAAATCATCCTTGGTAAAAACAGAATGTGGAACCAGAAGTTAATGGACCAAAATTGGTGTGAGGGATATTGGGTCTAGTGGGTAGAGAAAATAATGTGGGGGATGAACTATGCCACCAACATTTCCCCTTTTG
Source organism: Lepidochelys olivacea (assembly GCF_965140295.1). Taxonomy (NCBI): domain Eukaryota; kingdom Metazoa; phylum Chordata; order Testudines; family Cheloniidae; genus Lepidochelys; species Lepidochelys olivacea. Next base: position 37,967,226 of record NC_140420.1, on the reverse strand, counting down.
GGACTTCCTCAAACAAAAGACTTTGAAAAAAAAATCTCTTCTCCCATTCACCCCCAACCTTGTCTCATCTCATCTTCCCTCACCCCAAGATGGAAGGAGCAGACCAGACTGAAAGACTTTCTTCCAGGCAGAATGCCAGCTGGCCTTGCTCTCAGTTACGGAATTTTATTTTCACCTGAGTTCTGAAAATCATCACAGCATTATGACACCCAGTCCTTAGCCCACCAGTGGGGATACCTGATTGCCAGCATCACAGAGATGCACAAGATCCTGTTTTGTCTCCCTTCCTTTCATGTTGTTCCCCCCCACTGTCCCCCTTCCTGTCCTATTTCTTATTCTCTTGGCTTTCTATCATCCTGAAATCAGCTGCACTGCATCAGCACAGTGAGATGAGCTGACCAGAGCCTTGCCCCATCTAAGGAGAAAAGACCCAACCAGAGGACATCCCTGATGGGAAAGTGAACCAGGATCCAAGCAACTGGGGCCGTGGTCGACCTGCCAGCCAAAGCATCCATTTAAGACTGACCAACCAGCCAGTATTCCAAAGATGTCAACAAAAGTCTTTGATGTTACACACCATATGATTTTACGGAAATATGCTTATGAGTGTGAATATAATGCAACTGGAATATGCTTTATGTAAAAGGTCTCTTGTAAGATATTACAAAGCTTATCTACTTAGTCTGTTCATCCTATTTGTATTTATGTATCATTTTTGTATCTAAAACTAGAAACGATGTTAACTCTGAGGTCCTGTTGTAATTATGCAAAGTGTGGGACATTAATGGTGGTTTAGAATCTTGATGGCACCCCTTGCCTAGGACAATGGGCTGTAGATGGTTTATTTACCTGCAAGCCTACTTGTGGACATGGGGGGGCTAGCCTATGGGTAATGAAGAATGAGGTCTTACCATGTCACCTGATACTGAAATCCATCTTAAACCTGGTGCTCTTCCATTTAGAAGGAGGGGTAGGAACCCAGAGAGACAAAGGATTCCCACCTTGGGCCAAAGCTATAAAAGGGGGTGAAACAGAACAAAGGGGGCTGCAGTCATGAGAAATCCCCCAGCTACCACCTGAGCTGGAACAAGGACTGTATGGGGAAAAGGATTAGGCCCAGACTAAGAAGGAGTCAAGTCTGTGAAAGAAGCTTATTGGAACATCTCTGAGGGTGAGATTTTATCTAATCAGTTTCTTGATGAATTAGGCTTAGACTTACGTGTTTTGTTTTATTTTGCTTGTAACTTACTTTGTTCTGTCTATGACTTATAATAGAATATCAGGGTTTGAAGGGACCTCAGGAGGTCATCTAGTCCAACCCCCTGCTCAAAGCAAGACTGATCTCCAATTAAATCATCCCAGGCAGGGCTTTGTCAAGCCTAACCTTAAAAACTTCTAAGGAAGGAGATTCCACCACCTCCCTAGGTAGTGCATTCCAGTGTTTCACCACCCTCCTAGTGAAAAAGTTTTTCCTAATATCCAACCTAAATCTCCCCCACTGCAACTTGAGACCATTACTCCTTGTTCTGTCATCTGCTACCACTGAGAACAGTCTAGATCCAGCCTCTTTGGAACCCCCTGGCAGGTAGTTGAAAGCAGCTATCAAATCCCCCCTCATTCTTTTCTTCCATAGACTAAACATCCCCAGTTCCTTCAGCCTCTCCTCATAGGTCATGTGTTCCAGTCCACCAATCATTTTTGTTGCCCTCCACTGGACTCTTTCCAATTTTTCCACATCCTTCTTGTAGTGTGGGGCCCAAAAATGGACACAGTACTCCAGATGAGGCCTCACCAGCGTCAAATAGAGGGGAGTGATCACATCCCTCGATCTGCTAGCAATGCCCCTACTCATTCCAAAATGACATTGGCCTTCTTGGCAAGAAGGGCACACTGTTGACTCATATCCAGCTTCTCATCCACTGTCACCCCTAGGTCCTTTTCCGCAGAACTGCTGCCTAGCCATTCGGTCCCTAGTCTGTAGCAGTGCATTGGATTCTTCCATCCTAAGTGCAGGACTCTGCACTTGTCCTTGTTGAACCTCAGATTTCTTTTGGCCCAATCCTCTAATTCGTCTAGGTCCCTCTGTATCCTATCCCTACCCTCCAGCATATCTACCTCTCCTCCCAGTTTAGTGGCACCACTTATACTTAATAAAATCACTTTTATTAACCCAGAGTAAGTAATTAATACCTGGGGGAGTAAACAGCTGTGCATCTCTCTCTCTGTGTTATAGAGGGCGGACAATTTAGGAGTTTACCCTGTATAAGCTTTATACAGAGTATAACAGATTTATTTGGGGTTTGGATCCATTGGGAGCTAGGTGTCTGGGTACTAGAGTCAGGAGCACTTTTTAAGCCATTTTCAGTTAAGTCTGCAGATTTGGGGCATGAGGTTCAGACCCTGGGTCTGTGTTGGAGCAGACTGGTGTGTCTGGCTCAACAAGGCTGGGTTCCGGAGGCTCACACTGGCAGAGAAAATGGTCTCAGAGGTAGTCTCAGCATATCAGGTGACAGTCCCAAAGGAGTCTCTGTGACCAAACCTGCCACAGCCATATGTTCCCCACCTTTTCTGTCCTATCTGACCTCCGCCTCATGTGGGTCTGTCTGTCAGACACAGGAGAAATGAATACACTTTCCAGATCAGGACTGAATGTAAATTTAACCCTTTCCTTTTACTTAAAGAAAGGTTGTTCTGAAAATGAGACTAATTTTTCTCCCAAAGGAGAGCAACTTTAAAGGGTTTGATTAAGCTTGTTTTGTGTAATCACTCAGTTTTAGTATAAATGCTTGTTTTTCTTTCTTGTTCCTGATAAATAAACTTTCAGCTTTAGAATGAGTGCTTTTGTATGTTTGCCAAGAAATCTAATACACCAAGACCCTGGTTGACAGACCCTGGGCCTCTTTGCATCACTCATTTTATGTTGGACAGTGGAACGCTTTATCTCTTCTGACCCTTGAAGTTAATACAACAGGCCACAACTCAGCCTGGTAACCCCCTTTGCTCCCTGAAAAGGAGGGAGGAGGAGTGAACAATCATACAGAGAGATGGACACTTTGCTGAACCACTGAGGACACAAACGTGTATGAGGAAGAGCAACTCAGACACAACTTTTTAATAGTTACTTTTGGATGGTGCTTGCAGGGAAAGGCCCAGAGGGGTTGCAGGAGAGGGATAAGCAGTTGCAGTGTGGCTGGAGGGAGGAAGGGAGGAATCAGAAGTTGTGGACAAAATTATTCACCTTTGGTTCCTTTGTACCTGTGACTACAGAGGAGCTCGCTCGTCCTCATTGCAGTAAGAGTAAAGCCTAATCTCTCCCTGGCTGGCACCCAGTGTGGCTCTGCTGACTTGAGGGCTTGGAAAGAATGCCACAGCCAGCCTTGTCTGGGGAGAGGATCTCCCTCCTATGCTCTCTGGATATGTGTAGAGACCTTTGGCCCTAGGAGAGGTGATAACAGCAGGGGGTCCTGTACTCCATCCCAGAGCCTGCAAGCAGAGCAGTAAGTGAGTTGGGCTCACCTGTGGCTTCCAGGAAGTGCCGAACACAGGAGTCCATGGTTGCTACACTGCCACTCAGCGTCTTTGTCCCTGAGCAGGAGAAAAGACAGGAAACTGAGCAGATCCACCTGCCATCTAACAGCAGCGGTCCTCGTGGGGTTACAATCCTATTCCACAAGTGGAATGAATCTGAGGGCTCTCAGCCTCAGCTCCAGAGAAGCCATAGCACATTTTGGCAAAAGGCTGGGGTTGCAGGGGGTGCGACAGGGCAGGACTGAGGAGTATGGTGGGAAGGAGGTTCTGGACTGGAAATCACAGGTTGTTAGAGGTGCATGGCCAGCTCCTGCTCACCCCATGCCTGACTCTGCCCTGTGCTCCTGGCACCTCGCTTTCATGGGCACCACAACCCTAGGGGAGGGTTTGGCTTTAATGGGGATGAAGTAGCTTCTATTGTCCCACATAGTGCAAGACCTCCCATAATGGCAGAGCATGTGCCTCATACCAGTGCCCTCTGCCACGTGAGATGTGGCACCATTTGCTCATATTTCCTCCCCAGCCTTTCCCTTCGCAAGGTACCTCACCACTAGGGGGTCAGGATTTCAATCAGCCAACAGCGAGTGAGACACAGCCAAAGGGCACTCCCTTCTGGGCCAGGCAACAGCGAGCTCCCTCATAGCACTGTCAGCCTTTGCTAGCTCAGCACATGCAGGGCTCACACCTGCTCTGCAGCCAGTGGAGCCATCTGGAAGGCCCAGGGATCTGCCTTAAACACACGTGGCCCTAGGTGGGGGCTGAAGGTGACAGGGCTGCGTATGGAGTACTCACCTGCAATGTATGTGTTCAGCCCGTCCACCTCAACCACCTGCTGGCCCAGGGTGTGCCTTCCCGGGGCCAGCCCCATTCCAGCAATGGCGTCTGTCACCAGCACCAGGCCTAAGGGAGACAAGAAGGGGCTACATTAGCTCTAGCCTGCAGCCAAGCTTTGCAGGAGGTTTCTCTCCAGTTCTTTGGCACAAGTCCCAGGCATTTCATTCTGCTGGGAGTGGTAATGGCACCAGTCAGAATGTCTGTGACCCAGCAAGGAGGACTCTCCCGAGAGCACCGTAGCTTCTGGCTGCAGGGCTGACTGTAGCTTAGGAAAGTGGGGAGGGAAAGAAGATTGAGAAGCAGGGAGACGACAGACTGTTTCACAAGACAAGCATAAAGTTTTGGGCAGGTCACACAGAGGTTTGGGCTGAAGGACCTGGCTGTGAGCTGGGTAATTCGGAGCTACAAAGAACGTGTAAGTGCAGTAGGGGGTGGGGAGTGACACTGGACTCTACTCGTAAGGGGCCATCAACACACAGGCTTCCCTTCCCGCAGCACTGGAGAAGGGTGCAGGGGTGCCCTGGTGCCTGAAGTCCCCTGGTTATCCACAGAACAGGTAGAGCATGGGTCACTCTTCACCTCCCATTGGGCTACCAATCGGCCTCCCCCAAGCTGGGAGGCCGCATTCCCAGGGCAAGAACTTGGGACGTTCTCTGGGCATCTCTCCTGAGATGGTCAACAAGGGGGCAGTTAACCCCACTCTCTATGATGGTGTGCTATGCAGACACCTATTCTTTGAGAGTTGGAGGGAGCCCCAACAGCATGGGCCATACCTCAGAGAGACTCCGGGAGCCTGCTCCTCCCAACACTCCTGACCACAGAACAGCCTTTGGGCAGCTACAGCAACTGCTCACATGGAAACAATAGCAACTAATCATAGTTTTTCAGCTTCTTTTAGCAGGAACGAGGAGGAACCACCAGCACCATGCACAGGCCATACTGGTATGAAACCAGTAACCTAGAGGTGAAAGCTCCCACTATCCAGAGCCAGCCAGGTCCCTGACACACACCATTCTTAAGTGGAAGTAATCCCATCTGGTACCATTTGAAGAGGATGCTGCATGTCAGCTGGGAGAAAAGCAATCCACATGGGCACAGCACTTGGGTTCAGAGGTCTTGTGCTGTCCAGACCAAGGGGATCCCCAGTGATTCACCTTTGGGGTGCGCTCGATGAGCAATTCTCAGAGCTGCAGGGTTGGTGTGGATCCCATCTGATATCATGCCATAGAACACCCTCCGCCTGGCAGGAATCTGGTCACTCGTCAGCAGCCCCACGATCCCAGGGTCGCGATGGTGGAACTGTGCAAAGGGATGAGAAAACAGGTGTGATGACTGCCATGAAGAAACCCACAGGCTGCCAGTGCCAAGTAGGGTGACCAAATGTCCCAATTTTATAGGGACAGTCCTGAAATTTATGGCTTTGTCTTATATAGGCACCTACTGCCCCGCTAACTTCTGTTCTGATTTTTCACACTTGCTGTCTGGTCACCCTGGTGACCCGGCTAGGGGGTGCTGCCATGGGGTGGCAGGATAGTTCAGTGGTTTGAGCACTGGCCTGCTAAACCCAGGGTTGTGAGTTCAATCCTTGAGGGGGCCATTTAGGGATCTGGGGCAAAAATTGGGGATTGGTCCAGCTTTGAGCAGGGGGTTGGACCAGATGACCTCCTGAGGTTCCTTCCAACCCTGGTATTCTATGAGGGCAGCAGCTGGACGTAGTGACAATGAATAGGCATGCATGGTGATATAATCCACTCAGGGTGGCACTTTATCCCCCACTAGTGGTGGCTGGCCCATGTAAAAAGTTTGATGAGCCTGCTACAGCCTTAGCTAACAGAGCTGGGTCTTCAGCTCGGGCAATAGGGGCTTGTGCGTTTAGACTCAGAGTCACATCCCCCTGCCGACAACCCACCCAGATGCGTGGTAGAGAATAAATGTTCATGGAAGAGAAGACAAACCAGAGTGAGCCACGGGTCCCCTCGGTTACTTACAGGTAACATGGCATTGAACAGATGGGTGATAAAAGTAGCACCATGCCGGACAGCTTCCTCTGCCTGAGACAGATTAGCTACAGAATGTCCTGTGAATAAAGAGCACCAGGTGACTTCTCTTGCTATTTCCCCCTTTACTCTCTCCATTTACTCCAACAACACCGAGAGGCAAGTGTGCTCAGTCCACAAATCACTAGAAGTTTGCTGGAAATCCATCTATTATTCAATCATGCTACACTCCAGTTCTGACAGCCTCATTCAGAACCCAGCTGGACCATGGAAGTTCCAGTTACAGTGCTTGAGATTAATTTGGATCCCTACTGCAGCGTACCAGGCACGTAGAGTGCTTGGCTTCCAAGGACTTCAGCAGAAAGATAAGATGGGTGAGGTAATATCTTTTACTGGACCAACTTCTGTTGGTGAGAGAGACAAGCTTTCGAACTTACAAGGAGCTCTTCTTCAGGTTGCGAGGGTGCTGATAAGATGAGACTGCGGGGCTTTGTTACAGTGATGGAATGAGCTTGTTTTTCCCAATGAAGATGAGAACCGTAGTCCTTTCCAGGGGCCTTGAATCCTGCTGGAGGCAGAAATTTGCCCTTCTGGATTTTTCTTTTATACGGCTTGTAGGGCAGCGCATGCTATGGCTGATTATATACAGATTTACTGGCTCTGTGGATGAGGGGAAAGCGGTGGACACGTTGTTCCTTGACTTTAGCAAAGCTTTTGACACGGTCTCCCACAGTATTCTTGCCAGCAAGTTAAAGAAGTATGGGCTGGATGAATGGACTATAAGGTGGATAGAAAGTTGGCTAGATTGTCGGGCTCAATGGGTAGTGATCAATGGCTCCATGTGTAGTTGGCAGCCGGTATCAAGTGGAGTGCCCCGAGGGTCAGTCCTCAGGCCGGTTTTGTTCAATATCTTCATAAATGATCTGGAGGATGGTGTGGATTGCACCCTCAGCAAGTTTGCAGATGACACTAAACTGGGAGGAGAGGTAGATACGCTGGAGGGTAGGGATAGGATACAGAGGTCCCTAGACAAATTAGAGGATTGGGCCGAAAGAAATCTGATGAGATTCAACAAGGACAAGTGCAGAGTCCTGCACTTAGGATGGAAGAATCCCATGTACCGCTACAGACTAGGAACCGAGTGGCTAGCCAGCAGTTTGGCAGAAAAGGACCTAGGAGTTACAGTGGATGAGAAGCTGGATATGAGTCAGCAGTGTGCCCTTGTTGCCAAGAAGGCCAATGGCATTTTGGGATGTATATGTAGGGACACTGCCAGCAGATCGAGGGACATGATTGTTCCCCTCTATTCGACATTGGTGAGGCCTCACCTGGAGTACTGTGTCCAGTTTTGGGCCCCACACACAAGCAGGATGTGGAAAAACTGGAAAGAGTCCAGCGGAGGGCAATATTCTATGATTTCATAGAATATCAGGGTTGGAAGTGACTTCAGGAGGTCATCTAGTCCAATCCCCTGCTCAAAGCAGGACCAACCCCAACTAAATCATCCCAGCCAAGACTTTGTCAAGGTGGGCCTCAAAAACCTCTAAGGATGGAGATTCTACCACCTCCCTAGGTAACCCATTCCAGTGCTTCACCACCCTCCTAGTGAAATAGTGTTTCCTAATATTCAACCTAGACCTCCCCCACTGGAACTTGAGACCATTGCTTCTTGTTCAGTCATCTGCCACCACTGAGAACAGCCTAGCTCCATCCTCTTTCGAACCCCCCTTCAGATAGTTGAACACTGCTATCAAATCCCCCCTCACTCTTCTCTTCTGCAGACTAAATAACCCCAGTTCCGTCAGTCTCTCCTCATAAGTCACGTACCCCAGCCCCCAATCATTTTCGTTGCCCTCCGCTGGACTCTCTCCAGTTTGTGCACATCCCTTCTGTAGTGGGGGGGGACCAAAACTGGACGCAATACTCCAGGTGTGGCCTCATCAGTGCCAAATAGAGGGGAATAATCACTTCTCTCAATCTGCTGGCAATGCTCCTGCTAATACAGCCCAATATGCTGTTGGCCTTCTTGGCAATGAGGGCACACTGCTGACTCATATCCAGCTTCTCGTCCACTGTGATCCCCAGGTCCCAGATCCCCAGCGGTGTATGGGATTCTTCCTTCCTAAGTGCAGGACTCTGCACTTGTCCTTGTTGAACCTCATCAGAAGGCCCAATCCTCCAATTTGTTTAGGTCACTCTGGACCCTATCCCTACCCTCCAGCGTGTCTACCTGTCCCCCCAGCTTATTGTCATCTGCAAACGTGCTGAGGGTGCAATTAACCCCATCATCCAGATAACTGATAAAGATGTTGAACAAAACCAGCCACAGGACTGATCCCTGGGGCACTCTGCTTGATACCAGCTGCCAACTAGACATTGAGCTGTTAATCACTACCCAGACAATCTAGCCAGCTTTCTATCCACCTTATAGTCCATTCATCCAATCCATACTTCTTTAACTTGCTGGCAAGAATACTGTGGGAGACCATATCAAAAGCTTTGCTAAAGTCAAGATACATCACATCCACTGCTTTCCCCGTATCTGCAGAACCAGTTATCTCATCATAGAAGGCAATCAGGTTGGTCAGACATGACTTGCCCTTGGCGAATCCATGCTGACTGTTCCTGATCACCTTCCTCTCCTCCAAGTGCTTCAAAATGGATTCCTTGAGGAGCTGCTCTGTGATTTTGCCAGGGACTGAAGTGAGGCTGACCCGTCTGTAGTTCCCGGGGTTCTCTTTTTTCAGTTTTTTAAATATGGGCACTATATTTGCCTTTTTCCAATTGTCCGGAACCTCCCCCGATCGCCACAAATTTTCAAAGATAATGGCCAGTGGCTCTGCAATCACATCCCCCAACTCCCTTAGCACCCTTGGATGCATTAGATCTGGACCCATGGACTTGTGCATGTTCAGCTTTTCTAAATAGTCCTTAATCTGTTCTTTCACCACTGAGGGCTGCTCACTTCCTCCCCATACTGTGCTGCCCAGTGCAGCAGTCTGGGAGCTGACCTTGTCTGTGAAGACCGAGGCAAAAAAAAAAAAAAAAAGCATTGAGTACTTCAGCTTTTTGCACATTATCTGTCACTAGGTTGCCTCCCCCATTCAGTAAGGATCCCACACTTTTCCTGACTTTGCTGCATAAACCCTTCTTTTGCATGGTTCATCAATTTCAGCCCAAAGAGGAACAATGGGGGTTGGTGGGGTTAAGCTTTTCTATCCTTGATCTCAGCCCCAAAGGAGAGCTTGTGAGGAGACCATGAGCAAAATCCAGCCAGTGCTAAGTTATCAGTGTGTGTGTATGGGGGTGGCGGTGGGGGGGGAGGATTCTCCGCACACACGGCTTCCACTTAAAAAAAAAAAAAAAGGACTGTGCTACATTTTCCAGAGATTAGTGATGCCTCCATTTTTGGGTGTGTAACTTGAAACACAGTAAAGGCCCTAGTTTTCAGAGGGCAGGTATTTAAGGTGGCTACAACTGGACACTTAAGACTTTTTGTGCAAGGAGAATTCAAACAGGTTAACTTTAGAAGTTGAACCTTTGCATGTGGTTGGCCCTCACTGAGGTCTTAGCTAAGTTTAAGACAAGAAAAGGTCAGGATCATATTCTTCCCTCAAATACAGATGACCCACCCACCCCACTCCTCCATTTTGCTGGAGTCAGAGTTGCTCACTCTTATCAAAGTGGAATTTGGCCCTTATTTACAAGCACTTTGAAACATTAAGACACGCACACCGTCAGATGTGCCCACCCAGTTTAGAGCCATGTTACACAGATGAGTTTTTGTACTTCTGTTTCACTGCAGGGCTCCAGAGCTTTGAAGGACATTAACTCTGCACAGTTGTGGACATGAGGAGTGGAAGCAGAAAGGTTTTCCTTTGAGGTTGGAAAAAAGACAGAGGGAAATCCAATGCAGATAACTTGCACTAATGCACGATTACGGTTACTATTCAAATAGTACACCAGGAAATGCAGATGTTAGGGTTCTCATAGCCATGTTGGCTTGAACACACAGCTTGCACTTTGCACTACAGACAATGGGCCTGATTTGCTAGGGTAACTCCATTAACCTCAATGCACCTGCACTGGCATGAGACCAGTGTGACAGAGCAGAGGATCAGGCCAAGGGCGAGCAATGTGAGCAAACAGATTGGGCCTCTAAGGGACTGCCCAGACCCACCCACATAGCCTTCCAGGCCCTAGCCAGCAGACACCCTTACCCAGCGAGACACAGATGCCCCGTCTGGTAAGTTCCTGGATCACCTCACTGCTCCTCTTCATCTCAGGGGCCAGGGTGACGATCCGGACACAGTCCAGGTACCTGTAGGTGGCAAGCAGGTCCTGGAAAGCTCCCGAATCGAAGGTGCTGAGGTAGTGCTCTGGGTGCGCCCCCTTCTTCTCCTTGCTTATGAAAGGCCCCTCCAGATGGGCTCCTGCCCACCAGGGAGGGAAAAAATATCCACAACTGTTTCCCTTTCTTTCCCTGGGGGTGAGGACACCCCCACCTCAGCCCAGCCAATCCCCTCTCCCGGCCAGCCCCACCTCAGAATTACCAATCCCCCTCCCTCTGCAAGCTGGCTCCGAGAATGAAAAAACAGGCAGCTGCAGTGTAAGAGAAAGTCAAGGCTCCTTCGCATCTCCCTGTAACTGTTATCCTGCTCTATCCCCTACCCCAGACTCCTTCCCCTCGCCATCCACTCTTGTCTGGCTTTGCTTGACCTCACCAGTGCTGGCACCTATAATCTTTATTGCCCCAGCCCACACCTCCCCACAGCCCCTTCCTGCTGCCTGTTTCCCACTCTCCTCAACGAGCTTGCCCCAAATGCCAGCAGCTCAATTTTAAGTAGCAAAGCAAGGTCCCTGAGGTGCAGCCTTCCCCGAGGTGCCTCACCCCCAGTTGTCAGGCCGAGATCTCCCCACTCCTCAGAATGATGAAGGCCCTTGGGTTGCTCTCGTCAACATGGCAAGAGAGATGGCATCGCTGCCATCATGGGCAGTCTGCCCTCTCACAGTGACCCACTGCCACACACTGCCCAATTCCAGCAGGGCCAACATGTTGGATGCAGAGCCCAGCGGAGAGGAGTGCAGTAGCAAGTACCATGGGGTGGAACTGAGGGAGGAACATGGCAGCCAGCGTACAGAGATCTCCGGGAGTCCTGGCTAGGCTGCACCTGGCCTTGCACAGGGTAAAAATCTCAACCCCACCCCCACTTCCCTGTGGCACAACACTCCCAGCCACAGTGAATGCTTTCCACAGCAGCTGCTTCTCCTCCCTCCATAGAGGAGTGAGGCCAAGAGGACAGGACCTTGCTGTTCACTTACCCAGGATACCAGCCCCATGAGGCCCTCCATTTCTTACGCTGATCTGAGGAAGAACCTAGAAGGATGGGGATGTGTTAGAAGCCTCACAGACACAGTACCCTGCCTGCATTAGGGCCCCTAGCATAATGCCTGAGTGCCAAAGGGAACTATTTCACCCACTCAGCCCCAGGGCAGTGAGAGAGAGGTAACTACCCCAGCTGGAATCGTAAAAACTAGCCCCAGGGTTAAATGTGCTTTTCTGCTGGGTATGGCCTGGTCAGTTCTCGTAGCGGTGGGGCAGAGTGAAGGACTGGACTTAAGCAGAAAGGGTTAATCTCTGCTGGAGGGGGACACTACTTCGGGCCCACAAGAAGGTGGGTTCTATGTACCCCAGCCCCGGTTCTCAAAAGCACCCAAAACAGATCACTGTGGATGACTTGCAATACACTGTGCTCTGAGAAAAAGCACGTCCCAAGCCCTGTATAACTTGTCTCATGGGACACTGGGAATATTGCAGCGTCAGCTGCCTAAATGTGCAGACAAGCCATCTGGGTTTAGAACCCAGCTCCTCACACTCCCTCCCCTTCCCAAAAGGCCGCTGACATCACAGAGCCCACACATTCCACTTCTGTGGTGAAGCCCCCAAGGCTTAGCCACCTGATCCAGTGGTGCCAGCCCCATTGCCCTGAGTATTTTGGTGCCCTGTGGGGCTCCCCTTACCTTGTGATAGACGGATGGTGGGGAGGTCACCAGGGTTGGGCAGAAAGAGGTCACGCCATGGGAGAGAATCTTCTGACTCACCAGAGAGATCCCTGATTGGACGTCATCCGTGGCCAAGGAGAAATCCACCCCAAAGCCCCCTGCACCATAAAGGAAACAAGGACAGCTGTGCACTCAGGAATGCCAAGTGGTGACATGGCAATTGGCTCTAGAAACCAGGGAGGCCAGCTCTGGAGACAGGACTGTAAATGGTGCCTAATATAACATGCAATTGAAGATTAGCTTTGAGAATAAAGGGCGTGCTACAAGCCAGCAGGGTGCGGGAGGATTTTGGGTTCCACAGACTATTTAGAAAAGCTGGACAAGCACAAGTCCATGGGGCCGGATGCGCTGCATCCGAGAGTGCTGAAGGAGTTGGCGGATGTGATTGCAGAGCCATTGGCCATTATCTTTGAAAACTCATGGCGATCATGGAGGTCCCGGACGACTGGAAAAAGGCTAACGTAGTGCCCATCTTTAAAAAAGGGAAGGAGGAGGATCCGGGGAGCTACAGGTCAGTCAGTCTCACCTCAGTCCCTGGAAAAATCTTGGAGCAGGTCCTCAAGAAATCAATTCTGAAGCACTTAAAGGAGAGGAAAGTGATCAGGAACAGTCAGCATGGATTCACCAAGGGCAAGTCATGCCTGACCAAACTGATTGCCTTCTATGACGAGATAAGTGGCTCTGCAGATGAGGGGAAAGCAGTGGTCGCGTTTTCCTTGACTTTAGCAAAGCTTTTGACACGGTCTCCCACAGTATTCTTGCCAGCAAATTAAAGAAGTATGGGCTGGATGAATGGACTACAAGGTCGACAGGAAGCTGGCTAAATTGTCAGGCTCAATGGGTAGTGATCAATGGCTCCATGTCTAGTTGGCAGCCGGTATCAAGTGGAGTGCTCCAAGGGTCAGTCCTGGGTCCGGTTTTGTTCAATATCTTCCTTAATGATCTGGAGGATAGTGTGGATTGCACCCTCAGCAAGATTGCAGATGACGCTAAACTAGGAGGAAAGGTAGATATGCTGGAGGGTAGGGATAGGATACAGACGGACCTAGACAAATTAGAGGATTGGGCCAAAAGAAATCTGTTGAGGTTCAACAAGGACAAATGCAGAGTCCTGAACTTAGGATGGAAGAATCCCATGCACCGTTACAGACTAGGGACCAAATGGCTAGGCAGCAGTTCTGCAGAAAAGGAGCTAGGGGTTACAGTGAACGAGAAGCTGGATATGAGTCAACAGTGTGCCATTGTTGCCAAGAAGGCCAACATTTTACATTTTGGGCTGTATAAGCAGGGGCATTGCCAGCAGATCGAGGGACATGATCATTCCCCTCTATTTGACATTGGTAAGGCCTCATCTGGAGTACTGTATCCTGGTTTGGGCCCCACACTGCAAGAAGGATGTGAAAAAATTGGAAAGCGTCCAGCGGAGGGCAACAAAAATGATTAGGGGACTGCAACACATAACTTATGAGGAGAGGCTGAGGGAACTGGGATTGTTTAGTCTGCAGAAGAGAAGAATGAGGGGGGATTTAATAGCTGCTTTCAACTACCTGATAGGGGGTTCCAAAGAGGATGGCTCTAGATTGTTCTCAGTGGTAGCAGATGACAGAACGAGGAGTAATGGTCTCAAGTTGCAGTCAGGGAGGTTTAGGTTGGATACTAGGAAAAACATTTTCACTAGGAGGGTGATGAAGCACTGGAATGCGTTACCTAGGGAGGTGGTGGAATCTCCTTCCTTTGAGGTTTTTAAGATCAGGCTTGACAAAGCCCTGGCTGGGATGATTTAATTGGGGATTGGTCCTGCTTTGAGCAGGGGGTTGGACTAGATGACCTCCTGAGGTCCCTTCCAACCCTGATATTCTATGATTCTAAGCCAATATAAAAGGAGATGTGGAGTACCCGATTGCACTATCTGTCCTGGTCACTAATCCCCAATGGCAAGCAGGCAAACCCACTAGAAGGGACCTGACCCGTCTATTTCATTCCCCCACACTGCCCCCTAATCTTTCTTAGGTACTTACCTGACCTCTATTCCCACAGTATATGAGCACCTCATGAGCTATTATTCATTTATCCTTACACACACCTGGGAAGCAGGTTAAGACTCTGATCCCATTGTACTGAGGCACAGAGAGGCCCAAGATAATGCAAGAAATCTGTGGTGGAGCAGGGACTTAACTCATGTCTCCCAGGTCCTTGGCTAGTGCCCTAACCACTGGACCATCCTTCCTCTCTGATCCTTTATGCCACACTACACATCGTCCTTCAGATCCCTTCTCAAAACCCAGCCCATCTCCACAATTCTCCCAATGGCGACCCACCCAGCTTTTATACCTCCTAACTTAAAACTCTGTAGCGTACACATGGACTGTCAACAAAAGTTATGCTGCTTTAAACAGACTGCTACTGCCTGCCCAGACTATGCTCCTTGTGTTGGAGGAGCACATCCACACTAGCAGCTCTTGCATTGACACAGAGAGCACTGATGGTAGCTATCCCACTGTGCAACTGGCCACGGGGTGCTTTGGGAAAGGTTTGCAATGCCTCATGGGACAAGTATAGCATCACATGATGCAGGTTTCTCAATCCTATGTTCCATGGGCATCCTACTAGATCGTCAGCCACTTTTCAACTGAAGTGTGTGTGTGGGGGAGGAAGGAGAGCGTGAGAGACAGGGAGAGTTTGGTGAGAGGACAGGGAAGGAGAGACAGAAAGAATGTGTGTTGGGGAAGAGTGTGTCCGCATGCTCTCTCTTAAGTTCAGACAGCAGGCTGAGCAATCATTCCTGGAAGAGGGGACACCACCCCCACTCCCCATCAGCCCCCGGCTTTGCACAGCAGTCTCTCTCCCTCTTCCTCCCCATAGCAGCAGCCTGCTCTGCCTGCCTGTGGTTCTGGGATTCCCTCCGTATTCTCCCACAGCAGCTCTGTGAGCTCTCCAGGCTGAGGAATGTCAAAGCTTCAGAGCTTTGAAAGTGGAGAGGCACATGCCTGTAGGGCAGCCGAGTTCAAAACAGTGAGCAGAGCGGTCACAGCGGGCATCGTGGGGTACTGGAGGAGGCTAATTATGTCGACATAATGAATGGCAGCATCTACACTGAGTGTTTGCCACTTTAACTTTGCTGCAAAAAGCTTTATGCCTCTCATTGAGGTGGTTTTATTTTATTGGCAAAACAGCAGAGTTTTGCACCAAAAGTAGCTTTGTAGCGTGCACACCTCCATTGTTTTGTTGGCAAAATCTGCTTTTTGCCGACAAAACTGCACAGTGTAGACAAGGCCTTAAAACAGAGAGCCAGCCAGAGACTGCTAAACTAGAAGCTATGCAAACCTTATCTGCTGACGCAGCTGACGTCCCAACAAAGTCTGTTTTCAGGAAACAGGCGCACTGTGAGTCAGAGTTCAAAGGGCAGGAGGGGATACGTTTGTGTTGGAACTCATTGGTCTGTTTCTAAATGGCACACGTGGAGCCTGGTTCTCACTCAGATCTGCTCTAGATCAGTTGGAATGCCTTACCATTAATCTGCACATCAATGAATCCGGGGGCGATGATGCTGTCCTTACAATTCAGCTGAATATCAGCAGATCCCTTCTCATCAAAGAACAGCTTCTCTGGGTTAAGGATCTTCCCTTCTCGCACCCACAGATCCTCCCTGACGGAAGAATCACACAGAATAAAAGATGAACAATTCCTCCCAGCAGCAGGGGAGAGGCCTGGACTGCTTTCCACACTATTCAGTCCCCCTTTACCTATTAGCGCATAGACCACCCCAACACAGGGGCTGGTGGTTAACCCACCATGTGCTGTTATGGTAAGCAGGTGGAAGAACCAAATCAACACCAGGCACTCCCGCCCCAGGGAACTGCATGTGTCACCTCTAGGAAGTTTCCCACATGTCACCCCAACATGAACAATGCCTATACAGTTTCACTGGAAGGGCTGGCATCCTTCCTCTCTCCCTGCAGAGGGAGGATGTAGGAAGAGGTTAGCATGGATCAAATGATTCTAGCAAGAGTCTATGCCTGTTCTGATTGTTACCTAGGTGGCAACCTAAAACATAGTTGAGACCTCTCGGTTTCTGCTACAGGGAACAACTGCAGCTTTACAAAACAGAGGGAAGTTGGGGTATTGTAGGAACCAGCAACCCTGTGGTTAGTGCTCTTTGCTGCCATGCAAGAGATCTGCATAGGTTCAACTCCCAGGCCTGGTTTTTCCAAAAAGCAGCACTCTGGGGTCCAATATCGTCTATACCTCGCATTCCACGGCATCGGAGGAGCATATTTTGGTATGCAGGCAGCCATCCCAGGGCAAACAGCCCTATCTGCTCACCTTTGCAGCTGGTGACTCCTCAAAATCCGGCAGTTAGTGAACTGGAAGATTGGAGCATCCGAGACAGACTTATTAGACGGCATTGTCGGGGCTTGGAGAAAACACCTGAAACAGGGAAGGGGAATGATGCAGAGGATGGGATACTTCCAGTAACCCAAGGACAGACAGAAGAATGAGAAAGGAAGGGTGGTTTGCACACAGGGTTGAGACTCAGGAGACCTGGGGCAGGTTGGTGGAAAATGAGAGAAAGGAGGTGCTGCTTTACAAAGAAAAAAGCAGAATGAGAATACAGTAGAGAGAGGTCAGCCAGATGGGACAGGGATTATCAGTGAGTTCAGACAGTGCCCAGTGCAATGGGATCCTAACCTTGATTGGGACCAGAGTGTGCTACTATATCACAAATAAATAATTGTGGGGCAAAAATGGAGATAATGTGTTGGAGATGGAAGTAGAAAAAAAAAGGGGGGAGGGAAAAGCAAGAAGATAGACAACTTAATTTAGTGAATATCATTTCTTTGTGCTCTTTTGTTTTACTGTACTTCCAGGACCATGATTCTCCAAGCTGCTCCACGGACCCTTAAACCTGCAAGGAGCTCTTATGAAGTCAATGAGGCTCTGAGGGGCATGGATCAGCGTTCATGTCACGTTCCCCATCAGTACCCGGCCCGGGTCAGGGAACCTAATGATCCAACCAGTGGAACAAATTCAGTGATGAATCCTGGTCACATGCCACCTGAGGCACATTGCACATATGCTAAGAAGAACGAGGCTCCAAGCAGTGGTTCACCCATATGGAACAGTGGATGGGACAGCTACTCAGAGCCCTTAGGCTGGAGAGAGAAGTATTTGGAGGAAGACAGAAAATAACCTGATCTCTGTCAAACTGCACACAAAATGCTCTGATAGGTGGGGGGTCTGGTTGCTCCAGGGCTCCTTATTTACTTAGAGCATTTCCCCACTGAAAGGTTTCAGGTGTTTGCAACTCCACCAGGACCTTCACAGCTGCAGCTTGGCTCCACTTATCCAGCAGCACAGGAGGATACGGGGACGGGGAGGCAATAAGAGGAGGAATCTTTAGGTCACCAACACACACATTTTGTTTCTCTGTTTAGAAGCACCCCAAAATCCTGAAGTCCTGCTGACAAACAATTGATCCAGGCTAGTCTTAAAACACCCTTCAATAGTCACACCAAGTTAGAGAGACAAGGAGTCCGGTGGCATCTTAAAGACAAACAGATTTATTAGGGACTGTCCGGTTTGGCCAATGAACATGGCAGAGGGGCATTGCTGGCACATACAATATTAGCAGACGTGCAGGTGAATGAGCCTCTGATGGTGTGGTTGATGTGGTTGGGTCCTCTGATGGTGTCGCTAGAGTAGATATGGGGACAGAGTAGGCAACGAGGTTTGCTACAGGGATTGGTTCCTGGGTTACTGTTTCTGTGGTGTGGTGTGTAGTTGATGGTATTTGCTTCAGGTTGGGGGGCTGTCTGTAAGTGAGAACTGGCCTGCCTCCCAAGGTCTGGGAGAGCGAAGAATCATTTTCCAGGATAGGTTGTAGACCGTTAATGATGTGTTGGAGAGGTTATAGCTGGGGACTGTATGTGATGGCCAGGGGTGTTCTGTTATTTTCTTTGTTGAGCCTGTCCTGCAGTAGGTGATTTATGGGTACCCGTCTCGCTCTGTCAATCTGTTTCCTCACTTCCCCAGGTGGGTATTGTAGTTTTAAGAATGCTTGATAAAGATCTTGTAGGCGTTTGTCTCTGTCTGAGAGATTGGAGCAAATTCAGTTGTAAACTAGGGCTTGGCTGTAGACAATGGATCGTGTGATGTGTCCTGGATGGAAGCTGGAGGCATGTAGATAAGTATAGCTGTCAGTAGGTTTCCGGTATAGGTTGGTGTTTATGTGACCATCACTTATTTGCACTGTAGTGTCCAGGAAGTGGACTGGTCCAGCCTGAGATTGATGGTGGGATGGAAATTGTTGAAATCCAGGTGGAATTCTTCAAGGGCCTCCTTCCCGTCCCTCCAGCTTCCATCCAGGACACATCACACAATCCAGACCACAACAGACCTTTTACTAACATGTTACTACCCCTAAGGGATGCTAGAAATAATTAAGTAAGATGCTCCAATTTACGATTCTGTGAACAGGACCTAAAAGCTGACAATGTAACCAAACTGCCCCAAATGCTATGATTTTGAAACACAACATGGTACCACAGGAAAGTCAAGCACAGAGAGTGGAAACAATGAATAGAAGTCATTTGATTTCTTTTCAACTAACCTTAGTTCCTGGGAAGATCAATTTGAGCTCTTCAACCTTTTCAGCTTGTGATACTGCTCCTCTCACTCAGCATCCCATACTGACTTTGGAGGAGGACTGCATTGACAGTCTGCTGGTACCTGTGGAAGAAACTGTTAAGTATAACACAGTGGAAATGAAAGCAGAGAGTCTCTGAGTATCCTACTCCTTGACAGACAGTTAGACCAGACTCCTACTTTAGTAATTGAATAAATTATATTGTATTATGGTACAGTCGAGAGGCCCTCGAAGGCATCAGAGCCACTTTGGGCTAGCACTGACAACACAGAATGAAAGATAGTCCCTGCCCCTTTATTCTCTCCTTCCCCACTCTCCATATTTTTGGGTCCTCCAGGTAGTTTCAGTGGCATTGCAGCAGCTCTTCTTTTCAGAGATACCTCGCTAGGCAGATGAGAGGGGTTATGCAGTCCAGTGCAAGTCCCACTATTGCTGTCCTACTGGGAAAAAAAATCCACCCCCCATATCCAGGTACTGAGAGGGAGACAGTGTCCCTGCAAGGAGCCAGGACAGCGAGAAGGCAGCAGCAGACAGAGTTGGGGGCAGGCACAGAGAGGGTACTGTGGAAGGAGCTCAGGCTATGCTCCCTCGCTGGCACCCCAACGCTCTGGTAGAGTATTGAGGACGCAGAATTAGCAGAAAACGGGGTGGCTGGTGCAGCTCAGCTGAGCTCAAGTCTATCTCCCGGCTCCCTAAGGCCCGTCAGCGCAGGGCAGAAGGGATAGGAAGCTGGAGGGGGAGAATGGAGGTCCTTAAGACAGCTTAGCCCAGGCCCGGTTCTGCGGGTTCTGACCGGGCCGAGGGTGCAGGGGCAGCCCAGCCATGCTACTCCCGGCGCGGGGGCAAGGTCCCCACCTTACCCCTGCGGCTCTGCCCGCTCCTGCGGCAGCAGCGGCTCCCCAACGTCCGGTCAGGTGAGTCTACTCAGCTGATTGGGAAGCGACGGGAAGGCGGGGTTACCCTGAGCACGTGATCGGCTGCCGTCATGGGAAGGGCGAAGTAAAGGAGGGTAGTCAGCTGCTGCCGCCCTCTTAGGGAGGTCGTAAAGCCAAAGGGCTCAGATAGGGAGCTCGACCCTGGGAGCAGGTTTGGCAGGTGAGTTGCTGGGGGGATGTTTGGGGGGCGGGTGGGTAGCGAGACAGGTTTGGGGGCGGGTCAGTGAGGGGGGTAGCTTGCAGGATGGGTAGCTAGGGGCAGGTTTGGAGAGCAGCTTAGAGGGTGAGTTGTGAGCATATCACTGGGGGTGATTTGTGATGGGCTGCCGGTAGGATTCTGCCAGGCGGAGCCAGAGATCCTGAGGGTGGCTAGACCCAGAGGGTTTTGAGGTTACGGGAGATGTGGGGGAGGGAACTTGGATCCATTTGACCCTTTTCTGAGTTTGTGAGCTGGGGTGAGCTCTGCTGCCATGAGAGGAGGTTGTGTTGCCAGTTACAATAATGCAATGTGAAGCAGGGTATCAAAGTCACATAACTGAAATCAAGCTGCCAGCATGTTGTAATGCAATGCTCCGCTTTTAAAAACATCTTTATTCACTTTTCTCATCTTAGTAGACTAGAATAGGGACAAGCTACCTTTGCCTTTACAAATGCATGTTACCAGGATCTGGAATGGTCCCCTGCCCTCATCTCAAAGTGCTTTGCAAGTAGTCCCTGGTGAGATAGGTATTTTTGTTCCATCAATATAATGATTGGCCAAAAGTCACACAACAAGTCAGTAGGCTTTAATTTTGTACCTCCTCAGAGATCCGTGCTACAGCACCAGTCAGTTCACAAATGTAAATACATTATTTGGAATGGCTGCAGTCAGTTCTGTGAAAATTCTCCTCTAACAACCCGTCTATGGCTGCTCAGCTCCTGTGGCGATCAGGCCATGGATACGGGGAGCATTGAATTTGTTTGGTAATTTTGTATTTCCAGGGAGCCGGGGCTATGTGGGGTGGCTATCAGGAGGGGATTTCACCTGAGGTTGCATGGGCTGTTCGGAGGAATTTCTTTTTAAAAGCTTTTTTGATAGGGGATTACTAGGGCATTGCACACTTCATTACTTCTGTAGGCTGAGCACATTGCATTCCTCCATCCCACCCCACCAGCCTCCTCTATTTCAGGGAACCACCTCCACCCCCTCTCCCATGCAAGGGGCTCTCTGTGACCCCCCTTCCCCCATACCATTGTCTTTGACTCCCCCGCTCCTTACTATGCCGGGGCTCGGTATGTTCCCCAGTCCTTCCTCTCCCCATACAGGGGTCCCCTATTCTCCACCCCCACCCCATGGGCTAGGGGTGTGTGTCTCTTTCATACCTTTCTTCCCCTGCAGATCGGAAGGGACGGGCAGATGGTTGGTGCCATCTCTCTTTCTCTTTGCCTCCCCCACTACAGAGCAGGCTTGGGGGGAGGCAGCACGCTTGGATGGAGGAAGGAATGAAGGCTCCTTTACATCTCTCTCCCTCTGGCTCCCCTGACGGCTGAGCATCCAGTTCTTAGCTAGCTCTCCACAGGCAGAGCCAAGAGCAACTTTTTAAGTGAAAACAGCTTTTCCAGTTATGACATTACACCGCATCCCAAATTCTTCATAGAAATATTGTTCTGATATGAATATGGCATGACTAAGATATGTTTTATGCAAGAGGGGTCATGTGAGGTATCATTGAAAAGGTTATGATCTACTGAATGTGTTTATCCAATTTGTATGCATGTATCATTTTTGTATCTGAAGCTAGTAATATTTAACATGTATCAGTATTTCAAATGTGCTACTCTGGGTAACACCCATAACTAGCCCTTCAGGTACAACAATGAAAAAGTCAGACAGGGCTGATGGGCCATCAGCATAGACAATGGACTGTGAAAGAGCTTAGTCTTCATGTGGACGCTCCAGACAGGTTGTGAGTAATGGCTGCTATGACCCTGTAGAGACATGTGACTGAGTCACCTGGTACTGGACCCCACCTTGGAATGCCAGTGTTTTTTCACTGGAAGACAAAGGATTCCTGTCATACACAAAAAGCTATATAAGGCAGGGGAGTGACATCATCGTGGTTGTCCTCTGCCTCCCCACCCAAAAAGATGCTGGGAAACACCTGAAAATAAGAACTGAACTTGGGGGGAAAGAGTAGAGCCCAGGCTGGAAGGGTGTCTAGTCTGTGAGTAAGAATACCTGAAGTTTCACACTGCATGCCAGTGCAGCTGGCTTCCAAGAACCTTTGCAATCTGCCTGAAACAACATTTAGGATAAGTTTCATAGTTTCATAGATACTAAGGTCAGAAGGGACCATTATGATCATCTAGTCTGACCTCCTGCACAATGCAGGCCACAGAATTTCACCCACCCACTCCTGCGAAAAACCTCTCACCTATGTCTGAGCTAATGAAGTCTTCAAATTGTGGTTTAAAGACTTCAAGTAGCAGAGAATCCTCCAGCCCCATGCTACAGAGGATGATAAATTACTATTTGTAGCTAATTTCTTTAGTGAATCAAGCTTAGTTTGTGTTTTGTTTTATTTGCTTAGTAATCTGCTTTGTTTTGTTTGCTATCCCTTATAATCACGTAAAATCTGCCGTTTATAGTTAATACATTTGTTTTGTTTATTATTAAACCCAGATTGTGCAATTTCTAACAGGGCGGAGAGGGGGGCAAGAAGTTGTGCATATCTCTCTTCACATTGAGGGAGAGGGCGAACTTTTATGAGCTTGCCCTGTACATAAAACATATTGCACAAGACAATATACCTTAGGGTCTGCACTCCAAGGGAGGTGGGCACCTGAGTGCTGGGGCAAGTCCCTTAAGATGAATCTTCTCAGAGCTAATCTCAGGGTATGTCTACACTATGAAATTAGGTCAATCTTATAGAAGTCGATCTTCAGAAAGCGATTTTATACAGTTGATTATTATGTCCCCACTAAGCACATTAAGTCGGCGGAGTGCATCCTCAATATTGTGGCTAGCATCGACTCATGGAGCGGTGCACTGTGGGTAGCTATCCCGCAGTCTCTGCTGCCCATTGGAATTTTGGGTTAAGCTCCCAATGCCTGATGGGGCAAAAACATTGTCACGGGTGGTTTTGGGTATATGTCGTCAGTCTCCCCTCCCTCCTTCCATGAAAGCAATGGCAGATAATCGTTTCACACCTTTTTTCCTGGGTTGCCCATGCAGACATCATAGCACTGCAAGCATGGAGCCCGCTCAGCTCACTGCTGCTGTTGTGAGCATTGTAAACACCTCGCACATTATCCTGCCATATGTACAGAACCTGTCTAGGAGACACCAGCACAAGGATGATTGTGAGGAGGACATGGACACAGATATTCCTGAAAGCATGGGATGTGGCAATTGGGACATCATGGCAGCATTGGGGCAGGTTGATACAGTGGAATGCTGATTCTGGGCCCGGCAAACAAGCACAGACTGGTGGGAATGCATAGTGTTCCAGGTATGGGATGATTCCCAGTGGCTGCGAAACTTTCTCATATGTAAGGCCACTTTCCTGGAACTTTGTGAGTTGCTTTCCCACACCCTGACATGCAGGAATACCAAGCTGAGAGCTGCCCTGACAGTTGAGAAGTGAGTGGTGGTAGCCTGGTGGAAGCTTGGAATGCCTGACTACTACCAGTGAGTCCGGAATCAATTTGGAGTAGGCAAATCTACTGTGGGGGCTGCTGTGATCCAAGTAGCCAATGCAATCACTGAGCTGCTGCTATCAAGGGTAGTGACTCCGGGAAATGTGCAGGTCATAGTGGATGGCTTTGCTGCAATGGGGTTCTCTAACTGTGGTGGAGTAATAGATGGAATGCATATCCCTATCTTGGCACTGGACCACCTTGCCAACCAGTACATAAACCACAAGGGGTATTTCTCAATGGTGCTGCAAGCACTGGTGGATCACAAGGAATGTTTCACCAATATCAACAGGGGATGGCCAGGAAAGGTGCATGATACTTGCATCTTTAGGAACTCTGGGCTATTCCAACAGCTGCAAGAAGGGACTTGCTTCCCAGACCAGAAAAATTAACGTTGGGGATGTTGAAATGCCAATAGTTATCCTTGGGGACCCAGCCTACCCCTTGCTCCCATGGCTCATGAAGCTGTACACTGGCAGCCTGGACAGTAGTAAGGAGCTGTTCAACCTCAGGCTGAGCAAGTGCAGAATGGTGGTAGAATGTGCCTTTGGACATTTAAAAGCTCGCTGGCGCAGTTTGCTGACTAGGTTAGACCTCAGTGCAGCCATTATTCCCATTGTTATTGCTGCTTGCTGTGTGCTCTATAATATCTGTGAGAGTAAGGGGGAAGACATTTATGGTGGGGTGGGAGGTTGAGACAAATCACCTGATGGCCAATTTTGAGCAGCCAGACACCAGGGCAATTAGAAGAGCACAGCTAAGTGTGCTACACATCAGAGAGGCTTTGAAAACCAGTTTCATGACTGGCCAGGCTAAGGTGTGACAGTTGTGTGTGTTTCTCCTTGATGCAAACCCGCCCCCTTTGTTGATTTTTAATTCCCTGTAAGCTATCCACCCTCCCCACTTTGATCACAGCTGGCAAAGGAAATAAAGTCACTATTGTTTTGAAACCAGGGGGAGGGACAGCTCAGTGGTTTGAGCATTGGCCTGCTAAACCTAGAGTTGTGAGTTCAATCCTTGAGGGGGCCATTTAGGGATCTAGGGCAAAAATTGGGGATTGGTCTTGTTTTGAGCAGGGGGTTGGACTTGATGACCTCCTGTGGTCCCTTCGAACTCTGATTCTTTATTAATTAAAAAAAAAAGTGAGATAACTTACAAGGTAGCCCAGTGGGGGTAGGGGAGGAAAGGATAAGGCCACATTGCTTATTGAAGCCACACTACAAAATCAAAGCTGTTTGAATGACAGCCCTCTGTTGCTTGGGCCATCCTGTGGAGTGGAGTGGCTGGGTGCCTGGAGCCTCCCACCCTGTGTTCTTGGGCATCTGGGTGAGGAGGATATGGAACCTGGAGAGGAGGACAAGCGGTTATACAGTGGATGCAGCGGCAGTCTGTGCTCTTGTTGCCTTTCCTGCAGCTCCATTAGATGCCTGAGCATGTCTGTTTGCTCTCCCATTAGCCTCAGCATCGCTTCCTGCCTCTTCTCATCGTGCTCACCTAATGCTTTCCTGGCCTCTGACACTGAATGCCTCAGAGCAGGAGGACTGCACAAGCTCAGAAAACATGTCATTGCGAGTGCGTTTTTTTCACCTTCTAATCTGCGATAACCCCACGGAGGGAGATGATGGGGGAGCATAGAAACATTTGCACCTGCAGGGGAGATAAAAAGGGAGAGTAAAATTTATGAGGATACATTTCTGAGAACAAAAGGGAGACTTTCACAGTAAATCAGGCAATTAACAGCAGACAGCACGTGTGCTTTAAGTACAAGGTCGCATTTTGCCTTTTATATTGAGTGCCTGCCCATATGGTGACACATTATACACAGCTGGGCAACAGAATTCTGTTTCCAGGCAGCCATGGTAAGCCAAAGGCTATGTGGGGTTGGCTTCTTCTGCCTTCATAACATATGGGAATGGCTTCTGTCCTAAATATAAAGGGAAGGGTAACCACCTTTCTGTATACAGAACTATAAAACCCCTCCTCGCTAGAGGAAAAACCCTTTCACCTGTAAAGGGTTAAGGAGGTAAGAACCTTGCTGGCACCTGACCAAAATGACCAATGAGAAGACATGTTCCTTTCAAAGCTTGAGTGGGGGAAACAAAGGGTCTGTGTGATGCTTTTGCCAGGAACAGAAAGGAATGCAGCTCAGAACTCCTGTAAAAAGTTAGTAAATAATCTGGCTAGAAATGCGTTAGATTTCCTTTTGTTTAATGGCTGGTAAAATAGGCTGTGCTGAATGGAATGTATATTCCTGTTTGTGTCTTTTTGTAACTTAAGGTTTTGCCTAGAGGGATTCTCTATGTTTGGAATCTGATTACCCTGTAAGGTATTTACCATCCTGATTTTACAGAGGTGATTCTTTTACCTTTTCTTTAATTAAAACTCTTTTAAGAACATAGTTGTTTTTTCATTGTTCTTAAGATCCAAGGGTTTGGGTCTGTGTTCACTTGTACAAATTGGTGAGGATTTCTATCAAGCCTTCCCCAGGAAAGGGGGGTGTAGGGCTTGGGGGGATATTTTGGGGGAAGACTTCTCCAAGTGGGCTCTTTCCCTGTTCTTTGTTTAACACGCTTGGTGGTGGCAGCATACGGTTCAAGGACAAGGCAAAGTTTGCACCTTGAAGTTTTAACCTAAGCTGGTAAGAATAAGCTTGGGGGGAGGGGGGGGTCTTTCATGCAGGTCCCCACATCTCTACCCTAGAGTTCAGAGTGGGGAAGGAACCTTGACAGTTTCAAACCACAGCGCCCTCCTTTCCCATAGCAAGCAATACTGGTTGAGTTTGCCATTTAAAAGGAGGGGCTGCGGTTTTCAGTTGGATGTGCAGCACACTCCTCTCCACACCCCACCATGTGGCTATTCTCTGGGATGATCCCTTTTAGCCAAGCGCAAACAGTCCAGCGTGAACGGGGTCCTTTTACTGTTCCCTTACAAAAATTCCCTTATTTCAACCAGGTGACCATGAATGATATCACTCTCCTGATGCTGACACAGAAAGATAAAGACCGAATGTTGCTTGAATGCGACCAAAACCCAGGATCATTCGCTGCCATGCTTTGTGCTACAATGATTCCACACTACTTGCTACTGGCTTGGCATAGTAAAGTGTCCTACCATGGGGGACGACATAAGGCAGCCCTCCTCAGAAAACTTCTGCAAAGGCTTTCAGAGTCTTTTGGACACTGGAAAAAGGGCTAATGTAGTGCCCATCTTTAAAAAAATGGAAGGAGGAGGATCCTAGGAAATACAGGCCAGTCAGCCTCACCTTAGTCCTTGGAAAAATCATGGAGCAGGTCCTCAAGGAATCAATTCTGAAGCACTTAGAGGAGAGGAAAGTGATCAGGAACAGTCAGCATGGATTCACCAAGGGCAAGTCACGTCTGACTAATCTAATTGCCTTCTTGACGAGATAACTGGCTCTGCGGATGAGGGGAAAGCGGTGGACGTGTTGTTCCTTGACTTTAGCAAAGCTTTTGACACGGTCTCCCACAGTATTCTTGCCAGCAAGTTAAAGAAGTATGGGCTGGATGAATGGACTATAAGGTGGATAGAAAGTTGGCTAGATTGTCGGCCTCAATGGGTAGTGATCAATGGCTCCATGTGTAGTTGGCAGCTGGTATCAAGTGGAGTGCCCCAAGGGTCGGTCCTTGGGCCGGTTTTGTTCCAGATCATTTATGAAAATATTGAGGATGGTGTGGATTGCACCCTCAGCAAGTTTGCAGATGACACTAAACTGGGAGGAGGTAGACATGCTGAAGGGTAGGGATAGGATACAGAGGGACCTAGACAAATTAGAGGATTGGGCCAAAAGAAATCTGATGAGGTTCAACAAGGACAAGTGCAGAGTCCTGCACTTAGGATGGAAGAATCCCATGCACCGCTACAGACTAGGGACCGAATGGCTAGACAGCAGTTTTGCAGAAAAGGACCTGGGGTTACAGTGGACGAGAAGCTGGATATGAGTCAGTGTCTATATCACACTCGGGTGCCTGCGATTCATCCCTCTGTCGGTAACTTTGCAAGTAACTCTGCTGCCATGCGCAATGCCCTCACAACAGTCAGGCTTGACAAAGCCCTGGCTGGGATGATTTAGTTGGGGATTGGTCCTGTTTTGAGCAGGGGGGGTTGGACTAGATGACCTCCTGAGGTCCCTTCCAACCCTGATATTCTATGAGAACCTCCAGGAGAGCTTCATGGAGATGTCCCTGGAGGATTCCTGCTCCATCCCTGGACACGTTAACAGACGTTTCTAGTAGCTGTACTGGCCATGAATGCATCCCAATTCTTCAGGGCAAATCAAACATTAAACAATTGCTTTTAAACCCTGTACTGTAGTTACAAATGTGCACTCACAGGAGGTAATTCTCCAGCTTCAGGGTCCAGGAACCTGCCTTGGGAGGGTATTGGCTCCAGGGTGAGGAAAAGGTCCTGGCTGCCTGGGAGAACAGATTCTCCACTTGTCTGCTGCGCATTCTCCTTCTCCACAAAATCCTCCTCCCTGTTGTGTGAGACTCCCCCCTTGCAGGTGTCTACAGACAGTGGCGGGGTAGTGGTAGAGTCCTCCCCAGAATGGCATGCAGCTGATCATAGAAGCGGCATGTCTGGGGCTCTGACCTGGAGTGACCGTTTGCCTCCTTTGTCTTTTGGTAGGCTTGCCTGAGTTCCTTAACTTTCACACAGTACTGCTGTGTGTCCCTGTTGTATTCTCTGTCCATTACGCCCTGTGTGATTTTGGCATATATAGATAGCATTTTTTTTTAAATCAGAGTTCAGCCTGCACAGAGTCTTCTTCCCATGCAGCAATAAGATCCAGTGTCTCCCATTTGCTTCATGCTGGAACTCGTTTGCGATTCTGGGACTGCATGGTCACCTGTGCTGCTGAGCTCGCCATGCTGACCAAACAGGAAATGAAATTCAGAGTTTCCCCAGGCTTTTCCTGTGTACCTGGCTAGTGCATCGGAGTTCAAAGTGCTGTCCAGAGCAGTCATATTGGAGCACTCTAGGATAGCTCCTGGAGGCCAATACTGTTGAATTGCATCTGCACTACCCCAAATTCGACCCAGCACGGTCAATTTTAGCGCTACTCCCCTTGCCGGGGAGGAGAACAGCAGTCGATTTTAAGAGCCCTTTAGGTCGATGGAACGGGGTTGGTTGTGTAGACGCATTGCTTATAATATAGACCTAACGTGGCTAAATCCGGCCTAACCTCGTAGTGTAGACCAGGGCTCAGTGTCTGTCTTTCTGCAGCTGGGTGTCGCCCTTTCTGTGTGTGTGGCAGAGGAGGCTTAAGAACCTGGCTCAGCAAGACAGGTTAAAGGGGACTCAGGCCGGCAGAACAGGCAGGCTCAGTGGTATCTCAGTACATCAGGTGGTACCTTGAAGGGGGGCAACCCATCACATCGGTGTTCCTGATTTTTACCAGAATCAGGAGAAGTTCTGCCCACTGGTGCCTAGAACATCCACTGAACATTTTGGATTGATCAGATATGGTTTCAAAAGTTATCATGTTACACCCAGACAAATAGAGAAATGCCATTGGCTTGAGCATAGGACCTTGTTTCATTTGGCCAGTTGTCATCAGTATTGTGTTAGTGCTGCTATAGAGCCCCATGCATACTCCGTTGTGCTAGGCACTATACGACTACAGAACAAAAAGCTGTGTGTTTTATATCATGTAAATGCTTAGAGAGCTGGCTCGCTATGCCCACTAATAAACAGAAATAATTCAGTGAAATGTTAGCCCTTTCTTTGTTTATGGATGTGACGGAGTTGGGAGTCACCACCACAGCGCCTCCTGCTGTTCACTCGGGGAATTAGCTCAGTTCATGCAGAGCGCCCTCTGCAAGTGGTGTCCCGTCCATCTCTCGCCCTAGATTGGCATCTCGACCCACATTGCTCCCAGATTGTGGTGTCCTCTTCAGGACACTGCCCTCCAGCAGTGCCCACTGCTCCGGTCTCACCCCCTTCCAGGGGTTTGGTGTTATGAGCAGTCCTTCTCTTTGCCCCAGCCACAATGGCTAACCACACCCCAAAGTCTAACCTTTTTGGCAGGGGTCTGGTGCAGTCCGCGATGACCACTCCAAACAGCCAGGTGGAAGTGCAGGGGGGGGACCCAGGCCCGCCCTCTACTCTGGGTCCTGGCCCAGGGACCCTTTGGCAGCAGCCTTCCTTCTCTCCCTTTGTCCGTCTCTCTCCCTGGGCCGTTTCCCCTTCAGCCCCTTTGCACTGGCTAGGCCATTTTTCTCAGGGCCTGCAGCCCGACAGGTACTGGGCGGGAGTCCCCTTCTACTCCCCTCGCCCACCGACTTCCCAGATCCCCATAGGGCTAGTCTCCTCACGCAGGAGACTGTCCTTCACCCTCTGAAGGCCTGGGAGAGACTGCCTGCTCCCTTCCTGGGCAGTCTTTATATAGCGCCTAGCCTAGCCCTGATTGGCTGGCTGTAATACTGGCCCTGATTGGCTCTAACAGGCCCTTCCTGATTGGCTGCTGCCCTGCGCAGCTGCTCTGGTCTGTTGTAGCCCAATCTGGCATGGGGGTGGGGCACTGCCCCACCACACACCTCCCCCCTTAAGACTATTCTCACGGGGACAGGGGATCCCTATTGCCCCAGCTTCCCTTGCAGCTGGGCCCACAGGGCATCCCTCTCCTCTCGCAGGCCCTCCACACTCTGGAGCCACCTGCTTCCCTCTTCTAGGGTCTGGGTTCCCACCGTAGACCACCCTGGTTCTACTGGGGTTCCCCTCTCCATTTGGGTCCTCACTGTAGCCCTCCTGGCCCCAGTGTAGGTTTCTTGGTTTAGGCGGGGCCTCTCTGCCCCAATCTCTTTCTCCCTCGTGGCCCCAGTCTTCACCACCCCTTCCCTGGGGCTGGTCTCAGACCAAGCCCTTGTCTCGGACACTTCCCCCTTCCTGCCTTAGGGAGCAGCGTCCCTTTAAGTGGCAGTGAAACCACCACTTGTGTCTTCCCTTGGCCACGGCCCTACCACAGCCTGTTTGGGCCCTAGCCCTTCCCTCTGGGCTAGCCCAGGCCTTGGGAGCCCTGCAGGGGCACTCCCTCTTGAAGTCTCCCCACAGACCCAACAAGCTGAAGGCCCCCTTCTTGCCCTCACAGGGGGCACCTTGTCTGGGTGGGGCTCTCTGCCCCCTCCCAGTGGGGATACTCCCTCCTGAAGCATCCCAGTTGCTCACAGGTGAAACAGTGCTTGAGCCCAGGCCCTAGCCTCCTGCTCTTGGTGCCTGGTCTCTTATAGGGCCTGGGTGCCCACCCCTGCAATAGCCAGAGCAACCCTCTCTGCTGCTTGGCAAGCTGGGCCCCCCAATAAAAGTCCAACTTCTCCACCATTTTCTCCTTTCTCTGTTCTGTCCCACAGTCCATGCCCTGCCCCTTGTAGCGGGGCGGACTGCTAGTGCCTGCATTCTCTACCACTTGTAAAGGAGCGGACTCACCCCTGCGGCACCTCCTGCTGGTCGTTGGGAACTAGCTCTTTTCCAGCCTGGAGCACCCTCTGCAGGCTGGCGATCCGCAGAGCTCTGGCCCTCGTATCCCTCACAGACCCCAGTGCCCCTTTCTCTGGGGATCTGCCCCCTGTCAGTACCTGTACACTCTGCCTCTGGGTCTCCCCTTCCTGGGGAACCCCCAACCCACTATCCCCACCTTGCCTCAGTCCAGGCTACTGCTAGTCATCACCAAGCCCCCACTCCCTGGGGCAGACTGCCGTGTAAAGGCCACTCATTGTAGGCAAGGGGGTTCAGACCTGCTGCCTTCCTCTCAGTACCTCTATGGGCCTTGGACCAGGCCCTACAGCCTGGGGAGTTGCCAGCCTGGAGCACCCTTGCTCAGCCTGCTCCTTCCCCAGCACTGTACCACCCTCAGTACCCTGTCAGACAGGCCCTGCTCTCTCCCAGCCTGGAGAGAGACTCCTTGGGACTCTGGCTCACAGCCTTTTTATACAGGCCAGCTGGGGCCTGACTGGGGTGTGGCCCAGCTGCAGCTGCTTCCCCAATCAGCCAGCCCCAGCCACAGCCCTCTCCAGGGCTGCTTTTAACCCCTTCTATTTTATAAAACCAGAGAGGGGAGGTTGGCTAATGAAGCGTCCTGCGATTGTAGGGCCGTTTTCCAATCCTCAGTACATTCACTTATCCAGGCAGAGTTCCTCTGGGCAGCGTCCATCGACTCCCTTGACGCCTTCGAGGAGCGGTGGGCGCTGTCCGAGGTTCTCTGCTCGGTGACCCCATCCGGTTCCCTCCGTCTGACCCTTTGATTGAGGGGAAGAGTGAGAGACCCCAGCCCCAGCCGTTGCCGCTGTGGATACAATCATCACTGTCGCCTAGGAGGGGTCCTATAACACGTGGGTGTAATCCCCCCCACCCTCAAACCGCCCACCCTGCAGCCATGCCCATCTTGTCGGGCACTCTCAGGAGAGGAATAATCGGTGACACTGGGCGTGGCACTAGGTAACTCGAGGGGGTGGAAGACCACGAGTGTCGAGGAAGCCCCCCAGCTCTAGGCCACCAGGTAACTCAGGAAGGTGGAAGACCACGAGTGTCGAGGAAGCCCCCCCGCTCAGGGCCCAGGCTAGCCTGAACACTTCCTCCTCCTGAAGGCTGCTGTGTTATACCTTCTGTTTGCTTTTGTTTTGTTGCATAGTTTGCTTTACCCTCTTTGGTGATTCTTTGTAAGTGTTACACAAATAAAATTCTTTTCTGCTAAAAAACAAACAAACAAAAAAAACCCTTCTATTTTAGGAGTAGGGTAGCCACCCCGCTACAATGGAGCAGAGGTAAATATATGATTCCGGAACCTCTAACTTCATTTCTCCAAGAATTTTAGATCTTATTGGAAAAATATTACACCTTTGAAAATCATGTCCACATGTGGTGTCTGGAACTTGAGCAAGGCAAGTTATTTTTCAATATTATTTTTAACCTGACCGTGTCCCTTTAATAGTGACTTTACCTGAGGTCACACAGTGAGTCAGTGATAGTCTAGAATAGAATCCAGGTGTTCTGACTCTCAATTCTAACTTCTAGTTACCTGCTCTTTTCTCTCCAGTGATTATGATGATAACAGCAAAAAGGCTCACTTTTATAATGTTTTCAGTCTTTCCATTGACTTCAGTGGGAGTTGGATCAGGCCCCAAATATTTCAAACAGATAAATTACAAGCTGGGGACACTTGGGAACATCATCCATATTTCCCTTCAGTTTAAGCAAATGTCCCAAATAGTCCACCTGCTAAATCGTTCGTTTCGTTTATGTTCTTCTTGCCCCTTAATTGATGGCTTCCTGCATGAGATGGTTCCTTTCTTCTCAAGAATTTTTTAATATGTAATTTTTGCTTGTCCATTTGCCTGATGGTTCACACTCCAACAACACTGCATAGAAAGACAAGTTCCTTAGCAAGTTTTGTATTTGGACGGGGCACTGATGCAATCTGCTGTTTAATGAATCACATTGCACACAGATAAATGATAAGGAATTGAATTTTGTGTGTGTAACATCTCAGGCTGGCAAGCAATCTAATTTAGGTAAAGTTTTATACTGCGCTCAGCACCATAATAGCTGACAATAATGTCCTCATCTACACTATGGAAACTACCCCTTGCTGCCAATGGGTGACAGCAGCAGGGCAGCTACAAGTTCAGCCAAGGAAAAGCCATGCTCAGCAGCATGCTGGAAATCCTTAGTTAAGAATTGCTCAGAGCAGGTTTGGAACACAGTTTCTGAGTGTGTGTGTGATACAGGTTGTTCCTGCCCTAATAGGTAGTTAAACCATGTTCAGCGGCACCCATCACTGACCCTTCGGGCCTTTTACTGTGGTTTAACCCATTACTGAGCCCAGCTGTTGTCAGTAATGGTTCATTTTCACAGCATGGTCATAAGCTGAAGAAACAGCGCAGCCATTTGGAAGAGAGAAAATGCCATCCACAAATACATTCCAATGCCAGGCTGTTTGCTCAAGAGGGAGAGCGCCTTCTGAAGGTGCAAAATTGTGCGTATGCATAAAAAGGTGAGTGTGGGTTCATACTCTACTATGAGATCAAAAGGAAACCTTGGTATACGCAAATAAGTGTGAATAGGCTTGTTCTACCTCCAGAGCCAATTTGGGGAGAACTTCCCAGATTATGGAAGAGAAATTTATTTAAAACGTAAATATTCATTGTTTAAAGATGTTTAAACCGCTGTCAGGAATGGTCTAGATATACTGAATCGTGCCTTGGCGCAGGGGGACAGACTAGCTGTAATCCCTTCCAGCCCTACATTTTAGGATTCTGTTTAATATCCATTGATTAAGGATGTTCTGACTTGATCTGGCATGTTAATAAGGCTTTTTTTGACACCTGCATGACATGAGTTCTAAGAAGAGGATGCAAGCCAAAGGGTGAGTCACTGAACCTGCTGAAGGGTGCATGCATAATAGCTTGAAACTTCCTCCATGCTGCTGGAAAGAGCAAAGCAGTCTGTGCTTAGATGTAAGACTTTGAATCCTGCCTAACCATTAAGTTGTAACTACAGGATTCAACCTACCTTTGCCCAGTTTCTAGAATATTTGATTCTGCTTAACTTTTATCAGTGTCAATTTTTTATTTTCAATGCCACATTGACTTTATTTGAGAGGATCAGAACTGCCAACTGTTATTGGAAGTTTATGAAAGACCCAAGATTAATTTATCAGAGGATGCCAATGAGAGAGAAGGATGCTAGCGTGAGAATGGGTCAAAAGCATGGGGGGGCTCATCTCCAAAAGGTACTGATAAAGCTGCGACCTGAATTCTAAACAGTTTGCAATTTGTACGCTCTGGATTGCTCAACAATTCCAAACCAACATGCCAAAGGGATCTCAGCTTCTGATCTCTCATGTACACTCACTCAGGTATCTAAAAGAATAGTCTTAATCCTTAATATCTCGTCTGAAACTGATTTCATGGATGACCCGGGGAATACATCAGTCTGGGACTCATGCTTTCATGGGGTTTCATCTCAGTATGCATGACCCAAAGGGGAAGGGAGGTTTTTTTAGGCAGTAATTATAATTTTTAGCCACTTGGGGTCACCCCTTGTCTCCACAAAAGGAACAGAGGCTGACAGTCAAATTGGCAGCTCCTGTGGAGGGAACGGCATAAACATGGCAGCCTGACGTGCTGACAAAGAACCAGTCAGCATAGCTGCTCGGCAAGTGAGAATGAGAGGGAGGATTTCAGCCTAAGCTACGTGCACCTGGTTACCTCTAGAAAAGATTGGACTTAGCCGACTCTTAACCAAGAGCCTGATCCTTCGAAGTCAATGAGAGTTGCAGATGCTCAGCATTTTGCAGAAGGCATTTTGGACTCCAGGATTGGGACCTATAAGAATAGCTGTACATACTAGATGCAAGGTGTTGCATTATAAAGCTTTCTCAGGGTTTTCTAATGCTTTTATTAATGTTATTTGTCATTTATTATTTCTGTTATCATACCGCCTAGGAACCTCAGTCATGGACCAGAAATCTGTTGTGATAGGTGCTGTGAAAACACAGAAAAGCCAGTCCCTGCTCCAAAGAGCTGACAATCTTGGATTTGGAACATCAATACCAAAACCAGCTTGACCTAGAAACTAGACTCATTCAAAAATTTTAAAGACTTAATGTCTTTAGCCAAAGACGCACTACTCCTGGGGGAATTCTGTGCCACTGCACATGTGCAGAATTTATGTCCTCCGCAGATTTCTTTGCTTCCCTATAGAAAAATGACTTTCTGATGGGGAAGCCACAAGAATGGTCATGCAACCCTCCACAGCAGTATGTTTCGGATGCCAGGGGCAGCTGGCAGAGAGGTAAATCATTGTGGGATAGGGAGCGGGACTGCGGAAGACCTAGCTGGTGGCTTCTACCCTGCGCCAGGCTCAGCTGCTAGTCCCAGCTGGGCTGGGGAGGACGGGATTTCCTCTTCCCCTATCCAGAATCGGTGGCGGGGTCGGACCCACCCCCAGGTTTCTCTCCCAGCTGCAGGAAGCTCTAGAAACTCCCCCCTTTCCTCCATGTTTCCTGCAACCATCACTCCTCAGCTGCAGGGGGAGGGATCCCTGTACAGGGAGCTGCTCCCCCATCCACCCAACCCCCATGCATCCAGACACCCTCATCCCCAGACCCTCCCATCGAGCCTCACCCCCCTGCATTCAGAACCCCCCATGATGAGTCTCTCTTCCCCTACACCTGGACCAACCCAAAGAGCCACCTGGATTCCCACCTCACCGAGCCCCAACCAGCTGCACCTGGATCCCCACCCCACTGAGACCCCCACACTCAGACCCCCCTGCCAAGCTCTATCCCCCCCCCACATCCAGACCTCCCGCAGTGAGCCCCAGCTACCTTGACCTGGACCACCTTCACCTGCAAAGTCCCATTACCATTGCATCCAGAACCCCCCAACAAGGCCCTGTGCACCCAGATCCCCACCAAACCTGGATACTCCACTGAGCCATCTGCACCCAGATTGCCCCACACAGAACCCTCTCAACCCACAGCTGGCTCCCCCCACACTAAGCCCCTCCACACTTGGATCTTGCCTTGCTGAGCCTGCCTGCCCACACCTAGTGCACCTGGCAAGGAGGGGCAGGGCCCTGGGGTGTTTCTGGGGCAGGCCTGGTTCTGTCATTGTGTCACAGTTGTGTGCAGCCTCACCGCTGAGTCTGTGTCCCAGCGGGGCTGCACAGTGATCTCCCATCTGTGCAGCCAGTGGCCTATGCTCTCCAATGCCATGATGGAGCCTCCACATTTATTTCACAAATAAAATTTGCAGAATTTTAAAATATTGTGTGCAGACATTGATTTTTACACTAGAATGTTCTAATGATTTTTTCCTTAAGTAAATTTTCTGACTTTCATCTTAATGATTTCTTGTCTGAAAATTTCCTAAACTTGGGATAAATGTATCAAGGAAGATTACAGGACCCTGCAATGCACAATTATTTATATTAGGTAAATTAGATAGCAGTTAGTCCTATGCATTTCTTAGTCTTTCAAACCAGGCTCTTTACTCCTGAGGGCATTCTGCACCAAAGAATTAAAAATTCTGCGCCAAAAAACCCCAAAATTTTAGCCTGTGAAACAAATACCTGGGGTTTTAAGCTGCGAGCAAGGGCAGCTGGCCCCAAGAATCACCAAAAACTGCTTAAACCATCATTT
The DNA here is from genome assembly GCF_965140295.1 of Lepidochelys olivacea. Classification (NCBI taxonomy): domain Eukaryota; kingdom Metazoa; phylum Chordata; order Testudines; family Cheloniidae; genus Lepidochelys; species Lepidochelys olivacea. The sequence goes on along the minus strand of NC_140420.1, from coordinate 37,930,386 downwards.
AGGGTAAGAATTTGCTACTCATATCCAATTTCTTTAGTTTATTTATTTAGTTCTTTCATTTTGTTTATTTGCTAGGTGATCTGCTTTGATCTGTTCGCTATCCCTTATAATCACTTAAAATCTCTTTTGTATTTAATAAACTTGTTTTCATTTTTTCTAAAACCAGTGTGTGGACATTATAACTTGGGGCAGAAGCTGTTGCATATCTCTCTCCACACTGAGGGAGAGGGCAAATTTAATGAGCTTACGCTGTAGTTCTCTGTGAAGCACAAGATGGTATAATGTTGGGTTTATCCTCTAGAGGGGGTGTGTGCCTGAGAAGCTGGTATGTGCCCTAGCTGTATAAGCCTTCCCATGTAGGGGCTGGTCAGAAAGCCTGACTGCCTTTACAACAGCAAGTTGTGTCCCTGTGTGTATACTGATTGAAAGAGCAAGATTGGAGAATTTAGCAACTTGTCACAGCAATTCAGTGTGAGAGGCTGGTGGGTCAGGGAGGCTCAGTGGTACCCCAGTTCCAGGCAGCACTCTGGGGGAACCCATCACACCCAGCAGCACTGGAAAACAGAAGTCCCCCTGCCCCCATTCCCCATCTGTGGTAAAGCATCAGCCACAGGAACACCTCTGTACCATGATAAAATTAATGGCCATTTGTCTGAATGGGAGTTTTATTTCCTTGCAGCTCATTTTAAGAGCCTTTTTAGCCCAACAAAGGGATTCTGGAAAAAGCACAGGACCTGGTCAGTCACTGACCAAACTTCTATTAAGCTAGTCTCCAGTGAGACCCATGAATAATTTATTTCATTTTCATTTGCCCTTTCCTCCTGGATCTCTAGAGAAGTCAGACACCTGGAAAGAGTTAGAGAGAGGAGGGATAGTCAGCTAAACAAGAACATGGTGTATGTAAGCAGTATCTGACACCCACCATCTCTCAACCTGGCCTAGCCAGAGCCTGGGCTGACTGTTAATGGATGTTTATCACCTCAGATCCATCTTTTCTATTCTCTCTCTCTCTCCTATCTCTGCAGGGGTGACTCATGCTGCTGTACTCAGAGAATGGCTGAAGTATAGGTTCACAGGCAGGTAACCTGCTGTGGTAGAAGGAACTATTTATATCCCCCTTTAAAATTGGGCACTCCAGAGCCTGTGTATTCTTTTCCAAGGGTCGGGGTGGAGTCTCTATCAGACAATTGTTCCATCAAGATGGATGCTTTGCTAAAAGCTCTGCTCTAGGAATTATTCTGGGGCAGTCTCTGACCTGTGTTATGCAGGAGGTCAGCCTAGATGACCACAATGGTCTCTTCTAGCCTGGGAATCTATGAATCTAACTAAACTCAAACTCCTAAACACCTCATCCAAACCCTGAGTCTACAAGGCTTATCCCTGGCAGATAGGTAGGTCAGCATGCTGATGGGGTAGATTGCTGGAGCCTGTTGGGGGTAAAGGAAAGTGAGAGACTGAACGATCCTATAGTTCTCAATGGTCTGAATCACTAGAGCCATCTGCAGATGCAACACATGAAGGACTTGAACAAGCTTATTCCTGCCTGGGAGTGGTCAGTGACAATCACCACAGCCAGGCAGTTAGAGGAACTGCCCTGGCCAAAATATAAATTCAGAGGCATGCCTCTGAACTTGTTTTTCCTACTGCTATTTAACAATTTGTAGGTACACAAAATAAATTACCCTCACCTGGTATCCTCTGCTCTCTAGTCATATTGATGCATGCATACTTCAATATCAATTACATACCATGGGAGATGCCTGGCTTTCTAACCCATTTGAGGATCACAGCTATGTTTAGTTACGCAGGAGTCATACTATAGACTTATTATACCTGGTCCTTGTAACCATTACAAGCTCTTATAAGAAGGTACAACTGAGTCAGAAGCAGTTAAGTTTTAGGACTTCTCTAGACCAGTGCCTTCAGTTTGCTCGGGGGCTCGTTTCATATGCAGCCATTACAGATTAAAGTTACTTCCAGCATTTACTATTGCTATTTCATGTGCAATTTGCTAATATGCTTTCCAATTGTCTAAATACCATCCTGACTGTGTGTATTCCCTGAAGAGCATAAATGTGAAGGATCTTGCATGCATATCCCTAACTACTTTTAGGCCCTCCTCTAACTCTGTCATGAGCGCTGTATAAATCTCTAGGCTGGCTGCAGGATTTTAATATTTGGAAGATAAAATTTAAGCAGCTTGAGATGAGAAATTTTAAAAAATTCATCTGATGTTCTGTGCAGAAGGGTGAGAAGAGATGATGTAGTTGTGCTGCTGGAAATGTATAATATAGGTCCTGTACAACTTTCTGAAGACCATTGGTCCAGCAGCAGTTTGAAGATTAGGACTCTGTCTCTGTGTTCTCACTTGGTCTGTTCAGGCTTCAGAAATGTCAGAAAGAATTTTTCTTCATGCAATCTGGTGCTCCTAGTAGAATTGTGGCATTTTCCACATTTTTCTTTGCCCCTACAACCTATGTCCAGGTCTACACTACAGAGTTTTGCCAGCACAACTACATTGGTCAGGGTGTGAAATTTGATCTCTGACCAACACAGCTGTGTCAGCAAAAGCCCCTAGTGTAGACAGTTATATTAGCCAAACTGTGCTTGTGCCCATATAACTTACAAGGGGCATGGGGCCGGAACAAACTATGTTAGCAACAGTGCTGCATCCACACTAGGGGTGCTTTGCTGGTATAATATCAGTATTGCTACACTGGCAAAGTGGTCCTAGTATAGATCTGGCCTAAATGTGGTGTAAATTGCAGTTTGTGTAGATGCACCTATGCTAGATACTATCTCGCTACCTTTCTGAAAGTAACAGTGAGGATATGGCAGCAAGGACTTCATCCAGTGCCCTGAATTCATAACACTCATTGCTCACTAGCGCTTGAGCCCATGACACTGTGTCCTCATTGCCATTTTTAGCAAGCTAGCTCTCTTACAGCTAGTGCAAGTATACCTACACACACACTGCACATGACTCTTCTGGGTGCAGTGTAGATGTATCTAAAGCACACACTTCACCCCAAGAAAGCTGCACAGCTACAAAGCATGTGCCTGTAGTGGAAAACTTGTCCATTCCATGTCTTAAAATCAACAAAGACACTGAAATGAAAGCAACTGGAAGGGAGTCACCCCTAGAGCTGTAGTTATAGGATATCTGGTCAGTTCAATGAATCCAGACACAAGTCAGCTTTTAGCAAAGAACTGATTTAAATAACTGGTAACTTAATCTACACACACTTGATTCCAAGTCAGGAGCAGTTTGTAACAAACTCAAACATGCCTTTGTGATGAGGCTGTTATTCTTTAGATGAATTAGAGCTTGGTTTTTAAAAGTCCTCTAGTTAGGATGGCAATTCTATTACTCCTTGTAATCCAGTCACCTTCAGTACAAGGAGTCAAATTTTAAATGCAGTAAAAGTTTCTACATTTTTGCTGAAGGCAGGGCCAGTGGTTAGGACTCTAACTTGGGACTTGGGAAACTGGGGTTCAATTCCCTGCTCTACCACAGATTTCCATGTGACCTTGTGCAAATGTCTTCGCCTCTGTGCCTCAATTCTTTCTCCACAATGTGGATAGCAGCACTGCCTTGCCTTGCCTCACCTCACCGGTGTGTTGTGAGGATAACTACATTGACTGTGCAGTGTTCAGCTACTATAGTGATGGGTCCAGATAAATACCTCAGATAGCTGCTGCTTCTTGAGTAAGCCAGCTGGGAAGCTGCAGCCATCCTTAAAGTATTATGTACACTGGATTCAGAACGTACAGACCCTCAGGGATGGTCCATGTGGGGAATTGTTTGACACAGTAGCTGCATGCATACAAAATCAGGGTTTGAACCAGTACAACTTAATCTGGTTTGTACTGGTGCAGCACAGCTACCATGGGTGCACAACACCCACTACAGACAAGCCCTCAAGTGGCAGAGATTCTGCCAGGCTAGCTCAGAGATTCACTTCACAGCTAAGGTAAAAATGGAGGTGATACCACTTATTAGCATCATAGTGTCCAGGAAGTGGATCTCGTGTGGACTGGTCCAGGCTGAGGTTGATGGTAGAGATCCACTTCCTGGACACTACGGTGCTAATAAGCGATGGACATAACCACCACCCTATACCAGAAACCTGACCGCTATTCCTACCTACATGCCTCCAGCTTTCATCCAGACCACACGATCCATTGTCTACAGCCAAGCTCTATGATACAACCGCATTTGCTCCAACCCCTCAAAGACAAAGACAAACACCTACAAGATCTATATCAAGCATTCTTACAACTACAATACCCACCTGCTGAAGTGAAGAAACAGATTGACAGAGCCAGAAGAGTACCCGGAAGTCACCTACTACAGGACAGGCCCAACAAAGAAAATAACAGACCACCACTAGCCGTCACCCCCCAAATAAAACCTCTCCAACGCATCAAGGATCTACAACCTATCCTGAAGGATGACCGATCACTCACAGATCTTGGGAGACAGGCCAGTCCTTGCCTACAGACAGCCCCCCAACCTGAAGCAAATACTCACCAGCAACCACACAACAGAACCACTAACCCAGGAACCTATCCTTGCAACAAAGCCCATTGCCAAACTGTGCCCACATATCTATTCAGGGGACACCATCATAGGGCCTAATCACATCAGCCACACTATTAGAGGCTTGTTCACCTGCACGTCTACCAATATGCCAGCAATGCCCCTCTGCAATGTACATGAGTCAAACTGGACAGTCTCTACATAAAAGAATAAGATGGACACAAATCAGACGTCAAGAATTATAACATTCAAAAACTAGTTGGAGAACACTTCAATCTCTTTGGTCACTTGATTGCAGACCTAAAAGTTGCAATTCTTCAACAACAAAAAAAACTTCAAAAACAGACTCCAAGGAGAGAGTGATGAATTGGAATTAATTTGCAAACTGGATACAATTAACTTAGGCTTGAATAGAGACTGGGAGTGGATGGTCATTACACAAAGTAAAACTATTCTCCCCCCCCCCCCCCCAACTGTTCCTCAGATGTTCTTGCCAACTGCTGGAAATGGCCCACCTTGATCACTACAAAAGGTGCCCCCCCATCCCCCCGCCCGCTCTCCTGCTGGTAATAGCTCACCTTAAGCGATCACTCTGGTTACAGTGTGTATGGTAACACACATTGTTTCATGTTCTTTATATATATGGATCTCCCCACTGTATTTTCCACAGTATGCATCCGATGAAGTGAGCTGTAGCTCACGAAAGCTTATGCTCAAATAAACTGGTTAGTCTCTAAGGTGCCACAAGTCCTCCTTTTCTTTTTGCGAATACAGACTAACACGGCTGCTACTCTGAAACCTGTAGTGCTATAGACTCATTCAAAAAAGCAGGACAGGGACATATTTAGCTTTTTATATATATTCTCATAGCAAAATAACTGATTAAGTATTATATCACTTACAACTGGTTATATTAACACACTTGATTTAACTAATATGCTGCAAAGAGACAATAAGAGCTCATGAGCCTCAGTCTGACCATCACTGATCTACATTATTCACCAGCAGAAACAATTACAAGAGCTTGTCCTTAGGGCAAGTCACAATAAGGAAGTAGCTGAAGACTTTGGCTCAGTCTGAAGACGTCTCATGTCTATGCTCCTTGAGAAATGCTTCCACAGCACAAGAATATAAGTGTAGCCGTACTAGCTCAGACAAAAAGGTCCACGTAGCCCAGTACTCAATGCCTGGTGCCCCAGAGGGAATGAACAGAACAGGCGATCAGCAGCACAGATGGGCAAGCCATTCCTGCCACCCCCACAGAAGCAGTATTAAAAACTCTGAAGTGTACATGCAGCATTAGCCTGATCAGTAAGCTACCTGGTGATATTTCTACCTAGCAGGGAGTGAACCATGGATAGTCTGCTTAAGGGATATTGTCTCTCTCTTTAAATGTGTTTTGAGAGCACTCAAACACAGACAATTTTGTTCTCTTGGCATGTACTGTTTTATTATCCATTTTTATGTTCAGGTTTACAGCAAAGAAGCTGCATTTAAGTAGCTTGCACACTGGGAAAGTAGAGGGATGATGCATCAATTAAGTATTGCTAGTCCTGCACCCTTTCCATTGCAGTTGCACCAAGTACCAATGAAGCTAACAGGAGCACTGTGATAACTGGGTCTTCAGCACACTTAACATCCTGTTAACTCTGACTTAATATGCAGCAGGCTGGAAGGACTGAGTGCATGAAGCATTGCTCTAGCCCAGTGCTTTCAGAGTGCCCAGCCAGTGTAAAGTAGGTCTCTGGCTTAGGTAAGAGCTCATTATCCTTGGTAAGGGGACATATTGCTTTTTTCATGTACAGGCTATATTTGATGCACTGCAGTATGAACTCTTCCATTACTATATGCTCAACTGTATTGGAATCCTGCCTGCTCCCATGATTCAGACAGTATGTATGTGTGGGTTGGGGGTGTCTAGGAGGTGGAGTGCGATACCACTTATTAGCCACTGTTTCACATGATTTAAAATAAACCACAAGATCTGCTACAGTAGGGTAGTGGAGGAAGTTTTATTTGGAAACATTGTATAACTGCAAAACCCAACACTGGGTGCACGACTGATGCTGGAGCATAAATTTTACTACTGGAAACATGGGAGTGTTGGACATTTGCTGTATAAGTAAAAACAAACAATTCTCACACTCCAATACCAGGACACAACAGTAATCTTTAGCATCAAGTTACATCCAAGAAATTCTCTGCACTTACAATTAACCCCACAGTGTAATAATCTACCTATATATGATTAATATATATAGCATGGGAAATTGAAAATTCTTGCTCCATAATGCATGAACATGTCAAGTCTTTTATAAATAAACATCCAGTGAAGAGAAAAAAATTACATTTCTAGTTCCTATTTATACATACTCTAATGGCAAATGGGTGGAAAGTTGAACATAGGTCATGCCAAGCCTGAAGCAGGCTTGGGACAGCCCATCCAGTTTAATATTGAATTACACACAGGACAGACAAGTCACTAACATACATTGCGCATTTACAAGAGATCCACTACCAAATTAAGACAACTGTACACATTGTTGAGACCATTTTCATTCTGGAGCTTTTGTTTTAAATGTGATTTTGTTTGTTTAATTCTTTACATCATACTCTGTGGTGTTTACTTTGTGGAAAGGATCAGGGCAACAATGAGGCCATAGAGACCCAAGACTTCAGCGAAGATCAAGATCAGGATCATTCCCACGAATAACCTGGGCTGCTGTGCTGTCCCCCGTACGCCTGCATCACCCACAATGCCAATGGCAAAGCCAGCAGCCAGACCACTGAGGCCCACACTCAAGCCAGCACCCAGTTGAAGGAAGCTCCTGCAGATCAAGGATGAGACAATTAGTGGTGAATGATAGATCTCAAGTTCAAGGGCTGGGTCAAAAAGGTAACTGCCATTTTTCTGTAGAAACAGCACTTCCATCACCACTTTTGAAGGGGGAACCACATCCTCCTAAAGGGACAGATATTCCCTCACAATCTCAGCAGGGAACTTCCCAACTGTACACCTAGCTTTATCTCCCACTACACATGTGGTGTAGTCTTGGAAGACGACTGATGTTGAACAGAGTTGGGAATCTCATGTTCTCAGGGTCAGCAAATGCAGACACCTGACAGGACATCAAGCCCATATACTATCTGGAAGCATGCTTCTGAAAGAGCATTAGTAATTTAGTAGGAAGCAATTCCAAACACTGGCAGCACATGAAGCTATGTAAGAATCAAACGGTTCATTAAACATTCAAGACTCTGGCAACTATAGCTTTGCATAGGTTTTCTAGGCAGTTAATCATTAATGTGTACAGTAAGGAGTCATTCTGGTATTAAGTTCTATCCCAATAGAAGTGTTTGCCATACTGTGCTGCACAGCTACAACTTTTGCTCCAAGTTGTTTTAATTCCATTTGTCAGGACACCTGGAGTGCCAGCTTCCTCCCAAGAATAAAGGTAGAGCATAATTTCACTTTCTACTGCTGATGGACAGCATTGCACAGTAACTCCTGCATTGTGATGTAGTCCTATTTCTAGAATCAAGGGGTTTAACAGTATCACACTGGACAGTTGAGGAGTGCCAGTCCCTCATTAACTTGCATAGAGATTGTTTAAGCACTCTTAGTTTTGGAAAAAAATTCCAAATCTGTTAGGGCAGAAGAGTTGCCACTTGAAAGGGAGTTGGCAATAAGGACTGCCTTAATTTCAGTATCTGAAGATCCTTCTGCTTCTGTTACCCAGTTAGGATTAAGGCAGATTTTAGTGGTCCTCAATAGGACAGACTTTAGAAAGTTACAGAATTACAGGTGTTACTGCCTTATTAGGGTAGTTTCAGCTTGTCTCAGGAAGCACGGAAGGGATTGGATTTCAGACTGCTCCAGGTGCAAAAAGGCAACTGTTGAGACATTAGCATAGCTAAAGGATTAATTTACCGGCATGCTCTGAAATAAGCACTAAGTTGAATTATTCACAAACACCTCCCTGGTAACTCTGGTGCATACCAAAGCTCACAAATTGTGTATTTGACCAGCCTAATTAAGTTAGCACACCTTGTAAGTGTCTTTAAATAGTCTTTGTTTAATCAGGAGCTGTACCATAAACAGGGACTGTTTGTAAAGTTCTTCTCACTGGCTGATGACCCCTTTCTTGAATTGCTTATGGGCCATAGTGGGACAACTTTAAATGCCAGTTTACAGTAATATATGAAGGGAAACAGAATGGCAAGGTTAGACAACCATGTACTGAAGCTCTCCATTTTGCATGATGTACTGAGTTCCTATAGGACAGTGGAAAGTGGATCGGAACTTTGGACCAGATTGTTACAGGATTACAAGCTATTCTATAGCTATAAAATGCTCGAAGTACTTTACTGCCCTTATCACCACAGATTCCAAGTACTCCATAATAAGAGGCTTCTCTGCAGTAGTGTTTAAGTGATATCTAGTCATTTGACAAGGGTCAAGAGTTTCAGGTTAACGCTCCCAAACACTGCTATTGACAGGTATAGCAAAAACTTACTTGAATAGTGTGATGCCAGGTGCAAGGGAGTTGGCAATAAGGACTGCCACTACCAGGCCATAGATAGCTATAATACCAGCCATGACAACAGGGATGATTGACTTCATGATCAGTTCAGGCCTCATGACAGACATGGCTGCAATACCTGTGCCACTCTTTGCTGTTCCATAAGCAGCTCCCAAGGCTGGAAAAGAGGAAAACAATGTTAATGGTATCCCTACAATACCATATACACTTATGAGAGCAGAGTTTTCTAGGCTATTGTACCCTATTAAGTTAGCATAGGGCTTTGCTAGTAGGTAGGTAAACTGGCACCAGCCTCAGCAAATATTTCCCTCATCTCTCATTTGGTGGGGGAATGCTGAAGTAGGAATGACTTGCCCAAGGTAACATTAAGATTAAACTTCTTCCAAGTTGAGCCTGTTCCGCCCATCACACACTGTAGCTAGGCTAGGAGGCTAGTTAGCCTGATGTCCCAAGAATGTGCTATGTTATCTGGAAACTGCTATTTCCTACATTTAAGATGGTCTAGTTACAGGGCACTGGCACAAACATGGGCATCAGTGTTCTGTTCCCTTTGATTTACGGTTTAATCTAGCACCTCTAGAATTAGGACATCACCATGCCCAGGTTTGAATCTGAATGTCTCCTCCACAATGCATTTAGTCAGGCTACCAGCTTTCACCCCAAGCAATGACAGTGAAGTAAGTCTCCCAGCAACTACAACTGAGCCGATGTTGAATTACCAAGCAGCAGTATGGTCACTGTAACCTGATGGTTAAACAGGTTTGGATGAGGTTTCAGTAGAAGGGCATTAGGAAGCAGTTACAGGGTGGTACACATGTATTATAATTACTTAAGTGTGTCTAGGAAGGCATTTAAGATTAATGCCAGAGGCATACAAAATAAGTATCTGATGTAGCTTTACAGCTTGAAAACTTTGTAGACACCCTTCCTCTTCAGGATTTTGGACTGCCAGATCATATTTCTCCTTTACAGAGGAATAGCCTTCAGGTGTTTCCACAGTGCATACAACTGAAGAATCCAACTCGCACTGAATCTAGCTGCAGGAAAGTTAACTTAGCTAATTCACATTAGACTATTGCACTCCATTTTAAAACTTGCCCAAGTATGATGATCTGGCTCTCCGCTAAGGGGAAGCCTACTGCAGGTCAGGGTATTATCTGCATTTCCCCATAGGCGTGTTCAGAGAACGCCACTACAAGTGTTTACACAGGCTGGGCCAACTGAAGCACAGTTCTGCTTACAAGTAAGGATTTTTATGGTTTCCTCTTGAAGTACGGAACTGTTATAGAGCAAATGTCTGCAAGAGGAGGTTATTTGTACAGAGGCTTGTAGGAATCCCATGCTGTTTACAAATCAGAAGAACCAGTTGCTGTCTAGTAACTGTTCATTATTTAAATTTTCTGATTCAGGTTGCCTTACATCTCTTCCTTGTCAGATGCTGACAGCTGTTGGTTCTTTTACTGCTGTTCTGTTAAGTGCAAATAGTTATTCAAAAAGATAACTCACAGGGTAATAAGATGCAAATGTGGGACATCATCCTGGTATTCACTTAGTGCCTTGGTAAGTCCATGATTCTGGGTTAGGCCTCCCCACACGCCAGCCACCTTTCAATGGCTTCTTTTGTTGACTCTGACAAACCAACCTAGGAGCTTCTCAGGACATTGTGATCTCAGTACTACAGAGCTTCTGAATAAAGGACTTCAAAGCACTTTTCTACTTTTAGAGAGCTGGTACTTTAGTGAAATTCTTCAGGCTTCAGTGTAGAGGCAGGCTTAGGCAACAGCTATGCTTTAGAGAGTGGTTCAATACTTCCAGAAGGCCAATGACTTGTTACATCTTTGTCATTAGAAGTTCTACTTTATTTTTTTATAATATAATTTCTTACAAGTTACAGAAAGGTCAACCGAAGCCTTGGGCTGAATTTATCATGGTAAATTGAGGTATACATGTTGACAAAGGAGTGGTCTTGTTAAAGAACTAGTTTGGAAGAGTCCATGTAGTCTACAGTAATTTGGTTCATACCAACTTTTACAGTCTGTAAGGCATAACCTATAACTTTAAACAATGCCAAGTTTAATTATGTAACATCCAAAAGGAATTGGCCCAACAGTCTAAGTTTGTGCCTTCTACCAGCAAACTCAGGAAGATACTATAGTCCATAAGGGCTGGATACCAAGCTGAAGGCTGGTTAGGAAAACACCAAGCAACTAGATATTATGAACTTGTTCAGCTTTTGCTTCCAAATTCCCCATCACTGCATTTGATGTTCCTGTTTAGCAAGCATCTATACTCCTAGAAGTGCTACCTCTAGATAGCTGTTCTGGGCAGGCTATAAGATGAACTTAGAGTCTTGCTGGGCATTGAGTCCAAGATTTATATACGGTCCTAAAAAAAAAAAATATGCTCTAGGAATTTTGGGGAAGTTCTGTGGCCTGCATTATAAAGCTTGGGACCATTATGATCTTGTAACAGAAGTGGGCAAACTATGGCCTGTGGGCCACATGTGGCCCACAGGACTGTCCTGCTCGGCCCCTGAGCCCCTGGCCCAGGAGGTGAGCCCCTGGCCCCTCCCTTGCAGCCACACCACTGTGCAGGGAGCACTCTGGGCAGCAGGGCTGTGCGCTCATGCAGGGCAGCACGTCTGGCTCTGGCGTGGCTCCCAGACATGCTGCTCTGAGTGGCATGGTAAGGGGGATTGGATAGGGGTGGGGTCCCAGTCAGGGGATAGCAAGTGGGGACCAGGCTGTTTGGGGAGGCACAGCCTTCCCTACCTGGCCCTCCATACAGTTTCACCCCAATTTGGCCCTTGAGCCAAGAAGTTTGCCCACCCCTATCCTATAAGTCTAACTGGCCTTTGAATCTATGATTGTTGGTCCCCGACAGACCCAGACAGCTTCCACTTCTTGCATAAAATACAAATGTTAAGAAGTCAGCAATATTGTAACCATTTCACTTATCAGACCTCAGACATGTAAATTCTGACCTTCCCCCACCGAGGCATAGTTGTAATAGGTTTTTGCTTCAGACTTCAAACCATAGTTACTCCACTAGATTTTTAGTTGGCTTAGGATACAATCTGAGAGCCTTAAAAATGAAGGTATTTCTAGAACCATGCTGTGTTATGATTTTAGGATACATTCTGCCCGCAATGAAAATACTTTGGCCTAGCTATTTTGCAGGAAAACAGAAGGAAGAGAAGCACTGACAGGGAGTCAAAGGTTTCTGTAGTTTCAACCTGCTAACAAGATCAGTTTCCCACATGCCATAATCTTGTAATCACAGAAGCACTAAAGAATCCTCTCATGAGATTATTTAAGCATGCTATTGTTTGAAGTTGTGCTTTTGGAAAGCATGTTTTAGTTATACGGACATGAACTAGTCAGTTTCTTGCTCCTGTAGTTATTAGGTGGAGATAAAGGGTTTAGATTTAGTCAGCCCTTAGTTGGTAGTAGGAAAATTCTACACTGGTAGGATGTAGTAAGCTACAAGTGTTTAGTTTAGTGTATTCAAAACTGGATTCTGATTTTGGCAAGCCTCAGGAGATGGCACAACTTTCTGCTGAGACTGAGAACGTAAGAACAATGATATTGGGTCAAATCAATAGTCCAGCTAGCCCCAGTATCTGGACAGTGGCCAGTGCCAGGTGCTTCAGAGAGAGTGAACAGAACAAGGCAGTTATCAAGTGATCCATCCCCTAGTCTTAGCTTCTGGACACCAGAGGTTGAGACATGTAGAGCGTAGGATTGTGTCCCTGAGCATCTTGGCTAATAGCCACTGACACATCCTCCATAGACTTAGGATTATAAAAAAACCTAGTTACATTTTTTGCCTTCACAACATCCCCTGGCAATGAGCTCCACAAGTTGACTGCATTGGTTGAAGTACTTCCTTACATTTGTTTTAAGCCTCCTGTTTATTAACCTCAATGGGTGACCTGATTTTTGTATCATGTGAAAGGGTAAATGTTTCTCCAATTTGTTTTCCCACACACCATTTGAGATTATAGATATCATTCCCCCCTTAATCAATTTTCTAAGGGGAACAGTTCTAGTCTTTTTAATCCCTCCTTGTACAAAAGACTTCTATAACCCTAATCATTTGTTGCTCTTCTCTGCACCTTTTGCAATTCTAATATATCTTGAGATTCGAGCATGCCATTCTGGTTGCCCTATTCAGTGTGGGTATACCGTGGATTTATATAGTAGCATAATGATTGTCTTATCTATCCCTTTCCTAGTGGTTCCTAGGATTGTAGTAGCTGTCAAAGCTATCACCTGCAAGCTTTGTTTACCCCCTTAAGATCACTGTTTAATCTTATCCAGATCTATGATTACGTTGAAAAGTACAGGTCCCAGTACAGCTCCTTGGACAACCCTCTTTTGCTCTCCATTGTGAAAATGGAGCATTTATTCCTACCCTTTGTTTCCTGTCTCTTAACCAGTTACTGAGCTATGAGCCCTTCTTTCTTATTCCATGACAGCTTACTTTGCTTAAGAATGTTTGATGGGGATCTAAGTACTACAACTGGATCAAAGCTTGCCGAGACCCTCAAAGAATTCCAATAGATTGAGGCATGATTTCCTTTCACAAAAGTCATGTTGACTCTCCAACATGTTGTGTTCATATATGTCTGATAATGCTGTTTCTTACTAGAGTTTCAACCAGTCTCCCTGGTACTAGAGTTAGACTTAGTCTAATTGCCAGGCTTGCCTCTGCAGCCTTTTCAAACACAAACACACAGCAATATATTAGCTAGCCTCCAGTCATCTGGAATAGAAGCTGATTTAAGTGACAGATTACATACCCCAGTTAGTAATTCTGCAGTTTCATATTTGAGTTCCTTCAGAACTCTTGGGGGAATTCCACCGGGTCCTAACACCCCTTTATATGGGATGGCAGAAAAGGAATACAAAGGTTGTGCAGATATGCTCATTTGACTGGCAAGCTAGACTTTCCACTGAGTTTCTCAGACATTGTGTAGCTTAAGAATGTGCTGATCTTGTAAAAGTCCAATTATGTTTTCTGCAATGCAGTGCACCAATTCCAGCAGGAAGGCAAAAGTACAGCTTATTCTGGAAAGGAGAAGTTTGGCAGCTCTTAGCTGATTTGTGATCTAAGTTTACTTTGTCTCACTTTTTTACAATTTGAGTATCATGTCAGAGTGGTCCACCTTTCTGTATGCTGAAAGAATCTGTATGCAAGAGAAACATCCTGGACAGCTTCCAAGTCACTCCGCATCAGCTCAACTGATTCAGAAACAACTAGGACAATTAATTTTTTTGGGGCAGCCAACAAGTGCTTGGACTGCAAGCCAGGGTCAAAGTTTGTCTAACCAGTCATGTCTTTGAACGATTCTGGAGTGGGTCAAAGCTAATCCAGAATACAGAACACAAGTGACCAGATTTAGTATGTAAACCAGACCCACCACAAGATACTGCCAGTGGTAATACATTACAGAAGTAAAACTGTACCTGCCACTTGCAAGCCTATGCTTTAATGCTGGAGGACACAAGTTGCCCAAATATCACTCAGTGTACAGCAGCTGTTTCATGGTGATTAGATCATTGATTTACAACTGCTTAAAAGTGCTTTTTGCAGGCAGACTGACCACCAGGCCTTCACTGGGACAGATTAATGAAATCTGGGGCCCTAGACCTACCAAGAGTCAACTGGTAGCAAAGATATTTTAGAGGTGAGATGCACAGGCACTGACTTTCCAATGCACTGGAGGGTGTGTGACCCCTGGCTCTACCCACACTTCAACCCTTCCCCCAAGGCCCCACTCTTCCCGCCCCCTCCACGTCCCTGCTCCACCCCCTGAGCCTCCTGCATGCCACAAAACAGCTGATCATGGCAGGCAGGTGTGGAGCCAGAGGGGGAGGTGCTGATCTGTGGGGCCTGCCAGTGGGTGCACAGCACCCATCATTTTTTCTCTGTGGGTGCTCCAGCCCCAGAGCACCCATGGAGTCTGTGCCTATGGTGAGATGCAATATTGAAGTTTTTCCCCTCCTACCCATTTGAGATGGAATAACTTCTACCTACACTAGGTATTTCACTGCTTGGTCTGGAGGTAAGAGCCATTAGAGAGAAAGTCTGTATTTTAAAATAATCAGATAAACTGTTTCCTGCAGCTGTTTGCAACCCCAGAGTGTTGAACCTAGAAGTGAAAGTAATTACTGTAAACTGTACCTTGTCTTACAGGCACATGACTAGGATTAGGTTTAGAGGAATGGTCAGTTTTCTAGTTCCTTTTTCCACACCCTCCTCCTCCAGTCTTCCCAGGAGATTAAAATATGAACTCTTCCTGAAACCGAAAGGAGTTCCTCCTATTGCTGTATGGTAAGTGCATAAAATAGGGGAAGCAAGAACTATATAAAAAGTTATAAAAACAGAAAAATCTTTCTAACAGTGTTAAGTAGAAGATAACATTTTTGGGGGGGGGAGCAGTGTTTAATCAGTCTGGCCTGGAGAGACTTTTTGCATCTTCTACAGGAAAGCAGTACTGTAGCTTCTGGGAGGGAGGAAGAATTCACAGTGGACAGCCAAATATGCCTTTCTGGTCCTACAAGTCTGAGGATCTATTTAAAACATTTCCATATTTGATCAGTTTAGCAATGTTTTTCTTCTGGAAGCTAGTTTTGCAAAACAACTTTGTCAACTGCTTAGTTCAGTTCTCATAGCTAACTCATCAGTTGCTGCAGACTTTTTACAGGGCTAAAACTTCAGGGAAGGGTTGGGCAAAACCAGGGTTCTAAAGCAGAACAAGGTAAGTAACAAAGCCACACTGCATTATCCACAATGTGGACACTGGTCAGAGGAATACGGAGAAGTAGAAAGATGTTAGGGTAAAGATTAGAGATACTCAAAATCTAGGGCCCTAGGCATGGCCATGAAGTCATGCAAATCTCAAAATTTTAGCTTTCATTTAATAGCCTTCCAATCTTTGCAGTGAGACTTAATTGATGCAGCAGTGTTTGCAGAGGTCTGCAGATTGATGGAGATGATAGCACTGAAGGAGTGGGGGAGACTAGTACTTCCTTTCCATTGAGATGGATGGGGATCTGTCCCTGCCAATGCCATCCTGGCAGGACTGTGTGGCAGCTGGAGTGCAGAAGGTCCAGCCCACCTCAACACCCTAGCTCTAGAGGGGGTATTTGGGACACCCCTGCTGCTACCCTTACTTCTGGTGAGGGATGCCCTGTTGCCATCTTTGCTGCTCCTGATGAAAAGTGGTCCCATACTACTGTCCTTGCATCTTTGGAAGAATCCTCTGCCAGTCCAAATGGGCATGGCTATCCCATGAGACAGCCTTACCCTATCTCTGCGCCATGCTGTAGCAGGCCTAGGGCCAGATTGCCCTAATGATGAATATGCAAGAAGGCTATTCTTGAGTTTGATATTAGAAATTCGGGTCCTGGCTACATTGGAAGATGATTTCACAAATTCAAGTCAACAACTTGGAATGATTCCAGCAATTGGGGGGGGGGGGGGGTGGTGGAGGAGGAGGAAGGTATTTTTAGTCCGACTTTACAACTTCTGTGACTAGTTAAGAAAAGAAAGCTTCTCAAAAACTTCTGATCCATTACCACTTAAGATCACACAAACATCCCTCTATCTTCAACACTAGGGAAAGTTGCACTTAGGTCTTTTTCAGTCTGTTTAAGCCCTTGATGTGTAACAAGGGCTGATAGTAAGGTTTCTTTGCAAGAAACCTTAAGTCTGAATCCATATTTATAGCCAGGAAAGTCCTGGCTTAGTTTCACAGACAAGATTAATCCAATATTTAAAAACGATTTCAAGTGATTAAGGGATCTCACTGTGGCTATTACAAGTGCTGTATACTTTTGGGTGGATGAGATACTCAGCTAGGTAGTCGGCTGAGGACCATAGACTGCAGATGGCCACTCTGACTTGAACAAGTATTCACAGCAAGACCATACTGAAAGCATAAGCAGTATGAAGTGGAATGATTATCTCTGCATTAAGGTTGTACAAACAACCTTAACTAGTTTAAGTTTGAATTGCAGAACTTTGCAG
Organism: Lepidochelys olivacea; assembly: GCF_965140295.1. Taxonomy (NCBI): domain Eukaryota; kingdom Metazoa; phylum Chordata; order Testudines; family Cheloniidae; genus Lepidochelys; species Lepidochelys olivacea. The sequence continues at coordinate 37,913,262 of NC_140420.1, read as the reverse complement.
TACTGTTAAAAGATCAGAAGACATTTGATTCTTCACTAACCACGCAAGTTAGGTCACTATAATGCTGTGTTAATGCCACATGAAGTTTGAATCTAGCCTGAGACTTGAGTCTTTTCACCTGTTCTGCTGAAGACTTCAGTGAATTTATACAGGTAGCCTCTATTGATCTGTGGAAGAGGTTCAATTTTGTAGTGTGAGAAGTAGTCAGTACAGACCACCTGGAAGCATAAGAGACTGAACACCCTGAAGTTCAGCAAGGATGCTCAGACTGAAGATTAGGAGCCAGTCACCACAAATTCTAATTACATAGCCAGACCAGCCATCCCAAACACATTCTACTCACTTGTTCAATTAAGCAACCATTTTGAGAGTTTTAGGTAAAGATATCTAAAGAGACTTAACTTTCAAGATTTCAGGACTCTGACCCCAAAATGCTCCAAGTTTGAAGTGAATTGAAGAGCAATTTCATGGCAGGCAGCCATTGAGAAGTTTTATATTAGATGATCTTATTTAAAAGCTGAAGTCCAGGTTAATGGGTAAATAGGCTACAAACGCTGCAGAGCTATAGTAGCAATGCCATCATTCTCAGAGCTGCAGTTTCTCTCTTCAGTCAGGCTGACTACTCTCCTGGACAGATTATGGATAGCAACTCAACTTGCAGTGTATAAACATGTGATCAGACTTTGCTACATTAATATCTAATTACGATACTACACAGTTTACTTCTGCTCACCACTAGTCAAGTCTCAAGTGCCTCATTTAATCAGATTAGAAGAAATCCTCATTTCTTTACACATTCTAAAGAAATCTTGAGTGTTTGCAAGAGCAGTGCTAATTAAGATTTCCTCCAAAATAGCTTGTTGAAGGCAAGCGCATGCTTATGTTCTTTGATGAAGAGTTTTCATCAGGACTCTGGAATGAAAGCTACATATGGAACTCAACTGAGGCAAACTTGGATTACAGTTTACATATTGAGACTTAGAGGGAAGGGATCCCACTTCAGATTTGGGTTGTTTTACATCATAAGTGGGTCTAGGAAAGAATTTGGCAGCCAAATGCCTGAATGCTTAGGACAGTATGTAGTCTGCCTGTAAGTAGGTAAGTCTTACAAGTGAAGACAAGGGAAATCAGATCACTGCATTTACTTAAAAAAAAAAAGTTTCTCAAATGTAGTATGAGTACAACATACTAGTTCTCCCTTGAAGTACTGAGGAAGAAGCAGCCATGTTATTTCTAACTAAGGCTACATTTTAGTCACAGGTATTTTTAGTAAAAGTCATGGACAGGTCACAGGCAGTAAACAAATTCATGGCCCCATATCAGTCTGTAACTTTTACTAAAAACATTGTGACTTGGGGGCTGCCTGGAGACCCGGCAGGTGCTGGCAGCAGTGCATGGCCTGGGATCCCTGCTGGTGCTGGGGTGCACGGGTGGCAGTGCACAGCCCAGGGCCCCTGCTGGTGTTGGGGGTTGGTGGGGCTGGCAGGCTCCCTACCTAGCCCTGTGCTGCACCCATCCCCCCCCGCAGCAGCAGAGTTTGGGTGTGGGAGGGGGGAGAGGCAGTCTCTGGCAGTGCTTACCCGAGGGGCTCCCCAGAAGTGGTGACATCCCCCTCACTCAGCTCCTAGGCAGAGGTGTGGCCAGGCAGCTCTGTGCAATAGACTACCTCTGCCCGCAGGTACTGCCCCTGCAGCTCCCATTGGCTGCAGTTCTTGGCCAATGGGAGCTGTGGGGCAGTGCCCCGGACAAAGGCAGTGTGCAGAGCTGCCTGGCCATGCCTCCACCCAGCAGCTGAGTGAGGGGGATGTCATTGTTGCTGCTTCCAGGGAGTCTCCCAGGTAAGCACCACCCAGAGCCTGTCTCATCCCATCCTGTAACCCAGTCCCCTGACCCCTCCCACATACAAACTCTGCTGCTAGTGGGGGGGGGGGGGGAAGGTGGAACACGAGGGGACCTAAGACTGCCCCAGCAGTGGCCAGTGCAGAAGTCAGTCATGGAATCTGTGACATGAGTTAGAAGTAAGGCTGCAAGTTTGTCACTGAAGTCACAGTGAGCACTCAGTTTGTTTAAAGGCAGTCAAAGACTATCAGGTCAAGCATGATGTGTGAGCAATAGCGTGGGAGAGGTCCTCACTTACCACCCACTCCACCCTCATACACTCCTCTATCCAGTATTTCATCTGCTATTTCTAAGATGTTTGTTCTTAGGATAAAGTTACTGGGGTCTTTACTATGCAGCTATCCTGTAGCTACTTCTCCCCATCTGTGATTTAAGCAAGCATGCGCCAGATATAGTCCTACAGAAAAGTGCTTGGGCATATCCTTGCCTTGCTCTGGCTGTTGCCATTATCCTCTCCACTAAATGGAGTGGATAATGAACAAGACAGCAGCAGTTCTGTTCCAAAGCCAGGACATAAGCTAGTGTGGTAAGCCACAATGCCAAGTTGTTCTCTAACTGACTGACTTCAGTAAGTGTTAAAGTAAGACTAGTTGTGATCTTGCAGGATGTCAGGAATATGGCTAATTGCCAGGGATCAAGTAGGTTTAATATTTTTGATTACACATTCTAGTCACATTCCCTGGCACTGAATTAGACAAAGGGCCCTAAGATTTTGAAGCATACTTTGCCAGTTCTAGAGATTTAGAGCAGCAGACAAGTCATCTTGGGTCTGCATTTAGAGTGCTTAAGTAATGTTTGGTAATAAGGGTTTGTACTATGCTATGCACATGGAACTCTTTCCAGCAACTGAGTATGTATAGCTGAGTTATCCTAATGACAGTTCTGCCAACAAAGGATGTGCTCCTGGAGGATTTTACAAGCTTCTGTACAGAAGTATTTCAGGAGATACCAGGCAGGTGCCCAATAGTTCTTTACTCTCAGAGAACTGCACCATTCTTAGATATGCTAAATATAAGCTAGGCGGCCCTATTCTATAGTAAGGCTATTTACCTTATAAACAAAAAGGTTTGTAAGCAACTAGAAGTATTAAGCAACATGATCAAGTCAAGAACAGTCATGCCAAGCCACCCTGATTTCCTTTGACAGGGTACTAGAAGGCAGTGAATAGGGAAGCTGTAGATGCGATACTGATTTTATTAAAGCTTTCACAGTCCCTCATGACAGTCTCAATGTAACTAGGGAAGTATAGTCTAGAAAGATGAAGTTACTATAGGGAAGTTGCAAAACCATACTCAAATGATAGCAAACTATTGATATATAACAGGGCGGTGGGCGGGGAGGGGGTATACCAAGTGCAGTCCTGCAGAGGTCTGTCTGGGATCCACTATATTCAATAGTCATTAATGACTTGGATAATGGAGTGGAGAGCATGCGTATAAAAATCTGAAGAGGACACTGAGCTTGGAGAGGTTATCATCACTTTGGGGAATAAAATTAGAATTCCAAGTGACCTTGACAAGTCAGAGAATCAGACTGAAATCAACAAGATGAAATTCAATAAAAGCAAGTGGCAAAGTACTACACTTAGAAAAAATAAATAAATACACAAATACAAAATGGGGGATAACTGCGTAGCATGAAATACTGCAGAACCAGATCTGGGGTTTATGGTGGACTCATTCAACTTGTGATGCACTTGTATAAGAGGCTATATCATTCTAGGATTTATTAACCCGAGTGGCATATTAAGACATGGAAAGTAACTGTCCTGTTCTACTGAGCACTACAAAGGCCTCAGCTAGAATAGTGCGTCCAGTTCCGGGTGTCCACATTTTTCTTGAAGCACAGCAAACTGGAGACATCCCAGAGAAGAACTACAAAAATTAGAGAAGATTTAGAAAAAACTCTAATTTGTAAAGGAAGCTTAAAAACTAGCTATGTTTTGTCTCAAGAAAACTGGGGGGGGGGGGAGAAGTAATGATCAGATAAGTCTTCCATATGTTAATTGATGTCAAAGAGGACAGTGATAAATTGTTCCCTGTGTCCACTGAAGGTAGAAGTAGTAATTAGCTTAGTCTGCAACAAGGGAGATTTTGGTTAAATATTAGGAAAAAAATTTCTAATTACAAGGATAGTTGTGGAATCCCTATCATTGGAGGTTTTTAACCAGATGGTTACGCAAACTGTTGGGGATGCTCTAGCTTTACCTGGTCATACTTCAGTGCAGGGGACTGAACTAAATGACCTCTTGGTCTCTTTCAGCCCTACATTTCTAGGATTCTATGTTGGTGGCAATACTAACTAAAGGCAAGTTCTAATGTGAGCGAGGAAAAATAAAAAACCTAGCCAGGCAGATTCATTGAAATTTACCTATTAAGTGTGATGAAAAAATTCCAAGGCAGTCCATAGGTGCTGTGAATTGACAGTAGTGAAAACCTGTTAGGCAGAGAAATTCTGTAAATGGGCCCTTGTTTGATATAAGTTTTGCAGCAATGATAAAAACGAACCATGTGCACAAGACTAGGCATCTGCTATTTCTGAGATACTAAAGTAGTATTTCCATCATCAAAAATCTTCCATCTGCTTGCAGCCTAGCAAAAGCATGATCCTGTTTCTAGGACAAATTCAAGAGATTAAGTGAAACTTCATATAGGATTATGGCTTTAAATGATTATCAGGGTTGAAAGTGTTTGAGACTCCTAATAACCCTTAACACAGCAACCCTCCATTGTGAAGTCTCCACTGATGAAAATGCAGAAGCAGACCACTTGGTCTTGATACCATGCCTCTATTTCCTTTTCCGATGTAAGGATGTGCTGTAGGAGTTAGAACACGGAAAGGATTATATAAAATTTGACCACTCAACAGCATCTGACATTTAGCCACCCACACATTTTACCCACTGGAAATAGCTTCCCCCCTCCATTTAAACCACAAGAAATGATTTAGGTCTGATCACTGAGTAAGCAGTCTGAAGATATTCAAATACATGAAGGTCACAGTAGCCTGTCAGATGCTGCTAGTGGCCACCACAGTTATAGCTGACCAAAACAAGCTCTGCTAGCTATTTACTATAATCAAAAGTCAGTGTTCAAACCCAAAACAAAAAGACTGTATGCAATACTGTTTCCACATCAAGCCTGCCAGGACAGAACAAGCCTTGAACAGGTTTGCTAAAAGACAGAAGTCTCTGAAATACAAGCCTCAGAAGAAACAGTACACAAGACTTATTTGAGTTAGAAATGTATGACTTAAAGAGTTGTGTAACATATCAAGTCTACTGCATTAATTGACACTGAGCTCAGATGTTCTTTATGCAGTCTTAAAGCCACTGCCTCCCTCCCCAGAGGGTCGGTAGCTTCTTGCCTCTAAAATCAGTTTATTTTGAAACAATTAACACTTAGGCAAGAAGCATTGGAACATACTGTAGTGCTACATACCAGTTAAAAGTGCTACATGACATTGCAGATTTTAATGCTACATTTAAGTCTGCATATTCAGTAACAGATCACATATGAATAAGATATTGCCTCATTTAGTTTACCCTGAATTGACAGCAATCTCAGCAAGACTCAGTTGATAAACCAGCAGTTCAGAAGCAAATATGGAACTAGAAAAGTCACTTTGAATTAGTGACAAACCTATTATAAGTCTGCATAAATGATTGCAGGTTTCCAGAGCCTAGTTTAGGATCGTTCCCTTAAGAGATTGGTAAACTTTTAACAGTAGTATTAATTAGTTAGCTTTAGGACTCATTCATATAAAAGCTTGGTCAGATGTAATAAAAATATTACTAGTTTTCAAAGCAAGTAATCCCTTTAATCTGTTGACAGGACTAGTTCACAGCCAGACAGTGCCTAGTACTCTCCCTCACTTCAGCTGTATATGCTCGCACATCAGGAACAGGTTTCAAGACCCAGTGATTATGTAAAAGTGAACAGCTCAATGCCACAATATCATCTTCCTGCAGTAGGTATCTAACCTTCAGAATACTAACATTGGGTATTAACAAGTTACTTGAAGGGTGTTGAGGCATATCTAGTGAACGGAAACTTAAAAGAGAAGCAATTAGAGCAGGGGTGGGCAAACTATGGCCTAGGGGCCGAATCCGGCCCCACCAGCTGTTTTATTCTAGCCCTCGAGCTCCCACTGGGGAGCGGGGGTCTGGGGCTTGCCCCCCTCCAGTGCTTCAGCCAGGGAACAGGGTCAGGGGCTGCACATGCATGCAAGCAGCTGCATGCTTGTCCCCCCCTCCCCCCACACACAGGGGGAGCATGCTGCTGTCCGATTGCATTTGTCAGGTTCCAAATGAGGTGTGTGCTTGACAGGTCAGTTTGTAACTGAGGTTCTACTGTACCACCGCTTGAGGGGGTGGATTTACTAGAGACACAGAACAAAGCCTTCCACCACTGAAGCACTTCAGCAGCATAGGAGCAGTTTTGAGTAGTTTTAGGGGCTCAATTCCTTCCAACTCAACAGAACCACCTACTCTTCCAAAATGGGTGTCAATGGTTTAAAGAGATGTGTCATTGGGTTTGGAAATGGAGCAGAAAGCTTGACTGGGTTTGGCTACCAAGCTGTTAAGACCACCACCTTCTGTTTATTCAAATTCTGTGAAATCCTCTTCACCCCACTTCAGCTTCTTTCCCAAGGAAAGATCACATGCCCATCATTTTCCTCCTCCAGCCTTATAAGCCATCCTCTGGCAGATGAGGGTTAGACAGCCATCTAGAGCTACATTATGCAGGAGTCTGTGTGCAGACTTCTTTCTCTATACCCAAGATTGCAGTACACTGGCTTGACATGACTGTCACTGCCGAGCCAGACAACAGTGTTAAAGATTTGGAGATGACCCACTGGCCTACCCTGCCCTGCAGCAGGCAACTTAAGTCTGTGCTCCAACACTGTCTCAGGAATGACTGAAGAGCAATGCCAACCATCTACATCAGTGGTCTCCAACCTTTTTACACCCAAGATCACCTTTTGAATTTAAGGGCAACCCAGGATCTACCCCACCCTTTCCCCACCCCACTCACTCCATCACTCGCTTTCCCTCACCCACACTGGGCTGAGGGCTCTGTGCTGGATCTGAGGGGTTTGCAGTGTGTCAAGGGCTCTGGAGTGAGCACGGGGCAGAGACGAGGGGTGCAAGCTCTGGGAGGGAGTTTGGGTGCAGGAGGGGGCAAGGAGCTGGTTTAGGGTGCTGGCTGTGGGAGGGCAGCACTTACCTCCTGCAGCTCCTGGTCGGTGGTGTAGTGTGGCTGCTGCTAAGGCAGGCTCCCTGCCTACCCTGGCCCCACACCGCTCCCAGAAGAGGCCACTGTAGCCCTGGGAAAGTGGGGCAGCACATGGCTCCGCACACTGCCCCTCTCTGCAAGCACCAACCCCACAGCTCCCATTGGGCACAGTGCCCCGTTCCTGGCCAATGGGAGCTGCGGGGTCGGTGATCGCAGAGAGGGGCAGAGGGAGACCCCTGCCCCCATCACTTCCCCAGGGCCATGCTGGCCACTTCCAGGAGTGGCATGGGGCCAGGGCAGGCAAGGAGCCGGTCTTAGCGGCAGCTCCACTGAGTCGCTGGAGAGTGTGATCGACTAGTTGATGACCACTGATCTGCATCATAACACTCTACTGCAGAGGATAACATCTATGTGCAGAAGCCCATGAAAGTAGCCAACAGGGGAAGCTAAAGGAAGTCTTCTCCTTAATTCAGGGGAGGTAATTATACCCATGAGCACTCAAAAAGGAGACCACCAATGAATTAATAAGGATTTTTCTGTCTACTGCTTGCAAGTGTAGGTCTGACACATTTTGGACTACTTCATACCAAAAGTTCTCCCATCCAGCAAGGCTAATCTTCCACAAGCCTACTGGTACAGCAGAGACCTAGGTGTTTAGCATCCAGATCATGTTGTAGTGTTGGTGACCAAATAAGGAATGAGTTGCTCAGTGTACATTGCAGAAGAGCTGTAACAGATACTTAAGCATTTTTTATTGATCTGAATTTAAATTCAGTTGTACAAAGTTGGGGCGTCAGAATTAAATGGCAGCACATGAAATTGAAAAGTTAAAGCTTTGGAACCATTAACAAATTGTCATCATGTGTCAAAATATACACAGTCAATATCCTTAAATTGAAGTGGTAAGTTGTCAAGCAGCATCTCACTTTGGACAAAATTCCATTGATTGAAACTTAGGCATTTGTGTACCCAGTGAAATTGATGTTGGGGGGGGAGGGATAGCTCAGTGGTTTGAGCATTGGCCTGCTAAACCCAGGGTTGAGAGTTCAGTCCTTGAGGGGGGCCATTTAGGGATCTGGGGCAAAAATTGGGGATTGGTCTTGCTTTGAGCAAGGGGTTGGACTAGATGGCCTCCTGAGGTCCCTTCCAACCCAGATATTCTATGTTTATTAAAATTTAACAAAAAAAATTATGCTTGGAAGGATTAGGTTATCTCCCATCTACAAATGTAAGTATAGAGAGGCTTACTAGTTTCTGCTTGTGTAATGATCTTCATTTTAAGAGAGGTTAATTCAGCTGCCTACTTAAGGAATATCTACATATATTTTGAACTAAGCAAGGATGACTTGTGTCTATTGTAAGCGTCAGACACTGGAGTAAAAAAATGGCTAGTCATAGTTAAAGTTGAAGTAGGTAATGTGATGGTTTACATACTATTTGGTCAGTGGCCTTTGCCATATTTACAGTTGTACTTAACAGAACTAAATCTGGACTTTTCAAACACAAGTCAGTATTGCGCCAATGTAATCCTCTGTGTATAGAGTACAATGTGACTGGGTGATTGTACAAGCATGTGAAGGATTCACTGCTTTGAGTTCAGTGGCTGCAGGTGACCAGAGTGGCTTCCTTTAGATTTTCCCATATATGAAGTGAAAGAAGGTTCCATCTGGCTTTTTATTCTACAAAATGAAGAAAGTTCCTAGAAAGTCAGTGTGACAGATTTACTTAATGCCATGATTAACAAATCTAATTCATTCGGACTAAAGACCACATATCCCAGAAGAACTTGTTGGTTAACCAAGGTTTACATTTACACGGACATTCAGAATTTGTCAAAGTTTAGTCTGTCAAGTACTAACAGCCAAAGTTAATCCATATCCAAAAGTGATCTTTAGGTTGGATGGAATTTAGTTACTTGTTAAAGCTAACCATAGCTTCATAAGCCTGAGACAACAATTACTAGTAGTCATATGGGCATCTACAACTGACTCTGTACCCACTAACAGCTCTGGGATCACTCACTAAGTCAGAAACTCACTCAAAATGGTCCTCTTTTCTTGGTATCCAGTGGGTTAGCTCATTAGTCAGATTTACAGTAAGTAGTAAATATTTGCCCTGGTCTTGTGAATTGAGATGGCAAGCTATTGTAGATCAGTCATTACATGCCCCCTCTTTGCAAGGCTTCCATTAGTCAGAAAGGTGGACACCTATTCAGCCATATGGAAACAGCCCCCTTCCCCATTCATAGCAGCATCGTCCTTACAACACATTTGCTAGGAAAAGCCCTCTTGGGAGAGCACCTGCACCAAGCGCCCTAGCTGGCTCAGGCCATCCGCATTAGGCTCTTTGCTAAGCACAGTTCTTCCTTACCAACCCCCACACCCTCCCTGCAGTCACGTGATCAGCCGGGGGCTCCTCCACCAGCTGAGAGTCTCCCCAGTGACGTCAGCCTCAGACCCTCAGCGTCTCGCCCTGGAGGCCCCTCCCTCCGGAACCTTCCGAGAGCCCACAGTAGCCCGGATGGAGCAGCTGGGCAGGATGGCGGCAGGAGGCGGAGAAAGCGAAGAGCTTCGACAAGGGGGGAGCCGCAGCAAGCCACGGGAACTGCAGGCTCGGCAGGGTCCGCCCCCGCAGTAACATCCCGAAAGCCCAGTGTACGGGCCACCCCCATACCCGGGGAGCGGCGTCCTGGTGCCTTGCGGTGGAGCCGCTCCTGCCTCCCCAGACATCTCAAGTGTCAGCTGCCCGGCGGGCGGCGCTGCCCAGCGGGCGGCGCGGCCAAGGAGCCCCAGCCTGGGGCGAGTCCCCCCTCCAGCCCCAAAGCACTGCCAAACAGCAAGCCCTCTGCCAGCACCCCCCGTCCAGCAGCTATCACTCCCCAGGTCCCGGGAACGCGAGCCTCCCCCACAGCCCATCGCGGGGTTAACAGAGCCTGCGCCCCCGCCCGAGGGCCGGAAAGAGCCCCCCACTCCCCCCAGGTAAGGGCGCAGGCACCGCGGGCATCACGCCCCCCGGCGAGGGAAAGCAACCATCGCCCCCAGACCGCCGAGGGCTCGGGAAGGAGCCGGGTGTCTCACCACTGAAGACCATGGCGGCGGAGGCGCCCATCACTGCGAAGAAGGAGGCGTACTCGGGAGCGCTGCCCTCGGACATGGCTGGGCGGTGCTGGGCCGCGGTCGGTACTTGCGCGCTGCGGGGAGCGGACGGTCTCCTTCTGCCTCGAGGCTCCGGCTCCTCCTGAGGCAGTGCTCAGCCACAAAACGGCGGAGACCGCGCTAGGACGGGGTCGGGGCGCAAGCCGATCTACGGGGGGGCAGCAGTGGTAGCGTGGGCGCTCGGCTGGGTCCTTACTGATATGCGCTGTCTGCGGACGCTGCGCTCTAAATACCCAACCTCCGCAGGACAAAATGGCGGTCGCCGACAGGTCACATGACCCGCCCGCCGGAGTTCCCTCCTTCCCCCGCCGCTCGGGGGTCGGACCACTCACAGCCAGGTGGGTTTCACGCCTCACTCATGAACATGCAAACGCCATTCCCCAGCCTACAACACCGTCAAGCACATCATCCCCCGTTACAAACCAAACAGGGTCCCAGCTGTCCGTCTCCAAGCGGCGTGAGGGGGGATCTGAATATCATCCTGCCCTTCTTCCGTGCGCAGATGGTTTAGTCCACTCCCTATACTTCGCTTCCTCCCGGCGCATCGGCCACAGCTGAGCGTGATTCAGCGCACATTAGCATATGGGGCGCGTCCAGCACAGCAGGCACCGCCCCTCTCCGAGCTGTGGGGAGATAAGGCCTGCATGAGTGGCCCGCGGAGCGGGGGCGTTTTTCTTGGGGTTCAGAGAGCGGGGGGAGGGTAATGATCTTCGTAGACCGAGGAAGTGCGTCGCACGGGGCAATTGCCTAGGCCAGCGCCCAGGATCCCCGGGTCTTGGGGACCCAGCCATCCACAGCAGGGTGGGTGCCCTGCTGTTGGTGTGCACCCAACCGACTCCAGAGCCCTCCTGGACAGCAGGATGCTCCAGAGGCCTGGGGGTGGGGACTTGAGATGCTGGGCTGGTGAGCGTGTAGAAAAGTGGAGTAAACGCTGTTATTATTACATGTATAGGTGACAGTCTGCTGGGCACCTTATAGTCATAAGACCAGCCAGACAGGGTCAGACCAATGGTCCATCTAGCTTAGCGTCCTGTCTACGGATAGTGGCCAATGCCAGGTGCCCCAGAGGGAATGAACAGAACAGGTAATCATCAAGTGATCCATCACTTGTCACCCATTCCCAGCTTCTGGGAAACAAGATGGGGACTGCCCATCCTGGCTAATAGCCCTTGATGGACCTATCCTCCAGTAATTTATCTTGTTCTTTTTTGAATCCTGTTATAGTCTTGGCCTTCACAACATCCTCTAGCAAAGAGTTCCACAGGTTGACGCTGCACTGTGTGAAAAAATACTTCCTTTTGTTTGTTTTAAAATTGCTGCCTATTAATTTAATTTGGTGACCCCTAGCTCTTCTGTTATGAGGAGTAAATAACACTTCCTTATTTACTTTCTCCATATCCGTCATGATTTTATAGACCTCTATCATAACCCCCCTTAGTTGTCTCTTTTCCAAGCTGAAAAGTCCCAGTCTTCATGGGCTGTGGGTCGCATAGGCTGGGGGAGGCTCTGTTTCCTTAAACAGCCAGGGGTGGCCCCACCCCCTGTCACGATTGCTCCCCGTGTGTGGCTCTGGTCCTCCAGCTCCAGATCCCATTGCTCTGGCAAGGGCTGGAGAGGTTGGGGCCGTGTACCACCCACCTTCCTGGTGCTCCAGGGCTGGGGCCATGAACCACTTGTGCTCCAGGGCTGGGAAGGCTGGGGCCATGTGCCATCCTCCCTCCTGCGTTCCAGGACTGTGGGGGTTGGGCTGCATACCTTCCTGGTGTTGGGGAGGCTGGGGCCGTGAACTGCCTGCCCTCCTGTGCTCCAGGCTGGCGCCACGTGCTGCCTGCCCTCCTGGCACTCTTTTGGGGCTGGGGGGCTAGCTGTGGGACTAGGCTGGTGGCTGCCGGGGGGCGGAAGGGGCGTAACCTCAGGCAGAAGGGGCAGGGCTGGGGGTTAGCCTCCCCCCAGCTGGCAGTTCACACGCCACCCATGCCAGTTTTATTAATCTGTCCTCATATGGAAGCTGTTCCATACCCCTAATCATTTTTATTGCCCTTTTCTGGACCTTTTCCAATTCTAATATATCTTTTTTGAGATATGTGTACCATGGATTTATATAGAGATATTTTGATATATATAAAATATCAATATGATATTTTCTGTCTTATTATCTATCCCTTTCCTAATGATTCACTTTTCTGACTGCTGTTCCACACTGAGTGGATATTTTCAGAGAACTATCCACAAGGACTCCAAGATCTCTTTCTTGAGCGGTAACACCTAATTTAGACCCCATCATTTTATATGTATAGTTGGGGTTATGTTTTACAATATGCATTACTTTGCATTTATCAACATTGAATTTCATCTGCCATTTCATTGCCCAGCCACCCAGAGGGAAGCCTGATGAGATTACAGTGCCCATAAGGAGCATGCAGACAAAGGATGAATGGGGGTGGGTGTGCATTACAAGGCTTTGCTGACTTTATTTCTTTTGCTTAAACTGGGATGTCCCCATACTCTCTCCCCAGGAGCCTCTGCTCTTTCCACCCCTACTAGTGAGACTAGATAACACCCCACCCCCATTTCCTCCATCCTTACTACTGAGGCTAGATGGTACCTGCACGCTCCCGAAACCCCTATGAACTAAGTTGAGTAACTAAGTCACAATTGACAGAAAGTGGCCACAAGGGAAAGTCCATCTGGACAGGGATCTGGCTGGGCAAATAAAACTGTACATAGATCCTTCAGAACCAGAGACTGACTCTTTTGTGGAACTCCAAGCAAGAGTGGTCCAAGGAAGGAACTGGTTGGAGAGCTTTGTTCTATTATATTCAGGTGCTTATACTGCCCTCATCACTATAATGTTGTCCCCTATTTCCATCCTGCTAGTGGAGTAGGGAGGAGATCGGGCTGATGGGTGCCACTGTTGATGTGGGAAGGAAATGGGAGTTTCTTCTCCCCAAGAAACACTTCTCTTCACTCCTGACTGGGAATCAGGTATTCTGGGTTGTATTCTTAACTCTGCCACTAACTTTGTATGCAACTCTGGCTATGTCACTTAAGCTATGTCTACACTAGCACTTTTGTTAGTAAAACTTTTGTCAGCTAGGGGTGTGAAAAAAACACCCCAACCAAGAAAAGTTTCACTGACAAAAGTGCAGGTGTGGACAGCACTGTTAGTGGGAGAGTGTCTCCTTCGGACATAGCTACCACTGCTTGTTGGGGGTGGTTTACTTATGCCAGCGGGAGAGCTTCCCTCCCACCCCTCCAGCATAGAGCAGCTACAAGGGAGACCTTAGAGCGATGCAGCTGCAGCGGTCAGCTGCGCTGCTGTAAGTTCCATAGTGTAAACATAGCCTTAGCTTCAGTTTCCCTATCCATGAAATAGGGATAATAATACTCATCTGGCATTTAGAAAAGGAGTACTTGTGGCACCTTAGAGACTAACCCATTTCTTTGAGCATGAGCTTTCATGATCGATGTATCCGATGAAGTGAGCTGTAGCTCACGAAAGCTTATGCTCAAATAAATGGGTTAGTCTCTAAGGTGCCACAGGTACTCCTTTTCTTTTTGCGAATACAGACTAACACGGCTGTTACTCTGAAGTCTGGCATTTCTGCACAAAAGATACCCTTACCCCCACAGGGCTTCTGAGGTGCTCTCAGCTGTCTCTTGGTGGGTGTATTCCTCGTTCTGGATCTGTGCCATGATTTTCCCAGTGCTACCACTGTTTTCAGTCTGTATTCTCCACTGCTGTGGCAGCACTGCTACTGTGTAGCCATTTTTGATTCCCTTTACTTCTGCCCTGACACCTATCTTGCAGTGTCCTACATATTTGTGTCTCAGTCTTTTCCGTTCAGGTTTTAGCCAAGACGGAGTCTGGTGGGTTTTAAACATTTTATTATCACATCACTAAAATGCAGTATAACCCATATTGGGCTAGCTCTTTTGAAAGGAGAGCAGTTCTTCTTTCAAATTGAGAAGTATCATCTTTGTCTATCATAGTCCTGATGTTCCAAGCAGCAATCCTTAGTACCTTTTTAGTTTTCGACCACATTGAGGATGATCCACCAGCACGGTAAGCTAGCCAGATTTAATTTGGGCAGGCAATATTTGAGGCACCTTTTCTAGCCCCTTCCCTTAAAAAGGGAGAGCAGTGCAATCCTAAAAAGGTCTGCTCTGTCACCTGGGGTGTTGCCGAGCTTCCTTGCTGCCCTTGGGTCAGGGATGGGAGACCAGTGTCCCAGGCCGCCTGTGTGCAGGCTTGTGGCTACGACTGCTAGTAATCATCTTCACCTGTTGCTTTGCCACTTCCGCATTCCCACAGGACTTTTGAAGACAAATGTGCATGAATGACGTGTGCGTGAAGTTGATTAAAATGGGAAAGTCATTGCACTGGGACAGTCCCATTCTCCTGGCTGCTGAGGCTTGGCCAGTAACACAAAGGCTGTTACAGCTGGAGGCTTCTTTAGCTGCTGTGGATAGCCATGACTTCTCTAGTGCCCTATCATGCCTTTTGCCCTCCACAATATGGCTTTACAAGTCGTTGGACCAATATATTTTGCCTCGGCTACCAGAATAGTCTTTGTATGTTTGGGAAGGCAATCCTGAAATCACCATCTGTTTCCACACTTTCGGTTACCCTCACATGGTGTAGCCTGCCTGCCAAATCAGTTTAACGGGCTGTGGCCACTGTTGCATACTTACAGCTACTTGGAGCCACAGGTGAGAGCTGGATGTACAGGGAGGACTGGACCACAGAGGAAAAGAACCCCTGAAGTAGTTCAAATCACTCAAAGGTACTACCTCTTCCATACACCCCTACAATGTAATTAACACACACACACACCCTCTCAGCCAGGTTGCAGAGTAATTGATGCATGATTTAACAACAATCCTGAATCCCTACAAAATTATACAGCAATACAGTAGAGCCTGAAATATTATTTTATTTCATTGAATCAAAATGCATGAATAAAGTTTTAAAATTACTCTAATTCTGGTCAGCTTGTAGCTGTTTATCATCATTCATTTCATTTATTAACATTGCACAGTCCATCATATCTCCAGTCCAACCCTTAAATAACAGCATTAAAAGAAAAGAAATTCTCTTGTCTACCAGTTGTCGTGCTGCTGCTGCCCACCTTTTTGAATCTCACAGTGAAGGTGGGGACAGAGCTCAGATCCTCCTGCTCCAAAAATCCAGGCTTCATGAGGAATCACTCATAGCTATTAACAGTGTGGGGCCTATAGCACACAGCTGAGCAGCTCTGATTCTGTTCAGTAGTAGGCTGTGATATGCACTCTCGCTAACCAGTTCCTTCTGGGCCTGATCTAAAATCCATTTAAATCAATCAAAACAATGGAACTTGGATCAGGCCCCATCATAGTATTCTATTTCTCCACTAACTCTCCATGCAACAAAATGGTTGAAAAATATACAGTAAGGAGAAAGAGACTATATAAGGACACATAACTAAGGGCTACATGGTGCTCTGCCAGAGAACCACACTTAATATGGAAATAGGTTTCAGAGTAGCAGCTGTGTTAGTCTGTATTCGCAAAAGGAAAAGGAGGACTTGTGGCACCTTGGCGACTAACAAATTTATTTGAGCATAAGCTTTTGTGAGCTACAGCTCACTTCGTCGGATGCAAGTGAGCTGTAGCTCACGAAAGCCTATACTCAAATAAATTTGTTAGTCTCTAAGGTGCCACAAGTACTCCTTTTCAATATGGAAGATGTTGCAGCCAGTTTCAATTATGTACATACAGCCACAGAGCCTATGGGTTCCAGCATGCAGTGCTGCATCTTAATTTAATCATCCTTTCTCCCAGATCTAGGTGGAGCATTGCATGCTTGGATCTGTAGTTTATTATTAATTGGTATTATTGTTCCCAAAGGTCTCAATTGGGATCCGGACTCCATTGTATGAGGCAGCAAACACATATGTAGACAAGCAGAGCTTAAGGATATTTAACCTGTAGAGTAATTTATCTAGGGAAGTGGTGGATTTTCCATCACATGGGGTCTTTAAATCAAGACTGGGTATCTTTCTAAAACATATGCCCCAGCTCAAACAGTGGTTGTGGTCTTGATTCAGGAATTGCTGGGTGAGGTTCTGTAGCCTGTGTTCTGCAGGAGGTCAGGCTAGATGATCAAAGCAGTCCTCCTGGACTTAAAATCTATGAATCTTATAGTCTAATTAGAAATGAGGCACAATAAGTGAGCGTGGCAAACAAAAGGAGGGCAGGGATGCGGGTGGTGGAGATAGGAAGATACAATCACAAAGGTTGGGTATGTGCACAACTCCATATTTCCCAATCATCTGAAAGTTGAAAATATATCAATAAAATTGGCTCTTCCAGACTGTTGCATTACTTGAACATCCTTCATTGGCTGATCTCATGTAGGCATCATGGAGAGGGTAGTTCTGAAGGAGGGGAGGGGAGAGGCCTTACAAATTCATTCAGGAAATGTGTTTCATATATAAGGAGCATTTTGGAAGAAAGCACAGAGTCAGTTAAGGGATAAGCAGGCAAATGTGTGTACAAGGCTGGCATTCTTAATGGCACAAAGGGCATGTAGTCAGTGCAACAAGAACCAAGAAGGGATGAGTAGGGACCAACAGAATTGTGAAGGGTCTTCAGTTTGATGCAGATGGGAAACCAATGGAAAGTGTCAAAGATGGGGTCACATTGGAGCAAAAGACTGTGAAGATGACCTTAGCAGTTGCATTTTGAATGGATGGGGGATGGGACAGTGTGTATGTAAGGGAGGCCAGAGAGGATGAGGTTGCAATAGTCAAGATGGGAGACGCTGAGGATATGGACTAGAGTTTTTGTGGTGTGGACAGAAAGAAGAGGCTACATTTTTTAAATTTGTGTAGGATGCTGCGGAAAGCTTTGGACATAGACTGGAAGTGTGGGCCAAGGGAGAGGGAGGCCTTGTCAGACATGATTCCCTAGGTTAAGAGCCTGAGTGACCAGGAAGTGTTGACAATGGTGAAGTAAGCATGCAGGGAGAGAGGCTTCAGGAGAACAGATAAAGAGTTCAGGTCTGACCATGATAAGTTTAAATTGCTGATGAGGCATCCAGGAGGTATCAGAGAAACAGGCTAAGATATGGAGTTGGATGGCGGAAGATAGGTCATGAGTGGAAAGGTGGATTTCCAAGTCATCAGCATAAAAACAGCATATAAAGCTGTGTGAGTGGATGAGATCTCCAAAGAGAGGATGTATAGCAAGAAGAGCAGACCGCCAGGGATGAAGCCCTGTGGGCTACACAGAGCATGGGAGAGGAGTGTGTGATGGGTTGGATCACAGAAACCCCCTTGGGGCTGCCAACTGATGTGCCAAGACTACTTCTGTCCCTGCTTTCCCTGCCAGCCTGGGACACCAGAGCCCTGCCTGGCCGTGCCAGACACACTTGCCGGCCACAAACACAGACCCAGGTCTGAACCACGTCCCACAATCTGCAAGCTTAATTGAAAGCAGCTTAAGAAGTGTTCCTGTCTTTAACACTCAGATGCCCAACTCCCAATGGGGTCCAAACCCCAAATAAATCCATTTTACCCTGTATAAAGCTTACACAGGGTAAACTCATAAATTGTTCACCATCTATAACACTGATAGAAAGATATGCACAGTTGCTTCCCCCCCCCCGGTATTAATACATACTCTGGGTTAATTAATAGGTAAAAAGTGATTTTATTAAATACAGAAAGTAGGATTTAAGTGGTTCCAAGTAATAGCAGACAGAACAAAGTGAATTACCAAGCAAAATAAAATGAACATGCAAGTCTATGCCTAATATAGTAAGAGAACACAATACAGATAAAACCTCACCCTCAGAGTTGTTCCAGTAAGCTTCCTTTTACAGACTAGTCTCCTTCTAGTCTGGGTACAGCAATCACTCACACTCCCTGTGGCTACTATCCTTTGTTCCAGTTTCTTTCAGATATCCTTTGGGGTGGAGCTGCTATCTCTTGGGCCAGCTGAAGACAAAATGGAGGGGTCTCCCATGGGCTTAAATAGACTTTTTCTTGTGCGTGGAGACCCCTTCCTCTCTCCTATGCAAAGTCCAGCTCCAAGATGGAGTTTTGGAGTCACATGAGCAAGTCATATGTCCATGCATGACTCAGTTTTTACAGGCAGCAGCCATTGCTCACATGCTATCTTGAATGTCTCCAGGAAGACTTCTTATGGGGATTGGAGCCTTCCAAGATCCGTTGTTCGTTAAGTTTGACAGGTTTCAGAGTAACAGCCGTGTTAGTCTGTATTCACAAAAAGAAAAGGAGTACTTGTGGCACCTTAGAGACTAACCAATTTATTTGAGCATAAGCTTTCGTGAGCTACAGCTCACTTCATCGGATGCACACAAAAGCTCACAAAAGCTTAAGCTCATATAAATTTGTTAGTCTCTAAGGTGCCACAAGTACTCCTTTTCTTTTTGTTCGTTAAGTGTTTCTTGATTGGGCACTTAATTTGCACATTCCTTTCTCAAGAAGCTGACCAAATGCTTTACTAAGGCTACTTAAAAATCAAGCAAGTACACAGCCAATATTCATAACTTTGAATACAAAAATAATACATGCATACAAATAGGATGAAGGTATCAGTAGATCATAACCTTAACAGAGATATGTTACATGGCATATGTAGCCTCAAACATATTCCAGTTATGTCATATGTACATTAATACGCATATTTCCGTAAAGCCTTATGGGGTGCAACGTCACAGAGTGGACCCACTAAAAGATTCAAAGGGAACAGCCACAGAGGTAGGAGGAGAACCAAAAGGGCAGCATCACGAAAGCTGAGGGAAGGCAAGATTTTGAGGAGAGTTTGTGGATAGTGTCAAAAGCAGCTGACGAGTCTAGGCGTACGGTGTAGAGGCTGAGATTTGGCTATAAGCAGGTCTCCAGAAACCTTGGAAAAAGCAATTTTAATGGAGTGAGGAGGGCAGTGGGTTCTGAGGTGAAGCGGGAGAGGGAGATAGGGTGGTATCTGGACAGGTAGATGGGATCAGGGGTGGGTTTGGCGAGGATAGAGATGCCAGAGTGTGTTTGTGCTGTGAGGAGAAGGAAACAGAAGGTTTGGCTGTTTGGGCTCCAAAAGGCTGTATTTGGCCCATGGCCTGTATTTAGGAGGTCAAAGAGATTATGAGGGATTGGGGTTCCTGCCTGGTGTCTTAGCCCTATGGATATGAGTAGTGGCTAATCCATTGGCTGCTCCTCCACTGCTTTCCAGACAAACTGCCAAATTATTATTGCAAGTTCTAACAGCATGGACATCAGCATGGTTCTGTCCCATCAAGGCATTGCCATGCTCTAGCTGCCCCAGAAAGAGGTAACACAGAGCAAAGCTTCATGGAGTACATGGGATGTAGAGTCTCCTCAGAACTGCAGCGGTGGTGAGAGAAAACTGCAGGGAGACAGACAGGGGAGTAGAAGGGAATGGGGACCAGGGGCTCATTTAGAGCCCTCCCAAAACAGAGCTTGCAGGTGGAGAGGTTGGGGTTCACCATGGTCAGATTTGCCCTTGTGTAAACTCCAGAAAACCACTTCCTAACTGTAATCAAACTGTAATCAAAGCAAACGGGAGGTGTCCATTCTGAACTCATTTTTCCAGGGATTAAGCTGAAGGGGAAGAGGCGATTTGGGAGGCAGTAATATAAGCGGTGATTCTGCCATTTCAATTCTTGGATTGTGAGGCAAGAACAAATTCCAGCCACACCATTAATGAAGGCACCTGTTACCATTGCAGTGTGGCATGGGTGTGGATTGATGCTGGAACAGGTCTCGACTGCACAGTTGCCCTTGTTTTATTCATTCTTCACCATTGGTGATGCACATTCCTTGAGACAAGGACTCCTGTGGAGTCCTGCCGTGTTCCCTACATATTTACAACATTTTTCAGCTAAGGCCCAGATTCAGAAAAGCATGCCAGTATGTGCTTAAGTCCAGTGGGAAGTGCTTAAAATTAAGCATGTGCTCAAGTGCCTTGTTGCCTTGAGGCCTTAGTTAGTCACACCAAATCTTACTACAAAGTGTTCATATATTATACTAATGCTACAGTGTGATTTTCAAAGGCTCCACAGTCAATATCAAATCCAAACCAGCACTCAAGGCACTTCTCACTGGGGTTATTTTCCTGCCAAATTTCAGCTTTCCACCCCAGCTGACCTGATGCATGAGCTGTTTTTACATGTCACAATTGACACTTTTATAATGGGAAAACTACTCTGTTTTTTTCAGAGGGACTTCGGAGAGTTGGGCTGAGTTCCCGACTCTACCATACACTCTCTCTGTGATTTTGTGCTAGTCACTTCATATCTCTGGGTTTCAGTTCCCCTGCTGTAAAATGGGGATAATAGTTACAGCCAGTCAGGAATGTACAGACTAAATATTTTTTCATCAGAAAATGCAGATTTCTTGAAACAGAAATATTTTGTGGGAAAAGGTTGGGTCAGACACATTTTTTGATGGACAATTTTTGATTCCCTCCCCCCCCACCCCAATTGTCAAAATGATTTATTTTGACATTTTAAGAATGAAAAAATTCTGGTTTTCCATTTGAAATGACTTTTCATTTGGACATTTAAAGCCACTTATAGTAAAAATAAAAATAAATGTTTTGATTGCCCTGAATCAAATGTTTTTGGATTTTTGGCTCAGTAATATTTTTGAGATTTGTAATTTTTGTCCCAGTTTGGGACAGAAAAAAATCCTTTGAAATCTTGAAAATTTTCATGTGACAGGAAAACCATTTCCTGCCCAGCTTTAATAGTAATATTTTCTTCTTTCACCCTTTATCTGTCTTGTCCTTTCAGATCGTGCGCTCTCTGTCTCTCGCTATGTGTATGAACAGTGCCCAGTCCAATGGGACCCTGAGGTGCCTCTAGGCAATACTGTAATAAATAAATAAATACAAATAATAGTTTAACCACTTTCCCAAAAGCTTCATCCTCAAGCAGAGACCAAGTCTGGCTAACTTCAGCCTTAGAGGCAAAAGTTTCTGAAAATCTAGTCCAATAAAAGACAGGTTTCAGAGTAGCAGCCATGTTAGTCTGTATTCGCAAAAAGAAAAGGTGTACTTGTGGCACCTTAGAGACTAACCAATTTATTTGAGCATAAGCTTTCGTGAGCTACAGCTCACTTCATAGGATGCTTATGCTCAAATAAATTGGTTAGTCTCTAAGGTGCCACAAGTACTCCTTTTCTTTTTCCAATAAAAGAGGGGACTAGAATGAAAATGCTTATGCAAATTTAGCTACAGCAGTCATGGTTGCTAGCACAATAATAAGACACTCTGTTATAAGGCCTGCACTGAGCCTGAGCAATTCTCTTTATTTTCAGCTCCAGTCACTATCCTGCATTTAATATTCCTAGTAACATAGGCCACTCTTGGAACTTGTAGTGACTGCGTAATACATTCCCTGGCTGATCTTTGCAAAGATTCTGTAAGCAACCCAAGTGGGAGAGGGAATGAGACTGGAAAGAATGAGGAAGGAAGCTCTGGGGCATGTGCGTGAAGTGAAAAGCACAGAAGATTTCTTATATTACAGATTTGGCTATGTCGTTCTGGGCTTTGACTGTGTTCATACATGTGGGAAGAACCCAGCACCAGGTGTGTGCAGAATAGACAGCAGCTGGAGACAGTATGGTCAATAGAAAGCACACGGGATTAGGACTCAGTTCTATTTGCTGTGCCACTGATCTTCTGGGTGACCTTGGGCAAGTCTCTTTCCCATCCCACCTTTTGTCTGTTTTGTCTATTTAGATTGTAATCTCTTTGGGACAAGGGCTGCTTCTCACTCTATGCTGTATCATGCTTAGCACAAAGGGGCCCTGATATCAGTTTTTTGGAGGGCCCTCTAGGTGCTGTTGTAATACAATAAATAGTAAGGATCCAGAAGTGAGTTCTCTTGCAGAATGGAGACCAGGAAGGAGGATAGTGATACCATGGGCTATTTTGCTCTGGTGGTATGGACCCTCCTCTCACCAGTATCCACAGCTAGGTTGTCCTCTACCATGGCAGGTCTCAATCTGAAGACTGGTTCAACTGTTACCCACACAGGATATCATTTACTTCCATTCCTCTTCTACCAAATGGGGCACAATTGTCATGGAGGTGAGGGAAGAGACACACAAACATGCAGTGAAGGAGAGTAATGCTAACTGCACCCTATCATCCACACACAACATGGTGTGCAGGCTGCATTGCATATGGTAAGCACTCCTGCTCCAGGGGCCAATGTGAAAGTACTTGAAGCGCTACTCATTTATGGCTGCTGTCCAGGCTACAGTGGGTGTGACGTGTGGCAGGAGGGCATAGGCCATGTCAGCATGGAGTTTGGACTGATGAGAGAGGTCCCCTGTCTGGCTATCTGTGAGCTGATTGACTATCAGTGCAGGCATCACATTAAGCCTAGTTTAAGATGGTGGGGCACAGGACTATAGAGGCATAGGAGAGATGGCCAGCTTGCAATGGGTGCCAGTGAACCTGGTAGCCACATGAGACCATAATCATAGTGTTACTGTTAGAAAAGACTTATTTATTAATGATTTTTATTATTATGGTAGCTCCTGGAGGCTCCAGCTGAGATTTCTGGGTGAGAGACAGTGCTTGCCCTGAACAGCTTACTAGCTAAATAGGCAAAACAGACACAGGATGAGGTGGAAACAGGCAGAGAGTTGGTGTGACTTGCCTTTGATCACACAGCAGGTCAGTAGCAGAATGAATGGGTGAAGGCCCTAGACATGAAGCTCCAATTTCACACATGCCACAAATATTTCTCTGCCAATGTTAGTGTACAGGTCACAAGTTAAACAAGTTTCTCTGGGTATGAGCCACTGTTCTTTCTGAAAACTGGTCTGGATGTGAGTAAAGGAGAGATCCCGTCTCTCTGACAGCAAAGTGTTCATGTGTGTGCATGTGTGAGCGCAGGGAGAGTGAGTAACTTTTTCCTCTTTCAGAGTTCTGACCCAGTGTAATAGTGGGGAAAGGTGCTAGCCTATTTAATTCCTGAAGCAAGAGAAGGCCTGTCTGCTCAGATGAGAGAGGACCCACATAGCCTAGGACTTAAGTGATTACAGGGGCCAAAGAATGAAAAAACAGGGACGGTGCCTGTTATGGGGTCCCTGGGGTGCAGCCTCGACTGTGGGACTGCTGAGCCCTCTGTCCTACCAACCTGGGCTGCCTCTCACATGGTAATGCTGATGTCAAGCTACAAACTTCTGGTGTGTACTGCACTTACAGAGACATCCACAGGCAGGGACACACCCAACTGTGTTCCATGAACTCTCTCCTAGCTACTCATGAACCATCCATAGGGAGGCTCCAGCCAATTCCCCCCAGCTCCAGCACTACACCGCAGAATTGTACCATCTTCCACTGCTCCAGGCTCCCCAGGGCAGTGCAAGTTCATTAGTTTGTCACTCCTTCAGTGTAGAGTAGACACACGTTAGCCTTTGTAAACTGAGCTGAGATTTCCCAAGCACTTCAACCAAAACACACTGTTTTAGGTAAAATATAAATCAGGTTTATTGATTAGAGAAAGATAGATTTTAAGTGATAGGCATAAAGGTCAGAGTTAGTTACCTTAAGAAAACAAAAAGTAAACACACAGTCTAAGTTCTACAAGCTAAGCAGGATTGCGGATGATACTAAACTGGGAGGAGTGGTAGATACGCTGGAGGGGAGGGATAGGATACAGAAGGACCTAGACCAATTGGAAGATTGGGCCAAAAGGAATCTGATGAGGTTCAATAAGGATAAGTGCAGGGTCCTGCACTTAGGACGGAAGAACCCAATGCACAGCTACAGACTAGGGACCGAATGGCTAGGCAGCAGTTCTGCGGAAAAGGACCTAGGGGTGACAGTGGACGAGAAGCTGGATAGGAGTCAGCAGTGTGCCCTTGTTGCCAAGAAGGCCAATGGCATTTTGGGATGTATAAGTAGGGGCATAGCGAGCAGATCGAGGGACGTGATCGTTCCCCTCTATTCGACATTGGTGAGGCCTCATCTGGAGTACTGTGTCCAGTTTTGGGCCCCACACTTCAAGAAGGATGTGGATAAATTGGAGAGAGTCCAGCGAAGGGCAACAAAAATGATTAGGGGACTGGAACACATGAGTTATGAGGAGAGGCTGAGGGAGCTGGGATTGTTTAGCCTGCAGAAGAGAAGAATGAGGGGGGATTTGATAGCTGCTTTCAACTACCTGAAAGGGGGTTCCAAAGAGGATGGCTCTAGACTGTTCTCAATGGTAGCAGATGACAGAACGAGGAGTAATGGTCTCAAGTTGCAGTGGGGGAGGTTTAGATTGGATATTAGGAAAAACTTTTTCACTAAGAGGGTGGTGAAACACTGGAATGCGTTACCTAGGGAGGTGGTAGAATCTCCTTCCTTAGAGGTTTTTAAGGTCAGGCTTGACAAAGCCCTGGCTGGGATGATTTAACTGGGAATTGGTCCTGCTTTGAGCAGGGGGTTGGACTAGATGACCTTCAGGGGTCCCTTCCAACCCTGATATTCTATGATTCTATGATTTGAATTAAGCAGTGTCTCACTCTGACAGAAGGCACAAGCAGGTTACAGTTCCTCAGTGCACAGACTGGACTTCCTTTGCAGCCTGGGACCAATCTCCCCAGATCCAAGTCTTTGTACAGACGATCTTCCAGGTGTTAAGATGGTGGGGTAATGGGAAGGGAGGAGAGAGGCCAACTGATGATGTCTTTTCCCCTCTTTTATACTTTCTTCCAGCTTGCTGGAAAGATCCTCCTTGCTATGACATGGAGCTCAGGCAGCCTCCATTGGACAGACAGTTGGGAGTGTGGATTCCCTTTTAATGGGCCATCAGCATGTCTGGTTGGCCCTTTGTTGCCACTAAAAGGCTGGCTGTGGGCGTCTCCCAACCTCACAGCATATGTCAGTAACACCCACATAGCAATACCTCATAACTCCACATAGTGGGACCAGACAGCAAATGTGAAAAATCAGGATGGGGGTGGGGGGTAATAGGAGCCTATATAAGAAAAAGACCCCAAAATCGGGACTGTTCCTATAAAATGGGGACATCTGGTCACCCTAACTCCACATATGATGACAGCACATACAATCCAACAGGATATTACTGTTCAACAGATCAAGACTTTTAAAATACCACCTCACAAGGCATGCATTGTACAACACATAAAATAATAATAATAATATCATAGTGGGAAATACAGGGGTTCCAGGGTGCTATTTTGAGGTACAGAGTGTCACAGTGCCATATTGCCAGTCCTGGAGACTGAACGCCTCTTTCTAGCTACAGAACAGGTACGGTATGGGCAGCAGCAGTGCAAGCTTCTCCCCTAGAGGGACCATGTTAAGGGGGTGAAAAGATAGCCCAGGCTCCACTCCATACTCTCCTGGTTCCTCCATACTCTCCTTGGTAGCATGCTTGTAATAAGATTTTCTTTTCTGTGATGTGGACATGTATCCAATGGGAATGGGAGTGATGTAATTAAGTTCATTTCACAGAGGCCACTGAAAAGCACAAAACGGCAGTGACCAAAGGCTCTTGTCTCAGAAGAGGAGGCGAGGTGAAGAGGTGACTATATATGAATGGTGATTAACGGGAAAGGGCACAGAAACCTTTGCACAATAACTTTCGTAATCCCCCAAAAGCTTAATCTCTGATTCCTCTTTGCCTGTGTCTCAAGAGTATGGAGATGATTGCAGCAGCTTACTGCAGCCAACTGTTCCAACTGTCAGGGTGAAGCAGTACACGCAGTGCTTAATTTGTGCAGGGGATGAGCCCCGACTCCTCTAGGTTTAGTAGTTCAGAGCCCCAGCACCTCTTGGCTTGCTGCATCAGTTATCAATGTAAAAAAAATTGCTTGAGCCCCAGCACCTAACTTCTTGATCCCTGACCTCTTTCGTTGCACTGAGCACATGAGACTGTTAATATTCATGCTATTAAGGGATTTTCCCAAAGCCTGAAGAAATAAGGAAACAGCTAAGAAATGTTTTCATTGTCCTCAACACTATACAAAAGAGGTTAATTGTGAGTAAGCTAACATATTAATCACCGAAAGCAAAAAAAAGGCTAGCACTTCACTTTGCAAAGCTCATACTGTCTCCAGGGAAGTCAGGAATATTATTTATAGCTGGATCCAGTTGTATAAATTGCTTGGAGCTAAACAGAAAAAATACAATCTTTAGCTGGAATCATAGTATAGGAGGGCTCTTAAGGTATCACGTCCCCCCTTTCAGTGATTAAAGAGAACCCAGATTCATAGGGCCAAATTCTGTCCTTTTTATACCCTGGCCATAGGTCTAACTCTAATCTCATTTAGAAAGATGTAAATCAGGAGTGACTCCACTGAAGTCAATAGATATATACTGAGGTCAGAATTAGATCCATCAACTTTAGTTACAGGGCCAGTTCCTCAGCAGGTGTAAATCAGTTTAACTCCACTGACTTACAGAGAACTGCGCTGATTTTCACCAGCTGAGGATCTGACCTTCCCAGGCTGGATTATACACTAGTTTCCTTTGTCTTCCCTCTCTCCAGGAAGATACAAACATTCCCCAACTTTGTTTGTCCCTTGGGCCAAATCCTGGGTCCAGCCATGGCCTGAGGAAATGGACTGTGTCCTACAGGACTCAGCAGGGCTCTGTGGATGGAATCTTCTCCACAGGCTACTAAGAGCCCTCTAGCTCCTGGGCTTTCACCTCCATGGAGGAGAATGGCTGGTGAAGCCCACTGCTGAGGTGCAGGGAGAGCTATGGAGCACATCACGCAGGGGCTACAGACCACTGGCCTCACTCCCTGTCCCTGGCAAAACAGAGCCACATTGATCCATGCTGGTCAGGGCTCTGCATTGCCAGGGCTGGAGGGCATGGGTAGGATTAGCCCCATTCCACTTCCAATATGGTTTACTTTAGTGTCTTTACCTGTGCCAAAACCCAAATGCTGAGCAACCCAGAGGCCACACTGGCAGCTTGCCAGGAAGGACAGGCATGCATGTCATTTGCATGTAATAGAGCAGATTGAAACCATCTTACTGTCTCAGCCTCAGCCCTGGGAGATGAAAGGTCCCATCAGCATGCAGCATTCCTGGCCTGGACATGCCGATCCAGACGGAGCATTGTATGCTTTGACCCTGTAGGGTTGAGTTTTCAAAAGAAAGGGTTAGGTCAACACTACAGGAGCTGGGTTAGGCTGAGTGCCTTGGAAAATCCCACCCTAAGAGTATGTCTACACTGCAATAAAAGACCCATGGCACAGATGCAGCTGGCTTGGGTCAGCTGACTTGGGTTTGGGCTGCAGGGCTATAAAATCGCAGTGTAGAGGTTCAGGCTCAGGCTGGAGCCTGAGCTCTTACTCTGAGACCTTCCCACCACACGGGGTGTCAGAGCCTGGGCTCCAGCCCCAGTCTGATCATCTATACTGCACATTTTCGCACCCCAGCCTGAGCCCCGTGAGCACAAGCCAGCTGTCCCAGGCTCTGAGGCTTGGTGCCGCAGATCTTTTATTGCAATGTAGGTGTACCCTTGATCTCTGTTGGCTGCAGCTCTACTTGAAGAAGGAATGTGGTGGTATTATGGAGCTCCATGAGCCACCCCAAAGTAAGCAAGGTTTCCTTGCTTATTCCTGCATCCACTGAAAGCAATGGGAACTTGGCCATTTACGTCAGCGGGTACATGACAGGGCCCTTTGTTTCAAAGTTGATATGTAGCAGCAGGCCAAGTCCTACAAGTCCTTATGTGTTGCTTCTTTGAAGTATCCACCACCCATGGCGGTTAGGGTTTGTAGGACCAAGGCCAGAAATTGGTTAATCCTGCGGCTGGCATTTTTCCCTGTATAAAGGAAATTTAGTGACCCGAGTACTAACAAAGCCCTCTGTTATGTGTACACACTCTGTGATGTGTGCACACTGGAAATGTGTGTGTATGATATAACTAGGGTGGAATGTAAGTCTCTGGGTTAGAACTGATAGAAAAAAGAACAGGAGTACTTGTGGCACCTTAGAGACTAACATATTTATTTGAGCATAAGCTTTTGTGGGCTACAGCCCACTTCATCAGATGCACAGAATGGAACATATAGTAAGAATATATATATACATACAGAGAACATGAAAAAGTGAAAGTTGCCATACCAACTCTAAGAGGCTAATTAATTAAGATGAGCTATTATCAGCAGGGGAGAAAAAAACTTTTGTAGTGATAATGAAGATGGCCCATTTCAGACAGTTGACGAGAAGGTGTGAGGATACTTAACCTGGGGAAATAGATTCAATTTGTGTAATGACCCAAAAAGAAAAGGAGTACTTGTGGCATTTTAGAGACTAACAAATTTATTTGAGCATAAGCTTTCGTGAGCTACAACTCACTTGCATCTGATGAAGTGAGCTGTAGCTCATGAAAGCTTATGCTCATATAAATTTGTTAGTCTCTAAGGTGCCACAAGTACTCCTTTTCTTTTTGCGAATACAGACTAACATGGCTGCTACTCTGAAACCTGTAATGACCCAGCCACTCCCAGTCTCTGTTCAAACCCAAGTTAATGGTATCTAGTTTGCAAATTAATTCCAGTTCAGCAGTTACACAATTACACTTGTTAGCAAGGGGGAAGGGACCCCGTGTAAAACTATTTTCTTCCTCTTAACAAAAAAAAGACAATGGAATTCAAGATGATGGTGCAACATCAAGGGTGAGCATTTAAACAGCTGGAAGACAGAATCCAAAATTATAGTTCCCACAGCAACTGTAACTCAGCTAAATTGCAGCTTGAGGCATATATTTAACAGCATTTGTGCTGAATATGCACAAGGTAAGGGGGGGGGATGAACTACGTTTGCTCTGGGGACTATAACTTTAATTTTCTGGCTTTGTGCATTTAATTGCATTAACACAGATGTGTGTGTGTGTATTGCCATATTAAATGTGGAATGGAGAGCAAATGCAGCCACAGACACACCCGTCTCATTAGCAACAGCACAGTGATCCTCAGATGACAGCAGTTTAACAGCTCTGTCACTGAATATGAAAAGCCATCCATCTGATAGTGATGGATTTACAGTGGTTGCGGGGGGGAACGGAAGCAGAAATCTGTGCTCTCCATCAGCCAGACATGCAGAAGTAGGAAGAAAAGGGTCCATGAAGGAGGCTGGATGAAATGTGATGCTGCTGCTCCTGGCAGAGTAAAATAAAATTCATGTATTCCTGATTTTGTGAATGGTGTGGCCAGTGAGCAAGCCAACCCCATTTAGGGACCAGCTCGCAATATCACAATGAGAAGAAAAGTGTAGAGCCCTGCCCAGTGACCACCAGCAATTAGTGCATGTGTTGAAAATAAATGATTGGGAAGAAGACACGCACTTACTGCTAAGATCAGGAAGGAAAACATCCTTACTCAGCCCAACAGGGCTCCTGTTTTGATTCACAGAGGCAACTGTGTGTGTGATAGTCCAGGATTTTGTACACGATCCCTGGCACAGGCTGCTCCCCTGCAAGTGTGATTGTTAAAGGGCATTTAAAGGTTATCAGTTCCTTCACTAATGCAAGGAATCAACCACAGGGAGAGGAGAGGGCAATGGGACAGGCTGGGTACAGATGGGATTTCTGGCAGACACAGGCTCCAGGTGCACCCAGGCCCTTTGTGGAGTTTTATTTTTAAATGACCCTGCAGCAGCCAAAGAAATATGCATATTTATCATAATTGAGAGCTCATGTCTATTGGCTCTTTCCACGAAACGGGCAGGCGTGACAAACACTTACTTTTTTCTTCTAGTAAATAGGATCATAGAGTGAGGCAGACTGTGGGCTAGTGCACTCAGCAGGGGGCTGAGAGTCAGGAGTCCTAGGGTGTATGCTGCCACTGACTTGCTGTATGTCCTTAGGCAAGTTTCTCCATCTGTAAAATGGGGTTCATTTTGCCTACCCAGCTGGGTAAAGTGGATGCATCAGCTATTAAACCAGTCTTATGAAGTCAGGGTGGCAGTACTATACCAGGCCATCCTTACTTCTGCACTGCTGCTGGCGGCGGCTCTGCCATCAGAGCTGGGCTCCCGGCCAGCAGCCGCCGCTCTCCAGCCACCCAGCTCTGAAGGCAGTGCCACTACCAGCAGCAGCACGGAAATAAGGGTAGCGGTACCACAACCCCTGCCTACAATAACCTTGCGTCCTCCACCCCCCCCCCCCCCCAATTTCTTTTTGGGTCAGGACCCCCTACAATTACAACAGTATGAATTTTCAGATTTAAATAGCTGAAATCATGACATTTATTATTTTAAAAATCCTATGATCGTGAAATTGACCAAAATGGACTGTGAATTTGGTAGGGCCCTACCTATGATCATAGCCAAAAGAGCTATGATTTTTCTTAGGTAGTGGGGTGTATTACCTGCCTGTCTGAGTATCTGTATTTGTAGCAAACCCTTATTACACTGAAGAATTTTTGAAAGATTTTTCCCCTCCTCCATATCCCTCTGGTCTTATTGGATAGAATGATTTTAGGTCCCAGAGAGCTTTGAAGGACTGTGGAATGGTGGGTGGGGAAGAAGAGACAGTCCATGGTGGTGTTTCTATAGTCAGTGCCAGAAGACCTGCCCAGGCACGTGGGGGTGTGTCATAAAATAAAGGGAAGGGTAACCACCTTTCTAGTATACAGTGCTATAAAATCCCACCTGGCCAGAGACAAAATCCTTTCACCTGTAAAGGGTTAAGAAGCTAAAATAACCTCGCTGCACCTGACCAAAATGACCAATGAGGAGACAAGATTCTTTAAAATTGGGAGGGGGGAACAAAGGGTTCGTCTGTCTGTGTGATGCTTTTGCCGGGAACAGATCAGGAATGCAGTCTCAGAATTCAGTTAGTTAGTTAGTAAGTAATCTAGCTAGAAATGCGTTAGATTTCCTTTTGTTTAATGGCTGGTAAAATAAGCTGTGCTGGATGGAACGTATATTCCTGTTTGTGTCTTTTTTGTAACTTAAGGTTTTGCCTAGAGGGATTCTCTATGTTTTGAATCTGATTACCCTGTAAGGTATTTACCATCCTGATTTTACAGAGGTGATTCTTTTACCTTTTCTTTAATTAAAATTCTTCTTTTAAGAACCTGATTGATTTTTCATTGTTCTTAAGATCCAAGGGTTTGGGTCTGTGTTCACCTGTACAAATTGGTGAGGATTTTTATCAAGCCTTCCCCAGGAAAGGGGGTGTAGGGCTTGGGGGGAAGACTTCTCCAAGTGGGCTCTTTCCCTGTTCTTTGTTTAACACGCTTGGTGGTGGCAGCACACAGTTCAAGAACAAGGCAAAGTTTGTACCTTGGGGAAGTTTTTAACCTGAGCTGGTAAAAATAAGCTTAGGGGGTCTTTCATGTGGGTCCCCACATCAGTACCCTAGAGTTCAGACTGGGGCAGAAACCTTGACAGGGTGGCAGAGAGAAGCCCACTGCTACCCCATGGGCTTGCCCAACTATTCATCCTGTTCAATTTCCTCACATAGAGGACAAATGATACTTATGCTGATTCTTGTGCTTGGCAAGGAAGAGGCTCTGGCTTAGAAAAGCCCATTGCTGAAATTAGATGAGGTGGACTGGGAGGGAATTCTTTGATACCATTACACAGTATATATTAAATAACAGGCAAGTTTGTATCAGAGTTAGAAGAAGAGCCTGTCCCTTGGGACTCAGAGAAGGGTGCATGAGTTAACTAAAAATAGGGTTACCATACATCCAGGTTTTCCCAGACACAGCCTCTTTTTTGATCCTCTGCCCTCAGTCCGGACGGATTTTTCAAATACCAGGCAATGTCCAGAATTTTTGCAGAGCAGTCGTTGCAGCTCAGAAAAAGCTTCAATTGGTCCATTTCCGTATCCGCAGCTGATTGGTCCAGTCCCCTACAGCCACAGCTGCTGGATGCTGCCCACCCAAGCCGTGGCTCCCAGCCTTGAGGTGCGGAGTCTCGCACTGAGGCACTGACTGATGGCTGTTGTGTACTGGGTTTGCACCAGTCACCCTGCCACTGTGACAGGGAGCGACACTGCCCACCTCACCTTCAGTGAGTACCCCCGCTTCAGGTATCCCCTCCAGCATCCCTCATATATTCCTCCCAGTATGCACACTCCTCCAGCAGCCCCCAGGTACTCCCTGCAGCATCCCCAACTGTACCCCACTCCAGCTCCCCCCTCCAGCAGTGTCCTCTTTTTGGGAACCTAAAATATGGTAACCCTAACTAAAACAACAGAGTCAGAGGAATACATAAACTGCAGAAGCTCCATTGACATCAATGGAGTGAAGCCAGTTTACACCAGCGGAGGATCTGGCCCATATCCTGACTGTGGTGAGAGGAAGGCACAGTTGGCAATCTTGGATTCAACTCCCCACCCTTCTCAGCAAGCACATCCCGTAAATACTGTACATCCAGCAAGGTCACTTCCTCCTTCCTGTGCCCCATGCACAGCCTCTTGGAAAGCACATGACTCTAGAGTCATGGGTTGAGGTTAGAAAGGCAATTTTTCCTCTAGGGGAGCCACATATTCCTCTGAGGATGGAGACTTCAGAATCTCAGATCACTGGTGATTGTCACTCAGGGAACCACACCTTAATTAGCCTAGGGCTTATATATCTCCTCTCGACCACTCTCCCACCTAGTTTTGGCCCTTTGACCCCCAAGCCTCAGGGGGAGTCTGTTCCTTTCCCTGCTGTCCCACCCTTGTCTTCCCCTGCCCTCCCGTCATCGCCCTCGTCCCCTGGCTCTGACCTGGCCAGCTAGCCCCCTTCTTCGGGGAGCTGGGAGCTTGTATGAGGGAGGCGCTGTAAGTGGGGAGTGCGGGCCTAGCACCCCCCTCTTGTTACTGAGGGGGAAGGGACCCCGTGTAAAACTATGAAGGGGATTGCTGGTGCTGGGCTTTCCATTGAGTCCCCTGCTGATGTTCATAGTTTGGAGTCAGCCGAGGTTGCTGCAGCCACGGCGGCAGGTAGTACCGCCTCTCTCATGGAGTCCCTCCCTGAGGGGGTCTTGGGGAGTGCCCCTGCTGCCTCTTTGCCATCTGTGCCCCCTGTAGGCGCCAAAGTGGCTACTGCCCTGGCTGCTGTCAAGGGGGACCCTGTAGGTGTAGGTCCCCGAGTGGGGACTTTGCCTCTATTTTTGACCCTTACCACCGAGGGGGGCGGATGCCCCCCTGTTACAGGGCCTCTGTCAGGGCAATTGCAATCTGTCAGCCCCACCTATCCTTTCTCCCCTGCCTCAGGTGGTTGCCCCTGTTTTGGCCTTTGTAATGCCCTGGGACCTGACCATCTGCCCGGCCGCGGTTGGTAATCTGGCTGTGCCCAGTGTGGCAACGGCTGACACCAAGCGGCTGGGCTCTGAGCCCACAGGTGCCCTTCCATCTAAGATGGGGTGGCAGCCTGTGCCCCCCTCTTCTCCCACCAGTGCTGTAATCATGGGTGGTTCATTTAGCGAGGCACCTGACTCTAGCGCTGTGGGGGCATCCCAGTTCCTTGCTGCCCTTTCAACCACTGTGCCATATCGAGAGGCGTTGTGTCCTGGTGGCTTTCCCACTCGGGTCCTCGATTTTGTCCCTGTCCTAAGCCTGTTCCTGTCCTAGGTCTGTGAACTGCTCCTGTCCCTGACCCCGTTCCAGCCCCTGCTACTGTCCTTAACCTTTTCTCCTTCCCTTCTCCTGTTGCTGCCACCTCCGGGGTTGCCTCATTTTCTTTTTATGAGGGCCCCCAGGAGGCGGTTTTTGTTTTTTCCTCTCCTGGCCCATCGGGAGCTGCAGTTCTCCCTCCGCCACTGTCCCTAGTGCCGAGTGCTGAGTTGGATGGCGCCGCAGCGGGGATCTGATCCCTGCTTGCCTGTCTCGATAGGCCACGGGGATGGTAGGGGGGCCCAATTGGGAGACACTCCGGGGTCTGTGACGCCAGTCCCCACCGTGCAGAGGAACAAGCTGCACTGTTTCTTGGAGGACACTCATGGCTCCACGAACAGAGTGCATCTCGCTCTTCAGCTCTGGGGCGATCTCCATCTTGCTCTCCAGACTGCGAGGGCCATTTTGGAAGAGGGCAAAGGGACCAGGAAGTGGGACACTGAGGCTTACCAATAGACCCGCTTCTTCTATGACGCCTTGATTGCTTTTGGGGTTAGCACCCCTGCCCACAAGGATCATCCCCAGCCCTCCTTATGCTGCTGTCCATCTTTGCCACTTTGAACACCCAGGGCTATAAGGTGGGTCTCCATGCACTTACAGCCTGAGGTGCTGGGGATCACCGAGGTCGTGCCGGGTCACCTGCTGCACCTCTGGGCTTGGGTGGAAGGGCCCAGAACGTCTATGTCTATGCCCTGATATCCAGCCCGGAGCGAGTGCGTTTCTTCCAGCAGGTGTCAGCCTTCTTTGGTTCTTTGGATCCTCGTGAGTGCCTGGTCCTGGGCGGAGATTTCAACTGCACCCTGGAGGAGTGGGACCGCATGGGGATTGAGCTGAGCCTGGCCGCCGCAGATGTCTTCAGGGAGATTGTAGCTCATCACTCCCTGGTGGATGTCTGGCGCGACCACCTGGACGATGTCTCTCCGTTTACTTTTGTCTGGGTGGAGAAACAATGATCGAGCCACTCCCAGTTGGATCGCATTTATTTTTCTCGCTGTCATCTTTCACAGGCCCACTCCTCCAGCGTTTGGCCAGCCATGTTCTCAGACCACCATTTGGTCTGCTTTGGGAGGAAAAGGGGCAAAAAAGTACGTCCTCTGCCTCTTGGTGGAGGACGGCGCCCCCTCACGGATCCGGTGGAGATGCGTGAGGGGGCCTGGACCTTCCACACTGGCCTTTTCTCCCCAGATCCAACTGACACCGATGCCTGCGGAGTGCTTTGGGACGAACTCCCGACGGTCAGCACAGGCGACCGGGACCAGCTGGAGCTGCCTCTCACTCTGGCCAAGTTCTTGGAAGCTCACCATCTCATGCCCAACAATAAATCTCCAGGTATGGACGGGCTGACTGGAGTTCTACCACGTGTTTTGGGACGTCCTTGGCCCAGACCTTGTCACTGTCTGGGCCGAGTCTCTGGAGGGCGGGGTCCTCCCTCTGTCATGCAGGTGAGCCTCTGCGATCGCTGGAATTGGCATCCCTTCCCACTCCTCAGCATGGACTATAAGGCCACGGCGAAGGCCATCTTGCTGCAGCTGTGGTTTGTGCTGGTGGATATGGTCCATCCTGACCAGACCTACACTGTCCCGGCCCGTACCATCTTTGATAATCTTTATCTGGTCCGGGATCTCGTGGAGTTTGGGTGTAGGGATGGTCTGTCGTTCGCCCTCCTATCATTGGATCAGGAGAAGGCATTCAACCGGATGGACCACGGGTATCTCCTGGGCACTCTGCAGGCATTCGGCTTTGGGTCCCGGTTTGTGGGGTTTCTCCAGGTGCTGTACACCTCCACAGACTGTTTGGTCAGGCTTAACTGGACCCTGACCGCACCTGTCAGCTTCGGGTGAGGAGTGCGTCAAGGATGTCTTCTGTCGGATCAGCTGTATACTCTGGTCATTGAGCCCTTCCTCCTTCTCCTTCGTAAGATGTTGACAGGGTTGGTGCTGTGTGAGCTGGAGGTGCGGCTGGTCCTGGCAGCATATGCTGACGATGTGCTCCTCATGGTCCAGGACTCAGATCTGGTGCGGGTGGAGGCTTGCCAAGCTGTTTATTCAGCGGCCTCCTCCGCCCGGGTCAACTGAGTCAAGAGCTCTGGCCTGGTGGTTGGGGACAGGTGGTGGGCAAGCTCCCTCCCACCCGCACTTCAGGCCATCTGGTGGAGCGCGGGTCCGCTTCTCTATCTTGGTGTTTACCTTTCTGCCACACATCCATTTCAGCCAGAGAACTGGCACGATTTAAAGGGCGGGGTGACTGGGCGGTTGCAGGGCTGAACAGGACTGCTTTGGTGCCTCTCCCTCCGGGGGAGAGTGCTGGTGCTTAACCAACTGGTCCTGTCCATGCTCTGGCACTGGTTCAACACCCTGTGCCCGCCCCTGGTGTCCCTGGCCAATCTCCAGAGGTTGGTTCTGGAGGTTTTTTGGCCAGGACTGTACTGGGTCTCTGCGGGGGTTCTCGATCTTCCCCTGGAGGAGGGAGGACAAGGCCTGATGTGCATGCACACACAGGTCCATGTCTTCTGCCTCCAGGCCCTGCAGAGACTCCTTTATGGTGTAGGTGGCTCGGCGTGGAGTGTATTGGCGCATGCCTTCCATCGGCCCCCTGCCCTGTGAGCCTTCCTGGCCTCCCACTCCTTGTACCCCAAGCCTCTGCGTGCTATGCAGCTGGTTCATTTCTGAACCGCACCAAGAGACCATCTATACGCGCTCATTTGCACACGCTTCATTATCCCACCCTCATGTCCTGCCCAGATACCAAATGACGGGACCTTTTACCAGCAGTGGAGGGTGGGGAACCCTGGTGGGCCAGTTTATATTCCATCTTGGTCCCATGGCCCACCGGGGATATCAGCTGGCGGCTCCTTCGTGGAGCCATGAGCACGGGCGTGTACTTGGTGCAGTTCACCTCTGTCCCTGAAACTTGTCGCTTTTGTAGCGTGAGGGAGACCCTGGCACATGCGTACCTTCAGTGCCCCGGGCTGCAGCCCCTCTTCCAGCTCCTCCAGAACCTCTTATTGAGGTTCTGGCTGCACTTTTCCCCGCATTTATTTATGCACACCTGACTCAAGGCACCAGAAAGTCGCGGGTCCACCTCATCGACCTCCTCCTAGCCATGGCCAGGGAGAGGAGGTTGGCAGAGTGGGGTCCCTGTGACTGTGGGGCTGTCTTTCATTCTTTTACCCATCTCTCTCTGTGAGTTGTCTCCAGGTGCTGTATGCTTCCGCGGGGTATTTGGTCAGGCTCAACTGGACCCTGACCGAACCTGTCAGTTTCGGGTGAGGAGTGTGTCAAGGCTGCCCGCTGTCAGGCCAGTTGTATACTGTGGCCATTGAGCCCTTTCTCCATCTCCTCCAAAAGAGGCGCCTCATCCCAGGCCCTCCGGATCTCTTCATTGGGCCCCTGCCCCGTGAGCCCTCAATACCCCAGCCCCTTTGTACCCTGTGTCGGCTGCGCTATTTGCAGCCAGTTCATTTCTGAACTGTTCCATGGGACCATCTCTACATGCTCATGCTCCACACTTTTCATTTCCCCACCCTCGTGTCCCACCTTGATACCAAGTGGCGGGACCTTTTACCAGCTACAGAGGGTGAGGGACCCCGGTGCGCCAGCCTGCATTCCACCTTGGTTCCACTGCCCACCAGGTAATACACCAGAAGGTAGGGATAGGATACAGAGGGACCTAGACAAATTAGAGGATTGGGCCAAAAGAAATCTGATGAGGTTCAACAAGGAAAAGTGCAGAGTTCTGCACTTAGGACAGAAGAACCCCATGCACTACTACAGAATAGGGACTGAGCAGCTAGGCAGCAGTTCTGCAGAAAAGGACCTAGGGTTACAATGGACGAGAAGCTGGATATGATTCAACAGTGTGCCCTTGTTGCCAAGAAGGCCAATGACATTTGGGCTGTATAAGTAGGAGCATTGCCAGCTGATCAAGTGGCATGATCATTCCCCTCTATTTGGCATTGATGAGGCCTCACCTAGAGTACTGTGTCCAGTTTTGGACCCCACACTACAAGAAGGATGTGGAAAAATTCAAAAGCATCCAGCAGGAGCGCAACAAAAGTGATTGGGGGGGTGGAGCACATGATTTATGAGTAGAGGCTGAGGGAACTGGGATTATTTAGTCTGCAGAAAAGAAGAATGAGGGGGGATTTGATAGCTGCTTTCAACTACCTGAAAGGGGGTTCCAAAGAGGATGGATCTAGACTGTTCTCAGTGGTAGCAGATGACAGAAGAGGAGTAATGGTCTCAAGTTCCAGTGGGGGAGGTTTAGGTTCGATATGAAGAAAAACTTTTTCACTAGGAGGGTGGTGAAGCACAGGAATGCGTTACCTAGGGAGGTGGTGGAATCTCCTTCCTTAGAAGTTTTTAAGGTCAGGCTTGACAAAGCCCTGGCTGGGATGATTTAGTTGGGGATTAGTCCTGCTTTGAGCAGGGGGTTGGACTAGATTAGCTCCTGAGGTCCCTTCCAACCCTTATATTCTATGATTAGTTGGTGGCTCCTCCATGGAGCCGTGAGCATGGGCGTGTACCTGGCTCTGTTCAACCCTCTTCCCGATGCCTGCCCTTTTTGCAGTATGAGGGAGATCCTAGCGCAAGTCTGTTTGCAGTGTCCCAGGTTGCAGCCGCTCTTCTGGCTCCTCCAGAACCTCTTGTTGAGGTTCTGGCTGCACTTTTCCCCTCACCTTTTTATATATACACACCCCATTCATGGCCCCACGAAGTTGTGGGACCACCTTGTCAACCTCCTCCTAACCATGACCAAAATGGCCATTTATAACACCAGGGAGAGGAGGTTGGCTTGAGGCGGGGGCCTGTGACTGTGGGACCTGTTTTCATTCTTTCGTCTGTTCGTGCATCCAGGCAGAATTCCTCTGGGCGGCGTCCGCTGGCTCCTTGTATGCTTTTGTGGAGCAGTGGGCACTGTGCGGGGTTCTCTGCTCAGTGTCCCCTTCCAGTTCCCTAGTTTTGGCCCTTTGACCCCCACATCTGTCCTGTTTTTTCTTCTTCATTGTCCCATGGTTCTAGTTGAGTTCCAGGCTCAGTAGCTCCTCCCCAGGCTGGCTTATGCCCACCCACTTCTCAGCACCCAATAGGACCACTCTCCCAGGCCTTGCTGTATTACAGTCCACACTGGTGCTTATCTTAAATAATCCTCTCACTCCCTTGTACTTATCCCTCTGACGTATTTATAGAGAGCAATCATATCTCCCCTCAACCTTCTTTTGATTAGGCTAAACAAGCCAAGCTCTTTGATTCTCCTTTCATAAGGTAGATTTTCCATTCTTCAGATCATCCTCGTAGCCCTTCTCTGCACCTGTTCTAATTTG
This sequence comes from Lepidochelys olivacea, assembly GCF_965140295.1. Classification (NCBI taxonomy): domain Eukaryota; kingdom Metazoa; phylum Chordata; order Testudines; family Cheloniidae; genus Lepidochelys; species Lepidochelys olivacea. The sequence continues at coordinate 37,874,020 of NC_140420.1, read as the reverse complement.
CATTCATCTTTCTTAAACATGGGATACATGAATTGCATGCAGTATTCCAGATGAGGTTGTACCAGTGCATTGTATAATAGTATTAACCCTTCCCTGTCTCTACTGGAAATACCTCTCCTGATACATCCTAAGAGTGCATTCGCCTTTTTCACAGCTGCATCACACTGACAGTGTCACGGGGCGCAGACTCACCGGTGGTGCCTCCTGCTGGTTGTCCTTGGGAATTAGCGTTCCAGCCTCCAGAGCGCCCTCTTCAGGCCAGTGTCTTGCCTTGCTGCTGGCTCCCATGTCCCTCCCAGGACCCTGGTGCCCCTTTCACTGGGTGCTGCCTCCTGTCAGTAACCCCACACTTCTGGGTCTCCCCCTCCCAGGGGAACACCCTACCTCACCTCAGTCATAGGCTCCTGCCAGTCACCAGCTAGCCCCCGTGCCCTGGGGCAGACTGCAGTATGAGCCACTCATCACCGGCAAGGTTGGGTTTGGACCTGCTGCCTCTGCCTACCTGTAGCTGCCCCTGAAACTCGCCATACCTAATAGACCTTACCAGGCCCGCAGCCTGGGACTTTTCTAGGCTAGAGCTCCCCGGCTCCCTTGGCCTTTCCCCGGCCCTGCTCCAAACTAGGTCCTGCTCAGCACCTTGCAGCCAGGCCCTTCTCCCTCTAGAGGTGGAGGGAGAATCTCCCTGGGCTTTTGGGTCACAGCCTTTATAGAGCCAGCTGGACCCTGATTGGGGCATGGCCCCCAGCTGAGGCTTCTTCCCCAATCAGCCCCGCTGCCTTCCTTCTACAACAGCCCTCTCTCAGGGCTGTTTTAAATCCCTCTGGGCCCGAGTGGGAGTCCAACCCACTACAGACGGCTTATAGTCATCCTGTGATCAACAAATACACCCAGGTCTTTCTCCTTCTCTGTCACTTCCAACTGATAAGTCCTAGCTTTTGCACTATTACATTTCATCCCATTTCTATTACTCCAGTTTACAAGGTCATCCAGATCTTCTCGCATGATATTCTGGTCCTCCTCCATATTGGCAATACGTCCCAACTTTGTGTCATCCGCAAATTTTATTAGCACACACTCACTTTTTGTGCCAACGTCAGTAATAAAAATGTTAAATAAGACTGGTCCCAAAACCTATCCCTGAGGAACTCCACTAGTAACCTCCCTCCAGCCTGACAGTTCAACTTTCAGTATGGCCCATTGTAGTTGTCCCTTTAACCAATTCCTTATTCACCTTTCAATTCTTATATTAATCCCCACCTTCTCCAATTTAACTAATAATTTCCCATGTAGAACTGTATCAAATGCCTTACTGAAGTCCAGGTAGATTAGAACTACTGCATTTCTTTTGTCTAAGAAATCAGTTATCTTCTTAAAGAAGGAGATCAGATTGGTCTTGCACAATCTACCTTTTGTAAAACTCTGTTGTAGTTTATTCCAATTACCATTCATCTCTATATCCTTAACTACTTTCTGTTTCAAAATTTGTTCCAAGACCTGGCATACAATTGAGGTCAAACTAACAGGCTTGTAGTTTCCTGGATCACCTTTTCCCCCTTTTCGTAAAAATAGGAATTATCTTAGCAATTCTCCAGTCATAAGGTACAATCCACCAGTTTACAGATGCATTAAAAATCCTTGCTGTTGGGCTTGCAATTTCATGTGCTGGTTCCTTTAATATTCTAGGATGGAGATTATCCAGGCCCCCCGATTTAGTCCCATTAAACTGTTTGAGTTTGACTTCCATTTCATATGTGGTAATTTCTACTCCCATATCCTTGTTGCCATTAGCTACCGTGCCACTACCCCTCAGATCTTCATTAGCTTCATTAAAAACTGAGGCAAAGTATTTGTTTAGGTGTTGGGCCATGCCTAATTATCTTTAATGTCCACCCCATCCTCAGTGCTTAGTGGTCCCACTTCTTCTTTCCTTGTTTTCTTCTTATTTATATGGCTGTAGAACCTTTTACTATTGGTTTTAATTCCCTTTGCAGGTCCAACTCTGCTTGGCTTTTGGCAGTTTTCACTTTATTCCTACACTTCCTGACCCCCAAAAAGTAGCTTTCCTTGCTGATCCTTCCGAACTTCCATTCCTTGTAGGCTTTCTGCTTTCTCTTAATCACCTCTCTGAGATGCTTGTTCATCCAGTTTGGTCTGCAACCCTTCCCTATGAATTTCCTCCCCTTGCTTGGGATGCAGGCTTCAGAGAGCTTCTACAACTTTGACTTAAAGTTGATTCCAAGCCTCCTCCACATTCAGATCCCAGAATGGCCCATTTCCCCATAGTCTATGCACTGAGGACCCTCCCTGATATGTTTAGAGTAGCATCGTGTTAGTCTGTGTCCGCAAAAAGAACAGGAGTACTTGTGGCACCTTAGAGACTAACAAATTTATTAGAGCATGAGTTTTCGTGGGCTACAGCTCACTTCATCGGATGCATAGAATGGAACATATAGTAAGAAGATATATATATATATATATATATATATACATACAGAGAAGGTGGAAGTTGGCATACAAACTGTAAGAGGCTAATTAATATGTTCATAAGGTAAAGGAATTGTAAAAGCAGAGGTGGCCTCAAACATATATGAAAGCAGAAATGAGACCAGAGTGCAAGTGATGGCTTAGCTTTGGAGTTAAGTCCCCTGGCCTCAGTGTCCTCAGACCATCACATTCCATTAGAGAGGGGTTTGATCGTGGAATGTGCTCGTTGTGCTGACTTGTGGGAAGCAGTGTAAGGCTGCCTTAATGCAGGGATCTGGCCCCTGATGTTAAATTGGCAGTGTCCCCTTAATCAATATGTGGCCTCTCCAGTGGGACCTTCTTGACTCTGTTCAGCACAAAAGGGATAATTAGTTGTGGGGAAACTCCCACAGCTGGACTGGAGAGGGACCCAGTAACCCTTCCAGGACAGAAGTGCGTGGGGCGCTGGATTTTTGCTCCAGTGAAGAATAGCTATGCTGTCACGACCCAGAGAGAGACACTTTTGAAGAGGCTAATCTTAGAAACAAGGGAATCCAAACTTCTCACCTACCCTCTGTTGGAAGTGGGCGGATGTGGATTTTTAATGAATTCTAACTAACATTTAGATCTTTAAAGCACTAGATATAATCAGAGCTACGTATTGTTAGTATTTTAATGTTTTTTTAATAGATCTTGGCCTCCACTCCCCTGGCTGGCAGAGGAGAGCTCATTGCAGATCCAGAGGGTGGGGATGCCATGCTGTTTTTAAGCTATAACTATTAGACCACACTCCCTTAACAGAACACTGGGAAGTAGTTTTAGCTCAAAATGTAGGCTTTGTATGAGGTGGATTTGACAGCCATTGGCAGGAACTGAAATATCTTCATGCTAAAAAACTCAGGGAAAGCAGATGGTATTTTTTAATCATCCCCCGCAGCGTTTGCAATCCAACAATTGCAGCCGTGTGCTAGTGCATCAAATCGGGAGAACTAAAACCTCGGTTTCCTTGTAGGACATGTCCTGTTTCTGAAGAGCTGTGTGCAGTCCTTGCTGCCCATTGATCATGCCAAAGAAAACTGCTGTCGTTCTGCTTCAGATTGTACCAGACTGATAGACTGTTCTGTAACACCTTTCTCCTGCCTGCTCTGTCTCAGCTCTCTAGATCAAATTGCCAGGATATCAGTTTGTAAATTAAATCCAACAGAGCCAGCTCTTCCCCTCCCACCAACAGTCATGAGATGTAGATATTTATTTTCTGCCATTATGATTTTCAATCTCTCCAGCTTTTGGACCATTACTGGAGAATTTTGTTACCCTCCTACAGATTAGCAATTTGTTCTCTCAGTCTCTTCATGGGTGTTGAAGCTCAGCTCAGATTCTTCTACTTTGTTGCTCCAGGCTACGTGAACACTGATGATAACAGTATGAATTCCTAACTCTTATGAATCATAGGACTGGAAGGGACCTCGAGAGGTCATCTAGTCCAGTCCCCTGCACTCATGGCAGGACTAAGTATTACCTAGACCATCCTTTACAGGTGTTTGTTTAACCTGCTCTTAAAAATCTCCAATGATGGGGATTCTACAACCTCCCTGGGCAATTAATTCCAGTGCTTAACCGCTCTGACAGTTAGGACGTTTCTGCGCAGTAAAGCAGTTTTCTGCGCTGTAAGTCCTGAGGTGCACGCATGGCCAAGCCACTTAGTGCGCAGAAACTGCGCAGATGCAGCGCTTTAAAAACCCACCCCGACGAGAGGCGTAGAGTTTTCTGAGCTGGGGGTGCAGCACTGCGGTGCCAGTGTAGACACCGTGGCGATTACAGCTCTGTGATTGGCCTCCGGGAGGTGTCTCACAATGCCTGTTCTCACCTCTCTGGCCATCGGTTCGAACTCTACTGCCCTGCCCTCAGGTGACCAACTGTCAGCCCCACCCCGTACATTCCTTTGAAAATTTGAAAGTCCCCTTCCTGTTTACTCGCTGATGTGTGCAGTGGTCTCAGTGCATCTTTCCAGGTGGCCATGCCCGCTCCATGCAGCAGGAGATTCCCCTCTTGGAGCAATGCCGAGCTGCTGGACCCCATCGGCTTTTGGGGAGAGAGGAAGCTTTGCACTCCAGCTGTCGGAATTATGATACCTACAGACAGATTTCTAGATGCATGATAGAAAGGGGCCATGACCAGGACACATGGCAGCGCAGGGTGAAAGTGAAGGAGCTGTGGAATGCCTACCACAAGGTGCGGGAGGCAAACCGCCGCTCTGGTGCTGTGCCCACGAGCTGCCGGTTCTACAAAGAGCTGGACGCGATAGTCGGTGGTGACCCCACCTCCACTGTGAAGACCACTGTGGCTATATCAGTGGCTCGCGTGCCAGTCGAGAGTGGACCAAGCCAGGAGGAGGAAATCTTGGACAAGGATGTAGAGGGGGAGGGGGACCCAGAGGCAGAGGATGACTCAGAGGCCACAGATGCATGCCCCCAGGAGCTCTTTTCTTCCCTGGAGGAGGATAGCCAGTCACAGCTGTCAGATGTTGGCAAAGTGCAAACAGGAGAGGTTGCAGAAAGCAGGCTTGTCTCCCACCACATGCCTAGTCTGAGCAGTGGAACACGCTGTTGATTGACTCCCTCACTTCATGGGAATCTTCCTCAGAGATCTCCAGGAAACTCTTGTGGAGATACTGGGCAATCCACTGCTGCAGGTTCTTTGGCAGAGCTGCTTTGTTTCTTGTCCCATTAACGGTAACTTTCCCATGCCACTGTGCCATTCCAGGGGGGTGGGGTGGGGGACACAACCATTGCTGCACATAGGCGAGCCGCATTCCTATGCCAGGGCAGAAGCTGCAGGCTTGGAGAAGACCCTCCTTTGATTCCCTGCTCATCCTCAGCAATGGGATATCTTCCATAATGATCACATCCTGTGGAAAGGCTGGGGACAGGAATGATTACCAGGCCTCCCCTACAGTGCCAGCTCTCCCCAAGAGCCACGTGCCCAGTGTGCCAGCAGGGTCCGGGAAGAGTGATTTACCCTGCCCTTGTGGCTGCTCACTATTTTAGGGGTCTTGTGGCTCATGTGTGCTTGCCTGGGGTCAGCCAGTTAGTGACAGGTGTGTAAGTACTGACTGTGTTTTAAATCACTGAAATAGCGTTGTCTGTGTTGCAAACAATACTGCTTCTGTAAAATGTTGCATTTAAACTTCACAGAGATGACCTTAGGAGTCCAGCCTCCCTCTTTGTTATCGGCAGCTGAATGGCTGCGCAGAATTAGAAAGCGGCCAAGAAGAACTAAGGAGGACTTTGTGCGTGATGTTATGATGCACTCTGCCACCAAGAAACAGGAATTGAAGGAGTGGCGGGACAGTGAGAAGAGGGACTGAAAGGAGAACACGGCATGCCAGAATGAATCCACGGAATGGCTCTTAAAGATTATGGAGCACCAAGCAGACACACTCAAACCAAGCAGCGCCACGCTCACCCTCCCTTGCAGCCGCTCTCGCAAAACTTTTTCCCATATGCCTCCCAGACACTGCCAACACACTCTGATCAACCTCCTGGCTCCAGTCTATATCTGCAGCATTCCACTCCTCCCCCTCACTGTCCAGCACTGTGGACTCCCACTACCCACTGCACTCAACACTCATTCCTCTGCAGTTTGGCCCTGCTGAAGTACAGCACCTGTTGCATTGTACTCCAAAGGAGAAGGTTGGATATGATCCCTGGACATACACAAATCTTTAGCCATCCCAGGACCCCTCCTCCTCCTGGGACCTTCCCTTCCTCTATCCCACTCCCTGCTGTTGGGTTTTTTTTAGTTTGACTCTCTCCTCCAGTTGTTGTCTTTTAATAAAATAATTGTGTTTGTTTGAAAGCAATCTTTATTCTACTAATTGAAATCAAACAGAGCACTATAAAGCAACATACAATTATGTTAACCCCCCTTATTGCATCATGTACACCAATCACCTCCTAGCATTATAAGCACTGCAATCCCGAGCATAGCAACAAATATTAGTGGATTTCAGTTTCAAATTGCTGCCTCAAGGCATCCCTGATCCTTATGGCCCTGTGCTGTGCCCCTCTAATAGACCTGGTCTCTGGCTGTTCAAATGCAGCCTCCAAGTACTGAGTCTCTGCGGTCCAGCCCTGAGTGAAGCTTTCACCCTTCCCTTCACAAATATTATGGAGCGTATAGCACATGGCTATAAGAATAGGAATAATGTCATTGTCCAGGTCCAGCTTCCCACAGAGGCAGCACCAGAGGGCCTTTAAATGGCCAAAAGCACACGCAACGGTCATTCTGCACTTGCTCGGCCTGTTGTTGAACCGCTCCTTGCTGCTGTCAAGTTGCCCTATGTATGGCTTCATAAGCCATGGCATTAAGGGGTAGGCAGGGTCTCCCAGGATCACAATGGGCATTTCGACTTTCCCTACAGTGATCTTCTGGTCTGGGAAGAAAGTCCCTGCTTGTAGCTTCTTGAACAGGCCAGTGTTCCGAAAGATGAGTGTGTCATGCACCATTACAGACCAGCCTGAGTTAATGTCTGTGAAACGCCCACAGTGATCCACTAGCACCTGGAGAACCATTGAGAAATACCCCTTGCAATTAATGTACTTGGTGGCTAGGTGCATGCCATCTATCACCCCTCCGCAGTTAGGGAAGCCCATTTGTGCAAAGCCATCCACAATGTCACACACGTTGCCCAGAGTCACGGTCTTTCGGAGCAGGATGCGATTAATGGCCCTGCACACTTCTGTCAACATGAGTCCAACTGTAGACTTTCCTACTCCGAACTGATTAGCGACTGATTGGTAGCAGTCTGGAGTAGCCAGCTTCCACAGTGCGATCACCACACGCTTCTCCAACAGCAGAGCAACTTTCATTCTTGTGTCCTTGCACCACAGGGCTGGGGCAAGCACATCACATAGTCCCATGAATGTGGATTTCCTCATCCGAAATTTCTGTAGCCGCTGCTCGTCATCCCAGAGGTGCATCACGATGTGATCCCACCACTCAGTGCTTGTTTCCTAAGCCCAGAAGCAATCTCATGTCGCAGCTACTACACGTGGCGAGATCAATGTTGCACTCCTCTTGCCTTTGTAGTATAAGGAATAACTCCACTGCCACTTGTGATGTGTTAGTCAGAGCGAGCAGCATACTGGTCAACAGTTTGGGATCCATTCCTGCAGCTCGAAAGAGGCAGGGCAGGGCACGCAGTACACAAACTGTTGAAAGATGGCGCAAATGCGATGGAAGCACAGGGATTTCTGGAATGTGAAGCAATGCATCATGGGTCATTGGGATAGGATGCCCCACGACCCCCTCCTCTTTCCCACAACTCTTAGTGGCGGAAGAGAAAGAGGTGCTCTGTGGGATAGCTTCCCAGAGTGCACTGCTCTGAATGCCGCTGCAAGTGTGAACACGCTATTGCGCAGGCAGCTGACAGTGTGAACACTCAACAGCAGTTTTCCTTCAGCTCTTGCTGAGCGGCGCTGTAACTGCCGGCACTGTAACTTTGCCAGTGTAGACGTGCCCTTTGGAAGTTTTTCCTAATGTCCAACCTAAACCTCCCTTGCTGCAGTTTAAGCCCATTCCTTCTTGTCCAATCCTCAGAGGTAAACGAGAACATTTTTTCTCCCTCCTCCTTGTAACAAACTTTTATGTACTTTAAAACTGTTCTCATGTCCCCATTCGGTCTTCTCTTCTCCAGACTAAACAAACCCAATTTTTTCAGTCTTCCCTCATAGGTCTTGATGAAGTGTTTTTCACGCATAGATCTCCCAGCACTTTACAAAGCAGGTCAGTATCACTATTTCTGTTTTATAGATAGGGGGAAATGAGGAAATGAATGACCTCTCCAAGGTCAAACAGCCAATCTGTGGTAGAGCCAAGGTTCGCAATATCCTGCACCCCAGTCCACCGCCTTAGCCACTAGGCCACGCTGACTAACTCTCCAAAACAAACAAACAAACAAACAAACAAACAAACAAACAAACAAACAAACAAACAAGCAAACAAAAAACCCACAACAAAAAACCCACAACAAAAATCTTAATTCTGTGGCATTCTTTGTAATACATGGAGCTTATGGACCATCTGCCCTTCCTAACCTGGCAGCTCCGCACACATGCTCACACTGCTAGGTTCTCAACAACACTTCATTCAGGACTGCAGGGAGGGTTCTGGGGGTCTGTGATGGTTGGTTCATGGACCATTGCTAGAGAACCTTGGATCAACATTGTCCATTTTCTCCTTCAACAAGGTCTACATTATCGCAGCCTTTATGATCCCCCATGGTGTCTGTTGGCAAGAGCTAGGGGTCTGGTGACGACATACAGGATGGCAATGAGTGGGATTTTGAGGATGGAAAAAACAAGCACATTTACCATGTAAATATCCAGGTTTGCCTGCACTTCAAGTGATTCCCCTAGCACAATGCCAGAAAATAAGCTTCATACCAACATTTTAGGGCCCTATTCGTTAATCAAACGGAATGGGCTCTCAGGAGAAACTCACATCTGCTTATCTAGGCTGTCTTTTGCTAAACAGCTTTCTCAGCCACATGCCAGCTTTCACCTGGGCTATTCCCTCCTGCCCATGCAGATCTCTCATTGATGCCACTGGGAGTTCTGCACATGCAGGGAGAGCAGGAAATCAGCGTTCATAGCCGCTGTGCAGATCTGAGAGGAGGATTTTTGCATACAATGTTTCTCATTGAAAGGAATTTTCAGCTTGACATTGGCATGGGACCAGTCATCACATTATATGAATGTCTGTGAATTAGAATGCTGGGGCTCTGAGTTTCGTGGGATCATTCCAAACACACACAGCATGTTAAACATAAAATCTCAAAGAAAACTCAGCAAGTGGCTGTTCCCCAGCCAGGGCTGGGACTTTCTGTTCCCCTTTCACAGCAGAAAAAGGAATGATCATGAAAAGAAATATTGTGCAAAGTTTACTTCCTGGGATGGTGTTTCATGTTCCGACCTTTCACTGTCTCTCATTTATTCTTTCACATGACCCGGGCTCATTAGATCGCATCTCTAAGCTTCCAAAGAGAAGCATTGATGCTTTCAGCCATGATTGGGCCCAGCCTCTGAAGATCCTATCATTAAACCTGCCTAGAAAAAAATAGAACACTGCTTTGTACGTCAGATCCACCCCCTGCTGCTTCTAGGTTCCTCCACACACCAGAGAAGGGCACTGTACCTGAAGGTGTGATTCCCACACAGGGCCCTCACTGCAGTGGGATCTGTGACCCTCCCTCCCCGAGAGCACCAGTGGAGAAGAGCAACTGGGATCTCTGCTGTCAGAGGCTGCCTCTCCCTTCATTTGCAGAGAGAGGAACTGGTGAAGAACGCCTTGTCTATTGCTAGGTTGCGGGTGAGGGGAAATAGAGATGAGTCAGATCCGGATTAGGTTTGGGGTCTTCTAAACTCTCGCAAACCAGCCTTGCAGCTGATAGAGCGAGACTGCTGCCATCGTGAGTGGTGGAGATCTTATGGGATTAGCTGGTCTTACAAAATCGTTGCGCCATATCTGATTTGGATCTGGAAAGAGGCCCTGTCGGTTTTAGGATACAACAAGGACCCAGTCACAGGGGTGGCGTCAGCTCTTGGTGTTGGTATTGGACACTCCCTATCTCTGCAATCCAATTCGGGGCAGAAGGGTGGAAACATTTGCAAGATTGTTTTTTTCTTCTTCAAATGATCAAGGAAAAAATATAGACGAGAACTGCCTGTGCAAGAGTTTCCTCTTCCCCACCCCCATCCTTACCCCTGCTGAGCACAACTAATCATATAACCAGTTTGGCTTTGCTGAAAGTGGCCATTAAGGCCATTCAAAGATTTTCCTTCTCAGATCTCACTACACTAAGGAATCTTACCTATTCACACAACAGACATGAAAAAGATGTTTCTGTGAACATGCTGAGATGGCTGAAGCCAAGCTAAGCATGAAACACATGTCTGCAGGTCAGGGAGGGGAATGGCTGTTTGTTTGGTAATATTTTTGTTTCCATTTTCTTAAAAGTTACTCTTCATTATTTGCATTCTAGCAGCCCCTCCTGGCCTCAGCCAAGGTAAAGGCCCCATTGCGCTAGGTGCTGTACAAACTAATAGGAGGAGACAGTGCCTGCCCTGAAGAGCTTACTATCTAAATAGCCAAGTGAGACAGCATAGGAGAAAGGAAAGATTATTATCCCCATTTTACAGATGGGGTCCCAAGGCATAGGGAGATCCCACCACCTGTCTACAGTCACAGAAGGAATGTGTGCCAGAGCCAGGATTTGAACTCCCAACTCCCATTCCTGTGCCGTAACAAAAAGCCCGATGAATTTCATACTGGTGAAAGACGCAGCAATGGCAGACGATGCAGCAGTACACAAACCATTGAAAGAACGGTTGAAAAAGGCAGCAATGGCAGACTATATTTTAGACTCAGCAGGGGCAGGCTTTGGTAGGCCAGAAGTGACGCCAGTGCTGCCCACAACCACATGTATCTGCTACTAATAAAGGCTGGGTGTCTTTGGGAGGGAGCCCGTCTCTGATTTAGGGAGCAAGTTACAAGAGCAATACTGTCACAGCCTCCATCTGTTTTCCTGCCCTGTTATCTGCATTCGGTTCCTTCTCTTTCCTGAACCTCTGTCTTTAGTTACAGGAGTTTGATCCACTTTTGCAAGCAGGGTCTTGTGCAAATGCAATGCACCCAAAGTTTCCTACATTATTATCATAAATAAAGAGTACCGTTTCACTAAGGGTTTAGCATAAGTGTTGTATAGACAATAATATGCCAGGCCTTGCAGCCCATGATCCAGGCTTCAGCAAACTGCTGGATCTGGAGTCCTTGTGAACAGTAGCTCACAATAAAGAGGAAGGGTGGTCTAGTGTTTAAGGCACTAACCCAGGACCTGGCTTCAAGTTCCTGTTCGGTCACAGACTTCTTGTGCATTCTCAGGCAAGTCACTTAGCCTCTCTGTGCCTCAGTTTTCCACTTGTACAATAGGTATAATAGCCCTCCTCTGCCAGGTGTGAAGATAAATATACTAAAGATTGTGAGGTGTTCAGCTACCATGGTGATTGGGCCAGATAAGACAACCTCATTGTGGGTTGCAACCCACCAAACATCCTCCTGGGACTGTGTGCATCCCACAAACCTTGCAGGATGGAAGAGGGACTTTTTTCTCTTGCCTCTGATTCACCCTGCCAGCTGAGTCTGGCAGTGCTTCCCTGCTGCTGCACCCCTCAACAGCTGTTGGGCAGTGTGGGGGAGGGCTGCTGCACGTTGCACCCTGAGAATGGAATCCTGTTCCCTCTCCTTCCTTTTCTGCATCCCCTCAACATGGGGTATCAGCCCAGATATGACCCCCAAAGGGTCCCTGATGACCCCAGGGGGTATGATCCACAGTTTGGGAAGCCCTGCCCTACAAGAAGGACAGGTACCCATCTGCTGGTTTTGGCTGGCAGGCTCCTTCCTGATCTAAGGCCCCTTTAGGTGCAGGAGAACTCCAGCCATCCCTGATGTTGGCTGGCCAGGAATGTCTCGAGTTTATGGCTCCTTTACTCAGGGAGGAGATTGATCATCTTAAGAGAGAACCAGCAGAGAATGACAAGGCTCAGAAAAGAGGGCTGAAGACAGCCATGGGTTTGCTTATGATAAAGAATTATACAGGCTAGTATTCTTCAGCCTAGGAAGAAGAGTAGGAGGGGACTTGAAGGAGGTATATACATTTATAGGGCGTAAGTGGAAACTTATCTGTTCCTCTTTTAAACATGCACCATAATACAAGAACAAGGAAGACATTGGGGCAGTAACTGCTGCAGACAAAAGGAAATGTGCTTTCTGCAATGACAGAGTCAGCCTGTGAAAGTCACTGGCTTGATTTCAAAAAGACCTGGATGAAGTTATGGTCATTTGTAACAGTTGCAGCTTTGGCAGCTCAGACAATGACATGGGGAAATGAAATGCTTTCAAGGTACAATGCTGCTTTGCACGGCAGCCTCCATCTCAAGATCTCCAAGTGCTTCACACACATTAATACATTCAGCCTCACAATCACCCCAGAGAGGAAGGGAAGGATCCTTATCCCTGCTTCACAGATGGGAAAATAAAGGCACAGAGAGGGTGAAGGGGTTTGTCCAGAACCAGGAATATAATCCAGGTCTCCTGACTTCTAGTTCTTTATTCTCACCTCTAGGGCCTGGACCAAGCCTCCTGCCATAAACTCACCTTCTATGGATACACAAAAAGAAAAGGAGTACTTGTGGCACCTTGGAAACGAACAAATTTATTTGCGCATAAGCTTTCGTGAGCTACAGCTCACTTCATCGGATGCTGTAGCTCACGAAAGCTTATGCTCAAATAAATTTGTTAGTCTCTAAGATGCCACAAGTACTCCTTTTCTTTTTGCGAATACAGACTAACACGGCTGCTACTCTGAAACCTTCCATGGATAGAAACTGAAGGGACTTACAGACTTGAGAGCAGTGAGTCTGTTTCAAGTTTATCAGCCACAATGGCACAAAGACCAGAACAGGGCTGGCCTTACCATGAGGCGAACTGATGCGGCTACCTCAGGTGCCAGACTGGGGTGGGGGTGGGGGGCACCACTAGGACCCAGAGTGTAGAAAATTGTGTCTGCTGCTCGTGCATACGTATTCTCTCTGCTCTAGATGCACAGAGATGGTGGAGTGCTGTGCTGGAGGAAGGAGGGCACAAGAGACATAACAGGCAGGCAGGAGAAAAGGTGAGAGGGAATAACAGAAAGCAGCAGGAGCTGCAGGGAGAGAGAGGAGGGGGAGCCTCTTATGTACCTTTCTACCACCCCCAGGAGCATGGACTGATTAACACCAGCTTCTCAGGGAGCTTCCTGTTTCCTGCTGCTTCCCTGAACCCACTTGAGGAGAACACGCAGTCATGTGAGATATTGATGCGAGTGATTTAGGTGAGGAACTGAAAGCCCTTTCAAGATACATTTCAGCAGGATCAACTCCAAAGGCTGTTCTGGAATATATGTGCACAAATAAGATGACCACCCTCTTTCCAAATGCTTTTGTTGCTCTGTGCATACTTCTAACACTTCTTGTAACAGTTGCCAGTGGAGAATGCAGCTTCTCCAAGCTGAAGTTAATAAAAACACATCTACGCTCCACAATGACACAGGAGAGGCTGGTCGGCCTTGCAACCATCTCAATAGAGCATGAGCTGGCCCGGGCTGTGGTCCTTCAGGAAGCAGTTCAAATCTTTGCAACCAAGAAGATGCAGAAAGCACCACTTTGATTATTCAAACAGATAAAAACGCAAGTGTTTACTATGCAGACTAGAAAAGTTACATTTGCTGTTCAGGCGTTTGAAAGTTAAGTGTTACTTAAAATTTTTGAACAAGGCATTTTAAGATGTTCTCCTTTATTAGGGTAGGTAGCAGAGCAGTACCATGAGAGGAGTAGAACAGGAAGAAGGCAGAATTGAGATCTTTCAAAGTTTTGGCCCAAGCGAGGAGGCATGGGGGCGTCATTTGAGCTCCCCGCCTCAGGTGCCAAAATGTTGTGGGCCTGCCCTGGACCAGAAGCCACTGGAAATGTCTGCACTAGAGCTCTCACTGGTGGAAATTTTTGTGTGAACATCACGAGTGTATGGCCTCTGAGAGGAGCTCCCAGAGACCATAGTGTAGGACTGATATGGGATTGTTGACTGCTTAAAAAACAATTAGTAAAGATCTGTGCTATAGACCATCTACTAGCTTGGTTTTAGGCATCTCAGGTCAATTCAGCTTTGGTTTTTGCCACTTCACATAGTTTGTGAGTCTAGGGGCTTGTCTACATGGCAAGTTACTACACTGCAAGCCAGGTGTGAATCTGTAGTGCATCAGGTAGGCTGCACTCTGCACTGTACCCAGTATCTGCATGGGACGCTATTGCTGAGCAAGCTGGTGTGGGGAAGATTCACACCCTGGCTTGCAATGCAGTAACTTGCTGTGTAGACCTAAATAGTTTGGTCCCCTTTGCTCAGAGATGCATTCCTAGAGCCTCTCCCCCTATAGCACAGCTTGCTATAAGCAGAATGAACAGAGAACAGCTTGGGGGAAAAGATGCACATGTCCCATGGTCTATATTAAGAGTGTGTTGCTTCTTCCTGAAGGACAGTTTTTTCCAATCAGCTGACCCAGTCAGGATCACATGGGAGTAGCCTGATTGTCAGCAAATATCTCATCATTATTTAATAATGCCTTGGCTCTATATATAAATAAAGGCAATGGGGTTCTACGCATTCCCATGTGACTGACTACAGACTCCCAGTTCACAGCCTTTCCTGAAGAGATCCTGATAACTCCCTGAAGTTGCCGAGGAATTTCCTGCTTGATCAGGGACAAGTTCTCCTCCCAGTTATGCTGGTGCTGTTCTACTGGAGCTGATGGTGTAACTGGGAAAGCACGCTGGCCCACTGTAGAAAGCAGACTCTGGACATAATATTCTGTGCCACAGTGTAATGAGCCCAGGTTGAAATTATGGTACTATTATTAACAGCAATAGCACCCACTCCATCCTAGTGCTTTCCAGGCACTCAGGAAGGGTGGGTCTGCTCTGGGCAGTTTACAGTCTATCTCAATCTTGTATTTGTCCCCAGCTGGCAGAGAGCTAATGCATCCAGAATCCTCTGCTAGTGCAGATGGGCTACAGAGAGACACCCATCCTGGCCTCCCCAGCAAGGAATTGGGGCAGGACCCTCTGCATTATTTAATAAATGGGGGGCAGGTGTCTCTAGGGGAGAGTATGGCAGAAGTTCAATACTCTCTCTGGCACAGAGGGGATAGGGAGGAAGGGAGAGATAATTAAAGAAAATGGGAAAAGGGGCCAGGTGTACTAGGAAAATTTACACAAGGAGACCATTTCAATCAGTAGGGCTGTTACTGTAGAAGTTCAGCATGGGGCATGGTGATGGATTTGAGCAGGGAATGGAGGGAAATGCCAGCTGGAAGAAAGGCGTGTAGTAAACCAACAGAAGGGCAGAGGGCTTAGCATTTGTCTCTGGGACAATGACACACAGGGGCATTATACAGGCAGTGGAGAGCAATGGAGGTTGGAATCAGGCATTGGATCACATTTGCTTCAGCCGTCCTTGTTCTACAGCTGTTTGCTGAATACATGGAGACATGTAGGAGCTGATTGTAGCTCCCATCCTAACTGTGGCCCCAAAGACACACACACATCATGACATTCACCCTGGTGCAAAGAGCCAGCACAAAGCGCTCCACCTCTGTCCCACTGAAGCCCTTATGCTGTGATTGTGCAATGAGCTCAGCTCTGGGGCTTCACTGAGCTGCCTCAAATCTCCCCTCACTCACTTGCAAAGAGAGGTGTCCTGTGTGATGGATGGGGAGCTCTGCAATAACAGCTGGATACTGGAATTTGACCTGGTTATTGAGAGGTTTAGCGTATGACTGTATTGGGGTTCAGTGTGAAAAAACAAGCTAGAAGGGAAGAATAGCTCAAGATATGCCACTCCTCAGCAAACACTTGAGGCAAACAATGGCAGAGCCATAGGCCTGAGGAGCTGACTTGTCCTCCGGCTGAGCCATCCAAAATGGTTTTAACAAACAGGGCCAAAATCCAGGAACAAAGGAACTGGCTGATTTAAAGGAGAGCTGGTCAGGACAACCAGACTGACACAGGAATCCTGGCGTGTCTGAAGATGTTGGGCCAGCCTGGTGTTCCACCAGGAGCTAGCAAAGAGTTAGTTAAGAGAGACATAGGTGTGACTGGTTTCAGAGTAACAGCCGTGTTAGTCTGTATTCGCAAAAAGAAAAGGAGTACTTGTGGCACCTTAGAGACTAACCAATTTATTTGAGCATGAGCTTTCGTGAGCTACAGCTCCCTTCATCGGATGCATACTGTGGAAAATACAGAAGATGTTCTTATACATACAAACCATGAAAAAATGGGTGTTTACCACTACAAAAGGTTTTCTCTCCTCCCACCCCACTCTCCTGCTGGTAATAGCTTATCTAAAGTGATCACTCTCCTTACAATGTGTATGATAATCAAGTTGGGAGAGTGTAAGGAGAGTGATCATTTTAGATAAGCTATTACCAGCAGGAGAGTGGGGTGGGAGGAGAGAAAACCTTTTGTAGTGGTAAACACCCATTTTTTCATGGTTTGTATGTATAAGAACATCTTCTGTATTTTCCACAGTATGCATCCGATGAAGGGAGCTGTAGCTCACGAGAGCTCATGCTCAAATAAATTGGTTAGTCTCTAAGGTGCCACAAGTCCTCCTGTTCTTTATAGGTGTGACTGTTTGTTGTTTTAAAGCCTTTTTTCCCTCTTATGCCATCTTTCTACTATGAGAACAGTCGCCACTCTATTTTAAGAAGGCTGTTTGGTCATTATATTCACTACTGGTCACAAACTCCCAAAGGGAGCAACCACAGGTGATGCACCAGTAAGCCCCGTGGGTACGCAGGACACTGTAGCCCCCAGGCCTGGTCTTGAACAGTAGTGGCTGGGTGTGTAGTACAGACCCTGCATGCCCAGCTAGCATGGGTATGAATAGCAGTGTAGATAGTGAGGCATGGCTTAGGTGAGTAGAGCAGAGAGCCCTACATACCTGAACCCCCCACATGCCCAAGCAGTGTCTCTCATGTCCACACTAGTATGTTTAGAGGTGTAGGGTCCCACTGCCTGCCCAATGCCATAGCCCTTCCCCACAGCAATGAAATGCTCTAGCAGCAGGGACAGGCTCTGGCAGGGTAGGGTGCAAGGTGCATTTAGATTCTTTCCCTGCTGCCTTTCCCCTGCCAGCGCCTTTCACTGCTGCTTGTAGTTACATACTGGAGCGACAACTGTGGATACAGCCTGCTTTCACTGTGGTGTGTAGTTACACGTGCAGTGCCTGTACTCTACATGCTGCCATGAGTATAGACAAGAGCTAAGAGGGAAAACTGTGGGATTCCACCCCAGGAGAGGTAAAGGCATGAGAATTGAGTGTGCATTCAGAGAGACCAGAATGGGACAGAGACACGCCCAGCCCTATGACCATGACAGTCTACATGACATTGGGATGCTTTGGGGTTCAACCCAGACAGATAAGGGGCTGTGTCACCATCTGCCATGTAACCCTGGCTGCCTCTTTCCTATGCAGCTTTGGTTCAGAGCCTGGATATCAAGAGCCTGCTTACAGCACCCTGACCTCATCCTGGTTTCCACCAGCCAGCTTACTTCTTGCAGGGTCACAATAAACTTTCCAGGCCTGAATTTTCCCCCAACTGTCTTCCCTCGAGTGTTGAGTTCACTGATCCAAAAGAGATACCCTAACAGGCTGCTGTGTGCTATCTGGGCTTAACACACCCTTCCCTTCAACCATCGCTTGCTTACACTAAAAGTAAAACAAGTTTAGTAACAAATGGACACTAGCATAAGTGATACAAAGTGGAAGGAATAAGGATAGAAATGGTTACAAACAAACACAAGTGAAAATATGCTACTAAGACTGAAACTCAATTTAACAAACTGCATGGTTTTGTTCATAGAAGGTGTCTCACCATAGTCATTCTTCCTGCACAACTGGCTAGTCCTTAGCCAGAATCCAAAACAGAGGTCAAAGCGCTTGGTTTTCCTGCCTCCCTGGGTGAAGGATAACTCAGGGGTTCTCTCCCACTTCTTTTTATAATCCAGTAAACCTCTGAAATGTATTTGAAAAGTAAGCCCAAAGTTTCTCTCTTCTGCTGTAGTGCAGAGGCCATGCTATCTTCTCCCCATTGGTTAGCTTGGTTTACCTTACATGTAAATGAACCTTCATCGTCTCTGCCAGATGACCAAACTGATCAGACAAGCAAATTCATATTCCTTTGTCTAAGGCAGACTGGACTTATGCATTGCTTGCCAAACAGTTTAAGAACATAATTCTAGCATATTTATAATTCTGGACACACCCTGTACAGACACAATGATTTTTGGGACCAGCATGTTACCTTTTTATATGATACCTACATGATGCTTTTTAGAGACAGATTATGACAACGGTGTGTTAGGTGTAGTGAGTATGTTAGGCCTCACAAGAGTTGCTGTCAGAGCAGTGAACCACCAATGGGCCTGTGTGTCATAATCACATGTGGGAAGGGTTGCCTTTATAAGACAATCTTTCTGTTAAGATGTGGTCCATGCCATGAAGCAGTCTGAGAACCTCTGTCAAACTTTGGTCCTTTCTTGGTTTCCTGTTGAAGGAAGGCTGTCAATGTGACTTGGAGAGGGGACAGTTTGCCAAAAGAGAGGTGCTTTACTGCAGATAAGCTAAGAAATTAAGATCTAGTTTTCTAGTTCGTCTGTTTCTTCCTCATGCCCCTTGCACAAATCAGTGCTTCTCATCCTTGACCTGAATGTTATTGCTCTTTGGTGTGGTATGCATCTTTTGCTGGGCTCAGAATGCATTTACTTTTACTGTATCAGAGGGGTAGCCACATTAGTCTGGATCTGTAAAAGTGGCAAAGAGTCCTGTGGCACCTTATAGACTAACAGACGTATTGGAGCATAAGCATTCGTGGGTGAATACCCACTTCGTCGGATGCATCAGATGAAGTGGGTATTCACCCACGAACGCTTATGCTCCAATACGTCTACTAGTCTGTAAGGTGCCACAGGACTCTGCCACTTTTACTGAGATTTCATGTCCCTTTGCTTTTTAAAAGCTCAGAGGCAATTGAGTGGGTCATCATTATTTCTGAATTGCATGAGCACTGACATCAAAAAGTGTTTCTGGGAGTCACCATTGCTGTCAACCTCCCACTCCCACTTCAGAGGTGCAGGTTCATCAGTTAGCAGGAAACTAATTAAATATCAAGCTCCACATACATCCTCTGCCTCTAAAACCAGTTTAAAGACAGGAGGGGAACTGGCTGGCATTGGGTGTTCCGTGTTTTTTATCCCTTCTGCTTTGTGTACAAGGAAAGCAGAGATCCAGACCCTGCCAGTAGGTTCTGGCTAGATTGATGAGGACAGGTCATGCTCCAACATTCAGGACAAAAATCTCCTTCTTGAAACTTGTGTAGTCTAATTGTTATCTGTCCAAGATCTTGCCTCTCCTTCCTTGCAGAGTTGCTGAGAAGGAACTCACCCAAATAGCTCAACGCCACAGCTCAGGAATAGTGGACATTGACTGGAGGCTGCCCTGACTAGTGGCCAGTGAGAGGGCTCAGACAAAATGTCCACTCTCATTGGCTAGCAGAGCAGTGTAAATCCCCTCACAGCTGCAAGAATGCTTCTGGTTGGAGGGGGTTCTACCTCAGCACAAAGCAGCACCAAAGGACCCAGAGGGTTTAAAAGACAGCCCAAAATACAGCTACTAGCCCTGCCTGAAAAAATAACCAGACCTTTGCTTGGGAAACTTGCACACCTGATTATGACCCACCCGACCTACGGGCTCTGTTAAACACATGCTAACCCAGCTTCCCCTCCCAGTCAGTTATTCCCCTGTGGCTTCCACGTCTGCAATTCCAAAACTCTGTATATAGTTAGTGTCTCCTAGGGAGGGGATGATGTTCTAAAGGGCTGAGTATTGCTTGGACTAAGCTTTGCCTTGTGGCCCTAAAGCTGCTCCCCCTCTCCCCAGAGACCCTTTACAGTGTTGAGGAAACAATCATAAGCCTTCACTTCTGTTTGTACAGCATGTTAGGGGGTGGGTTTGACTGAAAGTGAGGTTACGGTCTAGATGGAGGCCAGTACATTTCCTATTCAATACAGCACACCTTGCCCCCAGTGAATTTAAAATGTCATTGAGTTAAAGGGGCCATTAAATAAGGTATAAGTGAAGTTTCACTAACTAGTGAAGCATGACAAAGACACTCAACAGATAGCTGCATTGGAGTAGTGTGCATCAGCTCTGTCAGCCACACACCCTTTGCTACCTTCCCCATGGACCAAGATAAAACAACTATACAAGCAAAAAGCTGCCCTTGTGAGTGAATCCCTGGGAAGGGACTATGGTTATTGGCAAGGGTATTTTTCTTACTAACAACCAATTAGCTGCCCTATCAGTCTAGGCACAATACAACATAGCACTAGACTGTGAGTCCAAGGTCAGGTACCACCTCTTGCACCTGTGCACACAGGTAAAGGGGATGGAGGGGGAGGCATGTTGCAGAGGAATAAAAAGGGCATCTTGGTGTCTGGGGGAGAGGGAGAATCTTCCCAACTCTATCACCCTGCCCTCTAAATCATGCCAGTTCTCCGGTGGAGAGGGATGCGTGGCAGAAAGGTAAACACTGAGATAGAGCAGCGGACCCGCGCTCCACCTGATGGCCTGAAGTGCGGGTGGGAGGGAGCTCGTCTTCTTCTTAGCATCGGAGGACACCACACAGGTGGCGATGGAGAAGGGACTGGCAGTGCGGGGCACGTTCGTCCCCCTGGAACTGCTAGAGCACCTGGGCGTCCGTCTGGTCCTGAGCTCTGTCCCTCCCTTTCTTCCCAATGCCACCCTGTTACCCACCCTCTCTACCCTGGGGAAACCCATCTCCGTTGTTAGCCCTCTCCCACTGGGCTGCAAAGACCCTGCCCTCTGTCACATCCTCTCGTTCTGCTGGCAGTTGCAGCTTCAACTGCCGCTGGCGGCGCGTGACGGAGAAGCGCTCGAGGGGTCATTCCTGGTCCCCTACCAGGGGGCCCATTACCGGGTGCATTACTCCACTGGGGAGGCCCGGTGCTACCTCTGCCGGGCGATGGGGCATGTCCTGAGGGACTGCCCCTTGGCCCGGCACGGAGGTGCATCCGGGACCCCCGAGTCCCAGCAGGGCACCGGCCCTGTCATTGCCGGCGCCCCGGCTGCCCAGTGCCCGAAGCCACCCCTCCTCCTTCCCAGTCCACCATTGCTCCAGCTCGGGCTCAAGGGGCACCTCCCCCATTATGCTCAGACGAGCAGGAGAGCCCCGCCCCCGCTGCTTGCAGTCTGGTGGGGCCTGTGGAGGAGGGTGCGGCAGGGATATCACCAGGCATGGGAGAGGGCCTGCCCCAGGGGGAATCTTCCCTCCCTCGTGATGCCCCACCATTACCCCCCAAGTCCCTGAGCCATCGCCTCTGCCCCCTGACACAACCCCTGCTAGCCAGCCCCCCGGATGATGCCATGGAGGGCTGGGCCCTAGTACAGGGGAAGCGGGGCAAATGGAAGGCTCGAGCTCCGCTCCTTCCATCCGATGCGGAGGCCTCCCCCGAAGACCAGGAAGGGGGGCACCGATGCCAAGCCTTCCGGTTTGCCCACGGGTGTGTTACATCCACTGGTGCCTGCTGAGGAAGACGTGGCAGCACCGCAAGGTAGTATCTCCCCTCCACAGGTGTCCCTCCCCTCCAAGGCCCCCGAGGGAGCCCCGCCTGCCCCGGTACCATATGAAGCCCCTGTGAGCCCCGAGGTGACCGTCGCTTTGGGTGCTGGTAGGGAGAACCCTGGGGTGGTGGAAAGCGATCTCCCATCCATATATGAGGAGATCGAGGCCCTGGGTCTGACCCTTGTCGCCCAGGGGGAGGACGACCCTTTGCCAGCGGGCCTCTATCTGGGCGACCTCACTCCAGTCCCTCTTTCCCCATGCTCCCACCCCCTGACCATTGCTTCTGCTCCAGCCTCCGAGGAGCCCCTGGACTCCTCCATCAACCCGGCCGCAGAAGGCACCCCTCTGACGGCTGCTGAGCCTGTTCAGGCAATGGCCAGTGCCATGCAGCTGGGACCTGAGCCACCAGGGGCATCCCTCGTTGGTGTGGAGCCATCAACCTCCTTCCCGGTCGGGGGCTCTACAGAAGACAGTCCACCTCCTGATGCTGTGGCTGCCAACCCAACCATAGAGCCTGCGCTCGGCATTGCTGAGTGCCCTCTCCCCACCCCCCAAACCCTTGAGCCTGACGGGGAGGTGCCACCACCCAGTTGCTTGGCTTCTGAAGCCCAGACTTTCACCTCTGTCCCTGCCCTTGTCCTTGATCCCAGCCCTACCCTCTCCCTATCCCCTCCACTTCACTCAATGTTATTGCCGCCCCGGGGCTGTCTCCTTCCCTTTTCCAGCAAATGACCCCCAGGGAGTGGCCTTTGTGTTTCCCTGTCCCAACCCTCTAGGTGCTGCTATCTTCCCTCTGCCGCCCACTATTGCCCCAGGGTTCGAGACAGGCTGCGTGGCACCAGCCCATCGGGCGCCCCCTCGGGGGTCTGCACCTTGCCTGCCCATCTCGGTGGGCCACAGGGCTGTGCCAGGGGCCCTGTCACAGGATGACCAGGAGACAGTAACCCCACCCCTCCATGTGCTGCAAGAGGAGCTGTGGGAGTTTTTAGAAGACGTCCATGGCTCCCGCACAAGGTACAGCTTGCTCTGCAGCGATAGGGGGACTTTCATCAGATCCTCTGGGCCACAAGGGCCCTTATGGGGGAGGGTAAAAAGACCGGGAAGCAGGCCGCCGCAGACTACTAGTTGGTCCGCGGCTTCCATGACTCGTTACTCACCTACGGGGTAGGTCACGGTTCGCTGCATGGCCCAATGGGGGCCGCGAGTGTCCCTGCTGGCGAGGATCCCCCCCAGCCCTCTTCATGGCACCCATCATCATCGCACCATTGAACACCCGGGGCTGTAGGATGGGTCTCCGCAGGTCCCAGGTGCTCTCCTTTCTTCAGGGGGCGGTACTCTGTGGTTTTCCTGCAGGAGACCCATACGAATCTGGCAGCCGAAGACAGCTGGCAGCTGGACTGTGGGGACAGGGTCTACTTTAGCCATCTCACAGTTCATACAGCTGGAGTGGGGACCCTGTTGGCCCATGGCCCGAGGTGCTGGGGGTCGCCAAGGCTGTGCCGGGCCGCCTGCTGCACCTCTGGGTCCATATGGAGGGGCTCGTGGTCAACCTCGTTAATGTCTCTGCCCTGACATTGGGCCCAGAGTGGCTGCGATTCTATCAGTAGGCGTTTGCCTTCCTCAGCACCTTGGATCCTCACGAGTGCCTGGTCCTGGGCGGGGACTTTAACACCACCCTCGAGGAGCTGGACCACTCGGGGACCGAGCAGTGCCGGACCGCCGCAGACGTCCTCTGGGAGATAGTCGAACATCACTCGCTGGTGGACGTCTCGCACGACCACCACCAGGATGACATTTCAACTTTCAACGCGCCACTCCCGGTTGGACCGCATTTATTTATCACGCTTCCACCTTTCATGAGCCCACTCCTCCAGCATCTGACTGGCCCCATTTTTTGACCATCATTTAGCCACCGTGACGGCCTCCCTCTGTGCGGAGAGGCCGGGGCCGGCCTATTGGCATTTCAGCAACGGCTTGTTAGAGGATGTGGGTTTTGTGATGTCCTTACAGGAGTTCTGGCTGGTCTGGTGAGGGCCTTTCCCTCAGCGCAGCAGCGTGCCTTTCCCTCAGCGCAGCGGTGGTGGGACCTGGGGAAGGTGCATGCCCGGCTCTTCTGCCGTAACTACACCCGGGGTGCCAGTTGACGGAGGGATGCGGCGATAGAGCAGTTGGAACAGGAGGTTTTAGAGCTGGAGAGGCGTCTGGCCACCAGCCCCGAGGATCCGCCCCTCTGCAGAGCATGCCGGGAGAAGCGGGAGGAGCTCCGGGCCCTCGAGGACCATCGGGCCAAGGGTGCCTTTGTTTGATCCTGCATCCACCTCCTTTGGGAGAGGGATCGCGGCTCCCACTTCTTCTACGCCCTGGAGAAAAAGAGGGGGACCAAGAAACATGTCACCCGCCTTCTGGCAGAAGACAGCACCCCCCTCACGGATCCGGTGGAGATGTGCGGGAGAGCAAAAATCTTCTACGCAAGCCTTTTCTCCCTGGATCCGATCGATCCTAATGCTTGCAGAGTGCTCTGGGAGGAGCTCCCTATGGTCAGCATGGGCGACTGAGACCAGCGAGAGCTGCCTCTCACTCTGGCTGAGTTCTCGGAAGCCCTCTGTCACACGCCCACCAATAAATCTCCAGGCATGGATGGGCTGACCGTGGAGTTCTACCGCGTGTTCTGGGATGTCCTCAGCCCAGACCCAGTCACTGTCTGGGCCGAGTCTTTGCAGAGCGGGGTCCTCCCTCTTTCGTGCAGGCGAGCTGTGCTTGCCTTATTGCCAAAGAAGGGGGACCTCCACGATTTACAAAATTGGTATCCCATCTCGCTCCTCAGCATGGACTACAAAGTCGTAGCAAAAGCCATCTCGCTGCGGCTAGGGTCTGTGCTGGTGGACATGGTCCACCCAGACCAGACCTACACTGTCCCCGGGCCGCAGCATCTTTGACAACCTACATCTGGTCCAGGACCATTTGAAACTTGGGTATAGGGATGGTCTGTTGTTCGCCCTCCTGTCCTTGGATCAGGAGAAGGCGTTCGACAGGGTGGATCACGGGTATCTCCTGAGCACTCTGTGAGCGTTTGGCTTCGGATCCCAGTTTGTGGATTTTCTCCTGGTGCTGTACGCCTCCACAGAGTGTCTGGTCAGGCTCAACTGGACCCTGACCGAACCAGTCAGCTTCGGGCGAGGAGTATGGCAGGGGTGCCCCCTCTTGGGCCAGCTGTACGCTCTGGCGATCAAGCCCTTTCTCTGTCTCCTCCGCAGGAGGTTGACGGGGTTGGTGTTGCGGGAGCCAGAGCTGTGGCTGGTCCTATCGGCATACACTGATGATGTGCTCCTCATGGTCCAGGACCCGGGCGACTTGGCGCGGGTGGAGGCTTGCCAGGCCATTTATTTGGCAGCCTCCTCCGCCCGGGTCAAGAGCTCTGGCCTGGTGGTCAGGGACGGCTGGCAGGTGAGCTCCCTCCCACCCGCGCTTCAAGCCATCCGGTGGAGCGCGGGTCCGCTGCTCTATCTCGGCGTTTACCTTTCTGCCATGCATCCCTCTCCACCAGAGAACTGGCATGATTTAGAGGGCAGGGTGATAGAGTGGCTCCAGAAATGGACAGGACTACTCTGATGCCTCTCCCTTTGAGGGAGAGCACTGGTGCTTAATCAGCTAGTCCTGCCCATGCTCTGGTACCAGCTCAACACCCTAGTTCCGGCCCCGGGTTTCCTGGACAACCTCCGGACATTGATTGTGCAGTTCTTTTGGTCAGGACTGCACTGGGTCCCTGCAGGGGTTCTCCATCTACCCCTGGAGGAGGGAGGGCAGGCCCTGAAGTTTCTGCACACTCAAGTCCATGTCTTCCGCCTCCAGGCCCTGCAGAGGCTCTTTTATGGTGCAGGTAGTCCGGCGTGGAGCATCCTGGTGCACGCCTTCCTGCACCACTTCCGAGGGCTCCGATACGAGTGGCAGCTCCTTTATCTCCATCTGAGAGGTCTTCCGCGAGACCTCTCCAGGCTGCCGGTCTTTTACCAGGACATCCTCCGGACCTGGAAACTGCTTTCAACGACCAGGTCCATGGTGGCCACTGAAGGGGCAGATCTCCTCACGGAGCCCCTGCTACACAACCCCCAGCTTTGCGTGCAGGTGGTGGAGTCCTCCTTGGTGCGCCAGAGGTTGGTCCTGGGAGAAATCACAAGAGTCGGAGACCTCCTGGACTACGACCGGGGAGACTGGCTGGATCCCCTGATGCTTGCTCAGTGCGTGGGGCTCTCCAGACCTCGTACTCACTGGCACGTACTTCAGGAGGTGAGAGCCGCTTTACCGCCCGCTGCTCAGGTTTACCTCGACCTCTCGCCCCTCCCACCCTCCACCCCAGGCCCACCAGACATTTTCATTGGGCCCCTGCCCTGTGGACCCAAACAAACCCCCGCACCCCTTCACCGTGAACAAGCTTCATGAGCTGCAGCCAGTCTGCTTCCAGACTGCGCTAAGGAAACATCTATACACTCTTATGCGCCACACCCTTCATGCCCTCATCCTCATGTCCCGTCCTGATACAAAATGGCAGGACCTTCTGCCACCTTTGGAGGGCGAGGAGCCCCAGTGGGCCAGCCTATATTCCACATTGGTCCCGAGGCCCGCCGGAGATATCAGTTGGTGGCTCCTTCACCCCTACTCCAGACACCTGCCCCTTTTGAGGGGTAAGGGAAACCCTGGCACATATATATTTGGAGTGTGCCAGGCTGCAGCCCCTATTCCGGCTCCTCACGAATATTTTATTATGTTTTTGGCTGCACTTTACCCCTCACCTTCTTCTTTATGCACTCCCTATCCGTGGCCCCACAAAGTCATGGGATCTCCTGGTCAACCTCCTCCTGGCCCTACCTAAAATGGCCATCTATAAAACCAGAGTGAGGAGGTTGGCCGATAGAGTCTCCTGTGACTGTGTGGCCTATTTCCAATCCTCCATGTGTTCACATATGTGGGCAGAGTTCCTCTGGGCAGCATCCACTGACTCCCTTGATGCCTTTGAGGAGCAGTGGACGCAGTCTGGGGTTCTCTGCTCAGTGTCCCCGGCCGGTTCCCTTCATTTGACCTTTTGACCACACTCCTGTCTCTGTTATTTCATTAGTTGTCCCCTGGATTTATTTGGTGTCCAGGTCCTGTGGATCCCCCTCTTAGGTGGGCGGGGGGGAACTTTAGCAGTGGATCCCAATAGGATCACTCTCCTGTAGCCATCTGGCCTGACCCTGTCACACCTGATATTCTATGATTCTATGAAAACAATGAGCTCAGCGATCATTCCTATTGCAGAGAAGCACTGTAAGCATTACACAGTCAGTAGAGCATCAGGGGTATTGAACGAGGGCCTGGTCTACACTACACAGCGTTGTTAGTAAAAGGCAGCTTTTTCAGCAAAACAGTGGAGGTGTACACACTGCAATGCCATTTTTGGTGACAAAACTTTTGGCAACAAAATAAAACCATCTCGACGACAGACATACAGCTTTTTGTGCAAAAGTTTTGTTGACAAAGTGCCAGTGTAGCCACCGCGCTTGATTTTATTGCTTTAATTGGCCTCCGGAAGGTGTCCCACAATGCCCATCCTGACCGTTCTGGTCAGAAATTCTAACTCTGCTGCCCTGCAGCCAGGTAAACAACCTTCCGCCTCTCCCCTTTTAAAGCCCCAGGAATTTTTGAAATTCCACTTCCTGTTTGTTCGGTGTAGAGAACTCACTTTGCATCTTCCCAGCTGACCAAGGCGGCTCCATGCAGCAGATGCTCTCCAGCTTGGACCACTGCAGAGCTCTTGGATCTGCTCAGTATTTGGGGAGAGGAAGCTGTGCAGTCCCAGCTGCACTCCAGCCAGAGGAATTTCAATACCTACAGGCAGATTTCTTAAGGCTTGTGTGAAAAGGGCTATGATCAGGACACGGTGCAGTGCAGAGAAAAGGAGCTGCGGAAGGTCTACCAGAAGGCAAGGGAGGCTAACCATTGCTCTAATGCTGTGCTGAAGGCCTGCTGTTTCTATAAGGAATTGGATGCTATCCTCGGCAGTGACTCCACCTCCATTGCCAAAAGCCCTGTGGATACTTCAGCAGGGCTGGAGCTGGTAGAAAGCGGACATAACTCAGAGACCGAAGTCCTTGACGAAGAGGTGGAGTTAGAGGATGATGTGGAGGCCATGGCAGGGTCGCCTGGTGGTGTGTCCAGTCAAGAGCTGTTCTTCACTCCACCCAGTCTTGGCAGTTGCACTCTGGCAAGCGAGAAGCAGGAGAGGATACCCCCGGTACATGGTTTTGCTTTGTGAAGTGCAGAGGTGGGTAGAAGGCGTAGAAATGTACAAGGCTGGCTGTGTTTCTGTGTGTTGGACATTTCCCTGTGCGGGTAACCAGTATGAGATTTTACAGGAATCCTACAGAGAGATCTCTAGGAAACTTTCCTGGAGGTACTTGGCAATCCTCTACTGAAGGGTCGGGTCTGTGGCAGAGCTGCTTTGTTCCTTCCCTTATTGAAAGAAACTTTACCACACCATTCTGCAATCACTTGTGCAGGGACCAAAGCAGCACACAGTTGAGCAGCATAGGGACAGAGTTGGAAGTGAAAATGCATCCTTGCTTACTCTCAGGAGTGACATAGCTGCTACAATGACCCCCGCCTGTGGAAAAGGGTGGGAAAATTTAGAATATTGTCCCACTGCCCCGCAATGCTTTCATATTGCTTTTCTCCCCATGTAGAATGCCTCCCGCCTTGAGGTAAACTCACCATGCTTGGGGTGTTTGCTGACATGTGTGCTTGTCAAGGGTCAGTGAGAAAGTGAATGGTATGTTATTAGAGGTGTTTTTTACTGTACTGTTTCAATGCTGTGTATGTACTTAATCATACTTCTGTGTATTGTTCCTTGTGATTCTGCAGATGTGGCCTTCAGAGACACCCTCTACACACTGTGGGAGCACCTCTTCCAGATAAGAAAATGCCTGAGTCAGAGCAAGGAGGACATGTTCTGGGAGCTGCTGCAATACTCAGATGCAGAAAAGAGGGAACACATGGAATGAAGGGGAAATTGAAAGGCAAGACAGAAAAGAAAATGAGGCCTTTGTTAAGGATGCCACTGAGAGGATGATTAAAGTTATGGAGGAGCAAACTCAAATGCTGAAGTCCCTCATAACATTCTAGACTGAGCAGATCTGTGCCCCTTCAGCACATTCAGAACTCTTTCCCATGTGCCCCCCCCAAACTTGATGCATTCCTTTCTCCTTTCCAGGACTTCTCGCTTTCCTGTTCACTCCACCCCCATGGACACCTTTTCAAATGATAGCTGGACTTACGCACAGCTCTGAAAGTGAGCCCTTTCCTGGTACCTCAAGCATATGCGTGTGTGTGGTGATGCAATAAAAGCAGTTTTTGAATGATAAGTAATATTTATTTGTTTCCTACAAATTGTGATAGCAGGTGGCAGAAAGACATACACAAGCAGTTTAATCATTTGCTTACTGGAATCCTAGATCACAAAAATCACAAGTGCTTCCTAGCAAAATTTGATTTCATTAAGCACTGCAGTCCCAAGCATAGTAATATAAAATACTGGTTTTCATTTTCAAAGTGTTGCCTCAAAACCTCCTTGATTTGAATTGACCCCTGTTGTGCCCCTCTAATAGCTCTGGTATCTGGCTGCTCAAAATCAGCAGCCAGGTGGTCTGTCTCAGCAATCCACCCCTGAGCAAAGTTTTCACCCTTACCTTCATAAATATTGTGCAATATACAACATGCAGCTATGACCACAGAAATATTAGCCTAACTGAGGTCTAACCTGCCATAAAAGCATTGCCAGCATGCCTTTAATCTGCCAAACACACATTTCAGGGTCATCCTGAACCTATTCAGCCTATTGTTGAAGTGCTCCCTACTGCTATCCAGGTTTCCTATGCAAGCCATGGAATTAAGGGGTATGTCAGGTCTCCCAGGATCACTATGTGCATTTCAACATCCCCGACTTTAATCTTCTGGTTTGGAAAGAAAGTCCCTGCTTCCAGCTTTCTGTACAGGCCGGTGTTCCTGAAGATGCCTGCATCATGCATGTTCCTGGACCACCTCGCATTGACATCAGTGAAACGCCTGCAGTGATCCACAATTACCCCCTTCCTATTGATGTATTCCGTTGCAAGGTGGTCCGATGCCAAAATTGCAATGTGTGTGCCATCTACCACCCCTCCACAGTTCGGGAAGCCCATTTCTAAAAAGCCATCCACTATTTCATACACATTTCCCAGAGTCACGGTCCTTCATAGCAGGATGTGATTATTGGTCCTGAACACTTGCATTAAAGCGGCCCCAACAGTTGCCTTCCCGACTTCAAACTGATTCGCTACCAACCAGTAGCAATCTGGAGTTGCCAGCTTCCACACAGTGATTGCCAAGTGCTTCTCCACCAAGAGGGCAGCTCTCATTTTGGTGTCCTTGTGCCGCAGTGCTCGGGCAAGCTCCACAGAGTTTCAGGAAGGTGGCTTTCCTCATTTGAAAGTTCTGTAGCCACTGCTCATCATCCTATACCTGCATGATGATATGATCCCACCGCTCAGTGCTAGTTTCCCAAGCCCAAAAGTGACAGTCCACCATGTGCAGCTGTTCTATGAATCCAAAAAGTAATCTAATGTTGCTGTTAATCATGTCAGACAGCATATCAGGCAACTGTGAATACTGTTGAGTTAGGAATGTCATAATTAACTGCACTGCCATCTGTGATGTGTTAATGAGAGTTAGAACACTGGAGAGCAATGCAGGATCCATCCTTTCACATACAGAAGACAGGGCAAACAGAAAACAAGGACCGTTGAAAATGCAGGAAATTGAAGATGGAAAAACATGGAATGCTGGGATGGAAAGCAATGCATCATGGGACATTGAGCCCAGACCCATGATGTGCTGCAATCCACTCTGCCTTCCCACAAGACCTAGCCACAGAAGGTGGTAAACTGAAGTGTGGGATAGCTTCTCACAGTGCACTGCTCTCACTGTCGATGCTAGTGCCCCAAGTGTGGACACGCTCTGCTGACAGAAGGAGCATAGTATGAACATGCAATACCGATTTACTTATAGTGCTTTTTGATCGTTGACAAAACTTTTACTGACAAAACTCTGTAGTGTAGACAAGGCCTAGGATGCAGGGATGAGACACAATGCTAATGTTGGGAATGGCATTGGAGCTTGGGTGTTAGTGAGAACTCACAGCTCCCCCAATGCCTCTCTCAGTGGGCCAGTATCCACTCCCGCCACTGTTAGTATCTATAATTGTCAGGGTAGCTGCAGCCTGGAAAGCTTTTGTGGGTTCTGTGATATGGGGAATAAGTGATTAATAGACACCCTGTTGTCTGAATCATCTCAGAGTCAGCTGACTGCCATGATTTAAATTGACAGAGGCAATCTTTCTAGCGAAGGAACGAACCACACACTCCTTTACTATGTTTAGTGTGCTGTAGCATTGCTCCTGACAAACACTCTGAAGTTACAGTGGCTCTGCTAAGGAACACAAGGGAGCACACATCAGCTCCAGCTCTTATCCAGCAGGAGGCAGTGTGACGGTTGGTAAGTAGCACTGATTGTGCTACAGTCCACAATTACTCCAGGCTCCTCCCTAGTTGTAATTCTTGGGAATCGGGTAGGACAGCTGGGTCTGGGGCAATTCTGATGCTCAGCTGGCAAGAGCAAATGGGACAAATGCCCAGTTTTGGAAAAAGAGAGAAAAAAAAAAAAAGGACAGGGCTTAAAAAGGGGACTGTCCCAGCCAACACGGAACATATGGTCACCCTACTTTTTAAAGATCTCGTCAATTGGGTCAGATATCATTATTACCTGAATTACAAGCGTGAAGATCTCTTAAAAGAAGCAGGTAATCAAAGAGTCTGACTTTAAAGCACACTATACTCTCTCTTCAGGCAAAGTGTTTGCTACATGGAGTTAACACCCTGAAATGCACGCCCGCAGCAGTGATAAGGAAGTACGGAGTCCCCTGTTCCACTGTCTTCGAATGGCTCCTCCTACTATACATTTTTAGTGTGGGGGAGAGACTGTTTCTCTTTAAATCACATCTGAGGATGAAGCTGGTATAAGGAAGAGCTTTTGTGGGCTCCGTGATATGGGGAATAAGTGATTAATATACTCCCTGTTGTCTGAATCACCTCAGAGTCAGCCGATTGCCATGACTCAAATTGACAGAGGCAATCTTTCAATGAAGGAACAAACCACACTATCCTTTACTATGTGTTGGGTGTGCTGTAACATTGCTCCTGCCTAAAACTCTGAAGTTACGGTGTCTCTGCTGAGGAGTCACACTCATCTGGAATACTGTATCCAGTTTTGGGCCCCACACTACAAGAAGGATGTGGAAAAATTGGAAGAGTCCGGCGGAGGGCAACAAAAATGATTAGGGGGCTGGAGCACATGATTTATGAGCAGAGGTGGAGGGAATTCTGGGGGGGAGGGATAGCTCAGTGGTTTGAGCATTGGCCTGCTAAATCCAGGGTTTTGAGTTCAATCCTTGAGGGGGTCATTTAGGGATCTGGGGCAAAAATTGGGGATAGCTCCTGCTTTGAGCAGGGGGTTGGACTAGATGACCTCCTGCAGTCCCTTCCAACTCTGATATTCTATGATTCTATGAACTGGGATTATTTAGTCAGCAGAAGAGAAGAATGAGGGGGGATTTGATAGCTGCTTTCAAATACCTGAAAGGGGGTTCCAAAGAGGATAGAGCTAGACTGTTCTCAGTGGTACCAGATGATAGAACAAGGAGTAATGGTTTCAAGCTGCAGTGGGGGAGTGTGACAGTGCGAGACTCACCCCTGTGGCGCCTCCTGCTGGTATCTCAGGGCATTAGCTCTTCCAGCCTCCAGAGCGCCCTCTCGTGGCTGGTGTCTCGCTGCTGCTGGCCCCCATGTCCCTCCTGGACCCCAATGCCCTTTTCCCTGGGATGCTGCCCCCTTGCAGTGCCCCCACAGCCTCTGGGTCTCCCCCTCCCAGGGGAACTCCCAACCCCCTATTCCCACCTCGCCTCAGTCTTTGGGCAACTACCAGTCACCATCTAGCCCCCGTTCACTGGGGCAGACTGCAGTATATAAGCCACTCATCACCAGCAAGGGGGGTTTGGACCTGCTGCGTCTGCCTACCCGTGGACTGCGTCCTGCAACCCCAATACCCCTTTTGGCCTTCCACTAGGCCTGCAGCCTGGGGGGTTTCCAGGCTGGAGCTCCCCAGCTCCTCTGGCCTTCCCCCAGCCCTGCTCTACCTTAGGTACCCAGGTACGCTCCCCACCAGCCAGGCCTTTCTCCCTCTAAAGGCAGAGAGAGAGAGAGAGAGAGACTCTGCTCCTGGCCCACTGCCCTCTTATAAGGGCCAGCTGAGCGCTGATTGGGGCATGGCCACAGCTGAGGCTGCTTCCCCCACATCAGCCTGGGAGCTGCTTGCCCCCAGCCACAGCCCTCTCCTGGGCTGTTTTAAGCCCCTCAGGGCAGGAGCAGGGTGACCACCCCGCTACAGGGAGGTTGAGGTTGGATATTAGGAAAAACTTTTTCACTAGGAGGGTGGTGAAGCACTGGAATGGGTTACCTAGGGAGGTGGTGGAATTTACTTCGTCAGAGGTTTTTAAGATCAGGCTTGACAAAGCCCTGGCTGGGATGATTTAGTTGGGGATTCGTCCTGCTTTGAGCAGGGGGTTGGACTAGATGACCTCCTGAGGTCCCGTCCAACCCTAATATTCTATATTGTATAACTTCCCAACTGTGTAAATTTCAGTGACCATGACAAGATCACCCAGGCAGGTGCTGAGTAAATAGCTCCGCCTACTCCTGCCAATGGATCTCAAAACCTGACCTGAGACATGCCAGCGATTTTTGTCCTGGGGTCTCCCTTCAGCAGAGTCTGACAAACATGTCCATTTTGCAGTATGGGTGAGCCATGCTGAAGTTAAACTCATTCCACTTGTGATCTAAACAGGATTCCAATGCAGATGTCCAGCAAGTTCAGTTCATTACCACACTGCATAGCCAGACCTCAGGTGAGTATAAGTAGAGATTTACAAGCCTGCATCTCACAGTGGTGGAATGAGACATGTTTGATGCATTTTGTATGCTGTAGCAACTAGTTCCAGGGAGAAGGGGTTAACACATGAGAGGACAAGGACAGGTCTTTGCTACAGAGGCCATTGTGCAGCAGCCGTGAGAGGCTGACCTACAGGAGAAATGCACTGTACCTGAGCAGCAGCCAGCAGGGAAGCACTGCCATCAGCTCCTTCTGCCAAGTTGATCAAAATGACACTGGTACTGGCTGGACGAGAGCAGACCCAGCTCTGAAGGTTTGGAGTTTGATTTGTTTATGGTGTGGAGGGCCCAAGTACACATAGGAAGGAAGAACACCGTGATCCCAGGCACACTGGGCTGCTGTCTGGCTTCATGAAGTCAGCTTCACCACCCCACCCCACTCACGTGGGAGAGCAAGTCAGCGACAGTTGGAATTACCCTCTTGTTCTCTAGCAGGGAGGAGAGGGAGGAGTGGCGGGTGCTGTTAAGCTTGAGAGGATGATTCAGATAGAGAAAATGAGCAGGAAAAGCCAAGAAGAAGAGAGCAGCAGTGCCATGAACTGCACCTAGCACCACTAGTGTTTACACTTACAAGGACCAGGTACTGGAATAATAAGGAAGCCCCTGTGGCTAAGCCTTGTTTAGATTGTAATAGCACTACAGTTCCACCAGCACACATCAGGTGCTAGCCTGCGTCACGGACCTGCTCTGGCCGAGTTCAGGTGACATGGCACACCTGCTGCCTTGGCTAGGCTACGGCTCCCACACTGGGTTAGCCATGATGGGACTTACCCAGGAAAAGGACTAGTGTACAGACAGCGTTGGAGCCTTGTCTACATTAGCAGAACTAACCTGAGCAATGGGCACTGAGCAGTTTGGTCCTGGGTTACATTTGCAATTAGTGTTCAGAGCTGGTTCAAATTTCTCCTACCGAGGACATCAGTTGTCAGCAACCAGTAATTCTGCACATGAAGCCAAGGTCCTAGAGTCCTGGTTGGCACCGCTGTGAGGAAGTGCAGACTAACGCACCCAGTTCAGCCCTCTGCATGGTTTGAAAACTTGCTAAGAGCCAGCTGCAGGGGGAAGAAACAAGCAAAGAACTGTCAACAGCCACCCACCTGCTAGCTCACCTACAAAAGATACGGAGAGGGAGTGAGCTCTGGAATGGGACTAAAACCCCAGCTGGGATGTGTACAAAGGCAAACAGCTTTTCTGCCGCCCTTTAGAAGAGCCTACCATAACCCTTGATTTGCCAGTGGGAAGATTAGTTTTTGTTAGCTGATATTATGAAATGGTGCCAGAATCAATGTCCTACCGCTGTGTGTGACAGAGCTCGCAGCTTCCCAGGACAGTGGGTGTGGGGTGGACGAAGATGGGTACAACTAGCATGAAATCTGCATATGCCCTTCTAAAAGCTATCCTGTTACTGCACATCCAACCTAACACAGAGGACCTCTGGTCTCTTCAGGAGAACTCGTTCATCTCCATTATACTCAGTTACATGTTAGCATTCCTTGGAGACATCACACTTGCCTTCCACAGCACAGGGCTTCTTCCATGAACCCCTACAGGCACAGGCAAGTACAGATCCATCATAGGAGAGCGAACTTCCAATTTCTGACACTACCAGTCAAGCATGCAACCTCCTCCCAGCTCCCAAACAGTACAGCTTTAACTCTTACAGCTACTTGCACATAAAGCTCTGTAGCACTCACAGTTGCTCCAAAGCCCAAGATTAGACTTTCTGGGCAAGTTGACCCCAGGTCACTGATCTGTAAAAGCCCCAGCCCTAAAGGACTTTAGGTTTGGGACATTTCCTGCTACCCAGCACTAGCTTCTTGTGATACCAGAATGACACTTTACCTCCTTAGCTAACCTCAGAGAAACCCCTATTCCTACTGAGACCTCATTAGCCACTGATACATTTACAGTAGCATTACTGTTTACTAAATAGGGCTTTTTGGCTAGTAGAAGCAGTTTTTCTTTTAGCTGGTATCTGTCACAGGTAACATGCTCATCTAATTTGAGATCAGCTGAAGAGTAGCCTCTAGTGGCCAGACCCTACCTTTACAGTAAACATTCTCCACAGCATTCTTACTCATCGCTGAACAGAGATAGGCAGGAGCAGAGCGCTACAGAGACGCTTGTTTCAGTGATCCCTTACAGTCAGACAGTCCCACTCCTGCTCTTCACAATACATTTAAAGTGCAGCTTTACTCTAAGAAATGACTGTGTAAAAATGGCACTCTAAGGCTCCATGCTGTCTCTAATCGCTATATAAAATGCACTGTGAGCACTGTTTTTTTCTAACTGCCAGCTCCAGAGACTCACCCTTAGTTCAGAGTTTCAAGTGAGCTTTCTCTGTCTCATGCATCAGCACCAGTGACTGGAGGTTCTGCAAGCCAAATTATGTCATAAGTGACACCGGTGCAACAACACTAGCCAGTGATTCCAGTTGCACCTGTGCAAACAGACTGAAGACTAACAAAGCTCTAGATGGCACTGATTGAGAACAATCTGAAGACAATGGGGCTGCCCAGGTGTTGTGTAGAACATCACTTAGTGGTGATGACACGAGATACTCAGAGGGCAGCTGGACTCAAACCTCATCCAGGAAATGTAACTGAACTGGCAACTGGTGCTGAACACTGTTTAACCACAAGTGCAGCCAAGGATAAACCACCTGGAAAGAGGGAGAGGAAGGATGGTCTTGTGATTAACACGCCTGACTGGGACTTGGGAGATCTGGGCTCAATTCTCTGCTCTGCCACAGACTCCCTATGTGACTTGGCCAAGTCACTTAATCTCTGTCCCTCAGTTTCCAATCTGTTAAATGGAGACACCAACTCTTCCTTGTAGCTTTTGAAGGTGGTTATGTCTCATGATGCAGAGCAAGTGCCTACTACAAAATCTGGCTTTAAAACGAGAAATCTGTACCAGACAGCTTTGCTGAAAGGGTAAAGCCAACAGCTTGTATGTTTAAATTTTATTTTAATACTTCAACCCAAATTCTGTGCAGTCACATAAACATTCAACACTGACATGAATGGAGGGCATAGTTACATGACCTGGAAAGTCACAATTAGACAGCATTGCAATCACCTGGAGAAAAATGTCACTCAGGATATAATTTGCATTCATATCACCTACAAACAGACTGGTACAAAATTCATCTCAAACCAAGAGTTGGCTAAGAAGACAGAGCTGTTATCACACAGTGATGAGACTGTATCTGAGCCCTCTATGCATTTTGTGCCTGGGGCGGGATTCCAGATGTGGATTGCAGCAGCTAACTTTTCCCTCTGCCCCAGCTTCAGGTGAGGTCTTGGTCCCTGCCCATTTGTGATATCAGAGCATAGCTCTGATGACACAAAGGCAGTGTAAACTCCGATTCCCCAGGATTTAAAATCAAAACCAGAAAGAGGTGAATCAGTAGGTACTGTTTTCAAACATACCAATGCTGGGATTAGCAGCTGATTTGATATGCAAGAAAATTATTTTTTGGGGGCTAAAAGATACTTCTGCTGATATAAGTTTAACCCTTTCAGTAACATTCAGTCTATATTCTCCACAGAAGAGAATGTAACCCTCAAGGAGGCTCCTTGTCTGTCACCTCTCTGGTGAGGGACAGAAGATGGAAGGTGACTATCACAAAAAGTGCATGATTATCAGAGAGCAATTAGCTTTCCAGAGACACAGCCACCCTGGGTAGCGTAACTGTTGGTTTCTGTGCTGTAAGTAGGTCAGAGGCTATTTACAGTGAGTTCAGCCCATTTTCAGATGCCTAGGGGAGGTGGGTGGTTGTTCTAGTCTTCTCTGGCCTTCCCCATCCCCAGAAAGCATCTGTCTAATAGAAAGTTACAACTCAGAAATGGGTTCCCAGGAAGCTAGAGATGCTCTTAAAGAGCAGCGGCTACATCTCAACAGCCAGAACCGTAGCTCCACACTAACAGCATAAATCGAAGGGCACTGATAACACACAATACCACCACCAAAGGGACATGTCGTCAAAGGCTGTTCAGAGTTACAGTAAAGTAACTCATCATACTACACCCTTCCCAGCTGGAGCCCTGATCTCTGAGAAGCCACCCACTCTAGCAGTCTTCTCAAAAACTGGTCTATGTACCCAACCCCAAGAGTTCTGCATGTAACATACACAACACCGCTCACTGATTTACATGAACCTGGATGGATTTCTCTTTAACATCAATTTTTAATCACAGACAGAAGATGCATCTTTGCCACTGGAGAGGAAGGGACAGGTCCTCAGCTCATAGCACCACAGCTCTGAGCTGCCTTAGGCTCACAAAGAAATATTATACACAAACATTTACATATAAAAGGAGCATTAGTTTTTTATGGAATAACTACAAAAGGAGAATACGAAAGACAGCTTTGTATAATACAATTCCTCTTGCATGTTTGTTGTGGCTTCTTGGTCAGGTTGGGTTATCCCGGTGCCGGACCTGCGTACACTAAATTGGTCTTCTGGGATTTTATTTCTCAAGTACTCACCCTAATGAGATCTTTTAGCACCACATCCTGGTTTAAAAAACTGCTTCTGCAATACATTCCTCCTAAGAGTCCTATGAACACAGATGGCAGTCAGTAAAGGTGTCACTAGTTTCCCCACCCACCTGGGCAAGGGGAGAAGTTACTTCTAGCACAGCTTCACTGACTCGTCATCCATTGCTTCCAGAAGTGGGGTTCAGGCAGTGGAACTCTTTTGCACACGGATCATCCTGTAACATCAATTCCCCTTCCCTGCAACTTCCCCTCCCCCAATTACCCTGGTGAGGTAGTGTTTGTTCCAAGTCATAAGAGTATCCTCCCCTTCTCTCAAATTGCAAGGCTTATACCTAGACATGGACTGCCTCATGAGAAGCTACTCACCAGACTCCCATTACCCAATGTGGTGAGCTCCTTTAAGAAGGAAGTGAAGACTCTGCTATGGTCACCTGCAGAAACAGGATAACAGGCCATCTGCATAGGGTTGTGTGAAGTGTGATCCCCAGCCCAGGCAGACATTTGCGCTTGCTCAGCTCCAGTGCATGTGCTAAAAATAGCAGTGTGAACACTGTGGGAGAGGTGACGGCTCGGGG
Source organism: Lepidochelys olivacea (assembly GCF_965140295.1). NCBI lineage: Eukaryota > Metazoa > Chordata > Testudines > Cheloniidae > Lepidochelys > Lepidochelys olivacea. The sequence goes on along the minus strand of NC_140420.1, from coordinate 37,835,117 downwards.
TAGCCACTCAAATCCAAGCCTGCCCGAGCCCACAGGTCTGAACGTGGGGTAGATAGCCTGACCTGCAGCCACAACATCCACACTGTTATTATCAGTGCACTCGATTGAGCTGAGCTACCCCAAGCCTGTCTACTTGTGCTGGAAATCACCTCCCAGCTGCAGCGTAGAAATACCCTCGGGACTTCTTTGTGGGCCCTCCATGGTGGAAGCATTAGAGGCATCTGCTACTTGTACACAACGCAATCCTGGCAAAGGTCAAAACTGAGTTTTCATTGCTGCTAAGAGGCAGATGCCCAAATGCCAGTGACTTTCAGGAGGATTTGGGTGCCTACCTCCCCGAGGGTTCTTTGAAAAACCAGCCTAGTATTCTAAAGCTGAGTTTGCTGTTGTCTTCTATTCAAGCAGTTTTCTGGGGTTACATTTCCACCCTAGCAGTCTCGGGGGAGGATTCTGTAGATGCTATTTGAGGAGTGGGGCAGGAGTGGGAGAGGTTGGGGAAGGCAAGAAAACCAGAATGTCTCTGGATGTGTTTTGCAGACAGACTTAAGAATTGCTTGAATGTGAAAGTCTCCCATTCTTGCCAACCCAGAGCTCAAGGGAAAAGTGATATTTTAATTACATGAAAATTACGGCTAAGAACAAACTGTACACAAGCTGGAAGAATGAGGCAGAGGGGAGAACATATTTGAGAGCCCCCCCTCCCCCCAAGGTACTCAGTGCATTTTCTGAATGAATCCTTTGCCCAAGGAAGTTGATAAGATGCCATTAAGCACCAAAAGGGGATGGGAAGTGGGAGGGGGCACAGTCCAGGCTCTTTGGGGAGGCACAGCCTTTCACACCCGGCCCTCCACACAGTTTTGGAACCCTGATGTGGACATCAGGCCAAAAATATTGCCCACCCCTGATCTAGGGCCAGAACCCTGCCTGGAATGGGGAATTAGCTCCTCAGACCAGTTATGTTATAAGCCATCTGGGATGGAAACTCCTGCTGACTGATCTTAAGGGGGCACTGAAATGAACTATTTTTTACTAGCTGAGCCAGTTGCTAATACTGACATTTAAGCACCTGAATGGTGCAACTATGGGGGTGAACATGCGCCCTAAGGCTAGTGCACACTATCACTTGGAAGATAAAAGGGTCTTAGTTCAGTCAATTCAAATCTGGAAACTGATCTTTTAAGCAGAGGCAAACTTCATTCACCTCCCATGTGCTTCTGCCATGTGCTGAACACAATATTGCGAAGTCCACAGCATGTCAGACGGTATGGGCTGTCAGTCAATGGCATCTATACTCACAGGCTCAGGGAGGCCTTTTCAAGGTGAGCAGCAAAAACAAGCTGGAACCAAAGCTGCTTAAGATTCTAACAGAATATTTGTTCAGATTTAACACTGACAAATGCATATTTTTCAGCCAGAATATAAGAGTCTGCTCCTGCAGCCATTACTCAGTAAGGTCAGGGCCCAGGATTCTGGGTTAGCCACACGACAGCTGCCCTCTCCAAACACATTTGACGCACTGCAAGGATACACAGGGCAAGGACAATGCTTCCTTGTTCCGTTATGAGTGCTTGTGGCATTACTAGCTCTTGCAGGAGTAAGTGATGTTGCTCTGCACCAACAAGAGAAAGATTCTGATTACAAACAGACTGTTTGATGTTCATCTATCATTTTAAAAGGGTGCGTCCACAATCCGTTACTGACCTGGGTTCTTATGGAAGGGCTTCCAACAATGGCATCACAAGAAGCTGGTCATCTTCCAGGCTAACCTTTGCCAGTGGGTTCTTGAGAGGCAGTGCCCTGCCAAAGTCACACAACTGTCTGCCAGTCCCTTTAGATGTGGCCCGGGCAAGTAAGTCTTAGCCAGCCTCATCTGAGCCAGTGGATTCTGAGGAGATCTTGGCCAGCCTAGTTAAGAGTTGGGCCACTGATTTTTCACTGCATATTTTGATCTCCCTTTATAAAAGAAATGCACCTTAAAAAAAGGTAATATTCAAGATTCTCTATTTTAATGCAATTGGTGTCACTATATACCTGGTGAGGAAACAGTGCTCTCTCTTCCCTCCATCTGGCTGCAGAACTCCCCCTCACTAGTGATCACTCTGCTGAAGTACTCGGAGGAATCTCGCTAACACGTGCTCACACTGATCCTCCGTTGAGATGCACAGACTAAGCCAGGAAAGGACAAGTCTCAAAACTGGACTGCTAACTTTGTGTGTCAAGCAATGGGAAATCATTTCCAGTCACGAAGCGTGTCTGCGGAGAAATGCTGCCAGAACTGTCAGGCAAGAAGAAAGGACTGTTTAACCTGTCCAACTTATACCATGAGGCATTACTGGCAAAGCATGGCTGCATTTTACACTGAGAGAGCACTAGTCTCTCCAGTCAATAGGCAGATTCAAGTGCTATAGAAACAGCAACCCCTAGAGCCTGTCTGGGGAACTAGTACATTCCCAGACACAAGACTGAATTGATAGATGAGATCATTTTCTATCCCTGTAAGTACTCTCCCCTCCGCCCACCCTTATCTGCTTCTCTTTGGAGAAGGCATTGTGTTTCTGCATCCAATTGCTAATTTTCTGCCTGGCCTGTTATCACTACTGGTGCAAAATCTCATGTCAGCTACCAGGATCCATGAAGAAGGGGAAGAGTTTGTGCCCTGCATATAGCCTGCTGGCTTTTAGCTGCCTGAGTCGTGAGTCATAATATTACAATTGGAAGTCATGATTCTGATATGTAATAGGAATGTAAACAGAAAGTCAGCCTTTGAGGAAGTGCTTTCCCAGACTGGATGCTTCCTACAGAGGGGCAGACTTTGTAAGCAGATTAAGAACACTAGCTTTCAGATGTGGGGAAAGACAACTATTAGTCTTTGTTCCTTTCAGAAGCTTTGCTGACTTGCTCAGGAAAGGGTGCTGAAAATGGATACATGGATCTGCCTGATGGGTGGACCCATATGCAAAGTCTACTCATAGAAAGCCATTGATTTCATAAACCAATATTCTGTGTCAAATATTTTATAAACCAATATTCTTCCCCTGCAAGTGGCAAACTGATGTCATTGGCACAAGCCAGGCATTGTACAAGCCACACACAGCTCTGCCAATATACCTGCATCCTGATGAGCAACACACTGCTGTTCCAGTCCTGGCCTCAGAGACTGATTGCATATGGATACACATCCACTCAGGACTAGAATGAGATACCCACATTTCCACTTGTTACTTAAATCAGGATTTGAACCCAGTTTGCCAGAGGTAAAAGGAATTAACCAGATGCACCACCTAGCCCTTTACATGTTACATATAAGGAGAAACAGTAAACAACTAAGCCCTGCATTTAGCATGTTCCTTAATAGCTAAGCTAGGAGCCTAGTGGAATTTTTGTGCTAGCTTGGCTTTTGCATTAGTATTTGTCTTGAGAATTTTGAGATGTTTGACAGGCTCATTGTTTTGATGATGGTTATCGCCTCAGGCATTCATGGTGTCCTTGAAGCCCCATACCTCCATGGCAGAGATCTGGAAGCTTTCAGAGCACAGTGGCTGATTATTGAAAGTATTGCAGTGGCTGGTTCTCCCATGGTTCAGGTCTGCATCAAGATAGAGGGCCTGGCCATCACCACCTCCTACAAAGAAAGGAAGAACAAAAATGTTACATTGCTTTTGTGTTTCTCAGGATGATGTGAAACTTACAGCTACACAGAGAAGGGGTCTGATGGCCTTTACCTCCAGGGACAGCTGGAATATAGGAAGACCCACCACGATGTTCAGCTGCTGTCTTTTAGAATGAAGGACACTTGTTTCTATGCATGGATTCTAATGAAGCTAGCAGAACTGCAAGTGACCATTTTGGCAAATTCATGGAAGACAACCCAGGCAGAAAGAAAAGGAGTACTTGTGGCACCTACTCCTGTTCTTTTTGTGGATACAAACTAGCATGACTGCTACTCTGAACCCAGGCAGACTGACTCCACACCTGCTTGACTTCATTGATTTTTTTATTTTCATGTTTTTAAAAAAGAAGGCTCCAGTAAGTTACTAACTGGTTATCTGAACTTGAATTAAACAGAACAAGTGACAAATCAAGATAGAATCCCTCGGACAACTTAATGAGCAATATCAAACTGGGGAGCGGGACAAAGCAGGGTACTAAAAGGGACTGGTACAATCTTCTAGATCATTGTAAAAAGATATCCCAAAGTTTACTGCATGTTGATCAGATCTGTGAGAGACCAGACTGACAGAATATTGCACAGATCTTAGAGGGACAAAAAATTCAGTTAAATTAATTTAGATCAATGAAAAACATACTTGTTGGGATGGAGATAACAAAGACTCCCAGTCAAAACAAAATGAAGGGTGTTGTCTGAAGAGCAGTTACACAAGAAAGGCAGTTAGATAAGGCATAACACACTTGAGGGGTCACTCCAGTGGAAATCCTGTTCTGTGTCAGAGACCGGACTAGACAGTAATTCCCACATACAAATCTGATGCACTAAGATGGATGTAACTAGTACCGCCTCCCTTAATAACAGAACTTTGTGATGAGCCACGATACACCATCACTGGTCTCCAGTTGTCATGTGCTCTCTAGCTTTCAACTCAGCTCATGTTGTATTGTGAGCTGGTTGAGTTTGGAGCAGCCCACCCCACAGTGGACTATAATGCACATTACTAAATAGGAATCAGTAGGCACTAGATATTAAAGCTGAAGTCTTGATCTGGTAACCATCAGACTAGATGCTCTCAAAGCAGGTCTCTTTCAACCCTGTTATCAGACTTTAGTAGATGCACTTTAAAACTGTGGCTGTCAGAAAAACTGTTCGGGGGAAAACTTCTCAGTACATAACTGTTGCCTGCATTTCCAATCATAACTGACTACTTTATTAGCCAATAGGCTTTTGCCACAGTTAGCAGCACTGTAGACGCACTCCAGTTGCAGCAGAGCAAGCTGCTGTATTCTAGTTCACCTCGTGCTTCAACACCAGTTCATTGCCAGCTAAGTCCATATTCCAGAATTATTTGCAATCACGTGTGCAGCAGACCATAGGTGGAGCTGTGCCTGCAGCATCTAGTCCTTACAATGTTTTCTCTTTACAAGTGCGATATCCAAGTTTTGAT